>NC_140593.1:645802193-648202193 GCF_964204655.1 Triturus cristatus | reverse complement strand
TAGACGTCTTGGGCGGACTAACAAAATCCCCTCTGGACAAGGGTGCCTTCCGCTGCCGCGCGGGCCTGCCTGAAGAAACTGGGGGGCCAGTAAACCTTTCATTCATGCGGGCCTCCAATTCATCCACCTTACTCAATCTCCTATTAATGCTGTTCATCTCCTGCATCATAGCCTGCAACATAGCCTCCATCCTGGACCCCCCTTCACCAGCCTCCATCCTGGACCCCCCTTCACCACCCATTGACCCCGGCATGACTCGGGTGCACCGCCCTACACTAATACCCTACTACAGGCGTAAGTATGCTTATTACCTTCACCAGATGGAGGATATACAGGGGGCTGTAAGCACCATGCAACCGTAACCGCAACGCCCCGGCTTATCCGGTTTGTCAGGGGTGAGTAAACTCTAACGTAGACCCACCCGGCGGCTACCAGAAGCAATGTAATGCAAGCCCCCCGCTCTCCTCTTACCGTTCCAATCCTGCGTACTCCCAGCCGGAATTGAATTGACCTGCGACCACAACTGCTGGCCACCACTCGGTGCTTACCAAAAGTTTTCCGCCCCGAGCGCCGGGGCACGTCCTATGTGGGGGAGCGTCCAGGGAACAAGGGGGTCACCTGGGCGCTCCCTGCCGCTTTATCCCCCCCCCAGTGGCCCGCCCCCCCTCCCTTCCGACCCGGATGTCGATTAATGACATCCGGGTCACGCAGGCAGCCAATCGGTGGTAGGGCGCGCCCCCAGGGACACGCCCCACCACCGAGTAGTCCGGGGGAGGTCGCCGCACCGCCATGCAGGCGGGGGGGCCAAGAGCCCCCCCTTTCCATTTCTCCAGCAGTTGCACTTTTGCTATAATCGCGGCACCCGCGATTTACTTTTTAACATTAAAAGTGAAGCGCGGGTGCCGCGATTATAGCAAAAGTAAAGAAATAGATGTTTTTGTCTGTTTCTTTACTTTTGCTATAATCGCAGCACCCGCGCTTTACTTTTTAACATTAAAAGGGAAGCGTGGGTGCCGCTATTATAGCAAAAGTAAAGACATGGACAGGGCGGAGCGAGTGGGCGAGCGGCTGCAAAAGTGAAAGCAGCTGCAGCGTCCACACGCTTAATGACCGGGCAGCGCGCGTGCACGCTCGTGTGAACGCAAGCGCTAGGCCAAACATGGCAGCATGTTTTTTAAGCCCTCACTAAAAGTCTCGCCAGACCAGCGCATGCGCTGTCAGGTGAGACCTAAAAACAGTAGAGAGGTATATTAAAGTATGCTACAGCGTTTTTTTAAACCACCGTGAATGCTGCGCACCCATGACCGTTAAGGTGCATGGAGATGGGACAGTGCAGTCCTGTGATGTTGAAATGCACACTGACAGCACATGGATGTTGGTACGGCCCTGATACAGTGGGGGAGTTGGCCCTTCAGCTACGCTAGGTGGTAGAGGTCTCATGGAGAGGGGGTAGAAAGGGCTGCATATCGCCAACTTTCTGCTACTGTTTGCAGGCGCATCTCAGGGGGTATGTCCTCCTACTAACATGGAGTGTACTGGGCCGAACAGCATTTCGTGTCAATTTTTAAAATATCTTGCTCGGTGCTTTGGGCATGCACTGGTCGAGGTGTCGACGCAGTGCTGGTCTTCTGTAGAGAAGAGGTGCGCTGCTGAATGTGTGGTGGGGGAGGGGGAGAGTTGGGATTGAGAGGGTTGGGGACGCAGTGGCCTCTCACACCTCACATGTCTGCTGCCCAGGCAATAAAAACAAAATTGAGAAAGCGCACAAAGTAAAATCATATATTTGGATACCAAGCTGTCTGCATGTATGCAACTAACATCACAGAAACACACCTCAAATGCTGCAGAAAGCTGTTAAAGGGTTTTACAATAGGAAGCAAAGGTGGGGACGCAGCATCAAGGCTAGGATGAAAGGGCTGTGAAGCATACAGGGCTCTAGAGACGGTGGGAGTGGGAAGTTGTATGGGGTGCTCAGCATCAGGCTATTGGTTTGTTTGCAAGCCACCTGCTCAATAACAAGTATTGACATTGACACGCTTCTTCTAGGTAAGCACTTGGAGATGCTCAGTCTTTTCATGTGATCATGTATTTTTCAGGAGATGTGCTGCCTAAGCAGGATCCAGCCCATTAAACCCTTGCCGGGTTCTGGGCGCCTTGTTATTTTAGGATGAGCAGGTATCATACAGTCAGAACACTGTAATAATATTTCAGGTGCACGACAATTGTTTTAAAACTCATCCGCTATCAGGTATTTAAAATTCCATTTCTCCAGCAGTTGCACTTTTGCTATAATCGCTGCACCCGCGATTTACTTTTTAACATTAAGTCAGGAGTCAGATCCAAACAGAGTAGATACAAGAAGCCTCGCAGAGCAAGGCATGCGCGCGCACTAGGCTCTACCTAAAATGACATGCTCAGATTGAAAGTTGAAAATGGGCAGAAAGAAGTGAACACAACCATTTGGCTATCTTTCGCAGTCTAATTTTTGTTAGGAGGAAGACCAGGCACTGTCTGTATTGTCTTTTGCTTTTACTACGCTGCATGGGTAGACAGCCAAAATGTGTGCTTTGCTCTTTTTAACTTTGTTCAAATTCTCTGTTTGCATACAAGGTGATCATGCTCTGAGAAGTGCAGGAACGCAGACCCATGCATAATTTTGTCAATCAACCCTGTGGTGGATGGTAGATGTTATAATCTGATATTATTTAATATATTTATGTATTCATTGGTATGTTTCATCTTTAAGCAGTGGCGGCTGGTGACCTTCAAAAGTGGTGAGCCGTAATCCTTGGCTTGAATTCCACTGAGTGAGATGGACTTCTCTGTGGTTTGGGGGGAGCATTTGCTTGCACTGAGTCTTACTCTTTTATTCCCTATCATTATATCTCATTCATATACTCTTATTTGTATTTTTACTCACTTTTACTCATTCTGACTCACTCAGTTTCAGTCTGTGTCACTGACGGGTGCAGTCTCCCTCATTCTCACTGTGACCCACTCAGTCTCACTGTGACCCATTCAGTCTCACTGAATTATGCAGTCTCACTCACTCCTATTATGACCCACTCAGCTCCACCTCTGACCCACTCAGGTTCACTGACTGACCCAGTCTCACTCATGCCCATTCTGACCCACTCAGTCCCAATGATCTACGTAGTCTCACTCTGACCGTTCAATTCCACTCTAAACCACTAAGTCTCAGTGACTTACACAGTCTCACTCATTCCCACTGTGACCAACTCAGTCCCACTCTGACCTATTCAGTCCAAAATGTTTACTGTAAGCAGCACAGTGCGATCAAAGACTGTGTCTGTCCATTGAGAACGTATGCTACTTACCACACGGGGAATGGGTGTCGGCAGAGTTGGAAAACAGCCATGCCAAGTGTCACGCATCAACACATTTGCAGTCATTTTCGCCATTATAAACGCAATGCCTGATATTGTCACGCAAAAGAAAGGTGTCCTGAAGTGCGATACAACTGTGTAGTTCAAGGGTACTCATGGTACGGCCCGCGGGCCGCCAGCGGCCCGGCAAACCTTCCTTGGCTGCCCGCGGACCTTGCAGACATCGTACCTGTGCTTTAAAAAAAAAAAAAATAGTGTCAGCAAACCCCGCTGGTTGCAGCAGAGCGGAGCTGTGGGGGCTGGGAGATTCTTTTAAAGGCCATTCACTTGTCAATAAGGCTTTGTTGTATTCCACCTCTTCTTAGCGCCCCTGCATCCCCACTCAATCAGAGGGGGGAGATGCAGGGGCGCCAAGAAGAGGTGAAATACAACAAAGCCTCATTAACAAGTGTCTTTTAAAGACCTGTGAAGTACTCGGGTGCGGCTGTGTGTGTGCCCGGGAAGCAGTCTCAGCCCGGGGTGACACACGCGGGGTGAGGTGACAGAGGGTCACGAGGACAGCAGGGTGTGAGAGCAGCGGGCAGCGGGTGAGGTGATGGAGGGCAGCAAGGAGTGAGAGCAGCGGGTGAGGTGACAGAGGGAGACAGACAGAGGGAGACAGATGGGGACAGGGAGATGAGTGAGGGAGACAGAGGGAAGGAGATAGAGGGAGGGAGATAGAGGGAGGGAGATAGATAGAACGAGGGAGACAGAGGGAGGGAGACGGAGGGAGAGAGAGGGGGGAGAGAGAGAGAGAGAGAAAGAGAGAGGGAGGGAGACAGAGAGAGAGAGATGGAGGAAGACAGAGACAGACAGAGACGAGCAGAGTGAGTGAGACAGAGGGAGAGAGAGAGAGGGAGGGAGAGAGAGGGAGGGAGAGAGAGGGAGGGAGAGAGAGAGTGATAGAGAGAGGGAAGGAGACGGAGAGAGAGAGAGAGGGAGAGATAGAGAGAGGGAGGAGGGCGACAGAGAGAGGGAAGAGGGTGACAGACAGAGGGAGACAGACAGAGGGAGACAGACAGACAGAGGGAGACAGAGAGAGGGAGACAGAGAGAGGGAGACAGAGAGGGAGACAGAGAGAGGGAGACAGAGAGAGGGAGACAGAGAGGGACGGGCAGAGGTAGACTGACAGAGGGAGGGAGACAGACAGAGGGAGGAGGGCGACAGACAGAAGGAGGGAAACAGATAGAGGGAGACGGAGGGAGACAGACAGAGGGAGACGGAGGGAGGGAGACAGAGGGAGGGAGATAGAGGGAGGGAGATAGAGGGAGGGAGACAGAGGGAGGGAGACAGAGGGAGAGAGAAGGGGAGACAGAGAGAGAGAGAGGGAGACAGAGAGAGAGAGGGAGGGAGACAGAGAGAGGGAGGGAGACAGAGAGAGGGAGGGAGACAAGCAGAGTGAGGGAGACAAGCAGAGTGAGTGAGACAGAGTGAGACAGAGAGAGACAGAGAGAGAGAGAGGGAGGGAGAGAGAGAGTGATAGAGAGAGGGAGGGAAACGGAGAGAGAGAGGGAGGGAGAGATAGAGAGGAGGGAGAGATAGAGAGAGGGAGGGAGACAGAGCGAGAGAGAGAGATGTGTGTATGCCGGGTCTGGTGGCTCAGTGGACGAAGGTGTCAACTGCAGGGGCCTGTGTTCAACCTCATGGGCATAGTTTTTTTTTTTGCTCTAGCCCCGTTCCCTCACCCTACTGCCCCCGCCCCCACCGGTGCAGCCCCCGGCCATAAACCACACTGTGAATTTGGCCCCCGAGAGAAAGTTTGTGAGTACCCATGGTGTAGTTCCAGTTTCTCGCTTTACTGGGAGAGACACATAAAAGCTGTTCAAAGTTTTTCAAAGGCCACAAGATGGCGCTAGTGTACAATGGGAGGAATAGGAATCCCAATATATTATGACATGGAAATATCCTGCTATCACAGAAACTCATATGGGAGCCAAATAACCTTCAGAGATTTGAAGACCGGAAACACAAAACCACACGCCCACCTAATTAATGTAAAAAAGCACCCCCTGCTCACACCATAGTATCAAACAGATGTGGATGTCCAGCAGCAAAATGAAGCTTCTAAATACATGCCAAAAACTGGGTGGGTCTAAACTGCAATAAAAGAGGGGCCTAATTGGAGAACTGTACAGGAAGAAGATCCCTGCTAGGACCCCTCTCACATCACTTAGTCAGCCTCGGGTCCCACACGGCCTATACAGACTGTCAATTGATCAGGATCTTATCATGCCATTAATTTGATTGGTTGCCAGCCAGGCAGGGGCAGGCTGGCTAAGGCAGGGATTCTGTTTAATGTATTGTTTCTCTTCCGCTCCACCTGGCAATAGGTGTCCTACCTAGGTTAATTTGTAATATAAAAAGTGCCGGGACTCTCCTTAGGAGGCAGTGCCAACAGGAGAAATGTGCTGGTGCAAACTGCATCCTAACTAGAGCCCCGGCACTTATTATATTGGAGAGGACTTGGCCTAATGGCTAGAGCTAATGATTTCGGAGCTGGGAAACCGGGTTCGAGTCTCGGCATGTCTCAACATTCTGTGTTTATGGGGAAAATTACCTTACTTCCAAATGTGTGTGCCCTTAATTGGTCCTAGAAGCTCCGGTGCTGATGATTTGGTGCCGGTGTTGAGCACAGAAAAGCCCCGGCTCAAATTAAGCACATGGCCCATGGTACTACTAAGTGTGGGTGACATTATACTGTTAGCGGTAAGTGTCACTCATAGTCATTGCGTGTCACTCATAATTAGACTGAAATTATGAAACTGTCCCACATAAGCAATCTGAAGCCTTGGCAGGTGTGGGTAAGTGATTGCACCTGAACTTGAAGACGAACTTCAACATGAAGAGGTGTGCTGCTCTCTGCCTTGTTCTTGCAAAGCAGGCTTGATTGTCTGGGCGGCAGACCTCTCTCTGAGACAACTCCGAGGCAGTGAGTTATTTTGCCTTTTGTTTGGCTTAACCTGTAAACCAAGCCTTGCAGTAGGCGGGGGTCAGCAGTCCCCAAACAAGGGTTAATATATGTGCTTTATTTTAACCACCCGGATGTTCTTTGAGTTGTACAGTTGATTCAAGAAATCCTCCATTAGATTCAAACGCAAAATATTCAGCAACTCCGACTGATGAATGAGGCAGCATGCTAGGTATAAACAACATCGCCGTATTTTGCTAATTGTGTGATTACCACTGAGAAAAGACATGCATAATTCCCCGAGCGGGTGCAATTTTGCGTATTTAAACATTGTGTGATGCAAAGACACACTAATGAAAATATTCTTCTTGGAAAAGCTCAATAAGACATCCTTTTCTCTGAGCAGTGCAGAGTAAAGAACTCAGTTGTGTTTTGAATAGTTCTATTTTGTCAGTATATCCATATGTATTTCTGGTGCATTATGTCAACCTTGTAAATCATTTTTTATCACTGGAGTTTTTCAGGCAATTGCTACTCTTCTGCTTCCTGCCCAAAATGGTGTAGGGTTAGTTTGTTTAATAAAACGTGATTTGTTTCACGTTGCTGCGCTTATGTTGAAGCAGCTTCACCTACACTATTATTGTCCTGAAACTTGCGAATGGTAAAGGTATGAAAAATTGAACTGATAGCAAGCGATATTGATGTCTTGACACTCATCAGATAAACCGTTTAGCTTAATGTGGAGGTACTTGGAAGATCACTCAGTGAGTTATACAACTTTATGCGAGAATAATAGTGTTGTACAGAACCTCTCTTTGGCTTATGATTTCAAAATTGTCTTAGGGCATAAATACACTCAAACCCACTACTGGGAATCGGGCTTGCTCGCTACGCTCACTTCCTCGGTCTGATTCAGGGCTTATGTTTATCGCCCCACTGCTTGGAGGACAATTCCCAAATAAACTTCACTTTTAACCCTCAGTCCCACATTCCCTGCTTCTGCTGGAGGCTGCAGTGTGTTCAGACCAAGGGATTATGTAATGTGTGTCACATCAGCCTGTAGTCCAGGTGTGGAAGGAGCATCCTTTAGGCAAGAAAGACTGACAAGAGAGTGAGGCAGAGGCTGAGTGACAAGGACAGGGGGGCATAGGGCAAGCTCCTGCTTGGCTCTGCCTTTGTGGAATCACAGGCCACCTAAGGGGCTGCTTTTGCACACCATGGCAACACGAAGACCGTGCATGTAATTTACTGCTGCTTTTGGCTCACGTGTCTTACGCATCCTCAGCTACCATTCTGGCTCCATGGCCTTCATGTTGCATTGTTCACTATGGCGGTGCTGCAACTAATGTAGCAGGCACCCAGCCACGCAGTTTCAGCATGCACCATTGCCTGCCACTGCCTCCAGACCCAATCCTAAAGCTTGTCTGTGTCAGGGTGTTGCACCAACAGAGACGTCAGTGTCACCCGCCCATGGCCCCTGATAGTGACAGCTGCCATCATCCCCGGGTCTCTGCACTCTGTACCATTACTGCAACAAGCCCAACCCACCAGTGACAGCCACAAGCCTTCCTGCTCTGCCTGTTAACCATCCAAGCCTGTGCCAGGGCAGGAGATATGTAAGGGCGTGAAGTCAGGCTGGCCACGGATCCTGACCATCAACACCTGAGCAGGGGGACAGGGCATTTTAAAAGCTCAGCTTCCCTACTTGCAGCTGAATCTATGCATCTGAAACTGGAGCTGGATCGACTTCAGTAAACATTATGTCTGGACCAGATCAGGGACTAACATATAGGGAGTAAAATCGTCCAGTAACTGCTATCCACTGCCAGCCCAGGTGAGGCACGGTGTAGCACTGCATGAAATACTGCCCTAATGTATTCCAATTTGTGTTCAGTTATGGCCTGTTTTATCCTTCACAAAACATAAGGGAGTTACCCTAATACTTAGAAAAGGCACAGGTATGTACAGAACAAAAATAGAGCTTCCCCTTTCATAGATAAAGAAACATCTCTAATACATATAATAACACGGCAAACCAAATTGATGACTTCTGTGATATGATATATATAGAACTTCAACAAAGAGGTAGATCTTAAATATACGTAAAAAAGAAAAACATCTAGGTTGCTGAATTATGTACAAATAATCAAGTTAAGAGAGAATGGATCACTTGTCCTGTCAAATCAGGGTCTTTAGTATTGGGAAACTGTATAGAAAACCCTCATATGAGTACACAGGTCGGGGGCGGTGTATCTTGATTCTCCGCCTTCGTGTACTGTCACAGCATCTTCATTGGGTTTCTTTTGTTTGTATGCTGTCCTCCACCTGGAGGTAGACCAACTGATTTTACAGTAGTGTCCAGGTATCAAAAAGAGGAAAGAGGGATGTGCGAAGTGCTAATAAGTGGTGAAGTTAAAATTCCCTACTGCACTCAAAAAAGCAAAAATTTTTATTGAAGATACGAGTGAAGTGGGAAATTAAAATAGAATTGATGTTATAATAGACGAAGTTACTGGTCTATTGCATAAGTGAATAAGGTCAACATGTTTCAGCCTTCTCGCTCATTCTTAAGGCTTTCGTCAGGACGAAGGTGTGAAGGGGGCGCGTTCTGCCGCCTTTTCTGAGTGATCAGGTAGTCACTTATATGTTAGTTCGTTGAAAGAGTTATTGCCTCTGTAATTGAATTGAAATTATATATGTATTATAATCATCGCTATGCCCTCTAATCATTGTTAATAGTATAGTGACCATTTGTCCTACATAATTTAGTTAAGCTATGACAGTAATAACATAGTTTGCTAGTTGTCGTGCTATCAGATAAACAATTCGACAGGGAACTTGGCGCGCTAATTCATTCAAAGCAATATTGGGGAGGCTAGCTTCAGAGCCGTTAGAAGAGGGATGTTATTGGAGTTTTCTCAAATGCAGGTTACAGGCATGATTACGGTAGCGCTTTGTTAGATAGGTGAAGAAACTATGCGTGTATGCAGGGATTTCAAATCCGGCAGAAAACGTTAGTTCACTTTAATTTAGTGTAATAGGCGAGCATGCGAATGTCAAGTGCGTGTCATCCAGCCTATAATTAAGAAAGTTTATCGGCATAAATTAAAAGTACAGTTGCGCATTGTCATATCGGTGGAAAATATGTGCGCGTTTGTCGTGCTGGACAAAACGGCCAACTATGCCGTGAGAGCCGCTGCTGTTAGTTTAATCGAGTTCGCGTCATTCAGCCTCAATTACCTTTACAGATGCCTCGTTGTGGCTCCCTCAGGACATCAGAGATCAGGGAACCTTTTCCTGTAGAATTAGATGTTATTTAATAAATAGTCTCTTACCGCGTTTGTCGTCTGCCTCGTGGTTACGAGGAATAAGAGCTTACCGGTTCTTCCTTTCACGCAACTTGTGTTGACTCTGATCGCGGTGTCCCGGTTAACGCGGGGCCGCGTATCGTTCGTATTTACATAGCCTGTCAAAGGTTAAAGACTGAGAAAGGACTCTCACAATGTCACAGTGGTTGGCATTGTGGTTGGCGATGTGATCATTTTTATGGAAAAGAGACTGTATTGCAGATTGCAGTTTTCTTTTGGCAATTCTTTTAGGTGTGGAAGAAGGATGTCAGTTGTCTCAATTGTACTGAGAGTTGGCAGTTCATCAAAGAGAGATTGGTCTCTATTCCTCTCGTTAGACTGAAAATTTAGCGGGAAAAGTCTAACATCAGATGGCATTGTGGTGGCAATGTGATCGTTGTTATGGAAAAAAGACTATATTACAAAATGTAGTTTTCTATTGGTAATTCTTTTACGTATGGGAAAAGGATGTCAGTTGTTTCAATTATACTGTGAGTCGGCAGATTCACCATAGGGAGACTGGTCTCTGTTGTTCTCTTTAAGCTGGAACATTAGTTGGAATGACTTTTCACCAGATGTTACGCCAGTGTATGCCATGGGATAAAATCGTTCAACCCTTCTGTGTCTGTTTTAAGACAGTGTATCCAACGTTGTTCTTTTTCTAACAGAACGCGTTCAGCATTATTGGTTGTCACGTGTAAGGTTTCCAAAACCACCCACTTCAGATCTTCTGAACTATGGTTTTTCTCTATGTAATGCTTGCTCATTTTTGTTGTGGCTTTCTTACAGTTCACATTGCTCTTATGTTCTCCTATCCAGAGTTTGACTTTCCGGCATGTCATGCCTATATACCTACTCTTACATGGACAAGTAATCATGTATATCACGTGGCTGGTGTTACAGTTCGTGTGATGCCGAAGGGTCCATATGAAGTTGGGTAGCAATTCAAGTTTTTTAGTGGCTGTTGTAAGCTTGCATACAACGCATGACCCACATGGGTAGTGGGCCATGATGGGACTCATGTTCCAGATTGCTGTTATACTCTCTTTGTTCTTAGTTGGTGTTGGTCTAGTGTGTACCAATTGGTCCTTCAGGTTTCGTGTCCTTTTGTTAGCAAACCTCGGTTTAGGCCATTGCAGGGAATTCGAGGTTAGGATTCTCCAATTGCGATTTATTATTTTCTTAACAGTGTTGGTGGAGGTGTTGTAAGTAGTAACACATGTTAGAAGGTCTGGAGGTGGTGTCTTGGGTATTATTTCCAGAAGACCCTCTCTTGCTTGGTTGCGTGCTCTCTTTTGGCATTTCTTGATGATTTTATTTGGGTAATCTCGCTGGTGTAGTTTCATTTCCAGATTTTTGGCTTGATCTTTGTAGTTCTCAATAGTACTGCAGTTACGTCTCAGACGTAGGAACTGGCTGTAAGGTAAGTTCTCCCTCAAGGGTCGAGGGTGGAAGCTGTTGTACAAGAGTATGCTGTTCCGTGCAGTAGGTTTGTAAAATGTCTTAGTCTCCAGAGTGTTGTTCTCTGTGTAGATGGTTATGTCCAGGAAATCAAGTTGTTTCCTGTTTGACTAAAGACCAAAAACTGACAGTGGAACCTTCACTTGACCAGCACCTAACCTTCTGTAACTCTACCTGTAATGGACCCTATATATGAGGGAAGAACGTGTGCACACTCGGTGGCACCCAATGTTAAAATGCCTATTCCCTTAGGAATCCAAGTATATAACAAAAAACAAGAGGTGCACCACATAAGCAATTTGTAAAACAAAGGAATCCTTTGTGATTAACGAATTTTCTCAAAACTCATTCCTTATCAACATTTATTTTCATTTATATAATAATTCCAAGAAGGACATGAACAAACAGTTTGTGTGACTTAACAAACAGACCAGCCGACGCGTTTCGTCCTGAAACAGGACTTCTTCAGGGCTGTCAAATAATAAACAAAAAAATATATACATATAAATAACATCCATATACAAATACATATACATTTATAAGAACACTTATACATAAATAAGAACACCATACAAACATTATTAAGACAAACCGACGTACATGTAAACTTCAAGCATTCATCCCTGCTGTTCATCCATGTTAGAAATGTATTCAATGTTTCCTGTGAGTCCTCCCATATCATAATTATATCGTCAATGTAACGACGCCAGAACCGTATGTGTGATTGGTAAGGATTGCTTTCATTCTGTATGAACTGTTGCTCGAAGGTGCTAACATACAGCCCGGCTACACTAGGGGCAAAGGTACTACCCATAGATGTACCGTGGCATTGACCAAACAGCATCCCTTCATATGCAAAATAGTTCTCTGTGAGTGCCATCCTGCAGCATTCCAGTATGAAATGTCTAGGTGTATGGTGGTTCCATGTTCCAGAGAATAGAATATTTTCAAGAGTATCTAAGGTGTTCTGTTGAGGTAGGCTAGTGTAGAGACTCTCTACATCAAGTCCTACTAGATACATAGTTGTTTCGTCATATACCTGGCCTTCAAGTTGGTTAAGAAGGTCTTGTGTGTCTTTAAGGTATGTGGCAGTACTTTGTACCAGTGGTTTTAGGAAATGGTCAGCAAATTGCGACAGTGGTTCTAGCACAGACCCTATTCCCGGAACAATGGGACGTCCTGGTGGAGGTGTTCTATCTTTGTGAGTTTTTGGTAAAGAGTAGAAGTAGGGTACTATGGGACTGTTGGTTCTCAAAAAATCTGCTTCGTTTTTAGAAATCCAGTTGTTCACTTCTGCCTCTTCTACCATTAGGTCAATGGTTCTCTTTAATCTTGCAGTTGGATCAGTGGTGAGTTTCTTGTAGAATCTCTGATCGGCGAGTAATTCCAGGCATTGTTTATTGTACCCATCTTTACTCAGTAGCACTATCGCTCCTCCTTTGTCTGCTGGTTTTATTACTAAGTCACTATTCTTTCGTAGATCTTCGAGGGCTCTCTGTTCTTTCTTGGTCATGTTCACATAGTGTTTCTTGTCTGTGGTTTTGATGTTTTCCACCTCTTTCATTACTGCCTGTTCGAATGCTTGTATTTCCACTGGAACCGTGTGTGCTGGGGGACAGAAGGAATATTTAGGTCTCAAGTTGGTGTCGTACTCAGAGGTTTGTTCTTCTTTGTTCATAAAGAATGCTTTCAATTTGATCTTTCTGCAGAATTCTGCTATTTCACAACGTGTCTTGAAGATGTCTAGGGGTGGTGTTGGGACAAAGCCTAAACCTTTGTTTAGAACTTTTTGCTCTTCAGTCGTCAACGTTATATCTATAAGATTTATTACCAGTGACTCGCTGAGCTCGGCCCGGGTTGTTCCTTCGTCATGCTTCGGGTGTGTACCTGTCTTTCCTGATCGTCCCACGTAACTCCCCTTCTTCTTCCCCTTCTTGAATTTGGGCGTCTCCCTAACAAAGGAGGAGGGGGAGCAGGTATATTCATCATAGGTCCCATTGCTGGGGGACCTGTATAGTATGGATTCATCCATCCATTGAAGTTTGACATGTAGGGTTGGAAATTAGGTTGTGGTGGTTCATAGTATCTAGGGGTCTGCCATCTGTTCCCCCGTTGACGTTGGTTCCGTTTATAGTGGAACCTCCCTCGTCTTTGGTAGTTACCGTCATCGCTACTCCAATCTGAATTGTTACTCGACGATTCCCCCATAGAGTCTTCTTCACTTTGTTCAGGAGCAGTATAATCTTCCTTTGTATACGGATGCATTTTTTCAATTGAGAAGCGTTTCAAGTCTTTGCTTAATTTCTGGATCTTATTTTGAGTTATATATTCTTTGGTCTCATTCATTTCTCTATTTATTTCTTCCAGTCTTTTCTTATAGACCGAGATCTGGACAGTTGTTTTAAGTTTAGCTTCAATGACTTGTATTTTTATTGTCAGTGCTTCAACTAATCTCGTTGCAGTCTTGATGATAAGGACTAAGTAGTCTCTGGTACATTTCCAAGAGATTAAGGACCAGTCTTTTCGGAAGGCAGTGTCTTTAAGAAATATGCGAGGGGCATTTTGTACCCATAATCCTTTTGGGGCTGCATTTGCTCGTAAATATTCTTTCAGAATAATGCCATGAATAGCAGTTCTAACTTGGTCTTTCTTTATTTCAGTGAGTTCATCCCATTCATTAATTTGGGTCAAAGTTTGTGCCAGGTCTTTATCTTGCAGCAATGATGATTCTGCTAGTATTGCATTTACTTCCTCCTCAGTGTAGCTCAATCCAGGGTTCTCCGCCATTATCGCCAGAAGTGAAAAAGTCACTCCTATTCCCGTGTAGATTCGTAAAGGCCACGACTCGTGGCTGGTCTTACTTTAGTGGATGGGCAAATCGCTCCAATTATCACTAATGTGAAGACGAAAAGGAAAGAAAATTCCCACAGCTGTGCGCTGCTTAATACGTAAATATCAAGGGGGAGGGAATGAGAAGCAGTGATCCATCCGGCTTCCAATGGTAGTACAAATAATCAAGTTAAGAGAGAATGGATCACTTGTCCTGTCAAATCAGGGTCTTTAGTATTGGGAAACTGCATAGAAAACCCTCATATGAGTACACAGGTCGGGGGTGGTGTATCTTGATTCTCCGCCTTCGTGGACTGTCACAGCATCTTCATTGGGTTTCTTTTGTTTGTATGCTGTCCTCCACCTGGAGGTAGACCAACTGATTTTATAGTAGTGTCCAGGTATGAAAAAGAGGAAAGAGGGATGTGCGAAGTGCTAATAAGTGGTGAAGTTAAAATTCCCTACTGCACTCAAAAAAGCAAACATTTTTATTGAAGATACGAGTGAAGTGGGAAATGAAAATAGAATTGATGTTATAATAGACGAAGTTACTGGTCTATTGCATCAGTGAATAAGGTCAACATGTTTCAGCCTTCTCGCTCATTCTTAAGGCTTTCGTCAGGACCAAGGTGTGAAGGGGGCGCATTCTGCCGCCTTTTCTGAGTGATCAGGTAGTCACTTATATGTTAGTTCGTTGAAAGAGTTATTGCCTCTGTAATTGAATTGAAATTATATATGTATTATAATCATCGCTATGCCCTCTCATCATTGTTAATAGTATAGTGACCATTTGTCCTACATAATTTAGTTAAGCTATGACAGTAATAACATAGTTTGCTAGTTGTCGTGCTATCAGATAAACAATTCGACAGGGAACTTGGCGCGCTAATTCATTCAAAGCAATATTGGGGAGGCTAGCTTCAGAGCCGTTAGAGGAGGGATGTTATTGGAGTTTTCTCAAATGCGGGGTACAGGCATGATCACGGTAGCGCTTTGTTAGATAGGTGAAGAAACTATGCGTGTATGCAGGGATTTCAAATCCGGCAGAAAACGTTAGTTCACTTTAATGTAGTGTAATAGGCGAGCATGCGAATGTCAAGTGCGTGTCATCCAGCCTATAATTAAGAAAGTTTATCGACATAAATTAAAAGTACAGTTGCGCATTGTCATATCGGTGTAAAATATGTGCGCGTTTGTCGTGCTGGACAAAACGGCCAACTATGCCGTGAGAGCCGCTGCCGTTAGTTTAATCGAGTTTGCGTCATTCAGTCTCAATTACCTTTACAGATGCCTCATTGTGGCTCCCTCAGGACATCAGAGATCAGGGAACCTTTTCCTGTAGAAATAGATGTTATTTAATAAATAGTCTCTTACCACGTTTGTCGTCTGCCTCGTGGTTACGAGGAATAAGAGCTTACCGGTTCTTCCTTTCACGCAACTTGTGTTGACTCTGATCGCGGTGTCCCGGTTAACGCGGGGCCGCGTATCGTTCGTATTTACATAGCCTGTCAAAGGTTAAAGACTGAGAAAGGACTCTCACAATGTCACAGTGGTTGGCATTGTGGTTGGCGATGTGATCATTTTTATGGAAAAGAGACTGTATTGCAGATTGCAGTTTTCTTTTGGCAATTCTTTTAGGTGTGGAAGAAGGATGTCAGTTGTCTCAATTGTACTGAGAGTTGGCAGTTCATCAAAGAGAGATTGGTCTTTATTCCTCTCGTTAGACTGAAAATTTAGCGGGAAAAGTCTAACATCAGATGGCATTGTGGTGGCAATGTGATCGTTGTTATGGAAAAAAGACTATATTACAAAATGTAGTTTTCTATTGGTAATTCTTTTACGTATGGAAAAAGGATGTCAGTTGTTTCAATTATACTGTGAGTCGGCAGATTCACCATAGGGAGACTGGTCTCTGTTGTTCTCTTTAAGCTGGAACATTAGTTGGAATGACTTTTCACCAGATGTTACGCCAGTGTATGCCATGGGATAAAATCGTTCAACCCTTCTGTGTCTGTTTTAAGACGGTGTATCCAACGTTGTTCTTTTTCGAACAGAACGCGTTCAGCATTATTGGTTGTCACGTGTAAGGTTTCCAAAACCACCCACTTCAGATCTTCTGAACTATGGTTTTTCTCTATGTAATGCTTGCTCATTTTTGTTGTGGCTTTCTTACAGTTCACATTGCTCTTATGTTCTCCTATGCGGAGTTTGACTTTCCGGCATGTCATGCCTGTATACCTACTCTTACATGGACAAGTAATCATGTATATCACGTGGCTGGTGTTACAGTTCGTGTGATGCCGAAGGGTCCATATGAAGTTGGGTAGCAATTCAAGTTTTTTAGTGGCTGTTGTAAGCTTGCTTACAACGCATGACCCACATGGGTAGTGGCCCATGATGGGACTCATGTTCCAGATTGCTGTTATACTCTCTTTGTTCTTAGTTGGTGTTGGTCTAGTGTGTACCAATTGGTCCTTCAGGTTTCGTGTCCTTTTGTTAGCAAACCTCGGTATAGGCCATTGCAGGGAATTCGAGGTTAGGATTCTCCAATTGCGATTTATTATTTTCTTAACAGTGTTGGTGGAGGTGTTGTAAGTAGTAACACATGTTAGAAGGTCTGGAGGTGGTGTCTTCGGTATTATTTCCAGAAGACCCTCTCTTGCTTGGTTGCGTGCTCTCTTTTGGCATTTCTTGATGATTTTATTTGGGTAATCTCGCTGGTGTAGTTTCATTTCCAGATTTTTTGCTTGATCTTTGTAGTTCTCAATAGTACTGCAGTTACGTCTCAGACGTAGGAACTGGCTGTAAGGTAAGTTCTCCCTCAAGGGTCGAGGGTGGAAGCTGTTGTACGAGAGTATGCTGTTCCGTGCAGTAGGTTTGTAAAATGTCTTAGTCTGCAGAGTGTTGTTCTCTGTGTAGATGGTTATGTCCAGGAAATCAAGTTGTTTCCTGTTTGACGTACATGTAAACTTCAAGCATTCATCCCTGCTGTTCATCCATGTTAGAAATTTATTCAATGTTTCCTGTGAGTCCTCCCATATCATAATTATATCGTCAATGTAACAACGCCAGAACCGTATGTGTGATTGGTAAGGATTGCTTTCATTCTGTATGAACTGTTGCTCGAAGGTGCTAACGTACAGCCCGGCTACACTAGGGGCAAAGGTACTACCCATAGATGTACCGTGGCATTGACCAAACAGCATCCCTTCATATGCAAAATAGTTCTCTGTGAGTGCCATCCTGCAGCATTCCAGTATGAAATGTCTAGGTGTATGGTGGTTCCATGTTCCAGAGAATAGAATATTTTCAAGAGTATCTAAGGTCTTCTGTTGAGGTAGGCTAGTGTAGAGACTCTCTACATCAAGTCCTACTAGATACATAGTTGTTTCGTCATATACCTGGCCTTCAAGTTGGTTAAGAAGGTCTCGTGTGTCTTTAAGGTATGTGGCAGTACTTTGTACCAGTGGTTTTAGGAAATGGTCAGCAAATTGCGACAGTGGTTCTAGCACAGACCCTATTCCCGGAACAATGGGACGTCCTGGTGGAGGTGTTCTATCTTTGTGAGTTTTTGGTAAAGAGTAGAAGTAGGGTACTATGGGACTGTTGGTTCTCAAAAAATCTGCTTCGTTTTTAGAAATCCAGTTGTTCACTTCTGCCTCTTCTACCATTAGGTCAATGGTTCTCTTTAATCTTGCAGTTGGATCAGTGGAGAGTTTCTTGTAGAATCTCTGATCGGCGAGTAATTCCAGGCATTGTTTATTGTACCCACCTTTACTCAGTAGCACTATCGCTCCTCCTTTGTCTGCTGGTTTTATTACTAAGTCACAATTCTTTTGTAGATCTTCGAGGGCTCTCTGTTCTTTCTTGGTCATGTTCACATAGTGTTTCTTGTCTGTGGTTTTGATGTTTTCCACCTCTTTCATTACTGCCTGTTCGAATGCTTGTATTTCCACTGGAATCGTGTGTGCTGGGGGACAGAAGGAATATTTAGGTCTCAAGTTGGTGTCGTACTCAGAGGTTTGTTCTTCTTTGTTCATAAAGAATGCTTTCAATTTGATCTTTCTGCAGAATTCTGCTATTTCACAACGTGTCTTGAAGATGTCTAGGGGTGGTGTTGGGACAAAGCCTAAACCTTTGTTTAGAACTTTTTGCTCTTCAGTCGTCAACGTTATATCTGTAAGATTTATTACCAGTGACTCGCTGAGCTCGGTCCGGGTTGTTCCTTCGTCATTCTTCGGGTGTGTACCTGTCTTTCCTTATCGTCCCACGTAACTCCCCTTCTTTTTCCCCTTCTTGAATTTGGGCGCCTCCCTAAAAAAGGAGGAGGGGGAGCAGGTATGATCATCATAGGTCCCATTGCTGGGGGACCTGTATAGTATGGATTCATCCATCCATTGAAGTTTGACATGTAGGGTTGGAAATTAGGTTGTGGTGGTTCATAGTATCTAGGGGTCTGCCATCTGTTCCCCCGTTGACGTTGGTTCCGTTTATAGTGGAACCTCCCTCGTCTGTGGTAGTTACTGTCATCGCTACTCCAATCTGAATTGTTACTCGACGATTCCCCCATAGAGTCTTCTTCACTTTGTTCAGGAGCAGTATAATCTTCCTTTGTATACGGATGCATTTTTTCTATTGAGAAGCGTTTCAAGTCTTTGCTTAATTTCTGGATCTTATTTTGAGTTATATATTCTTTGGTCTCATTCATTTCTCTATTTATTTCTTCCAGTCTTTTCTTATAGACCGAGATCTGGACTGTTGTTTTAAGTTTGGCTTCAATGACTTGTATTTTTATTGTCAGTGCTTCAACTAATCTCGTTGCAGTCTTCATGATAAGGACTAAGTAGTCTCTGGTACATTTCCAAGAGATTAAGGACCAGTCTTTTCGGAAGGCAATGTCTTTGAGAAATATGCGAGGGGCATTTTGTACCCATAATCCTTTTGGGGCTGCATTTGCTCGTAAATATTCTTTCATAATAATGCCATGAATAGCAGTTCTAACTTGGTCTTTCTTTATTTCCGTGAGTTCATCCCATTCATTAGTTTGGGTCAAAGTTTGTGCCAGGTCTTTATCTTGCAGCAATGATGATTCTGCTAGTATTGCATTTACTTCCTCCTCAGTGTAGCTCAATCCAGGGTTCTCCGCCATTATCGCCAGAAGTGAAAAAATCACTCCTATTCCCGTGTAGATTCGTAAAGGCCACGACTCGTGGCTGGTCTTACTTTAGTGGACGGGCAAATCGCTCCAATTATCACTAATGTGAAGACGAAAAGGAAAGAAAATTCCCACAGCTGTGCGCTGCTTAATACGTAAATATCAAGGGGGAGGGAATGAGAAGCAGTGATCCATCCGGCTTCCAATGGTAATACAAATAATCAAGTTAAGAGAGAATGGATCACTTGTCCTGTCAAATCAGGGTCTTTAGTATTGGGAAACTGTATAGAAAACCCTCATATGAGTACACAGGTCGGGGGCGGTGTATCTTGATTCTCCGCCTTCGTGTACTGTCACAGCATCTTCATTGGGTTTCTTTTGTTTGTATGCTGTCCTCCACCTGGAGGTAGACCAACTGATTTTACAGTAGTGTCCAGGTATCAAAAAGAGGAAAGAGGGATGTACGAAGTGCTAATAAGTGGTGAAGTTAAAATTCCCTACTGCACTCAAAAAAGCAAAACATTTTATTGAAGATACGAGTGAAGTGGGAAATTAAAATAGAATTGATGTTATAATAGACGAAGTTACTGGTCTATTGCATCAGTGAATAAGGTCAACATGTTTCAGCCTTCTCGCTCATTCTTAAGGCTTTCGTCAGGACCAAGGTGTGAAGGGGGCGCGTTCTGCCGCCTTTTCTGAGTGATCAGGTAGTCACTTATATGTTAGTTCGTTGAAAGAGTTATTGCCTCTGTAATTGAATTGAAATTATATATGTATTATAATCATCGCTATGCCCTCTAATCATTGTTAATAGTATAGTGACCATTTGTCCTACATAATTTAGTTAAGCTATGACAGTAATAACATAGTTTGCTAGTTGTCGTGCTATCAGATAAACAATTCGACAGGGAACTTGGCGCGCTAATTCATTCAAAGCAATATTGGGGAGGCTAGCTTCAGAGCCGTTAGAGGAGGGATGTTATTGGAGTTTTCTCAAATGCGGGTTACAGGCATGATTACGGTAGCGCTTTGTTAGATAGGTGAAGAAACTATGCGTGTATGCAGGGATGTCAAATTCGGCAGAAAACGTTAGTTCACTTTAATTTAGTGTAATAGGCGAGCATGCGAATGTCAAGTGCGTGTCATCCAGCCTATAATTAAGAAAGTTTATCGGCATAAATTAAAAGTACAGTTGCGCATTGTCATATCGGTGGAAAATATGTGCGCGTTTGTCGTGCTGGACAAAACGGCCAACTATGCCGTGAGAGCCGCTGCTGTTAGTTTAATCGAGTTCGCGTCATTCAGCCTCAATTACCTTTATAGATGCCTCGTTGTGGCTCCCTCAGGACATCAGAGATCAGGGAACCTTTTCCTGTAGATTTAGATGTTATTTAATAAATAGTCTCTTACCGCGTTTGTCGTCTGCCTCGTGGTTACGAGGAATAAGAGCTTACCGGTTCTTCCTTTCACGCAACTTGTGTTGACTCTGATCGCGGTGTCCCGGTTAACGCGGGGCCGCGTATCGTTCGTATTTACATAGCCTGTCAAAGGTTAAAGACTTAGAAAGGACTCTCACAATGTCACAGTGGTTGGCATTGTGGTTGGCGATGTGATCATTTTTATGGAAAAGAGACTGTATTGCAGATTGCAGTTTTCTTTTGGCAATTCTTTTAGGTGTGGAAGAAGGATGTCAGTTGTCTCAATTGTACTGAGAGTTGGCAGTTCATCAAAGAGAGATTGGTCTTTATTCCTCTCGTTAGACTGAAAATTTAGCGGGAAAAGTCTAACATCAGATGGCATTGTGGTGGCAATGTGATCGTTGTTATGGAAAAAAGACTATATTACAAAATGTAGTTTTCTATTGGTAATTCTTTTACGTATGGAAAAAGGATGTCAGTTGTTTCAATTATACTGTGAGTCGGCAGATTCACCATAGGGAGACTGGTCTCTGTTGTTCTCTTTAAGCTGGAACATTAGTTGGAATGACTTTTCACCAGATGTTACGCCAGTGTATGCCATGGGATAAAATCGTTCAACCCTTCTGTGTCTGTTTTAAGACGGTGTATCCAACGTTGTTCTTTTTCGAACAGAACGCGTTCAGCATTATTGGTTGTCACGTGTAAGGTTTCCAAAACCACCCACTTCAGATCTCCTGAACTATGGTTTTTCTCTATGTAATGCTTGCTCATTTTTGTTGTGGCTTTCTTACAGTTCACATTGCTCTTATGTTCTCCTATGCGGAGTTTGACTTTCCGGCATGTCATGCCTATATACCTACTCTTACATGGACAAGTAATCATGTATATCAGGTGGCTGGTGTTACAGTTCGTGTGATGCCGAAGGGTCCATATGAAGTTGGGTAGCAATTCAAGTTTTTTAGTGGCTGTTGTAAGCTTCCATACAACGCATGACCCACATGGGTAGTGGTCCATGATGGGACTCATGTTCCAGATTGCTGTTATACTCTCTTTGTTCTTAGTTGGTGTTGGTCTAGTGTGTACCAATTGGTCCTTCAGGTTTCGTGTCCTTTTGTTAGCAAACCTCGGTTTAGGCCATTGCAGGTAATTCGAGGTTAATCTCCATTTGCGATTTATTATTTTCTTAACAGTGTTGGTGGAGGTGTTGTAAGTAGTAACACATGTTAGAAGGTCTGGAGGTGGTGTCTTCGGTATTATTTCCAGTAGACCCTCTCTTGTTTGGTTGCGTGCTCTCTTTTGGCATTTCTTGATGATTTTATTTGGGTAATCTCGCTGGTGTAGTTTCATTTCCAGATTTTTGGCTTGATCTTTGTAGTTCTCAATAGCACTGCAGTTACGTCTCAGACGTAGGAACTGGCTGTAAGGTAAGTTCTCCCTCAAGGGTCGAGGGTGGAAGCTGTTGTACAAGAGTATGCTGTTCCGTGCAGTAGGTTTGTAAAATGTCTTAGTCTGCAGAGTGTTGTTCTCTGTGTAGATGGTTATGTCCAGGAAATCAAGTTGTTTCCTGTTTGACGTACATGTAAACTTCAAGCATTCATCCCTGCTGTTCATCCGTGTTAGAAATATATTCAATGTTTCCTGTGAGTCCTCCCATATCATAATTATATCGTCAATGTAACGACGCCAGAACCGTATTGCTGAATTATGTAGCAATGATAACTAATAAATTCAACAACTAAATAAAAAACATATATTCAAAGGTATTGTACTTAATAAAAAAAAACATTCACAGTATCTCAAAATATGGAACAAATTGCAAATGCATAGACTAGCAAAATCATGTAAACATTCTCTCATATACATGTCTACCATAATTGTTGTAGGTATCATTTATGTAGTTAAAAAACAATATACTTGTAAAATTAAAAACTGATAAAAATCAAGCAACTGTCGACGCGGTGTTTCGGTGAATACAAAATGATTCGTCACCTTCTTCAGGACAAGTATTGCACATTATCTAGACATCGCTATAAGAGAAAATATTTGTTTCAGAATTTAAAATATTACATTGCAAACAGATACATTTTACAGCAACCTAAAAAAAGTTTTTTATTAAAACGATAAAAACATCCTAAAAAACATTCAGACAGATCATAACAATACAGGTTTTGCCGGTTATATATGAATAGCATGTTACTGCATGCTCAAAATATCTATCTAGAGACAATTTGATCTTACTAATACCATCATTTTTTTTTTAACATACCTATTGGTATTATACGCATGTGGGGCAATCGAAATGTCGCCAAATGCGTGGAGTGGCGTGGCATGAAACAGAATATCCCAATATCTTACTTCAATAATGGGAAACACAGGTAGATATTCTACAAGGAATATATAAGTAGTTAGACTTTTTCTAATGAAAATAAAACTGGGTAGAAAGCTTGTACGGATACATAGATTCTAACTGCTTAGAAAAGTCTTTCAAGGATGTGGAATCACTTGCGCAATGGCCTTAAGGGACCTATAAATTGAAAAAGATATTGAAGTAACATATTCCCTTTTCATGGGGGCAATTTCAAAAGATAAATGTAAATCTCACCTATAGTTCATTTGATTAAGTAATATGTATATATTCGCCAATAGTGCGGATACGCAAATACATCAAGGTAGATAGCGAATGCTTCACCACCCGAGTCACCTATGGGTGATAGACATATTATGAGTCTGGAGCAAATACATTTCAAAGAGATAATATACACCTGATAAGTATAGATCTCACCATTAAGATCTGTATAATGATACCCTTGTAGGATTTGTGGAAATAAACCTCTTGGGCGTATTCTATTGTTTCAATTAATCAAATTAAAATTAGAGTTATTGATGAACTCTATAACAAAAATGAAAAGACAAGGGGTAATAAATATAAACAGCTACAGGCATCTATTTGAATGCCCAATCTTGTAACCAAATAAGCGCAGTAGAGCCAAAAACCCTTTACAAAAGGTTAATGCCAGAATTGGAATTTAAATTTAAACAGGGCACTTCATAGTTTGGCCAGCCAACGGAGGATAAGTTATTGTTTTTTTTTGTTGCATATTTATATAGCACGAACTCGACCCGAAGGTGTTGGAGCGCTTTACATGAGCACCGTTTTTACATTACAGATTCAGGCACAGGGAGATAAAGGGGCATATTATCAAGCACGGCGTTAAAACTATCGCCGCTAAGGCGGCGATAGTGGGCTTGATAATATGCCTTTAAGAATTCCAATAGAAGCCCATGGTCTGGTGTCAACATGGGCTTCTATTGGAATTCTCACGGGCAGCGGCGATAATTTTAACGCCGTTTCTTGATAATATGCCCCTAAGTGATTTGCCCAGAATCACAGGATGTGGACGTGACCCCGAGGCTTGAACTCGGTTTCCAGCACCAAAGTCGGCAGTTTAAGCCGACGGACCACATCCTCTCCCTTGATTGTAAGGAGGCAGTTTGAAATACATAGGGGGGGGGGGGGGGTAGATTATGATGTCCGAACCCCCAAACAGATTCTGTGCATAAATATTAGCAGGATATTAGAGCGGGCGCAAAATAATCATAAAACCGCTTCCCGCCCCGTTTTATCCTTCACCCGATGCCTCACTTGAACCTTCCATTCATTTAACCTGCTATCAAGTCATCATTATTCTGTTTGTGTGTGCCACACAGGACAGCTTTCTTGAGCTTGCAGCACCCTCATTAATGTTTTGGGGATTTAGGCTTATTTTTCATCATCACATTTTAAACCAGAGAAAGATAGAGAAATGTAGAAATGGGAATAAGAGGCCAGAAGACAAAGAGAGGTAGATAGGACAAAGGGAGCAATCAGGGATGAAAAATAACTTGCAAGAGTGAGACAAAGACGCAAAGTGTAGGATGGTGAAAAATTAAGCATATGCAGCCTTAGTATTTGGCAACCCCAACGTTTGGCAGCACCGGCGGCTGTCTCCTAAGAAAATCTTGGTGCTGCCAACACTTAATTTGTTAACATATTCAATATTGCTGATTAGGGAATGCTAAGAGATGTTAAACCCCTTTAAAAAAACATGTCTCCAATCTCATATATGGACACCCTGCTTTTAATGACCCCATTTTGAGTTTTATTGCGGTCCTTTGATGTCATGAGAGGACAAGTCTGTTCTAATGAACTGCTGTAAATCTGTGTTCCACAAAACAGATGAATGATTGATGAAAAAGAGAAACCACACCAATCTACCCCATCCAGCCGCTGGACACTTTATTAGGACGAAGCAATAATGCTCATGTTTTATGATATCTTCATGAATTACAATTGCTGATGCCCAGCAGAATGCCCATCGCCTCTAGTGTGTCTATTAAGTGCACATGTGTCCTGATCGGCACATGATGTGTTCTGTTAGTGGCATGACCTTGTAGCACTGTAATTCATCCAGCTTGCCTTTCACGTAACGCTGCTGTGGAGCAGTAATGGCAATATTGGAACAAAAATGATCCTAGACATTTGTACCATTTACCAACATTTATTAACTCGTTTTGTGAGGATACTCTGAATAACACCTAACCTTCCCTGAGGGCCTGGGTTCACTTATGGCTGTCACCAAAACCTTCAAAAGTAATAAATCTTCTGAGTGTGAGTTCCATATCTGTAGGAAAATGCCTCTTTTTTCATGGCTCCCCCCCAAATTCTTTGGACTGAATCTGTTGTTTTGTTTGACCTTGTGCACTAGGACTCTGCTAACCAGACCCCAGTGCATGTGCTCTGACACCTGAAAACATGTTGAAATTGACAATACCCCTTAGTGGCATATTTAAGTTACCTGTAAGTCCCTAATATACTGCACAAAATGTGCCCAAGGCCCGTAGGCTAAATGCTGCTAGTGGACTGCAACCAACATTGTGGCACAATAGAGTGGCAATGCAAAATATGACTGCAGGCCTACTACTGTAGCCTGTCTATGCAGTTTTAAAACTGCAAATTCAACCTGCCAAAATAAACCTTTTGACAGGTCTAAAACTTCTTAAAAAATATGTCACCCCTCAGTAGGCCTTAAATGACCAGATTAGGTGTCATGGTATTTAACAGTAGAAATGTAAAAATTCAATGTAAAAGTTTCATCTTAAACACGTCACTGTAGCACGGTTAGCTCTTCAATTGGAAAATATAGGGAGGTAATAGTAAAATTCAATAATGTTATCTCCGCTTAGGAAGTAGCTACACAGTTAATTGCTGGACTGCTAAAAATATTTGTTACAAGCCCAAATTAACGTTAAAGTCAACTTTGCACTAAATATTGAAAGAAATTGGCTATTTACTAGTAGCCCACCCTACGCAGGGCTTGTGGTTCTATTTTTTACCTGCTAGTCCTTGTGATGGGTTTTCTAAGCAATATCTGGTCCATTTTATGTTTTTTTGTTGTTTTTATTCCAGACCCAGGGCATATTTTTATGTCCATTACTGTGCTCTTTTGGTGCTATTTCTTTTTCTGTCTGTTTGCTTCATCTCCAACTGCAAGAATCTGAATTTTGTTGTGCAGCAGGATTGGGTTATATCCGTCAAGCACTTAAAATCAGGAAGACTGTGACCTCTTTTATTGATTAATGCTATGTTTATTCACCTTGTAGTGTGAATGGAATTTGAAAATGCCAGTGTGAATGGCTAGAGATTGCACTGCAATATTTGTATCAATTAAAAAAAATTGTAGCTATGATATGTATTCTTTTATGGCCTTGTGCCGAATAAAGCTTTGAATAGTTATTCGGATTACTGGTTGAGGGGGTGAAACCCGACTCAAGCAGAAACCACAATCCTTGTCAGGATTAAGTTACAAGCAAACCTTGATTTAGCCTGTGCTCAACCCTCTGATAGCTTTTCAGAGACAAGTCAAACATAACTTTGTGGCAATGTGTAAAGTATTTATGTGGCATTTCAAACAGTGATAAAGTGAAAACACTACAAAGAAAATGTGCACACCAATTTAGAATAATAGATTATATTTTTATAAATAAATTACGACCAAAATGACCAATGTCCAATTAGTAGAACCGGAGATATGGGATTTTAAAGATTTAAGTGAAAATAGCACCAAAAAGCACAAAGCATCAACTGTGGTCATCTGGTCACACCAAACAGGGACAAAGTCACAAGTTCAGGCCATGCGCGATGGAGCATAGGCCAGCTACTAGGATCTAGTTAAGCCCACTGAACAAGAGTACCTCAAATCTGAACAAGAGTACCTTAAGTCCTGGTTGTGGAGGCCCACGTCAATGTGTCGTGCAGCGGTGATTCCTAGGAGCTGCAAAGTGAGGTCCTGCATCATCCTTGAGGATGCTGTCAATGAGGAGCTTGCTGTGCAAAGTCGTGCGTCAAGATGCGTCACTGATCCGCTGGTTTTGAGGAAGCTGCGGGGCTTGCAATGCGAGTCCTGCATCGCTGTCAAGGATGCTGTCAACTAAGGTCTGCATCAAGGATGTCTCACATAGTGGCAGTTCCTGGAAGGCTGTGGGCAGCGATGTGAAGTCCTTGCGTTGGGGACGTGCATGCAGCAGAGGTGATGCATCGGTTCTGCTCTGGAATGCGCAGCACAGCAGAGGAGATGCGTTGGTTCTGCTGAAACTTCAGATGGGCTGGCAGAGTACCCTCAAGCCTACTTCCTAGGGTCCAGAACTGGAATGGCATCACTTGGGAGGTCAGGACTCACAAATTACAGAGTCCAGGGGCTGGGTTTAAGGTGATTGGGGCCACCCGTCCCTGAGGCTCTAGTCAGAAGGCCAGCTAACTTACCCTTGGAGTCACTCTGGTGGTCCCGGGTTCCACAGATACAGGTCCAGTCCTTCTAACACAGGCAAGAGGGCAGCAGGTAGTAGGTCAGTACAGCAGGGCAGCAGTTCCTCAGAGCAGCAGCCGAGCAGAGTGGCAGTCCTTTCAGCAGCATAGCAGTCCTTCCTGGCAGAGTCCACAGGTCCAGAAGTGTACCGGGTTGGTGGTGTCAGAGGTTCAGTACTTATACTCAGTAGTGCCTTTGAAGTGGGGAGACTTCACAGAGAGGCCATTGAAGTGCACAGAGTCCCTGCCTTTCCTGTCCTGGCTCCAGACTCACTACAGGGTCCAACATTTATACCTGGTGCCCACTTTGAATTGGAGGAAGCTTCTAGAGGGTTCCAGCCCCCTGAGGTGTCAGGCATCCCCATACTTCCTGTACTGGTCCCAGCTTTTCTGGGGTCACAAAAGACAGACTAGTGCCAAACACTTTGTGAGAGTGCAGAGCCTTTGTGATGGGCAAGTGCAGTAGGTGACAGCTCCTCCCCCTCATTAACTCTGAGTGGCCCATTCTGCCAACACCTATTTTCCCTTTATGTTACTGTCTGGGACCAATGCACAAAGTCCAACTGCCAGCTATTCCTAGTCACATGACCCATAATAGAATGCAGACACCAAATGATTAGGACAAGAAAATGACAACTTTCTAAAAGTGGCATTTTCAGAATTCTGATTAAAAATCTGATTTTACCTTTAAAGAGGGCTTTTAATTACAATTCTTTCGACACCAAACTTGACCTATCCACCTGCTCCCAATTTAAAGTTTCAGCTTATTAGATGTATTAAGGTAACTCCAATGTTATCCTATGGAAGAGGTAGTCCTTGCTGTAGTGAAAAATAAAATTAGGAGTTATTTGCTACCAGGACATGTAAAACTTAAAAGTACATGTCCTACTTTTTAAACACACTGCACCCTGCCCTCTGGGCTATTCAGAGCCTACCCTAGGAATCACTTATATGTATTAAAAAGGAGGGTTTTGGCCTGGCAAGAGGCTTATTTTTCCAGGTCGAAATGGCAGTGTTAAAACTGCGCACACATGTTTAAAGGGCTACTTAAGTGGATGGCACAATCAGTGGTGCAGGCCTACTAGTAGCATTTGTTTGCGCTCTCCTAGTCTAAGGTCGCTCTACTTCTCTACACTGAGGTCAGAGCGCTTGGAGGTTCGAGGCTGGCACTCCGGCCCCCTGCTCAACTACCGCAACTATCCCCAGCATTACACAACATTTCGACCAGCTACGTCTCCCTCCCCATGGGGTCTCATGACGTCTGCAGCTTGGGCCGCAGACCGGCCAGCTAAGGCTGGGCTGCGGGCTTAGCAGTGATTGAGGCTGCAGCTGCAGCTGTGGGTGAAGTTGCAGCAGACCGACCTGCAGATAAGGCTTTGGCTGCACGGTCAGGGATGCCCAGGGGCTTACTGCAGTGCAGCAGAGGGTGCAATCCAGCCAGCCTGCACCCTCTAACTCATTAACAAGGCAGCTGCCCCCAAATTTGAAGCTACAACACGTACTGCTTTTCTTTCTGCCCCCCGAACCACCAAACTACCATCACTATCATTATTATTACGATACTGCTATCGACTAACACAAGCGCGCTTGTGCTACTTCCCTGCATTTGGCTAGCACACAGAGGAGGTGTGGCTGCACTCAAGGGGCGGCTTAACGCCACAGGGGTTTAAGGCCTTAACACCACAAGGTGGGGATAACCACTCCAAGGACAGAGGTCAAAGGTAAAATAAAGAGAGAGTTGGTGCAGCTCAGTGTGCTGGGTACAGGGCAGGCAATAGACTTAGGCCCTCTTCCCGCCTGAAAGTGTGGCCAGGCATCAGTCAATCTTCCTGGTATCCTTTCTTCAACAGTCCCAACAGGGAGGAAACCTCACAAGAGAGACAGCAAGAGATCAAGAGAGTGTGATCAATAAATTGAGGAGAGAGACTCTAGTTACCACGCTGTAGGACTCAAACTGCCACACTGCTGCAGATCCCGTCCAGAGGCGGCCAGGCAGCAGTCCCTTGATACGGTAGCACTGCAGGGGCACCCCTAGATCTTTTTAGGAGAAGGCAGCACCATGGCAGCCATATCCGATATCAAACTACTCCAGGAAAACTGCTCTTCATCTAACTAGCAGCACCAAATAAACTGGAATCTCCTGCTAGGGAGGAGATTGGAAACATAATCTGGAACAAAGTAATCAGTGGTAACCAGACGGCAAAGCACTTGCAAGTGAGTGAAGCAAAGTCTACTGCACTGGGACCGGGAAAAACAGCAAGGAGGACACAGGGAAGACGCGTGTTAGTGTAGTTGAAAAAGCATCTTTTTTAAAGTAACATTTCAAGGCCCAACTTATTGGCAAAAAGGAGGCCTCCCTTGATGGAAAACAACGCGGTGAAAGGAAAGAATGAAAGAAAGAAGATAGAGGTGAAATTGAGTAAAGGAGAACTTGTGACTTCCCCCTTTATTGACAGAGCCCAAGTAGGGTCCCTGGGGACTCCAGGGACAGACAAAGCTCATCCATCAGCCTAATCACTGGCAGTTTCAATTAAAGATTTTGTGGGGAAGTATTTCAAATCTGTTGTAGTAGAGGGTAAAAATACAGGACAAGTGGCTGCATTGGGGGATAGTCCTCTGGAAGCAATAGCTACTTGTGAGGAAGAGTCTCAGGACCTAATTGGGACTTTAGGCATGATCCATCCGAGGCTCTCCTCCTCGCCCTGCTCGTTTCGGCCTACAGAGCTGAGTTTTGTGTGCTCTGGAGAGGAGTCAGGGTCAGGATTGGAGGGCACCATAGAGGGTTTAACATCACTTCCAGGTGGCCACAAGACAACTGAAGGTGGTTCCTATGGTGGCAATCAAGGGACTTTGGGCATCTACTGGGCAAATCTAGACTCTCTGCTGTCAGGTCCATCCCCGATGTTGAATGTTCTCTTGCTGATGTAGCAAACAATACATGGTTAATTTGAAGCATCACTAGCAACAAATGCGACATTGAGAATGGAGGCCAGAGATTTAAATGACATTTTGTTGGAACTAACAGAAATCAATGCTTGTATTCCCTCATTAGTAAGAACAGTAATTGCTCAGCCAGCGTCTAACGAGAGGTCGTTAGTTCTAGAGAAATGCGAACATACAACAGTTTGTGTCAAAAAGGCTAATGTTGGCGAGGAGAAGGAGCTGTGAGTGGGCAATGTACTGAAGTTTGGATAAATTGAAAGGGAGGAAAAGGAGTCGGGCTTAAAAGTAAGATAATTAGCCCAAAAGTACAGGCAGAATCAAGCTTATGTACTAGCTGTACCACCTCTGCTCACCCGAATAAAGAGGCAACAAAGTTTAAGAGGGGCGGGGTCTGAAAAGAAGGGGTTGTTAAAAGTGAGTAAAGGTGAGGGTCCAGCTGGTCCTGGAAACTTATGGGAGGGCACTAGGCCAAGGAGAAGTGCATACCTCAACTGAAGTCCCAAGCAAAAGAGGCCCTGTGTTGGGAGAACAAAGAACCTCGAGGCCCCAAGGATGCTAGGAACAGTGGCAACTCCAGACCAGGCAAATGTTAAGCGTAGATCGTCACAAGTAAAATATGTGTATCTGGAGGTTACCCAGAGGGGGTAAAAAGCAAACAAGTGAAAGCCCCTAATAAGGTCAAGTATCCTGGCAATATTCTCACACTGCAAGGTGCTGGAGGAGGTTGTATAAGAGACATCAAATACATAGCCTTCAGACAGTCCAAAGCAGATGAGAGGTAACAAAAGTCTGCTTTACTTCTCCAGTGTTTGTTGATTTGGTATTAGAAGCAAGTGATGAGTTGAATAAATTAGGACTAAGAATATTGCAGGTAGCTGAGGTGGAAACTTCCCCGCTTAAAGCTACCTATATTGTCAAATCATGCGGTCCTAAGTCAAGCACAGCTAAACTTGGGGATTGATAGAGAAATAAATCCACCCCGGTTGGTGGGGATGAATTGCGGAACCCTAAAGGTTACTATCCCATCCCAAGAAAGGGAATGTTTGACAGATCCGATCCCTGTACGCAATGGGTTTGATGGGAAGACCACTTTTTCATGGGGGTGCAGCTAGATTAGGAAATCAACTCACCCTCTGGCTTGGGGGTTGTCTCATGGAATGTACACGGATTAAAGAATCCAATAAGAAGAACAGAGCTTTCACACTTATATGGGAGGGTAATGAGATAATTTTCTTCCCAGAGACATGGTTGGCGGGTGAGGAATTTTCACCAAAATGTTTTTTATGCATTTTATGAAAGATAGAACCAAATAGGGCTCAGTGCACATGAAAGGCGGATTATTGACACTGGTATCTATCAGAAGTAGTAAGGGGGCAACAATAATTGAAACGAGTAGCGATTGGGTTTTAGCCTGTTCACTGGATCTTTATGAGGTCTGTTTGCGACAAAAACAGCTGATAGTTGTGAATGTTTATATAAATCAGGAGGACTCTTGGAAAGAGTCGTGAGAAGTGTTTCAGCGGGATCTGGTAGAACTGCCAGAGCTCCTGGGGTAATATCCGATTCTCCTAATAGAGGACTTTAACCTATGCTTAGATCCAAGGAAGGCTGATTCTGTGGTCTTAGATATGCTAGATTGTTTCGATATCTCACACACATTTTACAAAATGTGACCAGTCCAAGTTTGATAGGAATATGGTGAGCTTTCTGGCAGAATTAGGGTTTGGATGCCTAAATGGCCACTTTATAGAGGATGACCAAGCAGCCCAAATGTTTTTATATGGGAAACAGCAGTGCCCCATTGACTATATGTTTATACAGGAATGGTTCTTTGATCTCTGTATAGAATTTAAGGTGTTAAGACTAAAGGGAAGTGATCATTGGGGGCTAAAATTAACCGTAGAGGCAGCTCCAATATTGAGGGATTGAGCTATGGCACTAGAATTCCCTAAACGTTTAACAAAAAGAATTGATGGGAAATATATTGAACAGTTAATTCAGTATCAATTATTCCACAAGATAGTCCAGGATAGGGCTGTAGGAGAGCTTAATGGTGTATGGTACGCAAAGACCATTGCAGAGTTAGTAAAGCGATTGAGACCAGTAGTAAGGGTATGCAATAAGAAAACAAAAAAGGATCTGCTATCCCAATTTTCTAAACAGTGGTTCGATAAGGAGTGCGTACTTGCTAAGTAGGAGCTAAGGAAAATAGGAAGGGCAAGGTGATCAGACAGCATGTAAAGACAATTGATATCTACCGTTGTAAGAAAAGGGCGTCTGAAGCTCTGGTGGTGAGAAAGAAGCAGGCTTTATTTCAGTCGAATTGGGATCTGATGATTAGGACACTTCAGGAAAAGGACATGAGGAATTTGCAGGAAGTTGGTCCAGAAGGGATTCTGTATGGCTGTCTGGTTTAACAAGACGATGGCTTCCAGATGCCACTTTCTTTGGTATTCTTTATGTATAGTATTGGGCTGGTCAAAGATAAGCCCTGTGACATGATGTCATTTGTAGAATATATATAAGTGTACACTTGCATTTAAACTGCCTGAAAGTGACTGGCTGCCTGACCTTTCACTGCAAGAGTCAGGTCAACACTGACTGTATTTAAAATAGCAAAGTGTCTGATGGCAAATGTATATTTAAGAAATGACGGATTGCCAGGAGGATAGCGGTGCCCCAATGCCCAAATCGATGGGTCGTCCCTGCAAGTTAGTGTCACAGCATTTAGTGCTAGATATACCTGCTTGCTAAGTTTTTCTTGTAACTCAGCACCAGACATATTCACTGCAGGAGCTTGTGTTATCTAACTGGTCATAGAATCGAACCCCTGGTCCGCTCCGCCCTTTACCATTCCCATGTTAAAAGAAGGAGCTTGTTGATGGGTAACAATACATAGGTTTCATCAGTTCTAATACATCACTTCAACAGTGAGCAGGCACTTTACCAAATAAACGTATTATTCTATTTAACAGTTCCATTGACCCCATCATGATTTTCTTGATTGTCTTCTCAAGACACCAGAGCTTCTGCCTATAACACAGAGGCTAGTTGTCCATATGTGCTCTTCCTGCATTTTTACATCACTACAAAGATGTGAAGTTGTTGAGAACCTCCAAGGCTGTGCAGGTGCACACCATTGGAGTAATGGGAAAGAACTGCACATTTGATCGGGCAGCAGTCTCAGTCCAGACTATCACACATGCACAGTTTGTATTGTTTGGAGTGCTGATGCACTATTGCTCTATCTAAAACATGTCACCCAGCTCTCCATTGCACTTTAAAGCAAGTGACATGACTTTTGTCACATTTGCCATGTGTCGGACGGAGCAAAACCAAAGGGGATGATGGACGGAGTGTTGAACATTGCAAGCACTCACCCCCGTTCAACTGATCTGGGTTTAATCCATCATCATTCTTTAGCTCACTCCGCCACCCCAGTTCAGACATGGCCATATGCAAATCAGTCTGATACTGTGCCTCATGGGAACAGTTCAGCCCGAACTGCCAAGCCATGTCTTCACTGGACCGGGAAAAAGCATCCTGGGACCGGTTTCTGGCTAATCAGCCGTCATCAGCCAGGCTAGCTTGAATCCAATGGCAAAGTGAGCAAGGGACCCACGTCTGGTCATACCCTGCCAACTTGTTTCCAATTCAGGGAGGACCTAGGCACAGGGTCAAGACTGATTTGCATATGGCTGGGTTCAAACTGGAACAGCATGGTGAGCAAAAAAACGATGGATTTAGGCCCAGATCTCTGTACTGGTGTGAATGTATGACATTGTTCTGCATTCTGTCTATCAACTGTTGTTTTTGCATTTGTCACCCCAAGTGGGAAGGGTATGCCCAGACGTGGGTCCCGTGCTCTCCGCATGGAATCAAGCTATCCTGGCTGAAGAGGGGTGAAACCCCGAAACCGGTCCTAGGATGCTTGTTTCCAGTCCAGGGAGGAACTGTCTTGGCAGTTCGGGCTGGACTGTACCCATTATGCACAGGGTCAAGACTGATTTGCCTATGGCTGGGTTCAAACTGGAATGGCATGGTGAGCAAAAAAACAATGGATTTAGGCCCAGATCTCTGTACTGGGGTGAATGTATGACATTGTTCTGCATTCTGTCCATCAACTGTTGTTTTTCCATTTGTCACCCCGAGTGGGAAGGGTATGCCCAGACGTGGGTCCCGTGCTCTCCATGCCACTGGAATCAAGCTATCCTGGCTGAAGAGGGGTGAAACCCCGAAACCGGTCCTAGGATGCTTGTTTCCAGTCCAAGGAGGACCTGGCCTGGCATTTCGGGCTGGACTGTTCCCATGAGGCACAGGGTCAAGACTGATTTGCCTATGGCTGGGTCCAAACTGGAACGGCATGGTGAGCAAAAAAACGATGGATTTAGGCCCAGATCTCTGTACTGGGGTGAATGTACGACATTGTTCTGCATTCTGTCAATCAACTGTTGTTTTTGCATGTGTCGGACAGTTCAGGGCCTGTGACAACCACTCCTTATGCAGCTTAAGCGACATGGTGATAGGCACTGAGCTGCCAGTCACAGTGTAACAGTGACACAAGGCTTACCAAGCAGTAGGAAGCAAGGGCAAGAGCACAATCCATTTGACAGCCAGAGTGGGACTTGATGATAGTTAGTTTACAAAACGTCTTGAATGCTGTGATGTATGCTTGTAAGAACATAAGTGCATGTTTGCACGTGTACATGCTTGAAAGAGATCTTGTGAGATGCTCACCCCTCTATGGCCCGTTGATGCTCACCCTTATTATGATGTTGACTCTAACATGATAGTGTTAATTCTTAGCAAACTGTGGGCATCCTTGGCATGATGGTACTTTCCTATTTGATGCTGGTGGTCCTGATATACTGATGGTAACTCTTGCTTGCTGTGGGCATCTCTGGCATGATAGCACCCACTCCGACTATAGTAGTGACCCTGGCAGAGCGAAGATAATTGTTGCTATATTATGGCTAGTACTAGTACAGCATTATCTCTAATATAAAATAGCCATCCTTTGTACGACATAGTGGTAAATGGACATTTGAAGTACATCTATCCATGTTTTCTACTAAAACATGTACATGCTTGATTAATGTCACACACTGATACTTAAGTCCAAATATGCATTTACTGAAATTGACAAATCTGGTATTTAAGTATGAAAATACATTTTTATTATATTTTAATAAGCTTTTGTATTGGGTAATTGAGTTTATTTTCCAAAATGAAAAGCTTGCATTTGATAGTAAAGTGTGCGTATTTTCATAACCTGAAACCAGAAGTTTGGGGAAGAAATTCTTACATTTTCAAATATATATTTTAAAAACATTTAGTATCAGTTCTTTAATAGTGGCACCTTTCTTCAGGATAATACCGGTAATTGCTGACTAATATTGGTACAAATTTGTGGAGCTGTTTGATGTTTGGGAATGACTGGTCAGTGTGGCGTTTTTACAGACCTGTATATCCTCACAATCAAAGGAGCCAATAGAAGGGTGCTGGCACTAATAGGCAACAGTTCTAAACAGTTTTGCCTATCAAGCTCAGATCCTCCAATGTACACTAATTATGTTTTCATAATTGCTTAAAAAAACAGCATTTAACATATTTTACTCTTGGATTCCTTGCAGTACTAACGCCTGACCAATAACGTTATCCTTTAATTATATCCAGTTTTCATCAATGTTACTGATCTGTTGTATTTCAAAAGGTGTCATTGGCTCTGATGTTCTCCCATGATCTCCAAATCCTCTGTAAAATTGTGTTTATGTTGTATGACATTTTAAGTAATGTCCCTGCTCTCTAATGTACTTACTGGTTATCCATATGCCCAAAAATTTGTCAAAAGCCTGTTGCAGGAAAACTTCCACTTAGCCCCTGCACAGTTGTCTTTAAATCTTTCAAATTGTGACCAGTTTTACTGACTGTGTTTTATGCACAACACTGGAAATTACTATCCCCTTTCTATTAACCGGGAACCCGAGATCCCTCTGCTTGGATGCCTTTAAAATACCTTCACTTTAGACTAACATAGTTCAAAATAAACCATTTATCACCTACTTTCACCCAAAAATAAAATGAATTATGTGCTTTAAAATATCACTATTAATGCAGTAGTAGTAGAAAATATTTGTATTTTTTTTTTTTTAAATCATAGAAGGGTGGAACATGCCACCAAGATACACAAGACATCAAAACGATTAGTCCAGTTAAAAGGCATTAGAAAATGTAAACACGACGGGATTCCTGTGTGTGGAGGAGAACAAACATTCTAGATAGATAAGTTAAAAACTGACTTGCTTGCTTCTCCAGGATGCAATGTGCTGCAAGCGCTAAAAGAGAATGAACGACGAAATTAAAAAATGTGAGTGTGCAAAGCAGTCTCCTCTTGTATAGTTCGATTCAGCATTTGTTCTTGTCTAGGTCTTTCGCCGCTATTTTCCAAAGTTTTATTGCTTTGCAGGACATTTGGACTGACAAGCCTTCAAGACATTTTATGACCGCCTCTCGGCAGGTCCTTATTTGTTCTCTCCTCATTGTTTCTTGAAGGAGTGATTTCCGAACATCTAGTAGCGCAGGACAAATACATAAGAAGTGTAATAGTGACTCGTCTCCTTGTCCGCAGAGGTGGCATTCCTTTGTCATCCACGTCTGTTTCCATTTTGGAGTGAGATCTTTCGAAGGGAATAATTCCAGCCTTAGTAGGGTCAGGTTATGCTTTTTTTGGTATGAAAAGTGTTCTGACAGGTACGGTTGGGGTGTCAGCGTTTTGTAGGATTGCATCACGGCCCATGCATGTGGTTTCTGGGCCAGGGCAGCTTTGTCTATTAACAATGAGTGGTGCTTGATGGCTTTGTTGCTGCATTTTTAAACTCAGAGTAGGTCATTGCTGTGTGCCAGACCATGTCTAGCTGTAATGCGAAAAGCGATTCCTTTAAAGCTGGGAATATGGATTTGTTTAGCCTGGATTGTTTTTTGATCTCCTGCCAGCAATAATGGGCTACGGTGTTATCTTCCACTGCCCTCATCCTCCAGTAGTATTTAACCAAGGCTCCTTGTCTTGAAGGTATCTGGTTTTTTAGACCATATTCTAGTCTTATCGGTGCTTGTGAAATATGATGTGGAATTGAGAACAATTTCTTGAAGAGACTGGATTGTACAGTGTTTTGAACTTTCGCGTCCTTTGCATTTATCATTTCAGAGGCGTACGATAAGGATGGCAAGAATTTCGCCATGATGACCTTAAGCAAGTGGCTTGTTGAACAGCTGGTAAGTTTGTTCTGCAGGGTTTTAAAAGCAAATCGCAGTTGTATGGCTTTTGTTAACCCTTGGTCCAGGTGTTGCTTAAAATTGAGATGTCGGTCTAGCTGGAACCCTAGATATTTGTATGTGTCCACCTGGGACAAAAAATTATCGTTTAACGGCCAGATGAATTTAGTGTGTTTTTTGTGGCATTTAGAAAAGCACACCACCTTCGATTTTTGATGGTTGATTACAAGTTGGGCGGAGGTGGTGTATGCTCCAAGTTGGGAGATCAACTGCTGCAAACCTAGTGACGTTTGCGATAGAAGGACGATGTTGTCCGCGTATTGTATACTTACGATTGATGTTTTCCCCAATTTTGGGGGATCGCCCTGTGTTGAGCAAAGATTTTTCTCCAAATCGGCTGTGTAGATGTTGAATAAACAGGGGGCCAACCCGCACCCCTGTTTTAGGCCGTTACTTGTTTGAATTTTATTTATAAGGCTTCGCCCATCTCCTTTTTTGGTTGAGCCTAGCGTTGCAGCGCATGCGCTGCACGCTCTGCGAGGCATGCTGTAGTAGGGTTAGATGTGGAAGTGCTGTGGAAGCCTCGCCCACTCTCCTCCCATATATGTAATTGGCTGCTGTCAATGTCCTTGGTAAACTCTGGCTTTCGATTCATTATGAGGCTTGTTAGTCCCGCCTCAGTATCGCCCTGTCTCCTTTTGATACCGCCCTGTCTCCTTTTGTTGTAGCCCATAAGGACTGGACCGTTTATTTGAACACAACATGCTTTATCTAGTGGGTGAGCACAATTTACTCTATTGACAATGGCGGCTGTCAGGCACGACGTGCTTTTGTGCCTTCTTTACTCCCCCTTCCCTCCCATTGCTCGTGCCTTATTCCCCCCTCCCATTGTCCGTGCCTTCAAATAACACCCCCACTGTACCTCTCGTTGTCGTGATGCCTACCGTGCCTTCGCACTACCGCTGTCTGTGCTGCCCCCCCGTTGTCCGTGATCACTACCATTTGCAAAGCAATAGGTCTTGTGTAAATGCGAGTCCTATTGCATTGCAAATGCTTGTTATCTGGGCTGCTGTGGCTGTGGGATGCTGCAGAGGCCAGGCGGCATGCACAGCTCGTGAGCCTGGGAACCCCTCTGCCCCCCTCCTGTCCAGGCTCAGGACTCTCCAAAGCTCCTCTCTCAGTTTATTTGGTATACTTTTGTTTGTATAGCGCGTGGAACCTATCTCTGTGCTACCAGTTTTGAACTGCAAACATTGTCCAGGGTACCTTGACAGTCTCACTTAAATGGTTTGTTTGTCTGCTTTATATAGCGCCAACTTGTCGTAGTCCAGGTTCTTAGGAAAACACATAGCCCTGTGGAAATTTCAGTTGACCAGATGCAAGCGCTTTCTACAGTGCCAACATATCAACTGAAACAAATAGGTGTCAATGAACATTTGTGAGAGGGTTTCATTGTCAAATGTCACTTAGTTGTGCTATGTCATGTCTTATATCAGCCTGGCATTGCACAGCACCTTGATCGACTCTGGGTACTTTTTTGTTCTATAATAAAACTTGCATAAGGAGTAACGGATTGATTAAGGGTGCGCGCCTCTTGCTGCCAGGGTTGCTATTTTAGTCACAGTATTTATTCATAAGTTAGCACTAAAGGGCAAGGAATCTGCATCCGTGAAGTGACATTTGTGTGTCCTGATAGACTGAGCATAAATCGAAGGACATGTTTGAGTAACTATAGCAGTGCGAGGCCATACCAGCGATATAATATGTATAACCAAGCATACTAAGTCAGTAAGTTGCGTGTTGAAAATGTTTTTCTAAAACCAATTTCTGGGTATGTAATTTAAGTGCTTGTTTTATGTATTGCTGCGGGACTGCAGAAGCATATCTCTCAATGTGCAGCAGGTGCAGTGGCACCGGCGCTCAGAGTTGTGAAGGGCCTGCTGCACCCCAGTTATGGATATTTTTGCCACCCAACAGGGGGTAGCAGGGACAGTTACCTTTACTGCCATCAGGGTCTCTGGCACTCTTGCTAGACCATTGCAAACCTGCGGGCATCAACGTGATTTATGTTAAATGAGAAGAGAAACCAGTTGGGGCTGCCTTGACAAATAAACAACAAGCGTTAAAAAACAAACAAAAACAACAAGAGGTGACAGATGGAAGATTATTAGAGAGAAACATTTTTCTACTGTAAACCGGGAGGGGGAATACTCTTACCTGAACAGACTCCAAGTTAGTGGAAAAAGCCAACCAAAAACTATTTTTTGGAGTTGGTCGTTCATGTTTTATAGTATATTTCAGTTTTTGAATTGCTCTGTAGACATAATACTTCCGCGAAAGAAAACAAATTCTCATTCTGGGAAAGAACGTTTCCCGTTTCACCGAGCGCAGCGAGGGAGCGAGAGAGCAGGAGCAGGAGACGGAGACAGGGACGAGAAACGCCACCGTCGCCGAGAACGCCGCAGTCGGGGTTGGCCCCATCCCCCGCTAAGTCCAGCTAAGCCAGCCAAAGCCTCTGTTACGGTTTTGTCCCGGTTTGGTCTAGATTACCTTACTAGCCAAGCCTGCCAAGCAACCTTGCCGCAGGTGGAGCGTGGTGGAGCCGAACGCGGCTGTGTGCGGCTGAGCCCCAAAGGTTCTCCTGGATTTCTTGCCTGCCTACGGCTTTTCCGGCTTCTTGATGTTGTGCTGTGGTCCTTCATTCTTTACTCTTGAGTGACCATCGGACTGTTCACTGTTCCATGTTTTCACCTAGACCGCTGATTGCTGTGAGCAACCGTGTGAGGAGGAGGACGCCGAATTCCTATCTCGTGGCTCCCGCCAATCTTGCCGACCTTTGCCTCTGTGCACCATCGAGACGCCGAGTTGCTGCCTTGCGGCTCCCAGCCCATGGCCCCCACTGAACTTTGCCTCTTTGACGTTGCACAGAGACCATCAACGAGTCGCCAACGGTTGGGTAGTTAAGTATGGTTGAGCGTGACCGAGATTTGACCCCTCTACAGTGCTCCTGTCAGCTGTATCTCACCAGGCTGCCACTGCCGCTACGGGTGCACTTATCTGGCGCCGGAAGAGCTGAGGGCTGAGGGCTGTGAGCTCTGGTGACAGTGTGCAGCCGAGAACGGTGGGCTGCAAGTACAGCAGAAGCAACTCTATGGTGTGAGAGTCTGTCCCCTGTCTGGCAGGTGCGGGGAAACTTCAGGAAGGCGTGGGGGATGAGAGCGCGACCCCATTAGTAGGGGCCGCTGAGTGTTGTGCCCAGGCAAGTCCGTGAAGCGGCCCAACTAAGTTGGGCGAGGCTCATGGCTTGCTAGTGTGCCCTGCTCTCCCTTTCTCTGAGCTATAACCCTGGTTGAATCTGCAGGGTAGCTGTCTCATCGTCACACAGCCTAGCAGCCTTGCAGCGCATAGTCGTAGAAGTCTCCCTGCCTTACAGCACTACAGCCGATAGCTGTTGCAAGTCGCAGCCAGAGTATACACCCGACAACTGAAGCCGAAGTTTGTCAAAGCCCTCTCTCTTTTTCCTAAGATTCCATTTGAGCTTGACTTAGAACAATGACTGCAAAAAAACTACGCTCAGGGAAATTGGTGTATATAAGAGCCTGTAAAAAAATCTAAAGCCAACCCTCTGAGAAATAAATCAGTACAGATAAATTCTCTAAAAGGTTTAAATGCCATCTCGACCTATTTTTAAAAAAAGGAGATACGTCGAAATAAGGAGGCAAATATGGAGCCTAAGCCTGAATCTTTACGCCAAAAGGTAGAAGGAACAATGGAAACTATATCTCTATATACTGTCTCTTCTCCTGGAAATAGAATGGTTGGGGTGAGAGTTGTAGTAAGCCCTGAAAGCAGAGTGGAAGGCCCTTCACATGAAATCTATTCTATTCACTCCACTGAAAATAATGAGTCTCCATCTATTATTGACTTATGCTCTGAGTCTAAAGTGGATGACCTTATATTGGAGGATTTTACACTTTCTGACTTAAACATTAATTTAAACCACTCCTCAAGGGCTTTGAAATCACCTAAGCCAAATAGTTCTATTATCTCACATTTTTCATGTTCTCAAGCTCATCTTCCCAGTTCTCCAATTAAAATGCGTCTTTTTAGCAGAACACCTAGCGGAGTGGACTCAATAAGCTCAAGAGCCTCTATCACTCCTGATTTTCTTTTGCATCCTGACCCCCCAATTATGGAGTCCGAAGATAAAATATTGTTGTCGGAATCCTTGATTTGTCTGGAAAGAGTCTTATCCTCTATCTTAGCTCTCATGGAAAGATCCGTAAACAATTCTGATTATATCTTGGATTCATTGTTGTCATTGACTAAATTAATAGTTCCAGACCACATACAGTTACTTAGTAAAGCTCCATCTATCTAATTTGAACCCAATGAAATCTACTCAAATGAGCTTTGCCACTAAGTCGAACTATCAAGACTTTGGTGTACAGGTGGACATACCTCTTGACTACTTAAAACATAAAGATAAAAAAGCTCTTTTCTTTACAACAATTTTTTGAGCCTGAGGTTTTCATGTCTTCTCCTGTTAATTCATCTCTCCTGACTACAGAAAAAGATCAAGTTAATGTAGAACGTAAAGTCTATCCAATATTTTTTTTTAAAACAGGGACTAATAAAATTGAACAGTCCATCACGAAGGAACCAAAATCCGATCATACACATGCGAAGGCCTTTAAAAATTAAGGAAAATCTGTTAGAAGTAAAAAGAAGACAAAAAGAGGAAATATCCGGAGGATTAAGAAGAAAAGGCCCAAACAACTTCCTTTTGACCCTAATTTGAACTTAATTTGAACCTCTGATCCCGTTGTAAAAGACCAGAAAAGGGAAGAAGCTGAAGTGGAAATTTCACCATCGGACTGTAACTCTAATTCAGCAATCTTGGTGTCACAAGAAGTTACTAGAGCAAGTGCAAAAAGCAGCTTGAATCCTGATGTGGTACTATTTACATCTGCCATGGGCAGTGATGTGATTTATAATTCTAGTAAACAGTCTAAGGGAGATCATATGTTAGCACTCAGCCTTCTGCCCCCTCTGGTTGTATTTTATTTTCAGTTTTTTATTTCGAGCTATATATGAATAGGTCTTATTTATTGAGTTGTTTCACTGAAATTTGCGATCTAAAAATTATACAGTAGCGATTTGGCTTTGGTTCAAGTTCTAAAATATGGCTATCTTGGGGGTGCCAGAGTGACGTTTGGGTCTAAGGTGACGTCACATTTAATTATCTCAAATTCAGATAAATTACGGTGCTGTGGTATCGACGTATAGGTCCCCAATGAGAAAGCCCCTGAAAAAGAATCTATTAAAAGAAGGCTTCCCTCTATAGAAGATCTATTGTCTCTTAATCCTTACCATTTGGAAAGAGAAAGGGCATTGCAGATCTCCCTCTGTTAGGATGGAAGGAGAGTTTCCCTCCAACCAGAGAAAAAGAGCAGTAGATAACTACCTGTAGATGAAGAAAATCAGAAATGGAGTTGGGTGGCAGGTGCCCTGAACACAAATAGTACAGTCGGTACAAGGTTTGGGAACTCCTCCTAGCAACGGCCTTAAATTGGTCTCTTGGAACGCAGCCGGCCTAAGTACAAGTAAAAACAAATGGCTGTTCTTAAAAAGAACAGAACGCTGATATAATATGCATCCAAGAGTCCTGGATTATTACGAATTGGTCCATGGAAGATTATTATGTGCTGAGCCGCCCTGCGTCTCCAGTGAGCAGGGGACATGCGAAAGGTGGCATCGCCATTCTGCTTAGATCAAGCCTTAAGTGGTCCTACAAAACAATTCCACATTCTTCTAAATTATTTCAGGCAATTAAGCTAGAGACGAAGGATGATTTTACAAACTCCGAGTCCCTTTTAATTGTGAATGCATATATTCCTCCAGGAGCTTCTAATACACACTTATTGAAAGATTTGTTTGCCTTCATCTCATTCATCCTCGAAAATGTTGAATGTAAGAACCTAATGTTGGTTGGAGACTTGAACGCTAAAGTTTCCACCCATAGTTTGGGGCTTTTAGCTACCTCCACTAAGGAGGAAGCATTAAATATATCACCGGCTCAATTCCCAAATCATAGTCGAACGGATAAAAGAGGAAAAATTTTATTAGAAGGCTTAAGAAACTTGGAGGTATTAGTAATCAATGGTAGACTAGGAAAAGACATCCAGCGAAAAATACACACAAGGGACCGAAGGGTGGCTCAATTATTGATTATGTAATTTTCTGTGCCGATTTCTTTAATAGACTATCAAATATGGAAATTTTGGAAAATCAATTTAGTGGCCATATGGTGATTAGTTTAAAAAATAGATCTGTCCTGTGCTGGAGAGAGCTCCTGGAATTTTAGAGATAAAGCTGTAGCTTTTAACAAAACAAATGAGAGAATTTACTGGAATTCTTTGACCGTCTCAAAATTAAGAGTCTTTAACCGTTTTAATAGGTGATAAGCAGCTTAGAGTAGTAGAATTTCAAGATTACCCCCAAAATAATTTGCTAGAATCTTATAGTCATGGTATAAATACAATGGTTTTGTCCTGTAAATCTTCTCACCCAAAAATTAAGTAGAGAGCAGGTTTTAATCCATTACTTCAAATAAATAGGGTTTTAAACAAACTAGTAAAAGCCCATTTTGGGAATTACTTTCCTGAACAAAATAGATTAATAGGTTTACTAAAGAGGAAAAGACAATGGAAAAAATGCTCATTAAAACATAAAAAGGAGGATTATGAATGGGTTCAATTAAAAGAAGCTGCGGCCAAAAATAATTCAAAACGATACTGGGAAATAATTGCTGCAAGTTGTGGCACTAGAATTAAATCTCTTCCTATTTCAATAAATGAAGAACAATGGAAATCCTACTTAGTAGAACTTTATTCTGCAAACTTAACTTCCCTTTTGCCCGACTTCTCTCGAATGACCTCTTCAAAAACTTCGACTTATTCCCCTACTAAGGAAGAAATCGTTAGAGTGATTTAAAAAATTAGCGCTTCAAGGGCAATGGGCCCAGATGAAATCCCCATGTCCATTATTAAAAAAGAGCTTGTATTACGGGCAACATATCTTACCCCCTTGTTTGAACACTGCTATCGGTATGGGCGGACCCCCTCGTCATGGTCTGGTAGTATCCTAATTCTGCTGCACAAAAAGGGCGAAAGACATCTTCCAGGTAACTACCGACAAATAGCCTTATTAGACGCAGTAGGGAAAATCTTTGCCCGCAGTATTCTTGAGAATCTTACTGACTGGGTAGTAGAGGCGAAAATCCTCCCCATTGAGCAAGCAGGGTTTAGGGAAAATCATTCCACTCTAGATAACATCTGCTTGTTGAAATTTATAGAAGAGAAATATACGGTCTTTCGCAAAACAAATGTCTATGTAACATTTATAGACTTTTCTACTGCGTTTGATAAAGTAGATAAGCCACTTCTTTGGAAAAAGTTATATAAAATGGGGATGCCTCCTACTTTGTTATCCTTAGTTATTGCTTTACATTTGCAAACATGGTGCCAGGTTTTAATGGGGGGAACTAAGGGCCTATCTTCAGTTTTTACTACGGAAAATGGACTGAAGCAAGGTTGCCTATTAGAACCTCTACTGTTCTCTTTATTCGTGCCAAAAATAGGTGGTCACTCCTTTTCTTGCCATATGTATGCAGATGATATTGTAATTATGGACCTGACCGCTATAGGTTTGAATAAATAAATTGTCATGTCTACAGAACTATACGTCTGTACAATTTTTGAAAATAAATGTTTCTAAAAGTAAGGTCTTGGTTTTAAAACAAGGGAAAAAATTATAATTGTAATTGGAGAATTGGTCCTGAAAAATTGGAGAGTGTAGATTCCTACCTTTATCTGGGGAAAGTTATTTCAAGTAGTACGATGATTAGTTCCCATATTGATCATAGCTCTTCTAAAGCAATGTCGCATACAAATGGCCTTCGCCTATTTTATAGTACGATGGGTCGAAGACATTTCTCACATTTGCTTTTAGATTTTAAGACTAAAATACCCCCGACCCTGTTATATGCAATTGAATCTATACCAGTAAGTGAATGGAGCTTTTTGGATAAGATCGAAGGCCACATTTTTCGTAAACTATGTAATGTTAATACACTGGTTCCAATAGCCACCATTAGGCTAGAATTTGGCTTGGTAAGCTCCTTTTCACAAGGCCTAGCTAGGGTAATCCGTTGGGGTTATCAACTAAAGAACAATGAACCTTTTTCTTTGAGGAGTTTTATCCAACACAAAATTTTTGATGGACAATTGTATAAATACTCTTTTTGTAACGATTTCTTCTTGCCACTGCAACATTTTAATGTGCAAGATGATTTTGTGTTATCTCTATCTCCCATAGAATTAAAATCTTTTTAAAATATTTCTAGTGGCCTAATTAGCTATCAGAGAGATATTAGTTTTTGCAGAATAAGGGCCAGACTGGAAACAATAGTTAAGAATGCTTCCCCGAGAGTTTCTCAGAAATCTCTCTTGTGGAACTTAAGCCACGGTATTCGTAGATGGATTACTCTTTGCCGCATGAACCTCTTACCCCTAAATAATGTAATTGGAAATTGGTCACCCAACAGGGAAGGTGGAAAAAACTGTAACTTTTGTAATCAGGCTACTCAGAATCCCTGTGGGTCAGTTCCTGCGGCTTCGCAGGAACTGTTCAGAACCTGGTGAATTTAGGGCAGAGGCCACCTGTCTAGCAAGAAAATTAGATGACAGAGGCTACCCGAACCAAATAATCAGGAAGGCACGTAAGCGAGCATGGAATTGCCCCAGAGGGTCGTTACTGGAAAAAGTAGAGAGACCGACTAAAAACAACACTATCTGTGTCAACACATTTAATACATCCTCTACGGCTATTAAACGTATCATTCTTAAACACTGGCGTATTTTGAATTCCAGTGGCCTGAGATTTGAGACACCCCTCTTCTCATTTAGGAGAGGTCAAAACATTAAGGACCAATTGGTGCATTCCCATTCACATAACAGCGCCCGAGGGGCTCCTCGAGTGACTGGGAATTTGACACCTGTCACGGGTCACACGCGATGTGGTTCATGTGATGTATGCACCTTGACGAAGAATACAACAGAGGTAGATGTGGGCCTCAAATATCCTTGGCAACAGCGAGTACATACGAACTGTAATTCTTCCAACGTTATCTACATAATCAAGTGTCCTTGCTCGGATGACTTGTAGAAAGGTGAAAGTGAGGATAATGGAACTTAGGAGCAATATCCGATGCGCCAGGACAAACACACGCCTCACATTACACTTTGCTGAAAAAGGGCACACAGTACAGGACATATATTTGATAAACCCTCGTTTGCACCATCTACGAGGGAGTTATCATAAGCCCTCTACATACGGGAGCAGAAATGGGTGTACTGTATTAGGGGCCATGAAACAGGGCTCAACGATGAAATACCATGGTCAGCCCTGGGTAGAAAATGAATTATACTTCACTATTTAGGTTTCCCTCCAATGTACATTAGTATACTTGTCTCCATCGGGATGGGATTCAGAGGGGTATTGTAGCTCTGTTATCAACTAGGGACATTCTCAAGTCCACTGAGTGGGAGTGCTCATGACTATTATAAGATTAGGATTCTATTGGCTTTCATTACAGCTAGTAGCATTCATGAGACTAGGGATGACAGCAATAACAAGCCTCTGATATATACAGGGTTTTGTTTTTGTCTCTGTTTTTAAAATTCCATTGAAAAATTATTTTTGTTGCCACCAGCAACCTTGAGTATTTATGTTATAACATTTTCCCCCTTTTGGCTTTGAGTTGGAGCACGTATCCGGATCATCAGTCTATATCTGCACGTAATGTGTGCCTTGGTCTCCATTCGATTTCCAGTTTAGTGTACGCTTAGCCTTTGGATTTTGTGGGTTAGCGGTCTAGACTTTGACGTGGTGCGCGCCTCGTCTCACTCACGCACCACATGATGGGAAGCGGAATTAATATTGAACGGAAGACGGACATCCGAGGTACCTATACGGCACCGCGAGAGACTGATTCCGGTTGCGGTGCACCACTCTTGATGAAGTAAGGAGGAGGGGGGCACTAGAACTCAGTTGGCTATATGTTTGGGGATAATATACCTACAACACACCTGACTTGGAGGCGATACGTTATACGTTTGAATGGAAGGATGTTGCATTGATCGAGGGAATGAGGTCCATTTGGGTGTGAGTATGTTATCACGCGCTGCCTACGGACATGCTCCATATAGTTCTCCGTATTTAGAGTTATGTCGCAGATATGTGCAGCATACCTTCCCTCTATGCCCTCAGGGGATGTCTGTTGAGGGGAGAGATACCCCGATAAATATCTAAATTAAGAAGGGATGAGTGGTTGGAGTTGGAGTTGTGTGTTGAATTGGATACTGTTTTCACCATAATCCAACAAAGGAGTGAATATTCTGAGCATATTGAACTGATTTTCCCCACAGTGTGTGACTACAGAGGGTCGCCCTCTACTCCAGTGCCATTTGTAGCCCTCTACTTAATAAACTCGGTAAGATATGCGGAGTTTTGTACATGGTGAGACCGAGATTTATTGCACTTATAATTTAGACCTATGAGTATGATATGGGGCAGGGTGCCTCTATATCTTTTATATTATGTTTGATGGTGTGGAGGTATTCTTCTTTTTTCAGCACGTTTGTCTTATAGGAAAAGCATGCCAATAGTATTCATGGATATGGTTCACAGACTGTGTGAGATATATACCATTGGAAGGGCCATTGTATGCCCAAAAAGTTATAAGGGTGTGATATTCACCACTTATGAGACACCCTGGTCGCACCAATTGGGTTGTTTGCAAATGTACGAGATTTATTGAGAGCACACAACAATAATATTCCTTTGTATTTTATTGATGTCTTGGAAACAGTTTTTTGGTACTGTTTTGTTTTTTCTTTCAGTTCCAATTGGAAGAGTAAAGTTACAAACCACTCCAGGCTCACAGGTGGAGTATAGCACATCATAGTGGGCAGTGAGGGTTTTTTGGAAAAGTAGCATAAGGATCCAATTTGTCCTGATGACTGCCGGATAATAAGTTTTGAACCGGCAGAAACATGTTGACCACTATGCAGAACGGAGGGGTGGTGAGCACCTAATTTACTCACACCACCATTATCCGATAGGTATATTTTATATACCTTTTTAACTCTGACTAGGGAATCTAGGAATAAAATTATTATAGAGATATCCCATATCCAGTTTTAAACCCATGATTTATCTGCACTATAGGATCCTGTCTTTTCCTTTTGTCTTTATCACTGTTGTATTGTTTACCCCTCCCTAGTGCTCCGCCTCTAGCGTTGGCTTGCGCAGAGGCGTCAGTAGCAGCCCTATGATGAAGCATGCCACAACTAGTTGTGGGTGAGGGCAGTTTTTACAAAGCAAGTGTACTCTCTTAATCCACTACATTTGCAAACATATATAGGACGACTATTGTTTGCTCTACCTCTTTGTTTGTGTTTACATACTCAGAATCTCGATCATGTCTTGTTTGTATGTCCGGCTCTGATCCCATCTCGATTTAGGTGGTTACGTCCAATGTTTATCCAGAATAGCATTAAAAATGTTACATCAGCTAGAGAATTTCTGTTTTGTCCAAAAAATGACATAGTATGCACTAAACTTTTAAACTTTTTCAGGGAGTTTATGAATATATTTTAAATGGTTTTATTAGACCCCGAGTATGGTTGGCTATACAACTTATTAGTTTGCGTTTGTGTATTTATTTTTTGATTTGCAGAAAACTATAAATATATGACTGTTGCTAATTCTCTGCTGTTTGCACTAACTAGGTTCCTTTTCCCATCATAAAAAAGTTTTAAGGGAAATGTCTTTGCTGCTTTTTGGTGCACCTTAGATAAAATATATGGTGCTGCTATGATAGGATCTTGTTCCTAATTGTACTTATTCTTAACAGGACCTGATTCTTTATTGTTCTAATATAGGAGGTAATTGTTTGATTGCTGCTACCCTATTGCTGTTGTAAGATGTACTTTACTTAATGATTTGTTATTATTGTTGCTATATGAAGCATTTTATTCTACAGTATGCCATTAGATGAAACTGCTTTTTAATGTTAATCCATCTATTTGTACATGTTCTAAAATCCATCATGGTGTGATTATTTTAGCTCTCCTCCACTTTAGGGCTTTATTGATGTTTAAATAATATGCTAGAGGCGATTTTGGAAACCTTTTATGTCTTTTTATGATTAACTTTGTATAAATTGATGTAATGGTGTAGATAGAATGGTTTTATTGAAGTATTGTTTTAACGGTTGCTCAGTTTATTCTATCATTATTCATGTACGTTTTAAGTGGACCTCATTAGAGATCCAAATACTTAATAAATATATTGAATTGAAAAGTGAGACAGTGCAAGTTCCTGTGGGGTTACAGATACCTGAATATTGAGTCAAGGCAGGTGTACTTCCGGCACACATCTGGTGGAATGACGGGCAGCATCAGAGATGGAGGCAGGCCTCACAGAATGGGGCAGCCTCACTCTGCCCCCCCCACCCCACTGCCCTGGGAACGGCTCTATACACATTCTATATCCTAGTTCAATCTGAGTAACAGGAACTGGCTACCATTGGTGCAACAGGTGTGACTCTTTATGCCATGATGCACACTAAAGCCATCCCCCTGTCAATCAGCTGGGGGAGTTGTTTCTTGAGCATCACTTCTCCCCTCCTTAGCACTAGTTTAACCTCTGAATACAGCAGTCAGTAACTGAAGGTGACCAGTGAACAATTACAAAGCGCCTGTCAACAGTTGCACTGAGAGAGCCATGTTAACTTTATCAACATTTAATGCATTTCAGCTGCAAAGAAACATATATGGAAAACAGCTTGGCCGCATAATTGCACCATTCCAGTGGCCCTGCTTGCAGGATCCCTTTTCTTTGTGCTGATATTGCGTGTGCTAGGGAACTTGCTCCAGGTCATCACAGACACTATTTAGAGTTCCAAACATTTCACCTACAAATCGTTATCCAGTTTGCCAGTCTAACTAGTTCAATTGAAGTAAACCAAGACTACAACACCCAGAATGCATTTGCTGGCACATAAAAGCCCAGGAATGGAAATTGTGTCTGTAATGACCTGGAATTAGGTGGTCACCCTAGAGAGAGACCTTGCTTATTCTTTGGAACGGTCAAGTGATCTTAAGCACTGCAGGCAGAATACATTTTGCGCTTTCGGGTACCTAGAAAAACTTTTTTCTGGGTCTTTTTGCAGTAATTCAGTACTGTGAACAGTTGGTGCGTGTGCAGTCTTACCTCGCTTTATGCAAGTGAGGGTGCAGTATGGACAAGGGTTTTTTTTCCTTCTTTTATGCACCCCAGTTTCCAAAGTACAACCCAGAACGCAGATCACAGAATTTATACATAGAAATGTCTTATACAAAAACAATGTAAGAGACGAAAATGATACCATGTGATGTTTATGAATCTAAAGCCATAGACTTCTTCTACCAGTGGCATCTTAAGGATTTTGGGGACCCTAGGCAAGAAATATTTCCAAGCCCTTGTTTGAAACAGTTTTTAATTTTATTTTACATTTTCAATTTATTGATGCCCCATAATGACAAATAAACTTGACTTGTATATTAAAGGATGAGGTATAGAAACAAACAGAAGTGAGGTGGAAAAAAGTTCACTTTCCCAGGGCAACCCTTGGAAGGCGGGGGGGGGGGGCTGTGCAAATGCCCACTTTGCCCATGTCTTAAAACATTTCTGAGTTATACTAAAGAGTGCTAGAAACGGAGCAGAACACAAGACTGAAATCAACTCATATTCTGATGAAAAGTTCAGAAACGTGGAAAGAGCCAGCATACATTGCTATGAGGCCACACTGATGGCAGACTGTGAACTATTCAGACGTGGAAAGAAAACGTCACTTACAGATTAGTGAGTCCTGATTTCCTTCTCTCTTTTTAGGTCTTGCCTAGGCAGCGCTTGTGCTGTCTCTTCGAGACATGCTGTATTCATGTATGGACTTGAAGCTCCACCCATTTTCTGCCCAACTTTTCACTTGGCTCCTCTTACTGTCCTTTGTAAACGGTGGCTTTTGATTCGTAAATAGGCTTAGTAGTCCCTCCTTAGTACCTCCTTTTCTCCTTTTGTAATCTCCCATGGGAACTGCCCCTGTAACATGTGTTGTTACTCAGTATGTTTTATTCACAGTCTGTGAGCACTATTTTCTTAAATGACTTTCTCCTATTGCACACGAGGCATGCTCTCCTGCAACCGCCTGTCTTTTTTTAAGCACCGCGACACGTCGTGCTTTATCTTACTTTATGTTTTTGCTCCAACAATGGCAGCCACGCCTTTAATGCTGCACACGCCCTAATATATTTTTTTAAAGCAGCGCAGCACGCCACCCTTTATTTTAGTTTTTTTTTTTTAAACCACGCTTTGTTATTTTTTTTATCACCAGTGTAGCACGCTTCAGGTTCAACAATGAAAATATGCACAGGCGCCGCGCATTAGGTTTCAGCATAGCGCCTGCTTTCATGTTAACAACATGGGCATTGCACTTTATGTTGCAGCACGGCGCCCGCTTTTCATTCCTCCTTTCTCGTGTCACAGCCCCATCCCTGCCCTGCCCCCCTACACAAACTTAAATATGCACTGGCGCTGCGTTTTAGGTTTCAGCAAGGGGCCTGCTTACACACATTGTTCCCTTCCCTCACTAAGCCGCTACGTCACTTCTCTTCTTTCCCACAAATATCCTACAGACAATTTAATTACCTCAGTGCTTCCTGCTAACACATACGCTGCCATACTTTATAGCGTGCACTTACTTTCTATAAAAAAAACACTCCACTGCAAAGAAAACAACATAAATAAAAAAGTCTCATTTATGAAACCAATAGCTCTAACTTTCCAAATGCGAGACCTATTGCATTGCAAATGCTTGTTTTATTTGAACCCATGTTTGTGAATAAAGGTTGATGATTGCCTCTAGTAGTTTGGGTGGAGCTCCCCATCTTTTCATTTTCATCCATAGCTTAAGTCTCGGGACTGTGTCAAAGGCTGCTTTCACGTCTATGAAGCACGCACGCAGGAAATTTAATTTTGGAATGGCTTGGTTAGCTAGAAGGGTAACTGCAGATATGTTCGTTAGGGTGCCCATCCCTGCCCAAAATCCTGTTTGTGTGTTTGGGATAAGGTTTATGGGGCTGACCCAATCCTCCAGGTCTACCAGCAAGTTTAATGCAGAAAGTTTAGCCTCTACATCGATAAGTGCTCACGCCAGTCGAGCTGCGGCTTGTGGTCTCCTCCGTGATCGCAATCTCTGCTGCCGCAACCTCAGCCTCTGCGTCTCCCTCAGTGTCCACCTCGCTCGCTCCAAACTGCTCTGCTCGACCTGAACCGGAACAGCACCTGTTACTGTTAATGCAGTATTTTTTCAAAAGCTACCACATGTGACATGTGCTGCCCCTCCCCGAATGCTGCCTAGTCACGGAGGGCCGTGCACCCTAAAACACATACTCCTGGCTAGGCTCTGTTACAAGGTTTCCATCTCTGTGCATTCACCCCACCCTTTCCCAACTCTGTGATGTTTGGAGACCGTCTGGCTGCTTGGTGTGTAGCGATGGGGCCTGTCCATGGCTACCTTTAGATGTGATGTTTCAGGATGTCACAGAAGGAGAGGCACTGAGGTGTGCCAGGTACTGAGGCAAGGGCTGGGATTTCACCCAGCCCTGGATAATCTCTCTGATAGCTGAGGTAGAAGTCTTCATGCGCCTGCACCAGCCATAAGACAATGTCACTAACGGTATCAGGCGGTTGCATTACTTTTAATTGTAGCAAGAGTGAATAATAACGTATTATTCGCCATTACTATAATAAAAACAGTTCAGAAACTAAGGAGGGCTTAGTATTGGAGCCCTTAAAAGAGAACCACCAGTTTCTTTAAATTCCCTCTTAATTTCTCTGTTATCAATGGCACATTTCCTACTTTACACCCCTCCTCCATTTGCACATCCTATAATGACATTCTGGAAGATTGTCTCTGTGACATTTTCACCTTAGTGTGAGGGGAACCAGAAGACGTAATAAAGCTTATCTACTGGGTGGCGCATGCGTTGTTCTGCACATCCTGCTGTATTCGAGTATGGTCTTGAAGCCCTGTCCACTGTCCGCACATATTTGTCATTGGCTTTTGTCATTGTCCTTCGTAAATGCTGGCTTCTGATTTGTTAATAGGCTTGTTAGTTCCTCCTTAGTACCGCCTTGTTGTCATTTGTAACCTCCCATGAGGACAGGCCCTTTTACTTCTGTTACACAGTAAGTTTTATTTAGTCTGTAAACACTATTTACTTTAATTAGTTTCTCCTACTGCAGGCATGACATGCTTTTTGCAACATTCAGTGCACCATGCGCACTTTAACTTTCCAAGCAGCCCGGGACAAAGGTGGCCGCTACTTTGAAATAAATAGCTCTTCCATTTACAAGAGTTTGAACTATTGACATTGTAAATGACAGTGCCTTTTATTTATGTGTTAATTATCAAAACAGATAAATAAAAGGCATTGTCAATAGCTTAAATTACTATTTGCCAATAGCTTAAATTACGAGTACGAGGAGCTTTGCCCCATTTCAAAGGATTCCCCAACTAGGCCCTCAAGCATTACCTTCAGCCTCTCTCTAGAGCGTTACTTTGTTTCAAGAGATTCCCTAGCCGGGCCAATGAGCATTAACTTCAGTGTCTCTGGGATTCCACTGCCAACTGGAGTCTGTTGTTTCTGAAATGGTCGAGCACTGCTAAGCATCAAAGGATTCTTCTCTGGGTTGCTCTGCTTCCTCATCTACACAGCAATCTTTTTCTTGGGAGGGTGGTAGGGTGGGAATAGCCTTCTGCTGTAATGCTGCCCACCGTTAACATCATACTCTGTTACTGAATGAAATACACTAGGCCACGCCCACCTAGGCGGGGTTGCCTTATTAGACCAACCTCTGGAGGCATGGCTTACCATCATCATTTTTTCTAACTGTGAGAAACTCAGTGGGGATCTCACCTACTATGGCAGCATTGTTTGGGGACAATCTATCCATCCTTATAACCTGGCCTGTGATGCTCTTCTGATACTGGGTGTACAGTGCAGCTCGAGCCAATGCAGCACTTGTGGAACTATGAGTGTTGGCCTTCATAGTTATTCTTAGAAGTCCTGTCAAGAATACCTTCCACATTAACGGTGACACACACACATACCGGGATTGTTTCAAATGGTGTGTCACGGTGACACTCACGCACCTATACTATACAAATCTTACACTTAGTGGGGACTCACTCACCATTGCCATAACTAGTTCTAGAGAAACTTTATGGTGAAACACTTACCTCAGCCATACAGTGTGTCATTGTTATATTATCTATCCCGATGTAAATCACCACAGACAACACGTTGTATCCTGCTTGGAATATAGTTTTGACACAAGAACTACAGTTTTCTATGTGATATGCACACCTCATAACAGATGTATATTACATAAACTTATTAGGCACTCTGTGACATTTTCGATATTCTGTCAATTACAATTATCTAAATTATTTATTGTATTTACGCCTAGCCCTACGCAGTTGTAAGTTATAAATTGCCTATTTACAACATAATGCTGGTTAAGTTCATTTAAGATCTTTATAGTGATAACCATTTCATATTATCATTATATTTCTCTTTCTTTATCCAATATGACTGCTGCAAGCATGAGACAACCACCTCCTGTTTAAACAAAGTAGGTGTTGCTAGTGTGCTTTGGAGAGAATGGGTCAAACTATTTGAATCATACTTGAAAACTTATAGTAAGGATTCCTTTCGGTCCTTTTTAGGTCTGGGGGAATATTATGCTAGATTTGTGAAATGGCATGCCCTAGTTTTTGTACCACTAAGAAAACTTTTGAAGAAAGGGGTTTCTTTTGGATGGACTGCAATGTTGATGAGACATTTGATCAAGTCAAGAAACTTATTATGCAAGCTCCTGGTCTCAATACCTTAGATCCTGATGGTGATTCATTTGTGACAGTTGATGCCAGTGCTGTAGGCTTAGGAACAGTTTTCATGCAGTTTGTGGATGGTAAGGAAAGGGTATTGTTTATATCTAGAGCTATTAGAGGGGCTAAACGGTATTATAGCACTATCAACAAGCATTGGCATAGCCAATAGGTCTCGCCTTTGGGACCTTATAAGTGTTTAGCCATGCAACAGTTGCATAACTAAATACTTATAAGGTCCCAAAAGCGAGACCTATTGGCTATGCCAATGCTTGTTGTAATTAAACATGGGCCTTGGGTGCTCTGTGGATTAAGAAGTCTTTGTTTAGCACTTGGAGCCGTCTTTCAAACCCCACATTCTCATAAATGAAGCTAGTTGTAGGAAATATGAACTCTAACCATTTCATCCAGGTAAAATGCATTTAATCGATGTAAGATGTATAGGGAACCACATACTTTAAATACACATAACCAGTGTCAATAGGTTGATCAGGAGGAGTTATCATATTTTGTACAAAAAAGTTACTCTAACCTCGCACCTCCTCATGATACCAGCACACATACGTGCAGTGTCTCATCACAGGGATAAGATTAGAGCAGCTCTTGCTCATGCTCAAGACTACAAGTGCCAAAACTGGCTACTCTACAATATTCCATCTGACACGAGCAATCTACGGTCTGATTCAAATTGGACAAGAAAACTGGGCAGCCAATTCCAGCCTAGACCAAACTGGCAAACGCAACTATCTTACAAGTTCCAACTTGTGTGAAAAAACAGTCAATGTAAGCACAGCGCTACCAAGCCACACTAGTATAGCAATGCCCATTACAAATGTCAACACAATAAGGTTCCACTGTGCAGTGGATAACACGTTAACATCACTCACTTTAACATTCATGTTGGTGAAAACAGTACAATGCATATAAAATTACAACTCTCCCTATTGGCAAGAGAGACTGTATAGAACTCGTTAAAACATTGAGATATTTGATTTCTTTCTTCCCAATAACATAACCATTGTACCAATGCAAGTCAACTGGGCATGAAAGTGTCTCTCGTTCTGCAGAAAAAAATATCTAAATGTGTGGGCTTAAAAAGGACGCAAATTTTTTTTTTTTTTGTTTCATATTTATATAGCGCGAACTCGACCCGAAGGTGTTGGAGCGCTTTACATGAGCACCGTATTTGCATTACACATTCAGGCACGGGGAGATTAAGTGATTTTCCCAGAATCACAGGATGTGGACACGACCTTGAGGCTCGATCTCTGGTTTCCAGCACCAAAGTCGGCAGTTTAAGCCGACGGACCACATCCTCTCCCCATTCTGGCTGAAGGTCACACACACAAAGCCACTTGGCAACTATGCGAACATATAGGCATGAACACCATCTGAAAACGTGTGACCTCTACTTGCACACACTCATTCTGTCCGTATTGTAAATAAATACTTGAGACTAGTGGAAATATTAGCTGCTCCATGTCGACACCGACACATTGCTGCTTAATAGCAGTAGAGGGAAAACCGAAACAGAATTGAAAATGCAGCCCTATCAATGACTGACCTACCTTCATCCCCTCGGTTGACAGGGGTCACTGTACAGAATGTTTCATCACAAGGCCTAGCACTAGGACAAGCTTAACAGCTGGGCTGACTAAAGGCCAGTGCGCATGTGCGCACAGCTACTATGTGCGTCCACACTCTCGCGCTACTTCCAGCGTTTTTGACACCATCTGGTAGCTTTGTTTACGTTTTATGAAAGGAAACGGACTGTGTCTGCAGGACAGTTTTGAAGCTGCAGACAGATATGTTAGTCAGGTGCTATGTTCTCTGAGTAGAAGCTATATATTGAATCACTAATATTTAGTTCCTGACCTTAATATGTCTACAGCCACACAGCGATCAGCTTAAATGCGTCACTTTCAGTGTCACGTGAACTGTTAAAGACGGATCCGCCTAGAAACGTCTTCTATTTACCAAGCACCGACACGTACTTCTTAGAAAAGCAACACGCCTTTTGCTTTCTGAGCTCGAGTACATAGTGTTACCGTACATGCTGTGAAATGTTCCTTCAGGAAGAGGGAAATCGTTGATTTTCGAAGCTTTGCAGCAAAAGGTTTCGTATGTCTTATCAATGCAATAATTATTTATTCGATCTTTTAGGAAAGGTCATACAAGCACAGAGTAAAACAAGCGTTGGCCGCGCGCGAGTGCCGGAGACGTGATATGTGATGGGGGAGGGGGAGAAGCGGGAGTTGTGTGCGCGCGTGCGTCATCGCGATCGCGATCACTCTGAAAGCGAAAGTGATCGCGATCACGATGACGCACGAGTTTTCAAAGTGCTGCTGAAGGCAAGCGCTCGTGCACGGTCGCGTGAACGCAAGCCCTAGGCCAGCCAGCAGCGCTTTGAAAACTCACATACAAAATGTCTCTCCGAGCCAGCGCATGCGCTGGGCTCAGCGAGACCTAAAAAGGAAGCCCTTGCCTGTGTTTGGGCAGAGGAAAAGTCCAAGAATTTTCTGTGGGGAAGACCTTTTGTTTTGGTCACTGACCACAAACCTTTGGTGTACATGATGGATGGAGTATGATCAGGCAATGCTTCATCCAGGCACATTAGACTCATTGCTAGGCTTCAGGAATTCAACTTTGAGATCAGGCACATTTCAGGTGGCAAGAACATGGTGGCAGATTGCATGTCTAGATTGCCAACTAAGAAAAGTGAGGATGAAACTGTGACAGATCAACATGAGTGTGTGGTTGCCATTGTGGGCATTTTAAGTATGTGTAATGCCATCATCTCGGAGGGTGAATGGCTAGACTTGGTAGCTAAGGATGAAGTGCTGCTCAAGGTGAAACAGAATGTTATGAATGGATGGCCACCCGGTAGGAACATTGATCCTAGCTTGCGCAGTTTTGAGGAGGTATCCAATGAGCTCACAATTGAAAATGATATTTTGATGAGACAAGATTTGTTTGTTCCTCTTACAGGTATAAGGGGCAAACTTATTGAGTTAGAGCATTCGGGGCATCTAGGTGTATCGGAACATAGAAAATTCTCAAACAACATTATTGGTGGACAGGGATGGATGCAAGTGTTGAGTTGCATGTTGATAGATGTAAAGTATGTATTCATTCAGATAAGCATTGGAAGGTTTCTACGGGACCCTTAAGTCTACAGGAAGGTCCACAAAAACCATGGGAAAAGATTTCTATTGATTTTTCAGGTCCGTTTGATTGCCTTGGTAGACAGACAGATTTTTAATTGTTGTAGTTGATAATTTCTCCAAATGAATCTACTATACTTTTGTGGAACATCCTAACACTGAAGAAATTATCACATTTTTGGATAATGTTTTCTGTGGGGAAGGTCCTCCTAAAATACTAATGTCAGACAACGGTATACAATTTGTTTCGTCCAAAATGGTATAATTTTAAAAGAAAATGGTATTGTCTCAGAGAAAGTACCTCTTTATTGTCTAAAGGCTAATGGCCAAGTTGAGTGGGCTAATAGATTTATTTAGGAGGGTATTCAAACTGCACTGGAAAACAACTGGGATGTGTTACATTTATTGAAAGAAAAGTTGAGGAGGTACCACAATACTCCGCATTCAGTCACTGGGGTGCCTCCTTATTTCCTTATGAGGGGAAGACATGGTCTACCAACTGTAACACCTGAGTTTGAGAGACCTAAAAATACATTTTCTCTTTGTGGTGAGATTGCTAAAGCAAAGGAAAATATGAATGAGGCACAGTTCAAGGGGAAGTTGTATCATGATGCATGTCTTAGAGTGAGACCCAATGTCAATAAAGTGGGAAATTGGGTGCGTGTTGTCAAACCTGTTTTACGGGGTAAAGGTGCATCCAAATTTTCGGATCCTGTTCTAGTAGATAAAGTAACAAATCCTGCAGTTCTATTGAGGAATACAGGGTGATGGAACAAAAGCTCGGTTGTGGACCTTAAAAATAGGCAAGAGAAAATGTTGGAGCAGAAGATGGTTGGTGGTGACAGTTCCTTGTTAGGTGAAGATACAGAGTCAATTGCCCTGGATTGTGTACAACAAGGTGAAACTGGCTGTGAGTTAGATACCGAGATTGAGTTTAATTCATCTAACAAGAGAAGAATAAGATTGCCAAAGAAGTTAGAGGATTATGTGCTGGAGTGACCTGTTTTTTTTTCTCTTCTTTCTTTATTGCATATGTGATTGATTGTTCCTATGATTTTTGTCTGTCTGTGACTGAATTATACTCCTGCATTATTCACACAAAAAAGGGACATGTGGTATGGTTACTGTTGTTAAGTTCACGAGTTGTAACTACGTCACAGCATTGTCTCATTAGAATTTTAACGTGTCATGCTTATGTCACTTATAGAATAGGGACTATGTCACGATGTATTGTTATTTGAATATTGGAGTTACATGGTTGGATCTGGTGATGACTGGGCGTGTTTTTCCTTCTCACCAGTGAGCCCGTTATTGGCACTAATTAAACTTTATTTATTTTGTAACTCTGCGACTCTGCGGATTCATTTCAGACAGCTTTGTACTGCCTTAAAGCCAACAAATACGTTCAGAATGCTTACTACTTGTTTAAGGAAAGTATCCAGTTGGCATATGTCAGTGGTCGTGCTGTAGAAAACTCTATACAGAATTACCATGGGCATACCACACAGCACCCATCTGAGTCACAGGTTTATCCCTGTTTGTTTTCACTGAAGTGTAGGAAATCCTTGCACAAAGTTGTGACCGAGTTGAATTGGTGGGGGAGATACGGTGTCTATAGACTGAAAAGTGTAAGGAAAGAGTAGTAAAACATCACAATTAATATAGCACCTGGTACAATTCAAAACAGCCAGATAAAAAAGCATAATAATGGTTGTCGAGTGAATGGGTATTAGTTAACAGACCCGATGGAAGTTGTGGAAATTTGAGAACATTTCTACAAACCAATTTGCATAGTGCAGGTTAAGCACAATGTGGTGAGGATGACAATGGTCAAGTTTGGAGCATGAAGAGCTGGCTAAAAACCATAGTGATTCACCTAATAGTCATGATAAAAGCCCTAATATATATGGATGATGCTAGAGAACAGAACAATGCCACAGGTAAAAGATGCAGAATTACACCCTACGGGCAAAGGGACTTTATTATGAGCTATATGCTTCAATTTTCTTCTCAGTACACGTTGTTTCCTTATTTTATTTTATGAGAAGGAGATGTGTTATAATCTGATGTTATATCCTGCATATTATTTAATATATTTATGTATTCATTGGTATGCTTCGTCTTTAAATACCCTCCTCATTTCCATGTTATCAATGGTACATTTCCTACTTTCCTCCCCTCTTCCTCCATTGGTCCATCTTATAATGATGTTTGGATTGATGGCTCTGCAGTGTGTTCACCTCAGTGAGAGAAAAGCTAGAAAATGGAATAAAGTTTATTGACTTTCATGTATGTGAGTTGCATTACTTAAGTTAGCCCCTGCAATATATTTCTGATATTGCTTTTTTCTTTATAATAACACCATGAAATACTACAATGAAGCAGGACCCACACAGAATAGTCTCTACTCTGTTACACGTTTCTAAGCTAAAGACTAGGACAACTGCCCCTATATTTATTCTCCTCCTAAAAGTGGCAAGTGGAGGAGGTCTGTAAACATAGTGATCTTTTGATTGGGTTTATTGTCAGAGGGAGTTTGGATCTGCTGTCAGCTGTTCTAGAATTCCTACTCCAACCAAAAATGTCTGACCAGTACAGTATAAAGTGCCATAATTACTACTTGACCACCATCACATTCTCATTTCTATGAGCAAGACAGTTTTCTTACCCACTCTGGGTATTGTTTCCCACAAACATGCTATCATTTGCTCCAGCGCTGCCTTTGTGCTCCGAAAATTGGTATCTTAGGTCAAATTAGCGGCGTTGTTATGATTTGATTGGTCATCTATGATGTCAGAACCACCATTATTATTTGTGTCATTTGTGATGTCATCTCTGATACTGAGTATGGTAACGAACAATGCATGGCAAGAGTGGCAGTTACGGTTGTAAGGCTATTTGACCTGTTGCATTGAAGTGGTATTAAGGATTTTGTCTGTAACTTTAATGCCATTTCAAATTCAGAATTTAAAAGTTTTTTTTTATATACTGAACTACTCGAAATCAACAGGCACACAATATAGAACCCTTTTCAGAGGGCCCAGGAGTGCACAGTGGCTAGTGGGCCCAACTGTTGCAGTTTAGACATTTTACTCTTTATCTCAGGGTCCGACCTACTATGGATCCTGAGCAACTGGGCCAAGTACACTTTCTGCACTTGACTCTCCGTAGTAGCTGTGGACGAGCAGTTAAAGGGTCATTTGGAGGTTCGGAGGGGGGTGTATTGTAGATACAGGTTTGTGAACATGACTCATAACTCATAGTGAACACAGTAATGCCAATAAATCAATGTCTTGTCAAGGCAGGGGTACATGTCTTCTACCATGCAGAGGAGTTTTCCGTCCTAACACACACATATACGTACACACAATTGTCCTCCATGTGCGTTTTGATCTTACCAAAGGCCACAGAACCCCAATAATATTGGTAGTGAAAACAATTGGAAAAATAATGTGTTGTAACAAGGGATATCACATGGCTCCAGGTAACATAGGCACCATAGATTCAACCTTGGGCTATCCTTTCATCAGCCATGATGATGATGTGACTTGCTCAGCCCTTCTGGCCCTGAGGCTGATCCATGTGTGGATGGTTGTTTGTCGCTTTCAGGTTCTCGCTACTTGGTACTTCTCCTTCTGACCACCATCCATTTCATCTGCAAGCTATAGCTGAGTCTACTCATGTTCTAGCTCACCTACAATGCTTAACTGTGGAACAGTTTGACTCGTTCTCTAGGTCTTTTAAAACCGACTCTCGACTTATTTATTCATCCTTAATATTGGAACTGGCAAAATCTGCAATCCTCTAACCTTTGTTAGAGGTGTGTAACGGCTCACTCATTAATACCTGGTACCCCAGTGAATGGAAAAATTGTCTTATTGTTCCACTGTTGAAGAGTACTAATGCTGACCAATCAGTCTTTTCAAATTTCTGTCCTATTGCTTTACGACCTTCTGCGGTTAAAACTTTAGAGACATATGTTAATCAACCGATTTCCAGCCTTCTGGAACAGAACCATCTATTAGAACCTATTCAGTTTAGTTTTCCACCTGGATACAGTAGTAAAACTGCACTGGTTTCAATTTTGGATGAACTAAGGATGCTAGCGGACAAGGCTAATCCAGCTGCCTTAGTATTTTTATATTTGTCCATAGCTTTGATACTGTTTCCCAGTTTCTCCACCTACAAAATTTGTGAAGAACTTGTGCTTTTTACTAGAAGATAATCTGTCTCTGGAGAAGGAGGCTAACCATCTCACCTCTTCCTGTTTTATCCTGTTAAGGGTGTTTGAAAAATTGTTCTTTGGCTTCCTCACAGGCTCGTCGAATTTTAGTTCAGGTCAGTGTTCTTAGCCACCTTGATTATTGTAGTGCTTTGTTTTGAGGAGCCTCTCACTGTTTTGAACAAGCTCCAGAACATTCAAAGCATTGCAGATAAAACTGCTTTTGGCCTCCCAAGCTCTTCTCCTGCCTCCGATGTCCTCAACTCTTTGCATTGGTTGGGGAGAGGTTGTGGCATTACGGTCAGAGCTTCCAACTTTGGAGCTGAGGAACCAGGTTCTAGCCTGGCGTCGGTTCAGCTTCCTGTGATTCTGGGCAAATTACTTAATCTCCCTGTGTCTAAAAATGAATGTGTCCTTGTGTAATATAACTGATGCTCATGTAAAGCGCTCCAATACCTTCGGGTCGAGTTCGCGCTTAATAAGTCTGCAATAAAAAAAAGGATCTCTTTTAAATTCCTGTGCATTGTTCACACGGCTCTTCACCATGCTGGTCCAATTTATTTGAGCAATGAATGTAAGCTCTATGCTACGAATTGTTCCCTCAGTTCCCAGGACTCCTTCCTTCGTTGTATTCCCAGAGTTTAAGGAGTTTGCTCGTTCGGTAGGGCCTTCTCTTTGGCAGCCACTAAATTGTGGAACTCAAAGCCTTTTCTCCGCATGGAATATTGATTTAGTTCACAAGATGGGTGTATGCCCTCTGACTTGAATTTTCGTTTTTTTTGTTGATTCCCTTCCTTGTTGTTTCACAATTACACCAATTCGACAACTACCAGATTTATATATTTTGTTGGAGGAAAGACTTGTAAATGAAGAGGGCGTTGGCATTAACACAGTCAAAGAGGGTCATTAGGATAGCGGGCGGATCGCCACCGCCCGCATAGCACTTTCCCCCCGCCACATTACTATGGCGGGGGGGACTCCGGCGGACGGAAAGACTGTCCGCCGGTTTTCCACCGGTAGGCAATCCGCGCTATTGCCTACCGGGCGGAGAAGCTGTTAATATGGTGGCGGTGTCTGGTAGACACCGCCATCCATATTAGAATGCAGGCAGGGACATGCCTTTGCCAATGAAAGGCAGGCGGTTCTCGCCATTGGGGGCCCGTAGCGGGCCCCGAAGTATTCCGGGGGGTGGGGGGTGCACATGGGGGTACCTATGGTACCCCCCTGCAGTTCCATGCACAACATGGCAGGCACCGTGCGATGCCTGCCACGTTGTGCATTGAACAGCACCACATGCCTTCTTGGCATTGCGGCGGGCGGTGCTGAGAGCATGGGCCGCCGCAATGTCAAGGATGCAGGATGCGCCTGCCAGTGTGGCAGGCGCATCCTAATGTCACCAACGGGACCCCCGTACCAATGGCGGGCGGTCCCATTCTACGATAGGATGGCGGGCGGACAAAGTCCGCCCGCCATCCTAATGGTGCCCATGATGTGTTTCCTAATTCTATATTGCAGTTGGGATTAAAGTTTTGCTATCACATTAATGATGGCAACACTATTCTCACAAGTGATCCCTCTAAGGCAATTACTTGCAGACCAAGGAATTGCAACCATGTATTTATACTTATTGTTGGCGAGGGCATCTAAATGGTGATCGATGTGCTGCAGTCTTATAAAGGCAATTAGTGTGAGGGCACATATGACTAGTGAATATATCAGTGAAATCCTTTTTTCCCCGATACATTCTGTAAAGGTTCATCCAATTGATGATAGCAGTACTCCACCATTAAACCTGCATTTAAAAGGCCTTTCCCACTGACGTTGTCAAAGCCATCACTCTTGCTATGATTCTTTTGTTCCTATTACCTGCCCTTAAGTTATTTATCTACCTCCATGAGTCTTCAAAAGCTGAAGAGCTTGCACATAACCCCAGGGAATCTGCTCTAATTTTGTATTTGGTTTTTATAAAGCATTCAGTGTAGCATTTGTTAAGACAGGATTACACAAACTCATTGAAGTATAGGTTACATAGTCCATAAATTACTTATTTCATTTTTACATAAAATATGTTCATAAATAAAGAGAGACGTTATAGATGCTCATACAAAATAAAGTCCTAGTGCAATATATATTTCGTATATACAGTGAAGGAAGTGTGTTAGTTGTCCATTCCTTAATTGAGACATAATTGGACACCCCCCTATCCATTCTGTTACCAGAGACCATATCTTTTCTCTCTGTCTATTTCCTTTCTCCCCTCTTGTTAAATCTTTACCTTTGTCTGCTCACCTGTTTGTTCCAAGCCTATGAGATACATGGATGACACACAGATGCTTTTTAGGGTTTTTTGTGTGTTTAAGGGGGCTCTGTAGGAGCTGCAGTCAATACTTCGGGGGCTACCTGGTGGTGGATGGGTACTGATGAGAGTTATGTAACGTCATCAATGATCTCCTTGATTATTTAAAAGCGCCTTTATAATTTGAAAAGGATGCTGCCATCAAATTTCTAGCAGTACATGGCTTCATAGACGCTAAATGTAGAGGATAGGCTGCAGGAACACTTTCCAGCTACAGGTGTTTGCACTACCTACATACGGGTTGTAGTTTCACAGGCAGCAAACATTTGTAGAAGTAAGGAATATCATATCATGGTAAATTGATGAACAATGTTATGTTATTTTCCGTATCACCTGCTAGGGTCATGAATAGTTCAATGTGGGTGTTACGGCTGTGACGCTCAATACAATTAGATATTGTCAATTGTTTTTAGGTATTAATCATAATCACAGCTCTGCTTTAACTTAAGATTTTTTTTTTATTTTTTTTTTAAACCGTTTATTACAGAATCCAAAAAATATACAAAGATGGGCCTACAACCTTCAGGCCGGCCGCTAGCAAACAGAAGGAGCATATAATACAGACAGTAGAACGCACGCTGCGGCAGAAGGGAAATCACAGGAGTTGAAAGAGGCGTTGGCAGCCACACCATCCAGACCCCACACAACGGTTTCATTTTTATATAAATAACAACAAAAAACAAGTCCACAAGGCAACCCACAATCGGAAACAACAGCATGTGCTCCCCTAGGGGGGGGACCCCACCGATCCATAGGAATATCGAGGGGGGGAATAGGTCAGGACGGGGACTAAGTAGACTCATTGCCCAGAACCGGGAAGACAAACAGGCTAAGGAGACGGGGCCGGTGACGGATCAGGCAGTAGCGGCGGGGTACAGATTCCCCCACGGTAGGCGTTCCAGGGGCCCCATACCTTCACCCATGTCCCAGGCTTACCTCTCGCAACACACACCACCTTTTCCCGAAACATACACCAATCCATGTTGTCCTTCCACGCCGAGACAGTCGGCGACCTCTGGGAACCCCACAATTGCGCAATGTCACGTTTGGCCACCATATATCCCAGAGTCGCCCACCACGTCTGCGGCACTGAGTAGTCGGTTGGCTCCCACACATTCAAAAGACATCTCCTCGCCTCAGGCAGCAGCTGCACATGCGTAACCACCTGCAAAACCTCATGCACACCACGCCAGAATCGCACCACCTCCGGGCATTCCCACAAAATATGGAGAAAGGTCCCCAAAGAACCACACCCACGCTTACACAACCCGTCCACAGCATAGCCCATACGCATCAGCCTCGGCCCCGTAACATAGACCCTATGGAGTATCTTGAGCTGGACGAAGCGAAGGCGGGCCGGTATGGCCACCTCTTTCGGGGAGGCCACCGCAGACACCCAGTCCTCGTCATCCAGCTCCAATCCATCAGCCCCCCACGCCTCACGAAGGCCAGTCAGCAGTCCCGAACGGTCATTGATGAGCTTTTTGTAAATTAATGAAATCGTGCCGTCCGGGACATGCCCATCTAGCACTCTATCCTCCAGAGGGGAGTACTCCGGGATGGAGGCAACGTCCGGAAATAAGGAGCACAACGCATGACGGATCTGCATATATCGAAAGTACTCCCTGTCCTGCAGCTGGAATTCTGTCTGCAGCACATCGAACGTTTTGAATCCCCCCCTTGTCCAGAGATCGCCCACCCTGCTGATGCCTATCATGTCCCACTTCTCAAAGCCCTTCGAGGTCCACAGGGAGCCCAGCCGCTCAGATGCGTATAGTGGCGTCGCCCGGGTCAAGCGATCCTTCCACCCCATCGCCACGTTAGCCGTGTGCCACACCCGTACCATGACCCGCGTGGGGCCTGTCAGCCGCGCGTCATGCGAGCTAGAATAAAGCCCCCGATTATAGTCACCACCCGGCAGTAACATTTTATCCATCTCAAAGGCCGGGTTTAGGGCGGGCCCGTGAAGGCCGTGATTGATCGCAGCCAGCTGGGAGGCCCAGTAATATCGCTTGATATCTGGGAGGGCAACCCCCCCGTCGTACCACGGGAGCGTCAGCTTCGCCAGGGCGATACGCGGCCTACCCTCCCAGAACAGTCGGCGCTGCAAACTCTCCACCTCGCGAAAGTAGCGCGCCGGGACACGTCCATTGTATTCTGCAAAGCGTACAGGAAACGTGGCAGCGACATCATCTTAAACAATGCCGCCCGGCCGAGCGGCGAGAGCGGCAAGCGCCTCCAACGCGCGACGTCCTCCTTCAGGCGCTGGAGGGGGGGAAGCAAGTTCTGTTTATATCGGGCCTCCGCGTCCAGGGTAATGAAGACACCCAGGTACCTAAATCCCCGCGGGGCGATCTGGATAGGACAACCCCGCGGAAGGATAGGATCCTCCCCAGAGAGGACATACACACACGATTTAGCCCAGTTGATGACAAGGCCAGAGTTGAGGCCAAATGAGTGCAATACATCAACCAGTACTATCAGTGATTTACGTGGGGAAGCCAGGTACAGAAGAATATCATCAGCGTAAAGAGATACGCGGTCCTCATACTCGGGGGTCCATCGGAGACCACGAATAGAAGGATGCCACCGCAGCCACTCCGCCAGGGGCTCCAAGGCAAGCGCGAAGAGGAGCGGTGATAATGGGCAGCCCTGCCGCGTGCCCCTGCCCAGCTCAAACGGAGCCGACACTCTACCGTTCACAACCACCTGCGCCAGCGGTCCAGAGTACAACAATTTCACCCAACCGATGAATCCCGGGCCAAACCCAAACTTCGCCAGTGTCGCCCAGATATATGGCCACTCAAGTGTGTCAAACGCCATAGTGGCGTCCAGGGATGCCAAAATGGCCGGCTCCCGTATAAACGGGACACGTGCGAGCACCCCATGCAAGCGCCGCAGGTTAAGCGCAGTGTTGCGATGAGGGATAAAGCCGGACTGATCCTGGTGAATCAAATCGCACACCACGCCAACCAGCCGATTAGCCAACACCTTGGTGAGAATTTTGGGCTCCGCATTCAGCAGCGAAATAGGCCGGTAGGACGTGACCCGGTCCCGCGGCCTCCCCTCCTTATGAATAACCACGATAGTAGCCAGACGCTGGTCTAGCGGGAGGGAACCCGCCGAACGGGCCGCGAGGAACATCGCACGGAGATGTGGCGCCAGCTTATCCGGTCGCAGCTTGTACAATTCGATGGGAAGACCATTAGGACCCATGGCCTTGCCGGAAGCAACCGAGCGTATGGCGAGGGCAATTTCCTCAGAGGTTGGGGCGGCGTCCAACGACACTCTGTCCTCCTCCGAAAGGGAAGGCAGCGCGATATCCCTAAGCAGGGCATGGGAATCCTCTTCCGAGCGGGAGGACACCGGGGAATACACCCCACGGAAATATTCTGCGAAGCAATCGACAATTTCTTCCGGTTCAGTGACACACACACCATCCAGTTTCTCAATCGACGGGACAACTCGACTCGCTCTCTCCTTTTTATCCAGCCACGCAATCAATTTCCCAGCCTTATCACCCACATCATACAGTCTCCCCTGTTGCTCTCTACTGAGGCCCCTGGCCGCCTCCGTGACGAGGGCCTTATAGGCCGCCTGCTTGAGTCGGAGAACATGTAATTTGTCATCCGTCACCCCACATTCGAGGTCACCCTCCAACTCAGTTATTTCAGTTTCAACACGGGTCACCTCCTCCCGCTCGCGCCTCCGGGAATGGGAAATAAGGGACAGGGCATCCCCCCGAATCACCGTCTTAAATGCCTCCCATAGCGAGACCGCCGATGACACAGACCCCACATTATCGTCAAAATATCGCTTAAGGGACTTAACCAACTCTGCGCGAATGGTGGGGTCACGCAGGTACCAGGGATTAATCGGGACCACCCTACCCTCTCACCTCGGGAGAATATCGAAGTGCACCAAGAGCGGGGAGTGGTCTGAAATACCCCGCGCCAAATGGCGCACCTCCCCGATCCTCCCCGCATGCGCCGCCGGCACCAGGACATAGTCTAGCCTTGAGAGACTGCCATGGGCCCCGGAATGAAAGGTGTATTGTTTCTGCGTAGGATGTTTCAAACGCCAACAATCCACCAGCCCCAAGGTATCCAAGAGGCCAGACAACCACGCTTGGGCACGGGGGAGATCCCTAGGGGGGTGACGGTCCTCAGTTCCGGAAACCACAGTGTTAAAATCCCCCCCAACCACTAGAATCCCCTCCGGAAGGCCAAGGAGGAGGCGCCCCAGATCCGCAAAGGTGGTCGTCTGCAACCCTGGCGGGACATAAACAGAAACAAAAATAATCACTCTGCCCTCCATTCTACCCACCAGAACCGTGTAACGTCCCCTGTCATCATGGAGCACCTCATCAACTTCCAACGGGAGCGAGGTCTTGGCCATGATGCCCACACCCCTTGAACCAGACGTGAAGCCCGAATGGGCCAGAAGGCGGTAGCCCCGTCGGTTCATAGCACGAAAGGAGTTGCCAATGAGGTGCGTCTCCTGCAGAAAAACTATGTCAGGTGAAATTCGTTTCAGGAACTGCAGGACCACACCTCGTTTTATCCTGTCCCCCAGTCCATTAACGTTCCAGGACAAAAGACTCAGTCCCCTACCCCCCATCATAAATGAAAGCAATCACTCGTCCCCCCGAGAGCACTTTAGGAATAGCACGACGATACTTTTGCCTTGTGGTACAAATGAACAACACCCCACCCCAACCCAACCGCCCCAACAAAACTCCCCCCTCCCTGCACCCCTGCATGAGCCCAGACAGCCCCCCCAACTTGCAGTGTGCCTGTCGCCCCTATATAATTGAAACTAGGTAAACCCCCTAGAGGAGGAAAGAGTACCCCTTCGAGACCCCGCACCACCTACAAATGAGGGAGAACGAGTACAAAAAACGAGAGACCCTAAGCTTGGCCGAAAGTGGCAGCATCTTCGTTCAGAGTGAGTCCCAGTATCAGCACCTCAGTCCCGGTCCAGTGGGCCGTCTCCTCCCGCAGCCCCCCCCCCGCCATCCCGATCCTGACCCCCAGACAAAGTGTCCAGCCAGTCCCCGGCCGTTTCAGGACGGTCAAAAAAGTGAGTGCGACCATCCACCTCCACCCGCAGCCTGGCCGGGAAGAGCATGGCGTATTTTAAGTTCATGTCCCGAAGCCGCCGCTTGACGCCCAGGAAGCTCATTCTCTGCTTCTGGACCGCTTGGGTGAAGTCAGGATAAAAGTTCACCTCCATGTTCTCCAGCTTAATCGGCCCTTGTAGTCTGGAGGCTTGCAGAATCGCATCCCTGTCCCGAAAATTAAAAATACGGGCAATAAGAGGCCGCGGAGGGGCTCCGACCTTCGGCCTTCCCCCGGGAACTCTATGAGCCCTCTCCACGGCAAAGAATTTACTCAGTCCCCGAGGCTGGAGATGGGTAGTGATCAGGTCCTCCACAAAGAGATCCGCCGCCGACTCCTCCCGTCCCTCAGGCGTCCCTCAGGCGGATATTATTCCTCCGGGCCCGGCTCTCGGAATCCTCCAGGCGCCGATCCATGAGCGCACTCGCCTGACGAAGCCGGTGCACCTCCGTTTGAGGGGCCGCCACCTCAGTCGTGAGGCCCGACGCGGTGTGGGCCAAAGAATCGACCCGGTCGTTAGTCTTCGAGAGATCAGCTCTCACCAGGTTGACATCAACGAGGACCGCGTTGATTTTATGCGCTAAAGAGTCAAACCGCTGGCCCACCGAGGCCTTCATCTCAGCAATGGCGCCCATGACGTCTTGCAGAGTCAGATCTGTGGGCAAATCCGGGGCATCCGGGGGGCACTCAGAGGACTTGTGCGGTCCACCGGGAGATCCCTTCGGGAGGGTGTAGCGGTCCATGATGTTGGCCTGATGTGCGGCGCCACGCCGGGTCGACTTGGCCTTCAACCGATCCCCATCTTGTTTCGTGGCCATCGTCGCGGGTCTCACACCCTCACCAGCCACGCAGTAAAAGGCAAGCAATCAAGGCCACGAGCTCCGGGGGGCCACCCCAGGACGGCGGAGCGGGCCACAGCAGGCAGGCAGGCAGGGTCTCCCAGCGAGGCCACCCCAACACAAAGAGCGCCGCGATCCCACTTGCAAAGACGGCAAGGGGGCGCGAAAGTGAAAGTGAAAGTGCGGGGTACGCGACTCGCCAGGCCCAGCCCGCCGTTGTTGTTCACTTTGCCACCGGGTCGCCCCCAAACGCGAATCCGGGGTCAGGAGAGAAGTAGGCCGCAAACTTCAATCGGTGCTCACTCCGGCACCCGAGGTCCGATTCGAAAACGGGAAACGGGTACCACCTCGGCTCAGGCTCACCGACACAGTCCCCTCAACCGATGCAGGATGAAGACAGGATAAACGTAGGAGGTTGCGGAGGTCCTCGGGAGCCTCGCACCTACGCGGCCATCTTGGTTGCGCGCTAGGCTCCTCCTCTAACTTAAGATTTTTAATAGGATTTGTTTTATAATATTTAAATTCGGATTTTTAGAGCTTAACTGTAGCACATTTAAATTTTAATTTTCAGATTCTATGTGTTTGGTTTTGAACAAGTGCATGGATTTTGCCTATACATCCAGGCTTAGTGCCTTTTTCAGAATGACCTTGCTTGGCCCATGCATAGGAGGTTCTGGAAGTGGAATGTGGCATTTGCCCATGAACTCTAGTTACAAAACGGTTAAATACCGGAGGGTCAAAGGGAACATATTTAAAGACCGCACAGGATTGAATCCCCAAACAAAGTACTAAAGACACTGAAAATCCTGAGGTCTAGAATGGCAAAGAAAAAAGGTGGTGTGTGAAATGAGGAACAAAAGCCTAATGTACGTGGTGCAAGAGCGAACCCTTAGAAACGTGGTAGTTCACTCACCCCGGGTAACAAACCCCATCACATGGGATTCTCATCCCAAAGAAAAATCTCAAACTCTCAGGGGGCAGCAGGCCCCTCAACGAGAGGTAAGAGCTTAATGCTGTTTGTGTTGTGCACCGAAAGGTGGAGTAAATCCACATATGGACTGGGTGTGAGTGGGGGGTGCAGTGCTGATGAAATAGTAGTGCAATAGGAGTGTGTTTCAAACTAGTTACGGGACGGCCAGGAGGACTCTCTTGGACACCGCCGTACCGATGCTAGATTAAAAGAAGTGAAAGCCCCACTAATTCGATGTAATCAATGGAGCAATGTACAAGATGGTGGTCAACATGTTTCAGCCGTGGCGCCTAACTTGGCTCGGCTTTCATCAGGACCTGGTAAGCTACTGCAAAAAATGAAAAAATGACGTAACAAAGGATACAGAGGGCACCCTCAAATTTGCTTGTAGGGTGTGCGTCTCCTCAAGGATACAAACATCACCTAGACAAAAAAGACTCAGTGTAAGAATGTGGGTCATAATTGCTCAGTAGTGACAGATAAGAATGTATAAACTAAAAGCAAGTACCACTCACCCGTATAAACTGGGTGGAAAATGGACCTCCACCTGGCAACCGCTCAGGAAGGAACACCGCTCTGAAAAAAAGATGTAAGACTGCTAAAGAAAGGGGTGCTTACATTTCATGAGCGAGTGTGAAAGAAAGTGAGTGGGTCCTCTAACAACGAGGGAGACTGACAAAAACAGCGTATGCACGGAATGCTGTTGGGTGCAAGGATCGTTGCTTATCAACAGGAAAGGCCAGAAAGAGAAACGTGACCCATCCTGTTTAATCGATCAGAGCAATAAGAAGTAGAACATGTCTAGACAGTTGTAAAAGAATGTCGCGATCTATGCCCAAACTTATCGCTGGAAGGTGAGGGGTTGGTCGCCTTCATAAAAAGAAAGGGAACTGAAAAGAGGGACAGTGTGTGCCCAGCGTCAAAAAAATCTTACCTCTCCGTCGGGGAACCGGGCTGGAATGAGCCTGCAGCCGGAGGTCCCGCGGGGTTGGACGGAGGCGGATTAAGAAAAGAAGTGTCAGCAGTTACGGGCCAATCAGGGGAAAGGTTACTCATGCTGTCAAGAGGGAGAACCAATCGAAAGTGCTGAGCCACTCGTGTGGCAGTAACCAAGGAAACTGTTGTACAGCTGACGGGTTACGGGTGACGCTGTCAGAAAATCAAAGTTATGCGCGCCGCGGGTAATTAGGAAAGCGGTGGAAAGCGCTCCTTAACAAGGTAAATAGATTCGAAAAAATATTCAGAGGCGTGGAGAAACTTGATGGGCAACAATCAAATAAACACATGCTGCGTAATCCACGCGAAGGCACACTGGTTTAGACGGCGCTTGCTCTTAAAGAGCGGATCGCTCAGTGGGTAACAATTCACTGAGAAGGGTGTGAACTGATGTGAGACATCAGTTACTGCAACGCGGTCGAAGCTAATTAGAATGGCACTTGGTGCGCCGGGAAGTAGAAGGAAGAAAAAGCTGTCGATAAGTAGGGCAAGACAGAACAGGACTCTCAATGTAGAAAGCATGAACAGTCGGTGGTAGGGCATCAGCCTGAAGGTGTGCGTGCCAGAGTACAGAAGTCCTGCAGAGCAAATGCCAGGGATGTGTATAGTAACGATGAGTTAATCAAATGCTTGATGGAAAGTACCCACGATCAGGGTGTGAAGCATGGGTCAGATGGTGAGATCAAGCCATATGTGTTACAAAGATAGCCAAGGAATATCATTGTTCAGTCCTTGAACGTGTGTCTTCAATTTATACACCCACCTCTGCTCACGTTTGAATAAAAAAGAAGAGCTATCTGTAAGATGTGGTGGTATGTAGGGTTTGTCAAGGACTGTCCAGTGTAGGTCATTGGGAGTATGATTGACCTCTAGAAAGTGGTTGGTAAGTTTGGTAGAGGAACGACCACATCGTATAGTGCTTTTGTGTTCCAAAATGCGAATTTTAATTCGGCGAGTGGTCATGCCAATGTATCTTAGCCCGCATGGGCAGGTTATCAGATAGATCAGATTCGAGCTATTGCAATTGCTGTGGCTTCTAAGAGTCCACGGTCTGCCAGTGCCAATGTCAATTTCTTTGGTCACAGAGGTGTGGTTGCATGCCGCACAAGAACCACATGGATAGTGGCCCACAACTGGAGGGAGACCCCACAGAGTTTGTTGGGTGCATGTTTGGTTAGTGTGTGGGCGAGTGTGTACCAACTGGTCTCTGATGTTACTGCTGCGTTTAAACGTGAAGAGGGGTTTAGGCAGCCCTACATCACCTATATTCAGAATCTTCCAATTGGATAAAATGATTTTTTTGAGTTGGTTGGAAAATTGACAATAGGTGTGCACACAAGTGAGTCTGTTCTCAGGTGTCTTGGGGATCTTAGGTGCCAACAGAGCCTCCCGGTTATTATTCGCAGCGCGTTTGGACGCTCTGCGGATCAAGTGTTTGGGATAGTCTCTGGCCAATAATTGTCTGGATAGATTACTGGCGTGTTTCTTGTACTTGTCAGTTGAGGAACAGTTCCTTTTGAGGCGCAGAAACTGGCCAAAGGGCAGATTGTCTCGCAAAGCCCGTGGGTGGAAGCTATCATATTTCAAAAGAGCGTTCACCGCCATGGGTTTCTTGTGTAGCTCAGTACTCAAGCGACCCTCAAACGGGGTTATCAAGATGTCAAGAGATGTCTGAGAGTTTGAGATTTTTCTTTGGGATGAGAATCCCATGTGATGGGGTTTGTTACCCGGGGTGAGTGAACTACCACGTTTCTAAGGGTTTGCTCTTGCACCACGTACATTAGGCTTTTGTTCCTCATTTCACACACCACCTTTTTTCTTTGCCATTCTAGACCTCAGGATTTTCAGTGTCTTTAGCATTTGCCCATGCCCTGTGGAAAGTCCTTCTGTCCAGAGAGCCTGATGGACAAAGGTATTGAATATGCCATGTAGGCTGTGGGCATAGTGTGGGGGGGTAGTGTAGGGGCAAAGACCTGATCTTCTGTCGACTGATCTTTCGGAACAGCATATGGATTCTGGCCATATTCTTTACTCATTCCTCCTGCCCTGAAAACCTGCTGTGCGTGACCATGTGGTTTCTGGCTACATCATGGCCAAAATGCAGACCCTGTGCTTAGTCGCCCTGCTTCCGAACTCACAGGGCATAGTTGTTGGTCATTCCTAGAGGTACAAGGCCTATTTATTATCCGACGCAACTTCAGCATTGCGTCAAAAATCAGAGGTGGTGCTTCAGTTCTAACTGTCGCAAGTAGCCTGATGTGTGGGGACCAATGTAATGGATTGTAAAATGGCTCAATAGTCACTTTGTACACCACTACAGTGGTTCTGGATGTACTTACCTGTTGTGCTTTGGAGTACGCTTGGCTGGACTTAGAGACCAGTTCCTCCATAGAGATGTGACAATCCTGGTGTGTCCCTTAAATGGAGTACACAACGTCATAATGCCTTGCTGCAGTGAATGATGATATCATATGTACCATTGACCTAGGTTGGTCGAGGGGGTCCTACAACATGATTGTCCCATGGTTAGACCTACTACTAGTAGAGGAGATGTGATTTAATAACTTATTCCAGTGTGTAAAGTGACTTCAGCTGATCAGATTCCCATTGAAAAGCCACAAAGTAATTTGCTACGCCAGGGTTAAAGAGGCGTAGGAATTTTGACGCATTCCAGACTTAGCGCGACACATCTCAAAGATGCATCACACATTGAAAAACTCATAAATATCACTGTGTCAGTTCTAAGTGGGTTTTTACAAGGGAACACCCACACTGCATACATCATAAACTGCGTGGTGCAGTTGGTTCCAGCTCAGATACTTTTGACGCAAGCCTACAAAAACTGATGCATTAGGCCTAATGCGTCATTTTGAAATATGGGGCAATGCGGAGAACAGAATACGGCACCGATGCGTAAAAAAAAAATAACATAACAGAGGTGCAAGCTCCTTGTAAACCAGCCCCTTCGGGCCTCATTTAAAAAGAATTGGCGTAGGGCAGCACCTTAAGTAATTTCGCTGCGCTGCCCTACGCCAATTCAAAAGGGCAGGAATGCACCGTATTTACAAGATATGGTGCATTAAATTTCCTTTCAGCCAGTGCGGCACACAATTTTTAGCAGAATGCCAACGAAGGCACCCTTGCACCATGGTGCAAGAGTGTCTGTGTTGTTGGCATGGTTATTTTTGTGCAGGAAAGGGCACCGTTCTGCACAAAAACAATCATGAGAGGTGTTTTCCTCATTCTGTGGGGCATATATACAAGGGAATGCTGAAGCGTGGCATTAAGCGACCATTACTAATGCCATGCTCCGCTATTCTGGAAGTGCAGATATGCGCTGTATTCACAAGGTGTCCCTTCCTGCACATAAACAATCCAGAATGGCATATTGTAACTTGTATGTGTGCTACATTGTGCAGCACACATAGTAGTTGCAAATCGTCCTTTTTAAACTGATTGTTTATGTGCAGGAAGGGACACCTTCCTGCACGTGAACAATCATTCATGACCATTTGCTGATTCAATGTGTGCTGCACAATGCAGCACACATAGACAGCAAAAACGAGGAGAAATTAAGCATTTCTCCTCTTTTCTCCATGTTAAGACCAGGTTTTCCCTGGTCTTAATTTTGGCGCTGCCTTCTATTTATGCCACCCTTGTAAATAGGGGTAGTGTCAAAATCAATGGGTGTCATTGCGGATTGCCCACCGCAACATCCATTTCACGCCCCTTTCACGTTAAGTGTAGCATGAAAAGGGGCCTTATTTGAAAGGCGGCGATAAACCACATTACCTGGCTTAACACCGCTTAACGCCGCCTTGTAAATAAGGCAAAGTGTTTATCGCTACAGGAACATGGCGATAGGGGCTTGTAAATATGCCCCTATGTGTGCTGCAGAATACAGCACACATGGAAAGAGAAAAAACGAGGACATTTCTCCTTGTTACGCCTGCTCTATGGAGGCATACGTATTTGATGCTGCCCCAGGTTTACGTGATGCTGAAAATCTGGGGCAGTGTCAAATTCTATGGGTGTTGAGTAGGAACAATACAAAACCGGGTGAGAAAAGGGTCTAAGGGAAGTTTAAAGAACTGCGCGGGTTAATCCCCACAGATGATTCAGGGGTAGAATTGTGGGGTGGGGGGTTGTTGCGAAATTGTAATTGTAATTGCATTTATATGGCGCTTGCTACCCCTGCCGAGGCGTAAAAGTGCGTTTTGGAAAGTAGCACGCTGCTCCGGAACCCAGAAAGGATTAGTGGTGAATTAGCATAGGGAAATATGACATTAATTTGAGCGGTGGCTATGTTAGTCTGTTATTTGGATTAAGAAAATAGTGGAGGGATAACAGAAAGCAAGGTTTGCATTTTTATAGTGCTTGGTACCCCTGATGAGGCATCAAAGTGCTTTTCGGTGAATAGCACATTACTCACGAACCCAAACAAGATTGGTGATTAATTAATATAGGGAAAATATGAAATTAATTTGAGGGTGGACATGTGAGTCTGTTAGTTGGATTTAAAAGGATAGTGTTGGGATAGAAGAGAGAAGGGTCTAGAAAGTGTTTATTTGGAGATCATAGCAGCAGGAGGAGGTTTGAGATGAGTAGAGGGGAGGGGGAAGAGTTAGAGGCAAAGGTTTAGAAAGGCTTGTTTGGGAGATCTGAATAGTAAAAGAGGTTTGAGATGATGCAAGGAGGTTAGAGAAGGGAAGCGTCTATAAAGGGTTATTTTGGGGATCATAGTAGTAGAATGGTGTTTGGGATGAGTCAGAGAGTGGAGATAGAGGATATATTGAGTGAGGTATACCATGAGATGTAGGGTAGTGCATTGGAGATGCAGAATGAGAAGTAAAGTAATAAATATAAAGATACATAAGTACATGGAAGGTACCATATACATATCTATAAGTAAGGTACTATATCTAGATTTAAATAGTATTTAATAAACTCAGACTTTCAAGTGTTGCTGTACTTTAAGCTAATTTATTTGGTTTTATAATTCTTTTTTTATTCAATAGTGAAGCAATTGAAGATGAATAGTTATGATAACATTTTACTTATTTATGCAGTGGCCTATATACACGTTAAACATAGAATAATATGACCATAAACAATATGTACATTTGTTAAGCAGAACTAACAAATATCTATATATTTATAAACATGATTATTATACACATTTATACCAAGGAATACACATGTCTAAGTACACATATATAATCCAAACAACTGCTTATATACACAATTATATGTTTATTTATGTTTGGGTATGGTAATTATGTGGGGAAGAGCCAACTCTTGAGTAGTCTTCTGAAAATGTAGTTGTGTGGATCTTATGTTTGGAGGTAAAGAGTTCCATAGTTTGGCTGATTGAACAGAGAAGGCTGTGCCACCTATGCTTTTTTTCTTGTATGGTGGGATTTTTAGGCGAGGTGCCAATCTAGAACGGATATTCCTTTGTTGACTGTATTTGGGGATTTTAGTCCTGATATCACTGTGTGGGTGATGAAAAGCAGCTTGAATATGGATCTTCTGGCAACCGGTAGCCAACGTAGGGCCTTCAAGGCATGGGAAAAGTGGGCTTGTGGCTTTATATGTAAGAGTAGTCTGACAGCAGAGTTCTAAATCCGTTGTAGACTTTTCATAGTATGTAAAGATGATCCATGGTAGAGGCTATTGGCGTAATCGAGTTTAGACAAAACTCGAGAAACAGTAGCCTGGACCTTGTGTGGAAATCTCAGGTGGGAGAAGATTCATCGCAGAGTTTTTATAGTAATGAAACTGGATCTTGCTTGTCCACTTGGGCATTCATTGATAGCTTGAAGTCCACGGTAAATCCGAGGTTTCTTACTTCCTTAGTTCTTTAGACAGGGTTCCAAGATTGTCAGACCAGGTGGCAAGTGGGTCATCATTTTTCCAATCACTACATGTGAGTATTTCCGTTTTGGAAGCATTCAGTTTGAGATGGCTCCATGTCATCCACTGATCAACTGAGGCAACTGAAATTTTTTGATTTTACAATGTCTTTGGGGCTTTCCAGTTTAAGGAGTGTGTGTGTGTCATCTGCATAGCTATAGCATGTGAGGTGAAATTCATTGATCAGTGCCAGTAATGACTTGATGTAGATGTTGAAAAGCATGGGTGAGATGATAGTCTTGTGGGACCCCTGCTTTCGTAAAATATGGTTTGGATGAGAAATATGTCATTTGTTCTGTTTTGAAGGTAAGATGTGATACTGTCAAGAGCAGTACCCTCTATGCCGGAAATGGGATATCTTTTTACTATTTTTTTTTCTCCTGCTTGCTCCCATTTATGCCTTGACTCCCCTGCTGCGCCCTCAGTGGTGTACTCAATCAGTAACTTCCACATCCCTAGGCCACTTCCATTATGAAATGTTATCTTATCTCATGGAAAGTAAACTGTTTATTAGACCGTATTAAATGCACTGTGGTTCTTAGGTTCCTCTGCCACCACCAACCTGGCATGGCTCTTCTTCAAGAGACATCTCCTGGGCACCTTATGTCCCATTCTGCGCAGGTACGGCTATGACAGAGTCTATGATTTTGGCTTAACAAGGAGGTTCAGAGTGGCAGCAATCCTTCTTCATAAGAATTTTCCCTTAGTGGTCACCCAGGTCTTCCATGATTCACTGGGTAGGTATGTGGGATTGGATGAAACCTGTAACAGAAATCCATAAAACCTGCTGAGCATTTACACCCCTCCCCAGTTGCAGGGACAGACCCTCCGAGATCTAACAGAAATGATCACTAACTTGCCATACGAGTGCTGCTCCTCTGGGGAATTTCAATGATGTCGCTAATTCAGACTTGGATATCTCAGGCCCTGTCTAGTGGGATTGACAGGCTCTCTCCAGGTCACTTGGCTCTTTAGCAGACTCCCTCAGATTCTGCAAAGTCTGGAGGGTATGAAATCCATGAGAACAAGGGTACACACATACCTCGTTATCTACAAAAAACAATGTCCAGCATCGACTATATTTTCCTCGCGCCAATGGATGTCTCCATCACAGTGAGAGCTGCCATGCTCCACCGTGGCATCTTGGACGACTCCCCCTATTCCTTCATCTTGGCACCTCGAAACGCCATAAAAGACCCATGTGGCTTCTGAAAGCCTGGTGCCTTGTGGACCACCTGTTCGAGGAGCTGCGCTTCTATTTAGAGACTAACGAAGGGACAGTTCAGAAGACTGGCACACTCTGGGTGGCAAGTAAGCCAACAATATGAGGAATAGCAAAGGCATACATCAAGTGTATAGATAAAGTCAAGCAACAGAGCATCATAGAACTCGAAACCTGCATTCTCAAGTGTAATACTGCTACTGCGCTTCAAACAACTGAAGTGCTGACCCAACAATTGGAAGCAGCTAGGGCCTCCCTACTTCAATTGGCCTTCCAAGAGTCCCACTAATGCTGTTGCACCACTTCTCAATGAATATACGAACTTGGGGATAAAAGTAGCATGCTCCTTTATCGACTGGCAAATTGTCAGCTCTTTAGCCTTGTGGACGCAATGGGGTCCTTGGCCACCACCACTGAAGAAATTGAAACCAAGTTTGCAGACTACTACAAACATCTATATGCCTATCAACCAGGCTGACTCCCGAAGTCACCCAACCACTACTTTCTGATGTGCCCCTCTCCCGTCTGACACTTCTCCAGAAATAGACTCTGGAGGAACAGATCACTGAAGATGAGATCTAAGCAGCCATCCAAGACTTGAGAGCTGGGAAAACCCCAGGCCGTGATGCTTTCTTCTAGAGTACTACTCTGAACTACATGACATTATCACCCCTCACCATCTCAGGCGTTACTTGGAGGCCGTGAAACAATGGTCCTTCCATCCAGGACCCGATCTCGGAACCATTGTTGTCATCCCAGTCATTGAAAATTGCACATCCTATTGGCTCATTTCCTTAATCAATGCAGATATTAAAATATACACCAAGATTCTGGCAGCTGGCTTCAGTCGGTCCTCCATTCCCTATTCCATCCTGATAAATGTGGCTTTATGTCAGGCTGCAGCACCAAACACTGTATTCAGTGGTTACATGTAACCCTGGCCCATTTCAGCTAGTGTAATGTCTTGACTGCATGGAATGAGAAATGACACAGTAATTGTAAATCCTTTTTTTCTCATACATTCATAAGAGATTGACTTGTTTGGACTTTCCCTCTCTACTACCACTGCTCGACTACTTCCCTTTCCATTCCTTGCCTACTTCCCCTTCCCTGCTTCTCTTCACACACATGGCCCTTGCACCCTGCTGCTATGATACCATTACAACATAGCATCTCCCCCCACTTACAAAATGTTGATTTTCACTATTGATATAGATCTTCAGATTTCTTCAGTTAGTGTGGTGAGTTTTTGAAGTGTTTGTTGTGATTAGCGTAGTTGACTTAGTTCCGTAGGTGCTGCCAAGACAGGAGTGATTTCAGGATCATCATTTTTCCTGACAGGTTCCTGATTAGCCCCAGGGGCATAAGTCCTTGAAATAGCAAAAGGCTCATGGACTCCCAGATTACACTTCTTGAGGTGAGAGATGTTTCTAGTTAGCCGCTTACAATCAGCGATCATAGTTCCTTTTCGATTAGTCATTTGTAACGGATGATCATGATACCTGCTGCCTGTCTTCTTCCTCTGTTCTTGCCTGGGATTTTCGGGATAGTTGTTTTTGCTTTCCCGTGAGTGTTCACATATTCCTTCATCTTGACCTTTTTGTGGCAATCCTGTCCACCACCTCTTCCTTGTCTGGAGCTTGACAGGCAAAACCAACTGGATTCTCCCAGGTAGGGATTCTTGGTCACCCTGCTCAGCCCAACAGGAGCAAGCTGGATGTATTTCCATGGTGATATGTGGAGTAGACTGATGAGCTGCCACTCTTTGATGCACATTCTTAGGGATTACAATTTTCTTTTCTCTGATTAGTAGTCCGTTGTCTGTGATTTTCAGTTTCTCTTTGACTTGCTGGAGAGAGGCCAATTCTTTAGTGTCTGCCCTGTTGTGGGTCCTATCTCCTTTCAGGTGTCTCCACGTGTTCTTCCTGAGATGCGTTACCACATTTTGAGGAGTGACTTCTTCTTCAGTGACTTCAGCTATGGCTTCTAGCACAATTTCAGGTGGCCTTGCCTGATCACTGACATAGTGCATGTATTCTTCAATCAGTGAGGTTTTCATCCTGGGGAATATCTGGGATGTCTGAACTTGTAGTTAAGGGGGTTTTCTGTTGATTTTTTGGTTGGTGGAACTTGTATAGTTTTTCCACTAACTTCAGTCGCTCCGCAGTGGGCAAGCTAAGTAGGCAGTCTGCTTCAGGACCATCAATTACATCTATTTGTGCTTCTACTATTCTCTCCTTGTATGTGAGAATCATTCAAAACTGTCCTAAACTTTACAGTTGCTCTTTGAACATCCAGGTATATACTTGCATTACTGTGTTGTGCAACTTGGGTTTACACAAGTGTCCATTTTGTTATACGCTGTGACACATATGTAATTTAGAGACGCCCCACTGTCTAATATTGCTGGGTGCTCCCCCATTAGAATGTGTAGTCTCAGGTATTTCTTTAATCTGTCGGGATCGGCAAGCATACAGACATATTCCTTGCTGTCTTGAGAAGTTGATGTAAGAAATTTTGACTCCCAGGACACAGAGCGTCGACTTCTGTATGTAACGTGCAACTGTAGGCTTGATCGAAAAGAGCTGATTTAGTGTTCTCATCAGTCACTTACTGCCTTTGCATGGTAGCAAAATCTGGATTCCCTTGACAACCCATTATGATCCGCAGGGGAAGAGCATCTTCAGTCATGAAAGTGTCAAAAAGACAGTAGCACGCTAGGCATTTGAGACGCGGGATAAACTTCCCCATAGATTCAACCTTTTCCTGGGAGGCCAGATTGAAGGAGTAACATTCATAGTCTATGTTTCTTTTGTGGAGGAATTTCCTGTTGAGTGGCTCATGGATGTCTTGATGTGATGTCTAGATATCTGCAAGCAGTTCCTTGATTATTTGTTCAACCTCTTTACCTATTAAGTTATGCAGGGCAATGAGTTGTTGAGCTGGGTCATTGACCTGTGACCCTTCCATGAAGTCTTCAAAATCTTCCAGCCATTTTTTCCAGAGAAGGCCCATGCAATCGCCAGATCAGAAAATGAGCAGTTCTGGCAAATGTAGGAATGATACTCAAAGATTGGTTGGTCTTTGCACAGTGTTTTGTGTGGAGTTTGGTGACGTGAACATGTTTCTAGCTGTTCTGGGCCTAGTGCTGTGAAATGAGTCCTGTGATGTCGACATGTCCCAGGCAGGAATGTTCATTTCTGCAGAGTCAGTTGGGTACAGGAGGGTTAATTGTGTCCTTGGGAAGGCAATCAACTGAAGCTAATAGGAACACACAGTAGCACTTGCGGTGGCACTGACGGGATGAGGTTCGCATGGGCAACAATGGAAGTAATGTATTTTACTTGTAGTGTCTCTTTGCAGGAGGTGCCCAAAGGAGAGAACAAGTGGATTTTATCTGTGGTTGATTCACACTTGCTGCTCCTGATTAAGGTATTCAGTGGTGCCTGACTTCAAAATGGGCACCACAATATCCTCAAAGCTCATTGAATGAGCTGCCTGACTCTAAGATGGCTGCTGAGAGGAACAGAGATCTTGCAGGGCTCACTGGCAGGAAACAGGCAGCGCGGCAGGCTCGGCAATGTAGTGGCTAGCAGGTTAATGAACAGCTTACAGCAGAAAATTAGTTGCTGTACGGCGAAGCAGGGATGTAGCACGCAGGTGCTGTGCGCGACCGGGGTGGGCTCCGGATGTCACCTCACATGCCAGTCATCCTTGTCACAATCGGGGTGGACTCCCAACAGTGTGGCAAGGATGCAGCACGCAGTTGCTGTGCACGACCCGGGTAGGCTCCCTATCTCACGTCATGCTTGAGTCCTCTTCTAGATGATCGGGGTTGGCTGTCGATGTCTTACTGCTGGTTCTCTTCTGCACTATCGGGGTGGGCACCTGACATCATGTTGCAGGAGGTCTTGAGGCATGACCGTATGGACTGCTGCAGGGTGACGACGCCACTTTCAGTGCCAGTGTAATGTCTTGACCTCATGACATGAGGAACAACACAGTCATGAGTTGTATCTTCTTTTTATTCTCATACATTCATGAGAGCTTGACTTGCTTTGACCTTCCTTGTTCTCTCTCTACTACCTCAGCCTGATTTCTTCCCTTTTAGTTCCCTTCCTATTTTACTTTCCCTGCTTCTCTTCACACACAGGGTCCTAGTGCCCTGCAACTATCACAGCATTACAGCAATGTCAAGGAGGTGGCAGCCCTGTTGCTTGTCGACTTCGAAAAGTCAATTGATATCGTCAACTGGGACTATCTCGAATAGTTGCTGCACCAGATGGGTTTTTGGTCCCCATTTTCAGGAGATGGTGGCGCTTCTGTATTTGCAATCAACAGCCCAAGTCATGGTCTATTGCGTATTATCAGGGGAGTTCCCAATCCAGCACGGTACCTGGCAGGTACTGCACAATGATGATATGGTCCCATTTCCTTTACATCCTTACTGTTCTGAATTCCCAATGCATGGTTTAACGGGGTAGAGGCATTACTTCGGTCCTTTCTGTGGAGGGGCTGCCCCTCTCGATTTTCCCATCTTAATGTCATAGTTTGGTGTGTGATGGAGGCATTGGGGCAGTAGACATCCATTTGTACTTCGAGGCGTCCCATCTATTGGTAATAAACAACTGGCGGATGGGTGGTTAAGATGACCCGGCCTACCAACTAGAACTGTCCAGTCTCAGTCTTGATGGGGTGATGCACCACTTACATGGCCAACTAGTCCCTCTTACTCTCCCAGAGGTTACCAGAGTGATCTTCTTGGTGTTGAGAGGAGCAACCCGATTCACAGGCTGGGACAGACGTCTGACCCAGCAAACCTCCCTTTGGCCCTTGTGAGATTGGGTGGCACGCTTAGAGGGATTTCTCCGCTCAGCCCCACTGGCAAATCATTGGATTGAGAAACAACACACTTAGAGGGATCGGTGTTGGACTGTTCTAGCGGTGATACAACCTCATCCTCGAGGAGGGGATGCTGACAGGAAGCATGCTCAGAAAGAGGCATACCTCGTTCTGTATTTTAATATTGTGATCAATGTATTGAATGAGATGACTGAACTTCAGAACCTGACACCAGTGAATCTGAATACCGTGTAAAGACTTCTTATGTGCTTAGTGCACTTTTCTGTTCTACAGTTTTGATTGGGGATTCACAGTCGTAGAAAATTCTCACAAGATATAAATTGTGTGAACATGTTCGGACATTTTTACTACAATAGGGTGCAAGTTAGATTGTATAAGCTACATGTCCCAGAATGCTTGGGACTAGAGGTTCTACAACAATGAAGGGTGCTGAGGCACACCTGACCAATCTGCTTCACTCCGGAAAGGAAACGGCACAAGTTCCGGTGAAAATCAGCTCCGTGAAAAGAAGCTGGAGAAAGGCCGCTGGAACTGCTATGCCTGCCTCGAAGCACTGAGCGCGACACAGAAGTACGTTTCAATCCCCAACGCGTTCCCACAGCCGGCTGTGTTTGTTTAAACAATAGAAATAGTGTGTAATGGATTTTCAGATGGCTGTCTCTTGCTTTAGTTGCAAATACGAGAAAAACCCAGCCGCTGGTATTATTAATTTGTGAAAGGCATGCTATAGGACACAAAGGTGGTTCTGTAGGGTCGGAAATGCAATTGAAGCAGCTAAGCATTTGGTGATAATATAGACAGTAGCGCACTGTGGTCGCATATGATATGTGTTTCTTTCAGCTGCAGTAGCGGCCCGTTCTTTTTGATTTTCAGAACAACTTTTCCCATTTCAAGTCGGAAGAAGGATTTAATGAATAATTGATTTCGGATGCGAAGTGTCTATTATTTTTTTATTTTTTTTATTTCAATATACTTTTTATTGATTTTTACACATATAGTTATCATCGCTTTTTTCTTACAGGGAGGACTCGTCTAGTGAAGTTGTGGACTATAGTGAGCAGCATTTGAATTGGCTATGGTTAGAGTTTTTGTTTATCCCAGAGTGATGGTAATGAACTCATGGCTGTTGTTTTAGGCCAATCCATCAGAGTACCATGGAAGGTTTTCCCACAGTATTTCCATCTACCATTGAGCGGACATGAGGTAAACAGCCGACGGCCGCATGCTAAGATCAACTTTTTTTTTTATGTTCAAAATATTTTATTGAAATTTTATAGTGAACAACCAAAACATAGACATACAAAAAAGAATAATAATAAGCTAAAATATCTAATACAATACGTACAATATCATTTTCATATTCATTTCAATAGAAAAGAAAATAGTCATATTCTTATAAAATTAAAAAGAGTGGGGGGAGGGAAACATCTAATAACAAATTATTGTTTAAGCTATAAATAGAGCTACTATGACATACCGATTAATATAAGAACCGTAAAAAGTGGTACAAGATATAAATATACCTTTAAGATGTAAAATAAATATCAACAGGAATCCAAAAAGAGTGATAGGAAATAGAATTATGATTAACCCCAGACAAAGATAACTGAGCACCTCTTCTTGTAAAGATAACCCATGACCACCAAGCATGAACTGATAACTTAGAAACATCTTTCCAACAAAAGGTAATAGATTTTAACGCAGCAGAAATAAAAAAATCAAAAAGCCTACATTCAAGATTACTTAGAGATTGTGATAATGTAACTGATTTACATATTAACATTTTATATGATAAGTCATCATGTATATTTAACAACTTCTTAATAATATCCCAAACTTCTGTCCAGAATTTTGAGATTAAAGGACAATCAAAAAGCATATGTCGTAACGATCCAGGGTGTAATTTACAATGCCAACATGTGTCAGATTGAAGAAGTTTAGCCTGGAATAAACGTAATGGAGTCCATAAAGAATTAAATAAAATATAGGAATTGGTTTGATAAAGTGAGACAGGTAACCAACCAGATATATTTCTAATCCATATAATTTCCCATGTATCATTAGATAATGTAAGTGACAGTTCATTATTCCAGAAGGTTGCAATCATATTTATGTTACTTCCTAGAGTGTTAGATAATTTTTTATATAAAATAGAAACACCATGAGCTGTCATCGATATAGTTTGAATATAAACGGATAAATCAGCTGCAACATTAGTCGGAATAGCTTGCGGAAAGGAATCTAAAATTGAATTAGTTAAATATTCATATTTAATAAGATCAGATTGAGATAAACCAAACCTTGTTTGTAGATCCTCAAACGGTATAAAAGTATTTTTGGAATAAATGTCTTTAAGATAAAAAATACCAGCCTTAATCCACGAAAACCAAAAACTAATGTTCCTATTTAATTTAATGATATTGCTATACCATAATGATAATTCAACAGTGTTATACATGGGATATAGAAAAATGGAATCTAGATCATTAAAAATCATTTTAGTGGATTTGAGAATGACAGTATTATGAAAAAATGATGAATTGTTAGACATAGTTAACAGAGTTGGTAATGGAAATGGCTTCACAATAGATTTTTCAATTTGGAGCCAAGAAGGTGGATTATGTAAAAGGGAATGACTAAACCATATGGCACTTTGTTTTAAAATAAAAGCTTTGTGATTAAGAAAAAAATCTGGGATACCAAATCCAGCATTACATTTAGACATTTTTAATTTTTTATAACTAATGCGAGGTGATTTGTTATTTCAAAGACATTTGGAGAGAAGTTTATCAACATCTTTATAAAATTTTAATGGAAATTGAGTAGGAATCATGGCAAGAGTATAAAAAATGTTTGGAGCAATATTCATTTTAATAGATTCCATTCTACCCCACCATGAAAGGTGCAGTGATGCCCATTTAGACGTTTTATCTTTTATATAATCTAAGACAAAATTACAGTTTAAAGTCATTGTAGATTTTATGGATGAGGAAAATAAAATACCAAGATATTTTAATTTATTCTTTTGCCCAACATTTTCATTCATGGATATCATATCAGGAGTACAATAAATGTTTAAAGGGAAAAATTCCGTTTTATTAGTGTTTAATTTGTAGCCAGAAACCACAGAATACTTTGTTATAATCTCTAATAAAGAAGGAAATGAGGATAAGGGGTCACTAATAAATAAAAGTACATCATCAGCATATGCTAAAGTTTTAATAATAATCTCATTAATACTAATTCCTTTAATATTATCACATTTTCTTATAGAGGTAAGGAAAGGTTCAATGCCAATTAAAAACAATAGCGGGGAAAGGGGACACCCTTGTCTAGTACCTCTAAAGAGGGAGAATTGATTTGAAACTTGGCCATTAATAAATAGCCGAGCAGTAGGAGCAAAGTATAGAGCTGATATCATATGAATAAAATTGTCGCCAAAGTTAAATGATGATAAAGCATGAAATAAAAATTGCCAATGCAGTTTATCAAAGGCTTTTTCAGCATCCAAAGCCATAATTCCTGAAGGAGTAGTTAACGTATGACCCTGTTCAATGACATGTAACAAAGTTCTTGTATTATTTGCAGAGTGTCTATTTTTCATAAAACCAGATTGATCTGAATGTATAATAGAATCTAATACAGGGGATAATCGTGTGGCTAATATTTTGGCATATAATTTACAATCTTGATTAATTAAAGAGATAGGGCGATAATTAGATACAAGAGTGGGGTCTTTATCGGGTTTGGGAAGAACGATAATTAAAGCTTCAGTAAAGGAACCTGAAGTAATTCCCGTAGAGCCAAACGTTGTAAAAAGTTGAAATAGTAAAGGTAAAAGATGGGACTGAAACTCTTTATAAAACTCCGCCGGGATACCATCAGAACCCGGAGATTTATTTTTTTAAAGTGATTTTATAGCGAATAAAATTTCATCCTTAGTAATTGGGGAGTCAAACCCCATTTTATCTGATGGAGAAATTTTAGGTAGACCACATGAAGATAAAAAAGAATCAACTAAAGAATCATTATGAAAATCAGGTTTATCATATAACTTAGAGTAAAAATCCAAAAATTCATTAACAATATCTTTATGAGATAAAGCAATTTTACCATTGGATCCGTGAATAGAGATGATTTGAGTTTTGTCTTTTTTGATACCTATGTAATTCGCTAACAGTCTTCCAGATCTATTTGCATTAAAACTAAATTTAGCTTTGGCTTTAGAAATCTGAATGCCAGCTCTTTTACTAAGAATTGTATTAAATTCATATCGAAGCTTTTGCAACTTAACTCTATATTGAGGATCATTAGACGTAATAAAAAGTTGTTCATATTCCGCTATTTGCTTTTCTAGCTTTTTAATATTGGCATTAAAGGTCTTATTTTCGTGAGCCATAATAGAAATAGTAACCCCTCTAATATAAGCTTTAAAAGCGTTCCATCTATTAACCATTGAAGTAGTACCTTCAGGATTAAACTGAAAAAAATCATGAATGGCAGAGAGGAGCTTTGGTTTATTATGCTCATTAAGAGCTATCCCAGATTTCATTCTCCATCTAGGCTGGTTAGTAAAGGTTGAATTTAAATTTAGAATACAAGAAACAATAGCATGATCAGAGACGTCAATGTTGCCAATCTTAGGGGTACTAACAGAGTTAATCAGCTGTTTTGTGACTAATATGTAATCGATCCTAGAATGAGAACTGTGTGGGTTAGAAAAAAAAGTAAAGTTTTTTTCTGTAGGGAAGTGTAGATGCCAAATATCAACTAACTTAGTGGTTTGAAGAAATGTTTTAAAAGCAAAATAAACCTTAGGGGGATGGAATTTAGTACGAGATAATCTATCTAATAAAGGATCAGATATGACATTAAAATCACCTGCAACAATTAAAGGTACATTACCAATTTTTACAACCTCAGTTGAAAGATTAGTCCAAAAAACAGGGTCATCTGCAGTAGGGCCATAAACATTTAATAGAAATAAGATAGAATCATGAACTTTAACCTTAACAATTAAATATCTCCCATCCGTATCTGTAATTTTGCTCAAAATTTGGCAATGCGATTTTTTTGCAAATAATATAGCTACACCATTTTTCTTGCCATTAGCAGGAGAAGAAACAATATTGTCAACCCATTTTTTCTTCATATAATCTAAGATTTTATCATCTATATGAGTTTCTTGTAAAAAACAAAAGTCAGCTTTGCAACAACCCAAATAATCCAACATTTTTGTACGTTTCACAGGATGGCGTAAACCTTTAACATTCAATGACACTACTTTAATATTAGCCATAACATAATAAAAAGAGAAAAGGGGTAGAAAGAGGAAAATCAGAAAAAGACACAAATGTTAAGAAGAAAGTAGCTCCAGAACACACAAAAGGGAATGGAAGAAATAAAACATAGTAAAAAAGACAAACAAAATACATAAATATGAACATTGAAACGCACACACGCTCTACAAGCATGGCCGTAACCGCTGGAGCCCAAAATATTATGAATTATATAAATCTGTCAAAGAAGATCATACAGGAAAAAATCAAGTTGTAGGGCCGTGAGTGTCCATAACTTGCTGTAATTGTTGATCTAGAAAATGTCGCAGATCTTCAGGACGCTGAAAGTATTTTGAAAAATTATCTTTCCAAATGCGCATTGTTGAAGGGTCAAAAAGGCCGTATTGGTATCCAAGGCTTCTTAATTGTGGGCGAAGATCAGTAAATCCCTTACGTATTGCAACAGTTTCTTTAGCAAAATCTTGATGAATAAAGATTTTGTGACCATTGACCATCAATGCAGGAATTTCTCTAGCTGCTTTTCTGATCAGAACCAAATGATGGTGACGAAGAACTTTAAATATAATTTGTCTAGGCTTGGTATGTTGAGGATTGCGACGTGAAGGAATTCTGTGAGCCTTATCAATTTCAAATTTTTCTGGAAATTTGATATTTAAAAGACCAGGAATTAAGTTCTCTAAGTATAGTCGACAGTTAGTTCCCTCAACCTCTTCTGGTAAATTAAATATGCGAAGGTTGTCTTGTCTATTGCGATTTTCCATGTCCAAAAGATGTGAGCACAAAGGTGATATTTTCGCCACCAGTAGAGTAAAAGCGTCGACTTTAACTTTATTATCCTGTATTTTAATTGAGTTGTCTGATATTTTCATTGACATACTCGCCATTTCTTTTCGTACATTTTTAATTTCAGTCGCAATAGTTTCTGTATTAGCACGAAGAGCCTGAATTTCCTCTAAAATTAAAGAAAGCGAAGGTTCCGATGACTCCACTACTTTTGATTTTATTGTAGGAGGTGAAATGTGCTGTCTTCTTTTATTGTTGAGAGGATTTTTTATTATCCATTTTTGAGAATAAATAATGAAATTTGAAGAAAAAAGAACAGTTTATGAATAAAAAGAGCAAAGCCCAAGCCAGGCCCTTTCCTGAAGTATGCTCCGCCCCCCTGACAGACTAACCAGGCAGTACCTCAATGCAGAGCTCGGAGCAGGAACCAGGGAGCCAGAAACACCACTTCCCACGAACAAATAGGCTTGAAACCACTTCCCAGTGCAGGTAAGCCTATTATTGCAGCAGCGACCTCTTTTTAAACGAAATTCTGACAGACTTTCGTCGTTTTTTCTTTAAAAACGGGCGAAAACGCGGAGGAGCTCACCGGGTGGCGGCCATCTTGATTCGCACGCTCGCGCGTCTCCAAGATCAACTTTTACCCCTCTCTAGATGTTGAGTTCAGAGGTCTAAATAGCGTTTGTTTTTGTTCTAGTGGTTTCCAGTTCTGAGACCTGGGGAGAACCCGAAAAAGGTTACGGGTCTGAAATGCGTTGACAAGTTTCCAAACAATAAGTTCATAAAAAACATCAGGCGCTGGTTGGAAGTGACTAATGAAATCTCAGCACTTTCTTTTTGCTTGGAGCTCAGAGTTATTGGTTCACTGTGTAAAAAGCAGTACCTACTTTTGGGCAATCAAATTCAGAACTGACAAAGTTGCTTGGTATATTATGTTTATACAAAATGTGATCTGCTGTGTTGTGCTGTTGGGTGGGTGTAATATATTGTAATGTATATTTATATGGTCATATATTTTTGTCTATGACATATATATTTTTTTTAACTTTTTATTAATCACTGCTTCCAGCTTATCCAGAACAAGGGACATGCATATACATTTTTCAACATCTATAACCCACATGTATCCAATGCTTTTAACACGACATCCTATTATTATGCTCAATCTCACTGCCTGTGAGCCGAGTTACTCTAATTTTGAGCAGCAGTACAGTTTTTTGTTAACGATAGGACCAGCATCTTAAAACAACAAAGAAACAATGATAATCATAATAGAGAGACAGGACTCCCCCCCCCCCCCTCAAACCCCCACCCCCCTCCCTCCACCCCCGTGGCAGCTACAGACAGACAGGCAGAACAGTACCTCTAACATAGGTAAAAAACTAGCGGCGCACCCATAACTGATTTGTGAGTCATATATTTGAGGTGTGAGAGGGCGTCTGCAGCTATGTTACATTGGCATGTGTTGGAGTGAGCCCAGTGCTCGGCGAGCTATGCGTACTCTCATTCTCACTCTCATTCACTGCTGTGAACACTTCAGTCAACATTTGTGCCCATTCTAGGAGATCACTCTCTGCATTCGCATCGATCCGTACCGCTCTGAGACAACATTCCTCAGCTAGCCCCATTCCTGTAGGTCATCTCTCAATTTTTTCCACCTGGGTGGTGCTGGGTGTATCCAGTGGATTGCTATCCGCTGTTTCGTCAGAACCAGTCCTAGTAGCGCAAATTTGTAGCGCATTCCAGTCCCTTTCTTGTGTGTCGGAAGCACGCCCAGAATACAGCGTTTTATGGAAGTGTCGATTTGCACAGTGTGGCTGTGCCAAGGGACAGCATCACCTGGTGCCAGTACCATTGGAGACGCAGACCATTCCAGACCATGTGCAGGAACGTGGCGGGGTCTATGCCACATCGCGGACATGCAGAAGACAACCCTGGAGTGACCCGCGCTCGCTGCTGAGGGGTCACGTATGTGTGGTGTAGGTAATAGAACTGGATTAACTTAAACTGTGCATTAGTCATAGCTTCCGCTACCTGTACCAGTGCTCTCTTCCACTCACCGTCCGTCAACGGGATGGGCAAGTCGTCATCCCATCTCGCCCTAATCCTATCTAGATTCGACTCCCGGTCCTCCTTTAATGTCTTATACATGCGGGAGATGAGCCCTTGACTAGAGCCCGGGTTTAGCAATGTTACCAACGTGCAGGACTCTCCAGGTTCATCGGGGAATGTTGTTCACATCTCTTGTACTGTGCACGATATTTTGGCGTCCTGTAGAAATTGCCCTGGTGGCAGCTGAAACCAGTTCTGAGCTTCCTGAAAGGTCATGAACGTGCAATTCTGATACAGATCCCCCACGGTCCCACAGCCCCCACGTACCACCTCAAGAGATCCAGGACCTCTTGGATATTCTGGAAGCCCTTCAACCATCGCAGCGGTAGTGCGCTAGCATATGGGTCCTTTCTGACCACCAAGGTCACTGCTTGCTCCCAGACCACCGTAACCCGCGGATTATATGTGGGCACGTTTTCGGGACCCTAGAGCCCATCATTAGGAACTGCTTCAGTTGCATCCCCTCGTTCCAACTCCCTAGTAGGTCCATCACAACCGTGCGGTCCCCCATGCACCATTGAGTGACATAATGCAGCAGGCCAGCCATGTAGTATAGCCGTAGATCTGCTAACCCCAAGCTGCCCCTATCCATGTCTAGCCTAAGTATTTCCAATTAGGCTTTGCTCCGCTTTCCAGCCCAGATTAGGGAAGTCAGGAGACTGTTCAGTGTGTCGAACATTGAATTAGGGATTTTGCAAAAAGAGTTCTGGAGCACATAGAGGCAGTGAGGCAGTAGTACCATTTTGGATACCGCCACCCTCCTCATAACCGACAGTGCCAATTTGTTCCAAAACGATATGGATGCCCGCAGTCCATCGAGAATCCTCCCCATGTCAGATCATACTGGGACTCTGGCCGATGGGCAATCTGCATTCCGAGGTACAGGAAGTGATCGCACTTACAATCCATGCCAACTATGGGCAGGTCGTGAACTGCACCCCAGTGTCAGTGCGCGGGAAAACTATTGTTTTCTGGCAATTAATGCGGAGGCCAGAAGAATCCTCAAATGAATTTAGTATTTCCTGAGCCACTGGAACCACCCCTTCCACCTCACACATAAAGGAGAGCATCGTTGGCATACATGGAAACCACATGAGTACGACCATCCACCACTAGACCCCATGGCGTCATATCTCTACGCAAGGGTACCACCTAAGGCTCCAAGGCCAAAGCAAACAGAAGCAGGGATAATGGACACCCCTGACCTGTGCCCCTTCCAACCTCTAGAATGTCCGACACATGCCTCCCAGTCCGCACTCTGGCCATCGGTTTGTGGTATAGTAGTTTGACCCAGGTTATGTACTTGCTCCCAAACCCCACTCTCCGCAACACTTCCCAGAGATAATCCCACCAGAGAATATAGAAGGCTTTTTCAATATCCAGGGTGACTACTGCCGCCCTGAGGTTTGTGTCTGCGACCGAGTGTAGGACATGAGACAGTCTTCGTAGGTTCATGTGTGTTCCTCTACCAGGTATGGTATTGGTCCACCAATGAGTTCATCACTCTCCACAGTCTAAGAGCCAGAACTTTGGCCAGCAATTTGGTGTCCACTCCCAGCATGGACAAGGGCCTGTATGCGGCAGGGTCCTCAGGGTCTCTGTCTGGCTTGGGGAGCATGACAATCTGTGCCTCACGCATGGAGCAGGGAAGGACTCCATCCTTCTTAGTCTATGACAATTTCTATAAAAAAAAAGTGCTATGATTAATTAATTGAAATAATAAATGGTGATCACTGCTATTGAATACAATGGTCAGGAAGGAAACCAAAGGTGTGCAAAAACATAGCCAGTATTGGCATTTGTGTGGTGTTGGAACTTTCTAAATGTGACATTTTCAAAACTGTAACTTAAAATCTGACTTTACCATCAAAGAGGATTTTGAATTACAATTTCTCAGACATCAAATATGAAATCTTTACCTGTTCCCAATCAAACGTTAGCACGTATTAAAGGTAATACAGCTACCCAATGTTATTGTATATGAGAGTAGACCTAACAGTAGTGAAAATCGAATGAAGTTGCTTTTCCCTATCAATTTTGTTCAAAAGACTTTATTTCGATCACTATAGATCAAAAAAGTACAACATAAAACAAACACAGACACAATAAAGACAGACATTTAAAATGCGCATCTACGGTCCGTTACAATAGCAGTACAATGAAACAGTAACGGTTCCATTTTTAAAAGGACCAAGAATTCATCATAAAAATACTTTAAAATCAGCCTAAAAATCAATGAATATCTTAAATAGTATTAAAAGACAGTAGTCCACACAAAATAATTCAAGTTACACAATACAGTTAAGCGAGACCCTTCGATGAGGTAACTGCCTAAGTACTATCAAGGGAAAACTTTTCACGTCTGATCTACATTGCCATTAGGAACTTGGCTGTACAGAATACAGTAATCCAACATGTGTCTGACTTCATTGTTCTGTACGCCTCCTTGTACTTTCTCACTCCCAAGTTTCTACAAAGTTGGGCTATCCATTTTATTCAAGACTGACTATACAAGGGGCAAAAAAATAAAACATGCTCGATTGACTCTGATCGCCCTTGGCAGCAGGTACAGTTTTCATCCACCCTGTCTCCTACTTTACACCACTTCCTTTTAAAGGATTTACCAGGTAGGCAGCCATACCTAAACTGTAGGTACAGTTTCCTTGCTAGAGAATGTACAATTTAATCTATAGTATCCTCAAAAGACAGTATAGGTCTAAAATCGATAAAAGCAGCCGAGAGCGATCAGTTTACAATTTTTTGATGAGTTCAGTCTCAGCAAAACCCAAGTAAACTGCTTTAAGTCTAGTTTTGTTAATCTGACACAGAGTTTCTGGTTTGTCCCAATATGCACTTAGACTTAACCTCTGTAACATATTCTTGACAGTACGCAGTAACAGGATCTTACTCACACATGTTGGTGTCATCAGTTCACGGAGGCCCACTCTATAAGACTCAAGTGCTGCACTAGACCATAATCGATGCCAAAACGTAAGCAGTCTAAGCTTAATTTTGTGAGTAATTCTTTTCTGGGCCATATATAGATAGAGTCAGGATGTTTAAAATTTTGAAGAACATGTCCCACCTTTTAATTAGAAGGCACCTTGCCCTATGGGCTATCCAGGGCCAACCTTTGGGGGGACTTCTATGTGATAAAAGGGGAGTTTAAGGCTTGGTTACAGGGTTATTTTGTCAAGTCGAATTTGCAGGTTAAAACTGTAACTAGGCTGCAATGGCAGACCTGGGATATGTTACTTAAGTGAGTGGCACAATATATGCTGTAAGCCCACTGGTAGCACTTAATTTACAAGTCCTGGGTAAATGGTATACAACTTTACAAGGAATTTATAAGTAAATTAAATATGCCAATCAGGTGTGCGTTTTACCACATTTTAGGGAGTGAGCACAAACACTTTAGCACTGGTAAGCAGTTAGAAAGTGCACACAGTGCTAAGGCCAATAAAAATGAATTCAGAAGTAAATGGCAGAGGAGAGGGTGACCTATCAGAAAGGGCCAAGTCTAAGACCCGATAAGTGGGTCAGGCTCTGGAGTTGTTCATAAACACCTTCTGGGCCTGGGCAGGCCAAATAGTGCCATTAAAGTAGCCATTTTAGAGGCACTCACTTGCTAGCAGTTTAGGGCCAGAGGGTGGCACGGGAGGTTTGACTGCCTGGCCTCTGTGCATGTCTAGACACCCCAGGCTTGATGCTTTTATGCATGTGGGCTGAAACATGATAGATCCAAGTCAAAAGGGTAGAGTATGCTTTGTGTAATTTTCAGCAGTAAATGTTTCCAACTGGAACTGTTGAGAACTGTGAGATGTTAGATGAATGACTAAAGCACATTGGCTACTCAGATTTGTTTCTCCAATCAAGAGTTCAAATAATTTATTTATGTGTGTTTTTCATGAAATGCTTCCATGTCACCTTGTGCACTTTTGAGTGCTTGTGACAACAGACATAGAGGAACGTATATGAGTAATTAGGGTCTAACTTGGTGTGGGTATCCATTAATCGATCAGTCAGTCACAGTCATCTTCACAGAAAGTTGTATGTGCCAAGTCCTGCATGCAGGCCTGACCTTTGCACCAGCTAAATTGTTTGCACACAAACACTTGAACCTATTCTTGATTCTGATGGAAGTCATTTGAGTTAATCTAAATTAGGTTTCACCAGGTCTCTTCTTCTGTGTTTAAGGCATTGCTTGCCTTTGGGATTCTCTACTCTATGCAATCAGTCTTTAGGTGTCTTGAGCATACATGTGTAAAATATGTTACAGTAGTTAAGGCAGTCTATTGATTTGGGTGGCCTTACTCAGTGGTGTGTTTAAAGACGGGGGAATATCTACCAAAGTGTTGATAGTTGACACCATTAACCACTGTATTTATCTTGGCGGCATAGTGTTTATTTTATGGACTGCGGTTGCCTGGACGTAGATCGCGGAGTTTTGCTACACGGAACTTCGCGAAGTTACAAAAAAAACTCTGCGATGTTCTGCGAGTGGCGGAGTGCAGTGCAAACTACAGTTTGTGCAGGTATTCCTGTTGCTCGGGTAAAAAATCTACCTGAGCAGCAGCTCGCGAGCTTACCGTTCGCCATCTCCCTTCGCACAACGCGAAGCGGAGTTTTCTGCACCCCGCAAGCTCTGCGGAGTGCAGAAAACTCAGCGAACGGAGCGAAGTTCACCACCCAGGCCTAGTTGGAGGTAGCTAAACCCCACATGTCCATGAAATGGGATAGATTAAGGTGTGTTGCCACACACTCTGAAAAATGGTTTGCACTTAGTATGCAGAATAATCTCTCTTTCAGCATTGCTAGATGCTGTTGATATACCAGAGCATATTTGATTGATTACCAGAACCATTTTCCAAACAGATGAAATTATGTGACCTGCATAATTTCAAAATACAACTGATACTGCCCCAAGAGTCAAAGTGAGCATTTGAATATTAAACAGTGGTGGTTAAAGGGAAGAGACATGCAATGTATTTTGAGTCACCTTATGACTGGATGATACAAGAGGTCCAATCTATGTGTTGACTGTGATCAGTGAAAAAGAGTGAGTTGTGTCCTAGCCCACAGCATTGTGTGCCACAAAATAACAAGAATTATTAGGGTGGCTAGATGCTTCATCCAGGGTGGTATGATGTTCACTTTAAATGTCTCTCACGGTGTTCTTAGAACTCCTCCTGACACTTGACAATTCAACATGGTGAATGGCATTCAAATTGTTCTTGCAGGTTTCTGGTCTCCTCTTTTAAAAATGTTTCTGTCACATCAAGGGCAACTCATCCGAATTCCCACGACTTCTGTGGAAGCAAAGATCTTCCAGCACTAAATGCCTTGGGCTCTGCCCTTTATGAGGCAGAGCTGTGGGGCTTTGATAATATCAACAGATTAACTAAATCAGAAAACAAATTTATAAGAATTATTGCCTGCTTGCCACCCAGTACACCTCTACAGCCTTTGAACTTGGATATCGTCGTAAAACGGGTAGAGGGTAAATGTAGATTATGCCTGCTGTTGTTTTAGAGACGCCTTTGGTCAACCCCAGAGTTGACTCATTTCACTACTGCACTCCAGGATGTAATTAAGTCAGACCATTTGCATGAGATTAATTGGCTTAATCATGTTAAGCAGTCTTTTGCTTCCTTAGGACTGATTGAGCTATGGGAGAACCCTCAAGAGTGCCTTATTCCTTCTAAATAAACTATGAAGTGGCTTTACTGGGGAAAAACGTTGTCTGATGAGGTTCACAAAGCTGCCAGTTGTACCTTGATTAGTGAATTTCTTGAATTTAAATCCTCATGGGCTTACGGGCAGGTTTGGGACATTATCACAGTGCCATCAGATAGAAAATTGTATTTTCAGTTCAGCGTGGGCACCCTACCGCTAAAACAGTGCACTTGCAAATGGGCAGTCGCAAAATCTTCGACTTGCCCTGTAAGGAATCTATAGCCCATGTTTTTTTGTGTGTCCTGCGTATACGCGTTCACGTGCTCATTGGCTCTTGCCCATTTGTAAAGAGCTATGGACTAGAAACCACAGCACTGCCCTTCATATTCTTAAAACTCTCCGCCATTATTTGCTTGTGCTGTCGCTAAATTCGTGGGTGCCATATGGCTTGTGGGTAGGAGGGCTCTTAGTCCACATATATGATTGCTCCTTACCACATTTTTGTTTTTTTTGCACTATCTCACATCTACTGATAGTTTTATGTTTCATGTATTTTAAAAGGTTTTTAAATGAATTGTGTTTTAACCTTTTATATCCCCTAATGTGTTTTATGTATTAATTTAGTTTTTTGACTGCAAGAATTGGATAGAATTGCTTCATAGAATACTCCATACATGGCTCATCTTAGATACTTTTGTTTTTTACATCAGCTTTCTAATGTCGTCTACTTCCATTGGTTGGAAGGTGGCAAGTTCTGATGCCTATATAGTTGGAAACTAGGGGGGCGGGAAACCAAAATTAATCTGTATCAGCGATGATAAATGTACATATTTTTGTGATTTTCAATTAAAAAATAGTAGAAAATTAACATAATACTGCTGGGTTGTGATACGACATTCTGGTGATGACTGAATCAGAAAATGTCTTAAACATATTGAACATTTCCTCAAGTTTGTTGGGAAGAAGGCTTTGTTGCTCTTTCAATGGCCTTCTGTGATTTTGCATTGCCTTTTATCAGAGTCAGGATGAGATCCAAGTTTTCTCACTTTTTTCAGTTCAAGGTGAAATTCCTTATTAGTTGTCTTATTTTTTATTCATTTATTGTGAAGCCTAAAAAGGACCACTTTATCTGGTCTAGTTAATAAGATAGCTTGTCTATCCTCTACATGTATAAAGTTTACAGTTGATTAGCGTAATGCCAGACGTGGTGTATGTGTGCCCAGCAGGTGTTGTTGTGCATTTGAGCCAGCATTTCCTAAAGGGGACTTAAATGGAAGAGGTATTGGGGCTCCTTCAAGACTTGACCAATGTGCACAATCAATCTGACTTACACAGATGGGGCAGCATTACATGCAGTGCTCAAGGGGCGCAACTGGTGAGTGAACCATTTTCTGTACCCCTGGGGCACTGTAGTATTATAGAAGGGGTCTCAGATGCTATTGTGGCAACATCTGTAATGCAGATAGCGCCCGCAAACATATAGCATTGGTGCTATATCAAGATGGCGTTTATTTGCCTGGGGGAGGTAGCCCCAAGCAAATGAGGGAAACACTTTGCCTTTGCACCCGCACTGTATTATGGATGTGGGCGCAAAGAGACTGCCAGTAGGTCAATAAAGTATGTGCCATAAAGAAGTGGTGCTCAGTCACTGACCTTACCCCACACTTCCCATGTGGACGTCCTCTGAAATGAGGGCACAAAGACATCCCTCTCCAGCAGGGTTCAGTCACTCACTCTTTTTCCCCGTTTTGTAGTTCACATCTGGTGCCGATTGCACTATAAAAGATGGAGTGGCTGATTCAAACAGCTGGTTCAAATTCCACAAATGCACTGTCCACAGGACAGGCACACGTTTGTAGCTGTCCTAGGCCCCGTGTCACTGTATGCAACCGGCGCACCTTGTTAAAGGTGTGCCATGGCACAAACAGGGACTTTGCTCCTTAAGTATAATTTAGCCCCTGGTGTTACATTCCATTCAAGGGGTTCTGGTGATATCATAAATCACAAGGCCAAAGGCTAAGTGGTTTATAAATGTCACTATATGCCCTAAAGGCCAGTATAGTACATTGATCTATGTTTGTGTTTTTTGTAGTACATGTTTTTTTATGCACTGTTAGCATGAAAATTGTTCTTTCTTTCATACGGAAATACTTATTGAAAAGTGGACTATGCTGTAGAAACAAAAGATGAGAAAATGTGTACTTATGCTTAATGAATGTAGGATCTTAGAAAAACACCTTAGCTTTGTTAAAACATTTTCTGAGTGCACTTCAGTGATTTGTAAACTGTGCACCTTATTACTTTCAAAAGGCACAATCATACTTTTCTCTAGCTCTTATGTTATTTCCATGCTAGACACAAACGTCGTCCCTCAGTAACTCCATGCCATATATGACTATAGTGTTATCAGTGACCTCATTTAGCGTGTCATGAGTTATGTAATATGTGAGGTTAAAGCAGTGCATGGAGGCAGCCAAAGGGGAATTTTGTGTTTTCATGCTTTGTAAACATCAGTTTTATCTTACTTCAACATCTCACTTATATCGTCCCTTTAACCTTTGTTTATTTCAGTGAATTTCTAGTTTTTTTTAACATAAGCTACCCTACCCAACTAAAACATCACTTTAACCTTTGTTTTTTCATTAAATTTCTGTTCTTTTTTAACTTAAGGGAAGAGGTTATTACCATAACCATCTATCATGTCACTTTAACTTTTGTGTTTTTTCAGTGAATTTCATTTTTATTTTAATCATATTCAGCCAACTTTTCCTTGCATTTAGTCATGCACAGCATGGGGTTGGCTGCAGGACTTGGACTACGGCCAGGCCCTGCACCAACCCCGCAGGCAGATTACTCTCCACTGGGCATTGCCTTTGACCAGTGGACAGGCCCTGCAGCCAACTCTGCTGCTGGCAGACAACGCCCAATTATGCAAGATCTTAGGCTGGAGGCCAGGCTCTACAGCTAACTCTGCTGTGGTCAGCCAACGTCCAGTTATGAACGTCCTTCGGCCTTGTGCAGTTTAAGATTGGCCACAGAGTCTGGCCTGGCCAACACCCCAAGTTAGCTTGCACAGTACTACAGTACTATGGTGGTGAAACTTGAGTGGTGGATGCCGCAGGATTACCACAGTACTGCATGGAAGGGACGTGCTCGGTCTCACAGGAGTACAACAGTACCCTCAGCACACAATTTTTTAACATTTTGTCCTCAGTGGTGGGCGTCCCCCTACGTGTTGGCGGTCAGGGTGTCCCTACCCTGTCCCTTTATACCCTATTTCTTTTTACATTTTCAGAACACATGAACCGAGTTTCAATTTCTATAATGGTGGCAACACCATTTTTCTCTGGGTTGCATCCACCCAATCAAATTGTTTTGTATTGCAGGATCGGTATTGGGTCCACATTACCAAAAGGGATGATGAGATTAAAAGTTCATATGGTCTATCCGAGTACTCTATTTTTTTAATTTATGTTACTGAGGGACACCTGCTGGACCAACCTTCCAGATATACCTACATTCTAAAAACCCTTCAAGCACAGCCTGAGCAACTCTATATCATGAATGTCTCAAAAATGGTTAAACAGATTCACACCAAATCACAAAAAGCATGTTTTCTGAGTAAAGTTCAAACTTTTGACAAATTTGGTGCGATTCTCTACAGCTACTTGTCTCTCTGTTGGAGTGCAAGGTTTCCTATGGAAATTAACATGATAAATCAGCTTTTTGGGATCACCTTTTTTAGTTTTCCCATGATTGATGGATTGGCACAAAACATTCCAGATAAGAACTGAGGTGGCTGAACTTTTTTCTGGAATGTTTCATGCTAAATTGTGGGATTCTCTGCCTCAACACATTTTAAATCTAAATAATCAACTTTTATAAAGGGAAAAGTCTGAAAACTTGGCCCTTCTCTGGTTAAGATTGCTTTCAGATCTCTCTGATATTTATGTTTGTCTGATACTTATATTCTCTAAATCTTCATCTGAGTAGTTTATTGGTTCTCAGCGCCTTGACGTCTTAGAGTATTTGTGCGCTTTATATATTTTATTTCATTCATGCAAATTCATCTCCACTGTATAGTTATAGTTAGTGCAGAATTTTCATAGTAAGAACATTTTTATTTTACTAATAACTTTGGTGCCATTTCACGCAAGAAATATTCCAAACCAAAATATTCTGAATGATTCATCAAGTGGGGTTAACAAAAAAAGCGGGCATCCAAAAACATTGATTTCTCATGTTAATTTCCATAGGAGAGTTTTGTCACTGATACAGAAAAAACAGCTCAATTAATTACACCAAATTTGGCAAAATGTTAGAACTTTTCTCAGAAAGCATGCTTATGTGATTTGGTGTAAATCCGTTCATTTGTTTTTGAGAAATTTGTGTTTAAAGTGGTGCTCAGATGGTAATGAAGGAGTTAAAAAGAGGTATACCAGGACTGCTGGTGTCTAGATATGGTCTGATTTGCCACTTTAAAGGGGACTAGTCAATGCTGTTTGGCTGACCACAATATGTTGCAGCCAGTCATTCAAATTTACTTTATTCGGATAATTAAAACGATAAAAGAATACTACATTTGAAAACACAATGGAAACATTTTTTCCCCCAAAAAATTACAAAGATATGATCATCACAGAATAAAACAAAATCTGGATTATTAAAATACACAGGAATAATTTATTAGAAAAATACACTAGTTGATAGCGGTCCTTCTCTTTTTCTGTATTCTGACTGCTGCAGTCAGAAAGCTAGCTATACTAAGCATTTCCCAAACATTGGTCAACATTTGCAAATATATAAAAGCAGGTCTAGCTTGACTAAAACCTTTATCTTTTAAAATGGGTAAAATAAACCGGTTTCGGATGTGCAAAAAGTGCTCACAGAATAAAACAAAGTGCATTGAGTCCTGAGTGGAGAAATGATCACAAGTGCAAACATTCAGGTCTTCCAGCTTTTGCCATCTCGTTGGTTCTGCCAAAAGTAAATGTAGTTGATTAAATCTAAATCTCACTAAGAGAAAACGATGATGGGAGTTAGTAACTACATTTAAATATGGTTCAATTATTAGTGAGGTGCATATGAGCTGGTGTGCCCGCACATGGGGCTTGGTTAATTCTACTGCTTCTCTATCCATTTCTGATAATTGTAGGTACATGTTTTTAACCCAGCGCATATCCACCTTTCGGAGTTTCTCTGGGGTGCTAAATAGCTCTGGCCTCCCCAAATAAGATGCAGTCCTTTTCACGTGGTTTAGCCAAGGGATGCTATTTACTCGGTCAAGAGCTAAACAATCGCGAATAGTATCGCGATTCATCCCAAGCTCTGGGTTTGTCCAGATACTTATCCATTTAAGTAGAGGTGCCATACCTATAGTATCTGTTATAAAACCTAGAGCCGTTTCTTGATGAATAATGTAGGTGTCGATTGAGGCACGGATAAAAGACTCCTTAAAAATTTATTTTCCACTATTTGGATCTCGTCCACTTCTCTGTATCTCCAGAGCTCTGCACCATAATTTGCTATAGCCAGGCATTTAGCCCTATAGATGTTTAACAAGGCATACATTGGCTTTGTTCCCTCCCAATCTTCATGCAAAGTCTAAAACAGCGAAGGTAGATCTGAACATTGCATTTCTTTTGGCTTTCATTTGTGGAACCCATGTACCCTTCTCATCAAATAACACTCCTAAATATACAAATGAGCTCACTCGTGTTATTATGTTCCCTTCACAGTGATGGGTTTTATATTTCTTGGGCTTTACCCCCATTACCCTGGTGTGTGATTTTGAGAAGTTAGCATCCAAATCCAGAGTTCATAAAATCAGCAAACAATGTTAAAAGATGATGTAAACCAATCGCTTTAATGGCTAAAAAGGCAGCATCGTCCGCATATAGGAGAGCCGGAATTAACCGGTCACCTACACGAGGAATGTCCAAGCTAGCATCCATTAAAACTGTATCAAGATTATTAATATATAAAGTAAATAAAAGTGGGGCTAGAATGCAACCCTGTCTCACTCCTTTAATAATGCAGATGCTACGTGTAAGGTTACCTTTTTGATCAAATCTCACCGTGGCTGTAAGGTCCTGGTGTAGATCCGCTAGAAAATTTACTATGTTTTCGTCTAGGCCTAGTTTAAGTAACAAGTGCCACAATTTGGATCTAGTAACACGGTCAAAGGCCGAAGAAAGACCCATAAAAGCCAAATGAAGTGAACCTTTCTTGGCGAGTGTATATTTTCTGGATAATAGAAGCAAATTTAGACACTGGTCCGTGGTTCCTCCCCCCTTTCCTAAATCCATACTGTAAGTTAGAGAGGATATTAGTCTCATTAAGCCACTCAGTGAGTTTACTTAAAACCACCCTACCTAAGACCTTCACAGCTAAATCAATCAGCCAGATTGGTCTATAGCATCGCGGGTCACCTCTATTCCCCTTTTTAAAAACCGGTACTATGACTGATTGTGACCAAGAATGAGGTAAACCCAATTCACAGGCTTTATTAAAAACATTTGCAAGCAGTTTAGACCATATGGGTATATCAGCTTTATATAGATCGTCTGGAATGCCATCCGGACCAGGGGCTTTATTGCTTGACATTTGATTAAGGGCCACTGCTATTTCCTTCTCCGTAAAAACTAAAGAATATTCCTTGCCAACCTATGGGGGACTCCAACGATCTGATCCACCCTGGTCGCAATAAATATTTTTAAAATGATTAAACCATTCCTCTTCTGGGATATTACACTCCAGCAAACTGCCTGTGTTCTCCAAGAAGAATAGTCTGTTCACAATGTTCCAGAACTTAGCACTATTTTATTACATCGATTGACAGTAATTCATTCAGGGCATTATTTTTAATTTCCGACTTACGTATCTTAATGGCTGATTTATAATCTTTTCTAAGAGCAACTATTAAACCTTTATCTTGTGGTCTGTTTTTTAAAGCAGCCATAAGCTTCTGATGCGCAACTGAGCACCTATGGTCAAACCACCTCTCTCCCCTTTTGGGATAGTTCTTTCAGTTTTGCGTAAGATCTTTTTCCACCTGCAAGCAGGTTTTACCATAGGCGGTTAAAATCCCATTTTCCCCAGCCCCACTATTGAGGCATAGCTCTATGTCCGATCCCACATTGGTCGCTAAATTATTGCAAAAATCTTCGGGAATGACACTACACCATTTTAATCTACGGCCCTGATCTTTATGTTTAATAACTACTGTGGGTACCCATTTGACGGTGTCCTGATTAAGGCCAATACCCCCTCTCAATATCAAGTGAATGGGATTGTGGTCTCTTAATTTGGGGCCACACCGCTGTATAATGTTTAGCGAATGTTTCCAGGGCAGTAGTTATAAAAATATAATCGATAGTCGTGTGCATACCCCTACCTTTAAAGGATGGAATATTAACCGTCCCGCAAAGATCATTTGGATATAAAAGTCCTAAATCGGCAAGGGTTTGCTCTAAAAATACCCCCTGCGATGTATGTTCAAAGTGTACATCTGAAAACATGCCAGGCCCTAAGCTATCAAAAAGATAACAGCTCTTGGAACAAAAATGTATATTAAAATCCCCTAAAATATCAACCGAATAAAGTGTGACGTGTTGCTCCCTATAACCCTCCAAAAAGATTTTAAGACTATCAAGTGTTCAGTGACTGTAATTCTATCAAATGAATTATAAAAATCAACAATTAAAACTTTAGTTGAGTTAGCGGGTGTAATTTCTACAGCTAGACAGTTTACTAGCCCTGTTTTCAGCTTTCGATGAGTACCTGTAATATTAAGGGAGATTAAAGTAATAAACCCCCTTTAGGTCTTCCCACTACAGATGTTGTAGCAGGTTCAAAGTAGGTGGTATAGCCATCTGGCCAGAAGGTGTTACCCACTTCCCAAGATTCTTGAAGCCCAATAATTTCATATTCCTTTAAGAAATTGTTCCATATAACATCCTCCATTTTATTTCTCAGCCCTGCAATGTTCCAACTAAGTATTTTGACTAAACCTACTTCAGTTGACTTGCTTTCTTGTGTCATATTTATTGTGGGCTCCCTTTGTGCTCCCTCCCCCTGCCCTTGAATGAGAGGAACGGTGATTTGTCAATCATTGCTGTCTAGCTCGTTCAGTGGTGCAAATCTGTTTGCTATTTCCACCCTGCTAGTGGCTGGGCTTTTCCCTACAATGCCCCCCACAGTTAGAGGAATTATAGGGGTCCCACTCACTGGGGATACATTTCCTCTCAACTTTGGTCTGGTTCCCACTCTTTGCCTGTTTTCTCTACATTGTGGCCCTAGAGGGGGAGGTGAACAGTTAACCCTCTCAACCACTTTAGGAGGGTAAAAGAACTCTAAAGGGAATACTTTCATACCACCTTTATCACCACGCTGAGTGGCTTCAAGGAGCCAGCCTGCTACATCCTTCATATAAAAGTTAACTACAACGCAATCTCCATCAATTTTTTGATTGCGTTGGCCAACCCAATCGACCCGTCTGGCCATTATAATATGTGATGACACATTCAGACCCCCCTCGGAGTATCTAGAACACCAAAATTTAACTTTACGCATTAGCTCTCCTGTTGTTTATTTATCATTCATTTTAAGAGGGGGTGCCCCAGTTAGAACTGATACAAGTGGTGTAGCTTCAGGAGGTAAATGAAGCCTTACATGTCTCTTCCTATCAATCAGGTCGGTTCTACCAACCGCAGGCCTGACTCCAGTATTGGTTGACTGGTTGGAAACTATTTTGGCGATCTGGATTGATTCATTAGGTTTCTGGGTGCCAAGGCCAGAAGTACTGGCACCATTATTCACGGTGGCAATCACCCTTTCTTCATTTGGGTTAATATTTTTGCAAGGGATTGAGCAATTTCCAGTCTCGTCATTCTTCTTCTCGATCATATTTGGGCAAGCCACCCCATCCCATTTTCTCTCAAAATATAACAGCTTCTTCATAATCCCATCAACCCCAAATTTCATACAATTAATTAATTCCACTCTCAATGTCTCAGATAAAGTGTCAATATGGGTTAAGATTATGTCCGTAAGGGGATCACCAACTGAGAGGATTGCCTTTCTTCCAAGTGACTACCAAGACCCTCCTGGGAGACAGAATCCTTTTTGTTCGTGCCACCCTTGGCTCCTTTTCTTCTCCTTTTCTTTAGGGGTACTACAGATGGTTCCCTTGCAGAGATCACAGTTGTCCTTTCACCAGACCCCAGAGACATTTCCTGACCCAAGTTTAGCACAGCGTCAGTTTCATGAATAGAGCCATGAGTCCCCATTGTAGTGTCATCAACAAGGTCAGTTCCTGATGTACGTAGGGCTACCAAGGGGGGAATGCCACCAACCATTTTCACCTCCCCTAAGCCCAACTGGACCTCTACATTATGGATCTCTGTAGTGATTGCCCCCACTGCACTGGTTAAATAATACATTATGGAAGCACAATTACGGGGAATTTTGCTTTAGTTTTTGGCAGATCATTTGAACAGGGCAATTTGCGCATACCCATGTTTGCTTCCACACGTTGGAGGGGTTGTCCAGCCCAGCCTCTGTCAGTCGCTGACTGGCGCAGACGGGCCCACCCTTGGCTCGGGCACGCCTGCATGCGTCCTGCGTTGCAGGAGCCCCAACGGTGTTTTAAGCGCCTCCTGGCGCGTCTAATGACCGCTGGGGCTGTGCGTGCATCTGGGGCTGCTGGGAAATGGAGTCCGCTCCACTCGCAGCTCCAAGCGATGCAGGGACCCAGATTCCAGCACTGATGGGCACAAGTACTTTGGTGAAAGAGAGCTCCAGCGCTGCGGGAGCCCTGACGGTGTTTTAAGCATCTCCTGGCGCATCTGATGACTGCTGGGCTGTGCGCGCCTCTGGGGCTGCTGGGAAATGGAGTCTGCTCCACTCGCAGCTCCAAGAGATGCAGGGACCCGGATTCCGGCGCTGATGGGATCAAGTGCTGTTGCGTGCGAACGGTGGCCGATGCCGGGGAGTCCCGCCTCTACTCCGAAGGGAGGAGGCTCCCTGCCTGGCTGGCGGAGCAGTACTGCCTGGACGCTAACAATGAAGTCCCTATTGCGCTACCCCTTGCCGATTCCAGGTGATAGTGCAATGCCCAGAGTACGCTGCGCTCGCACCCGCCCCGCCTCTACCTCTATGTTGCAGCCATTACAGGTCTCAGTGATATAGTCCCTGAGTCCCGGAAATCAAGAAAGAAATAGGGGGGAAGGGTGAGAAAGCTATGACATCAACAGGCATGTGGTCCTACCCCAAAAGTGAAAACATACAGTTTTTCTGCCTCCCGCGAGGCATTTTGTAAGTTTGCCCCCAATCTGGAGAGATAGAAAGTCTGGAAGACATCAGGGATATATATATAGTGTCTAGTATTAAAACATGTCTGGGTTTAATAGGTTTCCGTGGGTGGCGGCCGGGCCAATGCCCAAATTCCATAGCCATAAACATTGCAAACAAGCATTTGCAATGCAATAGGTCTCGCAGTTACGCGAGTTTAAGCTATTGGCATTGTAAATGAGTATGCCTTTTATTTATGTTTTTAAAACAAAAACAAAACTAAAAGGCATTGTTATTTGCAATGTCAATAGCTCAAACTCTCTCAAATGCAAGACCTATTGAATTGAAAATGCTTGTTTTTATTCTTTTGCAGATTAGATAGATATTGTTTCTAGTTTTTGAAGGATCGTTGCCACATGCTTGGTTTTTGAGCCGGGGTGCCTCGTGTGTGTATAGTAATTTGCACTGGTCCAGGGGTTAGTCCTGCGCCAGTCTGTTGCTTTAACCCTAATAAGCCTTGCTGAGATATTGGGAGATTAAAGGGTCATGCCAAATCTAGAAGTATTGGGTTTTATAGAGCGCTGCTTTCGCCCATAGGCTACAAAGCACTCTACACACTTGTCATAGAACTTCCGACGGGTGACACGACACATGCTGATGCTGCAGGAAATACCCATTTTTTAGAACTTTCCCTGTATTGCTATAAACCGGCTTCTCTGGTAACTCAAAAGGGAGCTGGTTTCATAGCCGTGTTGCACTTGCAGAAAAGACTCCGTCTTCCATCCAATCCCGTTTGAAGGAGTGAACTTGCAGCTTATATTGGTACCGCATTTCAAACACCAGCAGCCTGTATGCTACCACTTAAATGATGAGTTATTCTGCAAGAAATAGAGACTTGAATGTTCACCGGTGAGCTGGTGAGATAGGTACTGTATGTGGGGGGTGAAGTAAAAGCATTTTGCACTAGTTGCAGCCTGTGAATTTCTCCTTTTGGAAGGATCAAGAAAAGAAATACCCTTAAAACCATTAGGTGGCGCAATCTTTTGTTTTACATAAAAAAAGTTAATTTTTGCCGAACTGTTGCAATTGATCGTACTGTCTCGCGCAAATATAGATTCAGATTTTAAGTTCCCAATTTCACATCCCCAGCCTAAGAAGAAAGACGACGCATGAAAATACGGTAAAAAAGTGAAAACAAATATGCAAACACGAGTACATTTAAAGTAGAGGTTTACAAGCCACAAGAGCCGAGCCTGAACCGAGGTACTGGTCTGGCTTTACCATGGCAACCAATGCAGGAGTCGATCCACTGCGGCCGTGGGGCCGCGAAAGTGAAAGTAAGCTCGGTCAAGCGCGGCGCTTACTGCTGGGTATTTAATCCTCCTGAGCTGAAATAAACATGGGCAGAGGGAAGACATGTACCACCTCGAGGTCAGGCAGGGGGGCTCTCACTCACCACCCTCGGAGTCCTCATCTGGTAGATCTCCACAGACGGAGACAGTACTCACATCTGCCCCTGCGGGGGACAAATTGGACATGATCCTGCAAGAAATTCGGGATTCACGCTCCGCAATTGAAAGTCAGCTGGGTACGATTTTAGTGGAATTGAATCAACTTAAGGATGAGCGACTACTGGACACAATGGGGCCTCAAATCACTGAACATGATGGCCAATTAAAACAGATGCGTCAACAGATTGAAGACTTGCAAGCCCGTGCTGACGACACGGAGGGGCGGGCGTGACGTAACAACCTAAGAATTGTAGTTTTACCTGAAGGAGCGGAGGGCCTCAACCCGACGATTTACATTGAGGAGTGGCTGAAAACGGTAGTGGCCCCTACGGGTCTATCTCCGCACTTTACCGTAGAGCGAGCCCACCGAGTGCCCACGCGTCACCCTATACCCAGAGCGAACCCACATTCGAATATTGAACTATAGAGACTGGGATCATGTACTGCAAGTGGCGAGGGAGCAGGCCCCACTACAGGTTTAGAATGCGAGGATATCTATATTCCCGGACTACACATTGACTGTTCAGCAGAAGCGCTTCTCGTTTATGGAAGTCAAAACAAGAGTTCGAGCATCGGGTTTGACATTTGCATTGCTTTTCCCGGCCAAGCTCAAGATTAACCATAACCAACGGTCATGGTTCTTTGATACCCCTGACAGTGCATGGGAATGGATGGACCGGCACTTCCCTATTGTACTGTCGGAACGGCGATTGGACTCAACACAAACGAAATCTCAACGAGCCCCCCTGACGGTGCCGGAAGGGCCTTGTCACACATAGTATGGGATTCTCTCCCCCGCTCCATCAACAAGTGATGGAGGGAAGGCGGGAGGCCCTCTGGACTGCTGAGACGCTCCGAGTTCCAAGGCCGGCGATCAGCACTAGCCCTTCTGATGAGGCTAACTCGGACTCTGATTCCGGGGGTAGCATGGCATTATTCCCGTCCGCATCTACTCAACACAGTCATGACCCATTGGGCTGAGCCCGGAGGGTCTTGGAAGAACACTGCTGCTAAGTTCTGGAAACATATACACCCACTTCAGCTGTTGCTGCATGTTGTACCTTAGTGCATTACTAACCAATCTCTTTTGTAAAATGTTTAGATGTTACTACTGTATGCACATGACAGGGGGAATCTCATGCTAGTATAATGGCCCGGCCCAACCTGGGCATGTACTCATCCTATATATTAAGACACTTGCGTATTGCGCACATAGCTTACCCCCACAAGCGAAAGAAAGAGTCCTAAGTGTATGATGTTAACCCTGTTTTGCACAGTTTGGTCTGGCGAGGTTCCATCGTTGGACCCAGTATTGGGGTTTGTTTGTATTGTTTTATTTGTTGCCGCAAATTCTGATGGGGGACTCTGGGGTCGGGGTTGGTGAGGTGGGGGTGGGCCGGGAGGGTCTTTGGGATTAGCAACAAGCGATGTTGGTTGAGAAATTGTATACTGTCATATCCTGGAATGTTAGGGGGATGGGGTCAGTCGAGAAGAGACATAGAATAGTTGCCCAGCTACATTGACGCAAGGCTCAAATAGCATATCTCCAAGAGACGCACCTCTTACAATCAGAAACTAGCAAATTGCAGCAAAGGTGGAGGGGCCAATTTTATGCAACAGCGTACTCCGCCTTTTCTAGAGGGGCTGCAATATGGATACGGGCAGGAATCCCATTCGCTCATAGTGAGTCTAGAATAGATGACCAAGGCAGGTATGTGTTGATTCGTGGGTCTCTAGATGGTAAGCAGGTAGTATTGGACTCCATCTATGCTCTGAATGTAGATCAGGACGCCTTCTTATCACGGTTAACTCAGGCACTCTCGGACTGGGCGCAATACTCATGGTTACTAGGCGGGGACTTTAACGCTGTGTTTGACGTGCACTGGGACCGCTCTCATAATCCCCCCTTACCGAACACCAACGCTGTGACTCAAGCTGCTGCTCTGACTAGATGGGCATGGGGGTGGAATCTTTTGGATGTTTGGAGGTCCCAACACGCGAATATGCGGGAATATTCCTTCTACTCCCACCCACATAATTTACATACTCGGTTGGATCGTTTTCTTTGTACCACATATTTATCCCCTGCCATCCATCAGAGTACTTTCCTAGGTAAAACCATCTCTGACCATAACCCTATAGAACTGACATTGCACTGGGGACGGGTCCCTACACCTATACAAACATGGTGGCTGCAACCTTTGGCCTTAGAAGATCAGGTATTTCGTACAAAATTAGCTCACACCATAACTATGTATTTTGCCGACAATGAAGGCACGGCCTCGACTAGATCGGTTGAGTGGGAGGCCTTTAAAATAACCATACTGGGGTCTGCCATGGGAATCTTGGTGGGGGTCAGAAGAGAGGTGACGAGGGACTTAGCGGAGTTTGAAGATAAACTGCTAGCGCTGGAAGTGGCAGCTCAGGAAAATGTAACGGGAGAGGGGCAGTCACAAGACGCTAGGATTAGGTACGCTGAGCTATTGGAGCGGCTGCGGACAGTGGATATCCATGCGTACCAATGCCGAAGCGGATAGGGCTTGCACGCTGCTAGCGCAACTTATTTTTATATATTGTACACCACATGCTGATAACTTCCCAGAGCAAAATAAATAGGGCTTTCCAAGAACATTATACAAATCTTTATACGGCCCCTCCATTGGACATGACGGAAGCGACTGTGCAATTCCTTGCGAACATAGACCTTCCCACTGTAATGGACGCATCTGCTGAGTTGTTGGCAGCCCAGATTACAATAGCAGATATTCGTGTTGCAATAAAAGTGCTGGCACGCAATAAGACTCCAGGCTCGGATGGCCGGCCTGCAGAATTTTATTCCACCTATGTGGACGCGCTGGCCCCGAAGCTGTTGCAATTGTATGTCACTTCACTTGAGGAAGGTACACTGCCACCCACTACTAAAGAGGCAATAGTCACATCTCTATTGAAACCGGATAAGGTCCCACTGACTTGGCGTCATACCGACCTTTGTCGCTACTCAACACAGAATATAAAATCCTTAGTAAAATTTTAGTGTTTACTTTCCCTGTTACCCAAATTAATACACACGGACCAATGTGGTTTTATTCCCAAGCGTAGCACTTCTCTTAATATTCGTAGGGTGCACGCCCTGATGCATGCAGTGGTAGGGACACTGCCGTTGGCGGGTTGCTTGTCCCTAGATATACGGCAAGCATTCGATACATTGAGCTGGTCATACATGCTTGCAGTATTAGCAATGTTTGGAATACCCCCCGAATATTGTAAATGGATTCAATTGCTTTACACTAACCCCACGGCCCGTGCCAAGACGGGAGCGATCATATCGCCCGCATATCATATTTTGCGGGGACTCGCCAAAGTTGCCCCTTGTCACCCCTGTTGTTTGTGTTGGCGTTGGAGCCACTGGCCCAGCGGCTACGTTGCGTGATGGCCCCATATAGCATCCCGATACAGACAGCAATACACTTAGTTTCCCTTTACGCACATGATATGCTGTTATATTTTAAAGACCTTGGCATGGATATGCACCTCCTAGCTACCGTGTTCTCGCACTTCGGTGCCATCTCTGGTTTACATCTTAATGCCATGTAGTCAGTGGCATAATCCTTCTCCGACACATATGAGGGAACCCACTTGCAATTTGGTCAGTCACAGTTTATTGTGGAACCCACAACATTTAAATATCTTGGGATACAAATTTATTGGTCTTCCACTGACACTATTGACGGCAACGTGGTGAGGACTATGAGCTCGCTCCGTTCGCAAGTGTCCTTTTGGAACACCCTGCCGTTGTCAATGGCGGGTCGTTTTGCAGTGTCCAAAATGGTCATGTTACCCAGACTTTTATACCATTTCGTGAATATCCCTGTAGTTATACCGGCCTGGATTTTTAGGACATTAAATACTTTGCTAACATCCTTGTAATGGGGAAAGGGGAGACCTAGACTAGCGCTGTCCAAGCTGCAGCATCCGAGCACTGCGGGTGGCATGGAGGCACCTGATTTTAAAACATACTGTTTGAAATAGATTATACCCCTGTACAATTACAGTGAGGAACGCTGAAAGCAATGCTGTGTCCCGGGGTCGACAAGATGCGCGACCCTCCCTTTCTGTTGTTTATTGCTTTACACTGTTGGAAGCAAGCTCAGAAATATGCATAAGTGCTCCCAACATCCCCCTTTGTGGTTTACCCAACCGACGTGGTGTTTTATCTACTGTTCGGATGTGGGGCTGGATGCAGGTGGGAACCTTGATGTCCCATGGTGAATTTGTCCGCACTAATGCAGTGCCGGATGCTCTGTTTCTCACATATATCCGTAAGTACTGGTTAGTGGCCCAGAAAGAACCCCCTACATTTCAATTACTGTGGTCTCTTCACATAATGGGACATGGGGGCCACCTTCGGTGGCTATACCGCGGACTGCGAGAACACTTATACCACTATTGCCTCTCCGTCAGAAGTGGGAAGTGGCACTGACGAGAGAATTAGAAGATAGGGAATGGAACACTGCCCTAGAACATCCAGACGGGTGTCCCGTAACTTTCGACTGAAGACGATACAGTTACTAATATTACACAGGGCCTATCTTACTCCGCAGGCTATTCACACAATGTATCCCACGGCCTCTGCACTATGTCCCAGATGCTCCCACCAACCTGCTGATTTCACTCACATGTTATGGTCATGCTCTACTCTTGGGAGGTTCTGGTCAGAAGTTACTCATGGTTTATCTAAACTCACGGAATGCTCCCCTTGGGACACCATGGAGGTGTGCTTGTTGGGTCTCCTTCCACTCCCGAAGAAGGCAAAACTACAATGCCGATTCACAGGTTTGGCTCTGTTGCTCACCAAACGATTAATAACACAGCGCTGGAAATCTCGCATGGCGCCACGGGAGGGCAAATGGAAGGATGAGGCCATTAGATGGGCAGTAGCGGAAGGGGAAGTGCTCCAGCGCGAGGAATATAGAGGATTGTGGAAAAGACCGATTTCCCTTAAATGGGCTCAGGTAATAGAGAAGTTTAAAGCGGAAGCAGACTATGACGCAGTAGTGGCCCTAGCTCCTCCGGTAGACTAGATAAAAATACCAGGTTCCTGCCTGGACGAAGGTATGGACAGGAAGGGATTCACCTCCCCCTATCTTTCCCCCCCCTTCCCCCCTCATTTGGCTAACTTCTTCGATACCATTCTGTTCCCCTCCCCCCTCCCGCTCCCCTGCCCCAGAGCCCATTGGCTCAAAATCAGCATGATCGGTACCCTGGGGACCCTACCCCGACTGAGAAGAGTGGGGTAAAGCAGCTAAGTTTATAGTTAATAGTTAGTAGGGAGGGTAGAATTGCGGGTGGGATGACAAGGGTGGGTGTTGCGGGCAGAAAAATGCTGATATATCCTTGCATCGGATATATTGTTCTACACAAATGAATGCGATTGTGAATGGTTTTGTTAAATGTTAGTTAATATACCATGTGACTTTAATTGGCAATGTATTGTTAAGAAGATGCAAGACTACTTATGCAAAGGATTTGAAGGCTTAAAAGTAACCAAAAAGCAAAGATACGAACTGTAATCTGTTATATGACTAAGAACTCTAATAAAAATGTGTTATAAAAAGTGAAAAAAATAAAAATGCAGATGATCTGATGTTGAACACCGCAAACATAGGAAGAGCTTTACACGATCTGATGGCAGAGCCAGAAGTCATTGGAAAGCAGTCCAGTTATGAAATAAACAATACCAAAACTGAGATTATGGTTTGGAACCAGGACTACCAGGTGACTTGTATATTAAACGAGCTGAGATACTTGGGGTTAACAATACTGCATGATTTGGAAAAGGTTGCTGCTGTAAATTTGGAGAGTTTCTAAAGAGGTGGATACAACATTATAAAGGTGGCAGAATCTCTCCCTGACTCAGTAAATATGGTCAAGATGTCTATACTACCCACGGTTTCATATCTATTTGGTAACATACCTTTAGATTTTGACAAGAAGGCTCTTATGAAGATACAGGGGAGGATTATATCTTTCATTTGGGCCAATAATGGGGTCAGACTCTCCTGGAAGAAGCTAAGAAGAAACATAGGGAGTAGAGGATTAGGGCTTCTGGATTTGCAACTGTAATTTGGGTACATCAAATAAAGAACTGCAAGATGCTTATGCTCTGCCCAGTTAGTTCATCCGTGGGTTGCAATGTGTAGAACAATGTTGAATGGTTTGCTTTAGATGGGCTTTAAGTACAAGGTCAGGAATCCAAAAAATTTAAAGAAAGTGTGGTTGAAGTGCTTGAAGGCAGCGGCGAAAATGTGGCACAGGGTTCGGTCCCTCAGGGGGATTCTTTACTATAGTAAATGGTCACTAGTGCGGGACTCACTGGGTACTCCGGAATGCTTGCTGGATGGTTTAGCTAGACCCCTGAGGGGAGCCGGTCTATTGTACTGGGGACAGATGGAGGAAATGGGCAATGTTCGCCCTTGGAAAACCTGCCATGAATTGACCAATGGAACATCGCCAACGTTTAAGTTCTACCAGATTACTGCTTGGTTTAAAAGTCAGGGGAGATTTTAAGTTGAGGGAAACTATATGGAAAAAGATCTTCAGGATCCGAAACCAAGAAAGAAGGAGGTCTCATGCTGGTATGGATATATGGTGGCAGCAGCAGAAGAAACCATGCGACCCCTGTCTGATTTGGTAAGGATACTTGTCAAGTGCGGAGATGGAAGAACTGTGGCAAGTATCCATAAGCATGCTTTATACTGTGATAAAATCTGCTGCACGAAAGAGAAACCACTTCTTCACTTTGCATAGAGTCTGCTGGACTCCAGTGAAGCTGGTGATAAGAGGTAATGAGTAATCTAGATATAAGTGGTGTGGAGCCCACAAAGCAGCCGATATTCATATGTTCGCCAGCTGCCCCATCCAGGCAGAATTTAGGAAGACCATGGGTAAGACAATTTCTGAAATTTTGGAACGGGGTGTGGAGGTAAGCCCCACATTGATCATGTTTGGTGTGATTCAGCAAGATCCCTGTTTTGGGAGCCTATCGAAACTTCAAAGCCTGTTAATATTTTATTTGATTCTTGTTTCAAGGAGGGAAATATGTAAGCAGAGTTGTCAGTCTCTACCTCCAACTGGGCGGAGGTGGTGCATCTCAGTGAGATATTTTGGGGGAGTTGAAGATTGAGGCCAGTCGGAATAGGTATAAGACAGAACCTGGGTTAGTCTGGAAATTGTTGGAATCGGGTTGTTGTTTATGACATCCAATGATTATACCTCTTGGTCAGTCTCAGGTGCACAGTGTCGGGTGGTGCCTCTGCCTTGACATTGCCTGAAAGCGATCCTGATACGAGCAAGGGAGCGGATGGTTCAAGAGGGTGTTGCTAACTCGAGGTGATATGAGAACAAAAAAAGTTTGATATTAAATTCCCTGAGATTAATATGTGATCGATAACGCGTGTCGCACCTATGAAGGTCGATATATTCTGCTGGATATTAGAGCAAACATTGCTTGTGAATCTAAGGTTAGCAGAACAAAGTAGGGCATATAGAGCATCTCCATATGATGAGTGTAAATTGAGTTAGCACTTCCCCCCCACGTCATCTTCAAAACCACAAACCGATCTTTGAATCATGGTAACATAAGTGAGCGATAAAATCCCCTGCCCAATATGTTACGATTAATTTGGACAGCTTGTCTCCCATAGGCTACATTCAAGGCACTTAACACATCCACATTGCTTTTATCAAAATGCCTGTTGCAGTAGTTTATAAGAATTAAATCAAAACCTAAAGAATTTCCTAGACAAATCAATGAAATATGGGGACTCATTGATAAGCCACTTTAGTTTTACTGCAAGAAGCGGAGACACCAGGGCTGCCGGTCTCCTTTTGCCCGTACAGCTCTAGAGAATTGGCAAGAGTAGCGTTTGTAACAAATTCATTTAAAATATAAAAATATCTAGGGCTCACGTCTCCTGCAGACAGATAATATCAAATCTTGAGGTGATAGACAGACAATTGGGATTTGTTAATTTGGTGGATATACCTGCCACGTTACAGGTGCCCAGTTTAATAGTACCCTCCCAATTACTGTGGTTGGTCCCCATTTGTCAATCCAACTCTGCTGCATTAGCAAGAGGGATGACACGGTTGAACATAGGGCGCCAAGTTTGCGAGCTGTTGATGGCAGCTGCCTTACTGGTTTAGGGATACATGACTGTGAACCAGGGTAATTGACTTTATATTCAGATGTCTACACAAAACCCCCAATAGAAGTAGCTGGATTAAAGATGGGGCCAAACGGCCTGAGCTGATTGAGTCCAAAAGACAGGCTGCCACCTTAAGGGGCCTGAATTAACTGTCATGTAATCACCAGGAAATTACTTTCCTAGATGGCAAACCCAATCCACTCTCCTGATCTTCAAAATGCCTCTATAATTATAGTTCATAAATTTAACTGCACGGCTCAGCCAATGAAAAACTTTGTTCTTTAAGTGTACAGTTGATTCCAGAGCCCTAGGGCTGGGGAGGGTACATCAGTTAAAATTATCACATAAGGGCAAACTAGATTAAAAGCAGAGAAGTCTATATGTGGCACACTTGCCTTCATGCTGGCATTCTTTCCTATAATAGGCCCAGACTCGAAGACTACATTTTGCAAATGAAGTTGAGAGTTCCTTGTCATAGTGTTATCATTAGTACTTACAGACAAAATAGGATGATAGGAGACCCGGAAAGGTTGGACGACAGGGGCCAACAGCAAAGGTACTTCTTGTAGGTCAGGACTGATTATCCCAGCAGAAGATTAATCAAATCTAGATCCCAGATTACCAAACACTACATCAATGACACCCAAGAAGCAATCATAAAATGGCTGTAGGATATCCCCCAAAAGAGATTTACTTCTACATTATAATATGTCTATTAGGGTGTTTGTACCGAAGAGGGGTTTCATCAACATATGCTCTATTTGTTGGGGCAGGGGACCTAGGTTTTTTTTTGTTTGTGTTGTCCCTGTCTTTCTCTGCCGCTTTGAATGCAGGGCCCAAGTTAGAGAATTCAGGTGAAGAAAGATAGATGACAGGTGCATTTGTGGAAGGGACGGCATCAATCTGCACTTCAGTTGTTACCGCGTATGAAGTGCCTGAGGCTATATGATCAACTGTTTTGGTTAGGTGGGTTTATTTGACAGGAACAAGTGCCTTTCTGCAATTTCTATTTCCTTTGAAATCATACCAACTGCGCAGTTTAAAAAACCTTCCATCGTTGTATGTCTTGGCTTGTGCCGGCAGGTTCCTTTTAGCCATATATGGTGCTTGTAGTAACTGAGAGGGAGAAATGTGGTGACCCAGCCCAGCATTGTCTGGCCAAAGATGGGCCTGCTCTTGGTTAGTCTTGGCCAAACATGCAGCAGGGCTACCGGTTGTGTTTCTGTCGCACAAGAGGCTCGCTCGCTACCCCCTCCTCCACTTCTCTGCAGGTGCAGGAGCAAGTGCGTAAATGGATATCGGACCAAGAGACCCTCGGAGCTGCAGGGATTCTCCCCAGCAAGCCAATGCAGTTTAACACTACTTCATTTGTTGCTTCCCCAGACGGGTCGATCGCTTTATGCCTGTTATGGCCCAATCTGTCCCCAAATGGAGACTGTTACAGTGGGTGTGAACTAAGTAGCCCGTCTTCCGGGCAGGTCCAAGTCACAACCAAGCAGCTCTTTGCACCTGCCTGTATTTGTGACTCTCCGCCTCTCTCTTTTTGCCCCTATCTCCATCTGGTGTAGTATTCCGGAAGATGGCTCTCTATTCCACGTCTGTTCCACATCTCCTTTTAACCAGGCTATCCAGTGCAACACTTAGGCCCTGGATCGTATGCCCTCAGCTGGGAATAAATCCTTTACGTGAGTCTCTGGGACTGACAAACAGGATCTGATGGGGAAAGTCAATCTACCGGCCCTCTCTACCTGAGTTGTGGGGGGGCACCCAGACACAAGCCCAGCAAGGCATTGTTGTGACCCGAAGGGCTGCAGAGACCTCATTCCTGGCCAGTTCCCGATGCCAGAGCCCAATCAAAATGACAATCTCTACCGTTGACACTCACCGAGCTCTGCAGTGACTGCACAGTATCACTGGCTACGACCAGGCCAGCCACAGCAGGTTTCTGCTTCTTCAGGCACCATAGAGACTCCAGAGATTGGGCTCATCACTCGCACCCAGACCTCTATCCTCGGGCTGTACTGCTCGCTAGGCTGCCCTCTCTGTGTCGTTAAGATGGAGTCAACTTCTGGAGCCCAGAGGTCCACCACTCTCTCCACTGATGTTTCTCTTCAGCACTGTTTTCAGGCCTTCCCTCTCTCTTTCTTCTCCTGCATCACACACAAGGTTAATTTACAGGTGGTATTTATGTTTTGTTTTGTGTTACAAAAAAAACCTGACACCCTACAGCCTTTCTGTTCTCACTCCCTATAGCCCAGAATGATTCTCACATAATTCGGTTTACTTTTTTTTCTCTGACGGCAAAGTGAGAGGAGTTGGTAAACACCAATCCCCATGTTGAAAAAAGCAGCAATTTGTCACAAGACCTAGCCAACATTTGATATCTGTCTTTTTAAGCCAAGCAAATGTGGCAAGGCCACTAAAAAAAAAATATCCAAACAGTGATGGATGAAGTGCTTGACTTAATCTCAGTCACTGGTAATCACTCAATTCATATCCTAATCCATCATTATTTTGCACATCAAGCCTCCTCAGTTTGGACCCAGCTATATGCAAATCAGTCTTGACCCTGCTCCAATGGGAACAGTCCAGCACGAACTGCCAAGTCACGTCCTCCCTAAATGGTTGGGTCATAACTGAGATGGCATGGTGGGTGAAAAACAATGGATTGGGATGCGCCTCGGGTGAATGCCAGTGGCTGAGATTAATTCAACCATTCCATTATCACCTTGTTGTTTTTGATTTTGACGCCCTCAGTTCGCCGGGTATGCTCAGACATGGACCCCGGGCTCACTGTGCCACTGGAACCAAGCTATACCTGGCTGAAGAGCCCTAACTAGGATGAACCCGGTCCTAGGTTTCTTATGTTCCAGGTCAGAGAGGACCTGACCTAGCAGTTTGGGCAGGGCTGTTCCCATGAGGAACAGCGTCAAGACTAATTTGCATATGGCTGGGTCCAAATTGAGATGGCATGGTGGGCAAAAAATTATGGTTTGGGTTTGGCCAGAACGATTGCCAGTGGCTGAGATTAATTCAAGCATTCCATCCATCACCTTGGTTTCGTAGGTAAATTTAAAGGCATCTTTATTTATTGCTTGGACTGTAATATCCCGCCAAAAATCAACTTGTGACCGACCCACAATTTGGGAAACATTGCCCCATTGTAATTTGGAGAATACAATTCAGAAATTGAAAAATTAACACACGCATTCTCTCCCTCTCTCTTTGTCTGTGCGTACACCTATAAGACATCACTCAGAGCATTTGCATTTACACAATACCATTTTTCCCATGCCTTCCAGCAACTCTACGGTGTCATTGAGGAACAGGGCGAGTGCCTTCATTGATATGAAGCTATACTTTCCTTTTCTTGAGCTTTCCCAGGCAATGAAACAATGATGGGAACCGGCTCATAATCTCAGACTGGGCACAGAGGGAGTAATTGAGTGATATCAATTCCATGTCAGCAGATGTGGCAAAAATGAGTAAACAGGTGCCGACAAAGTCACTTGTAGAGCATGTCTTGTTGTGTCGCATTGTGGCTATGGATATGACCCTTGGCTTTTCATTGGCTCAGACGCAGCCGAGGTATGATAAAAGTATTGGGTGATCGTTCCCTTTCAATGTGATTTTATGACAGGGTCCTAATGAATTTTTTTGCTATATTTGGTAAGATGTCTCTGAATTGTGACTTTCTTTACAAATAGCTAACCCCACATGTACACCTCATCCTTTGGCAGGCATCATAAGCGCAGACCCATCTTCTTCGCTGGCACTCAATAATGATGTTGAGGAATCTTTGTGCAATAAGCTTGACGACAATTGATTTTGCCTGGTTTCTACTTGTCATAGTTTATGTTGCTTTTTAGGTCTCGCCTGACCCAGCGCATATGCTGGTCTGGCGAGACTTATTGAGAGGGCTCCAAAAAGTGCTACCAGGCCAGCCTAGAGCTACAGTGCATGTGCGCGGGCGCGCGCGCCGCGCTTTACCGAGATTACTTGCACTTTGGCGGCCACACGGCCGCTTTGATGTTTGATCGTTTTCGCGATCACTTTCACGGCCGCACGGCCGCTTTGCATAGCCAATAGGTCTCGCTTTTGAGACCTTATAAGTATTTAGTTATGCAACTGTTGCATAGCTAAACACTTATAAGGTCCCAAAGGCGAGACCTATTGGCTATGCCAATGCTTGTTTAAAGCGCATTTGTGACACTAATACAGTGACACTTTCTCACGGCTAACCCCAAGCATCGAAGTGCATGGAAAGATGTAAACATTACTTGTAAAAAAGGTTTGTATAAATGTAGTTTGCGGATTACTAAAAATATATTTCCTCTGAAAGCCCTTATTTTAGATTAAACAATCTCTGCATTTTGTGGCATTCTATCTTATATTGTGTGCAATGTTCCCTCAAATTGCTTTCCTCAATGTGCGACAATAGAGGTGCTTCATACACTGCAGCTAAGACTGCGTGCTCTGAAGATAAACAACAACTTAATATGCAAGCATGTGCGGTCTGCAAGCTACCAACATAAGTGGCATAGTAAGGGTGGGTCCTAATGCAAACAAGCATTGGCATAGCCAATAGGTCTTGCCTTTGGGACCTTATAAGTGTTTAGACATGCAACAGTTGATGTTGTTGCACCAAGGATATTGTACTGCATAACTAAAAACTTATAAGGTTCCAAAAGCGAGACCTATTGGCTATGCCAATGCTTGTTGGTTTTGTGGGCGTGGCGAGAATACTTCTGGAACATTCTCACGTCCATCTTTTCTTTCCATCATGACGCACTTTATTTTTCTTTAGTTTGGCACACAGTTATGAAATGATTCAATTTTCCACAACCTTTGCAGACCTGCCCAATGGCTGGACATTCACCCTCATGGGGAAATGAAAATCCACATCAGAAATACAATTTTCTCTCCTTTAAAAAACGTCGACTTACGCATATTTTGTTTATGCTAGCTTTTCACAATCAGTGCTGAATCATTGTGTGTTGTCCCAGCTTCCATATAAACAGCTTGTCGGTCTACTTGTTCTTCTGCTCTGACAGCCATCAGCTGTTTCTCCAAGCTGTATTTTTCTCTCAACATGCACCTTCTAAAAAAATCTGAAAGCCAGCCATCAATGACTGTGAGGCACATGGCTTCTTCATTGGTGAAATCACAGAAATTTGCAATGTTTAATGAGTGTATCAAGTCTTTCAACAAATTCATCCATAGATTCACCAACCTATTGTCGTGCTTGGTTGAAGACATACCTTTTATAGTTGACATTCGGCATTGGGTTGAAGTGGCCTCCAATGTTTCTTTTACCTTTTGGTATGATTTTGCATCAGTCTGTAAAACTTTCTTTAGCACTTCTTTCACGCCACTACCTGCAAGGTTTTTCAAGTATTTGATAAACTTCTTTTCATCTTCTTTTTCTACTGCATTTATGAAGTCATCAAATGTTTTGATCCACGCAGCCCACCTTGCACCAATGTTTTGCTTCTTAGAAGTGTCAAAAGGCAGTGGTGGCTTCAGGAACATTACTGCATTGTATTTCGTGCTCTCTACCTCTGCCATTGAGAGCACGTGCTTTTCAGACAGCTTTCCCTGTACCCCACTTGCCTGTAACGTCTGCAAACACAACCCTTTTGCGTGCACTTGGTTCACCACGCCCGATCTGAGGTTTTAGAATGCTTAACTTGGCTTTGACAGTGAGTAAATTCTCAGTTTCTCGTACCTGGTTGTCGCTGCCATTATCTGTCTGCTTTGTTTGATTGATTGATCTGTATTTATGTTGTAGCGGAGCGTCTCCGTCGACCACTTTACCAGCAGTTTTGGCAGGCATTTTGAATTGGGGTAGGTGGAATTGGCAGAGTTTTAATTTGTGTAATTCTGTGGAATTGCATTAAAATTCCATGTAATAAACTCCCCCACTTCTACGCAAAGTGATGCGTTTGAAACCCACCAAATTCAAAGTACCGTAATAGATTACACACCTCAGTGTAAGCTTCAGAACCCATTCGTCGGAGAGGGTCCCTTCGGGTCTCCAGATCACGGTCCTGCTCTCCACTCTCTCTTTGCTCTCTTTGGTGGGGACGTTGTGCCACAAACTTCACTGCTTTCAGTGCCTGCTCCCTCCCATTGCTAGGGACAAGATGCCGGCTGGTTGCTTGCTAGGGAAGTACCACTACTGCGCTGGTGTGGAGAGGTGCTTTATGAAACACACCAGGCAAGGTAAGAGTGACACCAGAGCTGTACGCTTTAACTTGTGTGACCCATTCATTTCTTGAAAATCGCTGGGCAAGGATTGTTTTAAAGTGACTGCAAGCTTGTTTTTTAGCATGCCAAGATGTTTATTTTAATAACCCCTCTGACCTGCAACATGGTTGTGCCCGATTATGATCCCTAAAAGCAGAAACCGAAATTAAATGGCATCATACAATACACAATGATAATATATAGTGGTTGAGGGCCTCTCCACCTTTTCTGACAGGCTTGCAATTACTATTTTTGCATTGAAAGTATAAATGTGCGTAAATTACACAAACAAAAGCAACATATATGTGTACACCTTGTCATTATTTTATTTTATGAATTTTATCCATCAATTTTGACAAAACATATCTATCTGCTTCCCTCAAAACCAACAATGGCATATCCAGATTTTAAAAGCAAAGATGTTTACCCCCTTTATATAACCATTTAAAAGGCTACATACTACACGCATCTGTGATTAAGTACATTAAGCTTCCAATCTTTTTAATTTGGCTAGCTATAGATTTTTTTTCCAAAATATGTAAATGACGAAAAGGCCTTTCCTGCGCATCTCGTTATGTGATTTTTTTATTCAAAATAAACAAACCCATCAGTTTTCAGGCTGCTGAATATCAAAATAACGCATGCAACGTCAATGACCCAGCGATGTATTAACGAGGACAAGTGGCACTTTCAGGGCTCCCCCGAGGAAAGCGAAATCCGATGGAATTATCGCTTTGGACAGCAGACAGATTAGAGAGAGCGGAGATGCCTTCTCGTCCAACCACACCGAAGCCTCTTGGGAGAGCAGAGACATCGATCACCTTACATGAGGTTGCATCTGTTACACAAACCCTTCGTTACCAGGCGACAGGACGCCATTTTGTATCATATCTTCTTTGATGCTATTTTATGATGCAGGAGACGGCACATTCTACAAGTGCTGCACTTTCGACCCAGCTTTAGTTTTGTGAGCCTTCCTGCAGACTGCGGCAGCAGCACGGGCGCTTCTAACATGGGAGAGTGACCGGAAGCGCGCCACTTCTGATTCTCATGGTTTAGGTGCACCATTACTCATGAACATAAAAAATGTATGAGCATAAGTGGCACGATTACAAACTCAGGTGGCAGGGTAGGGCATTAACTATCAGTTGATTAATTCTGTCGGCGGAGTGGCTGAATTTATTAGTAATTCCAAGTTACATGAGTAAAGTGGAAGTACTAAATTCCTTCAATTCCGCTGGCGGAATTAAAAAATCCACTCACCCCTACTTTTGAATGTGCTTCTCTGCAGAGCCTTCACTTTCTTCTTTGGTCATTTAAGGGCTGAAGCAGGGCGTTGACACCACATCAGAGGCGCAACTAGAGCCAAATTTCGGGAGGGCCTAAGAAAAAATTTCGGGGGGGGGGGCTGAAACTTTAAGCAATAGGCAGAGTGGGGCTGCAGGGGCTCTTAGAAGGGGTGAAACAACAGCGAGGCCTCATTAACATGCAAATGGTCTTTTAAAGACCTGTGAAGTGCTCGGGTGCGGCTGTGTGTGTGCCCGGGAAACTGTCTCATCCCGGACTGCCACACACGACGGGGGGGGGCTGAAGGCCTTTGAGTCCAATGGGTGTTGCGCGCCTGCGCCACATGTACCAGTTGCAGACTGCTTTGCATTGATTTAAGTCACGCGTGGTGGGATGCACGAGCATTTTTCCTTACCATTGAAAACTCTCAGGGAGAGCAGCCTTGTTTTCTTTGAGGCACGTATCCCCAACTCATCACTAGATATAACATCTTCCCCAGCCTGGGATCCTGCAGATGAATTTTGCCACACGGGAGGGGTAGTTAAACACATTTTTATTCTTCAGCATACATGTTACACGCACTGCACATTATCTCATACTCAACATTGATCACACCCTAACACCTCCCCGCATATGACGTAGTTCATGTTCAGAGTCCTCTCCAGAACCACAAAGGCCCCAGTGCGTGTAACATCAATACGATACACTGCATAGGCTAGACCACCAATACAACACTGACAAGGACATTTACTCTGCACCCATCGCACTGTGCCATGGAGTCCACCTGCTTGCTGCACCACTGCAGTTTCACCTGGCAGGGAGCACAGCCACTGAATGTCAAGGCCAGCGAGTAGCAACCCGACAGCTTCACCAGGTCCTGCCAAGGAAACTGACTGTGGCGTTCCCTGGCACACCATGATCTCTTTATTGCGGTTTTATCGAAACCAGGCAAGACAAATTAATATATAAAAAAGAGTTATATGTTAAAAGGTTAAAACACCATAAACAATGTAAGCTTAACACCTTAATTTAAAAAAACAAGCAATATAGAAACAAATTCTATAGATACACTTTATGTTCAAACCTGCGGCCTCATTGGCACCTGTTAATTCACAATCCGAGAAGAAGAAAAAATAAAAGCAAAAATTATCCATGGGTACCACTCGCCTCAACTGTGCAAAGAAATCCTGCGACAAGCCAAGCTGCTCTAAACAGACATGGTAACACTGGGCCAGTCCCATAAGTTGGCATATGTCAGAACTGCCCACATCCAATAAAAGCTCTTGCAGCCTGTGCTGCTTTATTTTTATGTTTGGTTTCTATATATTCCTCTAGTTTAGGATGTTTTTCGTGCTTAGACCATTGTTTCGGTCATCATGTGTTCTTTCATACTCCAACCATGTAGTCCTGCACAAGCAAACTTGGTGGGAGATTGGGGGATGGTTGCGACGTGTCTTCCTTTTGTTCCCACGCCGTGAAGTCCTGCTCTAAGCGGACTCAGCAGGGGATCGGAGGACAGATTGCGGCGTGACTGAAGCACTCATGCGTTCCCTGGCTTGTAGTCTTGCTTTAGCAGACTCTGCAAGGGGATAGGTGAGGTGGCGAGCTCTTGCGTGCTGCATTCTCTTATTTGTTCGAGATGTCACGCATTGCCATTAGTCCATTGGTTTGGTGCTTATTGGCCTTTCTATGCTGCCTTCCTTCCCTTGGAGTCCTGCAGTGGCCGACTCGGGAGATACGTTGTGCCGGACTATACTGTGAGTGGGATCCACTTAACGCAGTGAGTCCTACTCGTGCTTGTGTGCCACTGTGTGGTGAGGGTACCTGTGTTTGTAGCAGTGCATTACCTCCTCGTTAGTCTTCCTCGCCACATGACTAACAAAGTGAGCTTCAGCTCCACATCAGAACCCTCCAAAGCAAAAAAAAGGTCAGCCTCCCATGCCTCCCATCCCTCCCCAATATGGCCGACCCAGTGAACCCATGACCTCTATAAGAGGCGGGCCGGCCCAACCCATCAGCCTGTTTTTTTAGTTCTGCGCTGCAGTTACTCCAGAACTCTTTGGTACGTCTTGTTCCTGTGGTTGTACTGGTTCTCACAGGCCTGGGGTTCGAGTCCCGCAGCCGCGGTCAAAGTGTCATTGTTTCGCTTTTTCTTCCCGTGTGGTTGGCCTGGTGGGGTGTGTGTTTTCCCCTGCCCGGCCTTCGCTTCCGGTTTTGGTCCGGCGGTCCTCCCTTCCTGTGTGCCCCTTTCCTCTGCCTGCTCTCCGCTGTTGTGCTGGGTCTGTCCTGTTCGGTCCTGGTTGGTTCGGGTCTGAGGCACTTCCCCTGATGATTAGGTGTTCACGGTGCCTCTGGTCCTTCCTTGGCTGCGCACGTCTCTCCGGTTGCGTGGTGCCTGCTGTTGCGGGTAGGTGGGTCTCAGGTTGGCGGTCCTGCTCTAGCGGACCCTGGGGCTTGGACTCTGTTTGAGAAGCGGACTTTTTGGCTCTTCTCGTATGTGGGGGCTCGCTGTGTGCTGTCCCCTTCGTGAGGCGTTTTTCCCTGATTGCCCCGGGCTCTTCCCGCTTCTGTCCTGGTACGGCTGGGTGTTTTGGTTGCTGGTGGCTCTAGGGACTCATGCGTCTCTTGTAGGGGCCTCAACTGGATCGGATTCTGCGACCAAGAAGCTCTCCGTGTTTGGGGATTGTGGGGGTTGTGGGCACCTGCAGGTCTGTTGGGGGCAGCCAATGTTTGCTCCTGTTCTTCCTTTTCGGCCTGCTTCTGTAGTCTCCTGGTGAGCTTTGGCTTCGGCTCCTGGAGTCTGGCGCTTGCCGTGGGCTAGGGCGGTGGTGTCCCCCCTCCTCCTCCTACTCTGTGGCTCGGCCAGCGCCCCTTGCACCCTCCTCGTCGTGTTGTCACAGTTCTCGGCTGGTGTGTGTGGTGCGTGTTCGCTTCTCCTGCCTCTTTCTGAGGGCTCTGGGGGGGGGTCTTTTGCCGGTTGTGGTCGCGGTTGTATTCCCCCACGCGCTCCCGAGCGCTCGTTGTGCCTGGTGTTACCTGGTGATATTTTTCTCTGGGTAGTTTGCTTCGGTTTCTATTGGATACGGGCCCAGTTCTCTGTCCTGGGGGGTGACAGGGTTCGGCCCTGTCGTGTGTCCCGTGGTCTCCGGTCACTGGTGGCGTGCCTTCCTGGCTGTGTGGGTCCTGTCCCGCGTGCTGTAGCTGTATCCTCCCTTGGGTGGCGATCCCCCTTCGTCTGGTTTTCTGTGGCCCCCCGGCTGGTCGTGACTGCTTTGTCTGCCCTGGTGAGGTCCTTCCGTTGGGTGGGTTTTGAGCTTCTTGACCCTGGGTGTCGGCCGGTGTTGCCCGGTCTGTCTCTTGGGGGTCCTCCCCGTCTGGTTGTTCCGGGTGTTCTGGGGGTTTTTTCTCGGCTGTCCCTTCTCTTGCCCCGGGGGCTCCCTTCCCCGCCCGGTCTGCCGGTGCGGTTGCCGGTGGTCTTTGTGTTCTGGTCTCCCCTTCCCGGGTGTTGGCGTCCTTTTCGGCCTGTGGGGCTTGCTGGGTTCCCTATCTGCACTGGTTCGGGTGTTGCGCCTTTCTGTTGGCCATTCTTGGCTTGTTTTTCGCCCCTGCCCCGCAGGGGCATCTCGTTGCTCGCCTAGTTGGTTTGTGCGCTGCCTCGTTCTCCAGGGGGGTTTGCGGGCTTGCCTCGGTTTCTTCCGGTTTGCAACCCCGGTGCTGGTGTTTTTCTGCCTTCTGCTCCGGGCTCGCGGCTTTCCACCTGGGCGGGCTCTTTGGCCTGTTGGTTGGGGTTGGGCTCGCCTGGGTGCGTCCCAATTCTGCTGAGGTTGGATCTGGGTGTTTTTTTTGCTCAGTGGTCCATGTTGTGCCTCTGTGGGCACCTGCTCGCTCGGGTCTGGGGTTTTGTTTCCTGCCGCGGTTTGGCGCTTCCTGCGCAGTTTGGATCCTCTTCTTCTTTGTCCCGGGTTTTGGGGCACTGGGTCCTGCCGGCTCGGGCTTGTTCCCTGCGGGGGTTGGCTTTTCTCGGGCTCGTTCCGCCCGACTCCTCTGTCTTTCTCGCCTTTTGGTGGGTTGCTGCCTGTGGCCTTCCCCTGTGTACTCCTGGGTTCTCGCCTCGTCGGTTCGTTTGTTGCTTGGGGCACGTTGCGGGGGTGGTTTTGCTTCTCCCCTGCACTGGGCTTTCTCGCTCGTTCGTTCTGCATATCCCTTCCTTCTGATTCTGGTGCGGGAGGTCCCCTGGTGGGTGTTCGCCTTCCTGTTTTGGGCTTCAGTGTCTTTGTTGGGGGGGTCGCTTCGTTGCGGTTTCCTGCGGCCCGGCTGTTTTGCCTCGCGCCGGCCGGGGCTCTTGGTTGCTGTGGCACTTCCTTCCGGGGATCCTTTGGTCGGCTGTGGTCCGTGTTCCGCCTGCCTCTCCTTGCTGGTGGGGTTTGGGTGACCTTCCTTTTTTTGTTCGGGTGGGGTGCGGTTTTCCTTCCTGCCCCTCCGTCCGTTCTTGCAGCTCTTGCCGGTCTGGGTTGGTTCCATCTGGTTCCTTGGCTTCTGCCCTGGATTGCCTCCGGTCCTGGGTTTGGGGGTGGTTCGCCTGTTTCTCCTTTTGCTCCCCTCTCGCTTTGGGCGGGTGTTTGGACCGGGCTTGCTGCTTTCTGTTCGGGCTCCTGTTTGCGGTTGCTTTTGGCTCCGTGCGGTCTGGTGCCGTTCTTCTCGGTCCTCCTTCGATCTTGGTGGGGGCTCGTTTTTTTGGCGGCACTTCGTGTTTCGGGGGTCCGGGTCTTCGGGCTTCCCGTTGTCTTTCTGTCCCGGGCTGGTTCTTCCTGCTCGTGGTTGCCTCTCTTGGGTGGTTCTTCCGCTCGTCTGGCCTGTTGGGTTTCCCTCTTCCGTTGGGGTCCCTTTCTGGTCTGTTGGTTTCTTGTGAGTTTCCATGAAGCCACTTGGCTTTGGTATGTGCTCACTTTGTTAGTCATGTGGCGAGGAAGACTAACGAGGAGGTAATGCCCCGATTACTTACCGGTAATCTTCATTACTCCGAGTATAGTCTTCCTCGCCACATGAGTTCCCATCCCTCCCTCCCTGTCTGGCTATCGGCTTCATGGTTATGCTTGGTAGTTTCAGGCTGATGGGTTGGGCCGGCCCGCCTCTTATAGAGGTCATGGGTTCACTGGGTCGGCCATATTGGGGAGGGATGGGAGGCATGGGAGGCTGACCTTTTTTTTGCTTTGGAGGGTTCTGATGTGGAGCTGAAGCTCACTTTGTTAGTCATGTGGCGAGGAAGACTATACTCGGAGTAATGAAGATTACCGGTAAGTAATCGGGGCATTATGGATCTCTGGCCTGTTGCTCGGAAGCTGGGACTTGCTTTTACCAATGCAGTGTATTCATTGCCGTGCGCTCTGCTTGAGCAAGTGCATTTTGGCTAGTCCCTTTACGTTTGTAGGGCTGAGGTCTGGTTGTAGCAGACTCGTTTGTGCCCATCAGTTGGTGGTATAGCGCTGTTTGACCCTGAGCTGGTCCTTGTTTAGGTCTCGCCTGACCCAGCGCATGCGCTGGTCTGGCGAGACTTATTGAGAGGGCTCCAAAAAGTGCTACCAGGCCAGCCTAGAGCTACAGTGCATGTGCGCGGGCGCGCGCGCCGTGCTTTACCGCGATTACTTTCACTTTCGCGGCCACACGGCCGCTTTGATGTTTGATCGTGATCCCTATCGCGATCACTTTAACTTTCGCGGCCGCACGGCCGCTTTGCATAGCCAATAGGTATCACTTTTGGGACCTTATAAGTATTTAGTTATGCAACTGTTGCATGGCTAAACACTTATAAGGTCCCAAAGGCGAGACCTATTGGCTATGCCAATGCTTGTTTTATTCTGCTTTGTAGCAGTATGATGCTGGTGCTGTTCCCACCGCTTAGTTGCCTGTGCATGGTTCCTGTTTTTTTCCAATGCACTGCACTGTCCCAGGGGAACTTGTGTCTGTTCCATTCTCACTTTTACTTGCATGATATATTCTTTACCGTGCGCTCTGCTTCTGTGGGTGCAGGCTGGCTGGTTTATGCTGTGCTTGGTTGGCGGATGGGAGCATGTTGTTTATTGGTGGCACTTTTGGGCTTGTTGCATGTGGGTCTGCACGCTTTCTATTGTTTGACCACCTTTCCAAAGGGCACTGTGGCTCGCTGCTTGAAGTGGCCTTTTGTCATTTGCATTGTGGCTGTTGAGGTCACTCCTGTTTGGGCCCGTTCTTTGGGTGGTATGTGCGGGATCAAGTTTTTACAGTGGCTTTTCCTGCTGTAGTTTGGCATGAGGATACTTTTCCCACTGCCTGTGTCATTTGCCATTGCTCCTGCTGCACCATTCTCCGTCCAGACTGTGGTGGAGGGTATAGGGCGGGTAATGGTCATTGGTGTTTGTTTTGATAGACGCCGCTCCCATGGTCCCTGTTGTTGTTGGGGTGGTTGTGGTGGTTAACTGTTCTTTTCTCGATTTGGATGGCAGCATATTCTTCTTGCTTCATTCTGTCTCTGCTGTAATGCTCCGATCCCTGGCGGTGCTGTGGCTCAGGGTGTGGAAATGTCTTCTGCACTGGCTGGGTTGTACTGCAGGTCGGGCTGTTGTCTGACCTTTCTTTGACTTCCTGGGTGTGGCTGCATCCTCTATGGGGTCGTCCATAGCAGTCTTGCGTCTGTGTTGGTTTTGATTCCCGATTGTCTGCTGCTGCCCAGGAACATTGTTGATATCTTTTATTTCCCTAGTTGGGTGTTTGGGCCCCCTTGGAGGACATGATCAGGTGGGCAGCTGTGGTTCGCATGCTGATCACCCCTGTGCAATTTGTGTGGGTTCAGCATGCTTCCGCCGTGTCTCATGCCACCCCATCTCCCTGCCTTTGTGTCGGTGTTGGGCACCCGGGTGGGTGGTCAGACTTCTCATGTCTCAGTTTGTTTTGGGCCGACACTATGGTGAGTGCTTCATGTGGTGCAGGCGGGTCCCTGTTGGTTTTGTGGTTCCCCTTCCCCAGATCTTTTTCTGTAGTCTCCTGGTCCGGTGCAGGCCATGGGCCTTCCTGGCTGGAATTCCGTTGCTCCTGGGCATCGGGGCTTCGATCCTGTCAGTTCTTCTCAAGGGGGAGGGGAGGTGTTGTCTCTTCTCTTCTGATGGATTGCCCTTCCGGTGTTTTCTGCCCTGTGGTGGTTTTGCACAGACTCTACCCTTCATCCCCCAGGTGTGGTTTGGGACGCTGTCTCTTTTTGACTTGGGTTGGGGATTTTGTTTCTTCCTTTCTGGCTCCACTTCTTTTTCGATGGCAGTGCGCCAAGTCTGGGTAGTCTACTATGGATTCATGGTGTCTGGGTGTCCCTCAGGTGGTCTTCCCTGGTTCTGATGCTGGTTTTGGTCTTTTGTTGGGGTCCTTTACATGTCATTGGTCCGGTTGGTTTTCTTACCGGTGCACTTGCTGATATCCATGTTGTAGGAGGTTCAAGGAGGCTTGCACAGCAGTGTCCCCCGGTGACTCCTTGACTATGTCTCCAGGGCCTTCTGTCTGCTTCTCTTATGGGGCCTCCTTATACGCATCTCTGTATGTGTTAATTGCTCAGTCATATCCTTTACCACTGGTTGCTGGGTTTTCTGGCTTGCTCAATGAGTTCTCTAGTGCCAGCGCTGGCATGTGAGATTTTGGGGTTGGTGGTTGGACTTTTTGGTTCCCTTTTCAGACCTCTTTTCCTTGTTGTGCCCTCCGATATTATGGCCGTAGATGCACCCTGCTGGGCTGAGGTGTGCCTATGGGGAATTTTCCTGCTCCGGAGCTATGGTATTGGGTCCGGTCTTCCAGTTCTTCCTGCTACCGGGTTTTGGAGGCTGGGTAGTTGAATCTCCTTGCATTTGCCCCTCGTTGGTCGTGTCACCATGTCCTGGTCCGGTTGGACCTAGAGGTGATCATGGGGTTTGTTCTCACCAGGGGGTTGCAGGGTGTTGTCCCTCAGTTGTCTGCATCTGTACATTTGTGGGCAGGCAGTTCTGGAGCTCTTGCCTTTGTCTGCGATTTCTTTGCCCTGGAATGTGTCCTGGGTGGCAGTCCAGGACACACTGGAGGTTTTCCCTCGATGGGCTCCTTTTTCCTTACTGATGTATGTGTTCGACTTCTTCGCCTCAGGGTTGTCTGCCTGGCTTCCATGCTTTTGCAAGATTGTTCCTTGCCGCTTGCTTGGAGGGGAAGCAATGTCTTTCATTTGGCTTGACAGCCTGTGGTCTGTGTTTTTCCCCCATTCTGTTGTTTCCCAAATGGTTGCAGGTGTTCTGTTTGATCATTGCCTTGGTACTTCTGGTGGTTCCAGGAGGGTCTATGCTCCCACGGTCTCCCCTTTAATTGGTTTTGACCGTTCTGCCACATTGGGTGCTTCCTTGTCATCTGTGGTGACTGTTGGGTCTGTGGCTCCCGCTCACCATGTTGTGCTTGTTGCACTTTCAGGCTTGGTACTTGGGGGGGGGGGGGGGTGGCCCTGATGGCTTGGGGCCTTCTACGATGGTGGCTGTTCACTTCTCTTGTTCTGCCATTCATCTGCCTTGTGCCGTTCTGCCCTACATTGGGTACATTGGGCTGCTGTTGGTGCTTGGTGTGCTCAAAGGGGTTTGGTTGTTGCCGATGTTGCAAGTGTTGGCTTTTCTTTTGTCCAATGATTTGTGTTCAGACTGGCCTCTTCCACTCTTCATGCTCAGTGTATGGTTTTTGGGGCTTTTGATGGTCCATTGTTTTGGTTCTTTATAGCCCATGTATCCCTCTTTTTGAAGTCTTGGATTTTGCCTTTGGTGTTCGTGGCCTTGCAGGGGGAGCTGTTTGTTCCTCTGGAGTCAGTTGGCTTGCGGCCCCTGTCCCTTGTGGTGGTATTTTTGGTGACCTTCTTGTATGCCCACTGTGTTGGTATGTTGGGCCCTATTCCAGTGTTCCATGGGATTTCTGTAGTGGTGATCCCAGTGTTTTTTGTCCAGTCCGCTCTCTGGGGTTGTTGTTTTGTTTCCTCTGTTGGAAGTGTTTCAGGAGTTATTGTTTGCCTGTCCCGAAAGGTGCCATTCTGGATGTGAGTTGGTTTCGCTATGCCTTCTGGCCCGGTGTGGTCTGGGTTGTTTCCCTTGGTCGCCACTCTTGGTCAGTGGATTATGCCGGTGTAGGAAGGTGGAATCTGACTAATGGTTGCCCCCAACATTTTGCCTGGTATTTGAGTGGTTTTTGACTAGTCTGGCTGGGATCCTGCTATCCAGGACCCCAGCCTATCTGCTTTCTCCCTAAAACTAATGTGAAGTACCCTAGGTAAAATTAATTGGATTCTGAGGATGCCCTGACAGTCCCTTGTAGATGGTACCCTAGGTACCCAGGGCATGGGTCCCTCAGTAGGCCTACCAGGGCTGCAGCACTTATTGTGCCACCCTGGGACAGCCATACAAACTGACACCACCAGACCACTACTGTAGACTGGGTAAGGTGGTGCTAGCACCCCTTACAGGGATATAGATACCCTATATCCCACCCCATTACAACACATATACTCTCATAGGTCACCCCTATAGCAGGCCTTGGTAATCCTACAAGGCAGGGTGCTGAGGTATGTGTGAGGGGGGACCCCTACATGAGTAGGGCCTCTCTGCAACCTTCGTAAAATCATTGCTGGGTTGTTTGTAGTGTAGCCATGCCATATACTCTTAACCGCATTATAAGTCTCTTGCGATATCGTGATAACTTAGGAATGGCTACACAGAACCATATCGTGTTTGGTGTCAAACATGTAGGAATCATACCCTCAGTCCAGCCATGGGCATGAGGGTATGATTCCCCCCTGCTAGAGGGGCGATATGGGAAAAGCGGCAGAATTTAGACACCAATTTAAAAGTGCACAAGTTTCACAAAATGGCTACTACCCGCCACCTACACGACCCTGGCTGGCTGTTGCTGGGGAAAACCCCAGCGTCGCCAGCTGGACAATAGGGCACCTGTGGCAGGGAGGTGCTAGCATCCCCAGACAGGATAATGTGGATTGGAACAGGGTGGGTGCACCAAAAGTCCTTTCAGAGTTGCACGTAGGCAGCTGCAGAAGCCTCATTCTGCATACACCGCTTGGAACCGGTTCAGGGGCATCCTGCCCCTCGCCCAGGCGGGAAACACACAAAGGGGAGAGGGTGTAGCCACCCTTTCCCGCCTCACCTACCATTGGTGGACACTACTCTGGACACTCCCCTAATCTTGGGGATAAAGGTGAATAACGTGGCCCCAGAGCCTCAGATTAATCTTGAACTTTACCGTCTTGACCTTCGACTTGCTGCTGCCCAGCTGACGGAAGAAATCTCCCTTGGGATAAAGGAGTTATCCCCCTGCTTGGCAGGCACCTGAAACACTGCAACTGACCCGGTTGGAACTTCGCTGCTCTCACAAACTTTGACGACTTCCAGAAACCTTGAGATGGGTATCCAGCACATCCCAGAGGCCAGTGAGTGTGCTCAACGAGTTTGGGCACCGTGGACCGTGTGGGTGCCGAGATCCCCAATACCCCGAGACACCAGCCACCTCTTGCGTAGCACACAACCCTGACCAGTGGGGAAGTTGTGCTTTGGCCCGTTCACGAGCCAACCACTCTACAGCAATTGTGCCAAAGACCAGCACCCTAGCCCCCTCCGGGGGCCCGTGGGTGCCCTTTTACGCACGCCAAATTGCCGCCTCCCGCGGTCCCTTGTCTCTCGACTTGTGGGCCCTAGCGGAGGTCTAGCTTTGAAAACAAGAGTTCCCCTGGTTGCTCCAGGCCTGTTCTACAGTCTCCTTGAAGGAGACCTCTCCCAGACCTCGTGGGTCTGCACTGTAGCAGATTTGTTTATTCTTTGTGGGTTGCGGTTGCCAAGGCTTAGTGGATCTAATCCGGACACTAACACCGCAGCGACCCTTATCCGATGTGGGACAGTTGCCCTCCTGAAGCTGGCCTTCCTTGAAGCCTCCCGGAGCCCGTGGCTGCAGATCCAAGCTACACCACTTTCCACCTGAAGCACCCGACATCGAAGGGCTCCTTGCTTTGAGCCTCCTGGTCACTTTGCCGTGACCCAGACTCTGTCCCCTCTGCTTTCAGGTACTTCTCTACAATCTTCACATCTTTGATCTTCACGGCATCATCGACGCTTTTGGCTAGCAGAACTTTTGACTATTTTCCCATTGAAAATCAGCCCGCGACCCGACAGCAGAAACGACCTATGCACCCGGCTTCCCTGGGGCAGGTAACAGTGGTACTTCGGTACTCCCGTGGTAGTGGGCTCTTCAAAAGCTTAAGTCTGAAGTTTTAACTTTGTACTCCTGCTAGAAGTATTTTTAAACTGTTTATTTCCAACCGCAACATTCTCCATAGGCTGTAATAGAGATCCCGATAGCAGCTTCTCGCACTGCACGCGCCTCCCGTGGGTCCCCTTCCTCATAACCTGGGGTGGATTCTTAAGGGGCCAGTGATCCTGAATGCCCTAGGCATTGCCTGTAGAATTGTCGTGGTTCTTATACCACTTTTTTAGTATATGGTTTGGTTCCCCCCCCCCCGGGCCCAATGTTAATAGTGCTATTTATTGTGTCTATCAATGCTTGTTTGATATTGTAACTTTGCCACAGCTTCATAAAGAGACTGTGGGATTCTGTCTAGAATAAATACATATATTTTATATATATACCTGTGTGGGCTACTCTTTCATTTGGTTATTCAAGAGGTTATTATGGTAAAACAATAAGCTTAACACTCCTTCAAGACTTAGCCTGAAGGCTGCTCTCCACAGCTACCACTAGGATAGCTTTCTTTAAAGGTTGTCTTAAACATATCATCAATAAGAGTCGAATTGGACTGGTGCAAGGTGTCCCTATAACTAGGAGACAGCATATGCCAGGCCAACTTCTCACAGCCGGCGCTTCTGTTGGTGTTCTGGTTCCCTGTGCTGTGTTGTGGTTGGTTTCAGGGGATGGTCTGCTGGTTCTGGGGCTGCTTCTTGGACTCTGTATTGCAGCCCTGTAGGTGCCTCCTTCTATGTTATGACTCTTTTTCAGTTGGAGGTTGTTTGGAGTGCATCTATGTTGTTTGCTCCTTCTGTGCTGCATTCAAGTTTGGTGTGTTGTATGTATGTGGGAACAAACTGTACTCTTTTGGGTTGGACTGTGTTCTACACTTTCTTCCAGTGGTTTATGTTTCCACTGCAGTCTTGATGAAGCGCATTCTTTTTTTAAAATATCTTTTTATTAGGCAAAAACAAATGAAAAAACAGTCGGCATTAGCACATTTGTTATGAAATGACGCAATGGTGATTACAGTCAGACAATATACATGATTTCAATAGTGACAATTTATCCTTTGAGTTGCATCAAGGCGACAGTGGTTCCTCCTCTGAGGAGTGTACAGGAGCTAAGAAAATTCCTCCTCGATAGTCGTTCCACCTAGACCACACCGCGAACCACTTTCTGGGGCATCCTCGTGCTACGTATACAGTCTTCTCCCTAAACATGCACCAGTCTAGACTCCCCTTCCAGGAATTTAATAAACAAAAGTGATTCTATCCTGTCAAAAAGTGTAAAAAAGTGATACTAAATAGTTAATTAATTACTTAATTTATGTTTTTTGTTTTATTGATTTTTACAATGAATTAGTACAGTGAATTCAAAGTGATCCGTGGAATGCCACGGAAAGCACTAGGTGTTTTTAAAATACCCCTCACACACTATGAGTCCCATAGTGTCATGCTTCATCATGGGGGTCTTCCCGTCCCTCTACGGGGCGGGGCGTGCTACTACCAACGGCTACGCGGGAGCACTGTTGTTGTGATAATAAGGCTTATGTGTAGTGCAAGGGATGTGAGTGATTAGGGATACGTGAAAATAAAGATTAAAAAGACCCTGGCTAGTAGAAAAAACAATTTTATTCTGTTCTCTAGCTGGGACCGTTAAAAATGGGGAAAAGAGTAGGAAATCTCACAAATTAGTGGTTACCTACTGGGTCGACATGTTTCGTGAGCAGTCCCCACTGCTATACTCATCAGGACCAAAAAATAATAATCCCTTGAACACTAGAGAGAAACTCAAGATTTGTATGCCTATTCGTCTCTATTAGCAGACTTGAATGAAAGCTGCGCCCTAGGGTACATTGACCCCAATCGGATAATAGGACCAAATTGGTATCTGAAAAAAAGGAAAGAAGATGAAGAGAACACCAGTGATACATGGCTTTTTCATCATTGTCGGGTATGAACACATCACCATACTTGGAGAATATCTCGCTGCACATTCAGTCGATATTGATTTGTGATATATTTTTCTGAAGATATATATTTTTCATTCTATATCTAAGCGGGTGGGGTAAATTGTACTCATCACCCGATTTTTAGAGAAGCTAAAAGAGAAAAGGGAGTTGGACATAGAAAACAGACTATACGAGACATTACCACACACACACACACAATGGTATTGTATGAATTCGTTGACTGTATACATAAAATAAACATGATGGCACACAGTCATACACTACATGCAAGGAGACGTAATGTACATACTTTGATTAGTTGTAATGTTCAGGCTTCATGAGCACGCACTGGAGGGGAGGACGCCTGGTAATCGTCACTACAGAATAGTAAATATCGTAATAGTTAGAGAAACGGTAGCTGCTGGTGGTAGTCGAGCTTACCAAGCTCCTGACCTGTTTTTAAGGACCTGGCCGGGTCGCAACTTACAGTTTTCAGGATCTTGCCTCGCTTCCGTATGCCTCCGTGCCGCTCCGTCGATGTAAACACTGAAGTCTGCAGCAGTGTTTTTATTGGCCGGGAGCACGTAGGAAGCAGGCGCGCTACTAGAGCGTGAAAGGCTTTAAAATGGCCGCCCAACATGGACTTTCGTGAAACACCAATCCCTCACTTCCTGGTTACGGGAATAGAGTAGCGACTTGATGCAGGACACCCACAAATGAAGTCACAACACGAACGATCTCGTTGTTCATTGGTCGTTGTTCAATCAAATATCTTTTCATTGTCTGTGATCGTCGGATGCCTCCCCGTCTTTATTGCAGAATAAAAACACAGAGAGCATACTGTTCATGGGTGCAAACTCGTACCCGGAAAACAGAATGATCGTTTCACTCATTGTTAGTCATGGTTAGAGTTTTAACTGCGTACTGTAAAAAGAACCATCTCCTAGACTATATCAAACAAAATGGGGGACCGAAAAAGTGCTCCCCAAGAAATGTCGATAGTTACAGAGTGGATCTGTTAGAAGGTGGATCAGATAGGTTAGATTCAGCAGGTTTTTAAGGAATAAAGTTTATTCCAAAATTCTTTGATTCGAATTATAACTGACTCCATGGAATATCATCATTAAGGCCTTTGATGTTGGTTTTAATGCGATGTACCCATCTTTGTTCTTTTTCAAACAGGTGTTTGTCATTTGGTACATGTTCTATGACTGTCCATGATATTTCTTCTGGTGTGTGTGCGAAGTCAATGAAATGTGCTGCCATTTTCGTTGCTCCTTTTTTGCACTTGATGTTACTTTTGTGCTCGCCGATTCTCACTTTTACACATCTCGTGGTCATCCCTATATATTCCAATTGGCAGGGACATCTGATCAAGTACACAACGTTGTTACTGTTGCAGGTGGTGAATCTTCTCTGTTCCCATTCGGTGCCATCAGAAAAAGTGATACTTGTAGTTTTTTTGGTAAGATTGCAGACTTTGCATCTTCCACATGGATGATGTCCTTGGATTTTGGCCATGGAGGTTGATAGACCTGTAGGATCATTGTTGCTGGGTCTAGTATGGACCAACATATCACGTATGCTTTTGCCTCTTCTGTGTGCGAAGATGGGTTTTGGGAGCTTGAGTCCACCACTATTCAAAATGCGCCAATGTTTATTTACGATTTTCGTAATTTTATTGGAGTTGGTGTTATAAGTGGTGATGCAAAAAGGTCGTTCTTCCTTTGGTTTTGGTGTAGTTGGTTCGAGAAGACTTTCTCTGCAATTGTTGCGTGCTCTTTTGTATGCTTTCTCGATAATTCGTTTAGGGTATTGTCTTTTTGCTAATTTCACTTTTAGATCTTCCGATTGGTTTTTAAAATCTTCAACCTCAGTGCAATTGCGTCGTAGGCGCAAAAATTGTCCATAGGGAAGGTTATCACGTAAGTGTTTTGGGTGGAAACTCTGGTACAATAAAAGGCAATTTTTCGCTGTGGTTTTGAAGTGAGTTGTAGTCACAGGTCTTCCATCTTTTGGTGATATGTTTAAGTCAAGAAAGGTCAGCTCCTTGTTGGATATTGTGCTGGTAAACTTCAGAAACTCATCTTGATAGTTGAGCCAGGTCATGAATTGATTGGCAGTGGTCTCATCGCCATTCCAGATGATCAAAATGTCATCAATGTATCTTTTCCAGATACCAATGTGGCCCTGGAAAGGATTATTGGGATGTAAAATCCTCGTGGTCTCTAGATGATGCACATAGAGACCAGCTATACTAGGAGCAAAGGTGCTCCCCATGCTGGTCCCGTGCTTCTGAACCCCCAGAAACATCATCATGGAATGCTGCAGCCTAGCATTGAGAGAAAATTTCTTCAGATACGAAGACACCATCTACCTTCAGAAGCACGGGACCAGCATGGGGAGCACCTTTGCTCCTAGTATAGCTGGTCTCTATGTGCATCATCTAGAGACCACGAGGATTTTACATCCCAATAATCCTTTCCAGGGCCACATTGGTATCTGGAAAAGATACATTGATGACATTTTGATCATCTGGAATGGCGATGAGACCACTGCCAATCAATTCATGACCTGGCTCAACTATCAAGATGAGTTTCTGAAGTTTACCAGCACAATATCCAACAAGGAGCTGACCTTTCTTGACTTAAACATATCACCAAAAGATGGAAGACTTGTGACTACAACTCACTTCAAAACCACAGCGAAAAATTGCCTTTTATTGTACCAGAGTTTCCACCCAAAACACTTACGTGATAACCTTCCCTATGGACAATTTTTGCGCCTACGACGCAATTGCACTGAGGTTGAAGATTTTAAAAACCAATCGGAAGATCTAAAAGTGAAATTAGCAAAAAGACAATACCCTAAACGAATTATCGAGAAAGCATACAAAAGAGCACGCAACAATTGCAGAGAAAGTCTTCTCGAACCAACTACACCAAAACCAAAGGAAGAACGACCTTTTTGCATCACCACTTATAACACCAACTCCAATAAAATTACGAAAATCGTAAATAAACATTGGCGCATTTTGAATAGTGGTGGACTCAAGCTCCCAAAACCCATCTTCGCACACAGAAGAGGCAAAAGCATACGTGATATGTTGGTCCATACTAGACCCAGCAACAATGATCCTACAGGTCTATCAACCTCCATGGCCAAAATCCAAGGACATCATCCATGTGGAAGATGCAAAGTCTGCAATCTTACCAAAAAAACTACAAGTATCACTTTTTCTGATGGCACCGAATGGGAACAGAGAAGATTCACCACCTGCAACAGTAACAACGTTGTGTACTTGATCAGATGTCCCTGCCAATTGGAATATATAGGGATGACCACGAGATGTGTAAAAGTGAGAATCGGCGAGCACAAAAGTAACATCAAGTGCAAAAAAGGAGCAACGAAAATGGCAGCACATTTCATTGACTTCGCACACACACCAGAAGAAATATCATGGACAGTCATAGAACATGTACCAAATGACAAACACCTGTTTGAAAAAGAACAAAGATGGGTACATCGCATTAAAACCAACATCAAAGGCCTTAATGATGATATTCCATGGAGTCAGTTATAATTCGAATCAAAGAATTTTGGAATAAACTTTATTCCTTAAAAACCTGCTGAATATAACCTATCTGATCCACCTTCTAACAGATCCACTCTGTAACTATCGACATTTCTTGGGGAGCACTTTTTCGGTCCCCCATTTTGTTTGATATAGTCTAGGAGATGGTTCTTTTTACAGTACGCAGTTAAAACTCTAACCATGACTAACAATGAGTGAAACGATCATTCTGTTTTCCGGGTACGAGTTTGCACCCATGAACAGTATGCTCTCTGTGTTTTTATTCTGCAATAAAGACGGGGAGGCATCCGACGATCACAGACAATGAAAAGATATTTGATTGAACAACGACCAATGAACAACGAGATCGTTCGTGTTGTGACTTCATTTGTGGGTGTCCTGCATCAAGTCGCTACTCTATTCCCGTAACCAGGAAGTGAGGGATTGGTGTTTCACGAAAGTCCATGTTGGGCGGCCATTTTAAAGCCTTTCACGCTCTAGTAGCGCGCCTGCTTCCTACGTGCTCCCGGCCAATAAAAACACTGCTGCAGACTTCAGTGTTTACATCGACGGAGCGGCACGGAGGCATACGGAAGCGAGGCAAGATCCTGAAAACTGTAAGTTGCGACCCGGCCAGGTCCTTAAAAACAGGTCAGGAGCTTGGTAAGCTCGACTACCACCAGCAGCTACCGTTTCTCTAACTATTACGATATTTACTATTCTGTAGTGACGATTACCAGGCGTCCTCCCCTCCAGTGCGTGCTCATGAAGCCTGAACATTACAACTAATCAAAGTATGTACATTACGTCTCCTTGCATGTAGTGTATGACTGTGTGCCATCATGTTTATTTTATGTATACAGTCAACGAATTCATACAATACCATTGTGTGTGTGTGTGTGGTAATGTCTCGTATAGTCTGTTTTCTATGTCCAACTCCCTTTTCTCTTTTAGCTTCTCTAAAAATCGGGTGATGAGTACAATTTACCCCACCCGCTTAGATATAGAATGAAAAATATATATCTTCAGAAAAATATATCACAAATCAATATCGACTGAATGTGCAGCGAGATATTCTCCAAGTATGGTGATGTGTTCATACCCGACAATGATGAAAAAGCCATGTATCACTGGTGTTCTCTTCATCTTCTTTCCTTTTTTTCAGATACCAATTTGGTCCTATTATCCGATTGGGGTCAATGTACCCTAGGGCGCAGCTTTCATTCAAGTCTGCTAATAGAGACGAATAGGCATACAAATCTTGAGTTTCTCTCTAGTGTTCAAGGGATTATTATTTTTTGGTCCTGATGAGTATAGCAGTGGGGACTGCTCACGAAACATGTCGACCCAGTAGGTAACCACTATTTTGTGAGATTTCCTACTCTTTTCCCCATTTTTAACGGTCCCAGCTAGAGAACAGAATAAAATTGTTTTTTCTACTAGCCAGGGTCTTTTTAATCTTTATTTTCACGTATCCCTAATCACTCACATCCCTTGCACTACACATAAGCCTTATTATCACAACAACAGTGCTCCCGCGTAGCCGTTGGTAGTAGCACGCCCCGCCCCGTAGAGGGACGGGAAGACCCCCATGATGAAGCATGACACTATGGGACTCATAGTGTGTGAGGGGTATTTTAAAAACACCTAGTGCTTTCCGTGGCATTCCACGGATCACTTTGAATTCACTGTACTAATTCATTGTAAAAATCAATAAAACAAAAAACATAAATTAAGTAATTAATTAACTATTTAGTATCACTTTTTTACACTTTTTGACAGGATAGAATCACTTTTGTTTATTAAATATCAGATAGGAGGTAGGTTCTATCCTAATACCTCTTCACTCCCTCTCTTTGATTATTTCTTCTCCCCTTCCAGGAAGCCAGGGTTGGAGGAGCTGCCGCCCCCCCACTGCCGGGCGATATCTCGTTTGACCACCATTGCCCCCAACGTAGCCCAGAGCCTCTCCATAACTGTTAAATCAGTGGGTCCCCACATGTTTAAAAGACATCTTTTAGCCATCTGGACAGATGGTTTTATGTAGCACTTCTTCCATCACTTCATATATTTCCCGCCAATACCTTTGTATATGATCACATTCCCATTTTATGTGGATGAAGGTACCTACGTGCCCACAATGGCGTCTGCAATCACCCTCCTCCCCATGTGGACTAATTGGGGCCCAGTGATGTATGTTCTGTGAAGTATCTTGACTTGGACCAATCGCAGACGTGCCGAGATTGCCACTTCCCTAGGTGAGGCAACCGCCGCCCGCCACTCTTCGTCATCAAACTCCAGTCCGTCTCTCCCCCAGCACTCATGTAAGCACCCAAGCGGGTCAGGGATGTTGTTAATCAGTTTCTTATACGTAAGGGAGATAGCTTTTTGGGGAAGGTAGCCATCTAGCAAACGGTCCTCTAATGGCGATGATTCTGGGGGGATTGTGCCTTTCTGCAGGATCGCTGTGATGGCATGGCGAATCTGCAAATAGCGGAAGAATTCCGTACTAGAGAGCTCGAATTGCTGCTGGAGTGTGGCAAAAGTAACCATAGCACCCTTCACCCAGAGATCACCCAAACGGGATATACCAATCAGGTCCCATTTATCAAAGCCTTTCGTGGACCAGAGATTACCTAACTGCTCGGAGTCCCACAGAGGCATCGCCAGTGTAAGCTTCTGGTCCCAACCTAAGCTTTTATTGACGGAGTGCCAAATCAGAACAAACTGTTTGGTGGGGCCAGTAAGGGAGAGTCTCCGGGGGTTGGAATACAAGGCTCTATTATAGTTCCCTCCGGGCAGTAGCCACCTGTCCATAGCAAAAGCCGGGTCATCAGGCTGGCGATAAGGGCATTGATTAATGGCTTCCAGGTGGGAAGCCCAATAATATTTTCGAATGTCAGGGAGGTTGATGCCCCCGTTGTACCAGTTCAGGACCAATTTGATAAGTGCTATTCTGGGCCTCCCCTCCCACAGTAACTCTCTCTGTAGCCCCTCAATTTCTCTGAAAAATTGTGCTGGGACCGGATCTGGATAGTTTTGTAAGGCATATAGCAGCCGGGGCAGTGACATCATTTTAAATAGTGCCGCTTTACCCAACAGCGAGAGCGGCAGAGTCCTCCAACAAGCCACATCCCTCTTAAGTCGCTGCAGGGGCGGGTCCAGGTTCCGTTCGTATTGGAGTTTAGGATCAGTGGTGATAAAGATTCCAAGTTAACGGAAACCATCCCTCCCCATCTCCATCGGGCAAGTTCTGGGCAATGGGGGAGACTCACCTCCCAGCACATATATAAGTGACTTGCTCCAATTAATTGAATAGCCCAAATATTTTCCAAATATCGTGAAAATATCCAGCACACAGATTAAAGACTTTTTTGGGGAGGCTAGATAGAGGAGAACATCATCAGCATAAAGCGAGATGCGGGTCTGTACGGATCCAGGCCGCCAGCGGCTCCAGGGCGAGGGCAAACAGCAGGGGGGAAAATGGGCACCCCGTCTGGTCCCACGGTGCAGCTGGAATGGGTCTGATCGCTTTTTGTTAACTATCACCTGGGCCATAGATTCTGAGTATAGGAGTCTAATCCATGCTATAAAGACAGGTCCAAACCCCATTTGGGCGAGGACAGCTAGCAGTTATGGCCACTCTATGGTATCAAAGGCCATGGAGGCGTCTAGCAACACTATCACAGCACGCTTGTTAACAATATCTGCCCTCCCCAGCACTCCATGAACCCTGCGCAAATTAAGGGCTGTGTTACGGTGGGGCATAAAGACCGATTGATCCGGGTGAACCAGTGTTGTTATCACTCGAGATAGCCGTGTGGCCAGGAGTTTGGCAAGAATCTTGGGCTCCGCATTGAATGAATGAATGAATGAATGAATAAAACACTTATAAAGCGCATGGCTACCAAAAGGCCTCCCAGCGCTAAAGACAAGCCTAAACCACATGTGTAGAGAAAATCAGGAGAACAACAGGGTCTTAAGACGTTTACGGAATGATAGGTAATTAACCTCGAGTCGAATACCATCTGGCAGCTGATTCCAGGATTTCGCAGTAATAACGGCAAAAAGGCGGCCGCTGCTCCGAGCTCGATTGACTTTGGGAACAACGGCAAGATGTTTCTTCTCCGAGCGAAGTGGTCTGTTGGGGAAATATGGGGAGATAATCGTTTGAAGAATCAGTGGGGCACTGTCCGCCAATGATTTATGGGCAATACACAAGGCCTTAAATTGAATTCTTTTGTCTACTGGAAACCAATGCAAAGCATTGATATGTGGTTTAGCAGATTCCCGGTTATTAGCCTGCATAAGGAGTCTTGCTGCACAATTTTGTACCGTTTGTAACTTTTTTATGGTTGAGCAAGCGGAACCCAGGTAAAGCACATTGGCATAGTCAAGCCTCGACATAATCAGTGCTTGCATCAGCAGTTTCCTGACATTAAAAGGCATGAGGGGCAAGAATCTCCTGATCATTTTAATAATGCCATAACAGGTGCCGGCTACCCTGTATGCCTGTGTCTTAAAGTTCAGGTTATGGTCCAACCACACTCCGAGACTTTTTATTTGGTCTTTCGGGGAAGGCATGGCCCCCATGCATTTAGGCCAGAGAGTTTCCATCTTTAGGTTGGTAGTCTTTCCCAAGAACATCAGTTCTGTTTTAGCAGCATTCAACTTTAGGAAAGAAGAGTCCATCCAAGACGAAACCTTTTCTAGACAATTAGCCAGCATGGACTTATTGTTGCCCAAATGATTGAGGGACACAATAAGCTGAGTGTCGTCAGCGTACATGGTGATCGTAACCTCAAAAAGCTCGACAATCTCTGCCAAAGGGTGCATATAAACATTAAAAAGTGTGGGGCTCAGGGAGGAGCCCTGAGGCACCCCACACTGCAGCGGCAACCATTTGGAGGCGGCATTGTTCTCAAAAACTGAAAAGGAATGATCTGAAAGGAAGAACTCAAGCCATTTGAGTAGCATACCAGTCACTCCACTCTTTCTGAGTCTTGCTAACAGTAGTTGATGATTAACCACGTCGAAGGCCGAGCCAGGATGAGGGGGTGTGCCGCGTCACAGGGGGAGCCAGATATCAAGCGGTCAAAGTGCATTTTTAAAGTTTTCATATCTATAGTTGGAATGGATTCAATAAATGGATTTGAGGGTAGGGGATGGTCCCTGGTCGAAGGGGGATTTGCCACATCTATCGAGGCAGAAAGGGGGGGAAAGGCAGAATAGATATCTTGAATTTTCTGATAGAAAGAGTGAGCCAGTTCATTACACCGAGCTGGGGCATCTTCAGGGGGCAAGGAGGGCTCAGGAGATAGCAAGAGTGATTTGGTGATTTTAAAGATTTCACGCGGGGAGTTGGAGGCCAACATTTAAGAGGGAGATTGGCCTGTAGGAGGTGCATTCGTTTCTGAGCTTCCCTTCCTTGGGAATCACGACAAGGGATGCCAGTCTCTGATCCGGAGGAAGGACACCCACACTTCTATTCTCCTCAAACATGGATCGGAGAAACAGGGCAAGGCCGTCAGGACGCAGTTTGTAAAGCTCAATGGGCAAGCCGTTAGGCCCAAGCTCCTTCCCTGGGCGTAAGCTCCTAATTGCCTGGGCTATTTCATCGTTGGCTAGGTCGCTATCTAGGAATTTAGTGTCTTCCTCAGAGAGAGTGGTCAAACGGATATCACGAAGCAGGCCCATGGAGTCCTCTTCAAGGAACGGCGAACTCGACTGGTAAATTCTGTCATAATATGTAGCGAATTTGCTGACTATTTCGAGAGGGTCGATGTAAACTCCACCCTCCTCGTCGGACAGCTCTGGGAGAATTCTGTTAGCCCGTTCCTTCCTGTCTAACCAGGCCAGGAACTTCCCGGCCTTATCACCCCACTCATATACCCTACCATCTCTCTCGCTCCCCCCAACTCTTAGCCCTGTCGGTAGCAATACTCTTATATTCGTCCCTCTTGAGCTCTAGGAGGTGGATTGCTTCTGGGCCCATTTCCTCAGCAGGTCTGTCCTCGAGGCATAGAATATCTTTCTCTATGGCTTCAAGGTCTTTTTGTTTTTCTTTTTTAATTCCAGCAGAGAGAGCTTGTCCCTTTATCACGGACGTAAACGCCTCCCACAGAGTCCGGGGGGAGTCGACCGAGCCCTGGTTCTCCTGAAAGTAGTTGTCAATTGCGAGTAGGAGACCCTTGCGAACCAAGGGGTTGCGGAGAAACCAGGGGTTGATGGGCGCAATCACGCCCACCCGCGTATCACCCAGAACCAGCCGAGTCCATATTGGGGAGTGATCAGTGATTCCCTGTGCTAGGTGTCGGATCTCACGGATGTGTGTGGCTTGAGATGCGGGAGTTATGAGATAGTCAATGCGAGAGAAGCTTCAATGCGCTCCTGAGAAAAATTTGTTTTGGATGTCACTAGGATGCGGTGTCCGCCAAAAATCAGATAAGCCAAAGGACTCCAGAAAGTCTGAGAGCCAACGATACGAGGGGCCAATGTTGCAGGGGGTGACGGTCAAGGGAAACAGAGACAACAGCATTGAAATCACCTCCCACGAGTAAGAGACCCTCGGGAAGTGAAAGCAACTGGGTCCCTAAATCGGAAAAGGTTTACGTTTGCAGGCCAGACGGTACATATACTGACATTAGAGTGAGTGTGTTGCCCTCCTACTGTCCCGTCACCGCAGCGTACCTGCCCCACTCATCAGTATGTGTTGTTTGTACATAAAAAGGAAGAGAGATTTTAATCAGGATTCCCACCCCCCTAGATCCAGAGGTGAAACCAAAATGGGCCACCAACCTATATCCCCATCTATTTAGTGCCTTGCACGAGTTGCCCACAAGGTGCGTCTCCAGGAGGAAAACCACCTCCGGGGAATGGCGTTTAAGGTATTGGAGGACCAAGGTGCGCTTCTCCTTGTCACCAAGCCCGTTGACGTTCCAACTCAACAAGGTGAAACTCCTATCCCATTGTGTATCCATAAATAGTGTCAGATGTGGGTTTGCCTTCGTAGGCCCTTATAGATAGTGCTGCCGAATGAACTAGAACAAATGAACCCCCCTCCCACTCCCAACTCCAACCACCCCCTCCCTGCTCCCCTGCACTCTGGGCCTAGAACTACCCATGAGATTAACTTGCAGAGTGCCTGTCGCCCAACCCGAAAACTAAGTAGCTAAATGAGGGGGGAAAAAGAAGGTGCTCCATCCCCCAGCCCAACCACAGTTGCCAATACTAATCAGTATCATGCCCCGTAGGGGACAACCTCCAGTGTCTCTAGGAACAAAAAAGGCATAGGATAAGTCGGACGGTCAATGTACCTCTTGGCCGTCAGGGCCTCCCCCGGGGCCGGCCCGACTCGGCTCCAGGTCAGGAACAAAACAAATGTTTGAGACCACAAAGGTAGGCCCACCCCACGGTCAGTCTCCCACCAGAGCGGGCTCAGCGGGCGTTATGTTCATTTGCATCTCTCCAGCCCTCCAGCCAGTCCGCTGCGTCCTCAGCACGGTCGAAAAACCATGGTTTGCCATCCACCTCAACCCGCAACCTAGCCGGGAAGAGCATAGCGTACTTAAGGCCTTTGTCCCTGAGTCTCTTTTTGACAGTAAGGAAGGATCTTTTTTGTTTCTGGATGGCTTGAGTGAAGTCCGGGAAAAAGGAAATGGTTGCGTTTTCATATTTGAGAGGGGGCGCTGCCCTGGCACACTGCAGGATCGTGTCCCGATCACGAAAATTAAGCAACCTGGCTAGTAAGGGTCGGGGGGGCCCAGGCTTCGGATGCCCCCCGGGGACCCTTTGTGCTCGTTCCACAACAAAGAACTTGGACAGTCCCTTAGGGCAAAGATGTTTAAGTATCAGATCCTCGACAAAGAGGTCAGGCGTCTGCCCCTCTGCCTTCTCCGACACTCCAATAATACGTACGTTGTTGATCCGGGAGCGCCCCTCGTAATCATCAAGCTTGTCCTCTGCATATTTTCGAAAGATTGCAGGTCACGGAGCGTGGTCTGGATCTGCGAGACATCTTCGACACAGCTAGTGGTGGTCACTTGGAGCTGCTGGACTTTCTCACTCATTTTTGCAAAGTCCGCCCTGATGAGAGTCATCTCCAATGCGATTGCATCCGTTCTCTGTTCCATCGAGGTTTGAACCCCGGCTATCGCTTCCATGACGTCCTTCAAGGTGAGGCCGGGGGGGCCATCTTCTGCGCCTCCGGTAGGTGCTTCTCACAAGGAGGTTTCAGAAACAGCCGCCTAAGAAAAGGTGTATTGTTTCAGTTTGCTTTGCTGTGACTGCTTGGTGCCCTTTCCACTCATGTTGACTACAGGCTCACCACTCCGCACCCTCCAATCTGTGCATGGGATGCACTGGTCACGTCCCAAACCTTCTGCGTCACGGGCGGGGAATGTGTAGGTCTTCGCCCCTCTCCACCACACCCCAACCGGCTCAATGGCCTTTGTGAGTTGATAGATTTGACTGTGCAGGCTTTCGTCTGGGGGGGAGGGGGGCCGCGATCTTCGACCCACATTCACCAGTGAGTGGGGTCTCGCAGTGGGGTCCCAGGCTCAGGCTGCCGCCCCGTCTCCACGTGATCTGCACCCCCGGGTCATGCCTCCCTACCTCAGCCAACCGGGTTCTTCAGCCACAAGGACTGCAGCGAGTGCAGCAGGCCGTGCGCCCTACAGCCGGGCCCGGAACACAGGTCTCAACCTCCTCCTCTCCCAAAGGGCCGTGTGCATCATTGTTTGCGTAGGGTAGCCTCTCCCCGCAGCACTACAGGGGCACCGGCCTGTCCTCGATGCAGTTCCAGGGGTTACACCCCTCAGTTTCAACAGAGGCGGCTGGGATTGCTGATGTGGAAGGGCCGGCTGCGCCGCCGATCAACATAACCCAGCAGGCCCCACAGCTGATTTCAGGCATGCATAGACGGGCCGGGGAGGGCATTCGGTGATTCCACTGCTCCTAGAATCGTAACGGGGGACGGCGCAGCTTCCGTGGCACCTCCGGCACCACTCCCCCTGGGTCAGGCCTCAATCCCCGGTGTCTCCTGATTCCACGGTCGCCCGCACTCACATGTCACACGGGCTCTGCAGTCACCACATGTCCCGGTCCGTTACTCCAGGCAGGCCGCAAAACACCGGGGCTTCCCACTCGCCCCACGGATCAGTGGCAGCCGCGGCAACTGGCCAGGTCAATTTCGGAACACTGCTGGAGGCTATCCCTGTGAGCGGGGATCGGATGAGTGTGGCGGATGGTGTGGTTTCGGGATATGCAGGACGGAGCTACTCCCTTACGCGGCCATTTCGCTTCAGCACGAAGCCACGCCCCCATGAAGCTCATTCTTGCTTTGGTATCAGCTCATTGTGTAATTACTGTGACGAGGAAGATGGATGAGGAGGTAATGCCCGGTTACTTACTGGTAATCTTCATTACTCCGAGTCCTAGTCTTCCTCGCTACAGTATAGTTTCCCATCCCTCCCTTCTCTGTTGCGTATGGCTTCATTTTTTTAGTGGTGGCTTTGGAGACAGGATGTGCTATGGATGGACTTCCTTTTTGTAGGAGGAAGAGGAAGTCATCCATATTGGAGGGATGAGAGGCTAGTATGCTAATTTTGAATTGGGAGTTTCTCTGGGAGGTTAAAGCTCATTGTGTAATTACTGTGGCAAGGAAGACTAGGACTCGGAGTAATGAAGATTACCTATAAGTAATGGCAGCCACACCGCGGGGGCTGCCGGGGCCTTTGTTATGCCTCTGAATGTAACTCCGCATCTGGCATTCACCAGCAGCCGGCCCTGATGGTATGAGTGTCTTGAAAAGAAACGTTGTGTGGTGGTCATCCTTGCTTTCCAGATTATTTTAATGAGTGTGTGTTATTAGGCTCTACTCCCTTGAGCTGAAAAGCACTATTATAGTATGCCTGAACAAGAGGCACCATTTTGATGATTCAGCCTCCTGCAGGCTGCTCTCACTTCCTTTTAATTGAGAAAAACAATTGACAAAACGCTGCTGCAAATTCTGGAGAACTGGACTACAATATTTCGGATCATTAGGAGAGCCCTGGCTGGGTTTACAACTCGCAGTTCTTGGCAAAATGTGTGCTTAGACCGAGGCGTCTTTTGTACGTTTTGATCATGCAAAACCTCTTGTTTGTATGTTTTGTTGATTTCCCCTCTGCTTTTGACAGAATTGGGATCTGGTTTAGACTATCACAAATTGGAATTTCACCCCAAAGTTCTGGGACGTTTGATAAAGTTTCATTTCAATACATGACTCCACATTCTGTTCAAGGCGTAAGGATATATTCTAATAAGATCTCAATTGTAAAATGCCTGAAACAAGTCTGTTTGCTGGCTTTTTTTTTTATGTAATACATTTTGTGGAACCTCCCTCACTGTCCTTTGTCTTCTGAAGCCTGGGCCGCAAAATCTGCATATCCCTCAGCCAGTTTTGACATACACAGATGACCTTGTTCTGTTGTCACAGCCCTAGGGGGCTAAAACACGTATGTATTGCTGCAATATCTTGTTTTGCCTCACTCAAAAGGCATAGAAGATTAATTTTAAAAGGCCTGTGGTTATGAAATTCATGGTTTTTCCTCTTAAGAGTAAATAGTATCTAAATGGACAACAGCTAGGGAAGGTCCACATATTTAATTGCATGGAAGTCATTTAGGGGCCACCAGGGGTCGCAACAGCATTAGCTGTCTTGTTCCTTGTGACCCTTGGCCTCAGAGGTTGTAAAAACAGTGCCAAGAACAAAAGGTAGAGTTCTGATGCGAACACTTTACTTCCTGCAGCTTCCACTGGGAGAGTACAGTTTGGTAAAATAATACATTCAGACGTCCAATGCAAACAGTTTAGAATACAAAATAAAATTAAGTTCATTAAAAAATGTATTATTTTTTTCAACTTGTTTCCTCAAGCCATTATTCTGATTACATGAAAATTATCTGCTGTGAAAGTTCTTGCATTATTAAAAAATAATAAGAAGTAATTTATACCAATAAGGTAGTTCGTATGGAATGTGTGGTCCCTGCAAATTCTTACCAGTGAGTCTGCCCATTATTTTTTCCTAAATCTCTTTTGTGTGCATCTCTGTGTGATTTAGAAATACATTTTTCTGAAGTAAAATCTTGGCTTCTGTTACTGTATGACATCAATTATTGTGTTGTCATCCGGATCATGGCATCAATTCCTGGTATTCAGGGCCAAAGTGTCATCAAATTATGTTGCGTCCTGTGATGTCACTGAGGTCAAAGGGTGTATGGTTTCACTTTCGCTATTCCTGGCATTTTGGTAAATCCAAATTCATGTTTAATTATCTGGACAGGCTATTAACTGGCAGAGGAAGTTGGGTGCCGCACATAAAACACCAATGTTTTAGAGCACTGGGCATATCTTATCAGTACTAAAATAATAGTGTACATATTGCAAAGGCTCCCATACTTCCATGATGAGATTTGATTTGGGTAAGATATACACACTGGCCTGACTTGAAGCATAAGTATTGGGGGGGGGGGGGGACATGGGAAGTAGCCGTTCTATATATGGCTGGCAGCCCAACAGGTGACAGCAAACATTGTCATTCAGTCTTGAATTTGAGCAACAGCAATCCGGTGTCTACAATGCGCTAAAAACGTTGGGACTGATTTAAAGTGTGGCAGTTGGGTTATGATAGATGCTATTGCATATATATTATAACATAAATCAGGCTTTTGGTCTTTGGAGATGAAAAGGCTGCTTATGCAGCAGTTAGCATAAGGCTAAAAAAAAGGTGTTCCAGCACGAAGCAAACTTCTCTGCTGTGTCAGCACTTTTGGACAAGCATGGCTCTCAGAAGACGTTCGTGGCCTTCTGATAGGACTATTTGGGGAGGGCATCAAAGCAGGAGTTCACAGTTATAATGAAACTCAATGTGGCCACCTTTGATAGGTGTTGAGAAATGTATAAGCTCCCTCTCGAAAGAGTTAGCAAAATTAAAATGGAAACTGAAAAAAAACAGTGGTTATGAGGGCTTTGAAAGCTACAAAGCACATACAAAAACACACTGCTTAAAATGTTTAAAGCTGATTTCATATGTACGTTTGCATGTATATCTATATGTGTATATTTAGATACAGATACAAGTATACATACAAAGTCAGATTTAAACATTTTAAGCAAACAATCGTTTTTTGTAAAGACAAGAAATGGGACAAATTTCATTTCATTTTAACTTTATTTCGGCAATAAGCCATAAAAGTCAGCAAGAGATAAGTATGAGATACATATATACAATTCATCATATTAATGGGAGATAATTACATTAAATTGGCGATAAAATTTGTTTTGTAAGTAACCCATAAGTACACAATACCGCTTATAAAAACATAAATAACAGTATATAAATATATAAATTAATTAAAAGCCAGAGAACAATTGATTGCATGGGCTGGAGAGACGATGAGACATAAGCAACACACAGAAAGTGGGGAAAAGGGGAAAGCAGAGCATAGATCCAAATATATTTACAGCTTGTAACCAGATCGTTTCCGAATAAAATACACTTTGTATAAAAATCTACTTATTCCAAACACCACTAACTGTGAGGTGTTTGACTTGAATATACGCTCTGCCTCTTTATAAGATCTAACCCCCACATAATTACAAACAGGTTTGATCCAACAAACCCTTGGTTTTTTGTATTTCGGGCAGAAAAAAAGTAAGTGGGCAGCATCTTCTTTAGCCCCTAGAGAGCAAAGGGTACACAAGTCAGGGCTTTTTACCTTCCCCCAACAGGATGTATATGCATTAATCTGTAAAACACCATACCTAAACTGTAAGTATAATGTTTTTGCTAATGGTGGACAGATCTCATCCATAAATTGCTCTAAACTAGGTGTATCTTTGAAAAGCATAAATTCCATGGTCAATTTGCCAGACGATGAGCTATACAATAGTTCACCGTTGACGTACGACCAAAAGGTATACTTTACAAGCTTCCTAGAAGACAATGTCATGTTCTGTGGAGCATCCCATAGATGAGCAAGCCCTAATCTTTCATACCACTTTGAAACATACTTTACCCATGGTGTGTTCAAATAGCCATCAATCTGAGATAGTTCTACAAGTCCACTTTTATAGACACTCAGTTCCGGGGTTACCCATAGTCTGACCGAATACAACAACGGTCTTAATATTACTTGGTAATCTATTTTTTTGAGGTTAATATCCAAAAATACAGGGACCAAAGGGGTTCTGGTTGGTATCCTTAGTAGACTACGCACAAAATAATTTTCCATTTTTCCAAAAGTGTTATTGCAATAGTAGCCCCAAACCTCAGCACCATACAGGGCAGCCGATTGTGCCTTAGCTTTGTATACTTCAAGAGCCGGGGATATAGCCTTGGAGTAGCTAGCTCCGTGAATTTTTAGAATAGGCAATGAGTTTTGTTTGAGGGATATGGAACTTTTGTCCATCTGTCCTTTCCAAGACAAGTTACTGTCCAGTAGAATCCCCAAATAGGTAAAACTCCCAACTTGTTCCAGTTTTTTATTTTCAAGGAACAGATTACTCCTAAGGGATTTTTTGGGGTTTATGGACATATACTTGGTTTTGCTAGGGTTTATTTCTAACCCCTTCCCCTCACAATATTTTTGGAATGTGTCAACCAAGTTTTGTAAGCCTCTCGGAGTTTGGGAAATAAGGATAGTATCGTCGGCAAATAATAATGCCGTAACCGCTTCACCACCTAGCTTTGGGGAATCGTGCACGCAGTTACTCAGATAACTTGGTATATCATTAACATATAGGGAAAAGAGTGTTGGGGCTAACACGCATCCTTGGCGCACACCACGGTCTACGGGAATAGCCCTTGAGATTTCACCATTCTTTCCCCATCTGATTTTAGCAAAATTCCCCGTGTGAAGCCTGATGAGTTCTTTAAGTAATTCCCCTGGGACCGCCATGTTCTTAAGTGTAGACCACAACAATTTACGCAGAACAAGATCAAAGGCGGCCCTAAGATCCACAAACGCCACATATAGACTACCCTTTCTTAGGTTTATGTACTTCCAACAGATGCACATAAACCTAAATACTTGATCGATAGTACTAATTTTGGATCTAAAACCAGCTTGATATTTAGTCAATATTTTAGTCTCTTCAGTCCAATCTAAAAGCCTGTTTAAAATATGTCTGGCAAAAATCTTTTGTAAAATGTCAATTAAACTAATTGGGCGGTAGTTACTAGGATCATAACGGTCTCCTTTTTTAAAAATTGTTATTATTTCAGCCCCTTTCCAGGAATCAGGGATTGGTGTACCAGCAGCAATCGAATTACACAGAAAGTTTATGTATGGTACCCACACTTCTACATCATGTTTTAGTAAATCGCCGGGAATTTTATCGGGACCAGGAGCTTTGCTCATTTTCACGGCCTGCAAGGCCTGAATGGATTCTTCTAAACTAAAATGTAAAGGAGCATTACTCATTTCTAAGTCTATCTCATGGTCCTTGAGGGACAAACTCTTCTTTTTATTGGCGTAAAGCTTGGTAAAATGATCACACCATGTATTTTCATCTAAGAAAATATCCTTAGTTGAACTACCCTTCTTATTCCCCTTGGCAATTAAGTTCCAGAACGTACTTTGGTCACGCTGCTTAGTTGCAATTAAGAGATCCTCCCAAATAGTTTCATCCCAGGATTTTTTTGCTTGGTCCATGGTTTTGTTATAAGTTAATCTTCCGTTTTTTATATCTAGACGATTTCCAGATTTTACTGCCTGAATCAGCCTTAATTTAGCTTGTCGGCAATCTTTATTATACCATGGGTTCACCATCTCGAGATGATTCCCTTCCCTATTACTGTCTTTTTTATAAGTTTTACTCAGTAGTGGAGTTAAAGCATCTAACAACTTATAATGCAAATCAAGAACACCCTGAGTACCCACTAAAGGTAGCTGGGGTGTTCCCAAAATTTCAGAGAAAACATTGTAGATGTTTTTCAATGTTTTTTCCGACCCCAAAATGTATGGCCATCTTACCGCACGTCTATTGTTAGATATTTGTAACTCCCCAGTTGATGATGTTGGTAACATTTCTTCGTCAGGTCTAGTAATAAATGGGTGAGGATCTAACCATAATTGGAGAGGGAAGTGATCACTCTCTGTCCTTTGGTCTACCTTAAAATCTGCTATTAATTCCCATACGTTCCGGGATGCCATTACAAAATCTATGTGTGATCTGTAAGTTCCCTTGAAATAAGTCGGAGCTGCTGGTCTATCCGAAAAAAAACGGCCGTTACAAGCCCTTAAGTCGTGCGCCACAGTCAGTTGCAAAATTTGTAAAACGGCTACGATGTTATTAACTGAGCCCACTGACTCTAAGGGTAAAATATCATTAACGGCGTCTTGTTCATCGAATATTTTTTCCATGCCTGAAACAGGCTCATATTTACAATTAAAATCCCCGCCAACTAATACTTTTGCATTATCTCCCAGTGTATCTAAAAAGGAATCCAGGAGTTCTATTGTTTTAGATTCCTTATGAGATGGATATGGTCTATTGTATATATTTATTAAGTAAATGATTTCTTTCCTTCTGGTAAGAATTTTAATGCCAAGTAGATCTGGAGGGGTAATGGATATCTGGCTAGCATCTATTTCTAGAGACACTTTAACCCAAATAACCAATCCCCCTGATGCTCTACCTCTAATAGATGGTGTTGCATTAGAACAATATGTTTTATAACCCAACCTGTGGGGAGTTTCCACCATCCATGTCTCCTGTAAGAATATAATATCATAATCCTCAATGTATGAGGACCATATCACATCCATTAAATTCTTGGCTAACCCAGCTATATTCCAAGATAACATTCTGATACTTGGATCCTCTTTTACATGTGGTGAAGCTGGGCCTACTAATATGATATCATTCCCTGTATTGACCTCAGATATGACTAAAGGATTTGCCTTGTTAGCTTGATTAGCAACTTCAATATCGTCCTTTCCCTCCATGGACATTGTATGATACTTGTCTATGACCCCCGAACTAGCTGCCTCACTCGTTGTAGGATAGGAGGATGAAATCTTATTTCCCAACTTGTCTAACACAGTATCACCGGGGCATATTGGTATTGTAAATTTTGAACCCAATTGTTCAACATTCACGTCTGAACCCCATATCTGATTGTCTATTCGTGTGTCTGTGCTTGATTCATTTAGTTGTAAAAGTCAGTCATTTTGATCTAACATGCTCAATGCTGAGAATCTATTTTCAGTTGGGATGATAAAGTTTATGCCACTGCTATTGAGCAAGGGTCTGCGATTGTTAGGCAATTGTGGTACTCTGGTCAAATGCCTATAGAAATACCCCAAAGAATGCACACCCACATCAAACTCCCCTAAATCCCGGGATGCTGCTCTTAGAAGGACGGTCGCAGCGTGCTGGGGGTGTCTAAAATTAATAATTATGCAATCCCCCTTACACCTTTTTCTTGCGTTACCAATCCAGGATACCCTTCTAGTAGACAGAATGTCATCAGAGAGGAGTGGGGGGAAACCACAGTTTTTATGTAACCAAGCAATTGATTTCCGTTTAAGAGAATCGTGGGATTCCTCCCGATAATTTGGTACTGTCGAATCTGGGGGTGGGACATTTGAAAGGACTACAACATAAGGTTCACAATCAGGCGGGAGATTAATATGGTTTAGTCTATATCCAGGAGTAGTAATCCTCTCACTATTAGGTGGAGCTACATTTGACTGAGTGGTACAACCAACTGGATGACATGTCTCCCTGGGTAGAGATTTGGATGGGCTTTTTCTTCTGATTGTGGCCGGCTGTGCCTGATCATTTGAATGTGTTTCTGACTCAGGAGTTGTTGCGGTCTGATTTTTCCTCTTATTCTCTAGGAGACCGCCCAACCTAGATACCTCCGTAGATAAGAAATCAATTTTTTCCAAGAGGGGTTTGGTCGCCAGATCTAATTTTGCCTCAAATAGGCTAGATACCTCCATGGATAAAGAATCAATTTTTTCCATGAGAGGTTTAGTTATGAGGTCTAATTTTGCCTCAAAAATCTTGGCAATGTGTCCCAAAAGGTTATCGTTCCCATCACCCTTGCTAGCTGTATTATCAGTAGCAGTCGCAGTATTTCTATGTCTTTGGTCCAACTTCAACTTAGAGTGGGCATTTCCCCACTTAGGGTTTTCCTACATTTCCTAACAGGTCTCTTAGAGGGGGAATGAGGTGACACAGGTTCACTAGGTAACTCTAACGGTGCTTGAGTAGATACTTCATGATCTAATGAAGTGGTAGCTAAGGTTTCAATACGAGAAGTATCAATACTGGGTAAATCCAACATAGTAAGATCACTTCCAATATCAATAGCTATAGAAGTGGTGAGATCCGGAGTAGAATCCTTCCCCAGGGATTTTCTTCGGTCGTTGTTTATCTTGCTCACCATTTTGACCAGATAGTTGTCCAAGGTGGAGTTCTTTGTGGCCATTCTGAGTCTCAATACGAATGTGTTAGTCTCTAGTATTGGTCTCTAGTATTGGTAGTAAGAAATCAGTACTGTATAAAATCGTATCTCTACGCACCAGTAGAGAACACAAGAAAAGTTAAAAGAATACCTATCTCATTTCGAACGCAAGTTGTTACAGTACCATAACGGGACAGCAACCCTGGTACAGTGATTGTTAAACTGGATAAAACCTTAATCCAACTCACGTCATCAACGTAGTAACGATCAATTTTAAGAATCCTTGATTTAGGGGGGTGGCCCGACCCGACCTCTTCCGGCCTCCTAACGGCCACACAACGGCCCGCCCTTTGCCCGGGCTTAGCCCGGCGCCGCCCGCGCGCGTCCCGCGACGCGGAGGGAGCCTCAGCAATTTATGCGCCTCCGGGCGCGCAGCTCGTAACCACCAGGAAGTGGTGTCGGGAACTCTGGGAGCTGTAGTCCCCCCCCACAGCGGCCAGCGGTAACGATGGCGGCGGGAGAGACCAACAGCGTGAGCAGCCCAGGAAGAGTGCAGCAAGATGTGAACGGTGTCGGCGGCGTCAGGTAAGTTATGATTCTGGCCCCCAAAACGGCAGTCAAAACGGCAACTTTTTCTTCTGAAAAGGGGCTCGATATTGAAGTGGTTCCTCCTGCTTGACTTTTACTTCAAACTAGAGCTGCGGGTCACGTCTGGCTTGCGTAGACTGACCTTGTCTGCGATCCTGATGCCCTACTCCGCCGAATTGTTGATCCAATGATTCCTGCCAGTCACATCCCAGGTGCCCCCTCTCCTCGGTGCAGGAAACGTATTCAGAAGTTGCCAGATCTCGTTACCTAGCAAAGAGAGATGAAGGTCTGCATGGCATGCACCATTGTTGAAATACACAACTCTTCTCAGAGGGACAAATACACCGCTCCACACTCACGAAAGCAGATGGGAGCACACCACAGATCCTTTTCAAGTGTTACTCCCCGAGGAATGCTCACTTTTCATGGTCCGCGGCACCTTTATCAGTCAGTTCAAAACAAAGACATACAATCATTCAACGCGCGTCCATCACTGTCCGCAAAGCCCCCGCAGGCGCACTATGGGACAAATTAATTTGTGTGGCAAGGTGCAGAGTATGATTTTTTTCCCCTGTATCGCTTCCTGGCACTTTGATGGGCTGTGGTGACAGGACACACAGGTGGAGGGGCCGGGGGAGGGTGCGTTGAGGACAAATAAAGCTGTGGTACGGGTCCTACCTCCCCCCTAGAGACTCCCACTGTGTGGGTGCCTGGCAATGTTTGCAAAGTAAATTGTTCTCTTGTGTTTCTTTAGTGAACTGTGTAACAAATCTAATGAATTTCTCTACACACATTCCTTTGAACCAAAATATTGAGATAACTAGAATTGCATTAAGGACTCCAGTGCTAATGAGGAAAGGTTAGGTTTCTTACTGTATCTAAGGCTGTGAACAGTATGTCATCAGACGCTATTCAACAATTTTTAAGGCCAGCATATTATTTATATTTGCATAATAGTCCAGGTACATTGTGTAGATATATCGCTTGACAGAGTTAGTTTTATTTAAGATGAGAGAGGTACACTCCAGTGAGCACTGTTGAGCTGTGTTCATAAAGTGTAACTACATGTCTAGCTTTAATGAATTTATACAGGCTGAGTTATGATATGTGTTGGACTTGGCCCTTTTTGCAGGGTTATCCCCAAACTTTTTGCTTCTTCCTCCTATTTTTTCCTGACATGTGTTTGTTGGCTTTAGAACTCTGGGCACTTTACCACTGCTAATCAGTGCTAAAGTGCTTATGCTCTCTGTGTAAATTGTGTTTATGGAATGGTGTTTCCATGATTGGCTATTTGATTTACTTGTAAGTCCCTAGTAAAGTGCACTGGATTTGCCTGGGCCTGTAAATAAAATGCTACTAGTGGACCTGCAGCACTGATTGTGCCACCCACATGAGTAGCCCTGAAAAGGTATTTCAGACATGCCACCGTAGAGCCTGCGCATAGTTTTAAACTGCCATGTCCACCTGGCAAGTGCACCCACTTGCTAGATCCTAACCTTCCCTTTTCTTACATGTAAGACACACCATGGTAGGCCCCAGGTACCCCCCGGGCAGGGTGCAGTGTATGTGAAAGATAGGACATGTACTAATGTGTGTGACATGTCCTAATAGTGAAATACTGCCAATTTTGTTTTTCACTATTGAAAGGCTATCTTTCCCATAGGATAGAATAGGAAATACTTTGTAACCTTGTAATCTTACCAGTACAACTTCCCATTGGGACAAGATAGGGAACTAAAGTTTAGGATCTCTGAACTCAGAATTTAATAAGACATCTTTTAGTAAATATGTTTTTTAAACTCTGTGTTCCACCATTCTGCGTGCCTCTGTCTATTTGTGTATTCACTGTCTGATTTTGGATTGACAGGGGCTAGGGGTGTGCATTCACAGTAGACAGCCACTGTGGCGTTTAAGGTGGCCCTTCCTGGATGACTCAGAGATGAGCTGAATAGACCTTGGCTGAATTTAGAGTAGTGGGAGCAGTTTTCCTTGCACCTGAATAAAGCCTATCTCCCTTGCACAATGCTCGCTCCACCCCCTGTGATCATACTGCACCAGTGAGGACAGAACTGGTTTGGACTTGGCTCAGAGACCCTTGCACAAAGAGAACAAAGACAAAATGGGTTACAATTAGTAGACCTTAAGCTCCAAATTGTATATTATTTCTGGACTCAAGACACACCTTTGCCAAGGAGAAGAGCTGTGAGGAGGAGTACTACCCCTTTGCTGTGTGCTGTGTGGGGTTGGCCTGCAGTTCCTGTTTCTGCCAAGAAGAGGACAAAGACTGGAGCTTTGCTGTGAACCTGCTTGAAGATCTCTACAGGCCTGTGTGTGCGGGCCTCCTGTTCTGAAGTCTCAGGGACACAAAGACGTCACCCCAGCTCCCCTGAACTCTGCTGCTGAGAGTTCTGACCTGCCAGGTGGTGCCTGTTCAAGATCTGGGCCTCTGGAGGTTGTTCCTGCTGTTGGGAGCTGGAAGAAAAGAACTGAACAAATCGACGCATCTCTCTTCTTGCAGCTGTTTTTCCGGATGCAGCACCGCCGTGCGAGAAGAATCCCCACGCATCGCCGCGCTGCTTCCGAAACCGACGCAGCGCCTGTTGCAGCTGTAAGAACCTACGCATCGAGGGATCGACGCTAAAGAAACCGAGGCAGCACCGCTCGATGCTGCCACATCTATCGCCGACACATCTCGGATTTCCTCGCATTGTACCTGTTTGGCAAGTTTTCCTGACACATCACCCACAGACCAGAATCGTCTTGGAGCCGACACATCACTTCCGCAGCAGAACTGTTGCATCGCCTCCACAAGGTCTCAGGAGCTGCTGCATCTCTTTGTTTTCAACGCTTCCCATCTCTGTGGCTGTTTGGCCTTGTGAATTTTGTCGCACCTACAAGTACTTTGTGAGAAATCATGCATACATAGTTTTCTATGGACCAAGTTGTTTGAAACCGTTTTAAAGTCAAATTCTTAATAAATGTATTTCGGATTTTTGTCGTTTTGGTCTTGTTGAATTTAAATAAAGATACTTTATTTTTCTAAACTGGTGTGGTTTCCCTTTGTTGTGTTATCACTGTATTACTGTGTGTTTTGAGTACAAATACTTTACACACTGCCTTTGGGATAAGTCTGTCTGCTCGTACCAAGCTACGTGTGGGGTGAGCAGGGGTTATCTAAAGTGTGTATCCCCCTTACCCTGACTAGGAGCATGGGTCCCTATTTGGACAAAGGTACCTACCTCTGCCAACTAGAGACCCCCATTTCTAACAATATGGTTGTGCTATGATGCTGAACTGCACATTGAATTTGCATATGTTGTGCTTTTATTCAGTAGTTCTTCTTTAGGCAGGGACATTATACGAGTCTCTGTTTCCCCTTTCACATTTCAGCCAACAGCACCCTGCAAACTCACTTGCATCATGAAAGCAGTAGTTACCTTTACACGCGGGCCTCTGGGTACATTCCCACCAGCAGAAAGATAGAGGCAAAACATAGCAGACTGCCCTGTTGCACTTCTGCTTCTGAGAGCTGGGCATGTGCACATACTCAAACTGTATCTGAGCGCGGGGCTTATTTGATTTTATCCCGGACCTGCTTACATTGTATGACATGTGCGAGGGGGCGCAAGAATGGTAAAGAACAACAGGGGCCCGCTGACAAAACCAGCAGTTTTACCATGACAAAGGATACCTAAAGCCCTGCCCGAGACAGGGGTTGAACTTAGCACCCAGGCCTCCCTCTCCTTCTCTTAGTGCCTCACATGGATTTAGGCAATGAAAGGAGGAATTGGATGTGGCTGAATAGTAAGCCTCCGCACCTGCCAAAGATGCCCTCGTCATTGCCTCCTGTCTTTCATCAGTCACCAACGTTTCGCCTGCCCCAAACTGTCCTTTCAGACGCTGGTCCCGCGCCTCAGAATGCAGAGAACGGCAGGCTGCACCCAAGGGCGTAACACAGGCCCCCAAAGCCCCCGCGGTGCGGGGGGGGGGGGGCAAGCTCCAGTGGGCCCCCTCAGCCCAGCAGTCTGGCTGCAGGGCTCCTGATTAAGCCCGGAGCCCCCCCCCCCCCCCAGGTGCCTTGCAGGGAGGCCCCCTCAAGGTTCGTTACGCCAGTGGCTGCACCCCTCTATCTCTTGATACTTGAAGAGGTCTTGCAGAACTCTGTGATTCGACGGGTCACAACAGACACCCCAAGCCCTGCTAGGACTGCACTACATTCGTTGGTGCTTCCATGTCAGGGGGAAGCTACAAATCACCTGACGCGGATGTAGTTCACTGCCAATTTGGGAGCTAGGGAGGTCGGTGTATTTTTTTTATGTCTATACTTGTGTTTCTGTGCATGAATGAGTGAGTCAGTTTTTCTCGTGTGTTCATGGGTGTCTGCCTGGCTGTAGTCTGAAATATCGAGTAGGGAATATCATGATACCATTGGAGTGTAGCCAAAATATCGAGGACCAAACCAACGAAAGGTAAGTGCATATAGTGAAGTATAGATTTACTTCTTAGCTTCACATCTAGGTACCTTGAAGGTATACATGTTGTGAAGGTACACGTGTGGAGTTAGGTACTGAAAACCTTTGCATACTTACTTATCCATATTTTTACTAAGATAATAAGGGCGAATGGTTTTCCCTTCTTGATGTTCCGGACCCCCACCTGTCTGCTTGTGTGAGTATGGATGTCTCTTCCTCCCTGCAAGTATGGTGGTCCTGGTATATTGTGCTTTAACTTGGCATCTACTGCAGGCTACATGTTGCATAATGGTGCCCATGGCAAATTGTGACCCTACTTGGCTTCTTGGCATCATTGTGCCTATCCAGGAATAATAGCGGCCCAGGCTTATTGTTAACATTCTTGCCATATTATAGATTTCCTGTGGTACTATGGTACTCCAAACATGAAGGTGGCTCTGGCACATTGTGGCCATTATTGGCCTTATGGATGCCATCCCTGATATGATGGTGCCTATACCATGACGAAAGATAGCCTTGTCACTAGGTTTCCATCCATAGCGTGTTGTTGGCCCTCATGGCAGTATGACCCCTATCCCTACCATAATTATGGGCATCTGAGGCAAAATGGCGTTATCCCTGGAATAGGAGCGTCCTGGCTTAAGGGGGGCTTCATTTACATATTCTAGCTGCCTTGGTATTATTGACGCCATCTTGGTCTCAGGCACACCATTTGCCCTGCCATGTTATCGGCATCCTTGATAGAATGGTGGCTATCCATGGCAGGATGACATGTTAAGTGTCACTCATTGCCATTCAGGCCTAGTGGTAGTTAAACTTGCCATAGTTGTGGCCATCTCTGCATACTTCTGCTGTTTGCTTATTATGTGCTTCCTTGGCCTATGTGGTATCCTTGGCATATATATGTCCATACCGAGCAGAGGGGATGGCTATACTTGGCACCGTGATGGCTCTAGGATAATGGTGTCAACTCTTGACACATGGTGGCCATCTGTGGCTTCTGATGGGAATTCCTGATATCTAGTGGCTCCCCCTAGCATATGATGGACATTCCTGCCACGTGATACTGATACATCAGCATTGGGGAAGAAGCTGTCTTTGCAAGCCAGTGGTGTATGTGAAAATGACAAGCTAATCTTTGGATTCCAAACGTGTATTTAACAACCTCTGAAGATGGTGTTTGGAGGACAATAACTGTTATTTACAGTCTTTGAAAAGTGTTTGTGTTGAGGAACTCCAACTATGTATTAAAAATATGGGGCTTGTATTTGAGAGCGAAATACAGTGGTGTTTGAGAAAAAATGGAGTTCTTTAGCAAAAAAAAAAAAAAAAGATACGAGGTTAAAATCTGTTTTTTAAGAAAATGGCATGCTTATGTATGTCTTCAAAAATATTGCATTTCCATAAATGCAAAGTCAATAAGTGATAATTCATGCTGCAAGTGGTACACTTATTGGCACCTCTATGCACTCTTTTCTTTGCCAGTTATGTATATCATTAACTCACATGCAAGCATTTCTGTACTATGTAGCGTCTTATCACATATCCATCACTGCTGTTGTCCTTGGCATGAGTCCTCAAGATTGCTGTATAATTAGGGGATGTTCCTGTAAGGTCACTGAGTCTTTAGTAGTGTCTGAGCTTGTGCAATCTGCTCAAGGTAAAGGGTCCTTCTGGTGCGCACTCCCTGAGATTGTGATATGTATGCGCCGTTTCATTGAATACAACTTCAAACCGACTTGGAAGGTGCAGGACGCAGAGTCCAGCAAGGCATACGATTATCTCTGGCCCATCCATTGCAAATAAATAATGTCATTAACCTATCTATGGAATCAGTATATTAACATATTGGGTTCCCAAACTTTTTTGACCTGTGGCTCAATTTACCTATTCGACAGTTGGCCGTGGCTCCCCACCAATTTTTTACTGGTGGGGGGATGTAAGCCCGACCTCAGGAGTACTTCCAGTTGTCTTCCTGACATTATTTGGGATGCGATGAAGGTATTATAATCATATTTGTAACAAAATAAAAATACAACAGTTGTTTAATAAGAACTAGTTAAGTGAGAAACGATTCAATATTAATTGCCAAATTGTTTCCATGACTTTAACAACTTTTTTTAACCACACAACAAGCAAGCAGGACTCGGGCAAAGTCAGTCGGAAGGCGAAAAAGGGGGACCAAGCTAATTCTGTTTGCAGGGCAGACAAGTAGGTCTGGGTTACAGCCAGGCACAAAGCAAGTTCATGTGGCGAGCCTGTCACATGCAAAGTCTGCTGGACAGAGGGAGAGAAAGTCACTTGGCACACCGGCCAGTACATCTCAACCGAGCAAGTCACATGGCAAGACAGCAGGGCAGCGGAAGAACAAGTGGCATGAGAGGCTAGTTAAAGTAGTAGTGGATGCAGGCCTGGGCTTCTGCTAGTTGCATCCAGGAGTAGAACCAGCCTAATTGGGCATTATATCCTGCAATACAAGAGCCCAAATTAAAGAATATTCATTACACTCCACATCCACATCTCTGGATTGCTCTGTATTCATGTGCATTGGGTACGGAGGGCACTGATATATCCCTGTCTTTTTCATCCGAGAGGCTTGTGTCCTTCATTTCTGGGTCACAGGCTGCTCCGGTATATACAAGACACAGTGCGTGCCTGTTAACAGCGAGGAAACAATCCTTTCACCCTCCTTGAGCGGGGAGAATGACATCTTTGGCTATGCCCGCACCTGAATTCAGTGAAATAAGCCTTATTATCACTGGGTTAATAATCGCAGCCCACAAATATCAGCGCTGCGATGTCTCGTCCGAGGTAGAAGCACTAGGCTAGTCAAGTGTAAGAAATAGGGACGGATAGTACCAGTCCCAGAAAAAGTTTTATACTGAAACTGGAGAAATATACGGAGGGTCAGACTGGGGCCAGGAAATTAATCCTGGCTGCAATGTGGCCTATTTTAATAGTCATGAGTTTGCCCACTGGAATTACTGATTTATAAAATCAGGCACGGTGTTTCAAGTTCACACAAAGTGCGGGAACAGCAGCCAGCATATAACTATACATGGGCTGTGTGAAGTTGTAGCAATATCTGAAATCTTAAAGTTTATCTTGTTCTGCGAGGAGCCTGCCCTACGTGTTCTTTTAGATGCTGTCCTGTTTTCCGACGAGACTGTGGGCCACTGCACATTCATTTAACTTGTCCCTTTCAAACTCGACTTATCAAAATAAATGAGTTAATCATGAGCGAGCAGTGATTCAGCCCTCTTACCTATGTAACTTGTGAAGAGGGTCCCACAAGGCAAGGCAGAACACGGCGGGCAGCAATAACGCTCAACAGTCTGCTGCGTATGCCGGCGTATGCGGAGGCTACGGCTGTGAAAGGAAAGTACGTACGTAAGCATGTATGGCGGCAGTGCGCTGTTACTGGGCCAAACCATGTTCCTGGATTATGCAGGTGGCATTTCTAACTCCCCCGTATGTTGCGCTGCGGCTGGAATAACCTTCGATTGCTCGCTGCATTCAGGCCTTGGTAGGGCATCTTGCTCAGCACATGAACAGACGCTATTTTCCCACATCGAGCGCGGCACCCCTGGCTACTCATAACGGCGCACCGGGGTGCCGCAGCGCACAGTTTGGGAATCACTGCCCTAAATCTAAAAGTGGACGGAAGTTAAAGTTCACAAATATAATAACAATGGTTTGCCATAAAAATGTAAACATAAGGATTCATAATTTAAATTGCCACCTTCACCATGTGACCCAACCTAGCTGTGCTAAGAAAACCTTAAATCCAACCCTCTAATTACTTAAAGAATTAAATTAGATTTGTTTCGGAGAGTCAATGGATGATATACGAAGAGAAATTCAGTCTTACGATTGTCTTAAAACTAAAAAAGCCCTTAACTTTTTCCTGTTGTTATTTTTTGGAAATCACAGTGTTGTATGATTGTTTGAAACTTCTTGAAAAGGAGCTTATGAAAATGAGCACTCTTCAGGGCCGGACTGGTAATGTCAGGCACCGGCCAATCCCCAGGGAGGCTTGAAGGGTGGGGGCTGGTTTTTAAACAGGGGGCTGGATTTGTTGCTGGGGGCCCTCAGTAACAAAATCCTAAGAACCCTGTGACAGTCTGCTCTCTGCAGTCTGCACCAAGCCCATGAGGCTGCCAGCCCCCCCGTCTCCCCCCGGCCGGCGCCAGCAGCATGCACATTGTAGCAGCACAGGCTAAGCGCATGCACGCTTCACACTTGCTAAAGCCTGCACTTCTTTTTTGTTTTTTCTTTTTTAAATATAAACATCAACCCACCCCCTAGGGCTGGTGCTACAAATTTGACTGCCCTGGGGGTGATTGATCTTCCCTGCCCCCACAGCTCCTGCCCTCGCCGTCACCAAGGCATGCATTTGCATATTATTTAATGCGCATGCTCTGTGCACGGAACATAAGCATTAAATAATATACTGCCCTACCTTACTGTCATTTTGGCACGTATTTACATATTGTTTAATGCTTATGCTCCGTGCGGCATGGAGCAATAGCTTTAAATAATATGCAAATGCATACCTGGACTCCCCAGTAGTTCCTCTGCAATATGCAGGAGCCCCTCTCTCCCACCCCCTCTCTTCTCTCTTCCCCAATGCACCCTCCTGAGCCTCGCCGAGAACAGCCTTAATTACCAGTCACACCTGGGAGAGTCGGAAGAAGAGAAGGGGGTTTAGGGATCTGCTTGACACGGTCTAGTGTTCCAGCATATACCCTATGTAACCAGACACTCCTCAGGACAATCCTCCACTCTTTATTCGGGTTTGGCAAACCCATGAAAGGTGAGTTGCAGGGTCTCCCTAATATCTCCTTTAATATGCCTATATGCATATGGATTCAACAACAGGAGTAATTCAGGCCAACGCCTCAGAGGAGAGATTATATTGGGGTATTCTGGGATACTCTGCATTTGTTTTAATAGTCTTTCTTACCGGTTCACCATCTCTGATAAGAGCAATCTCATTGCCGGTAAGATCCCAGACTTCTTCTATCAAATCTTTTAAATCGTAAGGTAAGTCTTCCCTTGTCAGCAGTGGGAACAATCCAATGGTTGATACTTGAGTCCTCAGTATAAAGTCTTCATCTTAATCATGTGTCTGAAGCTCAACACCATCTGGTGTGCAATAGATCACAAAGTTCATCTTGCAGAATACATCTCTGCTCAATAGATTAACTGTCCTCCAATCGCTTTTTACAATCTAATGGTCATTCTCAAAATGCTGTATCTTCATGGGGTCTTTAGCTGAAACTGTGTTGGTGCTCTGTTTCGTGGAAATACCTACAACTTGGACTTTTTTTCAATACAGGCGTAGGTTTGGACCTCTACTGTTTATAGTAGAGCAGGTAGTTCCTGTATTGATCATAAATAATATGTGGTGGCCATTCACCTGTCCATCTACGCAAGGTCCATTCTGGTCTACCTCTAGAACTGTGCCAAGCACGCAATCCTCCTCCCTTTTCAGGTACTAGCAATGTGATTGATCAGAATCCAGTTCACTGGGACTGACAAAAGCTGGGATCTGTTGGAAACATTCGGGTTCATGAAAGGATTTTCCTGAACCTTTGGGTTTGGATTTTTATTTATTTATTTATGGAGTTTTATATAGTGCAAACTTGACCAGAAGGTATCGGGTATCAGAGCGCTTTACACAAGCACCAGTTGCATTACATGAGGACACATTCATTTTTGTCAGGCACTGGGAGATTAAGTGATTTGCCTAGAACCACAGGATGTTGCGTGCCCTTGCCGAGACTCAAACCCAATTCCCCAGATTTGAGGTTGACCGCCCTAGCTGTTAGGCACACTTCTCTCCCCAGGATTTGTATTAAACCTTGGGTTAGCCATATTTTGTTCCATTATTAGAGCTTGAGGCGTATGGGAATTATGAGCACTTTGCATTTGCATATTATGCCTTGTGTTAGATCTGGGGGTCTCTAGTTGGCAGGGTAGGTACCACTGTCCAAGTAGGGACCCTTGCTTCTAGTCAGGGAAAGGGGGATACAGTGTTAAGATAACCCCTGCTCACCCTCTAGGTAGCTTGGCCTGAGCAGTCTAGGCTATCAAAGGCAATGTGTAAAGTATTTGTACCAACACTCACAGTAACACAGTGAAAACACCACAGATTTACTCCACACCAGTTTTAGAAAAATAATGTATCTTTACTAAAAACTTCATAAGACCAAATATTACAGACAAACCAACATATAATTCAAAAGGTTACTTTAAAGATAGTTCAAGAGCTTGCAGAAAGTACTCCAGGATGTAAAAGTCAGTGTCTTGCACAATGCGACTCTCAATGCACAAAATGCGACACTTTCGTGCCCAACAGTACCTGTAGTTGCGATAAGGTTCCCAAAAGCTATAACAAGGAAGCTTGCAAAAGGCGATGCGATACTCCTGAGATCCTGGGGAGGCTTTGCAGCAGCCCTGCTTCACGCAGCAGAGGTGGATGCGCCGGCTCCGATCTGTAAGCGGAGGATGCGATGACTTTGGCCTTCGTTGCGTAGGTTTCTTAGGGGGAAGCTTCACGCACAGGTTCGATGCGACACTCTTCGATGTGGTGCGATGCGTGGCGCAGCGTTGCCTTCCGGCGCCGCAACTCTCGATGCGCCACGGAACGGGACTCTGCGTCGACGCACCCGATGACTGGAGACTTTCACGCACCGGCAGTGGTGCGGCTCGCAAGCTGGTTCTGCGACGACCCTCGCAATGTCAGGAATCTTCACGCTTCGGGACGATGCTCGACGCACTCGGCGATGCGGGGACCCTGCGTGTTGCGATGGTGCCGCGATGAAATTTTCCACGCACTCTCGTTCTTGCGACACGCAATCGGATGATGCGTTGGGTACCAGTTGCTCTTTTTCACGCTTCTGCTTCCCAGCTCCCAAAACACAGCAAAACGACCTCCTGAGGCCCCAAGACTGGGCAAGCACTCCAAGGCAGGTCAGAACTCCTTAGCAGAGTTCCAGGGGAGCTGGTGGTGAAGTCCTTTTGTTCCTGGGACTTCTTAACAGGGAGCCAGCTCTTCTCAGGCCCTTGGAGATCAGAATCAAAAGAAGGGGACACAGCAAAGTCCTTCCCCTCTCCTTGGCAGCAAAGCAAAACAGCAAGCAGGCAGTCTTCTCCTCTTCAGTCCTTTTCAGCTTTCTCCTTGGCAGAGGTTTCTTCTTAGTTCCAAAGTGATCTAAAGTTTAGGTGTCTGGGGTCCTCTCTTTGTTCCAGTGGGGGGATTCCCCTGCTCAAACCGGTTCCTGGGTGTGCTCTGCCCTGGAGCACCTGGTTCCTTTCAGAGTGAGGGGCAGGGTCGTTAGACGCTCAGCAGGAGGTGGAGCCTTCTTTGTGCCAGCAGAGGCAGAGTCCTCAGCCTGGCCAGCAGGGGGTGGAGCCAGCTTTGTGCCAGCAGAGGCAGAGTCCTCAGCCTGGCCAGCAGGGGGTGGAGCCAGCATTGTGTTTGTCAGGGGCAGCCCTATTCAAACCCAGGGACTACTCCTCCCACCCATCTAAAGCAGATCTCCCTATTCACCCTGCTGCTGACTCATCCAGGCTCCTGGAGCCACCTAGCCCATCACATGACACCAGTCAGCCAACCAGCACACAGGCACACAGGAAGGTTAAACAGGAGAATAGCTACTTCTAAAAAGTGCTATTCTCTCACATTGAATTTAAAAACCATCTTGCTAAAAAGTTGTATAATTAAATTCTGAACACAGAGATACCAAACTTGGATTTTCTATCTTGCCCTTATGGGAAGATAGACATGTAAACAGCCTTCCCCATTCTATCCTATGGGCAAGATAGCCTCTCAGCAGTGAAAAACGAAAATGGCTGTAATTCACTACCAGGGCATGTTACACACCTCAGTACATGCCCTACCTTTCAAATACACTGCACCCAGCCCAGGGGGGTACCTAGGGCCACCATAGGGATGCCTGACATGTACAGAAAGGGAAGGATAAGGCCTGGTCAGTGGGTGCACTGGCCAGGTCGACATGGCAGTCCTGGACTGCACATAGGCACTGCAAGCAGGCCTAAGACATCATTTTAGCGCTACTCCTGTGGGTGGCACAATCAGTGCTGCAGCCCACTAGTAGCATTTGAATCACCAGCCCTGGCACACGCAGTGCACTTTACTAGGGGCTAACAGGTGAAACAAATATACCAATCATGGATAACCAATCAATATAACAATTTACCAAGGGAGCACTTGCACTTTGACACTGATCAGCAGTGGCAAAGTGCCCAAAGCATCTAAACCAGCAAAAACGAAATCCAGCACAGCATCAAAAATACAGAAGGTAGAGGCCAAAAGTCAGGGGTAACCACGCCAAAGATGCCAGGTCTAACACGTGTCCCCTCCAGCTGAAAGTGGGGAGAACTACCCACCCTATTGGGAGTTCTCATCGCTAAGGCGGAAAAACCTGGACAGACCATCAGCGTTGGCGTGTTCTGTACCGGGGCGGTGTTCCACCGTAAAGTCCATCCCCTGTAGGGAAATGGACCACCTCAACAGCTTAGGATTCTCACCCCTCATCTGCATCAACCATCTGAGGGGCCTGTGGTCCGTCTGAACCCGGAAGTGAGTCCCAAACAAGTAGGGTCTCAGCTTCTTCAGCGCCCAGACCACAGCAAAAGCTTCCCTTTCAATCGCACTCCACCTCTGTTCCCTGGGAAGTAGCCTCCTACTAATGAAAGCTACAGGTTGGTCCAAGTCCTCATCATTTAGTTGTGAGAGCACCGCTCCCACTCCATGCTCAGAAGCGTCTGTCTGCACTATGAATTCCTTGGAGAAGTCAGGCGCCTTGAGTACAGGTGCTGTACACATGGCCTCCTTCAGGGCATCAAAAGCTTCTTGGCAGGCACTGGTCCAAATCACTTTCTTCGGTAACTTCTTGGAAGTTAGTTCTGTCAAGGGAGCCACAATGGTGCCATACCCCTTGACAAAACGGCGATAGTACCCGGTGAGTCCTAAGAAGGCTCTCACCGCTGTCTGGGTTTTGGGGGGTTCCCAAGCCCGGATGGTATCTATCTTGGCTTGTAGGGGCGCCACCTGGCCGCTTCCTACTTGGTGTCCCAAATACACCACCGAACCCTGCCCTATCTGGCACTTACTGGCCTTGATAGTGAGGCCTGCACTATGCAGAGCCTTCATCACTGCGCAGAGGTGTTGCAAGTGTTCTTCCCAAGTGGAGCTGAACACAGCAATGTCATCCAGATATGCGGCGCTGAATTGCTCCAGCCCGGACAGTACCTGGTTGACCAGTCTCTGGAATGTGGCAGGGGCGTTCTTCAACCCAAAGGGCATGACACGGAACTGGAAGTGCCCCTCTGGCGTTGAAAACGCAGACCTCTCCTTGGCCCCATCAGTTAAGGCAATCTGCCAGTACCCAGAAGTTAAATCAAACGTACTGAGGTAGTTGGCAGCTCCCAACCGATCCACGAGCTCATCAGCTCTGGGGATGGGGTGTGCGTCAGTCTTCATGACAGCATTGAGCCCACGGTAGTCCACACAAAACCTAAGTTCTGGAGTGGCACCTGGCGCAGCAGCTTTCGGTACAAGTACCACTGGGCTAGCCCAGGGGCTGCTGGAGGGCTCAATCACTCCTAGCTCCAACATCTTAGAAACCTCCTTCTTGATGCTGGCCCTGACCTTGTCAGCTACTCTGTAAAACTTCTGTTTCACAGGTAGACTATTTCCAGTGTCCACATCATGGACGCACCAATTGGTGACACCTAGGGTCAGGGAGAACAGAGATGCAAACTGACCCAACACCTGGCGACAGTCCCTCTGCTGTTCTGGGGTCAGGGTGGGCGAGAGGACCACTCCATCCACTGACCCATCTTGCTCCTTAGCTTCCAGGAGGTCAGGAAGAGGATCGCTATCCTCCTCCATCCCTGCATCTGTAGCAAGTAGCATTGTTATTTCAGACCTCTCAAAATGGGGTTTGAGGCGGTTCACGTGTAGGACCCTCATGGGGTTCCTGGGAGATCGCAAGTTGACCAGGTAGGTCACCTCACTCTTGCGCTCCACCACCTCATATGGCCCAGTCCACTTGTCTTGGAGAGCGCAAGGCTCCACTGGCGCCATCACCCACACCATCTGCCCAGGTTGAAATTCCATCAGAGTGGTATGCTGGTCATACCACCTCTTCATCTCATCCTGGCTGGCTTCCAGGTTCGCCTGAGCGAGGGCCCGGAAGCGCTGTGTCTGGTTGCGGATGGCCAGCACATAGCTGAACACATCCTGGGGGGTTTTCCCAGGGGATTTCTCCCAACCCTCCTTCACCAGACTGAGAGGTCCTCTAACAGGGTGCCCGTACAAAAGCTCAAAGGGACTGAACCCTAGAGACTTTTGTGGTACCTCCCTGTAGGCAAATAATAGGCATGGCAAAAAGACGTCCCACTTCCGTCTCATGGGCTCTGTCAGCCCCATGATCATGCCCTTCAGGGTCCGGTTGAACCTTTCAACCAACCCATTTCCTTGAGGGTGGTAAGGAGTGGTGAACTTATAAGTTACCCCACACTCCTCCCACAGAGACTTCATATACCTAGAGATGAAGTTGGTACCCCGGTCAGATACAACCTCTTTGGGGAAACCCACACGGGAAAAGATCCCCATCAACGCACGGCCCACCACCGGGGCTGTGGTTGTCCTGAGAGGGATAGCCTCCGGGTACCGGGTGGCATGATCCACCAGGACCAGGATAAACCTGTTGCCTAAGGCGGTCCTGGGGTCCAGTGGCCCCACAATATCTATTCCCACCCACTCGAAAGGGGTGCTCACTACCGGAAAAGGCTGGAGAGGGCCTTTGCATTTTCCTCCAGCCTTGCCACTTGCCTGGCAAGTCTGGCATGATTTACAAAAGGAAGCGACGTCCGTCTTCATCCCGGGCCAGTAAAAGTGGGTGGCAAGCCTTTGTCGGGTCTTGTCCTGCCTGAGATGTCCTGCAAGCGGCACGTCGTGAGCCAGACCCAGTAGGAAGTCTCTGAACCCTGCGGGTACCATCAGGGTACGTGATCCACTGGGCTCAGCAAACCTAGGCTCACTATACAACAAGTCATTCTCCCAGTAGAGAAAGAAGTTCTTCGGATCAGCACCTGCTGCCTGGTCTGCAGCCTGGTGCCGCAGACCTTCAAGAGAAGGGCATGTCTTCTGCGCACGGCAGAACTCCTCTCTGGAGGGACCACCCTCTTGCTGCCAATGGGTCAGCTCAGGTATGTCTCCCAGCTCAGCTACCTGTTCCCCTGTAGGCTCCAGGGCATCCCCCGTAGGTTCTGCTCCTTCCTGGACCGTGGGAACAGCGGGGGTGGACGCACCACGCCCCTTGCCCTTCCTCTTCCTGGCAGGGACCTGGGCCACTGTTTCAGGCTCCAGGTCTGCTTCACAACCCTGTCTGGCTGCCATGGACCGGGTGGTCAACACAGACCCACTCAGGCAAACCCAACATCTCCAAATGAGCCTGGCGTTCCACCTCCTTCCACGGGGAACTCTCCAGGTCATTACCTAGCAGACAGTCTACTGGCATGGATGGACTCACAACAACTTTAAGAGGACCTGAGACCCCCCCCCCCCCCACTCAAAGGGAACATGTGCTACCTTGCAAAGGCGCACAGAGTTGTCAGCTGACACTACAGGGTGAAGTACGTCTGGAATGATCAGCTCCTCAGGTACCCACTGACACCTGACCGTAGTCACACTGGCTCCAGTGTCCCTGAGAGCCTCCACCCTCCTCCCATTGATGGTCACCCACTGCCTGTACTTGTTAGTGTTATCAGGGACAGGGGTTTCCTGGACCATCTCTGTGTCTCCTAAAGAGACAAGGGACATAACTGCTAAACCCTCCAAATCACTAGAAATTAAATCCCCCCCAAAAGCTACACTAGCTATACCCGGTGTTGGAGCACCAGTGGGTGCCTGGGATTTCTTGGGACACACAGGAGCTTTGTGACCCAATTCCTGACAGTGATAACACCTAATGGGACCCTTGTTATCCGACCTGCCCTTAGGGGGCCAGGTTGGTTTGGGTTTTGACTTGGGGGGCTGGGACTGGTTACCCTGGGAACTATTTTGGGGCCCTTGTGAGAACTCCTTTTGGTTACCCTTGTCCCCCCCACTCTTCTGCTGGGGACCCTGCCCACCTTTGGCAATGGTACCCACAATTCCTCTGTGGACCCTGGTACTGGTCCAGCGGTCCGCCTCCTTAGCAAGCTCAATGGGGTCCGTCAACTTGCTATCTAAAAGATGCTGGCGCAGCTCTGGAACACATAGACTACTCAAGTGCTCCCAACTAATTAAATGTAACAACCCCTTATAATCAGTTACCTTGCTGCCCTTCATCCAACCTTCCAGTGCCCGCGAGTACAGATTCACACACTCCATCCAAGTCTCAGACTCTTTCTTCTTGGAGTTCATAAACTGCAGTCTATACTGCTCTGGAGTAAGTCCATACCTGAGACATAGGGCCTCCTTCATATTGGGATAGGTCATGGTACCTGCTAATTCTAAGGGCTCTAGAGCACTCCTCCAAGAAGCCTCAAAATGTTTCCACAGGCCCGCCCCCCAATGCTGTTCAGGCACACCATTCATCCTCAAAGCAATTTCATACGATGTGAACCAGGCATAGATATCCTCACTCCTGTTATAATTCTGCACTAAATCTTTGGGGATATATACTTTACCCCCCTGCACTGGCTGTGCGCTGCCACCATTTGAACGGGACTCCACCTGCTTGGCCTTGATGTCCAGTTCTCTCATGCTCACTTCATGAGCCAGAAGCAATTTCTTCTCTTCCAAGGCACGGGCATTCTTGCTCTCCTCCGCCGCCTTGTCCGTCTCTACTTCCAATTGCTTCATTTTCATTTTCATCATTTCCATTTCATGGTCTCTCACCCTTTGATTCTCCTCCAGCTCCTCTGGAGTGAGCCCCCTACTGGAATGGGAGCTGCCAGCCCTTGAGACTGTTCTACCCACGGGCAGATCTTGGGGAACAAAACCATCCTCTTCATCTGCATCATCCTCCTCTTGGGCCTCCCACCAGGCCTTCAAGACTTTTTGGAGCTCATCCTTTCTAGCTCCGCTTTTAAAGGGGCAACCACGGTCTTTGCAGAATTGCTTGAGTGCTACAACTCCGTACGAATACAAATCCGCAATGGAAAACTCCACTTCTGCCTTCTCACTTGTTGCCACCTGAGACATGATGCTCTTGAAGAGTTACTCAAAAATAGAATCAAAAATAACACAGTATGTGGTTGTCTATTGGTCTGCACTTAAACTAGTGATGTACACCAATTACTGTGGGTCAAGTACAAATGCAAGTTCAATCCCACCGCTGACCACCAATGTTAGATCTGGGGGTCTCTAGTTGGCAGGGTAGGTACCACTGTCCAAGTAGGGACCCTTGCTTCTAGTCAGGGAAAGGGGGATACACTGTTAAGATAACCCCTGCTCACCCTCTAGGTAGCTTGGCCTGAGCAGTCTAGGCTATCAAAGGCAATGTGTAAAGTATTTGTACCAACACTCACAGTAACACAGTGAAAACACCACAGATTTACTCCACACCAGTTTTAGAAAAATAATGTATCTTTACTAAAAACTTCACAAGACCAAATATTACAGACAAACCAACATATAATTCAAAAGGTTACTTTAAAGATAGTTCAAGAGCTTGCAGAAAGTACTCCAGGATGTAAAATTCAGTGTCTTGCACAATGCGACTCTCAATGCACAAAATGCGGCACTTTCGTGCCCAACATTACCTGTAGTTGCGATAAGGTTCCCAAAAGCTATAACAAGGAAGCTTGCAAAAGGCGATGCGATACTCCTGAGATCCTGGGGAGGCTTTGCAGCAGCCCTGCTTCACGCAGCAGAGGTGGATGCGCCGGCTCCGATCTGTAAGGGGAGGATGCGATGACTTTGGCCTTCGTTGCGTAGGTTTCTTAGGGGGAAGCTTCACGCACAGGTTCGATGCGACACTCTTCGATGTGGTGCGATGCGTGGCGCAGCGTTGCCTTCCGGCGCCGCAACTCTCGATGTGCCACGGAACAGGACTCTGCGTCGACGCACCCGATGACTGGAGACTTTCACGCACCGGCAGTGGTGCGGCTTGCAAGCTGGTTCTGCGACGACCCTCGCAATGTCAGGAATCTTCACGCTTCGGGACGATGCTCGACGCACTCGGCGATGCGGGGACCCTGCGTGTTGCGATGGTGCCGCGATGAAATTTTCCACGCACTCTCGTTCTTGCGACACGCAATCGGATGATGCGTTGGGTACCAGTTGCTCTTTTTCACGCTTCTGCTTCCCAGCTCCCAAAACACAGCAAAACGACCTCCTGAGGCCCCAAGACTGGGCAAGCACTCCAAGGCAGGTCAGAACTCCTTCAGCAGAGTTCCAGGGGAGCTGGTGGTGAAGTCCTTTTGTTCCTGGGACTTCTGAACAGGGAGCCAGCTCTTCTCAGGCCCTTGGAGATCAGAATCAAAAGAAGGGGACACAGCAAAGTCCTTCCCCTCTCCTTGGCAGCAAAGCAAAACAGCAAGCAGGCAGTCTTCTCCTCTTCAGTCCTTTTCAGCTTTCTCCTTGGCAGAGGTTTCTTCTTAGTTCCAAAGTGATCTAAAGTTTAGGTGTCTGGGGTCCTCTCTTTGTTCCAGTGGGGGGATTCCCCTGCTCAAACCGGTTCCTGGGTGTGCTCTGCCCTGAAGCACCTGGTTCCTTTCAGAGTGAGGGGCAGGGTCGTTAGACACTCAGCAGGAGGTGGAGCCTTCTTTGTGCCAGCAGAGGCAGAGTCCTCAGCCTGGCCAGCAGGGGGTGGAGCCAGCTTTGTGCCAGCAGAGGCAGAGTCCTCAGCCTGGCCAGCAGGGGGTGGAGCCAGCATTGTGTTTGTCAGGGGCAGCCCTATTCAAACCCAGGGACTACTCCTCCCACCCATCTAAAGCAGATCTCCCTATTCATCCTGCTGCTGACTCATCCAGGCTCCTGGAGCCACCTAGCCCATCACATGACACCAGTCAGCCAACCAGCACACAGGCACACAGGAAGGTTAAACAGGAGAATAGCTACTTCTAAAAAGTGCTATTCTCACACAGTGAATTTAAAAACCATCTTGCTAAAAAGATGTATAATTAAATTCTGAACACAGAGATACCAAACTTGGATTTTCTATCTTGCCCTTATGGGAAGATAGGCATGTAAACAGCCTTCCGCATTCTATCCTATGGGCAAGATAGCCTCTCAGCAGTGAAAAACGAAAATGGCTGTAATTCACTACCAGGGCATGTTACACACCTCAGTACATGCCCTACCTTTCAGATACACTGCACCCAGCCCAGGGGGGTACCTAGGGCCACCATAGGGATGCCTGACATGTACAGAAAGGGAAGGATAAGGCCTGGTCAGTGGGTGCACTGGCCAGGTCGACATGGCAGTCCTGGACTGCACATAGGCACTGCAAGCAGGCCTAAGACATCATTTTAGCGCTACTCCTGTGGGTGGCACAATCAGTGCTGCAGCCCACTAGTAGCATTTGAATCACCAGCCCTGGCACACGCAGTGCACTTTACTAGGGGCTAACAGGTGAAACAAATATACCAATCATGGATAACCAATCAATATAACAATTTACCAAGGGAGCACTTGCACTTTGACACTGATCAGCAGTGGCAAAGTGCCCAAAGCATCTAAACCAGCAAAAACGAAATCCAGCACAGCATCAAAAATATAGGAGGTAGAGGCCAAAAGTCAGGGGTAACCACGCCAAAGATGCCAGGTCTAACACCTTGGCATTGCAATCATGTTTGGCATTTCAACATCATTTTGCATTTGGTTCAGATTCAGCCTACATTTGAATTTCCAGTGTCCCACCTTGAAACAAATATGTAACAGAGTGGTCTTCTTCATCATGGCTATGTTCATCCCCAAGTTCTGATCAACAGCCATCCCTCGACCTCTGTCTTGTGGAACAAAGTTCCTGTTTTGCTTCATCTAACCCAGTGCTTAATTTGTAAAAAAAAATAAGTGCCAGGACTCTCGTCAGGAGGCCAGTGCAGCTTGCACTACACATCACCCTTGCCATGCTGCCAATGATAGCAACAACACAATTACTAACCATCACACACTTACAAGTATGACGATTCAGACTACCTCAGGCCCCCAAAGCTATAAGACTGGCTTGGGCGGCAGTCAATGGTCATTTTTAACATATTATGAATTAACAATTAGCTGTTGTTGTGGTCATCCCTAAATTAGCCAGACAGCGCCACTTTGAGGCAGACTGTCATAAGCACCGGTGTTGACAATTAAGTGCCGGTGCTGAGCATCGGAAACCACTTGATCAAATTAAACACTGATCTAACCACTGCCTTGAAAAGCAACTCCTTGCATTCCTGTACCAGCACTGGGACCAGAACTATTTCCTGAATTTGGCACATACTAGCAATTTTGACACCCTTTCTGTGCCAGTTTAGTTTGTGTCAACATGAATTTCTCCTTAATCTTCCCAGATCTTGCTTCCAAATCATCAATGCAATACTTTGCGTCCCTCAAATCTCATTAGGGACTTTGACGGGCAATAAACCACATTCCGCTGAATATGGAAACTAGTCCCGGGATGCAAACCAAGAAAGAACGGCAATTGAAAACAACCGGGGTTTTCATTATCTGGATATTCAACACCACTATGCTGTCTAAAAACTTGAATAAACCATTCATAATAAGCATACACAGACTCTTTGGACCCTTGGGTAGGTCTGGTTATTTTGACCCATTCATCCTCTTTCTGCAGGACCTTTATTTTCAAAAAGGTAATCACCTGGTTATATTTGCCCATAGCCGTAGGAGAAGGAGCATTCATCCAAGCATCTCTAGTTTAGTAGCTGGCCAAGCCACAGCTACTTTAAATTCTGCCCATAAATCTTTTGTGACCATAATACCAAAGAAACTATTCAGATCTTCTGACAGAAATTTCAAAATATCCACAAACCTCTCCACTTGTGTGAACCACAGACCAGGATGTTCTTGCAAATTCAAAAACAGATTTGTAAATGTGGAAATATCACGATGACTCCAAGGTACATGCACATATCTACTACCATGTGCCTCTCTCAATGGGTACCCCTTGACCTCCCTATTGCCCGCACAAGTTTCTCCCTTTGATTCCCCGGTATCAGCCTTCTTTTTCTGTTTCCTTTCCTTCCTAGACCATTGGTCCTTGTGCCTTTGAGTGTCATTCTACTTCTGCATACTACTAACCAATTTTTTACATGTAAATTCACACTGGATGTTCTCATATTTTGTATAGTATCCTCGTGTATATGATGCAGCGCGAGACCAGAAAGAATGGGAAATAACATGTACCAATACCCTCCCTGCGTCGCAGACCCAACGTCACACTAGCTCATTCACACGCGCAGTCCTTGGTGGGGCCCCATAACACCAACACTCACACGTCTCTCTCACTGAGTCTGCACACACAGGAGGGATGAGTAATTCAAGCGCTGGGCATGTGGGGGGGGGTACCTTATTACCTATAGGAAAATATTTACATTAAATACATTATGTACATCTGCATCTGTAGAATCCTAGCTTTAACATCAAGGCACTCCACCAACTTGGTCGATGGACCAATTAGTTGGACTGGTTGATGGTGATTGTCAAGACCAGCTTAACCTCACTACAACAATATATTGAATTGCATAATTAATTGACTCTAAAAAGAATCACGAACACCTGAAATCATTTAAAAGATTTTATGTAATTAATTTGCATAAAGGAAATTATCATTTATTCTCTCACTATTAATTTTCACTTGAGCATTGCCATTTATTCAGGACATAAATCAAGAAACTGTTTAATAAACGTCATAGAGAGAAAATGTAGGTTTGCATTCATTTCATTATTCTCAAAATGGTTCAAAATCAGTCCTTGGTCTTGTAACTGACAGAGGGTTCCAAAATGAAGGATCAGTGAACATGCATTTAATTCCTACACTAAGACCTTCCTACCCAGCACTAAAACCCCAACTTACTTAATAAACCCTTGACCTCCTCGACAACTTCTCTCACCCAGGCTAGTGTCCCACAACGATCTCGAACCTACAGGGGTCATCAGTGCACAGTCTGGCATAATTCCAAGCTCCCAGCATATCTCCAAAGCAGCTTTTTCTCCTCTGCCTTCTCAGATACTAAACCCCAATTTTGGTCTGATATTTATACTGTTTGCTGGCTCTCTACCCTCAAATGTTTCAACTCTTGTCGTTTCCCTTGCTCTGAATGGTCATGACAACGCAGTTCTCATCTCTCAGGATGTCCGTTCATAACAATGTATTTCTCAGCTCCCAGGATGTCCATTATTAACAATGTAGTTCTCCGCTCCCAGGATGTCCGTGAATAACTTTATGTTTGACAAGCTGATAGATACAAATTTGACTGTCCACAGTTCAGTAGCAGGCATTCAAAGGTTCATTGGCAGGGATTCAACTGTTCAGTGTCAGGGATTCAGCTGTTTCCACGTGGTCATTCTTTGGCAGGCATTCAGCTGTTCTCGTGCTATCATTCTGGCTCTAAGCCACTACCGGCCTCGAACATAGTCAGCTGGAGTTGCAAAGTCCAGTGGAGCACAGTGCATGCATGAGGTTCCTCCAGCCAGATGATGCAAGCATTCTCTACTGCGCAGAACCAGGAAAAACAAAGCCATCTTGAAACTGGCCACCAGCCAAACTAGGATAAACACACACAAAGAAAATGTGAATACACAGAAAATAAGTGTTTTCTGTACCCCCAACCCCCAGGGCTAATATTTATCCCCTAAAAACTGTTACCTAGCGGAAAAGCATCACACTGCAAGCCATTAAAATGAAGCAAAAGCAGCATGCAATGCACAATGTACACTACAACATAGACATGCACTATTACACTATTTAAATGCGCAAAATAGATTAAACGTGCGTTTCACACCATTAATTAATATGTTAATCAAACCTGTTAATGCAGAGCATTTCCCACATGTAATGTGTGTGTTTGGTTAATACACAGCAAAAAAAATTAATATATTACTTTGTTATGGGGCGGTGATTGGTCTGAACGGGGTACACACAAAATCTTCTGTACTCTGCTCCATCAATCCCCCCTTTGATGATTTCATCATCACCAAATCCAAACCACCCATTCATCCCACTAAATTTCTCCTCAATAATTTTGTTAGTTCAGCATAATTCTTTCTCATTTCTCCTGGTCTCGACAAAAATGTTATTTTTAGTTCTAAATCTAAAACTTACTTATCCTTGTGAAGTGCAGTTCTATCTACTTGTGCAACTATTGGTACATTGTTAACAGCACCATTAGTAAAATGGTACAACATAAACACAACCTACACCCAAAGCAAAAATGTTATATCTATTTTTAGGACTGTCCATATCCGCTATGGTATCTAAGTTAACCTATAAATGAAATCTACTAAATATGTACCATATGTACCAAGTGTGTTTTCACACTTGAATGACTTTCTGTCCTTTGCCCCTTCTTTTATTTTAACCACTTGGAAATGGTTCATGAAAAATCGTCTTTGTCTTGTGTGCTAAAACCCAAAAGTGTTTTCTGTAACACTGTTAGGGTGGCCTCAAGTCGTTTTCTTTGTCCTGCTCACTGTCGTTGTCACTGTCCCTTTCCTTTCTTAAATCTACTTCTTCTATGTTTTGTAAGACTATGTAAGTCCACTCAGGTGGCCTGTTCAATTTCTCCTGTTCTAACTTGTTTGTCTTTTCAGAGATCTGATCTTCAAGAGCTGTTGTTCCTTTTCTCACTATCTTATACTTGAGTCTCTTTACTCCGTTGGACCACATGTGTGAATCATCCTTCTCCATAGGTTCATAGTCTTTGTTCAGAATTTCCTGATCATCCGTTTCTTCTCTAATGTCAGACAAGATAACTATCAGGATTTCTGAACCTTCTTCTCCCTTGCTTTCAGTCTCTGTGTCTGCTTGTATTTCACTTCCCCTTATCTTGAACTGTATGATTTCTGAGTCTTCTGTACTCTCTTTTTCATGTACTTGCCTCTGCTCTTGACTTTGTTTCTGTCCTAGTTCGGCGGTACCATCTAAATCGTTGTCAGGTGAAAAATCATTGAGTCTTACACCTTGCTGTACACTCGCAGAGTCTGTTAATCTAGTATCACCAGTTTCACAGTCTGCTTCTCTTCTGTTAACAGCTTCTGGTTGCTCAGCACCTGATTCTGAACTTGTATCCGAAATCTGCAGTCTATTTCTCAGTGGCCTATCTTGTTGATCAGGTACATATGCTTCTCTCATTGCTCGTCCCACTAGTATCTTGTAGGGATTTAAACCTGTCCTTCTGTCAGGTGTACTTCTCATGGTTATTGGAACTAGGGGCAAAACATTCGGCCATTTCAAGTCAGTGGAATCACACATATTTGCTAATTTGACTTTCATTGTGCCATTCACCTGCTCACCAACTCCACAAGCTTCTGGACAATAGGCACAATGCAGTTTCTGTTTAGTCCTCAGTATTTCACAGATCAGACTGATAACTTCGTTGGTGAAATGAGTTTCCCTATCTGTGTGTGCCTGTCCATGATACATGCGTGCAAAATGGACAAACATACTGTCGGGCATAACAGCTCTTTCATCTTGGTAAACCCAAACATCATCCTCTTCCTTTTGTGTGCAACCTTCTTTCACCCATGTTTTCTTTTCCTCATCGCTTGCCTGATCCTGCAACTGCCTCACTTCTTTCCATGTTTCTACTGTGTTAGTAAGCATGAGATATTGGGAAAAAGTGTCTTCCTTTGCCCGTGCCTGATTCAAAGAACAATTCAGTTTTGTGCAATAATTTGCCAATTCATCTGCAAACCATTTCCCTCTGGTAATATAGTCAGTTTCACATTTGTTAGCATCAGAACATTCTAATGATCCCCAATCAACTATTCGTTTCTTCTTCTTTCTCCACCTGCTTCTCCATTTCTCAACATCCCTCCTTTTTCTCAATGAGCAAGCAAATCTTCTCCCTCATTCTGCTTATTATTTTCCTCAACTAAATCTGGGGGTTTCTTTTTCTTATCCAGTTTTCCAGCTAGGTCTGGTGGTTTCCTTTTCTTCTCATGTTTTCTTGTGCACTTATCTCCTAATTTCTCAAACCCATTGCATTTAAAAATATATTTTGTTTCTGCAACGTGCAATTGCATTCCTGAAGAACACATTGTCTCATTTGCTTCTTCATTCATATGTACCCTGAAGCTTTTCTGAAATGGAAAACTTCTTGAAACATTAATTTCATATTTTTGAGCCAAATCGGTCAGTTTACCATGTGTAGTTACTGCACATGTATTTGTTTCCTTACTCAGGGAAATTAATTATTTTTCCTGACGCTGGTTCACATTTTCATGATTTAAATTACAAGGACTGTTAACTTCATGCTCAAATGTTGAATTTAAAACACTAAGCTGTTTCTCTTTTTCGAGGTCTGGGTTAATTTGTTCCCCCATGCTTTCTATCTTTTTAATTACTGCTGCTTCCTCAAAGTAGGTTTGAAAAATCCCATCTCCAAGTATATTTATTTTATCCTGGGCAGTGAGTGCTGTAAACACAATTTCTCCCCCATCTTTCAAAGCTTGGACTGTTGGGGGTAGTTTCTGTTCAATAATCTGTGAATTCTGAGATTCCAAAGTAAACCCTGACATATTTACTCCTTTTACAGCTGTTTGAATCGTTTGAGTAGGGACCATATTAATTTGGATAGTCATAATTTGTCTAGGCACTGTCCGTGCATCTGCAGCTGGTAGTTTTTGCACTGAATCAGTCAGATTTAAAGCAGTAACACCTGGAGGTATCACTGTCAGTGCTGAATCAACAGGTAGTGAGTCAATCTGAAATGTCTGCACATTTCTCTCATTCTGTATTTCTCTCTGTTCAACAGAAGCAGTAGCCACTGTAGTACTTACTGGTACAATATTTTCAGTATTTTTAATGGGAACCACATAAAGTGGCGGACACTCAGTTAACAATGCATCCATTATTTCATCCCCTGAATCATTATTTATTTGAGGCTTTTTATCATCATTAATTTCCTTCTCCTGCATCTGGTGCTTTACCTTTTTATCCTCACTTTTGCAAACAGAAATTTCAGAATCTATATTCATCGAGACTGTTAAAGCTTCCATATTCATAGGCAGTTCTTTCAATTTTTCAGACAATTTTCGTGTCCTGACTGCTAACTGATTTTCTTCTTCTTCATGATTTGACCTATTTATCACTTGTGTTTCTTGCCAAATAATCGTACTGCTCATTGGAAGGAGTTCTGGCTTCGTTACTGTACTATTAATTTGAACAGATTCCTGTCTATTTATTGCACTATTCCCTATGGGGACTGGAACAGTTTGGAAAACATTTGTAGTTTCTGCTGGCGGTGCCTTTGGCACCACTGTCGCATGTTCCCCTTGATATGAAGGTGGTCTGTTACCCAGAATGTCATCCAGCAACTCATTTTTAGTATCACTGTACCTACAGCCTGAAATTTGAACATTCTTCTTATCCTCTTTCTTTTCACCTCCTGTAGATCCTCCCATACTCATGACAGGAAACAAATCATTTGGTACATCCACCTGTTGCCATGTACATATTCTGTCCTCAATATTCTCATTCTGATATTTATCCAAACCAAAATCATAACCTCTTCCTGATCTGTGGCGTTCTTTCTCATACACTGCATCTTCCCAATCCATTAATGCTTCAAATTGCATAGGTCTAGGTTTAGGCTCAAGGTTCTCCATTGTTTCTCTCAAATGCCGCAAAACTTTTATGTTGGAGGAAATGCAAGCGCACCATCACCTTTTGTATATCGCACCCAATTCTTTACCCACAAGCAGGTGGGATAGCCATACTTCGTTAGCATGTGAAATACAGGCGTTCCCAGGGGAGAGAGTAGTCTCCACTCCTGCTTTACTGCAGGCTTGTCTTTCACAAACAATCTTTTTACCTTTCCAAACAGCGAAACTTTCTTCTTCTCTTTACCAATATAATACATTTTTGCTTAACTTTTGTTTTCGCGTTCAACTAGAAACATCAGTGCAACACAAAATCTCTACCAATCAGCTTCCTCTGTGCTGTTTCCTTTCCAACCAATACCACTGTGGAAACACACTCATAAGCAAATCAGAAAGCTCTCCATCACTTCTGCATCCACCTATCCCAGCGCGACTCTCACTAATGCACCAATCCGGAGCGTCTACGTCACCCTGTAATTCTCCACTCCTAGTGCGGTGTACACTAACGCACCAATCAGGAGCGTCTACGTTTCTAGCTGACTGGCCAATCCCAGTGCGGTCCTTCTGACGTCAGCAGCCGCTGCTCCTACTCCTGCTTCTACTGACCCCTCCTTTACAAAAAAATTCTCTGTAAGCTTTTCCACCCTTTCTAACCTCAAATTTGTTAGTAACAACATAAAAACACCACCATTGTCCGTTTCGCTAACCAAGGAATAGTAAAAGACCTTTCCCACAAGAATTCCGTCTTTCCCGAGAGCAGCGCTTACCTCTGCCCTACTACGGAATCGTTACTTCCGTTGATAAAGTAGCACATCCCTCTACCTTGCCCTTCTAGCAAGCATTAGCTAACCGTTTCTCCAGAATTAAGACACATAGTTGGAGACCCAATGCTCCTGAGAAATAAAACTAGAATTTCACAATTAACCCGAATGCCTTCACATTCACGCAGTTTCATACGAGAAAATGTAGTACATTCACACAGAATCCTGTCTTTCCCGAGAACAGCGAACAGTCTGTCCTTTTACAGAATTATGACATATGTTAAAAAGTAGCACTTCCCTCTACTTTATCCTTCTAGCAAGCTCAGAGAACACCTGTTACCTTTCCAGTGATAAGCGTTATCGGAATGCCATTTGGACTCCTGGTACCTAAGAACAAAATTTCACAGATGACCTTCGCTATCATACACACTTCTCTCACACAGAAAATGTCTCTAATGGCAACACACGACGATGTCACCGAATCGAACCCAGACAATGCGTCATGCAACTTAAATCGTTACACGTTTCTCCCTGTGTACCTACAGGGCAACAACAATTCCGTCTTTCCCGAGAGCAGCGCTTACCTCTGCTCTACTATGGAACCGTTACAAACTTCTGACTTCCTACATCCCAGAAGCCGTGCAAACAACATAGAACTCGACACGACTCAACATAGAGTGTTAATACATAAACCAATATCAATCAATAACCAATAATCAATAAGCGATGTACAAGCTATATTCACCAAGCCAAAACAATAACAACCATCATACTGCTACCAGAAAAACTGTTGCAGCGTGGAATGTCATATTCCCCCTTTGTCACAGACCAAATATCGCAATAACACATTCATTTAAATACATTCATTGGTGGGGCCCATAACACCAACACTCACACTTCATTGATCTGTTTCTCTAGAGTGATAAGTTTCCAAATGCTGACATGAAAGGAATATTTTTTTTCCTAAACCCTAATGCACATTGAATACTTTTATTAACTTTTAACCTCGTGATATTCCCCTCAGTTGGTGATGAATCAGTTAGTTGTTTTTATGGTTTAGTGATTCAATTCATTTATTTATACTCTTCTCTTTATCTAATTTCTTCAAATAATCGACACAACACGTTTGTCAATTAATCAAAACATCGTTTATCTAATTAAATTGCAAATGTTTTAGAAAATTATCATCCAAACCGCAGAACATCATATTTACCTAATCTGGCTATTAGTCGTCCTCTAAATCAGTTAAGTCGTGGAAAATCTCTTTAAATTCATCAAAGTTAGGCCGCAATTCAGTCTCTCAAAGATTCAGGATAACAGCTGTCCAGCAGTGTCACCGTCCTCTCCGTCAGCATAGCGTCAGGAAATCCGCAGCAAGACAAATCGAACGAACAGCTTTTTTCCCTCACTATTCTACCGTCTTTTATAATGATTTTAATGTCAGAATTTATCAAGAATGAGTTTTAGACAGTCCTCATTGGTGGATTTGGGGTCACTCGGTAAAGTTCTCACATAGTCTGTAAGATTAAGTCATCGCACTTGCTGGTTCCGGTTTTAAAGACAGTCCATTGTTGAGGTCATGGCAACTCTCCCAGTATAACCTTGGTGGGTACATCTCTCCTGGGGTCAGGACGAGGCCATTGTTGCTGGCGGTGACGCATGCACACTTTACCCAAAACCTCGTGAGACAGCAGCAGTCACGTCGTACGTCTCAGTCAGACATCTTTATGAAGGCCCAAATGGTCAACTTAAGCAAAACAAACACAAAAACGTAATTAAAACATTGAAATGGCTAATAAAATGTTAAACCCTCACTAATTCCCCTATGTGTAAGTAATTATCTAGCATAATAGCAACATTCAAAGCGTTTATATTCACCCAGTGATGTCATCTGGTGCAACTTACAATTAAATCACAAAACCAACATATATCATGCAATATTCTAATTTTCTACCATTAGTATGCATACATATATTAGTATACAATTAGTTTAGCCATGCAAAATGCAAATCCCACGAGTAAATATTTTGTTGATATAATTGGTGAATTTTCACTTCAAACGAATTAATAATATTACTATTAGTTGATTATTCAGATTAATATAAACATGCAGAATGGGGGGGTATACAAAATGTTGTACTACCCGCTCCAGCATATACACATGCTGAAATTCTTCCTTAACTCCTGACTGTTAGACAGGTCAACCCGATACTCTATGGCTAAGCCTTCCCACTTTTCGTGGGTTTCACAGGCAATTCTTTCAGCTTCTTTACTGAAAAATCAAAGGTTTTTCCTCATTGTATTCTCCCACAAACCCTTGTTCAAGGACTTTTTTAACATTCTCCTCGAATTCTGCCTTGAACCTCAAATTATCCAGTCCCCTAGAAGGGGTCTCTCTCTCTCCTGGGCTTGTGACTTGGAATCTTCCTCAACTTCAATGACAGGCACCTTTACAAGGGAAGCTCCTCCTCTTTAGGGTCGTGCTCCCAAATCTAGGGTATTACCAATACCAGATTTACCTGAGGATGCAGTAACAATGAGTGTACCCGGGGTTGTAATGGTATCAGTGATGCTCGTGGCTCTCCATAATGGCTCTTTAGTGGCAAGGGGCAAACCTCCTTCAGGAGAATTATGATCAATTAGCGCAATTGTGCCAGTGTCTACAGGTTGTTGATTCCCTCCAGCTTCATGGACAGTATGATCTGGAGGAGGTCGGGAAGTTAACATATCATCAAAAATCCATTACTTGAATTACTGTCACTCTCGTCCTTCTTCTCCTCATTCCCATCTCCCTCTTGTGAGTTTTTTTTATGCCTTTCCTCTTGCTATCGCAGGTTACGTCCCTATGCCCTCAAATCATGTGTTCTCTCCATTCCTGCTGCTCTACGTCTCACTTAGTTTCCATCCAATTGTGGACCTTATTTCTTGCTTGAATCTTATATTTCTTCTTCTCTTTCACATGTGCAGCATGCTCCCAAACATTCAAAACCTCATATTGATCAGGTCTTGTTGGGGGCTTCATCTCCTACATCATCTCCTACATCGGTTCTCAAATATTCTCAAGCTAAAGGTACTATGCGGGGGACATTGCTAATGGCCTTCATTCACCGTGATCTTATTACATTGTTCAACCCAAATACACATGTACCTGACAGTGGTCTCTTTGGATCTTGACAGCTAATTCTTTGTTATATTGATGGTTTGCATGATTATGGTGGGTGCTGTTCCTATATTCTACTATCGTTAGGGTCACTTCTCGCCACAAAAGAGGACTTGTTGCTCCCATTCAAGTTAGTTTCTAGGCTGCTTGACCATTCTTTGTTTTGCTTACAATGTAACTTCACTTTGTAGTTGTTTTCCAAGGACTCATGAGGAAGTAATTCTTCTTTATCTGGGATGCTGTTTAAATAAATCAAAGAAAGAATGCATAATAGTTGCCTCCGTGACAAGACTTTCTGTTACTAATGCTAGGAAATCTGCATTCTCTGTAACTTGTGGAGTGCAAAGATAGGTACTTTAAGTCATAGAGCATTGCAAATTCAAAGTGGGAGGCCACATGGGCAATGATAGCTTGGGCTCTTGGGGGGAATTCTAGGTATGGGAATATGTGGTGCAGACATCTAATGTGAAAGCTTAATTTGGACATCTGATTTACTTGTGATATTGGGGACAGGTTGGAGTCCACAACCACCCCTAAATTCTTCACTTGGGTTGAGTGGTTTGATGGTGTTCCTAGTTATTGTCACCATATTGTTGAAAGATGATGTTTATTCCATTTAAAGCTTGCAAGTATTTGTTTTTTTTGTTATTATTATTTTATTTATCATTACAGAATACTTGACATATTCAGAAAATATGCATTTGAAACGAATACACCATAAGTCGAACACACAATCCCAAAACACTCCCAATTCAACTAGCTGCTACAGCTGTGCATGCAACAAACAGCTATGTCAACAATACTATCAATGTATTATGACCCGCCCCAATGTATTCTACTGATATTGCGGCTAAATACTATCAAGACCCTTCAACTAGCATATATTGAAGGGGGCCCAGCTATCTCTAAGTCGTGACGTCTATGAAACTTCTTTAACCTATCCATCCTCTAGATCACAGCATGTAGTAAGTTCATGTAGTCAATCTCTAATGCTCAATTCACTCTACCTGACCCATTGGAAAGCAATACACACATGTGAGAATGCCAGGGAAACCAGCCTCCTAGATCTCGTTGAGAAACGCTGACTGCCCACAGATTGCGTGGAGATCAAAACCCGAGTATTCCCTTGAACTTCATGACAATCTCTTTCTAAAAACAGCATCACTTGAGTATTGATATGTTTGTCTTGAGGTGGTTCAATTGCATTGCTTTATTCAATTAAACATGAATTGAGTTCTGATTTGATACTTGTTGTAGCAGTTGAGGTTGAAGCAGAAGCAAAGGTCAGGTAGATGCCCTAGTAAGTGTGAAAGATGAGAAGGGCTATATGAAACCTTGTGGGTCACTATCTTTGGAGCTGAATCACAATGAGATGAAGAAAAGAAATGAGATGATGAGGGAATGGGTCAGTTAGGATATAGGTGGGGCATTTTAGGTACAGTGCCCCTTACACCCCAATGCAATTGAGTCTTCTCAAGCCCCCTGAGAACTGGGAAGCCCAGTCCTGTATGATGTCACATGGTGAGACACCTTTTGTCCTACCTATAGACACAGAGCCCTTTGATCTGCCATGATATCTTCATTCATCTCAGGAGGACAAGGAGCAAGATGTGGGAGACATTCAGGGGGGAAACAAGCAGCACCAGCTTGCACTCTCATTTTATGACTTTGTTTTCTCAAACACGTCAAGATGCCTTTTGGAATATTGACAGAGTCCTTGGAGTAGTTTGTAGGAACAGTAAAATTAATAATTACAATGGCAACATTAAGGGTAAATGTAGTGGGAGAATTCAAGGAAGAAATGTGTTCAAGCCTATTTCTTACTATTGACACTAACAGTAGTAAATTTAAGGGGCCACTTGAAATTGTAGATATTGGCAAAATTGAGTTGAATATCATGGAAGATTCTGGTTTTCCAATGACTATTTTAGCTGACTATACATTTGACCAATTTTGAAAGTGAGTTACTTCATTGAAGTCCGCTGCCAATCCGAAAGCATTTGGCGAATTTGACATCAGTATGAGAGAATATTTCAAAGATACCCTTACGTTTAAAGGTTGTACAGTTAACACAACAATCTATGTAGCTGAAAGAGAGAAAAACATTCTATAATGACAAGAATTAGGAAGCTAGGTATTATCCTTAACCCTGATTCTTCAGATTCTATTGTTTTGGTCGATGCACCCATTTTAGGTGTTATGAATGAATAAAACAACAGATAAGTTATTGCAGAGAATATTGGGTGTGTTGCTGGTTTTGACTATCATATTAAATTGCAAGAAAATGCTATACCTATTGTTCATAACCTGTGTCCTGTACCATTGTATGTTAGGAATGAATTGAAAAAGCTATTGAATACTCTTAGTATGGATGGTATAACCGAACCCACTGATTCATCGGATTGGGTCTCAGCTGCGGGTATTACAAAGAAAAGATCTGGTGAGATTAGATTATGTGCAGATTTGAAATAATTAAAAAAATATATTGTTGTAGACTGTCATCCTCTTCCCAAAATCCAAGAAATGCTATCTGCAATAAGTGGATCTAAATATTTTTCAATAATTGCTCTAAAACCTGCATATCCTCAGGTATAATTATCAGTGGATTCTAAGGATTATAGTACTTTTGTGAAGCTATTGCTGCATATAGGATTGTGGGTTCACCTTTTGGCCTCGAAGTGTTTCCCAAAAATGAATGGATATTTTATTTGATGGCTTTCAGGGTAGCATATTAATTCATGCTGAAACCATTCATGAGCATAATTTCATTTTGAAAAAAGTTCTGGGAACACTCCGTGATAGAGGTAGGACAGTAGGCAAATCTAAGTGTAATTTTCTGCAAACAAGAGTTGAGTAATAAGGTAATACTTTTTCTTCTGATGGAATAACACCAAAGAGGATTTAGTTCAAGCTATCAGAGATGCCCTAAATCCCAAGGACAAGGATCCTTTAAGATCGTTCTTAGACTTGAGTGAATATTATTTTCTTTTTATTTTAGGGTATGCTATTATTGTTGAACCATTAAGGAAATTGCTACATAAAATAATCAAATTCTAAAGATTGGAACAGGAGAATTCCTTCAAAGCAGTTAAGGATGCCATTTTAAATGCTCCAGCTCTCAAGCCATACGATTCTAATGCCAAGAAACATAGGTACTGTGGATGCCAGTGCAGTAGGTTTGGGAGCTGTATTCAGCCAAGTGGTTAAGGGGAAGGAGCATACAGTGGCATTTATTTATTTTACTCTTAAGAGTGCAGAAATGTTTTGCAGCACTATTGAGAGGGAGGCCTTAGCTTGTGTATGGGCAGTAGAGAAGCGGAAACCCTATCTCTGGGGTAGAGGATTTGCTCTTAAGGCTTATCATAACCCTCTATTGTATATGATGGATGGATGTGGTAGGGGCACTGCTAAAGCCTCTTCATGATTGGTAAGGTTGGCCTCAAGATGTCAAGAATATAACTTTGGAAAGAAATATATTGCAGGAGGTTTGAATGAAAGAGCAGATTGCTTCCCATTCTATCTATTCTCTAAGGCTAGGAAAGAGCTCAATTATCTCCCTATAAAAAAGAGAGTTGTCTACAAAAACCTTTTGTATAGCACACAAAACGGTTTATCAAAAAGGCCTAGACTTCCTAAAAAACAAAATCTCCTTGTACATGCCAAAAAACAGCTCTGATCAATCACAGCCAAGAATGTGTCAGTTCGGCCTACTCATAAGGCTACAGGGGAGGCAGAAGCTTCACCAATGTCGCTTCTCGCTTATGGAATCAAATGCCTTGGACCTTCTAAAACCAAGACAAATGAATGGCCTTTAGAAAATTACTCAATCCCTTGCTGTTTACTTTTTCACTTTAAATCAGCCTATTTAGATTCCTATCTTCAAAACGGCAGCACTAAGACGCCCATGAGCATTAGTCGGGATCTATAAAAATCAAATAAAATCTCAAATCATCAAGGTTACCACTTAATGGGTTCAGTGATACTACTGAAGATAATGAGCTTAAGTGTGTTGTGTCTGAGGTAGATGCAACAGGGCACAGGGATGGAGTTATTTCGGAGAAGGAATGGGAGAACGCCTCTAAAGAAGATGTTGTCTGCAACAAGTCGTGTTATGTGACTGGTGGTTGGCCGCCAGTTCGAAATTTAGACACATAATTGAAAAGTTTTTTTTAAGTGGCAGATGAATCAACCACTGAGGAAGGGCTTCTTATGAGACATGATTTATTCGTAACACCATTGGTATTGAGAAATAAGTTGATGAAATTGGCTCATAAAGGTCATCCAGGAAAAACAGCTGCTAAGAGGTTATTACGAAACTATTATTGGTGGCCAGGTCTGCATTCAGATGTTGACATATTTTTTGATAAATGTACTGAATGCATAAGGTCTGATAAGCATTGGAAGAGTTGTAAAGAGGACATGCATTTAGTGGTAATTCCTAATGGACCTTGGATCAAGTTGGCAATAGATTTTTCTGTTCTTTTTACTTTGCCACATGAGATAATGCGCTACTTAGTTGTCCGCACTGATTATTATTCAAAGTGGATTTTTTATGAATTCATTGCTAGTCCCACTACTGATGTGGTCATTGAGTTTTTGACAAAAAAAATTTCAAATTGAAAGATTACCAAATGTTTTGGTAGATGATAATGGTACACAACTGGTTTTTTTGAGAAAATGTGGTGTTAAACTGGAAAAAAACACTACTGTACAATAGTTCTTTGAATGGTTTGGTGGGGTGTGCTAACAGATTTATGGAGCAGGGGTGGAGTCAAACAACTTCGCCATCTTATTTGCCAGTGTGTGAATTGTATGAGCGAAAGTGTGTAGTTACAATAACACACCATATTCAGTTACTGGTTACTCACTGTTTTATTTATTAAAAGGAAGAAAAGGACAAACATTACTTAACACATAAATTTGGTAATTATAAAAACACACAGAGCATAGTGGAATAAATGATGACACGTCTCATGTTAAAGAGAATATTGTAGAGAAACAAAGTTTATTGCGATCTAGTTCATAAGACAAAGTCTAAACTGTTTAAGGTCGGAGATTAGGTTATTATAGAGAAACCTGTGAGACCACAAAAAGGAGAATCAGTTTATTCTTCACCTCTACATGTGTTGAAAGTGTCAAACAATGCTTTACATTCAAAGGACAAAGGGTGGTGGAACAAAGGTGCAGTTTTTCCACTTAAACCAGGTCAACAGATTTTGTTGAACAATATGTTAAGAACAACACGTGGTGAGGAAAATATGTTTTATGATTCGTCCAGCAACAGTGATTCAGTTAAAAACAAATGAATGAACAGACAATGATAATGAGCATGCTGAACATGGATTTAGCAATACAAGAAGTAGTACCACTAATGTTGATCAGCAAAGAACTGAGTTAGACATTAAGGGTGAGGAACAAGAGGAGAATAGTAATGTTATATCTCGATTTGCAACCAATGACAATTTTTCAGGTAGTGGAAGAAGGGTGAGGTTCCCTGGACCGTGCACAGATTTTATTATGTACTGATTTTTATTTACAAAGGGCGGTGTTGTATATACAGTATTATATACACAGTCTTTAAAGTATTTGTTATTTATTTATTTACGTCTTGTTTACAGCTAAGCAGTGTTAGTATGAGTAATGGTGTAATTGTTAGAATGTGGACTGTAGAAATGTTACATAATGTGGTGGAATAGAATGTTGGGGCATTGGGATTGCATATTTTATTTGAGGCACTTCTGTTATGTGCCTGCTCTGTTTTACTTGTGGGCCTTCTTGGATGTTACTTACGGAATAAACGAAATGTGACCTCTTTTATTTTCGAATGTTGTAATTTTTCGCTACAGCATTTTACAGTCCTGCTGTTTCTGTGGGAAGAATGTGTTGACCGATTGATAAAACACGCACTGGTCCGGATTGTGCAGAGGGGATGTGCTGCGGCTCTGCCTGTGAGCAGCCCCTCCCCCACCCGCGGTACCCAGGGATGCTGCTGACTGTGCATGAAACGCCTCGCAGGGGAAGGGGCCGTGGCGGTCACAGCCAGTAGTGAATCCGAATGCGGAGCTTTAATCTGAAGTGAAGTGATTTTGGTTCAGCTGCTGCTCGCGTGGGCGGGGGCCCTGTGGGGGACTATGTAAGGCAGCGCCCATGTGACCTGCAGTGGTTTAGCCTGAATGGTGCCCTCTGATGCGGTTTGTCTGATGCGAGGGACCTGCGCTCAGCAGCAGCACGGACAGCACGATGCCTACCATCTCCGTATTCTGCAAGGGAGCTTTCCTCATCAGCAGGTACGTCGTTGGTGGCAGATACGGGTGTCGATGGAGCAGCAAGGGTATGGTGGGCAGCATGGTGGTAGATATATGGAATCGGAAGCGGAGATGCGTATCGGGTGCTTGGGGGAAAATGTGGTTACGGTGGTCACGAGTCTGTAGTGGCACGTTGTGATAGACCTGGGATGGACGCTTGCGTGCCCAGAACGTGCTCACCTCTCAGGGTTGCGATAGCTGGTTTCTTCTCCCCATCAATCTCCCTCTCCGCTCTGTTAAGCAAGCGGTTTCACACTCTCTCTCTCACACACACCTCCGCCCTCCTTCCTACTTTCGGTTTTGTTGTGTCTATGATGCTTTTTCGCGCTCTATTAGTGGGATGTCTTGGTTTATGAGATCTGTGTTTTCCCTGCGCAGGTGTGTCCGAGGTGGTGCGGTACTGCTCTCAGGCTAACTCTCTTCCGCCCTCTCTTCCCGCCTCTCATTTTGTATCGTCTGTACTCTGTACTGGTCTGCCCTATCCCATCGCTATCAGTTTGTAGTGGCCCATTTGTGTTGCCTCTTAAATGTGAAGTGATTGTTATGCTGTGTCTTGGGCTCCGATGCCCAGTCTGTCCGAAAACAGCGTGTGTTTTTTAATAGTATGTCATAACGTGGGTCGTTCTGCTAACATCAAACATGCACATGGACACATAGAACACAAAAAGTACAAATTGGGAAAATGCATTGAGATATAGTTGTGGCTGAATCCAATCGACCCTCTCACGATGTCCCGGATGACTCTAACCGATCTGTGCTTGCTGCTGCTCCCCATAGGGCATTGTCGAGGTATCTATTGTTAATTTGTGCTTTGTGCTACTCTTACGCAGTGTTGGGGTGTCTGTGACTCATTTCCGCATTGTCTTCCTCTCTTATCTTGGATCATCTAAGCTTTGCCTTTCTCTCTTTTGGGGTGTCTATGGTTGATAACAGACCTCTTTCAACATTCCTCTTCTTCTCCCAGCCCAAAAATATACAGACTTTCTCATTTTCTCTCCCCTTCTGTCACAGTCTCTCGTTTCTCTATCACACACACATTTTCTCTCATACTCTCTGTTGGACTGTGACATGGCCCTTCATAGGGTATTTCCTCAAAACTTCTTGTCCTGGTCTTTGCTGACTCTCTGTTTGTGACCTTAGGACTCTGGGCCCTTTCCCACTGTACTTCAATGGGAATGCGCCCGCGCCCTTCCTACACATGCCAGGAAGGGGTACTTACTTGATTGGCTTAGGTGTAGTACCTATGAGTGCCGTGTACACAGGGGAAGCCAGAGTAGCCCTGACAATCTTCTCGAATCAACCCCTGCTTTTCCTGGGAGGCTGGAAACGCTTGCTTGCTGCTTTTGTTACTTGGTGCCGATATAGCAGCACCGCTGCAAAACTGGCCTCCAGTAACAAAACCAGCCCCCCACTGCTGCAAAACCACCCTCCACCCTTCTAGCCTCCTGGGGAAATGTCCAATGCACGGTACCGCCAGTCTAGCCCTGCATGTAAAAGGGTACACCACATACCCAGGGCGGGCACTGCACTGGCTAGTAGTTGGATGCAGCACTGATTGTGCCACCAACGAGAATAGCCTGTCAAATATGTATCAGGCCTGCTATTGCAGGCCTGCTGGCGCTCAGTGGCGCTTGTGCTCAGGGTGGCATTTCTCACTCATTAGCCAACACTGAGTGGGCCTTTCACTACCACCAGAGCACGCTAGGGTAAGTCCTGAGGGGTAAGGCACACGGTAGGCGAGCAGTCGGGTAGGTGCGCATGCGTGTTGTCTGCCTGGGTAGTGAAGAACCCCTTTGTGGGTTTTACCTACCTAGGTGGTCGGCTCTTCCCATGGAAACCTCCTTGGATTTGCTGATTCTCTTGTTGTGGCCTTAGGGCCCTGAACACTTTCCCACTGTAAATGCAGTGTGAAGGGTGCGCACCCTTCCTGCCCATGTTAGGAGGTGGCACTCACTTGATGTTTGTAAAACACGTCACCAGCCGGTGTTTGCAGGCGGGTGTGTGCGCACATGCATCTATGGTGGTTTTAAATATGTCAAGGCTGCCTTTGCAGGCCGGTGTCTGCACACTGGAACTTATACTCAGATTTGCTATGCTAAAGTACTAGCCATCCTGCGGGGACCTTTCACTACCACAGGAGCACCCCTAGGATAAGTCCTGAAGGGTGAAGCAAGTAGTAGGTGAAAGGCAGGGTAGGTCGATATGTGTGTACCCTGCCCACGGAGTGAAGAATAGCTTAGAAATGCCACTTCTAGGAAGGGAAGAAAAGAAGTTGGAGCCTCGTCAGGTCTCCAGACCCAGGATGTACTGCCAAGATGCGAATTCATCAACTATTCAATTTTGAAAACTTAATCCATTTTTTATCCATATTTATGTCGACTCCATTTTAGTCCATAATCATTTGTTAGCCATGAGTATTCACACAAATGCAACATATGCCCATCCAGGCTTTTCCTTCCATCATGTAGGGATTCACCGTACCTCATAGCGCGACTTGATTAATATGACCCAATGCATTTCGGGCAAGAGACTGCCCTTCCTCAGGGGTAACTATAATAAAACAAATCATATTTAAAATATGACACAACAAAGTCCAATGCATGAACATATGCAGTATAGTTACTCGGTGTGAAACACCGCTAATGTAGTTTAGCATCTGTCACTCTGCCTTCAGTAAATACAATAAAGATAACCGAACATATATGTGAGTCCAGCAAAAAAGGAAACATGCCCCACATGTGTAAAAGAAACAAGCATTTGCAATGCAATAGGTCTCGCATTAGGAAAGTTTGAGCTTTTTGTATTGTAAATTGCCTAATTTTTTATTTATATGTTGGTATTGAAAATATTGGAATTACTAGCTTTCTCATGTACAATGTCAATAGTTTTAACTGTTGCAAATGTGGCACCTATAGCATTTGTAATGCAATATGTGTTGTATTTACGTGACTTAGATGTATTGATATTACAAATAACAATGGCTTTTAATTTTTGCAAATAATTAATACTTAAATAAAAGTTAATGTAAATTATAATGGCAATCGTTTAAACTTTTGTTAATAACTCTTGTGAAGATTTGGTTTAGTGTATTTAATTGCGCCTAAAATCCAAGAACAGAAGTTAAATATTATCATTTTTTTGTGCCATTTGTAATAAAGCCTAAATATTGAGATAACATATTAGAGCCAGTTGTTGTTGAATGGTTGTACAGATTGATACTGTGGTGGCGGTGAGTGATGTTGTGGTGGTGTCGAGTGATGCTGTGGCGTTAATTGATGATGTGGTAGCGCATAGTGATGTAGTGGTGCCCTTGAGCGATGCTGTGGTGGTGCTAAGTGATGCTGTGGTGATGCGATAGATAGATAGATAGAGTGCAATAGTCCGATAGATAAGATAGATTGATAAGATAGATAGATAAGATAGATAGATAGATAGATAGATAGATAGATAGATAGATAGATAGATAGATAGATAGATAGATAGATAGAGAGTGAGGGCGATAGATAGATAGAGTGTAATTATGTAGAATATAATTATGTGGCACTGAGTGGTTTTGTGTGGAGTGTATGTTGATTTTAGTGGCGTGTAATTATGTGGCATTGAGTGTTATTTTGAGTGTATCTTGCATTGTAATTAATTGGCACTGAGTGTTATTTGGAGTGCATGTGGCATTGAGTGTAGTGTAATTATGTGGTGTGTAATTATGTGGCGCTGAGTGGTATTTGAAGTGTATGTGGCATTGAGCGCTGTGTAATTATATGGTGTGTAACTATGTGGCACTGATTGGTTTTTGGAGTGTCTGTTGTATTGAGTGCATTGTAGTTATGTGGCATGTAATTATGTGACTCTGAGTGGCATTCAGAGTGTATGTTGCCTTGCCTTGTATTTCTATGGTTCCTTAAACCCTTGGAGGCAATTCTTTTATTTTAACTAAAAGGATGGTAGTTAAATGGTGTTTACGGCAAGATGATCGTTAAATGGTGGCTACGGAGAAGCTGTGTGCTGAAAGGCAAAGAGAACACGGGCATGAAAGTGAAAGAGAGGATGAAAATGGAATGAGTGTGGCAGGATGTTAGTTAAATGGTGGTTACGGGGAAGCTGAGTGCTGAAAGGCAAAGAGAACACGGGCCAAAGCTGGAAGAAAACACTAGATGCGAGAGGCATGTGTGTGTGGCAAACACTGGTGGGGCTCAGAGCATTCTGTTGCTGCCTTGATGCCTGTGTGTGTGAGCAGTGGGGCAGTGTGTGTGAAGAGCCTAAAGTTGCATGAAAACATATGTTTATTTAAATCCTTAGACGCAGAATTAATGGAGCTAATGTTATCGACCTTAGAAGGATGAAAAGGGAATGAGCGCGGCATATGTTAACTTTGTAAGCGCAGAAAGCGTGCAGGGCAAACTTATTATTTTGGTCGTTTGAGACTCAGATCTGGGCAAAACTGCAAGAAAACACTGAGGGGGGAGGGCGGGGGAGAGATAGGCGAGAGGCATGTGTGTGTGGTAAACTCTGGTGGGGCTCAGAGCGTTCTGTTGCTGCCTTGCCTTGTATTTCTATGGTTCCTTAAACCCTTAGAGGCAATTCTTTTATTTTAACTAAAAGGATGGTAGTTAAATGGTGTTTACGGCAGGATGGTCGTTAAATGGTGGCTATGGAGAAGGTGCTTGCTGAAAGGCAAAGAGAACACGGGCATGAAAGTGAAAGCGAGGATGAAAATGGAATGAGTGTGGCAGGATGGTCGTTAAATGGTGGCTACGGAGAAGCTGTGTGCTGAAAGGCAAAGAGAACACGGGCAATTAAGTGAAAGCGAGGATGAAAATGGAATGAGTGTGGCAGGATGTTAGTCAAATGGTGGTTACGGGGAAGCTGAGTGCTGAAAGGCAAAGAGAACACGGGCCAAAGCTGGAAGAAAACACGAGATGCGAGAGGCATGTGTGTGTGGCAAACACTGGTGGGGCTCAGAGCATTCTGTTGCTGCCTTAATGCCTGTGTGTGTGAGCAGTGGGGCTGTGTGTGTGAAGTGCCTAAAGTTGCATGAAAACATATGGTTATTTAAATCCTTAGACGCAGAATTAATGGAACTAATGTTATCGACCTTAGAAGGATGAAAAGGGAATGAGCGTGGCATATGTTAACTTTGTAAGCGCAGAAAGCGTGCAGGGCAAACTTATTATTTTGGTTGTTTGAGACTCAGATCTGGGCAAAGCTGCAAGAAAACACGGAGGGGGGAGGGCGGGCTGTGTGCTGAAAGGCAAAGAGAACACGGGCATGAAAGTGAAATCGATGGATGGCAATGCGTCCGTGAGACTAGCCCTGTGGTGGGGGAGGGACAGTTGTGAGAGGCGCCATGAGGAAACAATCTCTCGGCATGCTGTGGTGGGGGCGGGGGAGCGCATTCCAGGCGGGGGAGCGGACTCTTTGAAGTATGATGCCGAGGCTGTGGCTACATGTGCACGCGCCAGTGGGCTGAAGCGCTTCCCCAAACGGATTGCATGGCGGCACGATGCACGTGATTGTGCGCGTGCTCGCCATGCAATCCACTTTTGGGAGCACTTTGAAATGCCCCTCTTACTGGAGTCTCGCATAGCGATTGCGTAAACGCAATAGCTAGGCGAGACCTAACTGGAGTCTCGCATAGCGATTGCGTAAACGCAATAGCTAGGCGAGACCTAAAAACGACTAATTGAAGAAAACGGAATTCATGACGTGTTTGATAAACATGCGCTGTAACATAGCCATAACAAAAGTCTTCACCCAAATTATGAAAAGAAAATGTGCAGAAAAAATGTGCAATAACCAAGCAACCACGATGTGACCCAAAATTTTTTAAACCAAGGTATAGAGATTAATTATGAAGCTCAATTTGGTTTACCTTCAACAAACATCACGCATATGTTTAACTTGCTGTTGGAATACTCTGTTGAATACTCATCGCTAATAATATGATTATGGACTAAAATGGAATCGAGATAAATATGGATTAAAAATGGATTAAGTTTTCAAAATTGATTTGTTGATGGATTCGTATCTTTGCAGTGCATCCTGGGTCTGTAGACCAGACGAGACTCCAACTCATTTTCTTCACAATTTGCGCATAGACGGAGCGCGTTACAGGGTTGCACTCTTAAATCCTTATAAAAGCTGTCAAGCCACACAGAACTTTGGTGTGCATCTACCATCTTCGTTGAATTTATTAACTTCTAGGAAGTGGGCATTTCTCTACTCTAAAACTCTTTCTGTGCTTTTTAGTTTACCTCCAGTCCACACTGGAGGCTGGGGAGCACATTTGTGCATTCCCAAGAGACAGCTATAAAACTTGGGCATGTAACCGGAACTACAGACCTCTGCCATTTGAGGGCCTGGCTAGATAGATTGGAGGGAGAGGTTGTGGCACTTGGCTTTTGGGGGCCAGATTATTGCCCAACTAAAGATTAAGATCTGGATTACACAGCCCCATGCAGACAGGACTGACATTTAGAGGAGACATCTGTGGTTCAAAGGGAAACCCTCTGAACCACACCCAACTTCAAAGGCACACTGCAGTATAACTACTGGTGCCATACTTCAGGAAGGCAAAGATTCACTTATGGGATGTGGGACCAGAGAACATGGAACTGCGTGATTCACACTGCCAGAGGGATCTGTTGTGCACAAGGAGGATTACTGCCATTGTAAGGGACCGTGCACCCTTCCTGAACAGTAGCTGGATTGGGCTGACTACCTGTTGCTGTGTGGCAAGATGATGTGTACTTTCCAAGGGCTTGTTGCCTTGCCCTCTGTTTTCTTGTGGAGGTCTCAGGGACATCAAGGACCTCCCGCTAGGGACCCACACCATCTACCTGTGAAATCTAGAGAGCAGTGTCGTATTAAGTGCCCACATCGTCTGCTAGATCCCAAATGACAGCACGGCAAGAGCGTGGAACAAAGAATTGTACCTGGAGACTGGATTGCCTTATTTAAAGCCCAAAAGGTATTGCCTGCATTTAAGAGTGGGACCCCTGCATAGTGGAGACCTCAATATGCAAAAGCATCTTGTTGGAGGTGAACGGATTCACCAGTTGCGGGTCCAGCGTGGTCCACTTAGTTGATCATGCTGCATCTCTCTCATGAACATGCTGACTACATGCTCATTGCATGTGGTGTCTGATTCACAGGTTGCAACCCTTGGAGGTGAAGGCGTAACCATAGTAGTTCATCATTCTACCTCATGTTGCATTGCTAAACTTGCACCTGTGTGTGTAACTGGAATAGCCTGTTGTGACCAGTATAAATACGCACCAGGCATTGTGCTTCATTTCCAGGGAGGTACAGAATTTTCAGCTCTTTGTTGTGTGTGACTGGAACTGTCTTGTACGACTCGGAGCAACGCGCACCAGACGTTATGCCTCATTTCCAAGGAGGCACTGAGTTGCAACTCTGCATTGTGTGAGACTGGAATTGTCTGGTGTGAGATCGACGTGTTCCTGACGGGGTGCCTCCTTCTTCTGAGAGGCTCCTGATGCTTAATTCTCCATTCATCGATTGTTCCTTATGGGCCCTCAGTGCAGCGGACCAACTGCCCCCTCCTCTCCCGGCCCCCGACAACATCATGTTGCCAGGTAATATTGCCCAGATCGGTCCTGGGTAGTGAGAGTGACTGACTGGCCTGAAGAAACGCATTCGAGAGCAATCGGAAGCAGGTCAAGAGACTTAGTGACCCCCGTGCTTCGCAGAACTGGGCTGGGACTGAAAGGCACATCTTGAAATCCTTTTGAGTGACCGACTATTGCCCTCAGCCCGCTTCTGCTCTACATCCCGTGGGTGAACTTCCTGAGCAGTGGACAAATCTCCATTTGACGCCTGTCACCTAATTAGTCCTGCTACCTACCCTCACCTTCTTCCCACAGACCTTGACTAAGTGTGACTTAGGCCGCAAAAAGCTTAGTATTTGGAGGAAGGTCTGTTTATCTCCAATCAGTGGGTGTAGGATAGTCAGGTGAGTTGGAGTGAGGCTTGGACCACGGGGTTGGAGGTGTGCTATCCATTGACCCGCCAGATATCGTTTGCACCGCATTATGGTGCTGTGTGCGTATGTCTGGAAGTGCATTCCATACGAACCTGCCTAATATCCATTGCACCGCATATCGGTGCTAAGTGAGTGTGTGGGAGTGATTACCTTCGGACTGGCTGCATTAATTGAACCACTCACCAGTGTTCCTTGCCATCAGAATACTACATTTGACATTGGTTTTACCCGTACAGCTTGACCCATGGTGCTGCTTAAAAGTGTTGTAATTCTGTGTATGTACATATTTTTGATATTATTGTGATCTGGGGTGCACCCTATAACTATGTGGTATGGAAATATAATGATTGCCAGGGTGGGCCTAGGTTTGACAATGTTTTGCACAAGGGTGCTGGGGGGTAAAGTAAGATCTTTCCCAAGTGTGCTTACTACTGATGTCATTTTAACATCGTTGGACCTAGTACTGCTAGTAATTTTTCCAAGTGTGATTTATGCCCAAAAGTACATGATGTTCATGTTAATTAATGTGTGTGATGAATATAAACTTTATTTACATGCATCAAGTGTGAAGTCTCTTTGGTGACACTCAAAGTATTTATTGTTTGGAAGTGCTGTGCCAATGCTTTACACATTGCCTCAGTGATAAGCCTGACTGCTCAGTGCCAAGCTACCCAAGGGTGAGCGCAGGTTATACAGAAAGGGTATTCACCCACCCCTGACGGGAGTGCTAGGTTCTGCCTGGCTATGGCCTCGCCTCATCCAAGCAGAACGTGCCAGTTCCAACACTCTCCTATCTTTTTCTGTCCCTCTCACCCGATCCCTTTTGACCTCTCCAATTCTCTTCTGCTTTCACACTTTCTGTCTGCCCCTCTTTCTCTTACTTCAAATGTGTTCGGATTAAAAACCCATAAACCCATTACACGAATCCAACATCTTTGGTTAAAAAAACAGAACTATTACCTGGGGCCATGTGCTGTGGAGGTGCCTTTTAATCCAACCTTTTGGCTAATGATTGGGTACTTCCTCAAGAAAACTTTGGCTACCCCACTGACCTCACCTCCATATAGGGGCCCTTGAAATAATGGCTTGGGGGGGGCACTCGGGACACACAGTCACTAGTAGGGTTAAGTTTCTTCCTGGTGGGGTGACCACCTGCCTCCAAGTCATTAGTGACACCGTTTCCAGTCTGGAACATTGCTTTGATAGCCTATTGTATTCTGGGTATTTTAATCTAATTGGTTCAATGGAACCAAAACAAGACTACAACACCTAAAATCAATGATTTGTAAGCGAACATGAACATTTCAGGACTGGAGATCGTGTCCCTAATGACCTTGAGTCGGGTGTTTACCTTACATTCTGGCCAAAGGGGATCTCACCCGCTTCTTGTGTACTAACACAGCTTCACCACTTCAGGCCTGAATGGAGCAGTTGCGTTACCATCTTAGATGGAGGGGGCATTTACCACACAGAAGCGTTTCTAGCAGAGCGCCGTAGGTTCTGCCCCCCGAAAGATCTTCTTAAGCAGTAGGATGGATGATGTAGGCCTTGGACAGGAGAGCAGGAGTGTAGTCTGTGTTATGTCGTGGGCCCTAGGCCCACATGCTGATCAATGACTGACACAGACACCGTGGCTATCGTTATTCAACTGGCCATGAGCACGTACACCCGGGCCCTTTTATTAGCAGGCTCACGTCACTTGTGACGCCTGTGAGGGATGCATGTGGGGTGCAAGTGTGCCCACTCCCATAGGGGAGTGGCTACTAACACTGTGCCTGTCGAGCCACTAGAACGTGTCTCGCAGGATACAACATCCCTCCCAAATTTTAATAAGACAAAAGTTCTGTAATTCAACCTGTAGGGATAAACAGTAACAGAATATACACCACCGGGTCCATCAGTTTCTCGGGTCCGGCATCAGGAAGACGGCAGACAAGGGCTGGTGACTTCGACTGTGGCAGGACACTCAGCAGTATCTGTATGTTTAGCCTGAGAGCAATATAAAGTGCTTTACAATCAACCAATATAACATAATACTTCACATGTCCCTTTGTCTCTGTGTATGAGGGACTGCATATCAGGTGTATTGTGTGCCCTTAGAGTTGTGTATATGGGTGTATGTTTGTCTGCTGGCCTGTAAGTGATTTTCACTTACAGGACATGTAAACGTTTGAAGTACATGCCCATTTTTCTAAATACACTGCACTCTGCCCTGTGGGCTGTTGGGCCTAACCTAGAGAATATATATCTATTAAAAAGTAAGAGTTAGGCCTGGCAAAAGGTTTATTTGCCAGGTCGAAATGACAGTTTCAACTTACAAACACAGACTGCAATGACAAGCCTCAGACATGGTTAAAAAGCTACTTAAGTGGGTGACACCATGAGTGTTGCAGGCCCACTAATAGCTTTCAATTTGCAGGCCCTGGGTACATGTAATACCTATTTACTAGGGACTTACAAGTAAATTACATGTGCTAATTCAGTGTAAGCCAGTATTACCATGCTTTAGGGAGAGAGCACACGCACTTTAGCTCTGGTTAGCAGTTGTAAAGTGTGCAGAGTCCTAAGGCCTGCAAAAATAAAGTCAGCAAAAAGAGGAGGAGTGAAGGCAAAATGTTGGAAGAAACACCAAGTCTAGGGTGCCAGGTGCAACAGTAGGAATGTTTGAATTCATGTAATTCACTGGTAAATACACAAGCTTGTAACTGCAAATCAGTCTTGGCAGTTTGGGATGAACCGGGAGTAGGACCAAGGCTGATTTACACAGAGTCAGTCTGGAAAGACAAAGTAGGAAACAATAATTGTCTGGAATGCGACCCAAGTAATTTCCAATAGCTGAGATTCAATCAGGCATTTTACCCATCACCAGTGTTTTTTTCACTACAATATCTCTGTCCTTTGTGATTTAAAGTGCACTTCATAAGGGGAAGTGATGCGACGATCCTGAAGTGCGTCCATCGCCTTAATGATGGAGCGCAGGTACTCCGATAGGGTTCCCACTTCTCCAGCAGGGATTGTCAATCAATTTGCACTTCTTGTTTCTCCTGGTGACCCCCTCTGGCAAACAGGTTCATGATATCCTCCCTGTACATGGGCTCCAGTCTGTTGGGCACAGCAAAGTGCTCAGCTGCGCCATCTCCTGACATACAGTTTCAGGACCACTGCATAAGGGCTATCACCGTATGGCAATCTTCTCATGGTGGCCCTATCCTCACTACATAGCGGCCCAATATGCAAAGCGATGCACACGGCTCACTTCATGGCAGCCCTCTGACATTTGAGGGTTGCTAACTTCATTCTTCACATGGGCAATGACCCGATCAGTGCAGCAGCCATCTCTTCACACCTTGTGAATGGAGTCCACTCCATAGGGCTCCCCACTGTTTCTCGCTCCCTCCAATGCTCTCATATTCCTCACAGGAAACATCCTTCTTGGCAAGCAGGAATGTGCTAGTGCTCTAGGCGATGTCACCTCACCCATTAGGGAAACTAGCTGACCATCACCCCTAGTCCTGGTCACAGGCAGAAGTTTGCAGAGCTTCCTCTTCTCAAACAGCCTGTCTGGCTGCTTGGCAGATTTCATTTTCTGGGGCCTCAAGTGCCTTTCTTATCATCCTTTTCCTGACTCCAACTGTGATAGAGAAAGGAAGGGTGGGCTGGGTAGGGACAAGGGAGAAAACACTACCTGGCGATTGTATAGTTCTCACACTTAGATCCCCCAGTTTAATACGGGAGATCTTGCGAAGACTTGGTAGTGTTCATGTGACAACTAGAAGCATAAACGTAGTTCCTCTAGGGTTTTTCTACCCTCCAACAATTCATGTCCAGCATCAAGTATTACAGCAGAGACCTACACCCTCAAATATTCATCTTCAATCCAGTATCCCACTACACAATAGATTTGACATATTCTTTTCCCTGGAGGAGATAGATTGACTTAATCAAGTATGTAGTGCAGAGTAAGCCCATTGTAAGCCACCCACATGCGCCAACTCCAACTCCGAGTTCCGCTCCTCCCAAGCAGTTAGATGACCAAAAAACCTGCGATGTCATACAAGATGACGGAAATTTGTGCAGAGCTGGGCCATCGGCTGATATCCTTTTAGATGTGGAGGGTGAAGGTGATAGTAATGAACTCTGTTACAAAGAACACAGCTTACATCAGCTAAATATAATGATTCCATGTGTACCTTTAATTACACCATATAATAACAGTCCTCCTCTTAATGCCTCTTCCCCCTGCAATAATTATGACACTTCCAGCAGGAACTGTGAAGATCAGGGTGTTTATAGGTGTAGTGCAGAAAAAATCATTCCCGGCAATTTGGCTTACAATACTATTGATCTATGTATACCAACTGCAAATAATATTGTTGCTACTGGTGATGACAATAGGACTTTGATAACATCACCTGGGAATAGCTTTAGTATCGTAAGTTGGAATGTGGCGGGGCTACGCAGTAAATGCAGTAATCCGGAATGGTTGGAGTTTATGACAGCCTTTGAGATCTTGATTGTGCAAGAAACCTGGGCTAACAACCCTATACATCTTAATGGGTATAAGACCTTTCACTCCAAAGCAATCCCATCCAGCCACGGAAGATCTAAGGGCGGCCTCTGTGTTTACGTATCGAATAAACTGGCCTCAACTAGTGCTATCATACACCCACCATATTTGTTTTATCAAATAGTCCAGGTCATGTGTACAACCTCCATTTCTTTGATATTAGTTAATTTTTATAATAATGCTCGTGACTTGGACATAATAGATTCTCTCTGCCAACTTGATGAGGATTTGGAATCTATCCTGGACAAGGGTCCTAATGAAAAAATCCTGCTTTGGGGGGGTGACTTCAACATTCAACCTTGCCAATTTGTGGCTAATAAAGTTTATGGTATGATTTCTGGAAAGGGTGACGACGTCACCCACTTTTCTCATTCAGGGTACGGAGAGAAGCTCAATGAGTTGCTTTTTAAATATGATCTAGGGTTTAGCAATGAATTTGGAGGCAGCCCGGTCATTGTACCTTGTACATTTGATGGTAGCCGAGGAAGGAGTGTCATTGATTTTCTTTTATTTTCCAATCGCTACTCAGCCCTAGTTTTTAACTTTATACTACATAACATCTCATTAAGTGATCACTTTCCACAGAGTTTCTCACTGGAGATCAGATTTCAAGATGGGCCTGGCATAGGGCAACCCACCCTTGCAGCGGAAAATGTAGCCCTCTTTCGTCTCAACGTCTTTGCCCTGCGCTGGTCAATGGTCGATCCATCTCGATTTCTACAGAAAATATGTACAAATCAGAGTAGGGCTTTCGAGGTCGGTTTGGACGAAACTGCGGATGCCAACACGGTTGTGAAGGCCTTTGGTCAGATTAGGGAGGAAATTAGTGCAGGGTTGACTACCAACCAGATTAGTAGGGCCACGAAAAAGCACGGGTGGTTTGATCATGAGTGCACTCTTGCGCACAAGAAGTTAAAGCGGGTATCTCAGTCAGCGACTGACTGTTCAATGGTGATTTCCCATGGATATCCGTGCTTACCGCTATAGGTTCTAATCCTGCGTGCAATCTCAATGCGAGCTGTGGGATCATAACTTGCGCTGAAGGGGCATGCACATAAGCAGAGATGTGTGATGTTTTCTGTCCCTGCATATCCTGCGCACCCTGTAAGTGCATTTCGCCTTCCGCATTTCGCTCTTCCTGATTTGGCTGCGGCGTGCTAGGAGGTTTTCCCCGTATCGTGGGGGGCCTACTGAAGAGAGGATATTGTTTTGAACTTGCCAAACTATCATTCTCTCTGTTCGATACATCCTCTACTCCATCTCTTTCTTCCCCAACCACAGCCAGCATACTTAAATCGGCCGAGAGGTCAGATAGGGTCTCCTCATCTTCATCATTCTCCTCCAACGTTTTATCAAAATCACTCTGGTCAGGTACTTTATTCTTCTCAGCCAATGCTAGCGCTTTAACTTTTAAGTCCATTCTCTGCTGGGCATTCCTTCTTCCTTTCTTAGCACCTTTAGCTGGCATTGATGGTAATTGTGATGGTGATTGGCCAGTTTTTAAAAAATCCTTTCCTGACCCAGCCTTAGGTTGTTTACTCCGCAATTTTGCCGCTGCCTTTAAGACTACCGACATTCTCTTCTATCTTCCTTAGGCCACAGCAAATAGTAGGTGACTATAAGCAACAGACTGCATGCACATAGCACGCACGTAGCAATGGGCACAGGGCACAAGGCAATAACGAGCAACAACGCAATAAGGTGTGTCAAAAATTATAGAAATACTAATAGTCGATGCAGAGGATTAACAAATGAGAGTCCCTCTTTTCTTCCTTTCGGCACTACTACTAGATATAATGTCCAGGTAACAGCTGGGGGACGAGTGGGTCTTGGGGGATTTAAATGCTTTGTTTCCCCTTGTTTCCCCTTAAATCTTGGGGGGTATATTGGCATACACTGGCGTATTTGGTGTTCTGGGCTGGCCTTAATCTGAGTCTCGCTTGTTCTCCAGTAAATATTCAGGGCAGCCAGTCAGTAAAGCAGTCAAGTGTAGCCAGTAAGTAAATCAGTCAAGCACACGCAAGATCGCTTGGCACACTGTTGGCGCCGTGTATTGGTGACGCTTACTGCCTGCTACTCGTTTTTCACCACTTCAAATGTACGCTTCAAATGTACACGAGCTCCACTCTGCTCTGCTCGGTACCGGCGCCGGTGTCTCACAGTTGCCTCTCCCCCCGTGCCTCACTCCGTCCCCCAGCTCGTCCCGCCTTCCGTACTCCGTTTTTTCCCTCTTGCCTCTCATGCACCTCTCACGCGCTCGTTCGCGTTAGTGGATTTAGCATCTCAGGAGCGCTTCGGTAATCGGCAACAGTGCAGCAATGCTACTGCGGCCATTCCTCTCCTCTCCTCTCGTGGGTGGGGCATCAGTGAATCAGGTGACGGCAGCGTGTGTGGGTCACGTCCATCTCCGCATCCTCGCCTCCCCGATACCTGAAAATCTCCAACCTCAGACACAACCAACACTGCAAAAGACATCGCAAATGGAAGTTGGTAAAGAGTTATGCTTAGTTGAGGTCGACTTTATGACTGAAGGATTACAATCAGAGTCAGAAAGGGAAGTAGAAAAAGAAAAGGGGGTGCTCCCCGCCTCAAGAGTCAACACAACCCGGGGTAAAAGAGTAGAGCAAGATATTTTAATACAAGAAATGCTCACAACTATTTTACAGGAAATACGAGACCTCAAGGCTTCACAAGCATTTGAAATATCTCAGCTGCATAATAGGCTAACAAAGATGGAGGAAAGTCTAGGTAGTTTACCAAGAAGGGTTACTGAGGCGGAGGTTCGTATCTCAGCCCTGGAAGATAACATCGTTACTATGCAAAAAGATCTCCAGGTGTTGAATAAGAGCAACAGCCAGATGGAATTGAAGCTTCAAGATTTAGAGAATTATAACAGGAGATCTAACCTGCGCCTTGTGGGGATAGCGGAGGGATTGGAAGGTACGGAAGTGGTGAAATGGACTGAATCCCTGCTGAAAAAGGTAATACCTGAACTACAAGGAGACCTCACAATTACGAGAGCTCATAGGGTACCTGCACATAAACCCGTAAATCCTAAATACCCTCGAACTATCCCAATTAACTTCTCTGATTATAGAATAAAAGAACAGATCTTAAATACGGCAATATCAAGGAGATCATTCAATACCAATGACATTAAAAGTTTTAAAATCTTCTCTGATATGTCAGCAGCTTCTGCTCATAGACGTAAGGATTTTGGCAAAATGATTGACTCTTTTAAAGCTAAAGTAGCACAGGCGACGATTGTGCAGCAAAGTCATAGCCAAAGGAAAACTGATTATCTTTACCGAGATATTTGAAGCTCAAAAACTTTTAGATGATCTCACAATTGCATGACTTTAGGCTCAACATTTTTTGGATGATCTCACAGTCGCATGAGGAAAGAGGAAAGAGAAAGGGGGAATAAAAGGATTTTGTGGTTGTCATAGACCATAAAGATTGAGCTATTATAGAAATGCCCTCCCCCCCCTCTCTTTTTTTTTTTTTTTGAGGGGTGGATGTGAAGTGAATCAGGGGGCGCAATAGGATGCAACAAGATGGCATCCAATAGGAAGGGGGAGGAAGAGGAAAGGATAGTGGGGCGGGTTAGGGTTTTTCTTCCTATGGGAAGGGTGGGATGGGGGGGGTGATGGGGGTGTAGCAGCCAGAAAAAGAGAGTTCATAGACGGAAATATTCTATTTTTTTATTTTTTGAATAAGTTAAAGAAAAGGATACATAATGCTGTTAGGAAATAACACTGTCTTGTATAGCTATCATATTGCACATATTGCATATATTGCACATAGGATATTGGAATTTATTGCACTTTAGTGTCTACCTTCCATAATTGATATAAATCGTACTGTAGCATATTGTTTTGAGTGGCCTAATAGCTACCTGATTCGCACTTTTATAGCTTTTTGCACAATTGTTACAAACTGTACTGTACTGTATTATCCGGTCTTAGATGCGCGATTTGCACTTTATTGTATTTATTGAATGATTGCATATGTTGCACATATTGCACATATTGCATATTGGATATTGGAATTTATTGCACTTTAGTGTCTACCTTCCATAATTGATATAAATCGTACTGTAGTATATTGCTTTGAGTGGCCTAATAACTACCTGATTTGCACTTTAATAGCTTTTTGCACAATTGTTACAAATTGTACTGTACTGTATTATGCGGTCTTAGAAGCGCGATTTGCACTTTATTGTATTTATTGTATGATTTGCACAATTGCTATATTAGACATGGCAGACTTGCGTAATCTGCACTATTTAATGACATGTATTTTAGCGTATAACCTAGTTTATTATGGTTCTATCGGGAGAGGAGAGCCAATGATTAAGCAGCTACCTACTTGCGTACTTGACATATTTTTGCTCAGAAAAGTATTTTTTGATACATATAGCACATATTACACTTTAAATGAGACTCCCTAGGGCGCATGGATAAAGCAGGCTGCATTATGAGTAGAAATAAACTTTCAATTTTATCACTTAATGTCAATGGCTTAAATAATAGGCGTAAAACTGGTGCTATAGAAATTTGGCTAAAAAGTCACCATCCACATGTAATTTTTTTACAAGAGACACATTTCCGAGCCTTGACAGATGCTAGTAAAAGGTTTAAAAACTGGGCGGGTTTTTGTTGCTCGGCTGTATCAGGGACAGCTCAGAAGGGGGTGAGCATCTATATAGGCAAACATGTTCAATTTCATGATGAAGCATGTTTCAGATACAAGTGGCAGATGGACATTTTTACATGGGAAAATAAACCACAGAAGTGTGATACTGGCTACAATCTATGCACCAGTTATAGATGACCCGCTCCCCATTTTGCAGTTAAAACAAGCATTGACGGGTATACCTGGTCAGATTATATGGGGAGGGGATTTTAATTATTTGCAAAACCCTGTGGTAGATTCCACAAAAAAAGATCGAAGGCAAAATAAACCACACGTATGTATTGCATTACTGAGTTGTAAGACAGATTTAGATATTTTAGACCATTGGCGTTTCAACAATCCAACTAAACGTGAGTACTCTTGCTATTCAGCAAAGTATGATTCATCATCAAGGCTTGACTTTTTTCTAACTTCCCATAATTTGGAAATTAGCAAATATGAGCATATAGCAAATGCCTTCTCAGATCATGCACTCATTAAAATGGAAGCCCTTTTAGGGAAGAAAGATGAACAAGTATCAAGAAGGTGGTATTTTAATAAATTTAACTTAGCAGATGAGCAATGGTGCGCAGATTTAGGGAAGGAGATTGTTTCTTTCTTCGCTATAAATAAAGATTCTGCCCCAATTAACATAATATGGGATGCTTTTAAAGCTACATTGAGAGGCATAATTACCTCAAAAGAGTTACTGAAACAAAAAGCTAAGAAGGAGGAAAGAATGGCAATAGAAAATAGCTTAGCCCATGCAAATCAAGAATACTTCAGGAACAGGACTTTAAATAATAGGCAAGAAGTACAGAAAGCAAAAACAAAAATGAGGGAATTCTATTATGACTTAGGGGATAGGGCTAGCAGGTTATATCTTCAGACAAGCTATGAAGATAGCGAGTACACGGGAAGACTGCTAGCCTGGCAAACAAAGGAAGAACAAGTTCAAAACAGAATCGAATGTATTCAGGACAATGTAACTAAAATTTGTGTAAAAGCTACGCCATTAATAGGCGAGGTGTTTCTTAGACATTATAAAGACATATATCAGACAACTCAGCAGGTCTCCCCAGAGATACATGAGGAATTTCTGCGGGAATTGCCAATCCCAACTTTGGAAAATAATTTAAAAAAGCTTCTGTTAGCTGAATTTACGAAGGAAGAATTAGACGAGGTTATCAGCTCTTTGCCTAATTGCAAAGCCGCTGGAGAGGATGGCATTCCCGCAGAATTTTTTAAAGCATTCTCTACTGTACTCTGCCCTGAATTTTTAAAACTTTCAAATTATTTGTTAAAAGGGGGTGACCCACCTGCATCTTTTCGCACGGCAGTAGTGGTCAGTATCCTAAAAAAAGATAAAGATAGCGAAAATGTGAACTCTTATAGACCAATAAGCCTTTTAAATACTGACTATAAAATGTTTACTAAACTCCTTGCCAATAGGCTAAATAAGATGGTGGGATCCCTTATTGGGACAGATCAGTGCGGCTTTGTAGCAGGGAGACAGCTGTATAATAATACAAACTTTTTATTAGAAGCACTAGATTTTTTAAATATTAATAAGGTCAAAGCGCAGATTTGGTTTTTAGACGCCGAAAAGGCATTCGATCTTGTTTCTTGGAATTGTCTTTTTACAATTTTAGAAAATTTTGGCTTCCCAGATAAGATTATTTTTCTATTGAAATAACTTTACACAAATTCACAGGCTCGAATTTTAATCAACTCCTTTAATATAGGGATATGCCAAATAAATAGAGGCACCAGACAGGGCTGTCCCCTTTCCCTGATTTTATTCGCTTTATTCATAGAACCATTAGCAATTGCAATCAGGGAATAAAGAGCTCATACAGTCCCGGTTCAAGGAATGACAAACATAAAATTATATGCTGATGATATTGTCCTCTTCCTGAACCCAAAGGAAAATACCCAGATGGAAGTTATGAGCATTTTTGCACAATTTGAAAAGATAGGGGGCTATAAAATTAATATGTCTAAAGCAGAAATTATATTATGTAATTGTGAAGCGAACTCTCTTTTACTGGAATTTAGACAGATATATAATACCCGTCCGAAGAGATATTTAGCAATATATGTAACTCAGAGAGTAGAAGATCTTTTCTCCCTAAATTATACTCCATTGTTAGGAAAGGTACAATCTCAGTTAAAACGATGGAACCAGTTTCCATTGTCAATAATCGGACAGGTTGCGCTAATTAGAATGTCCATTCTTCCACTTTTCAATTTCCTTTTTAGTGCAGCTCCTTGTGCAATACAGACCACTTTTTTCAAAGAAATAGACAGTATGTTTTCTACTTTTGTATGGATAAATAAGGTACCAAGATTAGCCCTTGGCACTTTAAATTATCCTTTCGCTGATGGAGGATTATCCCTCCCAAATATTAGAAATTATTATAATGTGACATTTGCACATCACAGTTTTAGATTTTTCTTTTTAGACCCTCAAGAGGTGGATAACTTTTTTATGAATAAGATCTTAAGGGAGTGTAATATAATAGATCCAACGAGAGTGACTAAATATCCCAAAAAAGTCCGGTATAAGACCCTACAATGGCTATTGAGACAAAAAACTCAGTTGTTAGCGCACTATGATATTTTTAGAATTAATATTTCAACAAGGCTTTCAAACATACATACGGGGGAAACATGTCTTTTAGAGAGTAATATACTAAAGCTATGGGAAGAAAATGGATATGATCGAATCCAGGATTTTATTCGGGGGAATTGTTGGAAAAATTGGGTGGAAATCGAAGCAGGACTCCAACATTCAAATACAATTTTGAAATGGTCATTTATTAAATTGAAATCCATATTGGAAAATTTAGATATGAAAAGCTTGCGTTATAAAATTAGTATTAGCGAAGCCCTTAATTCCCCCACACAACGGAAAATTAATAACTGGATTAAGATCTTTGATGAAAATATATCCCTATCACTATATGAAAAAGCCAGGGATAGATGGAAGAAAAGGGAAGATATGGAGATTCTTAAATCAACCTGGAATAGGATCAACAAATTTAATACAGTTATCTTTAGAGGGGCAAATTTTAAACGCATGCAATATTATACGAAATGGTTGATATATAGAACACCCTCTTTTCTTCATAAAATATACCCGCAAATAGAAGATAAATGCTTTCGTTGCGCAGAGAAAGGAACCTGGACACATATCATCTGGGAATGCCCCAAAATCCAGAGTTTCTGGGAGGAGATCGAGAAATATCTTAAATTTATAATTGATCCGTGCATTGTATTTGACAAGTCAACAGTGGTTTTGGGCTGCTCTCCTGATACCTCTGCGCATCAGGAAGGTTTGTTTGTCGCAGTCTCAATAGCAAGATCTTTAATTTTGCAAACATGGAGAACAGAGAAGATACCCACTTTTAATGCATGGAGGGCAAAGTTGTCTAGGATGCAAGAACTGGAAAAAAAATATGCATTAAGATCAGGAACTGTAAGAAAATATAAGAAATATTGGAGTGTGTTTGAGATATAGAATAACATCTTGTAGTGGACATAAAAAGAGAGAATATATATTTGAGTATATGTTCGGTTACAGCACTCTGCACTTTAGACTATGTTGATTTATTGCACTGTTGCACTTTGAATTACTAGGTCCTCTTCCTGTATTATAGAAATATTGTGTTTGCATTATAGAGTATTTTTTGATATGGATATTTATCATACTGTAATACTTTGAACTTTAGATTTAATTAATTTTTCGATTTTTATCTCAATATTGCAAAATATGTATTTATATATGATATTGTTGTATGCTGATTAAGTCTATGAACTCTCAATAAAAATATAAAAAAAAAAAAAAAAGAAGAAGTTAAAGCGGGCCTTAAAGGAGGTACCCAGGAATATCTCTGTAGTACAGATCTGCAGGCAGGCTTATCAGAAAGCTTTAAATCATCGAAAAATGATTTTGAAAGAGGAGGCCTGGGATCATCTGCAGGAGGCAAGCCAGAAAAAGGACTCTAAACTATTCTGGCGTGTGGTAAATTCACCATTTTTCTGTGATGACGATAAGCCTAGTATAGAGGTAGCAATCACAGAACAAGAATGAATGGCCCACTTTGCGCAACTATATATGGGCCCGACTGAAGAAAGACAAGGTAACTCTATGATAGGGATGAGTGGTGTCCCTACTGGGCATTTTTTTCATGGTAATATTCTGATTTTAATTTCACACTGGAGGAGGTTATACGGGCCCTCAGAGCAAGGGAGGAAAGGCACCCGGTCCTGATGGGATTCTGATTGATATCTTTAAGGACAATATTGATCTCTGGGGTCCTCTTGTGACCCTGGTTTTTAAGTCCTTTCGGGAAGTTGGTTCCTCAGTGTCATGGTCGGAATCACACATTGTACCAATATTCAAAAAGGGAGATCGAAACTGCCCCGCACACTACAGACCCATCTCCTTGCTGGATTTTTTGATCAAGGTGGTGGGCCGTATTGTGTTAGACAGACTACAGGAGTGGGCAGATTGTAATAATATCTTGACTGACTTCCAATATGGTTTCCGTCAGGGTGTTGGGACCGTAGAGCAGGTCATTAACCTGAACCTGTTAGTGAGCAAATACACACAAAGAAAAGGGGGTAATTTGTTCTTGGCCTTTGTGGACTTATCCTCCGCATTCGATTGTGTGGTCCACGATAAACTTTGGTCTATTATGACCTCCATGGGCATTGACTGTGCCATCATCAACTTTCTTAGATATTTATATTCAACGAGTTCTGCCAAGAACAGATATGGTATGAACGGTGACTGTACAGGCCCAGTCGACATCAAAAAGGCAGTCTGCCAGGGGTGTGTGCTCGCGCCTTTCTTATTTAATTTGTATATCAATGGCCTGGGTGCTACCCTTGTGGACTCATGTATGGACCTGCCCCAAATTGGCAACTGGCCTGTGCCAGTATTACTGTATGCTGATGATGCGGTGCTTATGGCCCGTACACCTAATGCACTTCAACATCTTTTAGATACATTTGTTAATTTTATGGAGAATCTGGGTCTTTTAATTAACATAGGTAAAACGTTTGTAATGAAAGCTGGCCATAAGTCAGCCAAGGGACGCAACATTTTAATAGGAAACAAGACTTTACCTCAAACACTAACTTTTTCGTACTTAGGAATAATGTTTGATAGTAATGGTAACTGGAAAAGTGCAGTAAAATTAAGAAGAATTCAGTTCCTCAGATCAATTGCGGGTCTGAGTAACTTTTCCAGGAAACTGGGTCGTAAACTCCCTAGGGACATGTTGAGCATTTATAACGCAAAATGCCGGTCAATAGCTATGTACGGTTCTGAATTGTGGGGACATGTAGATGATGAGTCTCTACAGCTGGTAGAAAATGGGTTTCTTAAAAATCTGTTAGGACTGCCTAAAAGCAGTTCTAACTTTTTCTGTCATGCATAACTGGGTTTAACCTACTTGGAGGACCTGATAAGGGTGCAGCCAGTCCTCCTATGGCATAAGTTATGGACATCGGATCACACAAGTTTTAATAGAGCCATTTTACAGGATTGCTGTGGCGCTGATCATGCAATGAAAATAACATGGTTGAAATACGTAAAAACTTCCTTGAATGCATGATATTTGTCACCCTGAATACTATGCAAAGCCTGAATCTTTACTGCATATATCCAGAGAATCATTAAAAAGAGTATGTCTGAACAACCAGGAGGAAAAAAGATTAACATTGGAACTTGTGAAGCCCACCGTACTACATAATCAAATTATATGACCTGTTATACGATACAACCGTATTTAATCGGTGTTGTAAATGCCCAACATAGATTTGTTTTGACACGCTTCAGACTGGATATTTTTCATCGCTTGACTAGTTTCCCTAATAGAAATAATAGGTCTCGTCGATTAATATTTTGTCATTGTGACCAGATCTCCAGACAATCAACCATTCATGTATTGTTTTTTTGTAAATTTTATTCTGATGTAAGGACTGCTTTTATCAAGCCTTTATTGAAATCCTTAAACTTCAGACAATGTAGACCGGCCTATATATTTTTACAACTGCTTCCGGATTTGTTTACTTGTGTGATAGTGGCAAGGTGTTTGAGGTCCGTGATTACCAGAAGGAAGTTTTTAACTGATGTATCTTAAATTTGTAAATGTATTTAATTGAATCGGTTTTTAATGATTTGAATAACTTTCTCTTTTTAAATTTGTATTGAACTGCAAACTTTTATGATTCTTTTTATGAATCGAATAAAGTTAAATTGAATTGAATTGAATTGAATTGAGTGTGAGTCTTTGAGGTTTATGTTGGGGGTCTGCTTCTTTTGAACTGTCTACCCCTCTGTCCTCTTTCTAGCAGTCTGTCACAGCAGGGGTGACTCCAAAGTGGATAGCCCCACAACACAGGCCATGGGAGGGACTAGAGTTCACACTTGGATGTCAGTCACAGCAATATGTTTAACAAAAGGTTAGCCTAGGCCCTCAGCCCTGCTCTTTATCATTTACCTATCCGCACCATCCCCTTACTGAGATATGCCCATCCCCTTCCTTCTGACATCTCTCTGAATTAAAGAGCACTGTTTTGAAGTGTACTTAAGGACTCTCCTGTCTCCAGTGTGTGTCTCACCCAGCTTACAGGAATGCAGCATTCCACAAATTGGGGGTGATTTCTCTACCTCACCTCCTCATGTTTCACCATGCTGGCCTGATCCTCCCAAAATGGAACACAGGTTCCTCTATGTATTATACCATTCACAGACACACATACACCCAGTAAATGTATACAGCATACACACACTGCGCAGCAATATGTCCTTTGTGCACTGTACCACTCATAGGGGCATATACACCTAATAAATACATTTAACATGCATGCACTCAACAGCACTACAACACTCATGTACAGTACCACTCATAGGCACTCATCCATCTAGCACATGCATTTGGGAGATGGGAGAGGAGTTGGCTTAACGGCTAGGGCGATCAACCTCGAATCTGGGGAACTGGGTTCGAGTCTCAGCAATGATGCTGAACATCCTGTGATTCTGGGCAAATCACTTAACTTCCCCGTGCCATAACAAAAATGAATGTGACCTCCTGTAATGCAACTGGTGCTATGTAAAGCGCTCTGATACCCGATTCGGGTCAAGTTCGCGCTATATAAAACTCTGTAAAATTAAAATAAATAAAAAATGTATCATGCATGCACATCACTACATCATTTATGAATTGTAACACTTATAGGCACACATACATCCAGCACATGCATTCAGCATGCACACACTGCAAAGTTCTGCATTATCCCTGTTCTGTACCCTTCCCAGGCACACATACACCCAGAACAGAACACCACTCATGCACTGTCAGTGCTTAATTTGAGTCGGTGGTTACCAGTGCTCGGAACCAGCACTTTATTGTCAACACTTGTTCTTTTGACAACCCACCACATGGTGGCGCTGTTTGTCTTATTTTTTTGAGGAGCACAACGGCTGTTTTTTTGATAATTAAAGATACATTGAAATCACTTATACCTGCCACCCAACGCTATACGAGTAGCTTGAGTAGCATGTATTAGTTATTTTAATGTATATTTAAAGTCTGAATTATCATACCTGTACGGCAGTGATGGCTAGTAGTGATAGTAGTGTCATTGGCAGCGCTAATGGAAGCAATGGGTGGTGCAAGCTACAGTGGTCTCCTGACACTTCTCTTTCACAAATTAAGCACAGTGCACTGCACAGCACTATACACCAAACTGATTCATGCCAAGGGTGAGTTAAGCACACAGCAGTGGAACACTAACTGCCTGAGTCTGTGGACCTCACTCCAGTCACACAGGTTAAACAGGACTTGCTCAGTCCTACTGATGACTGCACAAATGGTACAACCACAGCACTGCTTAACTTCTGGTGGAATCAGCAACCTCTCACCACTATGCAAATAGCACTTTGGGCATCCCTCTCAGTCCAAAAAGGCCAGAACCCGCGAGACACACCTCTGTCATGATGCACATGCATGCTCTGTGTTTGCTGATCACAACAAAAATCAGCATTAGGGATCCAGATATCAGTACAGTTGGGGCACTCAGCGTAGGGGTGCATGCCCATTACCATGAAGAGGACTTTCCATCCTGACATGGACCAGCAAGGACTTGAACAAAAGATCACCTGGCCAAACAGAGCCTTACATTAAAGTGAAGTGATTATTTCACTGAGACACAAGAGCCAGCAATAATCCCATCATTCAGCCGTTCTGAAAGAATTATAATACATTAATATCTTGCATGTAGCATCTATGCTTTGCCTTGATGAACACAGTGATCGCACTCGCTAGGTCTCTTTTGGAGACTTCATAGACATCCCCAAGCCGGCTCGGCAGGATATCAGTTTAAACAGTTGTAGTTAATGTAGTTGTGGGAGGATCATCACTGGAAATTGTGGACGAACACAAATATTTGGGCATAATAGTTGATAGCAAAGGGACATTCCAACCACAGAAAGAAGTAGCAGTAAGGAGAGGAATTACAACAGCGGTCGCACTGAGGAATCTTACAATGAAAACAGCTGGTCATAGCTTCACCCCTCTACTACAGGTGATCCAAACTAATCTTATACCGGCCATCACCTACGGAAGTGAATGCTTACGAGGCAGTGATGCGCGAATACTGGACAACATAGTAGCCAGGGCAATGCAAATAATATTTAACCTTCCTAAGTACACATCCCAGGCACCAATAAGTCTTGAATTTGGCCTGAGGAACCAAAGAATAGCAAGAATGGGCACTTATGGCAAATGTTGGCATAAAATACAGGGAGCCAAAGTAACAACATTGGATCACTATCTCTGGAAGGAGCTAGAAAGGAAAAATGGGTGCTCAGCCGCAAGCTATCTAAAGCAATCAATAGACACCCTGGAACTACAAGATCTTTGGGAAAGCACTGGATCACCCAACACGTTCAAACAACTGGTAAATAAATCAGTAAGGATCATCTCGCAAGCAGAGGACAAAGCAACACTAACCAACATGGCCCATGGCTTGACTGTCATTCAAAGCTATACCAGCAGCTTCCATCAAAGCTGCCTAAGCATCAGCTCCACACGGATTATGAAGGAGAAGTTCCTACGACTACGGCTGGGCATCCTCCCATCACAATATAAGTTGCCCCAGTGGAAACGCCCTCAAATGATAACTGTCGCCTATGTGGGGACTCAAAAGAGGACATGCTTCATTTAATATGCATCTGCAAGGAACTGGACAATGAGCGCAGATCCATTTAGAACCTGCCTTAGAAGAAATGTGAATAAGAACACACAGGCAGGCGGTTTAGGCATGCTTTGACGGCAAAAACATTCAACTAGCGTGTCACCTTGTTAAATTTCTGGATAAAGCGGAAAAAAGCTGAACTCTAGTAGGGAGCGATTAAACTAAAACATCTCATGCCGCACTTAAGTCTCATTGCCTTTTGGCAACAGACAAGGAATAATTACCTCTAAGTTAAAACATACAAATGCAAAACTTCGGACTCTTCCATCTTCTATCTTGCTTTGAAGGAGGCTCATGAAATGATACACGCTCCTCCACAAACTAAGCGCTGACCTCTGACAACCCGGCTGTGCCCATTTTTATCACAATACCCCTCATTCTTTTTAGACATGTTTGCACTTCTGAAGCAGTCTTTCTTCCGTCGTTATATGGACTTTATGGAGGCAGTGTTCAACCCGACATTGTTCTGCATTCTGTCCATCATCTGTTATTTTTACATTTGTCACCCCGAGTGGGAAGGGTATGCCCAGACGTGGGTCCCGTGCTCTTCATGCCACTGGAATCAAGCTATCCTGGCTGAAAAGGGGTGAAACCCTGGAACCGGTCCTAGGATGCTTGTTTCCAGTCCAGGGAGGACCTGGCTTGGCAGTTCAAAAAGGTCTGGACTGTACCCATGAGGCACAGGGTCAAAACCGATTTGTATATGGCTGGGTTCAAATTGGAATGGCATAGTGAGCAAAAAAATTATGGATTTAGGCCCAGATCTCTGTACTGGGGTGAATGTATGACATTGTTCTTCATTCTGTCCATCAACTGTTGTTTTTGCATTCAACCCGGCAGTGCCCATTTTATACTCCATATCCTTTTCAGTCATGTTTGCACATTTGAAACTGTTTTCTTCTGTTGTCACATGGACTTTACGGAGGCAATGTTTTTAAGTGACCATGCTACAAAAGCTATTATAGTTTTTTTTATTACAACAGTGTGCTACTGTGGATTGGTTACTATGTCACAAAATTGATGTAGCTGACTGCAACTAGTCAACACATTCTTCCGGAGGACCACCGTTTGACTGCCACGCCAGCCCGGCCATGTTTCTCAAAGCCAACTTTATCGAAACTTGCACTGCCCTAGGAACTTGTAGGTGAATGGACTCCAAATTCGACATTCTGCACTGTATTATGACTCCTTTTGCAGTTTACTGCATGCACTAAATGCCAATTTTTATACTCCTCTTGAAGGTTTTTGGAATCATTGTAATTTCTCAAACTTATTTTAAATAACTCTACTTATAAAAAGGGTTGTTTTAGGCACTTTTTACATGTAATCTACCATGCAGCTGACTGTAATGTTTTTTTACCAATTAAGCATTCACATGTGTCATTCTATGTAGCTGATTGCAATGGTTTTTATTAACTAAGCAATAAAGATTATTAACTACATAACTACATATTTAAACAGAATGATCATACACAGTCAAACTGCTTTTTTCGCCCAACATTTCTCTCGTAGCTGCACAACATGTATGTATGTGAAGATGAGAGTGGTGAAAAACACTGCACCGATGGCTATTTAAAGCTGTCTTTTTTTCTTTTATTCTTTGTGTTGTGTAACGGTAGCTTTGACCCTTCTTAGGTCTCGCCTGGCGTTAGCAGCGTGCATGCGCTGGTCTCGCCATGCGCAGGCCTTTTGGAATCGATACAGATTCCGATGGCTCGCGTCATCGTTTATGGTAAAGTGTGCCGCGTGATTGGAAATCTGGCTTCTTGGTTACCTCCTTGTCCACTTTTTGGACGGCCCATGTGGACAGGCCGATGCCATCTTTGTTCCCGTGACATAGGAGGGTAATTTACTTAATTGCACAAGCGTGGTCCGCTTCGGCCGCGCTTGTTTATTTATTTATTTAATTAGTTGCACAAGCGCGGTCCGATTTGGCTGCACTTGTTTATTTATTTATTTAATTAGTTGCACAAGCACGGTCCGCTTCAGCAGCGATTGTTTATTCCTTCCTTCCTCCCCTCCGTTCCTTCCACCTTCACCCCCTACTTTCTTCTTTCATCCCGGTTCATCTATTCTTGCCATCTTTGTTCCTGTGACGTAGAAGGGTAATTTAATTGCACAAGTGCGGTCCGCTTCGGCCGCGCTTGTTTATTTATTTATTTAATTAGTTGCACAAGCGCGGTCCGCTTCGGCCGCACTTGTTTATTTATTTATTTAATTGGTTGCACAAGCGCGGTCCGCTTCGGCCACGCTTGTTTATTCCTTCATTCCTCCCCTCCGTTCCTTCCACCCACCTTCACCCCCTACTTTGTTCTTTCATCCCGGTTCATCTATTCTTGTCTCCTATTTTTCTTTCTTACTCTTTCACTGCTATCTTTCCTCACTTTCCCTTCATTAGTCAGTCTTCCCCATCTCCCATCCTCTTCTCCTTTCTCCTCTTCATCCACCCTCCCTTCTTTTATTCTTCAAATCATTCCATCCCTGCTCCCCCCTTCCTTTTTGCGTCCATTAGCATGGGTCTTCCATCTGCACATACATTTTCAAATACATTTGCACGTACCGTGCCTTCACGCCGCAACGCTAGTGATATATGTACCCAGAATCACTCAACGTGGGAAAGCGAGCGACATCGCAAAGATATATACACTATGTATACAGTTATAATATTTATTGATAGTTGCTAGAATTCTATATGACAAATCCTTGTGTGCCATTTTATAGTGTGTTATATGCTACATCTCTGTATTTCATGTACATATAATTAGTATGATGGAATGGAATGTCACAGATTTATAACCCGGTCGTGCTATTTCACACAGAGCCAGGGTAACAAGATGGCGCCCAGGCTGCCCCTGTGGAGATGTATGCACACTCTCGTGCTGCACGGCCCAGGCACCTGTGCGCCATGCACTCTCGCAGCTTTCCCGAGCTCTCCCGCCGCTCCTCTGAGTGAAGGCTGGGGCTGTGACTCATGGGCTGGACGCAGAAGGCGCTTCGGTTTCTGGGACATGTCGGCACAGGCCTCAGATAAAACCCATTCTCGGTTTCTCTGTGTCTGGATACCTGGCTCCTTCTCTCGCTCCCTGGGTTTTGCCTTAATGCCGCCCTCCTTAGCAGATCTGTATCTGTCTCTCGCCCTCCAGCCTTTCAGTAATTATGTGTCCTTTTTAGCTCGCCCCCGCGCCACTCCTCTTTCTAACACCCCCGCTGCTTACCTCTTTTGACCCATTATCAGCCTTTCATCTCTTTGGATCCCTGGGAAACTCACCAAGCTCTCACTGGGCAGGGGGGAGCGACCAGGGAGCCGAGGTGTTCACTGAGAAATCAACAAGTATTGAAAATGCAATAGGTCTCGCCTTTGATTAAGTTAAAGCCATTTGCTTTACTATACAATACCATTAGCAAAGCAAATGTCTTTAACTTAATCAGAGGCGAGACCTATTGCATTTTCAATGCTTGTTATTGGTAGTGGTCTCTGTTATAAGAATTATGGAAACACAGAAAGTGGATGCTTCATTTTGTGTCATGTTAGCGTATTGGTTTTGGCCAGTTAAGTTGAAGTTACTGAGAAGACAGAGCCTTGTACTGCTAGGTAATAGAAATGCAGATCTGCAAAGCCCTTTGCTCATGATGCACAGATCCCCGCAAGCAAAGTACTGAGACAAAACTCTGTTTATAGAAACTGTGAAGGAAAAAAAGACAAGGATTACTCGTGCATCTGCTGCACAGGACTTGAAAGAAACCGGTTCATAACCCAGAGGTCCAACTAATTTCCAAAGCTGTTCGAGAGTCAAAGCAATAAGTACCAAACCTGCTGCCAACTTTGTAAGGTGCAAAGAAACGTCAGAAGAATACAGTAAGTTATAATGATTAATATTACTGAGTATCAATAATATCACTCTCTAAATAGTTAGCATCTTGTTATCTACAAAGGCGGCTCTCCTGTGTTTCTTATTGCACTTATTTACCTCTTGCCTTACTATGCTTTTCTCACAGTTCTTAACAACTGTCCCCTGGCTATACTTGCTGTTTTTATTTTTTAGCGTTGCCCTGTAAATGAGGAGTATAATAAATATCCCCGGGGCATATCAACAACAACCGGCGATAATTATCACTCAGCGCTCTTAGTGTGAGGATAATTATCGCCGGCTAGCGTGAATATTTATCGCTGAGATAGCGTGCTATTAGCAACGCTTATCTCAATAGCGATAAAAATCTACACGCTAACAGGCTAACGTGAGATTATCGCTGGAAACCCAGCGATAATCACACGTTACCTTGTTGATAGGGACAGGCAAACTTAGCCATGATATCCTCCTTCCATAGGATATCATGGCTAAGTCTGAAAATTAGCAGACGTAAAAAAGCAGCGTTAACCGCGGTTAGCGCTGCTTTTTTTGTCTCTAACAGGGTTAGCGACATTCTTGATAATAGGAGAAATGTCGCTTAGCGACATTTCTCCTATTATTTTACTCTGGAACGCCCCCTTTGCATCTCATTAGAGATGCAAGGGGAAGCGTAGAGTAAAAGGGTGCTAACATGCAAATTTGTGTGTTAGCACCCTGTTGTTGATAGGGCGCTAGTTTTATCTCTGCTTTTTTGGCTTTTAAAGCCAAAAAAGCAGAGATAAAGCCCTTGTTGATATGCCCCCCCGTTTGTGAAGTTTGCTGTGCCTGCTCAGGGTAGTAGCAATCATTAGTGCAGCATGGGTAATGACTCCAGGATCCAGTGTTCTGAGTGCCTCACATCCCCACTATGGAAGCCTTTATCACACAACCTAGAAAGCCCCTTTTACTTGCTTGCATAATGACACTTACAGTCTTGCTTCTCCACTTGTATCTCTTTAAGGAGAAGCGGTAGGAGTGAAAAAGGTGTAAGGGGTGCAGGTATTCAGGTTATATAACAACGTGTGCCAGCACAGTGTGGTGATGCGTGTGCAATACCGCAACTGATTGAAAGAACAGAGGTCTGGTGCACATGTGCACGCATTGCCCTCTTTCAATGAATGATACTTCACCCTTATTGAGAAGCCTGAATGTACCAATTTGCATCTCATGTCACAGGGAGCCATTGACAGAAGGAACAGAGTGATTCTTTGACACCAAACAACTCGCCAGAAGATCATGGAAGGGGCTAACAGGCTTCAGGACAAGCTGAAGATAATTAAAGGAAACAAAAAGACCGAAAGGCCATGTTATAAATGAATACATTCGATTACACATAAGATTCCACTTCAGATCACGTTCGAGCCTTTGCAGGATCTTAAAACGCATCTGATATTTTTCTCATGGAATGGTGGCAACCCCACTCACTCCATGGCACTACCTTTTATTGCAATGGTGTGTCGGAGTCCGCGGACTATCTTGTAGTAGTAGGGCAGGGCCGCAGACTTTCGGCAAAAGCCCGCTCATCCCCCCAGCAGGCCGGCCGGCCGTTCCCCGATCCCCCCTGCGAGGAGGAGCAGTGTTCTGGTGAGTGCCCTGACAGGTTGCAGAGAATAAAGAAGAGGGGTGGGTTCTGTCCCTTAGCATGATAGTAGCCCCAGGACAGGGCCAAGGGGCCAGTGACCTGGGCAGTGCAGGCAAGCATGCTGCAGCAAGATGGGATGGTGTTGGACCAGCTCGTACGACCTGCGCAGTGTAGTTCCAGGACAGAGAAGAAGCTGTGCTGCCTGGGGAACAAGGGTGTGGCCATTCTCCCTCCCCCACACTTGCCCTGTTAGAGGCACAGGACAAGAGTATGGCCTGATAACTGCACACGTCCTGCTTGCTTCAAGGAAAAGGCTGCTGAGAGAAAGACTCTCAGTCTAATGAATTGGGCTCAATTAGGGCATGTGATTTTTAGTGGAGCCAAACATGATTTTGGCAGTGCCCGGCCCTGCTAGCCGCCTCCCCCCTCCCGTGGCTACGGCCCTGCCTTGCAGTTCTGGTGACCTCCCGATTCAGCTCACAAACCCGATCCGCATAACGTTAAACTCAAAAATAGCCTAATGCCATTTCACAAGACAGATTTGGTCACCTGAGAATCTTGAGCACAGAGAACCCACGAGGTTTAAGGCTCCAAACACATTAGTAGCTTATCATGGCTTGCTGCAAGAAAAGGAAGCCTGCGATTATCTGATGAGCCACTGATATTCTAGAACGCAGCCTAGACTGGGGAATGACTGGGACTGATGTTTATCTCATAATCTAACAGAAGCTGGATGTGCGGGGTATACATAACCCGTCTCGACGATATCACATTTACTCATATCTGAAACGCCACCACATACACATAGCACTACTCCAAGAGAAGCATTTGCACAAACCTGAAGTGGCACGATTACACAGGCGCTGGAGGAGACAATTGTACGCTACGGGTTACTCGGCATATGCACGAGGGGTTCTGGTGTGGGTGAGACTGGGGACTCCCTTTTGGGTTGTGGACTCCTATATAGATACGGAGGGTAGGTACGTCCTTGTTAAAGGTGTCTTAGACGATAGACCTGTAATTCTTGCCTGGCTATATGCACCCAATACTGACCAAGCATCTTTCGAACTCCTCTCCCACAAACTGGCCACATGGCATGATACTCCTAAGATATTGGGCGGTGATTACAATAGTGTACTGGATGTCTCACTGAACCGGTCCATTCCTCCCTTGCCAGGCACGGCCACACATACTGCCATGAAAGCATTAAATAACTGGGCTACACAATGGCACCTGACAGATGCCTTGCGACATCGAAACCCACTAGATAGACTATATTCCTATTATTCGGGAGCACAAAGCCTTCATGTACGCCTGGACCGCTTTATGGTAACCAATGATCTCTTTCCCTATATCGCTGGGTCACACTATATGAGGCGTTCACACTCAGACCATAATCCACATGTGATGGAGCTGGAGGGCGGGATACCGCCGATCCCCATCTGGCGACTTCAGCCGGAAGTGTTGCTGGACGCAACCTTCCAGGACTTACTGGCCACCACTGTGGCACAATATTTTGACGAGAATGCAGGTTCAGCCTCATTGTCACTGCTGGAGTGGGACGCTCTAAAGGTGGTCGTACAGGGGCACTGTTTGGGGGCGCAGGCGGGTATCAGATTTCAGCTGGAAAAGGACCTTACCAAACTGGAGACACAACTGGCATCCATTGAGCAGGAAGCCGCCAGGGGATCCTCAAGACGGCTTGATTGCCACAGTGAAGAACATGCACGACTGTTAGAACGGCTGAGATGTCTTAACTATGCAGCACACTTGGCACGGATGCACCACATGGGGGACAAAGCGAGGAAACTGCTCACATCTTCTATGAGGAGAAAATTATTTCAGCTTCAAACTCTCCTAAAGAGATCTTCCGAATTGCCAAAACTTTAGTGACCTTGCCCTAGAAAGCTTCAATCCCAGAAGGGGCACAAACCCGTTGTAACAATCTAGCGGAATTTTTCTATAAAAAAATTCAAAATATTTACTCATCCTTTGCAGCCTCTCGGAATGATCCAAGTGCCTGTCGAACTGCAGAACTGGTCTCGGAACCTCAGTTCTCGTTAGGGCAATTCCCTCTCCTAGACTCTACTTCACTTGATCTGATTATGTCTAAGGTAACCTCGGGCTCTCCCACTGATCCTGCTCCCCCTCAGCCAATTACCCTGGTTGCCAACACCATTTGTCCCGTTATTTTGGACATATGAAACCTATCCATCTCTTCCGGTGCGGTCCCTCCCGCATTGAAATGCGCCCTGGTGAAGTCTCTCTTAAAGAAGCCAACCCTTGACCAGTCTAATCTTACCAATTACCGTCCCATCTCTGTCCTTCCTTGGATGAGCAAGTTGCTTGAGAAACATGTGAACACTATGTTGGTAGAGTATCTGGAGTCTAACCATCTTCTCCACTGCTGCCAAACTGGCTTTCGTCCTCAGCTCGGGACAGAGACCGCCCTTTTGGTAGTAACTGAGGAGGCGAGGAAGATTCTAGACCGGGGAGGCACTGCGGCAATCATCTTTCTTGACCTTAGTGCCGCATTCGACACTGTCAATCATAATATCTTGATTTGCCGCCTCAAAAGCCTTGGAATCACCGGCATGGCCCTAGCCTGGCTCCGGTTCTTACTCACTGACCGTTTTGTTCAGGTATTTGAAGGAGATGTGGTGTCAACCCTGCTCTCCTCTGGCCGGACTGCCTTGGCCCTGCCCTGCCCCAGACCCAAAACCCCAGATCAAGAGCCTGGGGATATGGTTTGATAGTGCTCTTAGTTTTAATTTCCAGGCTACCAAGCTCTCAGCTACCTGTTACGGTTAATGAGGATGCTGCGTAAGATCCTCCCCCTTCTCCCCTCCAGGCAAGAAGGATTATGGTTCAAGCTCTTATTCTCTCTCGCCTGGATTATGGTAATGCCCTATACCTGGGATCCCCTCATTTCACTATACATAAGCTCCAGGTGATTCAGAACTGTGCGGCCTGCTTGCTTCTCCAGATCCCTCGCAGGCAATCGACCAAACCTGCTTTGAGGAGTCTTCATTGGCTCCCCGTTAGAGCAAGAATACAATTCAAGGCCATGTGCCTGGCTCACAAAGCCTTTTGGCGGAAGAGCCCGGTCATTACCCACTCCTTCATCACCCCCTACCAGTCTTACGGAATCTCCATTCTAGCTCCTCCTTTCTTGCTGTCTCTGCCAAAATACGAGGATCAAGATGGGGCGGACACTCTTTCTCTTTTAATGCCTCTAATCTTTGGAATGTCCTTCCTCTAAATCTCTGGAAGGAGCCAAACTTATTGGCGTTCCAGAAACTCTTTCCAAGTTCTCTGTCTGATACCTATATGCGCCAGTCCACAGCGCTGGGAGGCCTCAGGGTAGCCATGCGCTATATAAATATAAATTCATTCATTCACATGGGTTGTTCGCCAGGATGAATCATCGGCTCCGGTGGCATCGGTGCGCACGGCACAAGGGGGTACAGCATATACACAGCGGGACATACATGATGAGTTTGTGACACACTATCGGGACCTATACAAATCCCGCATGCAGGCCACACCCTTAGAGCTACAGCTCTACCTTGAGGGGATAGCACTACCACATCCTACACGTGCCCAAAAAGGGGAACTGAATGACCCCCTCCTCCCGGAGGAAATTTGGACAACATATTCTCACTATCCAATGGGAAGTCGTCGGGTCCTGACCGACTACTGACTGAATTTTACAAGGCGTATGCGCATATACTGGACCCGCAACTGTTGAAGGTGTTTGAAACTGCAGTCGATGAATCTGCTCTTGCTGACTCACAGAACAAAGCTTTGCTGGTGTCTCTACTCAAACCCGATAAGAATCCTAAATCCTTGGGCTCTTATCGCCCTTTAGCGCATCTTAATACCGACTACAAAATCTATGCATCCATACTTGCAAAACGTCTCTCGCCCATAGTGAAAACGTTGGTACATCCGGATCAGAACGGTTTTGTTCCCGCTAGGAGTATCTCGCTCAACACTCCCAGGCTCTTTAGGGTACAGCATAATGCGGTACACGCGTGGCCCCGCTCTGGATGCTTGGTGCTGGACCTAGAGAAGACCTTTGATTTTTTGGAATGGCCCTATCTAGCTGCAGTCCTCCGTAAATACGATCTTGGAGACCATTACATGAATATGGTTCAGCTGCTATATCAACGACCCATTGTTCGGGTTCGGATTGGCAAGCTCATTTCAGAACCTATTCGGGTAAGATGAGGGACACGCCAGGGTTGCCCCCTGTCCCCGCTACTCTTTTCCCTAGCCATGGAACCACTAGCGGCGGTGCTCCGTAATGACAGCGAAACATCGGGAATTGAGTTAGGAGACGGAATGCATGCCGTTTCTCTCTACACTGACGACCTGTTATTGTATGTTCGGGATATTAACAACATCCCGTCGTCCATAGCAGAGGCACTTACAGCCTTTGAAGCAGTGTCTGGCCTCCGGTTTAACTGGGCCAAATCGGGGGTTTATCCCTTTAGCCCAGACACGGTCGAAACAGAGGTTCCCCTCAGCGACTCTCCCCTCCCTGGTACTCCACCACATTTCGCTATCTTGGCATCTTCATATACAAGACGCCGGCTGATTTATTAGAAGGCAATTTAATGAGGGCAATATCAGCGGTCAGGGCTCAGGTACAATTCTGGAAGACGCTCCCACTGACTGTCATGAGCCGCATCACCTTGATCAAGATGTTCGTCCTCCCAAAACTATTATATTATTTCTCGAATCTTCCTATATATGTCCCGACCAGAACCTTCCGTGAGCTGCTATGTTTCGGAACTTAATCTGGAACAAAGGCAGGCCTCGAGTCGGCTTGTGGAAGCTATATGCTCCCGCTAGACAGGGAGGTTTGGCAGTCCCTAATATGGAGCTGCACTATATAGCGGCCCAGCTACAGTGGGTGACGAAGTGGCTTGCTTGCAAGGGATTGGAGACACAGTGACTCTGCAGCAGCCCTGGACCCAATCCCGAATCTACCACCTTTTCCATCCCATCGCCAAGACTCCACGACCATCTCAATTACACTTAGCACTGGCCTACAAATGCTACAGGCAAAGCCTGCATCTTACCCGCGTCTTGCTCCCGTACTCTCTGATACTCCCACTCCTAGGGACGCCCAGAGGGAGGACGGGCACCTCCGGGGAGGCTCTTTCACATTGGCATACAGCCGAAGTGGCTACCTTGGGCGACTTATATTCGGATGTCATGGGGGCGGGATCACACATAGTGCACTGGCTACTGGCGGCTCTCCTTACCCATACACTGAAACCGGTACTAAGTCTCCGTTCCCGTTAGGAAGAAGATAGGGGCACACCTTGGATGAAAAAGGAATGGAGTGCTATTCTGGCCAGCTCCACATGCATCCAGAGGAGCTCCAAATTAAACTTATACAAACGTACATTATACAAAGGGCGTACCTTTCACCTGACAACATAAACAGATATTTCCACATTGCCACATCTGCATGCCCTCGGTGCCAGTAACTTAATGCAAACTCACTCCACATGCTATGGTCTTGCACCTCTCTGCACTTTTATTGGCAGAAAGTGTCCGCGACACTTGCACTCTGCACTGAAATTTCCTTGCCGCACACATGGGAAGTACACATACTAAGGGCTTTACGCCAGGTCTAAAAAAAAAACAAAGTCACGTCACGATTCTGGGATCTGGGGCTGATAGTAGCGAAGCGCTTAATCACGAAGGGGTGGAAACATAATGCTCCCCCGGAATCGGTCAGCTGGGAAAGGTCGCTCACGAAAGTAAGTACGACACTACACAGGGAGGAAACAGCGGGGCTCCGCACGTACCCCATTGCACAATTCTGGGATAACATATTCACAACCTTTAAGAATAGGGATGATGGAAATGGTGCAGATGCCCCTCCCGCCAATATGTGAACCAATCTCTGGATGTCCCGAGCCCAGAGACATCAGGTAACCACGGACAATGCTGCGTCCCATGTTGCAGTACGTCTGTGTCCTGGGTCCATCGCTGAGAATCCCCTCCAACCCCCAGCCACTAGCCAATAGCCCTGATGAAAGAGGTCTCTAGCGCTTCAATGAACCCAAGTGCCACCATAGCGAACCACTGTAAGGCCCAGGTCGAGATACGCGTGTAAATGCCTGGTGATGCTAAGTATATCCTTTTTGCTGTGATGTGATGGCAGTTCTTTCTTTTATTTCATTGTTAGTTTTGAGGTTTGATTAACATGTATCTTATTGGCCCATTCCTCTCTTTGCACAATCTCCCAGTATATTGTTGGTTGCAACACAAGCTCCTATTTTCCAAGAGTGCTGCCGATTCACACCACTTGTTGCAGTTGCCTGACTCAATAAGACATGTTTGCAATATCTCGGGTGTTACCAAATGCCAGCTGGGAATTGAAGTGCACAAATACTAGCAGGAAGTAGCATGCAATACTTTACAAATATAGGCCACCTGTTAGGACAAATGAACTCCATTGTGTACAGTGTTTGAATTTCTGTAACCTGATACAAACATGTCAATTGATTGCATAATGAAGAATGCAGGTGTGCTGCCTATGAAAATTCTAGTTTGTTACAAAATTCGAGAAAACCAATAAAGATATTTAAACAAAAAAATAATCTAACAGAAGCTGCTCCAGCAGCCACGTGGCAGCGTAAACCCTTGTGATCTTGGAAAGGGGAACATTAATAGGATGAAAAATCGCGCAAAACAACTAGGTGCAATCCATTTTCACTGCAGTGGAAGAGCGGGACAAAATCCATGAACAGGGGAGCAAACTTAAATGAAACAAAAGGGCTGCATGGGAGCTCCAGGTGGCTCGAGAAAGAGTACAAAGGCAAGCTGCATACTTACAGCCTGTGCGCTGCCATGCAGGTTTGTCTCAGTGCACCACTGCGCGCTACGGCTGTCAGTCCTGTGCCATGAACCCCCCACTCGCCAAGAGACGGCTCGGCCAAGTGGAAGGGCACACATAAAACCAATGTGCACTTTTAAATAACCTCTTCTGTTCTCAACAACACTTTAACAGTTACATTAGACAACAAGATTATGTTACATCGAGTGGAGGAGTGAGGGCCACTAATGATCATGTTAGTAAATCACGCTTGGTGTTTTGTAAACGGTTTAAGCAGGTATCACATTGCACAAGTCCTAAAAAAGAGAAGTGGGGGGACTAACCAGATAAGGCAGTACGCAAGTGACATCATGATGTGTGCCATCACAGCACAGGATGTCATGACGCGTGACATTGCATGTGACATCACAGGAAGTGACTTTACTGGAAGTGCCATCACAAGAAGTGACATCAGATATTAAAACCTCACACATGGTTATCAGGTATATGATGAGTACATTTAAGCACATTCTGAGATTTAACAAATAAAACTTGGGGTTGTGCCAAAAAAGTGGCGCAATCTCGGCACAAAATCTGGACCTCACCTAATACATTTTTTTTTTAACCCTGCCACAAAGATGTTAGCAACAAGGAGTAGCATGGTAATAGATCTGTTCTGCTTAATTGGTTTCAAAGTCTGCATTTTAAAATATTTGATTGGGTTAAGGCATCTGCTGTAAAGGTGCTCACTCAATCTCAGAGAATAGTAATAATGGTGAGATAACTTTGGTGGTTAATGCACTTGCTGGAGAGATCTGTGTTTTGTAAAGTCTCAGATTTGAATCAAAGTAACAAAGTAAATGTGTTTCCTGCAAAGCACATCATCTAACAAATGCCGATGACAGATTTTTATTTTATGTTGATACTAAAGTGGATTACTGCTTTTAAACACAGAGTTCCTTTTGTTACCTGCAGTTCATAAATTGTAATCCTTCTATAAAACCACAGTGAGGTATGAACGACATGGGACTCCTACACCATGTTACCCTGTCTCATGTAACTCATCGTGTACATTGATTTGCACATGTACATGATTTATTGTTGATGTATAATGTGTATGATACGTAAAGAGCCCTGAAACCCTGCATTTGGTTGCATAGCGCTATAAAATAAATAAAATAGTGCTACTGAAGTTACTTGTGTAAATACTGAGACAGGCAAACATTTCTGTTCTTACAGTGCATGCATCTCAAATACAGGGACTGAACAAAGTCGAAAGCTGCCTCTCTTAAGCACTTGTGAAGAGATGACAAGCGGTGTGTCTTTGGCATTTACATTTAAGGGGCCGATTCCGATCCGGGTCGGAAGGGCACCGAACGCGATCCGGCCGGAAAAACTACGAGCAGTATGCGTGTTTTCCGCCCGACTCGTACAGCTGTACGAGCGAGCTACATGAAATTCACCGACCGAGTCGTTTCAAGGTCCAAACCGCTCCGTACGTCTTGGCCGTAAGCTAACCGTGGCGTGCAATGGATGCAATTTACGACTGAGCCAGTACGATGCACGCGTCGGACAGCCGGTGCGAGCTGGACATACCGGCTCGCAAATTGTCCGGGAAGTTGCCTTTGGGGGTCTGCGTCGGACCCACTGACACTGTCAGCCCTACGACTCGGACACAGGGGGAGACCCAAGGGTCCCCCTAACACAGGCATGTATGGTGCGGATGGCACCGACGCATACCGACTGTAGGGGGCGCCCTTGTGCGAGACGTACCCATTCAGTCAATGGGAGCCCATGTAAGCGGCGTACGACTGGCTCCCATTGACTTCTATGGGAGTCCGACCGAACCGAGTCCGGCAGCATACGGCCGCATCGTACTCGCTCGGACGGACTGCAGGACTCCGGCTCGGTCGGAAAACACTCCGGGTCCGGCTCGGTCAGAGAGCTTTCCAACCCAGATCGGAATCGGCCCCTATATGTGAGGTTCCAGGCTGCCGCCAGTCAGGCTATTCAAACAAAAGGAGGCCTGATGGCCCCTTAACTTCGGCCCCGCTGAAGGTGAGAAGCCCCTCGCTGCCTGCACATTGCTGCTGGGAATGGAAAACAGACAACGTGCAGGCGCTGCTGAACGTGTCCCGGTGTCTGAAAATTACATTGAGACACGTTCAGCATATTTCTGTGGGGCCCAACTTCTTGGCAGGGGGCAGGCGTCCACCCTGTGCAAACAGTGGGTGGACTCCGTGTACCTGCGTGTACCCCAACTTGTGCCCTGAGGTATCATCACAACTGTGTACGAGTAAATGTGCAATCGTGCATTCATGAAGAATAAGTCCAGAAAGTAAACACTGCACAGCTGTGAAACGCTGTGGTAGATTCAGTCTTCCACTGATACAATCAGATCACTTATGTAGGATAGCTCAGCAGGTTAATATTCCTGCTGCAGAGTCTATTAATCTGTATGTAAATTACTATTGTTGCTGATAACTGTCTATATAGTGCTTAGTTAACTCAGCAGATCTATAGCAGCTACAGTGAGAACACCCACAATTTCCGAACGAGAAAAAGGGGAGGGCATTTGCTCCACAACAGACGCTGTGTCTGCACAGTGACGGGGTTCTGCTCTAAGGAAGGAGCACTATTGATTAACATGTGCATCGTTTTTCTGTAGAAGAGTGTGGGTAGCACACACAAAACTGCGAGCAGCAAAATCATACCTGCTGCGTCAGTTTGTAGTAAAGCCAAGCAAATGATCAGGTGTCTCTGGTCGTCTGCCACAACAGCTCATGCATGAAAACGGGTGGGGGAGCAGGGATTGTGGGGGGAGTGTGGCCAAATGGACAGCGAGACGAGGGTGGGGCTGGGTGTGAAACAAACAGAATACAGGCGGGCAGGGGAAGAACAGCAACAAGGGGAGTGAAGGAGCAGCGACAACAAGATTCTGCTACATAGAGCAAGAACAGCAGGAATGATGTGGGGAGAGTGCCGGGGTGCACGGAAGACGGCCTGCAGATGCACTATTATGGAGTGCTCAGTCGCTACTAAACAAAAGGTACTTCAGAGTGCTTAGCTAGTGGAGGACAGTCAGGGCCGGCTTTAGCGCTGGTGGCGCCCCCCATAGGCTCCCTCACTACCACCCTTTAACAGTGCCCCCTCAAGTCTCCATAACGACTCTCTCTCAGATGTATTTGATTAGTTATATAGCGCCACCTACACCAGTGTAGGGTGTCTAAGCACTTTACATCACACACACATTACACAGAGACAATCAATCATATGTGTGTAAATTAGTGTATGGCAAATGTTACATAAGCCAGAAGACTACAAGGTGAGCCACATGTCACCCATACTGGTAGACAGTATAGTTTAGGAGAGCTTAGTCTGGAGAAGCACAGACTCCGAATTTAAAACATAACCCCATGGTTGGGGGTTACATTTAATAACAAGGATTTTTTTTTACCGAAATGAACCCTTTTTGAAACATTAAAATAATGAAAGACGGAGGTAAACATTATAATGCTCCAATTTATACCTTACAGTTTGCATGCAGCTCTTTGAGGTATTAGTTCACTGTTCCATGTTAGGAATTTAACATCTACACTGCTAGTAAGAAAAGGGTCTCTCTGACAAAAGCACTGACCTATTTAAAGTATATGCACTTTGTGATCTGCATGGTACACATTCTTTGCAGCAGACACATTAACCCTCTGGGCTACCATAAAATGAGTTAAACCTTCCACATGACAAAACTCCTTCTCTCTCCAGGAAGAACATTAATCACAGTGTTATCGTGACATTTTTATTTTTGTATGAAAATTGTGGAGGCCAGCAATGCATTTGCAGGTGCTTTTAAAGCCATAAAATACTTCCAAACGTGGCGCCACCTGGAAGAGTCCGCACCCGGTGCGGTGGCACCGGTCGCACCACCCTAGAGCCGGCCCTGAGGACAGTGGACGCTAGCCAGTGGCTAGAGAACGGAACCTTTACTTGCCCCAATCTTCAGGCCACTGCATGGACAGGCAAAGCAGAGCAGAAAGATGTTCAAAGTGAAAGCAGACGATGTGCTGACCAATCCTAAGCATGTAAATTAGAGTGACTTTGGAATCAACCAATGGTAAGTACAGGTAAGTATTGGGCGGGATGTTAGTCCCTTTTAAGATTTGTTTTTAATCTAAGAGATTTTGCAAGCACAGCGCAAGCGTTGTGCAGGCGAAACCTAAAAATGTCCTCCTCTGCCTCTCAGTCTTTTGCTTGCACTTCTTCAGATATAAAAATAGAACCTTTAGTGAAACTGACAGTAGGTACGAGTTGATTTAACTTCTGGGGCACAGGCCTTTACTTAGTGCCACCCATCGTAGAATGCATTATTAAACGGCCCAGACAGAAACCTAAAGTACTTCTTCAACAAGTTACATACATGGATGCCATCACCATGCAAGTGGTGAGAGAGACAGACATAGACACGCTCGATTTAGGCTTTATTCGGCATATGTAAACAGTCATAAAAGTGGGCACAATAATAAAAACTAATACAAGCAATTAAAACCTATAAAAGCCACTACAAGCAGTTAAAACCTATAAAAACAATCCAGCACAGTACTTAAAAATGAATAATTAACTTCTTCCTTATTCACAGAATACAGCTATAAAACGTTAAATCTGTATATAATGGTCCAGTCCTTCATTATTTAAAAAAATATATATTTTACGTCTATTAATTGCTTTCAGGATAAAAAGTGCAACATTAAAACATATCCTAATATCATTCAGATCAAGCAAGAATTTCTGGGTGGCAATATGTGATCTAATATTTTGTGCTACCAAAAGGGGTTTTAAGTAATAGCACATATAATTCGAGTAAAAATTGCATAATAGCATAAAGTGAATAGAGATTTGTTTACTCAGCCCATCACAGGGACAAGGGATGGTATCTAGGGGGCAAGATCTCATTGTATGGAAGACTACCAGATTTTAGACGGTCCCGAATCTAAATCTAGTTTGAACAAAATGATGTGATAAATTAGTAACCTTTGATAAATAGCTTTGGCAGCCTTCTTCCAACAGTAGTGGCATATAAAATATAACAGTTGACTTCCCCCCTTCTGACCTCATGCGAGAGACCCTTGTGTGGTGTTATAGGGTAGGAAATAAATAAAGTACATTTATGTAATAATTAATGGTTTGTTTTTAAATAATTTCTAATGAAAAATATTTATTTGTTTGAAAATAATTTTTTATTTTATTAATATAATATTCGTAGGTATTTGGCATATGTTATTTAACATGATAATACTTTTTAATTTTTAATATTAAATATATTTGCATTTTAATTTTTATATTTATATATTTTGTTTTATTTATTTTGTTTTTTAAACATTTTTATTGTTAATATTTTGTTTGTTTTTAATTTTGAACTGACTGGAGTGAGAATAATAATGATTACCCCTCCACTATTCAACACTTTCTCTACTGTTGCACTGACTGGTGTGGGAATAGTTTTACCCCTTCGCTATCCAACACTTTCCTTACTGTTGCACTCACTGGCGTGGGATTAGTAATTTTTACCTCTCCGCTATCCAACACTTTTCCTACTGTTGCACTCACTGGAGTGGGGATAGTAATTTTTACCCCTCCGCTGTCGCAACACTTTCCCTGCTGTTGTACTGAGTGAAGTGGTAAATTTAAGTTTGAAGATTTTTAAATAGTTTAATGTTTTAATTTATAATTGAATGTTTTTTTTATTTTATGCTATTGGTACACATATATATATATTTTCACTGAAAAAACCATAGGTTTCAGGGGCGTTATAGTTAGCTGGAATTTTCACTCGTACAAAACCATTGAAATTCCCCCGTTATAGTTAGTTCAGCTAACTATAACTTGCGCGCCTGCAATGCACTGCTGATGACGTCACATATTACATCACTCATGACATGGTCAGTGACATCACTCATGACATCAATGATGACATCTCAAATGACATCACTGATGACATCACTGATGACATCATCCAGTGAATCTGTGTTTTTCCGAAAATTAAATAGGTTTTAAATATGTATATCTCAAGGTCGATGGAAGAATAAATGGGTAAATAAGTGTCACAATAAGGCAAAAAAAAACTCCCACCCGACCTATAGTGATTTCATTTTGGCTATAAAAAGCTCTAATGGGCTTCCTATGTTATACACATCAAAACCTACTACATACTTTCATGTTATTGATTTTATTCAAAACTTGTTCTTTTTTTCTTTTTAGATATTTTGTTCAGAACATATATTTCTTATTCAATCACATTGATTTCGCTATTTTATAGTGCACTTTTTTTTTAAAATGTAAAACATGATACAGCATCATTTTTGTGAGTAAAGTGAAAAAACAATAATTTTACATATATACAATTAAAACATGACAGTCATGTAATCAGCACATTTGATGGTAAGAATTTCGTTATACATGTATATACTTTCAATGGTATGATAGTTTTATCTTTTCCCCATCAAGAAACAGAAACAAGAGGAGCCTAGCGCGCATCCAAGATGGTCGCGTGAGCACAGGGCTCCCCGGACCCTCGCTGCTCCTCGGAATTTATCCTGAATCTATCCTGACTCGGTTGATGGAATCTGGGAGACGAATGCTGGCTGAACACTAAACTCCTTTCGGAAATCAAATCGGACCTGGCAATCCGGAGTTATGGTGGTTTGAACTTTTGAGGCCCACCCTACGGCTGTGCCCGATGCGAGGGTGATCTGTGGAGCCGGGGCGTAGTTGAACAACAACGGCAGCGGAGCGGTGCCAGTGGCCGTCACATCACTTTCGGTTTCACTTTTGGTCTTTGAGGGGCTGGACTGTGGACTTGCTTGGTGCGACTGGGCTTCCATTTTGCCTTCGCTTGATGCCGGTGGCTTCGTCTGCTGCCAGTGTGCTCATTGACGGTGGTCCCTTTGCTCTGCCATATTGCGGCCTGTGGTGCGACACGCGTCTGCCTGGCCTGTGCCACCTCGACGCTTCCTCGGTGGTCCCCTTCGGCGATCGAGGTTCTCATGGGAGGCAAGGGAGACCCCGAGAGGCGTAAGACCAAGACATCCCTACGTGGGGGACCGGTCCAGACGAACAACATGGACCGCTACACTCAGGGTAAAGGACCCCCCGGGACAGCCAATGTCCCCCCGGAGGACACCAGTGGTGGCCCGTCCGTTTCTCCGGATCTGTCCCTGCAGGACATCATGGGCGCCATTAAGGGCATCAGAGAGACCATCGCTACACAGTACGAGGCCTTGGCCCGTAAAATCGACACGGTGGCCATTGACATTACCCTAATCCGGGCGGATCTCTCTAAGACCAACGAGAGGGTTCAATCGCTGGATGTGCGGACGTCCTCCCCTGGTACGGACGTGTCGGACCTGCAGGCCTCTCTCGGCGATCTCAAGTCGGCCAATGATTTGATGGCCCGGCGGCTGGAAGACTTCGAGGGACGGGCCCGCCGCAATAACATCCGCGTCATAGGCGTTCCGGAGACCTCCGATAACCGCCCGGTTGATCTCCTGGTCGAGGAGCTCATCCTCGAACATCTTGCTCCCGCTGGCCTGAGTAAGTTTTTCGCTGTGGAACGGGCCCATCGAGTCCCAGGTGGCCGGCCGCGACCGGGTGCCCCCCCGAGGCCTATCGTTGCGAGACTTTTCCATTACAGAGACCGAGACGCGATTCTGCAGGCCTCACGGGTTCATGGCCCGGTCCGACATGAGAACTCGTCCATTAACTTTTTCCCGGACTTCACCCAACTTGTCCAGAAACAGCGGATGGGCTTCCAGGGGGTGAAGCGGCGGCTCCGGGACCTCGGTCTCAAGTACTCTATGCTTTATCCTGCAAGGCTCCGAGTGGAACATGAAGATCGGACTACCTTGATTTGACTCTCCTGTGACTGTGAGTGACTGGCTGGATTCGCTGCCAGACCGGGGTGACCGGACTGGGCCCTCTGCCGGTACCGAGGGTGGTGGGTCTCCTTTGGAGTGACTTATGGTCCCGGACTCTGCCAGGTTGTACTGTTCGGCTGGGTTCTACTTCTTTTGTGCATTTTGTTTCACTATGTTGTGTGTGGGGAGCGGGCGGGGACGGGTCCCTTCCCTCCTCCGGGGTCTTTTCGTAGAATGGGGTTTGTAGGGCGACAGGCACACTGCAAGTTGGGGTGGTTTTTTGGACCGCAGGGGTGCAGGGTGGGGGGTGTTGGAGTTGGGGGGGGGTTGGTGGGTGGGTGGGGTTGTTTGCATTTGTGTTTTTTGTTTTCAAGGCGAAGTATTGGCTATGGTTCATCCTTGGGTGTTGAGCTCTTTGCTAGGGGGCCCTTGATCTACTGGATGGGATGGGGGGGGACGGGTTGAGATTGATGTCTTGGAACGTCAATGGATTGGGGGACCGTATCAAACGGGGTGTTGTGCTGCAATATCTGCGTCGTCTGACTCCTGATGTGGTGTTCTTACAGGAGACGCATCTGGTTGGCAATGTTTGTCGGGCTATGAACAGGGGGGGATATCGACTTGTGGCCCACTCTGGTTTCACCACTGGTTCGAGAGGGGTGGGCATTCTCTTGCGAGCTTCACTTCCGTTGGAGATCACCAGGGTGGTCCCAGACGATAGAGGGCGCTATGTGGCTCTGACTGGGAGGTGGGAGGGGCAGTCCCTTTCCTTGATCTCGGTCTATGTTCCCCCGGGCCTCCAGAACTCCACCTTCTCAGACTTGGGTCGTATGTTGCTTGGGCTTCCTGACAGTCTTTTGCTTATGGGTGGGGACTTTAATTCGGTTGTCTCGGGTGACCTGGACCGTCATCCGCCCAGGGCCCTCCCTGCTGCCCAGGCTTGGCTGGGCGGGCTCCTGGAGACCTTCGGTCTGGTGGACTGTTGGAGGTTAATGCATCCGACACAGTGTCAGTACACCTTTCACTCTGGGGCCCATGGGAGTCTCTCCAGACTGGACTATTTCCTTATGCCCGCGGCCCAGGCTGCTCGGATTCGAGAGGTCAAACACCTGGCATGGGGTATTTCTGATCATTCCCCACTGTGGTTGCTTTTTGACACCGGGTCGCGGTCCGCTGGGCGGATCGCTCCTATTAACCCTTGGTACCTGCGAGACCCCAAGATCCGTGATAGCCTGATTAAGTCGATTGATCAATATTTTTCTGAGAATGAGGGGTCGGTGTTGTCCTCGGTGTCCCTGTGGGAAGCTTTCAAAGCAGTGCTCCGCGGGCATGCCCTGTCCCAGATAGTGGAGGCCAAGAGGGTCAAGAGAGAGGCGGTTGTGACGCTGGAGACTGAAATATCGGGGCTGGAGGCAGCCTTGGAGGCGGGTGTCACCCCGGATGGGCTGCATGCCCTCAGCCTGAAGCAGTTTGAATATAAGTCTCTCGTCACTGATGCTGCCAAGACTATATATAGGGAGCAGCAGGGCAGGTTGTATGACGCCGGAGACAAGGCGGGTAAGCTGATTGCCTGGTTGGACAAGAAGGAGAGAGTGAATCGTGTGGTCCCGGAGCTTCGGGTGTCGGATGGAGTGTGTGTGACTGAGCCTGGTGAGATTGTTGAGTGTTTTGCTGACCACCTCCGTGCAGTGTACTCCCCGGTGTCCGATAGAGATGAGGACGACTCTCGTCTTCTGCTTCGGGATATTGCCCTGCCCGGCTTATCCGTCGAGGACCGCGAGCTGATGGATGCCCCTTTGTCTGTCGAAGAGATAGCTACTGCGATTCGCTCCCTCCGCTCGGGCAAGGCTATGGGCCCCAACGGCCTGCCGATTGAACTATATAAGTTGCGCCCGGATAAAATCGCGCCTTTCCTCCGTCATATGTTTCAGGAATCGCTCGAGAGGGGTTCCCTTCCTGACGACCAGCGTCTGGCTACTATAGTAGTGATTCCCAAGGAGGGTAAGCCACGTGACCGCTGTGCCTCCTATAGGCCTATTTCCCTGCTGAATGCCGAACCCAAAATACTTGCTAAGGTCCTCGCTAATCGCTTGCTGAGCGTTATATGTGACTTGATACATCCGGATCAATGTGGCTTCATCCCACATCGTAATACCGCTCTCAACTTACGGCGTCTGCACGGCGTCCTTGCTAGGGCTGAGTACTTGGCTGAACCGGCCATATTGGTTTCCCTAGACGCCACGATGGCCTTTGATACCATTGAATGGCCATTTCTTTGGGCCGTCTTGGCGAAGTTTGGGTTTGGGGAGGGGTTCCTTGGCTGGGTGAAGCTCCTTTATGCTGGACCAATGGCTCAGGTGGTTGTCAATGGGCGGGTTTCTCGGCCTTTCGCTCTCGGGAGGGGAACTAGACAGGGGTGCCCGTTGTCCCCGCTGCTCTTTGCTCTCGCCCTGGAGCCGCTCGCTGCCTGGCTCCGTTGGGAGCCCTCGATTAGAGGGCTCCGGTGGGCCCCGGGCTTCGAGGATCGGGTTTCATTGTACGCGGATGATATTCTCTTGTATCTCACCTCACCGCGGAAGTCGCTCAATGTTCTCTTTGATGTCCTTACTTCCTTCGGGAAAAACTTTGGTCTGATAATCAACTGGTCCAAATCTTGTGTGTATCCTATCTCTGGTGGTCTTCCTCTCTTGCCGCCTCGGCTTCCGCTCCAAATATCTCAGTCCGGCTTTAAATACCTGGGGGTGTACGTTTCGTTGGATCCGGCGGTCCGCTATGAGCAGAATCTCCTGTCTCCACTCCGGCGTTTGAGGGCAGACACGGCTCGGTGGTGTAAGCTGCCCTTGTCTCCGCTTGGTCGCGCGGCGCTGTTTAAAATGATGTCCCTTCCCAGATTCCTTTATGCACTCCAGAACTTCTTCGATGTCATTCCTGCGGCCTACTTTAGGGAGGTGGAGAGTTTGCAGAGGAGACTGGTTTGGGACGGGCTATCGCGTATCGCGTTGGCCAAGCTGACTCTTTCCTGGTATGACAGGGGCATCGTGCTTCCTGATATTAGACGGTACTATTGGGCCTCCCAGCTGTCTGCCATTAATCATGCTACGTACGCTCCTGGTTCGAACCCGGCATATGAGATGGATAAGTTCCTGCTCCCCGGCGGTAACTATAACAGAGCGCTTTACTCGCGGTCTGCTGGTGGGGCCCTTACGGGCCCTACCAGGATTGCGGTCCGTGTATGGAAGGCGGCTAATGTTGCGATGGGCTGGAGTGAGCGTTTAACGTGCGCCACTCCTCTATTCGACTCAGACCGCTTGGGAAGCCTCTGGACAACGAAAGGCTTCGAGCGCTGGGATACGATCGGCATCAGCAGAGTGGGGGACCTGTGGGTTAAAGGTGCGGTTAAATCCTTCGCTGCGCTTCAGCGCGAGTATGAGCTTAGTGACAGAGAGTTCTTCCGTTATGCACAGGTCCGGCACGCCCTGCTTTCGGTCTTTGGGGAGGGGACCACGGTCCCTTCTTCTTCGCCTCTCGAGGACCGCATACTCGACGGTCACGTCCCCGACAGTACTATCTCCCTGATTTACAAAAAACTGATAAACAATCGGGCTGACCTCTTGGTGCGTCTTCGGGAGGCATGGACGGGAGATGGGGTGGAGCTGGACGATGAGGACTGGCAGACTGCACTGTCATCCCCTAAGGAGGTGGCCATCCCGGCCCGTCTCCGCCTGGTCCAGCTTAAGATTCTCCATCGTGTATATGTGACGGGCCCCCGCCTGGTCTCGATGGGGTTTTCAGACGACGGACTCTGTAAGCGCGGCTGCGGGCTCAGTGCTACTTTTCTCCATATCCTATGGGAATGCCGCGAGGTGGCGGAATACTGGCGCCGGGTGCATGATATTATGAGACGAGTCACCGGGGTTGCTCTGCTGCCGGAGGTGCGTCGTTGTGTGCTGAATGTATGGGAGCCCAACGACTGCAATGCGGCTCAGGCTCGGTGGGCGGCCTTGGGGAACATGATTGCAAAGAGAGATATTGCGCAGCTTTGGGGTTCCCAGCGGCCTCCCACCGTGTCCGTCTGGAAGGAAAACATGGACTGGTGCATGTTCAGGGAGAAAACGGTGTATGTGGCCCGTGGTAAACCGGGGGCTTGGGGTAAAATTTGGGGGCAGTGGAACGCGTATCGTGGGTCTATCTGTGCTCCCCCTTTGGTAGATACGTCCGGGGTTGCCTCGTCCCCCTGATCCTTGAGGGTTCCTTGTGCATCTCGTACTTCAGAGTACAGATTTGGTTCTCTCGTTGCCCCCCCCTCCCTCTCAGGTCTTCTTTTATTGACCGCCCTCGGGTGGTTGGGTGTTGACTCCCCCGGCTGGTGTTCGCCGCCCTTCATAAGTCGTTTCGCCTTGTTTGTTGTATTTTTGTATTTTTCTTTTTTGTTGTTATTTATACTAAAAGTGTGTATTCTCATTTCCTTTATGTGCAGTCTGATTTACTGTGATAGTGCGGAGCCCCTGTGGGCCAGCCATTGTTTTCTGATATGCTGGAACACTTTGACTACTAGCGGCCGGCCCTGGTGGTTGTAGGCCCGTGTTTGTAACCCTTTTATGCACAATAAAATCTTTTCAAAAAAAAAAAAAGAAACAGAAACAAAATTTTTTTTTCATAGGAAAATCAAATCATGACGCACCTCTCACACCATTCTAACATCATTCATACCAGTCATACATACACACTATCAACCTAATTTTTTCCTCCACGCTTAAGAAAGCATGCTGCTACACTACATGGTAGAACTCTTATTTATCCATCCATGGTGTGGCCGTCAGCCAGGGTGCGTATAGCCAACGCACTTTCGATGGATTCAATTTAGTTAATATCCACCTTCCTCAGGGCCATCCACTTTCTATTCTTAATTTCCCTAGTGGAGGTGCGATGTAGAAATCCTGATGAAATGATCAGGAACTTGTCTTTTCCTGCAATACGCTGCTTCCTTAACAGTCAGAAGTCATGTCTTGGTTAGGGTACTTCTTACTGCATAGGGGGTTGGTTTATAGGTTTGACATGATTAATCCTTATATCTCAGCACTGTATAATTCAAACATCTTAGAATTGGAAATCCTTAGGGATGATATCTTCCAGTACGTTGTAAAATAGATCTTCGGCGCTAGCTCCTGGTTCGATCATTCAGGCTGCATTCATTGTGGCAGCAGTCCTCCGACAAAGGAGGACAAAGTTGAGAGATTAAGTCACCTTGAATCCTAAGGGTCCCTAGGGTCAAACTAGCCCACTAGGTAACTCCAGTAAACGCCACAGAGCTGCATTGCAGAGAGGTGTAAAAAGGGTCGTGGCCTCAGAACACCTGTCTGCAACGCTGCTCCCTGGCGCATACTGGAGATCTCTGTTGGGCTAGTTGGCCCTAAGGGACCCTCAGTATTGAAGAGGAATTAATTCCCCAACTTACAACTCGTCAGGGGTCGCATTTGCAGAGTGCATCAAGGAGGGGGCGTGGCCTCCGGTGCGATACGGATCTTTTATTTTATTTTTAAGAAGGGGGGCTGTGTGGCCCCCCTTCTTTTTCTAATTTATTGGCCCTGGGGACCCCATCCCCCAGGGCCTGCCCCCTAATTTTTTTTTTAGAAAAAAGAAAATTTGGAAGGGGGCCATGTGGCCCCCCTCCCGAGGCCTTAATCGGCCCCGGGACCCCAACATGGTCTTTTAAAAAAAAATTCTTTAGGAGGGGGGCTGCGTTGGGTCCCTGCTCAGGCCACTTATAGCCCCGGGGACCCCATCCCCTGGGGCCGGCCTTTGTTTTTTATGAGTTTTTTTATTATATATTTATAGTAACACCTAGGACATGCTGGACAAACCGTACATACCTAACACCATGACGATTTGCGTGATATTCATTAAAAGGCGTCTTTGCATACAATAAATCCACTTGGAATGTATTTACACCGCTAATGAAGCTCTGACGTGTCTGACGCCCTACCGTGCCTAATCCCGGCGCCCCCGCCGGTGGGTACTCTGCAAGTAGACACCCTTGTTGTTTATTTATACAAACATGGGTAGCTATTGACGGGCACATTTCATACACACGCACACCAAGCCATTCAAAGGGGATTTGACAAAAATTCGACCAGAACTATGCAAGAAACCCCCCTTACGGTTAATAAAACACACATCCACCGCCGGATGTGTAATACTTTTTATTTTACTCTCTGGAAAGGAGACAAACCTCACTTGAGAGTCACAGCGCACTCCTGGCTGAGCCCAATGCTGTGTTACACCCACCAGTGCGTGCCGAGTGCCACACACCTCTGTGTTGTATTCCACCAGCTAGTGCGTATCTATGACACTCTCTAGCACATGTGCACTGTAACACCACCCCGTGAATATGTCATGCCACACTTGCCTTTGCACGGGTTATATTGCCCCATCTAACGTGCCTTCCTCGATGCCTATGATATGACGCACAGCGCTATGCCATACATATTACAATCTGGGATCCATATCTTTGTCACAGTGCATATGCAACTTTACACTCCCCAGCACATTTTTTATATTACATCTTTAGAGACTAGATAGGTTACACAACACTGCCCTGTGCATATTACACTCCAAGGTGCATATCGCATAGCACGCGCTAGTGCCTATGCTATCTCGCGCTCTCCAATGAATCTGTCATTGCGCACAATGTATTGCATATTATATTTCACGCCCCGGTTCATCTTATATCACAATTTTTGGTGTATAGTTTATACCATACACTATATCTAGTTTTCATTTTCAATCGTGCTCTCAGGACTATATTCTATATAACACCTTTTTTCACGGGCATTACATTTTGCGATGGTGTGTGGAGGGTCAGGAGGTGTTTCTGCCAAGTGAGCCCGGAGTCACAGTCACAAACGTCCTCTTCTTCCTGAATAAAAGTGAGATTATGCTGCATACTTTTTCATATTTTAAGTAGTTCGCACAGACACACATTTTAAAAACAATAAAGTTCCTAATACCCACCTTCTCTAAACAGTTAGCTTGCTGCCCCATCCACCTCCTCCCTATCCTCTGTTGTCTGAATCCATGGACTAGCCTCCTCCCTTCTGCCATGCATGGTCTGATGTGCTGCCACTACCCTCCATTTAGCATGATGTATCAGTCCACTCCTCCTGCCCTCCATTGCCCAATTCTATGCCCATAATTGACCTCCTGCTTAGCCTCTTTTCTTAGCTTGCTGCCCCTATTCTCCTTCCCCCTCCCCTCCGATGTCTTTGTGCATGCCCCTGCTCCATCCTTTTTGCCCACCGTGTTCCATGGACCTACCACTCCTATCTACTCTGGGTGTTCTGTTGAGCTGCCACTCACCTCCCACCTGCCTAGCATTGTCAGATGACTGTAACCTGTCCCTGCCACCTCCACCCTGCCTGTCCACATTCCAGGCCCCTATCCCCTTCCTCCTGTCCTCCATGGTCCATTTTACTGCCACACCCTTCTGCCCTCCCTGGTCTGTGGTGCGCCAACTGCTCCCCCTGCCTGCCCCGCATGGTCTGTTGTGTGGCCCCTTCCCCTGAACTCTCTTGTCTGTGCCCAGGTCCTGACCCTCCCTTCTATCCTCCATGGTCCTTTGTGCATGCACCTGCACCCTCCTTCTTGCCCATCATAACCATTGTGCTGCCACTAATCCTCCTGCTTGCCATGCATGGTCTTCTGTCATGCCACGGCACCTCCCACCTTCCCTGTGTGGTCAGCTAGCTGCCCCTGACCCCCTCCCACCTTCCCTCCATGGTCTGTGTGTATGCCATCATAGTCTCACTGTTGCTCTCCATGGTGCGTCTTGCTTCTAGTGCCCATCCTGCCTGATCTCCATGGTCATCTTGCTGCTCATGCCCTGCCCCTTGCCCCCAGCCCTCTGTTTCCATGTGCAGACCCCTATTCCCTCCCTCCTGGCTTGTCTGTTCCATTGTAATGCCCCTGATTCGTCCCTCCTGCCCTTTATGGCCTGTTATGCTGCAGCTTTCTCTCCTGTCTGTCTATTATGGTCAGCTAGCTACCATTGCCTCTTCCCCCTCTGTTCTCTGTTGTCCATGTGCATGGTCCTGTCCCCTCCCTATTGCTTTCTATGGATTGTTGTGCTGCACTCCCGTCCCGCATGCCCTGTGTGGTGTATTGTGCTGCTGCAAACCCTGATGCCTGCCCTGTAGGGTCAGTTTGGTGCACCTCTCCATGTCCCTCCTGTCCTCTGTTATCCGAGTCTATGTCCCTACCCCAATTCCTCCTGCCTTCCATGATCCAATGTACCATACTTGCGAACATTTTGAACTTGGTAAGAGGGAGATTTTGAAAAAAAACTGGGGTATTGATTTTCCCCTTTGAGTTACATTGAAAAAGAGGAGATTGTAGACAGGAGACAGATCAAATAAAGCCCATTTGAGCTTAAAAACATTGGACGTTTCCTGGCTGAATCGGGTCTGTTGGTATGTATGGTTGTACTACCACTGCTTCTTCGTTCTGCCCACAATGGTCTATTATATTGCCACAGCCTCTCTTGCCAGTCCTGTATTGTTGGTTTGTTGTCCCTGCCCCCCTTTCCACTGCCCTCCATAGTCTATTGTGCTGCCACTGCCCATCCTGCCTGCTCAGTGTGGTCAAATTGTTGCCTCTGCACCCTCCTACCTGCCTTCAATTTTCAGAGTCCGTGCCCCTGGCCTCTGCCTCTCAACAGTATCCTAATGAACAACTAGATTGCTAACATTCTATATTTATTACAAAAGTGTGGAACACCTGATGTCATCTTGATGTAATCAAAACTGTAATACCTAGAGCATTTCCTTTAGAAATTACATATATGAGAGGGTCTTATTTGCATCACAATGTTGGTTAGTGCTAAAAAAAACTAAAATGAGGACATATTTTCTGAGTTTTCAAATAGCGACAAAGCACTTTTAAATTATTGGTTATCTTTATGTTTTTTTATCCAGTTGACCACTTGATTCAATGTTGCACATAGGGGAGAGGATGTGGTGTTACTTCCAGAGCTGCAGACTTTGCAACTGGGGAACCAGGTTGGAGTTTCTGCTTCAGCTCGACATTCTGTGATTCTGGTCGAATCACTTAATCTCCCCATGTCTACAACCAAAATGAATTTGTTCTTGTGTGATGTAACCAATGCTCATGTAAAGCACTCCAATACCTGACAAGTCTGCACTATATAAAACTGCAAAAACACAAAAAATAAAAAATGTTTTGCACACTTCTGTCATTGGGCTACATGTGGGCTACTTCTGAGTGATATTTGTGCTGCATTTGGGCTCTTTTGTCTCTGGTGGCCATCTTGGGAGATTTATTTGTTATGAAGTTTCCTAATTTCCTCATTTACTGCAGTCTCCTCAGTAGGAAATGCTTTCAGTTTTTTACTTCGATTCCATCAAGAAGGTATTCAGATATGTCACACATTTGCCATAAATTCTGAATGTTAGCACTCTAGTTGCTCATTAGATCACTGTAGTAAAGCTACTGCTCAATACGAAAGTCTGCTGCTGGTATTGAAAGTGCATGTATCAGTCACTCAAAATGTGCCCTAATTTTTCTTTCTGCAGCACTAATCATACTTTTTATGGCAAAATGAACCCCCTCATTTTGTTCCTTTTTAAATTAAATGTTTTAAGAGTTACCACTTTATTCCAATCAAGATGGCTTCAGGTGTGCAATACGTTTGTCATAAGTAGGACTGTTAGCACGCTAGTTGTTCTTTAGAACACTCTGGGAAGCTGCAGTAGAACACAAAGGAATCAACTGACAGTCTCTGCCCTTGTTGGATCTACATGTTTTACTGAGAATGTCAGACTTCATTCTCACATGACTGAGAAAGATAATGTGAATTTACAGAAAATATGCTCTCAGTTTAGCTTATAGATCACCTTCCAAACCTCTGTGAGAAAAGCATGAGAAAACAGTTTTTCGCTCTAACATGATTCATGATATCCCAGCAGAAGGCTTTTTCACATGGTAAAATCACCTTAGAACACACCACAATTCATAAAATGAGTATGGTACCATCAACAAATGATTTATAATGTAACTAAAGTTTAAAAACCTTATATTAACTGCAATGCTTTTTAATGAGGTGCTATCATGTATATTGGTCCCAAGATGGCTTCCAACACTTCTTGGATGAAGTGCTGACAGCCAATCAAATATCACGATGAGATGTGTGGTGAGGCGCCGCCCAGATATATATGTGATTTTACTTTTGATTTTCTCAGGAACTACTGAACGGATTTACATCATTTAATCAAAAGGCATGACTCTGAACCAAGGGCTACCTTTTTGCCAAATTTGGTGTAATTCTGTTCAGCCGTTCGGGCTGTACCTTCGACTAAAGGTCCTATGGAAAAATGCATGGGGAAAATGTGTTTTGGGACCCCCCTTTTTTCTCGGCCCCCGCTTGACTAATCACCCCGAGACTTTCAGGGTAGGAGCGGAGTGGAGCGCCCCACCTATTTTGAAAAATTTGCGAGGATTCGTCAACCGGCGCCAAAGTTATTCAAAATAGAATTTTCAGATTTCCTATGGAAACACGGTCCTAACTATAACTATCTACTGGCGACCGCCAGTAGATAATATATATATATATATATATATATATATATATATATTCACTGAAAAAACCATAGGTTTCACACATGTTATAGTTAGCGGAAATTTTACTGATAAAAAACCAATGAAATTCCCCCGTTATAGTTAGTGCAGGCAACTATAACTCACGCGACCGCAATCCTCTGCTGATGCTAATACTGTATTTAGACACTTATTTGCCCATGTCTTCTTCCATACATTTTTAGCTATACATATATTACAAATATTTTTTTTTCATAAAGACACATATGTCATCAGCAGAAGATTGCGGTCGCGTGAGTTATAGTTGCCTGCACTAACTATAACGGGGGAATTTCATTGGTTTTTTATCAGTAAAATTTCCGCTAACTATAACATGTGTGAAACCTATGGTTTTTTCAGTGAATTTGCAAGGTTTTTTAAATGCTAATTCCTAACTATAACGTGTGTGAAACCTATGGTTTTTTCAGTGAATTTGTACGGTTTTTTAAATGCTAAGTTACTTTACGCCATTCGTGGCGTGCGCGCCCACTTAACGCAGTTCGTTCCGTGCGCGACAGTGAGCACGCGGTGCGCTTCGCGCACCGCGCGCCCACTTTACGCAGTTAGTGCCGTGCACGCACGGTGGGCACGCAGTGCGATGACAAAGCAAGAAAGCACGTCAACAAATCTGTTTCTGCTTTCCTCCGTGACTATGGTATGGGTGCCATTTACCACAACAACTTGCGTTATGACATGCAAGACATTTATAGAGGAGATGGTGTGCACTTCAATGATGAAGGGAACAGAGTCTTCCTCTTGAACCTTAGACTCTGCATTGGTACTTACTTGTAGGTACCACTAAAAAATCATTTCATAAACACAACGGCTCTTTTTAGAGCCCCCTAATATCTAAACACTTAAATCTGATTTTCATTTTTTTTTTTTTTTTTTTTTCTACCGTAAGCTTACCGTACGCGTACCCCGTGATTTTTTTTAAAATCAATAAATGTTTTCTTTGTACTTTACAGTCCTTCTTTGACCCCCTCACAAATGTAAGGGGGTCTGTAACTCTCCTCATTGCCCCCTTTCCTTGTTTTCACTCTTTTTTTTCAGAGTGAAATACACAAAATGGCGGCCGCCGCTTCCTGGTTTCGGCCGATTCGAATGTTTACTAAGATCTAAGAGCCAATCAGAATCGCGCTCGCGCACGCCACCGTACGCTTACCGTAAGCGTACGGTAAGCGTACCGTAAGCGGGCTCAGATATATATATTGATTTAAAGGCTATTTTCTCAGAATCTACTGAACAGATTTACACCAAACCTACAAAAGGCACTTCCTTGACCTAGGGACTACCTCTCTGCCAAATTTTGAGTAATTCTGTTCAGCCGTTCGGGCTGTAGCTCGTTCTAAAGGTCCTATGGAAAAATGCATGGGAAAAACGCGTTTTGGGACCCCCCTTTTATCTCAGCCCCCGCTTGACGGATCCCCCCGAGACTTTCAGGGTAGGAGCGGAGCGTAGCGCCCCACCTATTTTGAGAAATTCGCGAGGATTCGTCGACCGGCGCCAAAGTTATTCAAAATGGAATGTTGAGGTTTTCCTATGGAAACGTGGTCCTAACTATAACTACCTACTGGCGACCGCCAGTAGGTAATATATATATATATATATATATCCAAGCTCCACTTCCACCACAGGCAGGTATGCGCCGAACACTTAAGGCGGGTGCCATTTAAAATGTGAGGATGGAACTCACATGTAAATACTAGCTCCGACGCTTGCAATGATTATGCAGGCACAGGCACTCACGGGGACTGTTAGAAACACCTTTATTTCATAGCAGACGCGTTTCAGCAGTAGCTTTCATCAGTGCTCGTAAAGAGTGTGTCAGTATTAAAGTGCAAGGCGCTTGATTTAAAACACATGCAGTCTCTCGTGATTGGCACTTTGCAGTTCATGGTGAATAAAGAAGGACTCCAATGTTATTCACTTGTAAGCCGCCATCTTAGTAGAATAATGTTCCATAGCCATGTCGACTTTTGTACATAATGAATATTTTGTAATATACAAATCACAGTTCTTACTTTGGTGGCATCTCATGGCTGCTGTTATTCAGTCTCTTCCGTTGTTTATTTCACCAATAGCGCCGAGCACAGTCCCCTCGCCAAGCCTCTGTTTTCAATCAGGATGAATCCGACGGTGACAGTAGAATTACTGTGAACCTTGGATTTGAATAATCCACGACCTCCGGTCGACGGTTAGACAGCCTGCAGAGACGGTTCTGGCTCTGCAGGAGACATGTTTAAAACAATCAATAAAAAAACCACATAGATAAAACTACCCATGAAATTCTTAAAATTGATTATGAAAAACAGTGTCCCCAGAGACAAAGCCAAATAATGTGCAGATGTCCCCCTAATATAGGGTAATCTATGTTTCTTGATGGTTTTCATAATAGGGTATGCAGATCTTCCGTTGTATTTAAACCACCTGGCCATTTACTATTAAATTCCAATATATAGTTGGTCTCTAGTCTACGGAGGGTAGCCTCCCTATCCCCTCCTCTCTTTGTTATAGGGATGGACTCAATGGCAAAATAGTTGAGAAATCGAGGGTCACTGTTATGTGTGGTTTCAAAGTGTCTGGCGACGGGGTAATTCTGATCCTTGTTGGTTATTGCCCTCAAGTGCTGCAGGATTCGCTTATGAACTGCCAGCTTTGTGCTGCCAGCATATTTGAGGTGGCAGTCACATTCAAGGACATACACACAAAATTCAGTTTTGCATGTTAGATGTTGTTTTATATCTCTATCAGTATTAGAGAAAAACGTCCTATAATTTCTGGTATTAATACCAAATTGGCAAGCTCTGCAGCTTGTGCATTTATAAAATCCTTTCCTAGCTGTAAGCCAGCCTTCCTTTTTGCAGAGCTCCTGGCTATTTTTAGACAGGACATTGCCCATACTAGTGGACTTTCGGAAGGCTATGGCTGGATTGTAGGGCATCAGTTCACCTATCACAGGGTCATCTCTAACAAAATGCCAGTTTCGTCTAACAATATCTCTCAATTGCTTCTCCTGTCTTGAGTAGGTAAAGATTAGGCGGACTGGTTCCACTTTATCAATGGCCGTTATATTCTTGTATTGGAGAAGTTCTTCCCTAGGCTGGAGCTGTGTTTTGGTTATGGCTGCTTTTACCACTCTGGAGCTGTATCCTCTGTCTAAAAACCGGGCCTGACTTTCCATTTGTTTTATCTTCATGTCAACTGGGTCACTGCATATGCGCTTAATTCGAAGCATCTCCCCATATGGGATACTATTTATAAGATGTTTGGGGTGTGCGCTTGTGGCATGTAGCAGTGTATTTCCAGCGGTGGGTTTTCTAAAAAGGGTAGTTGTTAACACATTATTACACACTAAAATTTCAACATCTAAAAATGTCACCGAGCTTTTACTAATATTAGACGTAAAATTTAAGTTAAATTCATTATGATTGATGTTTTCTACAAAATGTAAAACACCCTCCTCAGAACCTCGCCAGACAATAAATAAATCATCAATAAAACGCCACCAGGAGACTATATTGTTTTTACAGACTTGCTCATGATCACGCTGAAGGACCAGCTCCTCCCACCAGCCCATAAATAAACAGGCGTAGCTGGGGGAAAAGCTGGCCCCCATAGCCACACCTTGTACTTGTTGATAAAATTTATCATTGAACAAAAAATAATTGTTTTCTAAACAGAAAGATAACATACTAAGTAACATTTGTGTATGTGAAGTGTGTTCCATTGATCTTCTGTTTAAAAAGTACTCCACTGCTCTTAGGCCATCCATGTGCTTAATGCATGTATATAAGGAAGTCACATCCAATGTCACTAACAATAATTCAGAACTCCATACTAGATCCTTAATTTTGTTCAAAAAATCACTGGTGTCTTGTACATAAGAATCTAGATTTTTCATGTGGGTCTGAAGAAAGTAATCTATATATTGCGAAAGATTTTCAAGGGGTCCATTGCACGCTGAAATAATAGGTCTCCCCGGAGGGGCTGTCAGGCTTATATGAACTTTAGGTATAAAGTAAATGTATGGTACAAGTGGATGTTCCTTTTTGATAAACCTGTACTCATCCCAACTTAGCAGTCCTAAGCCCTTCCAAGCCAAAAGACTCTGAAATAATTTGTCTTGCATTGCTTTGAATTTCACTAGATTACTCTTCCTATAACATTGGATGTCATCTAACTGTCTATATGCTTCCTTTAAATAGTTTGTTACTGGCCATAGAACAACGTTTCCGCCTTTATCTGAATTCCTTATTATCAAGTCCCCTTTCTGTAGCTTCTCCATCAGCTGTTGATATTTTCTTTCGGCGTTAGAATATTTTTTCTTTTGTCTGTTGACTGCAAGGGTCAATCTCTTAATTTGCCCAACCACATGTTCATTGAATGCATCCAAACCGTCACTAGAAGATAAGGGGATGAACTTGGATTTAGGTTTGAAATGAGTTTCCAATCTTTTCTGGCCAATAAAAGCTGATGCTTCCTGTGTGTTACTACTTTCCCCTGAAGCCAGCTGACACATGTCCTGCAGCAGACCTAGATCTGAAATTTTCAACCCAGGGGGGTCTGATTCATTCGTTGCTTTCAATACTTGATCCGTATTCGCTCTTTTTAGGTGATATTTTTTGAGCTTGAGCTTACGAATGAATTGGTATACATCGGCTCTTGTTTTGGTATATTGAAAGTTCGATTCAGGACAGAAGCTTAGCCCTAGACATAGCAGTTGCTTTTCTGCTACCGACAGTTCCATTGTGCTCAAATTAATAATGGATTTGATTTTGTCCTCTTCTGATGTCCTGCCGGTGCATAATGCCTGTCTATCTTTCAACTCTAATACCTCCGACCTCTGCCTCTGCCCCGCTTCCTTTGCTCTGCATTGTTTGCGGGCCTTACGTCTCCCCCTTCTCCTCTGGCTGCTTGTTTGGCCTGTACTTCTTGCGGACGAGGCCTCAGGGTGTCCCTCCTGCTTTGCTTCAGGACGTCCAATTCTTCCCCCAACGTCAGTTTAACTCCGGTTGTTCTGTTAGCGCATTCATTGTCCGATTCACTTTCTGGTGCTGAGCTGGAAACCGGAGACATCTCATTTTGTTGTTGTTGTCAATTAGGCACCTCTTTAGTTGCTTGAGCGCGTTTTTTTGCTGTAGCTGCTCTAAGTGAATCGTATCGGCGCGCAAAAGTAAAGATTTGACCATGTAAGTAGTCGTCTCGGTCCCTTTTAAATTTATACGTTTTACGTATTTTAATTTTGTCTTCTTCTTTAGTTAATCTTGCAATCATGTCCTTCCTCAGTTTAGTAATCTGGTCTTGGTGGGACTCGTCGCTCTGCTGTTGGATCTTAGTTTCCAAGGCATCGATTTTAACTTGTAAGTCTGCCCAGTCTATCTCCGCATATTTAACCAAGATCTGTATGAGACGTTTTGATGACTCGAGATTACATTGCCCCCATTCCGCCATCATCAGGGGGTTTGGCGTCTCATAGCTGGGGGCCAGCATAATGCGGAGCCCTCTAGGGACCCGCCCCACATCCAAATATCTTTTGAGTGAGCGCGCTTCCCACCATTTGGCCTGCTCTTGTTTTTTGTATTTCTCCAAAAGCCTAAAAGATTCCTTTAAGCCTGTAGTTTCTGTCCCGGCATTTGTGCAATTATCATTTCTATCTGTTGCAGCCTCATTTTCTAAGGCGTCCGAAAATATGTCATCCGCGGCAAGCTCACGGGCTCTTCGTGCGTCATTAGACATTGTGCGAGGAGTTTCTTTGAAAATATGCTTAGCTGTGGACAAAGGTTGCCACTGTACGTTGTGGTTGGTTACTACACCTGTATGACCAGCCGGTCCTTACAATGTAGTCAACCACTTTCCTCCGACCTCCTTTGTCAGCTTTAGCCACCCGACCCACTTAGCCAATGTTATAAGTGCGCGCTGTTACCTTGACCAGGGAGCTTCAAGTGATGCTTCCGACTTCCGTCTGCTCAGACGAGCGACATTGATGGCAGAAGCAAAAACGTCTTGGCTCTCTCCGCGCTACTTCCTTTACGACTTTAGAAATATCCCAAAGGCACGTGGGGGGCTTTACCGTATCTGTACTCGAAACTTTACTGAGTGCCCCCGGGGTCCACGCCAGATCCACACCACGAGCCCGCAATGTAGATCGTCGGGAAATGCCGTAGGACAAATAGACTGCCACTGGTAAAAGCCTTCTTACTTCGGGGGGGGTCTGCAAACCGGCGGCAATCCAAGCCGGTAACACTTCACAGCAACTCGCAATACACTCCCGCTTGTGCGCGGAAATCACCAGTGCAGACCAGCTTGTGCAGCATTATTTTTTATTTCTCAATCTCCTCTTGTGTCAGGACGCGTTTCGGCCGTCCAAGCAGCCTTGATCACCTGATCATACGTCACAGAGTAGCCCGTTTTTAAAGTGCAAGTGCAACCATCAACAATAGACATAAATAACATACTGTGATTTCATTACTGCAGATCATCGCAAATTTACCATCATTATTCACAAAACATGCTTTTAAATTCACACTCATGTTCGGAAAATCCCCAATTGCTAAAATAATTTAACACATAAGATAAAGGCATAAATGCCCCATATATTTTACATATAAATATGTATATCTCTATAATGTGTGGTTGGGAAATATATAATGAGAGTATCATCAATACGTTTTGGATTTCTCATAAATTGATTCGTTACACGATGTACATAAAATATAAAGTGCTCACCAAATAAAGTGCTATAGTCATATCATTTCAAAGTATACACAATACTTAAAAACTTGATATACTATAATACAAATAAAACCATTAAATATACAATATTGCAACAAATCCCAGGGACATGAATTGGAAGAGAACATTAATTTGAGGATTACATGATATAAGAATATTTCATCTTTTGAGGGGCTATAGTGTGCAAATCAATCCTGAAGAATAAAATTATTGATTTGATAAAAATAGCCCGGAGACATGTTTAAAACAATCAATAAAAAAACCACATAGATAAAACTACCCATGAAATTCTTAAAATTGATTATGAAAAACAGTGTCCCCAGAGACACAGCCAAATAATGTGCAGATGTCCCCCTAATATAGGGTACCCTATGTTTCTTGATGGTTTTCATAATAGGGTATGCAGATCTTCCGTTGTATTTAAACCACCTGGCCATTTACTATTAAATTCCAATATATAGTTGGTCTCTAGTCTACGGAGGGTAGCCTCCCTATCCCCTCCTCTCTTTGTTATAGGGATGGACTCAATGGCAAAATAGTGGAGAAATCCAGGGTCACTGTTATGTGTGGTTTCAAAGTGTCTGGCGACAGGGTAATTCTGATCCTTGTTGGTTATTGCCCTCAGGTGCTGCAGGATTCGCTTATGAACTGCCAGCTTTGTGCTGCCAACATATTTGAGGTGGCAGTCACATTCAAGGACATACACACAAAATTCAGTTTTGCATGTTAGATGTTGTTTTTTATCTCTATCAGTATTAGAGAAAAACGTCCTATAATTTTAAAGCATGAGAAAACAGTTTTTCGCTCTAACATGATTCATGATATCCCAGCAGAAGGCTTTTTCACATGGTAAAATCACCTTAGAACACACCACAATTCATAAAATGAGTATGGTACCATCAACAAATGATTTATAATGTAATTAAAGTTTAAAAACCTTATATTAACTGCAATGCTTTTTAATGAGGTGCTGTCATGTATATTGGTCCCAAGATGGCTTCGAACACTTCTTGGATGAAGTGCTGACAGCCAATCAAATATCACGATGAGATGTGTGGTGAGGCGCTGCCCAGATATATATGTGATTTTACTTTCGATTTTCTCAGGAACTACTGAACGGATTTACACCATTTAACCAAAAGGCATGACTCTGAACCAAGGGCTACCTTTTTGCCAAATTTGGTGTAATTCTGTTCAGCCGTTCGGGCTGTACCTTCGACTAAAGGTCCTATGGAAAAATGCATGGGGAAAACGTGTTTTGGGACCCCCCTTTTTTCTCGGCCCCCGCTTGACTAATCACCCCGAGACTTTCAGGGTAGGAGCGGAGTGGAGCGCCCCACCTATTTCGAACAATTTGCGAGGATTCATCAACCGGCGCCAAAGTTATTCAAAATAGAATTTTCAGATTTCCTATGGAAACACGGTCCTAACTATAACTATCTACTGGCGACCGCCAGTAGATAATATATATATATATATATATATATATATATATATATATATATATATATATATATATATATATATATCGTCAACCGGCGCCAAAGTTATTCAAAATAGAATTTTCAGATTTCCTATGGAACTATAACTATCTACTGGCGACAATATATATATATATATATATATATATATATATATATATATATTCACTGAAAAAATCATAGGTTTCAGGGCTGTTATAATTAGCTGGACATTTCACTCATACAAAACCATTGAAATTGCTCCGTTATAGTTAGTTCTGCTAACTATAACTCGCGCGCCCGCAATCCACTGCTGATGATGTCACATATTACATCATTCATGACATGGTCAGTGACATCACTGATGACATCATCCAGGGAATGTGGTTTGGTTTGTTATTTAAATATGTATTATATATATAGCAATCTGCATTGAAGAATGAGTGGATATATAAATATAAATATCTGGATGAAGGATTTAGTAGCAGTGTGATTGACTATTTACTTGACTAATTTATAGTGTCTCACTAAATATATTGGATAGTGACTAAACTGTGAATATCTGTATCACTTTGTCAGTTGTTGTGTAAACTGCTGCACCAATGATTGTATGAATGACTGTATGGATAACTGTATATTTGTAATAGTGATTTTATCACACACTAAGTATGAGTTACTATCTATATGAATAAATGAAGTGGTGTTTGTATAAGTGTGTAGCTGACTAAATGTAAGTATGATCCATTGTTTAAACATAAACAACAGATAGTAGTGTTCCCCCACAGGGAAATGCCCGCACATCCACCATATACAAAAAATATAAATAAGCAATCAATTTGGCATGAAAACAATTTGCTTCTGTAGAAATATTCGTTTATAATTATAGGAGCGGGTGCTCAGTCGGCCCCAAAAAACACCTACTATCTAAAGGTGTCAGCACAAAACAATGTACCACCACTTTACACACAGAAAGTAGAGGCCTTTACAGCACACCATTAGTCTTATTCAAGTCCTAATTACATATGTTCGACTCTTGGGTATAAATAAACCCAATTTTCAAGCCAGAAAAGCACAAAATCTATCCGTCAGAAACAAGACTCCAGAGAGGTTAATCCATGTCGATTGGTAGTCTTTATTATGAAATGTAAATCTTTAAAATTCCCAGCACACGATTAGCCGATCAGGTTTCGTCTTTGCACAGACGTTTTCAAGGCATTAAAACCGAAAACAGCAATCCAAAATTGGAATGGCGCCTTTTCAATTTGCACATCTGCCCAAAATATTGCCGTACACACACCTCAATTCATAAAATCAATGATAGCCGGGCAGCAGAGCATAAATAGGTATCTAATTAGTGTGGAATCCTCAATAGTCTCCCATTGGTACTTCAAAACTTAACCTTGTCATAAAATAACCAACCCTATCAAATATCGATATAGCTGTATTTGTATGCACTTAGCGGTAGTAGTGCTCTCATGTATAAGAACCTCTGAGTAACGCTCGTGTTGAAGCTCTTGTGGTACAACCCTGATAAGTTGTGAACCAGAGCTTCAAATCAGCGAGGTCTCCAGCAAATCTGTGACGCCTCACACTTAACAAGAGAGATGATCCATTGTTTGCATAAGTGAGTAGGATGACTGCATAAGTGAATAGGATGTGTGCTGGTGTGTAATGTCGATATAGGTGTATAAGTGTATTTGATAGTGTTCTATTGATCATTGACAGCATGTATGAGTGAATCTATAGGTAAGTGATTAGATATGTGTGTAGATCTAGGAATCACTGAGTGGGTTTTCAGAAACTTGTATTGGTGTGTTAATGGATTCAAATATGGTACTCTGTATTTTACAGTGAGTGATGAAAGGTTATACTAGTTTATGATGAGGTGTATCTGATTGTCACGTGGATGATGTCATCAGTGATGTCATCAGTGATGTCATCTGAGATGTCATCAGTGATGTCATCAGTGATGTCACTGACCATATCATGAATGATGTAATATGTGACATCATCAGCAGTGGATTGCGGGCGCGCGAGATGTAGTTAGTACAACTAACTATAACGGAGGAATTTCAATGGTTTTGTACGAGTGAAATGTCCAAACTATAACAGCCCTGAAACCTATGGTTTTTTCAGTGAATTTCAAAGGTTTTTTTTTTTTTTTTTTTATTTTTATAAAAAATTTTATTGAAACAATAAATCAGTTACAAGCATGGGCCTACAACCACCAGGGCCGGCCGCTAGATTCAGAAAGGATCGCACATTAGTCAAGGCAGTAGGCGACACCTGGGGCCCAGCCCCATAAATGGCTCAGGATAGCTCGAGAAAGGCAGGAGACATACATTTAACATAAATAACAACAAAAACAAAAGGCGAGGCATACGGGCAGAAAACGTGGGTCAGGCTACATCCGGGGGACTTTTACTCCAAGACTTCAATTAGCTATCAACAGGAGGGAGTACTGAAAGATCGGGGGGGGGGTAACGGGAAAGGAACATCTATATTCGATTATCACAATCAGTTGCGAGGAACCATCAAGGGTCAGGGGGACAAAGCAATATCGGTGTCCACTAGGGGGGGCGTACAGATACCCCCACGATATACGTTCCATTGCCCCCAAATTCTACCCCATGCCCCGGGTTTACCGCGGGCCACATATACAGTCTTCTCCCTAAACATACACCAGTCCATGTTTTCCTTCCATACTGACACGGTGGGTGGCCGCTGGGAGCCCCAAAGCTGCGCTATATCCCTCTTGGCAATCATGTAGCCCAGGGCCGCCCACCGAGTCTGCGCCGCGTTATAATCATTGGGCTCCCACACATTCAAGACACAGCGACGCACCTCCGGCAGCAGCGCCACCCCGGTGACTTGTCCCATGACCCCATGAACCCGACGCCAGTATTCCGCCACCTCCCGGCACTCCCAAAGGATATGGAGAAATGTGGCACTGAGCCCACACCCCCGCCTGCAGAGCCCATCCTCCGAGAACCCCATCGAGACCAGACGGGGGCCCGTAACATACACCCGGTGGAGAATCTTTAGCTGAACCAGGCGGAGGCGGGCTGGAATGGCAACTTCCTTGGGGGATGATAGTGCGGACTGCCAGTCCTCGTCGTCCAATTCCACCCCGTCCCCCGTCCACGTCTCTCGAAGGCGCACCAATAGGTCAGCCCGAGTATTAATGAGTTTTTTATAGATTAAGGAGATAGTACTGTCGGGAACATGACCATCAAGTATGCGGTCCTCGAGGGGCGAAGAGGCCGGGATCTTGGTCCCCTCCCCAAAGACAGAGAGCAGGGCGTGCCGAACCTGGGCGTATCGGAAGAACTCCTTTTCCGTGAGTTCGTATTCGCTCTGGAGCGCCGCGAAGGTCTTAACCGCGCCCTTCATCCATAAGTCTCCCACTCTACTGATGCCAATCGTGTCCCAACGGTCAAACCCCTTCGTTGTCCAGAGGCTTCCCAGTCGGTCGGAGGCAAATAAAGGAGTAGCGCATGTCAGTCGCTCACTCCAGCCCATGGCTACGTTGGCCGCCTTCCAAATCCGTACCGCAATCTTAGTGGGGCCCGTCAGGGTCCGTCCAGCCGAGCGGGAGTATAGCGCCCTGTTATAGTTACCGCCGGGAAGCAGGAATTTATCCATCTCATACGCCGGGTTCAAGCCAGGCGCATATGTGGCGTGGTTAATGGCTGATAGCTGTGCGGCCCAGTAATACCTGCGAATGTCGGGAAGCGCGATGCCCCCGTCGTACCAGGGGAGAGTGAGTTTGGCCAGGGCGATACGCGCCCGTCCGTCCCACACCAATCTCCTCTGCAGGCTCTCTACTTCCCGAAAGTAGGCCACGGGAATGATGTCGAAGGAGTTCTGAAGTGCATAGAGGAACCTGGGAAGGGACATCATATTAAACAATGCGGCCCGACCCAGTGGGGACAGGGGCAGCCTACACCACCGAGCCGTGTCTTCCCTCAAACGTCGAAGTGGAAGCAGGAGATTGTGCTCATAGCGAGCTACCGGGTCCAACGAGATGTGTATCCCCAGGTATTTAAAGCCGGACAGAGATATTTGGATCGGAAGCCGAGGCGGCAGGAGAGGGGGGCCACCGGAGATAGGATAGACACAGGATTTAGACCAGTTAATCGTGAGACCCGAATTTCTCCCGTAGGAAGTCAGAACATCGAAGAGGACGTTAAGCGACTGCCGCGGCGAGGTGAGATACAGGAGGATATCGTCAGCATATAACGAGACCCGATCCTCAAAGCCCGGGGCCCACCGGATCCCCCTGATCGAGGGCTCCCAGCGGAGCCAAGCGGCGAGTGGCTCCAGGGCGAGAGCAAAGAGCAGAGGGGACAACGGGCACCCCTGCCTCGTGCCCCGACCAAGAGCGAAGGGCCGAGAGACCCGCCCATTAACCACCACCTGAGCCATGGGTCCCGTGTAGAGAAGCTTCACCCAGCCAAGAAATCCCTCCCCAAAGCCGAATTTGGTCAAAACAGCCCAGAGGAATGGCCACTCGATGGTGTCAAAGGCCATCGTGGCATCTAAAGAAACCAGCACGGCCGGTTCGGAGAGGTACTCTGCCCTGGCGAGGGCGCCATGGAGACGCCGCAAGTTGAGGGCGGTGTTGCGATGTGGGATGAAGCCGCATTGATCAGGATGAATCAGATCGCAGATGACGCTCAACAAACGATTGGCAAGGACTTTAGCCAGGATTTTAGGCTCTGCATTTAGCAGTGAGATAGGCCTGTAAGAGGCACAGCGGTCCCGTGGCTTACCGTCCTTGGGGATCACGACTATCGTGGCCAGTCGCTGGTCGACCGGAAGGGAACCGGCCTCGAGGGACTCCTGAAACATACGACGGAGGAAGGGCGCTAGTTTATCCGGGCGCAACTTATATAATTCGATAGGTAGACCGTTGGGACCCATGGCCTTGCCCGAGCGAAGGGACCGAATCGCAGTCGCGATTTCATCTACCGACAAGGGAGCGTCCAGCTGCTCACGGTCCTCGGCAGAAAGGCCAGGCAAAGCAATGTCCCTAAGGAGAAGGCGAGAATCTTCCTCATCCCTATCAGTCACCGGGGAGTACACAGTCCGGAGGTGGTCAGCAAAACATTCCACAATCTCACCAGGCTCAGTCACACACACTCCATCCGAGACACGCAACTCCGGGACCACACGATTCACTCTCTCCTTCTTATCCAGCCACGCAATCAGCTTTCCCGCCTTGTCCCCGGCATCATACAACCGACCCTGCTGCTCCCTATACATAGTTTTGGCCGCGTCAGTGACAAGAGATCTGTATTCAGACTGTTTCAGGTTGAGGGCATGGAGCCCGTCCGGAGTGACACCCGCCTCCAAGGCCGACTCCAACCCCGAGATGTCAGTCTCCAGTTTCACCACCGCCTCACTCCTGAGCTTCTTAGCCAGCACTATCTGGGAGAGGGCGTGTCCGCGGATTACGGTTTTAAAGGCTTCCCACAGGGACATTGCAGACAACACAGACCCCTCGTTTTCAAGAAAGTATTGGTCCATAGCCTTAACCAGACTCTCGCGGGTAGTAGGGTCTCGCAGGTACCACGGGTTAATGGGAGCTATCCGCCCTGCGGACCGCGACTCGGTGTCAAAGAGAAGCCACAGCGGGGAATGATCGGAGATACCCCTCGCCAGGTGCCTGACCTCTCGAATTCGACCCGTCTGCGCCGCGGGCATAAGGAAATAGTCTAACCTAGAAAGACTCCCATGTGCCCCAGAGTGAAAGGTGTATTGACATTGGGTCGGATGCATTAATCGCCAACTATCCACCAGGCCGAAGGTCTCCAACAGGCCACCTAGCCAAGCCTGGGCAGCGGGGAGGGCCCTGGGTGGGTGACGATCCAGGTCACCCGAGACCACCGAATTAAAATCCCCGCCCATAAGCAAAAGGCCATCCGGAAGTTCAAGCAGCATTCGACCCAAGTCCGCGAAGGTGGAGTTCTGGAGGCCCGGTGGGACGTAAATTGAGACCAGGGCAAGGGGATGCCCCTCCCACCTCCCAGTCAGACAAACATAACGCCCTCTGTCATCTGAGACCACCCTCGTGATCTCCAACGGAAGTGAGGATCGCAGGAGAATGCCCACCCCCCTGGAGCCAGTTGTGTAACCAGAGTGAGCCACGAGGCGGTATCCCCCCCTGTTCATTGCATGGCAGACATTACCAACCAAATGCGTCTCTTGGAGAAACACCACATCAGGAGTCAGACGACGCAAACACTGCAGAACTACACCCCGTTTGATACGGTCCCCCAACCCATTGACGTTCCATGACATCAGCTTCAACCCGTCCCCCCCCATCCCCTCCAATAGATCAGAGGTCCCCCCGCAAGTAGCACAAGTCCCAAAAGTAGAAGAAAATCAATACCTCGCCCTGCAAACAAAAACCACACTACAAAACAACCCCTCCTTCCCCCCCACCCCCCCCAACACCCAACTCCCCCCACCCTGCACCCCTGCGGGCCAAAACCCCCCCCCAAATTGCAGTGTGCCTGTCGCCCAACTAACCCCAGTCTACAAAAAGACCCCGGAGGAGGAAAGGGACCCGTCCCCGCCCGCCCCCCATACAGGTACTAGCAAAACACACTGAACCAAAGAAGTACAACCCAGCTGAGCAGTGCAAATTGGCAAAATCAAGGACCAAAAGTCACTCCAAAGGGGGCCCGTCACCGTTGGCACCCGCAGAGGGCCCGGGGCGGCTACCTCTGTCCGGCAGCGAGTCCAACCAGTCACTCACGGCCACAGGAGAGTCAAAGAAGGCAGTCCGATCCTCATGTTCCACTCGGAGTTTGGCAGGGTAGAGCATAGAGTACTTTAGGCCCAGCTCACGAAGACGACGTTTCACCCCCTGGAATCCCATCCGCTGCTTCTGGACAAGTTGAGTAAAGTCCGGATAAAAGTTAATGGATGAGTTCTCATGTCGAACCGGGCCGTGGACCCGCGAGGCCTGCAGAATCGCATCCCGGTCTCTGTAGTAAAACAGTTTGGCCACGATAGGCCTCGGGGGGGCCCCCGGCCGTGGCCGCCCGCCCGGAACTCGATGAGCCTGTTCAACGGCAAAAAATTTACTCAAGCCCGCAGGGGTCAGCTGTTGGAGGATGAGTTCCTCGACCAGGAGGTCAACCGGGCGGTCGTCGGAGGACTCCGGTACGCCGATGACACGGATGTTGTTGCGTCGGGCCCGTCCCTCGAAGTCCTCCAGCCGCCGGGCCATCTGCTCATTGACCCCCTTGATGTCGCCAAGCGCGGCCTGCAGGTCCGACACATCCGCGCCCAGGGTGGAGGTCCGCGCATCGAGAGTTTGAACCCTCTCGTTTGTTTTGGAGAGGTCCGCCCGTATTAAGGTGACGTCAATCGCCACCGTATCGATCTTGCGGGCCAGGGCCTCGTATTGCGTGGCGATGGTCTCCCTGATGCCGTCAATGGCGCCCATGATGTCCTGTAGGGAAAGTTCCGAAGAGACGGATGTGCCACCACCGGCGACGTCTGAGGGGGGACCGGCCGTTCCAGGAAAGCCTCTGCCCTGAGTGTAGCGGTCCATGTTGTTGGTCTGGACCGATCCTCCACGGAGGGAGGATTTAGTCTTACGCCCCTCAGGGCCCCCCTTGCCCCCCATGCGGCCACGGACTCCGACGGGGACCGCCGATCAAAAGTAGTTGGGGTACCGGCCCTGGAAACCAGCGCCTCACCCGAGGCCACAATATGGCGGTGCAGGGGGACCCAAGGCGAGAGGCACTCTAGTGGCAGGTGGAGACAAAGCTTTGTGCAGAGCTTAGGAAAACACCCCGCCACCTCAATCGCTTCACCGGCCAGCCCCCTGAGGTCTGAAAGTGAAACCGAAAGTGGCCAAGCGGCCCCTGGCACCGCGCCACAGCCGTTGTTGTTCAACTGCGACACGGCCCCACGGCTCACCTTCGCCCCGGGCACCTCCGACGGGTGGGTCCCAAAAGTTCAAACAACGATATTTCAGGATTCCCAGGTCCGATTAAATTCCTGAAAAGAGATACGTGCTCAGCCGGTCGTCATCTCCCAGATTCCATAAACCAAATCAGGATATTATCAGGATAAATTCCGAGGAGCAGCGAGGGTCCGGGGAGCCCTGTGCTCACGCGACCATCTTGGATGCGCGCTAGGCTCCTCCTCCCAAAGGTTTTTTAAATGATAATTTTAAAATGTAATAATAGTTATATGTATTTTTTTTATACTGATTTTCTACAGTTTTTTAACTGTTTATTTTTACATATTTTATTTTTTAAATTACATTATATATTTTTATTATACATGGAAATAAAAATGTTTTTTAAAATATTGAAACTGAAATATTGTTTTTTTGTTGAATGTATAAGTGCAGAACTATAAGTGTGTTGGTTAGTTAGGGGACTTCATGCATAGTGGATAGGGGTTTGAAGCAGTCCATGTGCCAAGGCCTGGCCCACTGGATGACTACTTGGGTACTGACTGAATGATTAGAGTACTGCAAGGAGAGTGCCTGGGTGAATTTATATGTGTTTGGGTTTTGGCGCAGTGAAAGGATTAGTACATGGTGCTGAATGGGTCACTAGAGGAGTGAAAGGGGAGTGACAGGGCGTTTGCTGGAGTGTATAGATACTGACTGGGGAATTGAAGGTGAGAAAGACAAGTGTGTAGGTGGTTAGAGGACTGCATGCATAGTGGACAGGCATTTGAAGCAGTCCATGTGCTAAGGCCTGGCTCAGTGCATGAGTACTTGGGTACTGACTGAATGATTAGAGTACTGCAAGGAGAGTGCCTGGGTGAATTTATAAGTGTTTGGGTTTTGGCGCAGTGAATGGATTAGTACATGATGCTGAATGGGTCGCTAGAGGAGTGCAAGGGGAGTGACAGGGTGTTTGCTGGAGTGTATATATACTGACTGGGGAATTGAAGGTGTGGAAGACAAGTGTGTCCTTCAGGGATCCCCTGACAAAGGCTAGGGGGTCAGGAACTCTCTACCCTGCCCCCTTTTCACGTTCGCCACCTTCCTTTTCCACTCTCGCACTGAAAACAAACAAAATGGCGGCCGACACTTCCTGATTTCGACCGATTCGAACGTTGACTGACATGTAACAACCAATCAGAATTACGCTCGCGCACGTTAGGGTGCGCGCACGGTGCGCGCACGGTGCGCGGCTATAGATATGTATGTGCTTTTAACTGCAATTTTCCCAGGAACTACTGAACAGATTGACTCCATATATGCAAAAGGCACATCCCTGACCTGAGGACTACCTCTCTGCCAAGTTTCAAGTAATTCTGTTCAGCCGTTCGGGCTGTACCTTCGACTAAAGGTCCTATGGGAAAATGCATAGGGAAAACGCGTTTTGGGACCCCCCTTTTTTCTCGGCCCCCGCTTAACGAATCCCCCCGAAACTTTCAGGGTAGGAGCTGAGCGGAGCGCCCCATTAGTTTTGAAAATTTCGCGAAGATTCGTTAACTGGCGCCAAAGTTATTCAAAATAGAATTTTGAGATTTCCTATGGAAACACGGTCCTAACTATAACTATATTCACTGAAAAAACCATAGGTTTCACACATGTTATAGTTAGCGGAAATTTTACTGATAAAAAACCAGTGAAATTCCCCCGTTATAGTTAGTGCAGGCAACTATAACTCACACGACCGCAATCCTCTGCTGATGCTAATACTGTATTTAGACACTTATTTGCCCATGTCTTCTTCCATACATTTTTAGCTATACATATATTACAAATATTTTTTTTTCATAAAGACACATATGTCATCAGCAGAAGATTGCGGTTGCGTGAGTTATAGTTGCCTGCACTAACTATAACGGGGGAATTTCATTGGTTTTTTATCAGTAAAATTTCCGCTAACTATAACATGTGTGAAACCTATGGTTTTTTCAGTGAATTTGCAAGGTTTTTTAAATGCTAATTCCTAACTATAACGTGTGTGAAACCTATGGTTTTTTCAGTGAATTTGTACGGTTTTTTAAATGCTAAGTTACTTTACGCCATTCGTGGCGTGCGCGCCCACTTAACGCAGTTGGTTCCGTGCGCGCACGGTGCGCTTCGCGCACCGTGCGCGCACAGTGAGCACGCGGTGCGCTTTGCGCACCGCGCGCCCACTTTACGCAGTTAGTTCCGTGCACGCACGGTGGGCACGCGGTGCGATGACAAAGCAAGAAAGCACGTCAACAAATCTGTTTCTGCTTTCCTCCGTGACTATGGTATGGGTGCCATTTACCACAACAACTTGCGTTATGACATGCAAGACATTTATAGAGGAGATGGTGTGCACTTCAATGATGAAGGGAACAGAGTCTTCCTCTTGAACCTTAGACTCTGCATCGGTACTTACTTGTAGGTACCACTAAAAAATCATTTCATAAACACAACGGCTCTTTTTAGAGCCCCCTAATATCTAAACACTTAAATCTGAATTTCATTTATTTTTTTATTTTTTTTTCTACCGTACGCTTACCGTAAGCTTACCGTACGCGTACCCCGTGATTTTTTTTAAAATCAATAAATGTTTTCTTTGTACTTTACAGTCCTTCTTTGACCCCCTCACAAATGTAAGGGGGTCTGTAACTCTCCTCATTGCCCCTTTTCTTGTTTTCACTCTTTTTTTTCTGAGTGAAACACACAAAATGGCGGCCGCCGCTTCCTGGTTTCGGCCGATTCGAATGTTTACTAAGATCTAAGAGCCAATCAGAATCGCGCTCGCGCACGCCACCGTACGCTTACGGTAAGCGTACGGTAAGCGTACCGTAAGCGGGCTCAGATATATATATTGATTTAAAGGCTATTTTCTCAGAATCTACTGAACAGATTTACATCAAACCTACAAAAGGCACTTCCTTGACCTAGGGACTACCTCTCTGCCAAATTTCGAGTAATTCTGTTCAGCCGTTCGGGCTGTAGCTCGTTCTAAAGGTCCTATGGAAAAATGCATGGGAAAAACGCGTTTTGGGACCCCCCTTTTATCTCAGCCCCCGCTTGACGGATCCCCCCGAGACTTTCAGGGTAGGAGCGGAGCGCAGCGCCCCACCTATTTTGAGAAATTCGCGAGGATTCATCGACCGGCGCCGAAGTTATTCAAAATAGAATGTTGCGGATTTCCTATGGAAAAGGGGTCCTAACTATAACTACCTACTGGCGACCGCCAGTAGGTAATTCACTGAAAAAACCATAGGTTTCAGACATGTTATAGTTAGCGGAAATTTTACTGATAAAAAACCAGTGAAATTCCCCCGTTATAGTTAGTGCAGGCAACTATAACTCACGCGACCGCAATCCTCTGCTGATGCTAATACTGTATTTAGACACTTATTTGCCCATGTCTTCTTCCATAAATTTTTAGCTATACATATATTACAAATATTTTTTTTTCATAAAGACACATATGTCATCAGCAGAAGATTGCGGTCGCGTGAGTTATAGTTGCCTGCACTAACTATAACGGGGGAATTTCATTGGTTTTTTATCAGTAAAATTTCCGCTAACTATAACATGTCTGAAACCTATGGTTTTTTCAGTGAATTTGCAAGGTTTTTTAAATGCTAATTCCTAACTATAACGTGTGTGAAACCTATGGTTTTTTCAGTGAATTTGTACGGTTTTTTAAATGCTAAGTTACTTTACGCCATTCGTGGCGTGCACGCCCACTTAACGCAGTTCGTTCCGTGCGCGCACGGTGCGCTTCGCGCACCGTGCGCGCACAGTGAGCACGCGGTGCGCTTCGCGCACCGCGCGCCCACTTTACGCAGTTAGTGCCGTACACGCAAGGTGGGCACGCAGTGCGCTACGCGCACCGCGTGCCCACGTTACGCACCGTGCGCACATGGAGGACATATTATGCGCTTCCTTGTGATAGGTAATCTGCTAAATTTAATTTGTAAGTGATGACAATAATATGCCATGCACAGAGAGTGTTTTTTTTTTTTTTTATTAAAATTTGTAGCGTAAGCGCACCGTACGCGTACGGTAAGCGTAATCGGCGAAATTTTCAAAAAATAAAAATTTACCGGTTTTGGCCTTGGGGGATCTTTGAGGACTCAACTAACATGGATATGTGCATGGGCGCTGTCTAAACAGCCCCTTTATATGTTTTTTGCCTTTGTTTACAGCCCCCCCTCAGAGTGCGAGAGAGAAAATGGCGGCCGCCGCTTCCTGGTTTCGACCGATTCGAATGTTTACTTAGATGTAACAGCCAATCAGAATCGCGCTCGCGCACGCCACCGTACGCGTACGGTAAGCTTACGGTAAGCGTACCGTAAGCTGGCTCAGATATATATATTGATTTAAAGGCTATTTTCTCAGAATCTACTGAACAGATTTACACCAAACCTACAAAAGGCACTTCCTTGACCTAGGGACTACCTCTCTGCCAAATTTCTAGTAATTCTGTTCAGCCGTTCGGGCTGTAGCCCTGTCTAAAGGTCCTATGGAAAAATGCATGGGAAAAACGCATTTTGGGACCCCCCTTTTATCTCAGCCCCCGCTTGACGAATCCCCCCGAGACTTTCAGGGTAGGAGCGGAGCGTAGCGCCCCACCTATTTTGAGAAATTCACGAGGATTCGTCAACCGGCGCCAAAGTTATTCAAAATAGAATGTTGCGGATTTCCTATGGAAAAGGGGTCCTAACTATAACTACCTACTGGCGACCGCCAGTAGGTAATATATATATATATATATATATATATATATATATATATATATATATATATATATATATATACACACACACACACACACACACACACACACACACACACACACATATATATTTGTACATTTTTATATAATTTTTTTAACATTGTAAAATAAATTAATAGTTTATTAGTCTATTAATTGTTTTAAAGTAAATATATATTGATGATTATGTATGTGTGTAACTTTTTTTAATTACGTTTATTTGGTATATTTGTTAACATTTATATTAAATCTTTTTTCTATTAATTTTATTATTTAACACATTTAATATTTATTATTTTTATATTATATATATATAAATCGATATTTTGTAGAACTATATTTTTTACATCAATATTTTTCCCCGATATTTTTGTACTTACCTGTTTAAGTATAGGGAGTCTATATTTTTGCATTCTATATTTTTTCATCAATATTTTTGCAGTCTATATTTTTTACATCGATATTCTGTCAGTGAACCGTACCACCTTTAATACAAGTTTATTTACTTATTAGCAAATCCAAGTTCACGCATTGCTCTAAAGTCCCCAAACCTTGTCTAAAGCCAAAGTGTGCCAGTGAAAGGATTGAATATTCATATGTCATTCCTCTAATCTCTTTAGTAATACCTTACTTATTACTTTCACTGAAGATTCAAGTAGCGATATTGGATGATAGTTTTTTTACTCTGATTTACTGCCCCTTTTAAAGATAGGTATTATAGTAGCCATACCCCAAGAAGATGGGCTCATATTAGTTGCGGCTACATTGAACACACTAGTAAGGATGGAGACCCATAGGTCTATAGCTGTTTTAACGACATCCACTGGGACCCCATGGGGTCCTGGTGCTTTTTCCCCTACATTTTCTTTCAGAGCTAGCAACACCTCATCAATCATAAAGCTCAATGGGAGAGGAGACCAACAACATAATATCTCACTATGTTTGCACCCCTTCGTTGTATCGGGCTGTTAAAAAATATCTGAAAAGTGGGCCACTCACGCATCACAAGTAACCTGGGATACAATCTCTGGAATTGAGTCGCTCTTAAGAAATGGTGAGTTGGCTGTGTCCCCAAAAAGTTTGTCTGTGCTGTCTGCAGCCTGGGACAATTTGGACCAAGCTTCCTCTTGAAGTTCTTTTTTCCGGGCAAATAGGGCCTTTTTATAACTAATTCAAAGGGTCTTAATCAACACGTTATCTCTAGGTTGGAAGTGAAGAGCCAGTTTCAGTTGTTGAGAGGCATTGGTATATGCATGATCAAAACAGCCTCTATGTTTCCTATGTTCTGTACTACATGTACTGGTCAATAAAGAATTAATGCTACAGGTGACGTGGTTGAAACTGGCTTGTAACCGATCAGGAATAACTTCATTGTTGAGACAATGAGAAACATAGACGAAGTTCCTAGAGATCATATCATACAATAATCTGGAAGGGAGGGTCGGGGGTGTAAACGCCAGTCCACTTAATGTGTACCCCATTTGGTCTAATAGGGGTGATATTATTACTGATACTATATGGGACCTCGAGTTTCCATCCCCAGATGAAAAACATTATTATAATACAGTTTTGTTCACTTAATACCAACTGAACCACACATTTTGCTAGCATAAGTGGAAATCAAAATATGATCAATGACAGTATGAGCATTTCTTCCTGTAAAACTTGGAATCTGACCTCCATTGTTATCACAATCACATTTAAGTAACTGTAAGTTGAACTTAGAAATCATAGAGTTCAATGAACCCCCATACTCATTATGACAAAAGTGTGTATATCCGATCCCGTCCTTGGTAGCTACCCCACAAACCCGAGTAGCAGACATAGGGCTAGTTTGAATATTAAAATGACCTGCGCAAATAAGTACAAAACTAATCTTAATTGAACATAGTTATGTATCCAAGCCACAATCAAGTGCAGAAACCACTTTACTACTGGTGGAGTCAAATACGTTATTGTAAAAATTAACCAGAACCAGGTCCCGCCCCCCTTTAAAAATTAAACACAGTATTTGTGAATGTGGCTCAATTGTTAAAGTTTAAAGCTTATTTGGAATAAAAATCATAAGCCCTCCTTTAGCCCTACCAGCAGAGGAGGGTACAGCCTCTAACCAGTACGATGAAAAACCTTTGATGTAAATAGGAGCTAAGCACCATGTTTCTTGTAAGCAAATTATATCAAGATCGCTAGTAAAGAGAACCCTGCTTATTTGCTTGTCCACCCATGTTTCATGTTCCGATATTATAACCTCCATCTGTAACAAAACTAGGGTTACAGGATGATGACATATTTTTTGATGAACAACTAGAGCAGGTATTATCCACGATATTGTTCCCTGATTGTAAGGTGTCGGTGACTAAGCAAGTACCAAGCGAGGATTCATATGCTGGATTGGTGTCTAAAAGGATCAGACCAGTATCCACCTTCTTATCCCTCGATACTGCAACATTATTCATAAAGAGCTACACAAATAATGTCAGTCATTCTGCTGTAGAGCCCTCAGTACTTGGAACCTGTTGAATACAGTCAGGGGCGGGCAAAGTGGAAGGTCTAAACCTAAAGCATTAGACATATTACCGGCATCATTATCTACAAATTAGGAGTCACGTAGGTGCATATAAAAGAAACCCTGGGGCTCAAGGAACATATTTGAATCCATCTAGAAAGGAGGTATGGCCCTAACTAGAGCTTCCCTCGTCCAGTTAGGATCCCTGAAATTAATAATAATACAGTGACCTTTGAGGCTCTTCCTCAAAGGACCAACCCATCCTAATCTCCTGGTTAGAAAGATTTGGTCTGCTCTCCCCACTGAGTATTGGCAATTCCTATGGAACCAGTGTATCACTCTATTATTCAAAGATTCATGGGTTTCTATTTGACCCAGCTGTAAGGGGGGGGACATTAACTAGAATGGCCACATAGGGGCAACATGCTGGAGGTGAATCACTGACAGAATATCGACTACAGTAATATCGACGACAAAAATATCGGAGGTGAAATATCGATGTCCACAATATCGAAGTACTATCTACATAATGCTAAGTACAAAAATGTTGGGAAAAAATATCGTTGTCAAAAATATCGCTGTTAAAAATATAGTTTTTAAAAAAATAATGTAAAATAAAGTATATAATACATATAATTAAAAGAAACATAGTTAAAAATATTTGTAAAAGTTTAAAATTATAACTAACACTTAAAATGTAAAAATGAATTAAACATGCATATAAAATATAATATATATACTTAATAATTTTTTATAAATAATTATTTTAATAACTTATACATTGTTAAAAACATTTTATCAATTATAAATTATAAATACATATATACACATACAACAATATAAATAAAAATATAAAAAATATATAACAAATTAAAAAAATACAATATTTTTAATCTTTTTACAACAAATTATACACTACATTAACTAAAACAGTAGAGAAAATATTGGATAGCGGAGGGGATAAAATTACTATTCCCACTCCAGAGAGTGTAACAGTAGGGAAAGTGTTGGATAGCGTACGTAAAAATTACTATTCCCACTCCAGTGAGAGCAACTTTAGGGAAAGTGTTGGATGGCGTAGGGGTAAAAATTACTATTTTCACTCCAATAAGTGCAACAGTAGGGAAAGTGTTGGATAGCATAGGGGTAAAAATCACTATTCCCACTCCAGAGAGTGCAACAGTAGGGAAAATGTTGGATAGCAAAGGGGTTGAAATTACTATTCCTACTCCAGAGAGTGCAACAGTAGGTAAATTGTTGGATAGCGTAGGGGTTAAAATTACTATTCCAACTCCAGAGAGTGCAACAGTAGTGAAAGTGTTGGATAGCGAAGTGGTAAAAATTACTATTCCCACTCCACTGAGTGCAACAGTAGTGAAAGTGTTGGATAGCGTAGGGGTACAAATTATTATTCCCACTCCAGAGAGTGCAACCGTAGGGAAAGTGTTGGATAGAATATGGGTAAAAATTACTATTACAACTCCAGAGAGTACAACAGTAGGGAAAGTGTTGGATAGCGTAGGGGTAAAAATTACTATTCCCACTCCAGAGAGTGTAACTATAGGGAAAGTGTTGGCTAGCAGAGGGTTCAAATTAACATGCTTATCAATTAAATCATTTTTGTAATAAATAACCAATGAATAATTAACAATAAATTAATTAGGAATACCAATAAATTAAAATTAATAATTACTTTAATAAAATTAAATTACTTCCCACCCTATTACCCACAATCCGCTCGTAAAATAAATTAACACAAATATAATAATCAATTAATCAATTAATAAAAAATAATTACCTTTTAATCATTAATTAACAATAAATTAATTATCAATACCAAAAAATAAAAAGTAATAATTACTTTACTAATTAGATTACTTCCCACCCTCTTCCCCTATAAACCCACAACCCGCTACAGAACTAAAACGCAAAATTTAATTAAAAATAAGTAATAATTTCTAAAAATTATTATTATATTTAGTATAATTGATTTATTTCCCACCCTATTCCCCTATAAACCCACAACCCGCTACAGTACTAAAACGCATAATTTTACCAACTTCTAAAAATGTAATACATATATTTAAAAAAAATACAATACTTAACAAAAATATAGAACACATACATATAAAATACATACTAAAATACATACCACTAATAGAAGTATCGATACTATTAATACTGATATTTTTGCAAACGATATTACTGACTTCGATATTAACAAAAACTATGGGCACCATTAGTATGGCGGGCGGACTATGTCCGTCCGCCCGCCATACCCTCGGGAAACGGGACTGCCCGCTGAGGGTGCGGCGGACCCGCACTCCCGATTAGTATGCGCCCGCCACACTGGCAGGCGCATGGCGCATCTGCAACATTGCGGCGGGCGGTGCAGAGAGCACCGCCGGCCGCAATTCCACAAAGGCAGACTGTGCCTTTCAATGCACAACGTGACAGGCACCGCACGGTGCATGCCACGTTGTACATTGTAATGCAGGGGGTACCATAGGTACCCGTCATGTGCACCCCCACCCCCCAGAATCCCCGGGGGCCCGCTACGGGCCCCCAATGTCAAAAACCGCCTGCCTTTCCGTGGCGGCCACGCCGCCACGAAAAGGCATGTCCCCGTCTGCATAGTAATAAGGATGGCGGTGTCTACCAGACACCGCCACCATATAAACTGCTTTTCTGCCTGGTAGGCAATCGCGCGGATTGCCTACCGGCGGACAGTCTTCCCGTCTGCCGGGGTCCCCCCGCTATGGTAATGTGGCGGGGGAAATTGGCAGCGGGCGGAGGTTTTTAGCGGGCGGATCACCACCGCCATACGGGGGGTGGCGATCCGCCCGCTATACTAATGACCCTCTATATTTCTTACCTTCAGGTCGATATTCTGGTCACCGATATTCTTGATGTCGATATTCTGTTCCTTCAATATTTCCAACTCGATATTTCTGTAGTTCGAAATAAAAAACTCGATATTATGTCTGTGCACCACTGGGGTAACTTGATTGTGACATGGTCCCCTACCGAATTCACAACATTGTCCCCCCTTGGATCGTAATTTGTAGATTGCTACTCAGTATGATGTATATTGTTTAATGTTGAATGTGCCTTGATCACTGTGCTTGACAGGGGAGTAGATTCTGTTTTATCCTCTGATACAAATACACTTGCAGAGTCCCTTCAAGTTGTCCCAGGGACATGGCTAGCCCTACGGAACTTTCCCGTAGGATGATGGGTTGCCCTGGAATTAGTTCCTGGCAAAGAGGGTACTATAACTTGTGGTGAAGACTTATCTGTATTATCGACCCTCGTATTGCCACAAGGAAAATTTTGACAGAAAGATCTAATCTTATCAACTTCGCTGTTCGGATATTCCAACTTTTCTGTGGAGAAAATAGATCTTTCATTACAGTTGTAATTCTGGTAATAAATGGTGCCCAGTTTGTCTCGTCAAAAGGGACTGGGCCATTAACGGCACATCAGCACACATTCCAATAGTCACCACTAGAGCCTTCTTAAACTTTTTTTCCTCTTTGGTGTCGGGTTGGGCGATAGAAGCAGAGTCCTCAATTAGGGAATCTGGCACAGCCTCTGGTGGCATTGAAAACTATAGGGACATCCAAACCTTCAGCAATTCTAGAACGTTTCGACGTCCCTTGCTGCAACTCTTATTCGGGGGAAAGGCAGCATCGATATTAGGCACCATAGCCCCCCTACACTCAAAGACAGATGTCATTCTGCCATATCTATTTCTTTAGAAATTACATTTACCGCTGGCACTAAGAACAGGGCTTTAATTGAGCCGGTACTCACTGGTATGGAGTACCGGCACTTCTGAATTGTGTGGCCGTCAGTACCGGCACGTCTCTGTAGACAGGGAGAGTACCGGTACCCTGATCGACTGCAGGCTCAGGTTCGGCATCTCCTCCAGGGTAGGGCTTCCGAGCAGCTTGTAAGTAAATGAGCTGTGAAGTAGCCGCCCTTTTGCAGAGTTGCTGCTGAAGATTCCAGCAGCACCCATTTCAGTGTTCCCAAACTGCAGGTGTTTGAGTGGGCACTTGATTAACAGGGCAGGATCTCTAGACAGACACTGCGCTGTCAATCTGGTGTGCAGCGACCATTCGTATGACAGTGCTTTAGCCCCCTACCCCTAACCCCACCCCTCCCTCAGGTGCGTGAAATGAGTTGGGGTCTCCAGTCACTAATCCAGTCCCATTTAGGGTATGGCACTGGACGTAGTAAAGTGAGTGGCAGCGCAAGACATTCCTCCACCTACGTCATAGTCGGTTTTCTTTTCATGTTTTTGTTCAGCACAGGAGCTGTTTCCCTTGGTGTGCCCCTCCAAAACTAATCACTGCATTTACATAACAGTGACTGCCCTGGGTAATGGGTTCATGGGTGTGAAGTTAGCCCTGCCCTTAGGGCAATGAATAGCAGGGAACCTGCAGCTCTTGAGGTAAGAGCTCCCATGACAACTGGTGATGTATTTGGTGGGGGGAAAGACAAGGTGAACATAGATGGTGGGGGGCCACTTTTTTAGATAAAAATGCCAGATATTTGTTGAGTTCTGAAATCGTAAGTGGGCTTAGAAATGGTATTTTAACACAAATTTGTGTAAAGTCAAATCTCTGGTACATTTCTTGTTAACTTTAATATATATAGGCCCACTGGAGGGCTCAAACATGAAAATAAACAGCTGAGCAGGCAACTCATTGAAGGGTTCATTTTCTCGGAGGAGAAACTACAAACACTGTCATGCACTGTGAAAAGGTACTCACCTGCAGCCCACTAGGGCGCAATCATTATGTGACATTATAAGTGTTTGTACTTTGCTTGCGTAATTGCTATTCACCCAGGAAGGAGGGCTCCGAAACGCGTAGGTGTTATTGATCAGGAAGCAAGTTTGCCAGTCCTTCCGAATAAATTATTCTTATGAAAGTAAACTCCTGTGAGTGCGTCCTTGCTTGCAGAACAACGTTTGGGATATATATATATATATATATATATATATATATATATATATATATATATATATATATATATATATATATATAACTGAGAGCTTATTTTCTGTAAATTCACATTATCTTTCTCAGTCATGTGAGAATGAAGTCTGACATCCTCAGTAAAACATGTACATCCAACAAGGGCAGAGACTGTCAGTTGATTCCTTTGTGTTCTACTGCAGCTTCCCAGAGTGTTCCAAAGAACAACTAGAGCGCTAACAGTTCTACTTATGATAAACGTATGGCACACCTGAAGCCATCTTGCTTGGATTAAAGTGGTAACTCTTAAAACATTTAATTTAAAAAGGAACAAAATGAGGGGGTTCATTTTTCCATAAAAAGTATGATTAATGCTGAAGAAAGAAAATGAGGGCACATTTTGAGTGACTTCTCAAATCCTCTTCTATTTCATTAAAAAATTCTGACATGCAGACTGAAACATGCACTTTTAATACCAGGAGCAGACTTCCATGGTGAACAGTAGTTTTACTACAGTGATCTAATGAGCAACTAGAGTGCTAACATTCAGAATTTATGGCAAATGTGTGACATATCTGAATACCTTCATGATGGAATCAAAGTAAAAACTGAAAGCATTTCCTACTGAGGAGACTGCAGTACATGAGGAAATTAGGAAACTTCATAACAAATAAATCTCCCAAGATGGCCACCGGAGACAAAAGAGCCTAAATGTAGCCCAAAATCACCCAGATGTAGCCCAAATATAGCCCAATGACAGAAGTGTGCAAAACACTTATTATTTTGTGTTTTTGCAGTGTTATATAGTGCAGATTTGTCAGGTATTGGAGTGCTTTACATGAGCATTGGTTACATCACACAAGAACAAATTCATTTTGGTTTTAGACATGGGGAGACTAAGTGATTTGACCAGAATCATAGAATGTCGAGCAGAAACTCCAACCTGGTTCCCCAGTTGCAAAGTCTGCAGTTCTGGAAGTAACACCACATCCTCTCCCCTAAGTGCAACATTTAATCAAGTGGTCAACTGGATAAAAAAACATAAAGATAACAAATAATTTAAAAGTGCTTTGTCGCTATTTGAAAACTCAGAAAATATGTCCTTATTTTAGTCTTTTAGTGCACTAACCATAATTTTGATGCCAATAAGACGCTCTCATATATGTAATTTCTAAAGGAAATGCTCTAGGTATTACAGTTTTGATTACATCAAGATGACGTCAGGCGTACCACACTTTTGTAATAAATATAGAATGTTAGCAATCTAGTTGTTCATTAGGATACTGTTGAGAGGTAGAGGCCAGGGGCACGGACTCTGAAAATTGAAGGCAGGTAGGAGGGTGCAAAGGCAACAATTTAACCACACTGAGCAGGCAGGAAGGGCCGTGGCAGCACAACAGACTATGGAGGGCAGTGGAAAGGGGGGCAGGGGCAACAAATCAACAATACAGGACTTGCAAGAGAGGCTGTGGCAATGTAATAGACCATTGTGGGCAGAAGGAAGAGGCAATGGTAGTACAACCATACATGCCAACAGACCCGATTCAGCCAGGAAACGTCCAATGTTTTTAAGCTCAAATGGGCTTTATTTGATCTGTCTCCTGTCTACAATCTCCTCTTTTTCAATGTAACTCAAAGGGGAAAATCAATACCCCAGTTTTTTTTCAAAATCTCCCTCTTACCAAGTTCAAAATGTTCGCAAGTATGGTACATTGGATCATGGAAGGAAATGGGGTAGGGACATGGACTTGGATAACAGAGGACAGGAGGGACATGGAGAGGTGCACCAAACTGACCCTGCAGGGCAGGCATCAGGGTTTGCAGCAGCACAATACACCACACAGGGCATGCGGGACGGGAGTGCAGCACAACAATCCATAGAAAGCAAGAGGGAGGGGACAGGACCATGCACATGGACAACAGAGAACAGAGGGGCAAGAGGCAATGGTAGCTAGATGACCATAATGGACAGACAGGAGAGAAAGCTGCAGCATAACAGACCATAAAGGGCAGGAGGGATGGATCAGGGGCATTACAATGGAACAGACAAGCCAAGAGGGAGGGAGTAGGGGTCTGCACATGTAAACAGAGGGCTGGGGGCAAGGGGGCAGGGCAGGAGCAGCAAGATAGCCATGGAGGTCAGGCAGGATGGGCACTAGAAGCAAGACACACCATGAAGAGCAACAGTGAGACTGTGATGGCATACACACAGACCATGGAGGGAAGGTGGGAGGGGGTCAGGGGCAGCTAGCTGACCACACAGGGAAGGTGGGAGGGGCCATGGCAGCACAGAAGACCATGCATGGCAAGTGGGAGGGTTAGTGGCAGCACAATGGCTATGATGGGCAAGAAGGAGGGTGCAGGGGCATGCACAAAGGACGATGGAGGATAGAAGGGAGGGTCAGGACCTGTGCACAGACAAGAAAGTTCAGGGGAAGGGGCCTCACAACAGATCGCACGGGGCAGGCAGGAGGAGCAGTTGCAGCACAACAGACCAGGGAGGGCAGACGGGTGTGGCAGTACAATGGACCATGTGGACAGGAGGAAGAGGATAGGGGCATGGCATGTGGACAGGCAGGGTGGAGGTGGCAGGGACAGTTTACAGTCATCTGACAATGCTAGGCAGGTGGGAGGGGAGTGGCAGCTCAACAGAACACTCAGAGTAGATAGGAGTGGCAGGTCCACGGAACATGGTGGGCAAAAAGGATGGAGCAGGGGCATGCACAAAGACATCGGAGGGCAGGGGGAAGGAGAATAGGGGCAGCAAGCTAAGCACAGAGTTTAAGCAGGAGGTCAATGATGGGACATAGAATTGGGCAATGGAGGGCAGGAGGAGTGGACTGGTACATCATACTAAATTGAGGGCAGTGGCAGCACATCAGACCATGCATGGCAGGAGGGAGGAGGCTAGTCCAGGGATTCACACAACAGAGGATAGGGAGGAGGGGGATGGGGCAGCAAGCTAACTGTTCAGAGAAGGCGGGTATTAGGAACTTTATTGTTTTTAAAACGTGTGTCTGTGCGAACTACTTAAAATATGAACAAGTATGCAGCATAATCTCACTTTTATTCAGGAAGAAGAGGACGTTTGTGACTGTGACTCTGGGCTCACTTGGCAGAAACACCCCCTGACCCTCCACCCCCTATCGCAAAATGTAATGCCCGTGAAAAGGGTAGGTGAACACAGTGTTATATAGAACATAGTCCTGAGAGCACGATTGAAAATGAAAACTAGATATAGTGTATGGTATAAACTATGCACCAAAAAGTGTGATATAAGATGAACCGGGCATGAAATATAATATGCAATACATTGTGCGCAATGACAGATTCATTGGAGAGCGCGAGATAGCACAGGCACTAGCGCGTGCTATGCGATATGCGCCTTGGAGTGTAATATGCACAGGGCAGTGTTGTGTAACCTAACTAGTCTCTAAAGTTGTAATATAAAATATGTGCTGGGGAGTGTAACGTTGCATATGCACTGTGACAAAGATATGGATCCCAGATTGTAATATGTATGGCATAGCACTGTGCGTTATAACATAGGCATCGAGGAAGGCACGTTAGATGGGGCAATATAACCCGTGCGAAGACAAGTGTGGCATGACATATTCACGGGGTGGTGTTACAGTGCACATGGGCTAGAGAGTGTCATAGCATATGCACTAGCTGGTGGAATACAACACAGAGGTGTGTGGCACTCAGCAGGCAATGGTGGGTGTAACACAGCATTGGGCTCTGCCAGGAGCGCGCTGTGACTCTCAAGTGATGTTCGTCCCCTTTCCAGAGAGTAAAATAAAAAGTATTACACATCCGGCAGTGGATGTGTGTTTTATTAACCGTGAGGGGGGTTTCTTGCATAGTTTTGGTCGAATTTTTGTCGAATCCCCTTTGAATGGCTTGGTGTGCATGTGTATTAAATGTGCCCGTCAATAGCTACCCATGTTTGTATAAATAAACGACAAGGGTGTCTACCGGGATTAGGCACGGTAGGGCATCAGACATGTTAGAGCTTCACTAGTGGTGTAAATACATTCCACGTGGATTCATTGTATGCATAGTCGCCTTTTAATGAATATCACGCAAATCGTCATGGTGATAGGTACATACGGTTTGTCCAGCATGTCCTAGGTGTGTCTATAAATATATATTTTTTTAAATAATAAAAAACAGTGGCCGGCCCTGGGGATTGGGGTCAAAAAAATATAATTAGAAGACAGGCCCCTGGGGATTGGGTCATCAGGGCCAATAAATTAGAATAAGAAGGGGAACCACACAGCCCCCCTTCTTAAAAAATTAAAATAAATAAAAGACTGGCATCGTGCCGGAGGCGACGCCCCCTCCTTGCAGCACTCTGCAAACGCGCCCCCTTGCGAGTTGTAAGTTGGGGAATTAATTCCTCTTCAATACTGAGGGTCCCTGAGGGCCAACTAGCCCAACAGGCATCTCCAGTATGCGCCAGGGAGCTGTGCTGCAGACAGGTGTTCTGAGGCCAAGCCCCTTTTTACACCCCTCTGCAACACAGCTCTGTGGCGCTTACTGGAGGTACCTAGTGGTCTAGTTTGACCCTAGGGACCCTTAGGATTCAAGGGGACTTAATCTCTCAACTCAGAACAGCCACAGGGCGCGTTTACACAGTGGTGAAGGAAGGGGACGGGGCCTGAGGTGACGTGTGCAAACACGCACTATGGCACGTTTTAAATTGGGGATATAATTTCCCTTCAATACTGAGGGCCACTGGGGGCTAACTAGCCCACCAAGTGCTTCCAGTAAGCGCCACTGAGCTGCATTGCAGAGAGGTGGTCCAGGCCCTGCCACTTTTTACACCTCTCTGCAACGCAGCTCTGTGGCACTTACTGGAGGTACCTAGTGGGCTAGTTGGACCCTAGGGACCCTCAGGATTCAAATGAACTTAATCTCCCAACTAAAAACGGACACAGGGCGTGTTTACATAGTGGTGAAGGGAGGGGACGGGGCCTGAGTTAACGTGTGCAAAAACGCCCTGTGGCCTGTTTTAAGAGGTAGTTTTAATCCCCCTGCCCTATTATATACTAGGGGCTTACAGAGGAGGTCATGCTAATCACAGGGGGACCCCAACACATAATGTTCCCTAGTGTATGTAGGTGTTTTCACTGTATTCTAAGTGTCTTTTAACATAGCACTGGCTCTAGGACTGGTTAGTCAGACTCAGTTACCACCAGTATCCGTCTGAAAAAGTTGAGGGTACAGGATGATTTTGCAACAAGGCTTCTTTCTGCTCTTCTTTTTGTTCTTTCTGCACGTTATCCTTCTTCCTGCACTTTTCTTCGTCTTTGAGGACTTCTGTTGCTTCTTTCTGCACTTCTTTTTTTTCTTTCTGTGCATTGTTTCTTCTTTCTTCACATGTCCTATCTCTGTAGGCATAGTTAGCATTTAAAAAACCTTTGAAATTCACAGAAAAATTATAGGTTTCAGGCACGTTATAGTTAGGAATTAGTATTTAAAAAACCTCAGAAATTCACTGAAAAAACCATAGGTTTCAGGGGTGTTATAGTTAGCTGGACTTTTCACTTGTACAAAACCATTGAAATTCCCCCGTTATAGTTAGTTCAGCTAACTATAACTCGCGCGCCCGCAATGCACTGCTGATGACGCCACATATTACATCACTCATGACATGGTCAGTGACATCACTCATGACATCACTGATGACATCTCAAATGACATCACTGATGACATCATCCTTGTGATAGAGTGGCAGACCTCCTCTCACCCTAATATAACCTTTGATACACACATTCAAAAATAGAGACTACAATTTTCAAAACAATGGACATACCAATACCAGTTACAACAACCTCTTCAGTAATTCTAAGATCCACATACACATCCACTCATTCACCAACAGTCCTATACAGTCACTCATACATGTACTCACTCATCATATGTACTCATACACCTATACATCCTGTTACACAATGCCACTCATCCATAGAGTTACTCACACACATAGTCACTCATGCTAATAAACAATCAAACATACATTTACTTGCATATACAGTTATACACACACCACCACACTTACTTCTACGGAAACTTACACATACTTAGTCTTTTAAACAATCACTTATAGAAATACATACTTATTCATACAGGAACTCTTTCAATCTCTCACTCTCACATATACTCCAATAGTCACATATACTAGTTTAAAACATATGTAGTTACTCATAAAGACACTATTGAGACAGTCATTCACTCACTAACACACCCATACACACACTCATCCACCCATACAGTCCTGCACACATGCTGTCTTCAACACATACAAACAGTGAGTCACTCATTCATGCAACTATGCACTACGTAATACCCCCCACCGAACTATGCAGACACTCAGACTGATACTCAAAAAACCAACTAATAACCTATATAGACACCCATGTAGCTACTCACCAACCCATGCAGCCACTTATACACAAAGTGAGAGACTGATACAGATATTTACATATTTAAACATTACTCACTAAGCCATGTATTCACTATGATACACTTAGTCAGTTACACAATCAATTTTTCAAAAACAAATCATCCATTTAGACACTTATATACCCATTTATTCTTCCATCGACATTGAGATATACATATATAAAACATATTTAATTTTCAGAAAAACACACATTCACTGGATGATGTCATCAGTGATGTCATCAGTGATGTCATTTGAGATGTCATCAGTGATGTCATGAGTTTTTTCAGTGAATTTCTGAGGTTTTTTAAATGCTAATTCCTAACTATAACGTGCCTGAAACCTATGGTTTTTTCTGTGAAAATATATATATATATATATATATATACACACACACAAAAATTATGAAATATGGCAGAACAAAATAAAATTATGAAATATGGCAGAACAAAATAAAATTATGAAATATGGCAGAACAAAATAGTGGCCAGGTGGCAGATTTTGGGGATGAGTACAGCATGGAGGGGAGAACTGGAGGCAAGTAGGGAAAAAACTGAGAAAATGTAAGGGACTTGTGGAGAGAGTAAGGCAGAAGTGGAGGTAAGAGAGACAGAACTAGCGATAGAAGATTAGAGGCTGGGTAAAGATGAGAGGCAAGTGGAGCGGACATATGGATGTAAAAACATGGAACCAGCAAGAGACAGGAAGAGCCTGGTTGTAGGGAAAGGGCAGTGCTTTAAATGGGCCAGCACTCACAGGTACTGACTACTGACACTTCTTATTTTTATCACTATACGTACTGCACTTCTCTACTAATAGGAGAGTACCGGTACTCATGAAAGGTAGGCGGATTGGCTGCAAGTGCTGGTGAGCACTAGGCTTTCAGCGTTGGAACCTATCTGACAGCCAAGGCCCACTGTATTCCTGAGCTGAGCTGAGCTGCGGCTGAACTATTCAGCGTGGGCTTTTTTGCATGATGTCCTGTGTTTACCATCACACTGTGTTTGACAGTGGAGGCCCCATTTAAGCCCTGTGCTGTTAATCACATTCAAACTATTGTGTAGATTTGTGCAAACACAGGTATGGAGGCAGCAGGCTGATAGCGGCTATTAAAAAAGCCATGTGAGGTAAGGAGTTTAAAATGGCTTTAATCCCACCTGAGACTGTGTGAGTGTTTATATATGGCTGTGTGCTTGCCTGCCATGGGCATAACAAAGGCCCCCACTGCGTGGGGGGACCCCAAGACCCAGGGGGCCCCCCAGCATAGTACACTTACTGGGCCTGACTCTAGGACCGGTTAGTTTGATGTGGTTGTACACCGTGCACGCAGTGATGGCGCTATGCACGGCGGCGTGCCATTAAAATACCCTCTGAGGCTCGGTTCGCACGGCTGCAGCCCCTGCATGTGTTCACATTTGGTGCTTGCTGCGCCACTGGCTGCGTGGTCTTCAGTGTGGGGGAAGGGTGTGTTAGTCATGCGCAGTGTAAATTGCATGTGCAACGGCGCCAGCGGTCTGCGCCTGCCACCGAAACTGCAAGGTTGGGTGAATACAATCCTGTTGAAAAGGCACTGTATATGTCACCCTGCGTGCAATGCTACACCCACTGAATGTGCAGGTATATGCAAGTGTACTTTGAAGAGGGCGGTTTATTATTACACTGCGTGGGCATGCATGTGCTAGCTATGTGTATAGTACAAGGTGTGATTTTGTACTTCCGAGAGGATTCGTGTTTCCACTGTGCGAGCAGGCTCTTCAGAGGGCGGCAGCACGAGGGTACCCTCTAGCATCTAATCCTGGTCCCTAGTGCTGAGCAATGGTGAGTGACACCCTTCTTGGACAGGGGGAAAGCCAATGAGCTGCATTGGCTCTACAGACCCCCATATCTCGCTGTATTACACAGACCCAAAACAGAGGACCCTCCAAGGTCTTCCTCAGAACCGAGCATTCCTCGTGAATAACGACACAAGGGAGCGCCCTGTCAAAAGAGTGCATCCTTCCAGCTAGGGCTCCCTTGTTAAAAGTTCACACCGGGCCACTGGATTTGGTCTTGAAGTAAATGCCAAACCAGATAAAAACCAATGCTTCTGGCGAGTTAACTGCTTGCACATGACGTCCACGGTAATCTGCAGGGAACCAATTGGAATCTAAACTAGGCCCATTTGGTGACCAGCATTCCAAGGTTGGTCGGTTGAATAATACTAATCCTTGTTATGAAAAGAGCTTAAAAACAGCAGGAGGGAAGTCGAAATCCATAAATATAAAATATGGTATTAGTGCTGTAACATTCCAGCCGTATTCATTCAAATTTATAACAAAACAAGAAAGCCAATACAGCACACCAAAACGTGTATTCAAGTAGATCATATTAGATTCGCGGTTTTAATACAGCGTTAATAAGAATGACCGCATTATTTTCATTTCATCTTAATGATAAGCTCTGAAATTTTTGGAGGGTCCTGCTTGGAGAGATCTTTGACTCTGTTTACAACATTGAGATATTTACGGATATCTTAATTGTACTAACCTTTGTATTTCTGATGACCTTGATTGAGTTTATTTGATTTGTTGAATGTTTGCTTTTCCAGCCTTGAAAAAGTCATTGTACCCACATGTACAGACGAAACACATTGGCTGCTTTGTTTGCTGGGAACTAATTTTGAGAAGTGAACCAATAAAGGATACATTTTCTACGATAAAGAGTCTTGTGGAATGCCCTTCGTGTCTTGAATACTGGTTATGAAACATTGCAGAACTGCATGGACTGACTAATTGGTCAACACTAAATAATTATCTACTTGCAACAGAGATTAACTCATATGATCTACTTGAATACAAGTTTTGGTGTGCTGTATTGGCTTTCTTGTTTTGTTATGTATGTGCATATTTTACATGCCTATTGCACCCTTGGGTAGTGGGTGACTCAAGCCAGCTAAGCAACCTGCTGTACTTACAGCAAACTAATATAATATCCACGCCCTGTACTGTCACATATTCTACACCACTTCTTATTGATGTGCGGTTTTTCCTTTTAGGGAACACTACTACCCATTTGTTACAAGTTCATTCAAATGTATGTTTACCCTCTTTTCAGGGTTTATGTATGTTTATTTTGTGCTCTGACAAAGTTAAATTTGCAACTTTTATATTTTCACATGCTTTTAAACGTGCACACACACTGATGCATGTGGATGACTGTCGGGTTGTTGCAATACGCTAAAATAAAAACATTCAGTTTATTGCATAGACACATGCACAAATAAACATTTATTTAAAGAAATCTCATCCCTTTTTAAGTTCCCGTTGCTTTCAGTCTGCCTAGACATTGCTCTGATTGTCTTTTTAAAAAAATGAAAGGTCACTCAAAATAAGTGACAGTTTTGGGAAATTTATAGTTCCTAAAAGTAAATATAGGCAAGGAAACACTTTGTTTCCCATTTGTATTTCTATGTAAACATCAGTAAAAGAGGAAAAGTGGGAACGTTAGCTATAGTTACTAAATGTAATGTCAACAAGTGTATTGACTTCAGAAGAATGAAGGGCAGAGTTGGCCCTGTTGGGGTTTGAATTCATAGTTATCAGGTCATGCCAGTGTCAAGAGTGGGATAGTACCCTGATCACCTACTAGGGTAGGTTGCTACTCTATTGGAACTTTTGTTTGGCTAATGTATCAGACTTTGGTCTCTGTACTCACAAAATATGACATAAAACAGTACAGAAAGTCTACTGTCATCCAACGACATGTACCCAGGTAAACAACTACTTGCATTAGCGTAGCAAGGATGCCTGGGACTAACCCTGGGGGTAGTTCGCGAAGTAGCACTTCGCGAAGCTACGCAAAGTGCACTTCGCACTACGCAAGCTACGCGTAGCACTTCGCGAACTGCGTAGTACCTTGTTCGCACTGTGCCAGATGTCATTTTCAATGATTGCACAGTGCGGACAAGCAACCGGCACTGTGCAATCATTGAAAATGGCATCTTGCACAGTGCGAGCTGTAGTTTTCTGCTGCTCGAGTAGATTTTTACTCGAGCGGCAGCTTTCTCAACGCGAACTGGTAGTTTCTCATCGCGAGCGGTCGCGAGCATACGCAACCACTCGCAATGAGAAACCTGACCTCCTCGCGTTGGGAATCTCACCGGGAGGTTTATTTTCCAAGCTCGCGATCGCCAACTTGATGTTGCTGATCGCGAACAAGGAAAAAGTCTCGCCGGGATGTCATTTTGCTTGCTCGCGGTCGCCAACTTGACGTTGAGGACCGCGAGCAAGCAAAAAATGACCGCAGCACTACGCAACACTACGCTACGCGTGTTTGCACTGTGCTAAGTGCAATTCGCGTAGTGCGAAGTAGCGCGAACTTCGCAAACTACGCGAGCGTAGCGTACTGCTTTGCCCAGGCTTACCTGGGACCCTGGTGCAAGCAAGGAAAATGTCCCACTTGACTGCTGTTTTGGTAGTAAATAGAGAAAATATCAGGGTTCAATGGACCCCTAAAGGCACTGCGCATGGTGCCAGTGCACCTGCTGCACAAATGGTAGCTATGCCCCTGGCTACTTGGTGAGGAACTACAAAGTATACTCACTGTGTAAGCAGCACCCAGGAAAACCAGGGACAGCAGCCACTGAGCATGCTCACTTTGTGCAGCAGAAGGGGAGAGCTGCAGCTTTTGAGGAGAGCTGCTGGGTGCATTCACTGTGTGAGCAGCTCCCCAGCAGCTGTTGAGAGGATCTGCTGGCACCACCCCGTAGAGAGGAGAGATGCAATGGGATAATGACTTAATGTTAATGGCACTAACTGGGCATGATGATCTGACTGCAAGATGGCCACCTCCCAAATTCTCGCAAATCCTGGGGGGAGAAATCATACCCCTTTTTGGAGTGCTCTCCTGCTTGTCTCTTCAGACTGAACTGCTCGTACTCTGACTCTACACATTGAGAAGTCACAAGTGGTTGCTCAGTGCATGTGTTTGTGTGTGTAATTGCATGTAAATCACTGTATTGAGTTTAGAAGCCACAGGCATGCATGTCTGTTCTCTGCATTATGGAGCTGCAGAAAAGCCAGGACTGATTCTCTTTGCACGAACCCTCAGAGGCCTGTAGCCTAAAATTCAAGGAAGAGGTCAACATCACTTTCTTAAATGAATATGTGCGGTGGGCTACACACAGTGGAGCTTTAAAGACCAAGATGAGAAATATGTTTCAGACCTGCTTTTCTTTCTGGACTTAGGATAACAGGACACCAAAGCAGTTTGGGTGCGACCAGCATTATTTCTATGTGGGGGTTGGAGGGTATAAATGAGCTTCACAAGGATTATCACATTTTCTATTAACTTTTGCAACATTTTAAAAGCTTCTGACTGACCACCCTGTAGTAAACTGGGGAGTGGCTCAGGTGGAGGATCAGAGTATGAACATCTCCCCCACCCCGCAATGTTTGCTATATCTTAGCATGTTTGAGGTGGAAGCTGTGAGTTTACACTGGCATACTTCACAACTGCCGGCCACATTTGGGACATGACCTGGACATAGACCCATAAGTAGAAGAAAACAGTAAAGGTCGTGTGTGCTTATTATCCATCAGAGTCTAAACTTCTGAGGGCTCTCCAGAGACAGAGCACATCTGGAAGTACGAACACATCGAGAAGACAGACATCCTGCAAGCGTACATGGTACAGAACGTGGAAGCAAAGGCAGGGGCGTGACGCAAGCATATCCTTCAGGAGGCCCCCTTCCACTCCGAGGCCAATGAATGTCTGTGCGATATGGGAGCCTCAGGGGGCCCTTTGTTACATTCTGCAGGGGGGCCCCACCATTTTGCGTTACGCCACTGTTGCCTGCTTGTGTATGTCTGCATGTGTGTGCCTGTTCTTCTGTGAGAGAAAGAGGGAGAGGATCAGGACACTCTCAGGAGATATTTTAAGGGGACTGTGTAGAATGCTTTTGTGTATATGTGTGCTTGTTTCTTTCTGTGTGTGTGTGTGTGTGTGTGTGTGTGTGTGTGTGTGTGTGTGCATGATTGAGAATTTATAGTATTGTGCCAAACAACAACAAATAACAGGATGGCATTATAAAAAAGCAAATATTGCAAAACAAGGAAATGTTAAAATATCACCCTGTCGTTTGGCTTTCATTTTGCGGAATGGGTTAATCTGTTTTGTTGACATAAATGCATTTTTCATGTGTTTTGATATGTGCTGCAACTGGTACAGAAGTCATTATGTATGATCATATTTCCCCGTAGCCCCGCCCCTAGCCCGACCCACTTGCCACACCTCTAGCTCATTTTAATGAGTACCTGCACTTATTTTTTTCCATTTAAAAGCACTGACTAAGGAGTAGTCGATTGGGGTGCTGGGAGTATCGGCCGCGGGTGGGGCATATGCGGCCTTGCGCTTTCCCATGCTATTGCATAAACCTAAAATAATCAGATAACCAGAAGTAGGTAAAACAGATTTGATCCTGCTCGACACTCAGGTAACCAACCCGGTGCTCGTGCAGTACAATGGGCACAGGTAAAGGTGAAGCGACTGTACCCCCAATATCGCCAGTATCTTAACAATGGGCCACGCACCTCCTACAACTAAACCACATCAAACTTGATAACTGAGCACGGCTCCTGTTAGGGATTTAGCAGTGGTCTTAAATAGTGTCCAGCCTCAGTTCGTCTGCAAACGTAACTCCGATATTTCAAAAGTCACGTCTACAAAGTAAAGAGGGGCATATTATCAAGAAACGGTGTTGAAATTATCGCCGCTTTAGCGGCAGAAGCTAAAGCAGCGATAATGGGCTTGATAATATGCCCTTGAGAATTCCCATAGAAGCCCATGTTCTGATGTCAACATGGGCTTCTATTGTACTTCTCTGCGGCATATTATCAAGCCAATTATCGCCGCTATAGCGGCAGTTTTCTGCTGCTAAAGCGGCGATAATTTTAACGCCGTGCTTGATAATACGCCCCAGAGTACCTTGGCTCGGGCTTTGCCCGGTCGTGTCCCTAGCTGCGGTATGCTGAAGTGCGCTATGTAGCGCTTCAAGGGCTGCCAGGTGCTGCAAATCCCAGGGACCGCCTCCTGGGGCCCCGGGTATTTGTGGTACGTGAAGTCAGTACACGAAGACAGACACACTCATCCCAGTCTCCCCTCCAGTGATTTATCACATGTCCTAATGATAGTCGTGTTCACCCTGCTCTTTCCTAATGAACATCTAACTCGAGCTTTCACCGCAAGCGTTTAGCTGGTCAAATTTCATGGCTAGAAGTGAATTTAATGGTCTTTGTGGAGGTAGTTTTCCATTTGATTTTTCGGTGTAAGGTGAAATTATTTCATGCAAGCCTTGCAAACGTGAAGGCCCATGTACGTTTATTTAAAGGGTGTGTTACTTGACTATATTAAATTATAAAAATGCTTTAAATAGCTCTCAGCTCATTTGCTTTTTTGAAAGATTGAGGGGGAATACACAAAGCCAGCAAGGCAACACATGAAAGTTTGGTGACTACATACTGGGTAGATTTTATGGAAAAGGCAATAATTATTTGAATGATGGGAAGCCTTATTGGCCCTGGCAGACGCTGTTCATGGGTGGATTTTATGTAAAGGGCGCAATGCTGCTTGGGAAGTGGACATATTTTTGGGGGAAAGAAAGGCGCCATCTGAGAGTTGTAAGACGTTGTGGATTTAGGCCTGCACCACACATAGAAAGAGGAACATGCTTCTGAGGATTGTTTTTGTGCAGGAAGGTGTGCCTACAACACATGATGAAAGGGTGCCTGCGTTGGTGCTAGGCAGCCAAAGGTGGGCCAGCACTAGGAAAGGACAGGAAAGCACCGTATTACGGTAAATACGATGCATTCCTGCCCTTTCATGCAGTGCAGCAAGGTGTGCGCTGCGTGAAATAATGTTAATTCTGGGCCTGAGCCCACAATTTTCTGAGTTTGCCTAATCACCTTGGTGTGTTATACCTTACACCTGGCATATGCTTGTGAATGCATACTCGGAGTTCAAGCTGGCGGTGTGCTATGACAAGAAGGGGGTGCGCTGGTTGAAAATAAGCAACATTACCAGTTAACAATGAAGATTACTGTTCTGTAGGTCACTCGAGAAGGTCTCCAGGTGACCCTTCAGCTAAGCTGGCTAATTGACATGAGACGTCTGCCCGCTTAACTCCTGCTGCCAGTGCTTAGATTGTAAAAAAAAAAACAAGTGGCAGGGGTCAAAGGAGAAGTCCCATACCATGCTTGTCTCACAAGGGGACTCTGGAGAGTAGAACAAACGTGCATGGGCAGACTTAAGACACTTTCTTTAATTTCACCATGCCTCTTCTTCCTTCACTTTTTTTTTTTTTAAACTCTTTTTATTTGCAAAAATAAACTTGTTGGTCATTCCGCATTTAGATTCACAGATATTACAGTGTTGCATCCACAGATTCTTATACAAATATACCACTTCAGATGTCGTAGTACACAAGATGGTAGCAGTACATAAATCATTACGGCGTTAATGTTTCGTTAAGGGAAGGGATCATGGGAGGTTCACACAGATTTCCGCCGTACTCATTCCATTTTGACCAAACTGCCACCCATTTCCGGGGACAACCCCGGGCCACATAGACTGTCTTCTCTTGCAGCATGCACCAGTCCATGTCTTTCTACCATGCACTTAGCGTTGGAGGTGTTCCCGCTCCCCATAGGCGTGCTATATTGCGTTTTGCAATTACCTGTCCAAGTGTTGCCCATATTCTGCCTTTTACGGAAAAGTCTGTGGGCTCCCAGATGTTCAAGACTTCCTTCACTTATAAATTCAGAAGTACCTCCAAGTAACTCACGGATTCCTGTCATACATCTACATACAGATGTATGACAAAACAATCACTGTGTTGAGGGACATTGCCTGCATTTGCCTTGATTCCTGCTATGTGGTGTTATCATTTTTAATGTATACACCTGCACTAAGGTGAGGCAGTTGAGTCCGCACTGTCATACTTAACAGCTAGAAGCGTCTGGCTAGATGGAATTTACAAATATTTACTACTGGGTTGCTTTCCGTTACGCTAATTTATTTTCCAAAAATGTATTAAACAGTTTCTTTGATAATCTACATCCCCTTTCACAAAAGAAAGTAATAGTGTACTTAAAACACAAAAGCGAATTTCTGTTCTTTTTTTTAATACATCTATTTGCAGTTTTTATGCGTAACATAGAATAACATTAATGATGCAAAGGAATACAGCAGCGGCACTAGAAAGCGGGAGTCATCACCATGCAGCCAGACCTCCTATTGCATATATTTGGAATCTTTACACCTGTACAGCCACCGTCCCCAGATTCTTTGGTATCTGTTTATTTTTTTATGCCTCCCCTCCAATATTGGTCATCTTCTCTGCTCTTGTTGCAGTAATCCATGCCTCTACTCCAAACCCACAGAGAGGCAGCTCTGCACTTCTTCATACCTGTGCTAAGTCTCTTTTGGCTCTAAAGAAGCCAATGCATGTCTTTTAGTGTCTCCCCATCCCTGCAGTATTCCCAGCAAAACAACTTTTGGGTCGAAAGCGGAGGGTGTATGCAGCACAGCGGCTAGGACAGCACATTTCATTTGCCAGTAACTTTGCATGTTGAGCCAATCCCAAACAATACAATTAAAAGTCCTCCCCCCGAGGTTCCCTCAACGTGCATATGCATACTTTTGTGGCTTACACTTCCATAGTCTGTCTGGACTGCAGTATACCCTAGTGAAAGTGGATTCATCTAAGATTGGAAGGGATGGCGGGCACTCTGGATGCCATCTTTGCCTCCTGCCACTCCTCATCTCCTGTTTCACTCACGTTCAATTCACAGATAGCCTTCACATCTGGCAGGTGATCAGGAGCATTAAATCAGAGGGACCTATATAATCTCCATGTTCCCTTACGGACTTTAGGCCCCATTATCAACTTAGATTCCAGGAGGTTGATTTCCAGGACCGCCAAAAAGTCAGCTGGTATGTGTCTAAACATGGCAGAGTTGGAAGTACCAGTAGAACTAGGAATTATGTAGCACAAACTCCTGGGTAAGGACTTCAAAGGACTTGATAGGATTGTGCTCCCAGGCAAAATATACCACTAATTCCACCACTTGTTTGAGCAAGGTGCCCAGCCATAAGGGGGTTTGGGACAGGGCCTCGTGCCAACACAGAAGTGGGAGTCTTGTGATGGTAAATAGACATAATATCGAGAAAAAAAATATCGAGTGGACAGAATATCGAGTTTTTAATATAGAATGGACAGAATATCGAATTGCCAAAATATAATGGTGAAGAATATCGAAAATCAGGTAAGAAATATCGATTTCAATAATATAGAAGTAAGTAATATCGACAGTCATAATATAGTTGTTAAAAATATCGAATTTTTGATAGTGTTTTAAGTGTTAGTATATGTGTTAAAAGTATGTATTAATATTGGAATGTATGTTAGAATATTTTCAAAGTAATGAATTTTATGTTATTTTATTTTTGTGTAATTTAATTCCGTAGCGGGTCGTGGTTTTATAGGGGAGTAGGGTGGGAAGTAATTTAATTATAGTACATTAAATAATAATTTATAGGAATTATTAATTATTTTTAATTTAATTTTGCGTTTTACTTCTGTAGCGGGTTGTGGGTTTATAGGGGAATAGGGTGGGAAGTAATTTAATTGTTATTAGTTAATTATTAATTGGTATTGAAAATTAATTGGTTGTTGATTAATTATTAATTGGTAAATAATTTGTATTAATTGGTAATTAATTTGTATTAATTGTTTAATTGATAATTATGTTAATTGTATTCATTTAATATTTGTAGCGGGTAGTGTGTTTATAGGGGAATATGGTGGGAAGTAATATAATTGTAAATAATTAATTATTTAATTAATTTGTGTATATCGTTAATCAATATATTATTAATTAATTAATTGGTATTATTTGCATTTATTAATGTTTGTTATTGAAAAACAATTGGTTGTTAATTAATTATTAATAGGTAATTAATTAAACAAAAATGTATTGGTATTTATAAATAATCAATTATTAAATCTTGTGTGATTGGTAATTAATTGTAATACTTGTTTTGGTATTAATAATTAATTAATTTAAAAAAAAATATTAATTTATTATTTTCCCTACTATTGCACTTACTTGAGTGGGAATAGTAATTTTTACCCCTACGCTATCCAATGCTTTCCCTATTATTGCACTCTCTGGAGTGGGAATAGTAATTTTTACCCTCCCGCTATCCAACGCTTTCCCTACTGTTGCATTCTCAGGAGTGGGAATAGTAATTTTTACCCCTACGCTATCCAATGCTTTCCCTACTGTTGCACTCTCTGGAGTGGGAATAGTAATTTTTACCCCTACGCTATCCAACGCTTTCTCTACTGTTGCACTCACTGGAGTGGGAATAGTACATTTTACCCTCCCGCTATCCAACGCTTTCCCTACTGTTGCACTCTCTGGAGTGGGAATAGTAATGTTTTATCCCTACGCTATCCAATGCTTTCCCTACTGTTGCACTCTCTGGAGTGGGAATAGTAATTTTTACCCCTACGCTATCCAACGCTTTCCCTACTGTTGCACTCACTGGAGTGGGAATAGTAAATTTTACCCTCCTGCTATCCAACGCTTTCCCTACTGTTGCACTCTCTGGAGTGGGAATAGTCATTTTTACCCCTACGCTATCCAATGATGTCCCTATTATTGCACTCTCTGGAGTGGGAATAGTAATTTTTACCCTCCCGCTATCCAACGCTTTCCCTACTATTGCCCTTACTGGAGTGGTAATAGTAAATTTTACCCGCCCGCTATCCTACGCAGAAAATATTGAATATTTTTAATTAATAGTACGTTAATATATATGTATTATTTTTTTTTTTTACTTACATTAATTATTTATTAATTTTAATGTTATTTAAGTATTTTTAAGTATGTGTCAGTTAATTATATGTATTATTTCATTAATTTTACATTATTTTTAAAACATTTAAAAAATTCGATATTTTGACTAACTATATTATTTACAACGATATTTTGGATTCTATATTTTTGTACTTTCCTGTTTGGAGATAGGGATACGATATTTTGGTATTCTATATTTTGGCATCGATATTTTTGTAAGTCTATATTTTTGTAGTCGATATTATGTCAGTGATCCCTTGTGATATGCGATAACGAATACAGAGGGCAGCGCCCATGTAGCAAGCATAGCATCCTGAATCTGTCAAGGGCGTCCAACTCCCAAGCAGAGTCATGCCTGTTGCCCAACAGCCGGTCCCCTATTGGTACCAGTTGCACTTCCTAATGGTATAGTTTTAGGTGGGGGACCCCAAGCTGCCTTTGTACGTGGTGAAGACTCACTTGCCAGATGAAACTTTAGCAAGCTTTTCAGCCCTAGAGACCGAAATCAGAGATTGCAAGTCTTGGAAGAAACTGGGTGGAAGTATAGATGGATTCTGCCAGGTATAAAGAAAGTGAGGGAGTACCACCATTTGGAAAATGGCCCCCTTACCCATAACTTGGCATTGAATGGAAGTTGTGATGATGCTCCCATCAGCTGTACATTGGTGGACTGATCCCAATTCACGGCTAGTCCAGACGCTTCTCCATATATACGCAGCATCTGCTTCAGCCGCAGCAAAGAAACGTGGGGGCACTGGAGGAAAAGAAGCACGTCATTGGCTTATTGCAGCACTTTGTGTTCTTGCCCAGTGGAAGCTGGTCACCTGTACATCTCTACGGATCCACTCTGCCAAAGGCTCCATCTCTAGTATGAAGAGGAGCTGGTAAAAAGGCATCCCTGATGGGCGTCCTATTAAATGGGGGACTCCGTTGAGACTCCCATGCAACATTGAGGCATCATATGGAGCTCGTAAGAGGGCTGGAAGCCTAGGTCCAGTGTTATGCTCTGGAGCATCTACAGCAGAAGGGGTGCCAGTGCACAGTGTCAAATTACTTTTTATAGTTGATTAGAAGGAGCGTCGCTGGACCCTGAAGCGCCAAGTCTAGTTAGTGCGGCCTGAAGTTGGAGCAGACAGTACATCCTGCTCCTGCTGGACATGAAGCCCCATGATCTTCGCAGACAGTGTCCCAGTCAGTTTGGCAAGTCTAGTGGCCAACATGTTAGCTGACAGCTCAATCTCCACATTGAGTAGAGGATAGACCGTTTGGAGGTGCATTCCTCTGCAGGTATATTGAGTTTAAGGACCGTAACAATTATAGCACGCTGAAGATCTTTAGTTAGGGATCCTGTATTACCCAGTTCCCGGCAGAGTTCCAGTATGTGTGGAGTTAGTATTAAAGGGAACGTTTTGGAAAACTCAATGGGAAAATCCTTGGATGCTGGGGTCATCCTGAAGGGGGAGGCAGTTATGGCTGCCTGAATCAACTCCAGTGTTCTTGGCAAGTCTAGGTTATGTTAGTCCACAATAGAGAGGGTCCGAATCACCAGGTCCTATGCAATGGGGCACTGCTGCTCCGGTTTGGGAGGGGGCTTTGATATGGTATAGCTTGCGATAGAAGCAAGCAATTTATGCCGTGATCTCTTGGGATTGTAGGACCACCTGGCCATTCTGACTGTGGACAGAGAGGACTATCAGGATCCCATTACTCACTGGGCCAGCCAGTACAGGAGCTTTCCAGCCTCATTATCAAATAATATATTCTATATGGGACATATATTTTGCTAGCTTAGCTGTGTGTAGTAACTTCTGGCGAAAAGTCTCACGGAGGTCCTGCAGCTGTTCCGGACCCTGCTCTGTCTGGTTGGAGGAGGTGCTTGTTCCAGAGAAAGGATGTGGATCTCCAGCTCAACTATTTCTTTCTCCCTGTTGCATTCTTGTCCTCGGGTGGTGGAGAAAGCACTGCCTCTAACAACAGTCTTGAAGCCTCCGATAAAAGAGTCAGTGAGAAAACAGATGCATTTTATATGAAGTAATCCTCAATTATCTCTCTCAGGAGGTCTGTGAAAGACTCCTCTTTGAGCCACCATGCATTTAAGTGCCAAATATGTACCCCACCCAACTATGTTGAGGTCCCTGAAAGAGCACTGTGACAAACCTGGGAATGGTATGGGCTCCAGAATTGTAACTGCAGACAGGACAGGGAGCTGAGTGGTATATGCAGTATCCTGGTGAGTGAAGTGAGGGAGTTTGTATCAAGGGACCTATCCATCATGTCATTAAAGTCTCCTCCCAGAGCCAACATTCCCACCAAAAGGTCAGTAAGGTGGCTGACAGTGTCTGCAGTGTATCGCTGATCAAAGTAGGGAAGGCACATACACTGTTAATGACCCATGTGATTGCCTCCAATGTTCCCTCAAGGACCACATATCAGCCCAACCCATCAGTGTATGTTTTGGTGACTTCCAGGGAAGGATTTATGAAGAAGTATTGCTAGCCTTATATAGCCTCTTTTGAAGCCAGCGTGGTATACCCTGGCAGGCATCTCTTGCATCAAAAGACACATGGACATCTTTTGACATATGACATCATTGTCTCTCATTTATTTTAGTCAAGGCAGCCATTAGCATTCAGGGCATCAGTTTATACTGCCCGAAAGTGCCAATCCCCGAATGCATCATTAAGGTTATAGTACATTAATGCTTTGAACATAGTTCAAACCGTTGCTCTCAAATGTAAAGAACACAACATCATAACTACACAGCTGCCTCCCTCTCCATTATTTCTTCCCTAAAGCATCGTTTACCCTAATTGGAGGAAAATGCCAGTTTTTGACATGGTCACCCCCACTTTTTGCCTGGTATATGGTGCAATTTTGACAGAAGTGCACTGGGTTCCTGCTGTCCAAGTCCCCAGTTCCAGATCTCTTTCCCTAATCTGTACAGTTGTTCCTCCAATTGGCCATATCGCTAGCACCCATGTACGTCCCTAGTAAATGGTACCTCAAAGGTCCCTAAGGGCTGCAGCATGTATTGTGACACTCTAAGGGACCCTTCACCTAACTCATTTAGACTGTCTTTGCCCGCTGCGTGTCTTGGTTCAGATAAAATTGAAAACACAACATGGCACACATCCCTCTGTGCCCTGCCTGCAGTAAAGATAAGCCACCCTGACAGCAGGCCTTGCAGCCGTAAGGCAGTGGGCACTATACTACATGTGTGGGCATAACTGCATAAGCAAATGTGCCCCTGTGATGTCTAAGTGAATTCTTAGATATCACAAGTGAACGGGCAAGCCATTTTAAGTACATGTGCTGAACACTGGTAAATATTAGTTCCCCAGCTACATGATGGCTTCACTGAAATCTATGGTGTTTGGTATCAAAGACCTTGTAATAATAAAACCACACTGATTCCAGTGGTGGATTTATAAATACATGCACCCAGAGGGTACCTTAGACGTGCCCCGTGAAAACCTACCAATCTTTAGTGTGCTGGCTGACTGGTGCAGACCAGCTTGCCACCCCAGGCAGGTTTCTGACCCCATGCAGGGGAGTGCCTACCATCTCTGAGGGCAGAAACAATGCCTGCTCTGGCTGGAGGTGTTGTCACCTCCTCCAAGCAGGTTGGCTAAGTAATCAGCATATCAAGGCAGGAGGCTTCAAAGGCTTCTGCTGCTTTTGATATGTGATCAAGGCTTCCCCAGGCAGGTGGAATGCCAACCCCCTGCCCAGGGTCCATTTGGCACCAGGACAGGTGGAATATTAGATATGCAAGGAGGCATGGTGGCAGTTACACCCCTAAGGTGAGCTGCCTGATGTGCCCTCTTTAGGAAAATTCTGCCATCTTGGCGATGGCAGGATTAGAATCTTTGGGACAGGGTTATGTCCACTTCCCTCAAGAAGTTACTATGTAGGGGGTGTAATGACCCCAAATGGTACGTAGCCCATTGGCTACCACCCTTTACTCCCCTTAATGCTCCTAAATCTAGTATTTAGGGGAGCCCCTGGCAACAGGAAAGCAGATTCTTATGACCTAAGAATGACACCGAAGAGCTACAAAGAGCAAGACCTGAGGAGCAATAACTGACTTGGCACCAACCCTGCTAGCCTGCCTGCTGTCCCCAACAATTGCACCAAAGATTAATAATCCTGTAGCTGCTCTGCCTCCAAAAGTCTGAAAGGACTGCCAGCACTTTAAAGAGCAACCAGCATCTCCTGTGGAATAGTGGGGCTCCTTCCTTGCACCCAAGAAGAACTGGGAGGACTCTGGACCTCGAAAACCCGACATGGTTTGGCGCCTTCTTTTATGATCCCCACCTGCATCAGAATCTGCAACTGTGAGCTCACTCCTCACCACAACAGGGCCCACTCCTCCACCGACTCCCAAATCCAGTATGGGTAGTCAAAGACGGAGGTTTTCTCTTGGAAAATAACTTTCAATTTGGCGGCGTTCCGGAGCATGTACTTCACTACCATAGCTCAGAGCTTTTGCTTTGCCTGTTCTAAAATTATCTGCTGTCTCTGTACCAACCTAGTGAAGTCAGGAAAGATGAGGATTCTTGCGACTCGTGTTTTAGTTTACTTGACATACTAGTCAACTTGATGATAAGGTTCCTGCCTTGGTAGTTGAGGAAATGAGCAATGATAGGTCTCAGTGGGTTCCCAGAATGATGCTTCTGTGTGAGTGTCATGTGGACTTCCTCAATAAGAAAGAAGGGTGAAATCTGGCCCGGAGGCAGAAAGGTTTGGAGCCATATTTCAAGGAACTGCTCAAGCCAAGCTCCCTCTGTCCCTTCAGGAGCCCTAAGAAGTAAAGATTGGTGCACCACGACGTCCCTTGCATTTTTAGGTCAGGCCTAGGCAGCGCTTGCACTGTCTCTTTGAGACTTGCTCCATTCAGGATATGGGCATAAAGCTCCGCTCACTTTCCTCTTGCTCTTGTACCTGTCCTTTGTAAATGGTGGCTTTTTATTAGCCAATAGGCTTAGTAGACCCTCCTTAATACTGCCTTGTCTCTTGTAACCTCCCATGAGGAAACCCCCTGTTACATGTGTTGTTACTCCCTAGGTTTTAATTACAGCCTCAGACCACTATTTTCTGAAAGGGCTTCAGGCAGGACACACACTTGGTCCTATACAAGGCTGGCAGGGGTTACTTTACTCACATCTCATATTTATATGAGACCTTCTATAAATTTCCCTTCATTAGCTCCACACAGAGTACAACCTAATCCGGAATTAATATAATAATTCTTTTGTCACATTTCAAAGCTACTAATTGTATATATGGATATGGCTATTTGAATGTACTTGTGGTACTGTCTTGCATGCAATGCATTATGGGTAGGTTGGCTTTACGATATCTTCTGGTGGGTGCAGTACCATATGTGACCAAAAGAGGTCTCTTTCAGCCACATATAGTACTGCACTCTGCCTCATGGCCAGGTGAAAAACATTATACAACAACTCCAACAAATGTGATACTGATTGCATTTCCAATACAATAGGTCTCGCATTTGTTCAAGTTAGAGATGTTGGCGTTGAAAATTACAATGTTTTTTACTTTTGCTTTTCATGTAAGATCTGGTGGGATAGAAAGCTTTGGCAAAATCACGGCAATGGTGAGAATTGGCCATGGGTGGGTTTTTTTTGCACAAACGTTAGAGCATGATTCTTTTTTTTTTGTCAAACTGTTTATAGGTAAGCTCTTGTTTGAGAAAGTAAGTAGACACAGCTGAGTGTTCCTACTAGTGGCCTTGAGAGCTGGGAGTTGAAGCTGGTTGATCTGCCAGAATGGTGATTTTTTGAATTTTTGAAGGAGTTTCTTGATCAGAGGCTCAATTATGCACCCATATATGATCATCATAGAGAATTCCTTGCACCTCAAATAATCTAACCAGAAAGCACACATTAGGCAAGTCTTCCTCTTCTTGAAATGCTCAGAATCTCTGTAACTGTATTTCTCTGTAGGTATCTACAGCATAACAAAAACAAGCACTGGCAAAGTCACTAGGTCTGGTGTTGGCCACCAGTCTTTTGCGTGTTTTGGTGTGGTTTTTGCAAAACTTTATTATTGGTGAAGCTGCTGGGCCTTCATGAATCTGAAAAAAAACCTTTGGCTAAAAGCAAAAATATTTTTGGGGCGTCAAAAAGCACACATTGACATAGTAGTCCTTGGCACTTACGGGAGCTACTTTGTGAGTGGATGTCCTACTTGTAAAGGGCAGAATGCTGTCACTCATAATGAGGTTAGCCAGTGGCTCAAGTAGGCTGACCCTTCGGCCCATGCTGTTTGCTGAAGTGAGTGGGCAAAACGTGAATGACACAACAACAGACCAATGGAGGAAGAGGGCTGCCTACAGGCCCTAGAAGTATGTATATCATACCTATAATTTTTGTAAAATCAAAAGGTTTTGGCTAACACCATAACTAAAAATCTGCTTACATGTCAAAGAGCTAAATTTGAAAGGCTGTTTAGTTATCAGATACCCTCCTCAGATACCCAGCGAAAAGGACTTCAAAAGGTTGATTATGTGCTGTTCAGCAGAAGCCTCCTCTCAAGTACTTCCTAAATGAGTGTGCATCAGGCGCGCAACGCCCATTGGGCTCAAAGGACTTCAGCCCCCCCCCGTCGTGTGTGGCAGCCCGGACTAGGACAGCTTCCCGGGCACACACACAGCCGCACCCAAGTACTAAAAGACCATTTGCTTGTTAATGAGGCTTTGTTGTTTTTTCACCCATCTAGAGCCCCTACATCTCCACTCTGACTATTGCTGGAAGAATTAGCCCCCCCCCTGAATTCTTTTCTTAGCCCCCTTCCCCCCCGCCCCCCCGGAAATCTTTTCTGAGCCCACCCCCCAAAAAAATGTGCCTCTAGATGCGCCTCTGGTGAGCATCACCCACCATGAATATTTTCTATACCTAACAGTGACATGTAAAGGATGTTGGGACTCAAGCAAGGCACCTTTTGGAACTTTGTCTTCAGACCATCTTCGGATTTACTATCCATTTTTAAGAACAGCCAAAGCTTAAGCTGCTGGTGTCCACTAATCAACATCAACTAAGGAAATCTTAACAATAATTGATAATGAAATTCAATGTCAAACTATCTACTATCTGCGCCCATCGCAGGAAAGGCACAGTGAAAGAGGTAAACCAATAAACAATCGGCATTCTCATTACATTTTCGAAAAACAAATCACTGCACTAAGGATTTTTGCCATTCCATCTGGCGAAATATATACATTTTCGCCTTAATTCTCGCCCCCCTGCTATGTCCCTCCTCTCCTCCTGTTTGCATACTCTCCTCTCGGCGATCCACTGTTCTGAAGATTGAGAGCATGAGACAGAGGGACAGAGAGGTAAGTGGAGTGGGATAGTGAGTGATGTGAATTACAGGAAGAAGGGATCCGGAGGCAGAAATGAGGTACAAACACAGGAGAGGTCTGGTGAGATACATGAGAAAGACAAGAAAGCCAGAAAGAAAGATGGGGAGACGTAGAAGAGGGAGAGTTATGTGGGAGAGGATGTAGCCTCGTGGACAGTCCAGCCTGGCAGATGAAGTGTGTTACCCAGAAACCGGTCCCAGGATGCTTGTTTCTGGTTCAGGGAAGACCTGGCTTGGCAGTTCGGGCTGGACTGTTTTCATGAGGCACAGGGTCAAGACTGATTTGCGTATAGCTAGGTCTGAACTGAGGTGATGAAGTGAGCTAAAGAATGATGATGGATTCAACCCAGATCTGTGACTGGGGGGTGAGTGTCTGAAAAGTTTTGGTTCTCCATCCATCATCTCCTTGTGTTTGCTTTACAATGTGACTGGCAGCAAAACATTATGGGGATGGGGGCAAGAGGATGGTTGGGTGTAAGTGTGGTAAGAGGGGATTTAAGAAAGTAAAGGGAGTGAAAAGAAGAGAAACTAGTCTCTCATTCATTGCAAAGTAAGATCTGACTTGAGCACTGGAAGGATACATCATCTAGTCAAAATACTGTGAGACCGAAATACTTGTAGGTGGGACAGACAAACAAATATGGAGAAAAGCATCAAATCAGATGTATGAACTTGAGCTAAACAACAAAACTATCAAATCATGAGCAAGGTGTTGACCCAAAGTTCAATCTATTTATATGTAATGTACTGGAAACAATCGTCCGTCAACAGATAGCTAAAGATGTCTGTCGCCAAACCTTTAAAAGGAATGAGTTGTGCTAATGCAGATAACCTTCCAAACTCGCTACATGAACCATACAACAACAAATAGATTAGCATTCTTTGACAGTGCTTGACAAAGTTGGTGGATTACTTTGATTATTTTCAATTACATCAGCTTTATTCTTAAAATGTTAATAAGTCCAGTTATTCTGTGAAAGTTGGTTTAATATTTTGTTTAGATTGTAGAAACATTGTTCTTTTTAAGTTGGAAAGGCCTGGTTATGTGGCTGCATTTAAATACACAAAATACATAAGGAATAATGTTTTACATAAGGAATAAAGGTTCAACGGTCAACACCACACCATGGACGGGTTATAGAAACGCATGCTGTTGAACCAGATAAGGTCATAAGTCCCAGATTGCCAAGCTTCCATAAGGTGATGGAGCTTCAAGGCGTATGGTCTCAAATCTCTGCTGTGGCTGGCAGTTCAAGCATTAACTTCCTTCAAAACCCTACAAAGTGCTCATTGTTTGTTGTACGGATCTTCTTCAGATTTCATCAATTTCTCCTTGGCCAGATACAGACTAAATCGACCTCTGTGGTCTCAGCAACTTCCTTAAATTTCCTTTTGAAATTCCTCTATTTTGTAAAGCTTGTTTAGGTGGACTCTCTTGTTCAGTACCGGCCCCAGCCCCTGGAAATCTCTGCTGCTTGCTCTAAGATCCATTACTGTCCATTTCTGATTCAGGAAACATCTAAAAATGTTTCTATTTGACAAGGCTTGTGCATAACCACTTTTCTGCCATCTATTTCTAAACTGTTCTGCTTTAAGCAGCAAGAGAAATGTCTGGGTTCTTGAACGCTCTGTAAATGATCTATAACATATTTTGGAGTAAGGCTCCATTAGGGTGAGGTATATCTGGAGCCTAAATGAGGATATCACAGAATAACCAGATCATCTGAAAATGACATATACTTTATATCTGTGTATCCTGCTGCTGTATCCTTGGATATGGGAACTTTCCTAATGAGAGAGCTGGCGTTACAACATGCAACTCTTATTTTTGTCTTGGGGACCTGTTCGCATGTTGTTGATTTTCTTCAAACAGTTGGTGGACTGCTAGAACTGAAATCCTTCTCCTCAAAATCGAGTCAATGGTTCTTGTTAAGCAGCATGAGAGGTTAGGAACCCAACAAGCGTGTTATACTCCAAGAAAAACTTTTCTTGATAAACCCAAGTCCTCAACTGGGTTCTCATTAGTCCATTTATTGTATATTTCTAAACAAATTTAGGTATATCATCAACCTTAGCATAATGGTATAAAAATACAAGGAAAATAGGATGAATCCAAATCTCTGGAACCAATTCACCCTATACAATAAAGAGAAGACCACTAGTACAGTTATTGCTACATAGATTATCAGAAGACAAAAATGTAAATTCGATTGCATCAGGCTCCTTTAACCCCTTCTGTGCCCCGCCCTTTCCACGCCCTGTGCCGGGCGTTTCATTAGCGGGCGGGGTTCATGACGAGATAGTCTCGTCATGGGCACAGCGCAACCGCGCTCCATGACGAGACTATCTCGTCATGGGCACTGAAGGGGTTAAGAAACCCCTGAATTCCCTAACTATCCCTACACTACTTAAAGGGAAGTGCTAATCTAGCAATGTTCGAAAGGAAAGCATAAAAGGTGTCAGCTGTCAGAGTCTTCCTAAGAAGAAACTCCAACCAGAGTCATGTAGCATAAAGCCACAATCACCAAGTGAGGTCTGTACCTCAAGGGGTCTCAACAAAGAGTGTGCACTGTCACTAACTATGATAAAACATAAGCAGCCACCAAGTACAAGCACATCCTACAGACTTTGGGTACATTTCTATTGTCCCAGCGTCCTCCAATGTCTTCTTCTGCACCTCCTGCTTCACACAGCAAAACATCCCACATGTACTTGGTGCCATCGCTGTCTCCATTGAGAACTCATCTGTCCTTATTTTTCGCATTCCTTCCCAGATCTTTCTATCTGCTAAAACAATAGACCCTTCTCTAAACTAATGAAGCCTTGTCCACCTGCAGTGGGAACACAAAATACATGCAACATTTCATGGTACAAGCAGAAATGCAAAGTTAAACGCTAGTCAGGGAAGTGAGTTAGAAATACTTTCCAGGCCACAGTTAGGCTAAAGTAGGATTACACAGCCTTCTCGGTAATTCCCAAACCATACATTATGGCATACATCTTATCATTATTGAGCGCCAAATTGTATCATATTACTATCACCATTTAAACGTTTAATCATTTTTGCAAACGTGTAAATGACATTCTTTACTTGGGTGTCAGTGTGAAATTCTAAATTGTCAGTTAAATCTCTAACACACATGGATGATTTGTTTAATTAGGGAATTACTTGGACATCTCAAAACTTTAACCCTTTTTAGTCCTACATTAGTCACACAGAATATATGTGAGTGCAGACTACCCATGATGACGATGCACTCCCATGTGAGTGCAGACTACCCATGGTGACGATGCACTCCCATGTGAGTGCAGACTACCCATGATGACGATGCACTCCCATGTGAGTGCAAACTACCCATGATGACGGTGCACTCCCATGTGAGTGCAGACTACCCATGATGACGGTGCACTCCCATGTGAGTGCAGACTACCCATGATGACAGTGCACTCCCATGTGAGTGCAGACTACCCATGATGACGATACACTCCCATGTGAGTGCAGACTACCCATGGTGACGATGCACTCCCATGTGAGTGCAGACTACCCATGATGACGATGCACTCCCATGTGAGTGCAGACTACCCATGATGACGTTGCACTCCCATGTGAGTGCAGACTACCCATGATGACGGTGCACTCCCATGTGAGTGCAGACTACCCATGATGACAGTGCACTCCCATGTGAGTGCAGACTACCCATGATGACGATGCACTCCCATGTGAGTGCAGACTACCCATGATGACGGTGCACTCCCATGTGAGTGCATTGCACTCCCATGTGAGTGCAGACTACCCATGATGACGGTGCACTCCCATGTGAGTGCAGACTAACCATGATGACGATGCACTCCCATGTGAGTGCAGACTACCCATGATGACCATGCACTTCCACTCTCAGTTAAGGGCGGGAGTCAAACCACGCTCCTCCAGACAATGCATACATTTTTAATGACCGGGGTTTCCCACCTCCCAGTCTGCAGGAGTTAGTATTTCAGGCCGAAATGACAAATATACAGGACAGGCAAATATTGTCTACCATTCCTCGTGTTGACGAGTTTTATTGAATAATGTATGCAGCTTGAACATGTGGTCAGCGGTGGGTGCTTGGGGAGAAACCCAATCTGACATTTGTGCGCACGAGTCTGTTTTCAGAAAGTGCACTGTCATATTATACTGCGGCAAGGGAGCGCGCACAAGCTGCTGCTGACACAGATCCCATGATAATTCCTACGATGAAGCGCTTCTCTTTTCTGGGTCTGGCTAGCGCAAGGTTCAGCTTTCCAAGTGTTTTTTTTTGCATCTTTCATATAGCGCGAACTCGACCCGAAAGTATTGGAGCGCAGTACATGAGCACCGTATTTACATTACACATTTAGGCGGGGGAGATGAAGTGATTTGCCCAGAATCACAGGATTGTGAAGTGTTGGCAGTGTTGGAGCGAAGGATGTCGAGTGTGTTTGGAATGCCATTGACGGGGAGCGAACAGCACTCATCGTCATAGTGACATGAGGCCATGTTTCGTTGTACAGCACTAGCTTTCACTAGATGTTTAATGCAACGTGCTTCCCTAAAGACACGTGGCGCGTTCCACACTCTGCCAGAGTGTTTCAAGCGAAGGAAGGAAGGTGACAAATATTCAACGGCAATCACAGTGCAGCGAAGGAGCTGCTCAGTGACTGCTCGTACCTCTTCAGGATGTTTCACCAGCAGTCCCACAGCAGAAAGGATAACTTAACCCGTGACCTGTTAGAAGTGTGAATATTCAGTTGTATCTGACTGAGCTGACAAATACTCTTCCTTCACACCCATCAGGCAACATGTGGAACCCGACAACAGGGCCAAGGTAAATAGGCGATGGGCTTTAACTTGCCCCTGTGAACGCTCTGATGTGGTTGAGAATACTAAATGAGTATAATAAAATGTCCAAACCATCCCTATATGGAGGGAGAGGGTGTCCTATCTATAGATGATTGGCCATGGGTTCTTGTGTCAGCAGTTCAGATAGTCTGACCTGTACTTTTTGTTTCCTCTTGCTGACAAGCAGGCATAAATAATGTCATTCTCCTCCAGCTCACATTATATTCACGTTTCAGGGTCTGATTTTGTATGAAGGATCTTTAGGTTCTGTACACAGATCAAAATGGTTTCCTCAGTCAAAAGTGGTGACTACTTCTTCTGCCACACTACCGTCGTGTGGGGTCATTTAAGCAGAATATTAAAGCAGTTCAAAGCAAACCTGTCAAAAATGACTGTGGGGCTCAGATAAAGCAAGGATTTGCTATGTCAATAGGTCACGCCACCTATTGCCCTTGCCAATGTTTTTAGCAACACACTGCATAGTATTCACCATGCTGTGCAGCATGCTGTGTAGCATGGCTAAAGTGAAAGAAAGCAAGCAAAAGCCTGTGATCTGGCCACCTGTTTCATGTTGTAGGCCCGAGCACCACACGTGCGCGCACCTACAAAATGATGCATGCCTTCTTTTCATTTTAGTTACCCATCTGAGTTGGATTAGTAACTGAAAAGAAAATGCGTACTCACGTGATTTTTGTTTTAAGTATGCAGGGGCGGGGAGTGGAAGCAATTTCGGGGAGGGAGCAGGGCAAATGCCGAAGCAACATGGGGACGATGGGGGGACCGAAGAAAAATCAAAGAGGACGCGAATGGAACAAGGGGAGGGCTGGGGGCACAAAAGCAACAGGGGGAGGTCGGTAGCAAAAGAAATCTAGGGGTTTGGGGAAAACATCACAGAAAGAGCGAGTGGGGTGGTACAATGGGGAGAAGCCCATGGGTGAGCACAGGAAGGGGACAGGGAGAAGCAGCCAGACAACAGAGGGCAGCACAGAGTGCCAGGGCACAGAGGTGTAAGAGGAAGAGTTCTAGAAAACACATGACACACACTATACTCTAAGGGAGTGTTTCACACAATAGAAAAAAAGTAGTGCATGAAAAGCAAGCAGTGGAATCAGCAATGCCACCCAATCAAAGAGGCAATACTCCCTGGGAGGGACCAGCACAAGATTAACAACCTGGGACACAAATAAGAAGCAAGCAAATGAGCGTGACAAAGAAAAGCAACCAATGGTAAACAATTGGTGGGCTCCATGCCCCTCTATGTTCTTGGTAATCCACAAAGTATCCCGCAACAGATAGCACATGCATTGTCTAGTAAGCTCAGCCTAAAAACACACACATATGGGGCCTCACCTCTACTTTTTATGTGACGTGGTGCCTGATTCAAAGTTTTAAAAAGTATCCCCAAGGAAAGAGAAGTTGTCCTAGTTTTTATTCAGCATGTGGCACCATTTAGTGGCTTTTCCATGGTAGCTGCAGATCATAATTAATAAACAATAACAAAAAATGATAGGCTTGCATTTTAAATCTAGAAATAGATTTGAAGTCGGAGCTCTGGGCCCTGCGAAAGGTCGCCCAGGGGCGAGATGGTCCCTCTAGCTCTCCCATCCCTCTGCCACTGTGACAGATGTTGCCCATAGTACACTTCAGTTCCACTTTTCCTTTAGCACAAAGTTTGTGTGAACACTTGAATTTGCCATAGCAACCAGTACAAATGCAGATAGCACTTAACAGTGCCATTTTCATGTCAAGTTAATCCAAAATCATGGAGGAAAAAAATAATTCTGCTCTAGTGACATCCAAGATAGCAGATGTTCACTTTCTTATACATTGTCACTCTCTAGGACAGAGCCAATTCTTTCTGCCTATAGGAGAATTCCTGGGGTCACACTGCTGTGACTTGTTCTGGTGTGTACTATCATCAGGCGTCCATACTGTAGAAGAGATCAGGCGGCCTCTTATTAAACAACCCCCACTCCCAGTCTGCAGCACAAGTACCATCCCAGTGAGCCAGCGCATGCACTGTAGACTGCGCAGCATGAAAGCATGGGGTAGAGCAGCACTAGCTGCTCAATTGTCCTTTGCAGACGACTCCCCCGACCCTTGAGGTGAGCTCTGAACAGCAGCGGCCCATTTGTATGGGCAGAATGGCCACACCCCCACCTTTTTCCAAGCAGGAAGAGTGTCTGTCAGGCTAAACAAAGGTCATCGTGACGGATATTCTTCTGGTTCAGGTCAGGCAGCCAGAAGGTAGACATGTGCTACATGTGCAGGCTCCTGGCTGCCTGAGCTGAACTTTGCCTGGTTGAGGATTTCACAGCCCTATGAGTGTGACCTCCTCAGCCTGGCAAGAGTGTCACAAGGCCCTCTCCCTTGTGGCACGGGGGAGCGTCATCAAATGCCTCGGACCTGGGCAATTTTAAGCCCTGTCATGCCCAGTCCAACTTGCTTTGGTGTTCCCATTGCGGTGTCTCTTTATTAGGCACCACCATGGGAACGCCATAGGATCATCTACCTGACTATGAGAAAACTCGTAATCTGGCCGGCGGTAAGTTTTGCCAGTGTGGGAGCGGGGCGGTGGCATGCCACCCTGCTTCCACACCGCCAAACTCGGAATCAGGCCCATAGTATTTTGTACTGGAAGGGAGCCCTTCCAGTACAAAACCTATGCTAGACTCATACACACACCTTTGCACTATGACGCAAAGGTGTGCGCATGGCACTCGTCAGCAAAAGTCTGCGCTATGGAGAGGGGAGCAGAGTGCTATATCTCTGTAGATACTGTGCTCCCCTGTGCTATCTTCTCACAAAGTGCAACATTTTCTACTGCTGCGCTGTGTTGTGTGAGAATTTAGTAAATCTGCCCCCCTAGTGAATGTGCACTGGGGAGAATATGTGTTTCCTTTGAAAACTTTCAGAAACATGCTGCATCTCTTATCTCCTAAGGTCTGCGTGCCCTCCTCCATCTGATTCCTTTTGATACAAATTTTATTGGATGCTGCCGATGTCATGAAGAGGAATTAGGGAGATGCATTTCCCATTACTGTCACTCCCCCACCCACAGACCCTGTGGCACCTGCTCAAGGGATCTTCACAGAATCAAAGCCCAGAGTTTTTGTTGGGATTCAAACCTGTCAGATGAAGTTACTCATAAGCATCTGCGGCAACAGCTTTTGCCTGCAGTGATTGATATATGCAGCCCACAGAAAGATCTCAGCAGCAGGAACACTCATGAGCTAAACTATCTCATGAGATTGAATCGCTGACCTTTGGGTTACAGATTGATCGCTGTAGGAGCAGGTGATCTATTGGTCCACCATACTGAGATGACAACTTGCCGCATCAATCTCTCTTCAGTAGACACATTAAACTGCTGAGCCATTCTTCATGCACTGGAACTTAATGCCTTTCAGGTTACACGATGATCTCTTTTTTAGGTGCATTAACCAGCTGCCCTATCTGACTGATTTGCATATGGCCATGTATGAACTGGGGTGGCAGCGTGGGCTAAAGAACGGTGATGGATCAAACCCAGATCTGTTGACTGGGTGTGAGTGTTTGATTGGTTCTGATGCTCCGTCCATCACCACCCCCTTTTGTACCGCTTTGTTCGCCATAAGTTGGCAGGGTATGCTCAGACGTGAGTCCCTTGCTCACTTTGCCACTGGATTCAAGCAAGCCTGGCTGAAGACGGCTGAAATGCCAGAAACCGGTCCTAGGAAGCTTGTTTCCCGTCCAGGGAAGGCATGGCTTGGTAGTTCGGGCTGGACTGTTCCCATGAGGTACAGGGTCAGACTGATTTGCATATGGCCATGTCTGAACTGGGGTGGCAGAGTGGGCTAAAGAACAGTGATGGATCAAACCCAGATCTGTTGACTGGGTGTGAGTGTTTGATTGGTTCTGATGCTCCGTCCATCACCACCCCCTTTTGTACCGCTTGTTCGCCATAAATTGGCAGGGTATGCTCAGACGTGAGTCCCTTGCTCACTTTGCCACTGGATTCAAGCAAGCCTGGCTGAAGAAGGCTGAAATGCCAGAAACCGGTCCTAGGAAGGTTGTTTCCGGTCCGGGAAGGCATGGCTTGGCAGTTCGGGCTGAACTATTCCCATGAGGCACAGGGTCAGACTGATTTGCATATGGCCATGTCTGAACTGGGGTGGCAGAGTGGGCTAAAGAACGGTGATGGATCAAACCCAGATCTGTTGACTGGGTGTGAGTGTTTGATTGGTTCTGATGCTCTGTCCATCACCACCCCCTTTTGTACCGCTTTGTTCGCCATAAATTGGCAGGGTATGCTCAGACGTGAGTCCCTTGCTCACTTTGCCACTGGATTCAAGCAAGCCTGGCTGAAGACGGCTGAAATGCCAGAAACCGGTCCTAGGAAGGTTGTTTCCGGTCCGGGAAGGCATGGCTTGGCAGTTCGGGCTGAACTGTTCCCATGAGGCACAGGGTCAGACTGATTTGCATATGGCCATGTCTGAACTGGGGTGGCAGAGTGGGCTAAAGAACGGTGATGGATCAAACCCAGATCTGTTGACTGGGTGTGAGTGTTTGATTGGTTCTGATGCTCCGTCCATCACCACCCCCTTTTGTACCGCTTTGTTCGCCATAAATTGGCAGGGTATGCTCAGACGTGAGTCCCTTGCTCACTTTGCCACTGGATTCAAGCAAGCCTGGCTGAAGACGGCTGAAATGCCAGAAACCGGTCCTAGGAAGGTTGTTTCCGGTCCGGGAAGGCATGGCTTGGCAGTTCGGGCTGAACTGTTCCCATGAGGCACAGGGTCAGACTGATTTGCATATGGCCATGTCTGAACTGGGGTGGCAGAGTGGGCTAAAGAACGGTGATGGATCAAACCCAGATCTGTTGACTGGGTGTGAGTGTTTGATTGGTTCTGATGCTCCGTCCATCACCACCCCCTTTTGTACCGCCCTATCTTACATAGCGGGAACGTGTGACTTGCAGGTTACACAATTATGCCAAAAGGGGACACAAAGAAGAGAATGCAGGTTGGAGCTGTGCAAAACCACAAAGGGAGTCCCAGGTAGAGTCAACTTAAGAAAGCAGCTCAGGGAATGTCAGTCCTTTGGAGTAGGCTCTCAGGAAGAGCAGATAACCAACCTGGCACCCAGACACAATGACTGTTACATAAACACTAAAATTGTAGCTGTTCACAACTGACACAACAGGCTGTAATGTCATGTTGAATATTCTTTTATTGAATAAGCAGAAACAGTTTATATGGATATAATTTGCTCGTGAAGGAGCACTGTTCTTGAATTACCTATTACAGATTAGTTTACCTTAAACAAATGCATCCTTTTGGTTTGTGGTGAACTCTGCTTGGAGTCCATCATTACAGTGAATTTCTTCCAATGTGATTGGTTCCTCCGAATCTTCAATTTGTGGGGATTTAACATTTTTAGCCCTACCCTCCTTACACGCTCTATTTGCTGTATAGTCATAGATTGGGCTGGCATGCTATAAAGTTTTTTGTAATATTTCAACATTTCTATATTTATTGAGTCTTGGCTATTGACTATATAACCCCCTTGATTTTTAGTGCTGTGATAGGTTTTTCATTGGTGTGTGGCTTGGTCAGCCATGATCAAAGCCTACCTTACGCCCACCTCTTCATGTTCACTAGCCATATATTTTCTTTTAGTTAAAGAGGACTGAGTTATCTGTTCCTCGTCTCTAGGTCTGTTTCAGTTGTCTTAGGTCCCTCTGTAATTCTGGGCTTTCCACCACTTTCATCACCATATCTTTTAAGACTTTTTCCAATTTCAGTCTATTTCTTAATGTAGCCCTGCCATCCTGTGTGCAGATAGACAAATATTCCTTGCATATGATTTGAACGCATCCCATTTTAACACTGAACCTTCATTTATTTCAAAGTATTGCATTATAGGTTCTCTTACTGTGTGAGTACAGACTATACTGTCTACTAATGCAGCCTTTAATCTCCACGATGGCTTCTGTGATCGATAAAGCATTATTATTGATCAATGTGCATTCCATCTTTGAGGCCAAATCCACTTTCTTCATTTAAAAAATTAAGTCTGCAAAAAAATGCCCCAATTAGCTTTTTAAAGTTGTAAAATTACTTTCTAACCGCCCTCCCTGCAGATTTCTAACATCTCTCAATTTTTCTTTGGTGAATTGGCCAACTTCTTTCGAGACAAGATTTTAAACATTTATATGAAGTTTGATTATTCCAGCATTCAGGAGTTTTATCCATGATCTCCTATCCATCCTCTCTGAAGCACTCGCTGGTGCTATCTTCCTTTGCTCCTGTCACAGTACCACAGGTTAAAGAACTCTTGATGGGCATTAAATCTGGCGTCCTTCTGGATCCTTGCCCCCCCCAAAATCTTACAACTTGACCCAGATATAGTTGCGGAACATTTGACTATGACTTCTAACAAGATCTTCGAGGCTGGTATCTTTCCCAGCTATGGAATGAAACTATTGTCATCCCTCTGCTAAAGAAACCTAACCTTGAATCTGAGGATTAAATAATTATCTTCCAATCTCGTTACTGGCTGCCCTGCCAAAGTTTTGGAGAAACGTATAAATCAGGAATTCATGAAATGTATTGATTCTTATGATCTTCTTGGTCCATCTCAGAGTAGGTTCAAGAGTGGCTATAGCACAGAGACCACGTTAGTGATGGTGGCAGACTGTATCCGAAGTCAGGTTGATCAAGGCGGAGCTGCAATTCTGTTCATGCTGGACTTGTCTGCAGCTTTCGATGCGATCTCTTGTAAGCAGATAGTCTATTGCGTACGGCACCTGGGTGTGGAAGGCAAGGCGCTAAGCCTTTTTCACTCCTTTCTTGTGGCTAGGGTGCACGTTGTTAGCTGCAGACAGTTAAGGGCCAAGGCATTTAGTCGTCCATGTGGGACCCCGCAGGGCTCCTCGCTTAGCCCCACCCTTTTTAACCTCTGTTTCACCACTGGCAACTGTGGTCGTTCTTTTGGTGTTCAGGTTTTGCCCTATCCTGATGACACCCAAATCATCATGTCAATAACACACAGTGTGCCTTTGGTGATAGAAAGGTTCAAGAACTGTATGGCAAGAATTAGAAATTGGATGAAAGAACATTTTTTTGAAATTGAATGCTGATAAATACAGAGGTGTTGGTTTCGGTAGCACAGCAGCACCTCTGGTCAGAACTCTGATGGCCCGAATTGTGTGGTCCTTTATCGACTCCAGTCGTAGGTCAAAAATGTAGGGGTCTTTTTAGACAACTCTCTGACCTTCAATCTGCAGGTTAACCGTACCACCAGCACTTGCTTTTACTTCATCAGATCTCTGAAAAGGTCTTCCCGTTTATGCTGCCAGAGCTCCACAAATTGTTGGCTGTGGCTTTGGTCTACTCCCGCATGATTTATTGTAATGCTCTCTAGTTGAATATCAATAATTTCTCTCTTAACAAGCTCCAGGTCATTCAAAACATGACGTCTCATCTTATCATAGGCATTCCTAAACATCTTTCAGTGGCCAAGGGTCTTCGGCCTTTCACTGGCTTCCAGTCAGGAAGTGAGTGATAGTCAAAGTGCCATGCATGGCCTTTTTCGGCCAACACGTCAGTGATATGTGCCTAAAAGGCCACTCTGCTCCACCTATAGAAGAAAGGTGATAGTTCACAAGATTCACAGAAACAGATGGGGTGCCTTCTCTTTCTCATATGCTGTGGCCAAACAGTGGAGCACCTTACCTCTGCTATCACGGGATCCGAAAAGATCTCTGTTTATCGAAAAACATCTGAAAACCTGGATTTTTTCATCCTAGCCCCTGGCGCAGAGCAGGCTGTTTTCTTTTTTTCCGTGTTTGGTGCTTATGTTTTAGGTGACTTTAGCACCTTGACACCTTCGGGTATAGCCACACTTTAGAAATATTCTTTTCATTTCATTTAATTTCATTTCTCTAGTCCCCATTTTTGATGTATTAGTAATAAACAGTGGCTTGATAACGTTTTAGCGAAATACTCAGTGTGTATCATGTAGTCATGTAGATGTAATAATTGGAGGAATGCATCTAATCTTATTTGCAGTTTGTGCACAGGAAATAGTGAGAGTGTTTCACAGCTTCCATGTGCATAGCCCTCTATTTATCAGTCAACTACCATTGATCTACACATTTTGCAAACGCGTCCACTATGGACATAGTGCCCGTGTTCCTCAGTGGTGGGAACGACCTGTCCATGATTACAACTATCACTGTGTTGAAATCCACTGACATAGAAAGCCGGAATTTGTATTGGCGCTATCAAATTTGGTTGCAGAGAGAAATGAAGAATTACATTTTTGGAGTGTTGATTGTGTTTGTGGAGGAGAATACTAATGGTTTTCCATCTAGCTGCTCTTCTACTATCACTGTCAGGTTCCTACAGCTCCTCGGGATCGGATCGATGCTCGTTATGGTCCACCTCTCGATAGCTCCAAGTCTGATTGCTATTACAGCGCAGAACATTGAAGTGATCGAGCGAGGGAAGGAAAGGGTGGGGACAGCAGGGAAGGAGATCTGAAATGAGACAAGGACAGCACGTTAACAACACTATACCTCCTCCCACCACTCTACCCGTCTAAGCTGTAAGGGAGGTTATGATACTAACTCGGAGCTACCTGTAAAGAAAATAAGGGTGCCCAATCGCTGGTGACCTGTGGCCTGTTCACCCTAACACTCGGGCGTCTCTGGGACAAAGCAGGGTTGGACCAAGAAAAGAAGGTTTCACTAAAAAACAAATGACATCAAGATTAAACACACCAATCCTACTCTCATGTAATTCTCACTAGGCAGGCATTCCACTTCTTCTCCACCCGTACCTAAAAATGGCTTGGCATCCACCTCTCAATGAGCGTATGAATGCATGTGATCCAACCACAATCCTCAGATAGGCAAAATAAACGAAGAATAATTTGTGTGCAAACCAAGTTCAATCCTTGAAACCAGAAAACGTAAATCCACTCACTCCCGTGAGAAAAAACTGTGGGAATAAACAAAATGTTCCGTGTTCTGCTCCACACGGTGTTACCGGTGTTACCGGTGTTGCCGCAAACCAAAATAGGGCAGTAACGCTTTAGTATATACAGTTATGGAGGTTCTTTGGCGCCGGTATTCCTACCACTCGCATGAGCCTACAGACGTGTGGCTCTCCAACGAGGAGGAACACCTGGCTTTAATAACACTGTAGGGTCCATAAGGCAAAGTTCACCTCCCCTCGTGGCTTAGGCAGTCTTTATCGGGTAGTCGTCATGCTGCAGTGGGGGTAGTATACTGAGTGGTGCACAGCACCCTTACCACAACCACCGCACGTTACTCCCCACAAGATCTCTGCTCTGTCACATACACCTCCACTCGTTCTCGGGACAAGTCAGGACCGGATTCTGAGTGCCGCTTCGTCTCCTGACGGAACGGACTTCGCAAACAAAAAATGAGGACAGCAACCAAGACGCGCTGCTTCCTCACGGCTTCCAGGATAATCGGCAAAGACGCCAGCGCGGAAGTGCTCTATGAAGCCTTCCGCGTCTGCGCGCGCATGCCGGAAGCACAAAGGCTCATGGGAATTGTAGTCACCAGAGCGGAGATCGCGGGAATGCTGAAAATAACCCAGGGGTTCTGGTGTGGCAATGCGTGTTTCTGGTGTGGCAATGCGTGTTTCTGGTGTGGCAATGCGTGTTCCTGACAGTACACCCCTCTTAGGCGACTTCCTCAATGGGGATTTCGATTGTGAAAGGCACGGAGCAAACGGGGTGCATGTATGGCCGTTGCCGGTTCCCAAGAATTATCTTCCGGTCCATACCCCTTCCATGCTATCAGATACCATTTTTTCCTTCCTCTTGTTTTTGAGTCCAATATCTTGGCTATCTCGTATTCCTGTTCTTTGTTAATCCATATGGGACTTGGCTTCTTTTTGACTGGGGTGGTAGACGGCTTGAGCAGGGATACATGAAACACAGGATGGATGTGTAGTGATAGAGGCAAAGCGAGTTTCACCGTTACAGGACTTAGAAGTTTTAGGATCTTATAGGGCCCAATATATTTGGGGTTGAAAAGGGATCGCTTTTTGAAGTGAATATTCTTTGTGGACAGCCATACCATATCACCTCGTTTATACTTGGGACCTACCCGACGATGTTTGTCGGCTTCTCTTTTGTATCGTTCTTTTGCCTTTTGTAAATGGGTTTGTGATTTTCTTAGAGTTCTCTGTATGTGTTTAACTCTATCTAGTACCTCAGGAAGATTATTTCCCACTTCGGGGTGAAGAAAGGGAAGGAACCTAGGGTGGAAGCCATATGTGTTGTAGAAAGGGGTTGCTTTTGTGGAGCTATGTAGGGTGCTATTGTAAGCCACTTCGGCTACCCATAAATGATCCACCCAAGCCTCTGTTGTAGAATCAACATAACACCTTAGATATTGTTTGAGAGTTTGGTTAACCCTTTCTGTCTGCCCGTCAGTCTGGGGGTGGAAACTGGTGGACAATGCTACTTGTACCTGTAGGGCCTCACACCATACTTTCCAGAATCTGGCAGTGAATTGTGTCCCTCTATCGGAAACTATGCGTTGTGGCAGTCCGTGTAGACGAACAACATGTGTCAATAACAGTTTGGCTAATTGCCCTGCTGTGGGGAGTTGTTTACAGGCAATAAAATGCCCTAATTTTGTGAGATAGTCGACTACGACCAGGATGGTGTCGCAACCTTGATCATTGGGTAGTCCCGTGATGAAGTCAACAGAAATATGTTTCCATGGAACTGTGGGTGTGGGTAAGGGTTGAAGCAGCCCCTGCGGTTTCAGGTGTTCAGTCTTCATGCGGGCACAGGTCTCACATTTCTGTATCCATAGTGTTACATCTTTACGAACACTGGGCCACCAGAACTGTCTTTTAATGCGATCCAGAGTCTTTACCACACCGTTGTGCCCAGCACTAGGTACGTCATGGCACCATTGGAATACCTGTTTCTGTAGGGTTTTTGATGGTATGAGAATCATTTGATTATACATGAACAAGCCTTGTTTTTCTTTCCACTCAGGGTGTTTCCGGATCCATGATCTCCATTTACAGGTTTGGCTTCCTGTTGCGACTTTCTGCAAAAAATCATTCGTTTGCACAGCGCAAACTACTTTTCGAGGGGGTATGATGGCATGTTCAATGGGTGCTTCTTCTTCACGAAGAGATTCTTGTCGGGTAAGGGCATCTGCCTTTTTATTGTCCTTCCCCGGTCGAAATGTGACCACGAAGTCGAACTCTTCAAAAAAAAGCATCCACCTTAGTTGTCTGGGTGTTAGATGCCTAGCAGAGCGCATGAACTGCAAATTTCTGTGGTCGGTATAAACAGTTACTCTTTCTTTGGCTCCTAATAAGAAGTGTCTCCATTCGGTAAATGCAGTCTTGATCGCCAACAGCTCTTTCTCGGCGATGGTGTAGTTTCTTTCCGCCTCATTTAACTTTTGAGACATAAACGCAATGGGATGCATTTGTCCCGTAGTATCGTTTCTTTGTGACAAAACGGCTCCTATAGCAGCCTCTGATGCATCGGCCTCCACGATGTATGGTCTTTCCGGGTTGGGATGTGCCAGAATGGGGGCCGTAATAAAGGCATTCTTTAAGTCATCAAATGCTCGTTGGGCTTCGATGGACCATCGAAAGGGATTCCCTTTTTTGAGCAACTTGGTGATGGGCGTCACTGTTTTGGAGAAATGATGGATGAAGCGCCTGTAGAAATTAGCGAACCCCAAAAAACACTGCACATCGCGAACATTCTGTGGTTCAGGCCAATCCTTGACTGCTTGCACTTTTCTTTCCGCCATCACCTGCCCTCTGGGAGTAAGCATTACGCCCAAGAATTCTACAACATCCACATGAAACTCGCATTTGCTGAGTTTACAGTATAAATTGTTGAGGCGTAGAGCTTGTAACACTGAGCACACGTGTTGGACATGTTGCGTCTCAGACGTAGAATATACCAGGATGTCGTCTATGTAGACGACTACGAATTTGTCCATGAATTCACGTAACACTTCGTTCAGAAAGAACTGAAATGCCGCTGGGGCATTGCAGAGGCCGAATGGCATCACCAGGTATTCGTAAAGACCATATCTTGTTTTGAAGGCGGTTTTCCATTCATCTCCAGCTCGCATCCTCACAAGGTGGTAGGCTCCTTTGAGGTCTAATTTAGTGTAGATGGATGCGGACTTTACTTGTTCCAATAGCACTGGAATCAATGGAAGTGGGTAACGATTCTTAACCGTGATGTCATTCAATGCCCTGTAATCGATACATGTTCGAAGCTCTCCATTGGCTTTTGGAATGAAAAACAGGGGTGATGCGGCAGGTGATTTGGACGGGCGGATAAACCCCAACTCCAAATATTTATCCAAATATTGACGTAAATGCTCATTTTCCTTTTCCGTGAGAGCATAAATACGCCCGCACGGAACCACAGCCCCAGCTACCAGATCTATCTGACAATCGTATTGTCTGTGTGGCGGCAGAGTTTCTGCCTGGATGTCATTGAAAACGTCACGGAATCCTTCATAACGAGCGGGTAGGATGATGTCTTTTTCTGCCGCTGTTGCGATCCACTGCTGAGAAGAGAGGGCTTGTGAGGGTGTCGACGAAGGCCTAGAGCAATGTTGGTTACAGTACTCGGAGTTGAAGTGTATAGTTTTCGTTTTCCACTGGATATGTGGATCATGTTTTTGGAGCCATGGGAGTCCCAAGATAATACCATGCTGAGGGGACCTGATGATGTTAAAGTCGAGGGTTTCTTCGTGGTCGGGAGTACATCTGACCTCCACCTCTTTAGCTACAAAGCATATCGGACCTGAGTCCAGCACACGTCCGTCTACCGCTACCACGGCTTCGGGTAGTGCCTTTTTCGTGAGCCTTACCCCCAGTTGTGTGGCAACTACCTCATCCATGAACGTGCCTGTGGCACCGGAATCCACTAGGGCTTGAGCCTCTTTCCATTCTTCGCCGCTCTGTATTTCAATGGTGATATAAAAGAATCGGTTTATGTCTGCTGCATTTAAAGAGGGTACATGGATAGCGCTCGAGGGTTCCCCTCCTTGCTGTCTCGAGCGATCTAGTTTTCCGACTCCTTTTTGGTGAAAGCAGGGGTCTCCTTTCCCACAGCGCCTCGGGTGGTTTGAGGTCTCTGAAGGCAATCTCTAACAAAATGTCCTCGTTTACCACAATAGAGGCAAAGACCATTCTTCCTTCTTGTATTTTTCTCTTCGCTGGTTAGCGGAGCTCTTACAGCTCCTATCTCCATGGGTTCGACGGGAGTTGTTGGTGACTCTCTACTACGGGCTCTGTCATAACGCAGGGGGGCTCGTTCCTTTCTTCGGGTGTCGCCTTTTCTATCACCTAACCGATGTTCTAATCGTAGGGTAAGGTTGATCAAATCCTTACAGGAGGTTGGTTGGGGATCGATCTGTGCAATGATGTCCTTTAATTCGTCCCTCAACCCTTGATAATAGATTGCGAATTGTTTCTCCTCTGGCCAGTTGGTTTCTGCCACCAGACGCCTGAAGGTAGTAAGGTAAACCACCAGTTCCTTGCCTCCCTGCCTCAATTCCAGCAGTTCTCGGTCGGCAGATAGTGTATGAGCCCGACGGTCGAAGATGTTCTCGAACTCTTCTCTGAAGCCATCCCAATCATATAGGAGGGGGTCGTCTCTCTGAACTAAGGGAACTGCCCATAGAGCTGCGTCTCCTGCTAAATAAGATATGAGAAACGCTACCCTAGCTTGGTTTGTAGCGAAAGCCTTAGCCCTACAGTTAAAATGTAGCAGGACTTGTGTCAGGAACACCTGGATTTTATTAGAGTCACCATAATATCTTTCTGGGGGTGCTAGAGATATAGGCGTGGGTACTTCTACCGTAATGGGTTGTGGGTGAGAGCCTGAAAATCCTGAAAACCCACCTGCATCAAAAGGGTTTCTTTGTAAACGGTCTACCTTGGCCTGTAAAGTAGCTGTCTCTAATCGGGAGGCCGCCAGTTCCTGCTGCACTGATTGTAAGGCGGCCACCACCTCCTCGAGGGTAGCCATAATAGAGTAGAGGATCCGATCAGGAGGAGCAAATCCGTGGGCCGATTATTCTGTCAGGTTCCTACAGCTCCTCGGGATCGGATCGATGCTCGTTATGGTCCACCTCTCGATAGCTCCAAGTCTGATTGCTATTACAGCGCAGAACATTGAAGTGATCGAGCGAGGGAAGGAAAGGGTGGGGACAGCAGGGAAGGAGATCTGAAATGAGACAAGGACAGCACGTTAACAACACTATACCTCCTCCCACCACTCTACCCGTCTAAGCTGTAAGGGAGGTTATGATACTAACTCGGAGCTACCTGTAAAGAAAATAAGGGTGCCCAATCGCTGGTGACCTGTGGCCTGTTCACCCTAACACTCGGGCGTCTCTGGGACAAAGCAGGGTTGGACCAAGAAAAGAAGGTTTCACTAAAAAACAAATGACATCAAGATTAAACACACCAATCCTACTCTCATGTAATTCTCACTAGGCAGGCATTCCACTTCTTCTCCACCCGTACCTAAAAATGGCTTGGCATCCACCTCTCAATGAGCGTATGAATGCATGTGATCCAACCACAATCCTCAGATAGGCAAAATAAACGAAGAATAATTTGTGTGCAAACCAAGTTCAATCCTTGAAACCAGAAAACGTAAATCCACTCACTCCCGTGAGAAAAAACAGTGGGAATAAACAAAATGTTCCGTGTTCTGCTCCACACGGTGTTACCGGTGTTACCGGTGTTGCCGCAAACCAAAATAGGGCAGTAACGCTTTAGTATATACAGTTATGGAGGTTCTTTGGCGCCGGTATTCCTACCACTCGCATGAGCCTACAGACGTGTGGCTCTCCAACGAGGAGGAACACCTGGCTTTAATAACACTGTAGGGTCCATAAGGCAAAGTTCACCTCCCCTCGTGGCTTAGGCAGTCTTTATCGGGTAGTCGTCATGCTGCAGAGGGGGTAGTATACTGAGTGGTGCACAGCACCCTTACCACAACCACCGCACGTTACTCCCCACAAGATCTCTGCTCTGTCACATACACCTCCACTCGTTCTCGGGACAAGTCAGGACCGGATTCTGAGTGCCGCTTCGTCTCCTGACGTAACGGACTTCGCAAACAAAAAATGAGGACAGCAACCAAGACGCGCTGCTTCCTCACGGCTTCCAGGATAATCGGCAAAGACGCCATCGCGGAAGTGCTCTATGAAGCCTTCCGCGTCTGCGCGCGCATGCCGGAAGCACAAAGGCTCATGGGAATTGTAGTCACCAGAGCGGAGATCGCGGGAATGCTGAAAATAACCCAGGGGTTCTGGTGTGGCAATGCGTGTTTCTGGTGTGGCAATGCGTGTTTCTGGTGTGGCAATGCGTGTTCCTGACAATCACATAGTGACCCTCTGGGCCCACTTAGGTTTTATATATCATGAAAAGGACACAAGTTCAAAGCCATATTAGGGCCCACCTGTTGCATGCTGAGAATATAGTATGAAATAGCCGTACCTTTCAGCTGTTATGCAATTTAGGGCTAGACGTACAAACAGTAGTAATAGCGATGACCAAATAGTTATTTTTTGTGAACTTCTATTCAGTAATTGCTATTACTAATGCAGAAAGGTGTTATCCAGCCTCTATTCCCTAAATAACAATTCATAGTGGGTCGCAAATAGACCTACCTCATGAATATTAATAAGTTAGGTCACGATTTGTGACCCACTAGGATTCACTGCCATCATAGGGATGGGGGCCTGCTGGGGTCAGCAGACCAACATGTCTGCAATTGCTTTTAAATGAAGCAATATATTTTTTTTAAATGTAGCCCATTTTCCTTAAAGGAAAACAGGATGCATTAAAAACACAACATGAAAAGTTTCATTTTTATTTTTTAAGAGTAGGCAGTGGTTCGTGCGACCATTCCCTGGCCTTAAATTTTGTTTTTAAAAACGTTCTCAAAGGGCTTCCGATTTGCGAATGGGCTACCACCAACTTTGAGTTGGTGGTAAAGTGTGAATGCTTTGCAACTGCATTTCAGTCATAAAACATTCATACATCCCATGCTGATTCGGTATTTGAAAGAGACGCCCTAAACACGCCCCTTCCAAGTACTGAATCAGTATGTATTTGAAGTTCCTAATTGTGATTCGGTAACAATGACCTAGGGAAACCCCCGGCTTTAGCAGGTTAAGTGGGGGTAACCAATGCCCTCTTATGGCCTTGTAATCTGGGTTCCCCTGAAAAAATACTAGTTTTACATTTTACTTATTTTCCCTGCAGACCTACAGGCAAAGTCTCATAAAACGTTTTAATTGAAGAGTGGTGCATGCTGCTGAAAGAGAAAGAAAATTAACTGATGAAAATATTTCAAAAGAGAAAGCATAAAATGGAGGGAGTGGGCGAAAGATAAGAAAGAAAACAATTATATGAGATGAGGAAAAAATGATGATAGAAACCGGAAAAGAAAAAGGAAAAGAAGGAAGAGTGAAAATAATAAATCAAGGGTGGAAGAATAAAGGATGGATAGAAGGATAAAAGCATCAATTTGTGAAGGGATGGAAAGAAAGGTGAATGAAAGGATGTAAGAATAAATTAATGGAAGTGTGAAAGGATGGATGGATTGATATGTGTGAACAAACTGGCCATTGGATAGATCGAATGAAAGGGTAGATGGGCAGATGGATAGAAAGGTGGAAGTGGATGGATGGATAAGTGAACTGATGCATGACAGAATGTGAAAGGATTGTTGGAATAATGAAATTATGGGGTGAAGGATCAAAGAATGCATGGATATAGATTGGAGGATGTACAGGTGACAAGAATTAATCCAGGAAGTGTCAGGCTTACTTGTTTAACTCACTCTGTTTCATAAGAGGTTTGGTTCAAAGTGTGTGTTTTTCCTTTTCTGCTATTATTTTAAGTGTTGCCAGTTAACATAACATGTTTTGTTCCTAATTCCTTTAGACCACTCTTAACTGGGAGGAATAAATTGTGTTGGGTCTGGACATTTGTCGTAAAGTTCGAGGGCAGTAGTGGCTTTATGTTTTCACCTTGCTATGGACCATGCTTTCTTGCCAATTGTAACAGGTGGGCTTGAGCTTGCTAATTCAAGAGGCATGCTGTCATTTGGCGAGGGGAAGCTTTCGGTATGGGAGGGCCTGTCAGTAAACTATGAGCTCTTTCTATTGTGAAGCATATGGATAGCCTTTTTGATGCAACTTGTGTGGTTCACCAATATTCCAGATATAAATCTGCGGTTGGTCCTCATACTAGCTCTAGAAGCTCAGTGATTCGTATATTATTCCTGTATTCTTTTACTTCTACATCCTCTGCTGTCGAGAGCTCAAATGATCTATTGTGTATTATTCCTCTGCAACTCCAGTACTCTCCCATGAAGGGGTGCTAGGGTGGGCTCATTTGTGACTTTATCCTACAACCTAGTCCGATCTGGTCTCACCAGATCCAGATTTAGGCCCACGGGCCTTATTTTGAGTTTTAAGGCATCCTTTGTGGTCTTAATGCATTCAGTGTTGCAACTGGTTTGCCGATCTGCGATTACTGGCGATGTCGTCTTATCCGTTTTTTACGTTGCTTTGGTATGTTGCTTTGCTCTGCTGTTATCTGGCTTAGTTGCTGCTAGCTGTACTATCTTAGGGCCTCCCACGTTGCCTACCCTTTGTGGAGTGTCTACTTTAACCCTGGTGCTTCGAGTCAGGACCAGGTATATTCCTGGTGCCCTTTAGGTAATTCCTGGGACCCTTTAGGTCCATTCTCTTGTTTAGGTATCATGTTGATGTGTTTTCCTGGTACAACAGTGCCAAATTATCTCATTATAATTCACTTACTGCAGGCATTGCCAGAGAGCAGTGTTTCCATGTCCCACAAAGTTTTGTTTAGTGTATTTTTTTAAATTATATTTTGAGGAGTGCTCAGACTTCACAAATTAGACCTATACTTTCTGTTTATCATTTCTTTCCAGGTTATGGTCGTCAGCTCTAGGGCCTTAGCCTGTTTGTTGTTTTGTACGCTCTTGTCAGGAGTGTCGCTGATTTACCCAAGGGCCTCTGGCCAGCGCTTGAGCGAGTTTCTCGGGATTTAGGGCTTCATCACTCATTCTCTCAATGGATGTGGGTGGGTAGCGAAGGGGTTGAGCAGGGGTGATAATCAGGTCCCGCCTTGGCTTCTGGTAAGCGGCCATTATTATTATTATTATGACATTTGTTAAGTGCGCGGCTACCCCCAACGGGGGTGTCCCGGCGCTGAGGACAACAGCAGCAGAGAACATGAATGCTAATAGCTGGCAAACAGCCATGTCTTCATTTTACATCTGAACTGAGATTCTGAATCGATCATTCGGATGTTAAGTGGGAGGGCATTCCATAGCCTTGCAGTAATCACTGCAAAAGCTCTGCCACCTTTCCTAGATCTGTAGAACCTGGGGGGGAGCAGAAGACGGAGGTGATTGGCTCTGAGAGCTCGAGATGAGTGGACTAGTTTCAGCCTATATCTGAGATACCCTGGCCCCTTACCATTCAAGGCCCTGAACGTCAGGACCAGGGCTTTAAACTGAATGCGGGAGGAAATCGGAAGCCAGTGAAGGTTCTTTAGGTGAGGGGAGATCGAATGGCGGTAAGGGATATTACAGATCAACCTGGCCGCCGCGTTTTGAACCATCAGCAGTCGGTGTAGGATATATGCTGGTGAACCCACGTATAGGCTATTACAATAGTCCAGGTGGGAAGTAATAAGAGCATGCACGATAGTCTTCAAAGAATCCGTGGGCAAATAGGGGGACATCTTTTTTATCATGCGCAATTTTCCAAAGCAGGCAGAAGTGACTTTATGAATTTGGGTCTTACCCAACAACTCGTTATCAATTTGAAAGCCCAAATTACGAGCAGTTTTAACAGGTGACAGGGGAGGGTTTAATTCAGACGGCCACCATAAGGATGGTAGTAAAGGAGATTTTTGGTTAAAAAAAAGCACCTCGGTTTTGTCGGTGTTTAGCTTCAGGGTATTAGAGGTCATCCATGATACAATGTTAGAGAGGCAGGTTTTAAAATTAGAGAGTCCAGTGTCAGAGTGGTCTCTGAAAGAAAAAATAAGCTGTGTATCATCAGCATAAGAGACCACTCTGACTCCAGAGGCCTCCACCAACTTTGCCAATGGTGACAGGTAAACATTGAAAAAAGGGGGCTGAGAGCCGACCCTTGAGAGACTCCGCAGCTGATGGTTTTTTTGTCTTTGGACATATAGGGATGACACCACACCTGTTGTGTTCTATCCGTTAAAAATGATTTAAATCCAGGCCAGAGGAGTGTCTCGTATCCCTATATTATAGAGTCTGTCCAACAGTATAGAGTGCGAGACGGTGTCGAAAGCTGCGAACAGATCGAGGAGTACCAACATGGCTAACTCGCCTCTGGCCACGCTTTACCTAATTGTCTCAGTGACCTCTAATAGTGCTGTCTCAGTACTATAACCGGATCTAAAACCGGATTGTGAGTCGTGAAGGAGATTTCGGGTCTCTAAATAGTAGGCCAGCTGTTCCTGCATGACTTTTTCTAGTATTTTGGCTGGTTTGGGTAGAAGTGAGATGGGCCGATAGTTAGAATATACTGACGAATCAGCTTCTGCTTTTTTTAAGATAGGAATCAACATGGCCTGTTTCCATATTATAGGGAACTGGCCAGAGGAGAGAGATGAATTCCAAATTGAAATTAACGGTTGGATAATAGCTGGAGCTAGGGTCGTAAACACCTGAGCGGGAACCGGGTGGAGAGGTGAACCTGATTTGCACCGCTGTATTTTTAGTAAAGCAGTGTCTTGTGAGATTGCTTTAAAGGCATGGTAGAATATTTCGTTGGAGGAGAAAGGATCCAGAGGTGGTGCGCCCTCACCTACCCTCTCCGTGGGATTAAAGGAAGAGAATATATCAATAATTTTATTGTGAAAAACGTCAGAGAGGCCATCACAGAGTTCTTGACTAGGTTTTGTACGGCAAGCAAGTGCTGTTGGTTTAGTAAAGTTCTTCACGATTTGGTATAGTGTTTTGGACGAATTTTCCGCAGTAATAATTTTGTTGGCAAAATATTCTTTCATAGTGGCCTTTTTGAGTGAGTGGAACTTTTTTACAGCAGCTCTGTAAATGACCTTAGCAGAAGTGTCATAAGTTAGTCGCCAACGACGTTCGAGCTTCTTACATTTACTTTTTTCTTCACCTAACATCGGAGAGAACCAGGGGGCCAAGGGTTTTGAACGAGCCAAAGAGATGGGTTGTAAGGGGGCAATAGTGTCAATAACTGTGGAGGGAGAGGTACATATTAAACTTCTCTACATCGGCGTTTAGGTCATCCGAAGATTGCCATTTCAGGTTAGCCAATTTGGGCTCGATTGTGTCACAGGTGACTTTATACCACTTTCTCCCCAAGCCCTCCTTCCTACTGTCAGTGGCCAGCAGGGGGATGGAGGTCAGGTTAAACAGGATTAAGAAGTGGTCGGACCAGATCAGGGGAAGCGGCTGCAGGGTAGTTAGGACCAGTAGATTCGTAACTATAAGGTCCAGGGTATGACCCGCCTTATGCGTGGGACCGTGAATTCTCTGTTCTAGGTTTATACCCTCCAGAGTTTCTACTAAAGACCTCGCTCTAGGGCAAGACATGTCATCAACATGCAGGTTAAAATCGCCTAGAATTGTAAAGTGGGGGTGTTTTAATGATAGGTCTGCTAGGGTCACTAATAACTCCGAGAGATACGAGGGTTGTGTGCCCGGAGGGTTGTAAATCAGGGCTCCTGCAAGAATCAGATGCGTTGAGTCTGAAATACTAAAATACATAGCTTCGATAGGGCCGGTATTTGCTAATTTCCTAGAAGTGAAATTCCATCGTTTTTGCAATATTATGGCGATCCCTCCACCCACTTTTGTACCTGGCCGACTAATCCCAGCAAAGTGGTAGTCCGGGGGGATTGCTAGGGTGATATCAGGTTTGGAAGTATCTTCCAGGTCTCAGTCAAGAACATCAAGTCCCAAGAGTGAGATGTTAGAGATAGCCAAATGTCGCTCGCGTGTCTTGGGAGAGACCGGCAGTTGAGGAGGCAGGCTTTTATTTCTCTAGGTGGTGCTTGGTGTGGCTTCTCTATGCTACATACTCGCGGGCTGTCTGATACAGAGGCGAGAGAGAAGGAACAGTCCTTACATGCAAAGTGTTTAATAGGCAGCTGTGCAGGGTTGCATTTGGTGTTACCACAGCTGTGCAGCTAATAGTTGAGACCTCGACCAGCAAGTTCGCCAGGTTGGAGGGCCACCGGCGGCACGCCCGGCGCAGGTCGCAGCACAGGCGCGGACGGGCGCAGACGGGCTTGCCTTTGGCGCGCCCGCTGCGCGTCAGGAAATACATCTCCTTAAGTGGTTGACGCGCTGACCCCTGGCTCCACCCTCCCAGCATAGTGATAGGCCGCCCTACCCTCCACAACAATCTGGCAAGCCCGTGGTGGACCGGGGTAGGCGCGGAAGTAGCTGGAGTTCCGAGTGAGTGAGGCACACAAAGGTAAATTTAAATAGATTGAGCAAATGTTAAAAGCAATTTTTAAAAATCTGTAAGTAAAAGCAGCACAACCTGTAGCAGCTAGCGCGACAAAGTTCTAGCGCGCGTCCACAGCAAACAGGAAGCAGCCTTTCCTTAAGTGGCTGACGCGCTGACCCCTGGCTCCACCCTCCCAGCATAGTGATTGGCCGCCCTACCCTCCACAACAATCGGGCAAGCCCATGGTGGACCGGGGTAGGAGCGGAAGTAGCTGGAGTTTTGAGTGAGTGAGGCACACAAAGGTAAATTTAAATAGATTGAGCAAATGTTAAAAGCAAGTTTTTAAAATCTGTAAGTAAAAGCAGCACAACCTGCAGCAGCTAGCGCGACAAAGTTGTAGCGCGCGTCCATCTTACCTCTTCTTCATTGTGCAGCTCACTTTGATTACTGTTCAATTGAGTCACTGTCTCAGTGGCACGTATTCTGACTGTTGATGCTCTGTGCAGTTTCTGCCATTAAGGCCATCTCTCAGCGCTCCCATTGCCTGCATCTGCAGGGGTGCTGCAGGTCCCTGCCTCCTGGTTCTGTGGCAGCTTTTCTCCGTTTAATTTCTTTCCACTTCAGATGTGGGCGAGTTGGGTAGGGGAGAGTATGAGAAGGTTGGGGTAAGTCCCCTGCCCCTCAAGTGCATTTTTGCAGCAAATTACCCTCCAGCTTTTCAAGCCTTCCTCATTGGGGTTGGGCCATATTCTCAAGGCCTGCACACACTGAAGCCCCAGTGGCACTTTCGTAGCCCATCTGTTTACTGCTAGTCATATCTTATGTTATCTTCTGAAAGGGCCGCTCAATTTTTTCTAGAACTTTTCATTAATGCGTAGTCAATTTAGAATCACTGCTTCCTGATACATAATAACCAAAGGACAATTTAGGAAGGTTAGTTTGATTAATTAAAAAAAGCCAAAAATAACTGAATGTAGACACACCTGCCCACGAGGGTATAGAAATACAAGGGAAACAGCATAAAGACAAACCTACTCCCCCAATACAGACGGTGCAACAGGAACAGGACTATTAGCTTGAGAAGGAGGATACAGATAATCAAGAAGCAAGAGTCCAAATTTCCCTGCATCGAGGGTTGGTGAATGAAGAGCATGTATCTCTATCTCTACTCTACCACTAAGGTGACATCCCTACACTCATGAAAAATAATTTCTAATCAGGAGGAAAAGTGTCAGTCGATGAGTCTACTTAAGAAGTCTCTCCACCACTGAGAGGGTTCAGGCAACATAAAGCCACTATCGCAAGAGAAAGATCTCGTTCTAATATGCTCCCTCTCCAAGAACAATGAAGTTGTGGGCACTATCCCTAATTCCAACAACCAGTTACCCACTAGTAAAATTCCCATGATGCACCTTTCACACGTACTCCACAATGGGTACAGTTATGAGCATACTTTTCCACGGTGTTCTCCATGTACATCCTTTGCAACAATTCATCCTTGGTTCCCGTGTGAAACCGACTTTTTTCCTCAGTCTCCAAGCCATGTAATTGTAACTTCTTCTCTCCTTGCCTACCTGCTAAAACAAAGACATTCATTTGCCTAAAAGAATGCTTCTCCACCTGCAATGAAAAATATTAGAAAGAACAGCTTCCACAGTGCACATGAAATTCACAATATTAATTCTAAAGCGAGAGTTTGTCAGCATTTTGCACTACAGGCCTACAGCTTTGGCCAACATAAGAACATATCACTTAAGCATTACAAGTTCATAACTATATTGCATTTTAACTAACACATTTACCAAATTACAGAAAGTATTAATTTTAAACACATGTATTACATGAGTAGTGTCAAAACTTCACAGCACGGTCTCTTCATGCTAGCGTTTTATGCTAGTTACATCTATTTCCTATGTTAACTCCTCATACTTCTTGTCAGTAAACAAAAATATGTCACATAGACATGTTAACACTATTCCCAATTCTAACACTCAAATTTGCACAAGACAGGATTATATGTGGGTGCGCACTAAACGTGATTATGATGCACCCCTACAAATGAGTAAAATGCAGATAAGAATTTCCACTCCATCACTCCCAATGCAATTAGTTATGCAATTCTATCTGCATTTTTCAGTTCAATGTTGTGCTTCTTGGCTGTGGACTACAGCAGCTGGGGTTGTTCCACTGGTCACTGTGAGTCTTATTGCCCTCGTCTTCAGCAGGATTCCACACTATAGTTAGCCACCCGTCCCACTTTGCATGACCCCGGCCCGAGACGCTGCACGCAAGCCTACGGCTGGCCACAGCCAAGGGGTATAAATAAACATGAGTGGGACCACTCAAGGCCCTTCACAGAGTTCCCTCTGAGTCAGTATGTAGTCAATTGCTGTGCATCATTAAGATAGGAACGTGCTGCCCAAATGCCTGTGGGGCCTTCTGCACTGACGATGAAGGTGGAAACTACTGCTTCCTGGCTCTGCATGCACCATGCCCACTCCTTGCCGCTGCTACGATCCATGGCTAAGTGACATGCGGAAGGACAGCACCCTGCACAACCTTCAAGACTTCACACAGCCGACTCAAAGCATCAGCGTGCATTTTCCCCTCCTGCCTCGGCCGCTGACCTGCCCACAGAAGGACCGAAGTCTGCTTCGGGCCCTCATTACCCATTTATTCCCTCAGCAGATGTTGCCGTTTGGCCTTGTGGGTGTGCATACAACGTCCTTCTGGAACGTTAGGGTGTCCATTTTATTTTCTCGTTGTGACGCACTTAGCTTGTCCTTTTCCTTGCAAACTTTAAAAAAACGTATTCTCCTTCCCACGGCTTCTCCATACCTGTCCAATGGCGGGACATTTTCCTTTGTGTGGAAACAAAAATGCACATCTAAAGCACAATTTATTTTCCTTTAGAGACATCATTTTGTGTCCTTCAGCTTTGTGTTTCTGCTTACTTTTCATTATCATGACTGATTCATTCTGGGCACCTCAGGCCTCCATGTCAGGAGCTTGTCTATCAGCACGTTCCTGAGCTCTGGCAGCCATGAGAACTCGCTCCAGACTAAGGGTTTCTCTCAGCATTTGTCGTCTAAATGAATCTGACTGACATCCTTTGATAACTCAGAGGCGTATAGCTGCTTCATCATTGAATTCATTGAACTTACAGTGTTTGTATCAAGTCTCTCAACAAATTAGTCGAATTTCACCAGCTTTCATTCCTGACTGAAAATATATCTTTCCTAGTCAACATTAGTCATCAATTTTAACTTGAAATTAAATGCGTCTTTGATTTGACAGTGTGTGACTTTGTCAGTTTACAGTAATTTCTTGATTACCTCTTAATCTTTCTAACAGTGCACCAATGAAATCATCAAATGTTTCTATCCAGGCAGTCCATCTGTCACCAATATTCTACTTAATAGCAGTGTCTAATGGAGGTGATAGTTTAAGGAAGGTGGCGGCCATATAACCAGTTGTGGAACTTACTGATGTTGAAAGTCTGTGCCTCCCCCGACTTGCACCATTCATCGGCAAGTCCTTGTGACGTGCTAGCTTCAGGGTCGTTATGGCCAATCGGAATGGGTAGAACTTCTTTTCGCTTGGCCATCTGAGTTTTTCAACTTTTGAAGGACTTTCGAGTCATGCGGAAAGCACCCAACACTTTTGGTGGTGTCCAATTCAGGGATCAACAGCCCCCTATTCACAATTTCGGGTATGATGACTCTCTATACTCCGATTCTGAGTACATTGCACAATAATTTCTTAACCTGGTTTTCACTGCCTTTAGTGCTTTTCTGTATTTGGCTAATTTTGCTGCTAGCGCTTTCTTGCCCTTATCTGTTGCTGCTTCCAGCACTTCTCTGTAACTGGTTATTTCCACTTTAGTGTTATCGTTCCTTGTAATTTAGAGCTCAATGTTGCATTGCGGCACAGTACCACTTTCACTGCCTTAGTAACGCGTTTCTGGCCAACAATCAGTAAACTTCTCAGTGAAGCTTTCATTATTATCAAAATGCTTCTCAGTGGCTGTAATGGCCCTTTGCCTCCACATACGCCAACCGTCGATCTTCACTTCGACTGAGGCACATGTGACACGCAGAAGAAGTTACTGGATCACGCCAAACTCTCTAAGAGAGCACTGACGACCTTTGGGTTCTGTGTTCCTTAGCTCGTTGACAGTTGCAGTATCCTCCCTAACCTGGGTACTTGTAAATGAAAATGCTACACACTGAGCTTAGTATTACACATATTTATTACTCAGCATGTAACTGGGAACTCAGAGTTCTAAACATGATCTATATTCTCTACACATGAACACTTACCTCATAGTTCTACAGAGTCCATCAGGAACCAAAAGGGTTCCGCCATTGCTAACTCACAAGACAGTACAGACTACAGCCTGCTGCCATGCCCTGCTGAAGATTTTGGACTTCAATTTTTTAGACTAAGACCCAAAACAAAACTGATGAGTTCGAACCTGTTTTCTGTATCTGACCCACGCTCCTTCGTCGTTGGCCTCAAACTGCACCTTGCGGTCTACTGTGACATGTTGACTGCGGCTGAGGCTTAACAATTTTTGGTGCCATATTTATGTAAAACTTTAACTATTCATATTTCTGGTTCCCCTTATTGGATATTTTTTACATTGATGTTGTTTAAGTTATTAAAATGTATTCAAGTTTTCTAAATTGTCTTTGGATTTTTCCTCTCTTGTGTTTTGACTTTATTACTCTTTAGGTACTGCACTTTAGGTACTGCATTAATACTTTGCACATTGTTTCTAAGTTGAGTCTCTCTGCTCTGCTATAGTTACCAGGGGGTTGAGATGAGGTAAATATAGAGACTTTAGTGGGTCACCCTGGTAAGGGCTGTGTTTTATTTCTTAAGGTGGGTTCTCAATCTCACCCTACTTAACTAATAACCCATTTCTGTATGTATTAGTTTCAATGCGTTTGAACTATCCAAAGTAATTTCGACCTGAGTTCTTTGGTTTGTTAAGAATGTCCATTTCAAATATGGTCTTGTGTATGTTCTGACAGGGTGTTGAAAAGGGTCTAGTCAACAGATATTGTTGTCACTAGTAATTTTACCATTCACTCTTTAAACCAGTCAAACTAAAGACTAGAAAAGGAATTGGGTGAAAATGTGATATGGAACTTCTCTCTTTCGTTCGAGGTTCACTGCCGGATTTCTTGTTTCTTGCATGGTTGGAGAGTCTCCTGCTTTTGCCTCGGACATTTGCCGACCATGGTGGCCAGGAATATTGCCCTGAGAGAACAATTAAGGGTGTATCAGGGGCTTCATAGACAAGTCCCTTATGATTTCATAAAGAGGATAGAAGTAATGGATGGTAATTGTGGTTCCCAGGAATAGAGATCTCAGCACTTTAGTCTTTCTGGAATTGTTCCCTCTGCGTTATGAACCTCGGACTGCAGTTCATCCCTTGCACAGCAGCTTTTGGAGATGCAGAGCCTGGTGGGAAGTGTAGTCTCTGGTCATGAACTCTTTCTCTTCTTCCTCTCCCCTTTTCAGACTGCCTTGTTCCTACTCTTTAGGTTTCTATCTTGCACGTGGCTCTGTATCCTCTGCGTTCTTCCCCTCTTTGGCTATTAATGTGGGTTAGATTATTGTTTTTTTTTTGCATGAGGATCCTTGAACACCACATATTTTAGGTACAATGCTTTGGATCTGTTGCATAAGTTCACAGTGCTGGTCTTAACCCCATGGATCAAGTGCCTGACTTGTTATACTCACCGACTTACACTCAAGATTTGCTGTTTCCTTGACTTTCTTAAAAGATTAGATGTAAAGTGTTCTTCCAGCAGGATCTAGTTTGTATCATTGGCTTGCTGGGCTGTGGAATGATAGTCTCTTTTACTGGACTCTAACACTAGTCGAGTGTGCCTCTGTAATGCATTTCTACATGTTTCGGTTTCGTTTCCTCACATATTAAACTGACTAGTTCTTTGTTGACACTTGAGTGACAGTCTTTCTTCTGGGTCTATGTTTTATTTCATTCCTGGGTGCTAACTTGTTTCATGTAGCAGAGATATTTTGCATAGGGTTGCAAGGATTTAGTCTAGTGAGGAATCTGTCTTTACATGCAAACAAGCTGAATGGAGAGAGAGAGAGACTAAAGTCCATTTCACACACCTTCAAGTGTCTCTTGGAACAGTTGTGGCTGCAACTGGATTGATTTAGACCTAGTGGCGGGTTAATTCTTGTAGCAACCTATCCAAGCCAATGTAAGGAAGGGGTTAGACCAGGATAGGAAGTTAAAGTTAGCTAACATCTTGGGAGATTACAAAGTCCAATGTAAGGCCGCTTAGTGACTTAACGCCCTGTGGGCTACTTGTTCTTGAGGAGCGGGGTGGTGAGGAGCGGGGTGGCTTATGTTTTCTTCTTGTTTTCCTTCCTCAAATCAGACATACCCAGGACCGTTAATCTGCTAAACAAAAACTGGCATGGGAGCATACCAACTGAAGATCTCATTCAGGACAGTGGTGTTGTATCCTGAATGATAGTACATGATATCAAGGGTTGAGAGTCATTTGATGTGAAATAGTACCTAGATGTTATCCCTCATGCAGGAATGACCTGTGTTGTATGTAGTGACCACTCCACTGCCCATCTTGTCCGTTATGTTTTCTATAAGAATCATATGTCTCTTAGGGTCAAGTCTATCCAGAATAGCTGTGGAGTGACTGGGGATCACCTCATGGGGATGCAGAGAAGGTTGAACTTGAAATCGCAATCTTTGATTGGAACATGAATGACTAGGAAGCAATTCTGTGCAAAGAGTATGTTAACTAGATAGAGTCTCAAAGATGAACTGCGAGGGTCATTTATATTGAGCCTTTTATTGCCAAGATCTGTGCCACTTTTTTGGGCTTTGGAGTGAGTGTCCAGGGTGTATTAGGGAGAGGTAGCAAAAACAGTTCTCCATCTACCTCCCTCTTGCTTAATCTCTTTAGTGATGCCTTTCCATTTTTACTCACATTTCTCTCTAATATACTCATACTTCCTTTCCACTTTCCTTTTCCGCTCCCAACCACCTTAAATCTGTCTATTTCTCTCTCTGTCTCTCTATTATTCACCCTCCTCCAAGTGCCTGTTAAAAATTGGACCTGTGGCTCACCATGAGACCTGAAGCATACCACTTTCCTCATACAGTGCAGCAGATGTCTCTCTACATTTTACTCCGATGAGTAGCGAAGCAGCTTTAGAATGCCACATAGCTCTGCTCCATGGTAAATGGATCCTTTCCAGCCACATATTGAGGACAGGATTCCACATTCAGTACCTACCTGCTGCAATTCACCATCCTTTCTGCAACACCCACTTGTCGCCATGCCTAGGTGGTAGCTAGGACCATGGCAATGTTGCTAAGATGTTGGCCCTCTTGCAGCAATACCTGCCTACCTGGCCCACTCAGGCCTCTCTCCTACTAAACGGCATATACATACACCTAAGGGACCAGGAAGAAGATCACAGAAGACTGAATCCTCTCGCAGTCTGGCCTGGACACGCGAGTAATAGGAATCCGACGGCCCACTCTAGTTCATAAGGTCAGGAATATACATTTTACCTGAGGTCATTATGGGTATTGCTGTCTGGGTTTGTTTTTGGTCACACAATTATAGATGTTTAATATTAACATTACCTTATATATAATACATATCACAAACAGAATTACCTCTTGGCGCTTCAGTAAAGGATGTTATTGTTACCCATGCTTGGGCTCAGGTTGGGCATACATTGATATTGGGCTGCTTGCTCCTTGACATTGCTCTCCTTTAATCTTTTTTACATTCTTATTTTTTATGAGTGTCTGGCAGCTGCACTATGCTGCCAGGCCTCTCGCTCCTTTATTTTGGTGCTCGTGTGCTTTCATTGTTTGGTCACTTAATTTACCATTTGAAAATGGCTGTCAGCCAAGTATGAATGGTAATTTAAATAAATAAATGAATGGTTATTAATTAAATAAATGAAAATGCCCTTGCTTAAGGAGATTGTTGTATGCACTTGTTACTTGACATCATGATGCATGCGTGTGCCTTAGCAACCATGGTGGAATGGTGTGTTGTAAAAGAAAACACACAAGTTCAAGGAATAATGGGGGTTTACCCAAATTACCCTCCTATGCCTGGGTAAAAAACAATACAACAAAATGTTTTGAAGTGGCAAGGAGGAAAAAATATATACACACTCTCACTTTTTAATAGAGGACTATATATTCCTCTATTGTCAGTCTATAATCCTGTATTCATTTCATTCCATTTTAATCAAAAAGGTAATCACATACCGAGAAACACATGATTACATAATTTAATTACCGTAATCATAAATCACTTCATCAACATTTTAAAACTTTTTTTCAACAAGCTATATACATATATATACACACAAAAAAGGTACATATACAACAATATACACATCACAAAGTATAATCAACAATTCATAGGTTCCTTCCACCCGATTAAAAAAATATTTCCACACTTAATATCATGAGGAGTCTGATGATATTAAGTTTGGAAATATTTTTTGGCACAATCAATGTATTAAGGTTCTGGAGAAAATAGAACTGATTGTGGAAATAAGACTACCTCGAAGTGTATTCCCTGTAGGAAATAGGCGAACACTTTCTCTTTTTTGACGAATCGGGTGGAAGGAAACTATGAATTGTTGATTATACTTTGTTAAAAATGTTGATGAAGTGATTTATGATTACGATAATTAAATTATGTAATCATGTGTTTCTCAGTATGTGATTACCTTTTTGATTAAAATGGAATGAAATGAATACAGGATTATAGACTGACAATAGAGGAATATATAGTCCTCTATTAAAAAGTGAGAGTGTGTATATATTTTTTCCTCCTTGCCACTTCAAAACCTTTTGTTGTAAAAGAAAAACACATTCCTAAATGCATGCTCATGCGTTTTTATGCATAGTGATGTCCCAATGCAAGTATGCAACACAGCAGCTAACGTGGAATGGTGTCTTCTTTCAGAAAGCACATAGGTAGATGGCCACCAAAACAAGAGTATGTGTAGTGATGAACTGATGGGCATTTTCAGATTTTTCTTTGCTTTTTATTTCTTTTTACTGCGCCAAATCAAACAGGCATTGACAAATATAATGGCTCATTTGCATTTTACAGGTGATTGGTTTTGGCAATGCTTGTTTTCGTTCTTACTTAGCACTCCATGGAAGTCATGTGTGTCTTTGCTTTCGTCCCTTTAACCTACAGCACTTTCATTTCCCTCCCCAACCTGCTCCCCGTTTTATATTTTTTTCAAGTTAATGTATTTTTTCCATGGGCCTAGCAGCTGCAAAGTGATACAATTTTTGCACTTTTTGTGTGCCTCTTCTTTACTTTTTTTTACATTTTAATTTACTATTGTACCATGGCTGTCCACCACATTGAAATTGTAAATAAAGAACTGCTGCCCTCTGTCACAACACATTTGGAAGCATACGTCAGAGCACTAATGTGCAGAGGTGTCCCTGAGTATGCATCTATCATTTTTTGCTTTTGCTTATCATCTTATTGTGTATATCATTATCATTGTGTTTATCATTACTTTTTTGTTTATTTTCTTGTAAACTCAATAAAAATGATTTGAAATTAAAATACATGCATGTGTATGCGTCATAACACAATCGCGTGGTCTGTTGGCCATCTTGGAATGGGTTTCCTTTAATAGAAAACCCATTCAAACATTGCCAGATGTGTGCGCAAGTGTTTTGATGCATGTATGTATAGACCAGAGCTAACAATTACTGGCAAAGGCAAGACCTCGGCCTCAGGTAGCTGAGACTATTGCCTTTGCCAATACTTGTTTCATATCTGCCTCTTATAGTTGTGAGCAATCCCAAACAAGATTTTACATGGTAACAAAGGATTCGTTTTACAACACTAATTTCCATATCTGTTAATTGGAAGCAGAAGGTTGTACGGACATCTCCTAAGGGATCATGCTTATACGTATGAGAACGTTATGTCCTACTCCATGTCTGGCATTTGTTCTTCGTGTGTCTTGTATGGGCAGTCTAGCCCATATGACATATCTGTGTACTTGCGTGTGTGTTTTTATGTATGTGTGCGTGCCTGTGCGTATGTCTCTGTGCATGTGTGTGTGTCTTAGCACATGTGTTTGAGCCTCTTCCTTCATTCTGTCACATTTGTTCCCTGGGTTTCATCTGCTAACCTTGTATGCATTTCTGCTCTGTTTCAGGACACTGATGGGTCCTTACGGCATGGATCGTACCGTCTACTGCATCGAGTTCACTGGCTGCGGCAACGGACTGGGTAAGAACAGTCAGCTCTGTTAATACAGGATATCCCTAAACCTCATGCTTTTGAGCACAGTGTAACAGGTTGGACGAACCCATCCCCAAGTGCCTACAGCACAGCAGTTGTATTATTATCTATGTGTACATTTTAGTGTGGGGCTTACCTCTTCATCCTTAGGTTCACCAAAGCCCTGTATGTCCATAAGTGGCTACGTTGATGACTCTTAAACCTGAAGACTTCAGGTTTTTTCTCCTAGTTTTCTATAGCACGTACTTGACCCCAAGGTATCAGGTATCAGAGCGCTTTACACCAGCACCAGTTGCGTTACACAAGGACGCATTCATTTTTGTTAGGCACGGGGAGATTAAGTGATTTGCCCAGAATCACAGGATGTTGAGCGTCATTGCGAGACTCGAATCCGGTTCCTCAGATTTGAGATCCACTGCCCTAGCCGTTAGGCTACATCCTCTCCCCAAATTCAAATTCAGACTTCAGGACCAGACTGAAGAAATCATGTGCTTCTGGGCAAATTGCTTAATCTGCTTCAAACTATAAATATCTCTAATGTAAATTTGCAAAAGCCCCATGTTCCCAACTTTCCTCCATCTAACCATGGTTTCTGTGATCTAGTCTCAACCTACCCCAGCCATTGAATTGTTCGAGTGCATCTCCTTCTAGAGATGCTCCTGATCCAATACAACCTGTCTGTAAAGTGCTCCATTCAGCCTTCAAGCCAAATCCAGCCTATGTATCCAATTTACAAAAACATCTATTTGATCACAGTTCTATCGTCAAGTACAGCATGTCACAATTACACCGGTTAAGTACAACGCCACACGCCACTTCATCTGCTGTAAACATTACTTGGAAACTTAGGATAACAAGCATTGGCATAGCCAATAGGTCTCTCCTTTGGGACCTTATAAGTGTTTAGTTATCCAGCACAATATCTTTGGTGCAACAACATCAACAGTTGCATGGCTAAACACTTAGAAGGTCCCAAAGGCGAGACCTATTGGCTATGCCAATGCTTGTTTTTCTTTTTATTTGCCGATCCGAGTTGAAATGGCAAATAAACAGAAAAAAATCATCAGCCAGAGTGTTTTTTAAAGCGTGGGTGAGTGTACCAGCATGGACCGCGGTTGGGAGGGAAACAGGGCATCGGTGGCTCTTTTCTCCTTGTCCTTGGGCTGGCACCAGATCAAGAACAGTGCTCAGTTTATTCTCCTGCCGCCTTTCCTCGGCTGCCTGCATACAAAGGCACTCATTCAGGGATCCGTGAACGATTTTTTGTGATATATTTAAAAAACCTGATCGACGAGTAACTACTGTTATATTTCCTCTTCAGTTTAACACAAAGGGGGGTATGGTTATGATTTGTTTTGGTGGGACATAAAACAAGCATTGGCATAGGTCTCGCTTTTGGGACCTTATAAGTGTTTCGTTATCCAGCACAATATCCTTGGTGCAACAACATCAACTGTTTCATGGCTAAACACTTATAAGGTCCCAAAGGCGAGACCTATTGGCTATGCCAATGCTTGGTTTTTTTTGCGGTAACACTCTACCTGGTAAATACTGCTATAGCATTTATCGCATGTGATATTACAGCATTGTTCCAGTTCCACATCATGGAATTAGGAGAAACCTGATAAAACCGCAACTTTACCCTCCTTTCTGAGGTGAAACACTCTGTGCAATATTATCCCTGCAAAAATTCCTTTAGCTTTTACCTGGCACAAGTTGTGTGGGAGGAAAAAGTGCAGTACTAAAGTACATGTTGTAATGCTTATACAAGCTCCTGTTTACCTCCCCAAGAACCGATGAATAAGCCATTTTTGAGGAACTCAGAGCCTTTTACCAAAAAGTGGAAGCAATTTGGTTTTCAGGGGCGTAGTGTAAATCTTTCACTCTCTAATTCACTAACTCCCTCGCTCTGAACTGTGCACCACAGGCATAAACTGTATTAATGTAATACGTACACATGCCCTCTACTAAATGTTCTGTTTAGTTTAAATAAATATACTTTGTTGTGATCATTGTCCACATACTGACTCCAGTTCAATAAGTGTGCTTCAATCGTTGCCTAAACTAATGCCTCTAAATCTTAATTATTTTAATAATTGTAACATATTGCACATTTGTATCCCTTACCCGTGTTTGCGATTTCTGATTAGGAAAACGTTGAAAACATTATTTTTGCAAGTTCATTTGCTCAACTACCACTGGCTACTGAACTGAAAGCTTATTTCATTTTCCAGGAGTTCTTAAATTATAACCTAAACACTGAAGAATTACTTTAATACTTCAATAAAAAGAACCCAATTTCAAACATTTACAAAGAAACAGGGCTTTTTGCTCTAGGCTATCGGGTAATGGCTGAAGGAAAGTATATAGCTTGTCACTTCTGATTAGAGGACTGTGCCTCTGTGCTTTGAATGGGAGCCCTGCCTGGTTATAGGAAGGGCAGATATTAAAGATAATTAAATAAGGCGGAATAGCACATATATGGAACTTGATCAAGTATGGCACAGAATGCAGTATACATTATCCTGCTCAGACAGATCCGCTGGCCAAGTATTTTATGACAGGCTTAATTTCTATATTCATACAGAATAGTACAAAAAGCAATATCCAAATTGAGAAAATATTTTTCCAGCGCGCATAAAAATAATTAACACTGCCTCGTGGACTTGCATGTGTGTAGATTCATCGCCGTGGAGGAAAATTACCAAGATGGCGAACTATTGAGCCTTAAAGGGCCACAAAAACCGATCATCTTTGAAGTCATTACAAATAATTAGTTGTGAAGCTTCTGAGGTTGCGATGTTACATTAGCCATTGTAGATCAATGGATCCTGCTTGAACAACTTATTTCATTTCCTTTCATCACGATCAGGTATCCGTGCTTACATGGAAGGGCAGCGTCAGTTTATTTTCCATTTGCTTCTATAATTTAATTGCACGCGGAGACAATGATAATTCTGTTTTTTGTGACAGACCAACCTTTGCTTGGAAGTTTCACTATTAACCAGCCAGCCGCGCGGCTTTGTGCTGGCGCGCGCCCATCTAGCATTCTGGACACAGCATCCTCTGAGGAGATTTCAACATAATGCAGTAATCTTAGAAACGCCAGAATTAAAGTTCCTGTTTCTATATATCACTTACAAAATATTTAGAACTTTGACATATATGACATTGTGTTATCATTAAAACATCTGATTTCAAAGTGCTGCACACTGCAAAAACACCATAATCAGTTTATGATGAACTGCCACACAGGGCCGGACTGGGAACTGAAAGCAGCCCTGGCAAATTTCGGTAGACTAGCCCCCCGTAAGTCGTGATAGCGTGCGAGCGCAGCAAGCGAGCCCGACCGCTACTAGGGGGGGGGTTTGGGGGGGTTATCCCCCAAAAAATTTTGGAAAACGACAGACCAAAATGGTGAATTTTACAGCACATTTTTCATTACATAATCAATTGTATCAACTTTCAAAGCATAGTAAAAAGTAAATGATGACCTTAAAGAGCACCAGGTTACCCTCCCAGTCATATGTACCCATAGACATTCTTTCAGAGAGCACCAAAAATAGACACAAGTAGTGGATGTCGGATCCTGTGCTTGATATTAAGGGACTGAGGCATCACATGCTAGGGATGAGTGTGTGTCTGTCCCGTGTCTCTCTCCTCTTCTCACTCTTACAATTGGTTCGGGCTGGCTGAGACCTTGGGCCTGGTTGGAGCTACTACCCAAGATGGCAATATACGACCATATTACACATATTACCAGTAACGTATTTTGGGGTAAGTTGAATTGAAAAGGGGCTTTGTTGAAGCAGTTATCTTAAAGAGCCTTTGCCCCAGGAACTCCTTTGATGTTGTGTTTTTAAACTGCTTCGAATTAATTATTGTGTACCTTAGTCTGTGTCTGACAGGCCTTCAGAGATTAACCAGCAATGTATCCCTTTTCTTTTGCATTTGATATCTTCCTTCAAACGCAATTGTTACATTTACACCTCCATATTAACTACAGGGATGTAATCCATCCAGCAGCCATGTTGCGTATGGGCTGAAAGATTCCAGTTTGTGTGACCTTATGCACATAAATGGTAATCGCAGCTTTTACTGTACAGAGCCAAAAAGATCAAGTTGCTTCTGACTATTTATTAATATTTATTTTATGACTTTGCTATAGCACACTCCTGGCTCCAAGGGGAATTCAAGAGCTTCGAGAGCCTTTCTGTTGTCAGGATTAACACCAGCTGCTATCAATTAAACCGGGATGTGTGTCTGTGGGTTTTGCTTCAGACTAGATTACAGAAATTCTGAATGTGAGTGGCAGGTGAATGGGAATATTTTATTACAAACTACTTGATACCTTCAAAGGTGGCCGTCTTGGATATGCTTGCAACCGTGATTTGCCATCTTTAAACACTTTTTTTTTAATTTTTTTTACTAATTCTGTTTAAAGAATGCTACCGTGGATGCATGCACATCCACGGTGGCCATCTTTGCACTGGATTTGTACACCTGAAACAAATCCATTTAAAGATGCCGTATGTGAATGCTTCTGCAGGAGGCCATCTTAAAATGCTAAAACATTTTTTTTTACGATGGCCAGCCACCAATAGTGTGGTGGGCGACATAAAACTAGGTGGGGCGGGGCAGGTAAAGAGGAAGCATAGTGAAAAAGGAGAGGAAATGTTAAAAGAAAAAGTGCAGGCACTGAGGCTAGGAAGAAGAGAGGAGAGAGAGAGAGAGAGAGAGAGACGGGGAATCAAAATAGACCCTCATGTGCACTGCAATAAAAGGTCTGATGTCAGCAGTGAAACACCACATCAACCAAACAAAACGCTGTGAGACCGAATGCTTGCAGGTAGGACAAACAGAAGACCAGACAAAAACTACTGAAACCAGAGCAAAGAAGTGAGCTTGAAAACAAAAACTTCCAGTCACGAGAAAGGGGCTGACCCAAACTCTACCCGGTCTCTAGAATGTATAGGAGACAATTAGACTCCAAAAGAGCCTGTAGCCAAGGCTTAAAACTATTGAATCCTGACAAGTATTAGTAAAGTTACTATTGACATTAAAGTCCCACAGCCTTGAAATATCGCTGATCAATCTGAGCTGACTCTAATAAGTATTGCCACATTGCAGGACTCTCTTAGAATGCCAAACTCCAGGAAAAAAATAATTCTTGCACAACTTCAAGACCACAGATCCTAAACACAAGGCAAGCTGGCTTCTACTTCAGACAAAGAATACTACATTGATATAAGTACGGGACAACCTACTGGAAGAAGCAGACCTGAGCCCTCCTCCTGCCCCCATGTCTCCGTCACCTTCAACACTGTGACCACAAAATTCTCATCTACTGATTGCAATCAGTGGCTTTTTATCTCAGACCCTTCCACCAAGTGTTTCAAATCATTCATCTCGGACTGCAGCCAACACGTGGGAGATGATATCCCCCAACTCCAGCCTACATGCATATGAAGCTCCTCGACACCCCTTCTAAATTAACGTAATACATCTCACAGACCAAACTTTCTCTCACATCTTTATCGGAGACTTAGAGTAAGGAAACTTGGTGTTGTATGGGATGCAGAACTCTACTTCCAAAGTGGAGATTTAGTAAAATGTACCCCGTTAATGGAATCTCATAAAAAAAAAAATGCCTTGCATCTCTCCATAAAATCACCACGTGGTATGGGGCACTAGTCAACTAGTGAGTGAACTATGGGTGCACTATCCTGGCCTACTAGTATACCAAGTAATTTACTAGGGAGGTTGCAAGTGCCAGTGGCAACACCAGTGGCCAGTGGAAAACAAAACACTTGTGTAAAAAAAAAAAAACACACACACTAGAAAGCCCTGTTGTCTGCTTAAAATATATTTCTCAGCACAAGCCCCAAGTTGGGGCTAGTGCTGAAAAATATAATTTAAGCAGACTTGCTGACCCCAACCTTTGCCTCAGTTACAGCCCCCAAGAGTCAAGCAGCACAGCACAGCGCCACCAAAGGGAGCACACGAGTTACAACATGTATCCTGCCTGCCTGCTTGCTGCTGGCTTGGAACATTTCAGCTGGCCTGGCCCTGCTCGGAGTTGGAGTCTCGACTCGGACACACACACACGAACAACAGACAACATCTGACGGCTGACCCTGACGAAAAGAAAACCCATAATTGTTACAGAACCTGACCTGAGCAGCTGAGCTCAGCAGGGTTTGAGCCTGAGCCCTGAGGTCGGTGCTGCACTGCTGGGGGTGGCGGGGGGGCCGTGGGCCATGGCAGGAGGAACCAAAGCAGGCAGGGCTGCTCACAAATAAATCCACACTCAGGGGCTAAAAATGGGGCCATGCCGATGCGGCGGGCTGTGCAGAAAACGCCGCCTCGTTTTAGCGCTATGTTGTTCACAGCACATAAACAGCATTCCTTATGAAATGTCATGTTACAAAGGCAATGGCAAACAATATAAATGCGCAGACACGCAATGAAATTATCTCTCCAATAAACTGCCTGCCCACCATAAATGACAATGGATTATGGAGCTAATACAAACATAAATGCACGCTTCCTGTCCCACTGTGGTGACCCTCTAGTCTTCAGCTGAATGACGAATAATTATGCAGTGGTATGAAAGGAAGACGCAGAACTCCCAAACACAGATCATACTCGGTTTAGTGCAAACATCACCAGTGAAACGCCTATCATTCTAAATGAGAACATTGCTTACTTTCCAAGAGAGTATATTAATAATTAAAGGTATAATTTAAGATGGCAGAATTCACAGAAATTATGCACACGTTACATTTTTGATAATTCCCGCACATCCATCTGTACTGTTACTTTAGCTGTCATGGCCCAGTCTGTCAGGACCCATTCATTTGCAACTGAGAATGGCATGATGTGTTGCTTTCTCTTTATTTACTGGAAGATCAAATGACTTGCCACGTGGATTTATGTAATATGTGATCAGGAATTGAGCAGATGACAATGATAGCATAATACAGCTATTTGAATTCAACACACAATTATTACCCATAATATTTGTTTCCAACGCGCTTGGATTGAATTTCAGTTAAACCCAGCTTTAATAGCCCAAGCATTGGTGGACACCACAGATGTTGCTTTAACGTTGCTCTTGCAAATTCAGGCCGTAAATTGTCTCTCCCGGTAGGGAACAGTTATCAGTGAAATCCTTTGGTATGATAAATTTGTTTACTTTTCCATCGACTTGCAATTCGGTTTAGTAATTGAATTACTAAAGAGGCCTTGCTAGTATACCTGTCTGCATCAACTTTCGTAATTATTAAAACCGTTTCTCAGTTTACAACTGACTAACAGGTAAGATCGAAGGAAATTGTTGCAAAAAAACTGCTTGGTATGCAGTGAAATGAATCATACATCTGTTCCCATGGTCTCAGGTGCCTGGAACAGATCCAATATAAATGAACCTATTTCTCTGGGAAATAAAATGTTCACTTTATCAAAATGAACGTTATAGGACGGAACAATGCACGCAGTTGCCCATATGTCGTGTTCACCGAGCTCAGGTTTGTGTATGTAAGTTACGTAACATAGCAAAAGGAAAATCCAGATCAGACTCTGATCTGGATTCTCCTTTTGCTCTGTTACGTAACTTACATACACAAACCTGAGCTCGGTGAACATGACAATCAGAGAATACCAGGTCGATCCCTACCCGTTGACCCCGCGCTCCTACTGCTGTGCATTATCTGATTGAAAATGCAATTAGCAAAAATGCAAAAACAACACTCACTTGGCGGCGGGCGGCACTGGGACACACTGGGACAGGCAGGGGCTAGGGGGCTATAAATAAATTAAATTATGGGGTGGCGAGAGAGGGCCTCTCGTCGACTCGTCAAGGTCTCAGTCTCTGCTGGGTTCTGGAACCTGGGGATCACACGCACTTTTTATTGCGTGAGCTCCAATGCGCATGTGTCAACTCACCACCAACAGCCGCACCCGCCCCACCCCCCTAAGGTGGGTGAACTGCGAGTCTGCGACTAAGAGCAGGCCGCGCAGACGCGGCGGTGGAGACTTCAGCGCACCGCGCTATTTATCCAGCACTGACCTACAGTCAGCAGATTAAATAAATTCATTAATTGTGTTAATAAATTTTGCTTTTTTCCGCACCGAGCGAGGGAGACGCAGTCACGCAGCAGAGACAGTACAGAGCAAACAGTAAGTAAGTGACAGTGTACTAAAAAATCGGCCCCCCGCCCCATCCAGCAACAAAACCGGCCCCCGGCCCAAAAACCGGCCCCCACCCCTGGCAGCCTACCGGGGGATTGCCCGGTGCCCGGCATTGCCAGTCCGGGCCTGCTGCCACACTTTTAATTAAAACTATAAATCCAGCGCACAATATTTGTGCAGGCTCCGGTTTGACCTTTGGCTCCTGCCATCCACAACCAACGCCGCTGCCTGGTAGTCTGCGCGGTGGACGCAGGAGGTTTCAAGACATGATCGGAAAGGCGCTCAAGATAAAACAGCACAGGAAGTGATATTACTCTTTGCGGATATGATTAATCCTGTTCATATTTCACTCTCTGGTTATGGACCAAACTGCAGTCTTTAAATCAAGCATTTGCCGTTCTTGTACCCTGCGCCTGTAAATAGGAGATATTTTAGAAAACCCGCGCACGGAAACTGTAATTCACGAGGGTCGCGTGAAGTATAGGTGTAGGGTTAATAAAACAGGACAGTGATTGGCCATCCATCTCGAGTAACGAACCAATCTAGTCCATTTGCTGGTCGGCCATTTGCAATTAATAAATCCGCTACACAGGAAGAGGGAGACCTGTTCTCGCGTCTCTGAGCTGATGGTACCGAGCTGGGGATATGCCCTTAAATACATCAAATGTTCTCCCTTAACGATAATTATTGAGATGTGATGGCGCAACAGTTCCGATCCCATGTGGGAAGGAGGAGGAGGTGACGGGGGTTATATCAAGTTAAATATTTGCAGCCTAGGCTTGCAGGCATCTGTAGTTTCTTACAAACTATAGTCAACTCGGTAAAACGTCTGTATAAGGGTAAAAGTCACATTAATAATACTCCAAACTGAAACTCACGTCTGGATACTGGTCCTGCACCATAGCAAAAATGCTAATAAGAACAAATATGGCGATGTAGAAAATAATGTATACGATGTGAGAGGATGGCTACATATAGGCAATAACTGGCCAAAATTCACCCTAGAATTTAAAGCGTCTGGCTAGACACAACTATTTTCCTCAATCACGCTGGTAGATCATGTCAATCATATGCGTAACTGGTGCTCACGCAAAGCGGTGTAGGTCTAGATCATAAAACAGCAGAAGCGCTGTTCTTCTCTGAAGGTCGCGAGTTCTTATCCCGACTATGGACACTAAAAACCGATACTTATATACCACACTTATTTAATGCCTCGGACAATGATGTCAGTGAACAAAAAAAAACAAGACACGCGAGTGGTGCGCGTGCGCGGCTGGCTGTACACATTGCAAAGCTCCCGGCTGCGCGCATGCACGCTTGCGTGAACGCAAGCGCTAGGCCAGCCAGCAGCACTTTGAAAACTCATCTACAAAAGTCTCTCCGAGCAGAGCATGCACGTTGACTCAGCGAGACCTTAAACGGGAAATGGTGTCTTACTCTCTCGATCTTACGAGGCTACGTCAACTAGAATTATTTAAAATGTACATGTATGGAGCCTCAGCACTACAATAAATACAGAACATTGCATGCAGATGACCATAATTTACAATGATTGTTATCAGTATCATATTGAGTATTGTCGATATCTGTCAGACATTCCAGGTGCTAGGAAAGGATGCAAAAACATTCCTACATATTTTATGATTACCAACATTGTAGTTCCCGTGAATCAGTTTCTACACAAGAGCTTGGATGTACATCATTCTATTTAGTTCAGTTAGTAAGAAAGCTTTATTTGGCACAAATTGTGTGAGGCATAAAGGCACAAAATATTACAATAAATTATTACAGTGTTATTAAAAACAAGTCTTCTAAAACCAAAATTCACATGGTGCCGAAACAGTTAAACTCAAACATAGAACATGAATAAAATAGAATTATATACAGACCTCATGCATAAATACACCAAATCAAATAATGATCAGATGGTTAAAATTGAGTTCTACTGACACGGTTACATTTAACCATGAGGCCCTAATGGTATCACCAATAAAACAAAGCAAGGAATAAAATGTGCACATTAACCCTTATTAAGTTTGCGGGATTCTTAAATCTTCTAAGGAAGCTCTAAATCATCTAAGAAAGCTCTAATGCAGATTACTCTGGAAAGAAACAGGGCAACCCTATAGTATACTTTTACATCCCTTAGTTCGTACAGAAGTTTAAAAGCGCCTGATAATAAATACATTTCTCTTGTTAAAATAATGGTTTAAGAAGAGATTTCCGGGGGATCAGGTAATATTTACAGGAAAGTGCTATGTGCTGAATGAACTGTTCAGATCAGTTATCACAGGGATGTTTTCTGGTAATTTTGCTCCAGCTCTCATTTTTTGGGAATGTAGTCAAATAATGGAAAATGAAAAGGTAAAAGAGAGTTAAACGATAACAATGCTATGCATTGTTAACTATCGTAAGGTACAGTTTACATCCCGACTGCTCATTCCATATCCTGTACCATCCCACTGTAACTTTAGGAAAGCCTACTTGTTCCCTGTTCCCATGGCAGGCCTCCAGCACATGCTCTCTAATTTCTTGTTTTGAATACCTCAAAATATCTTCTGGATGGGACCACAAATTCCTCTCCGCCTGGTCTAAGCCCAACAGAGCCTATTTATATTCCATAACTACAGGATTCTATTCATCATATCTAGGCGCAAGCAATCCTTAAAAATTAACTTAGTGAATAAAGTTTCTTGTTTGGACCAAACTGATCCCCACAATAGTAGGGGTTTAGTTTCAAGGCTATCCAAGAGGAAATCAACATCCAACTCACAATGAACAATAGATGCCAGGGTAGAGCAGGGTACTGACAGCAGTCTCCTGAAAAAGGTATTTTCTGTTGTATTTAAAACACTCTTCTCCCCTATGGCCCAGATTCCTCGCCATACACTGCAGTTGAAATTGCTTTAGCGTTATAAAGGGTGAGCATCTGGGCAATAGGTCTATTGCCTAACTTAGAGGCAAACCTCATCAGTCCTTCATTAATCTTGATCATGTTGGGAATGCAAATCTCTTTGGAGCTGCCAGTGCAGTTTAGAAGAAAACTGGATCTCCAGGTAGTCAAAAATGTTGGTATTTTGTAACTTACTCTATTTATTTATGAACCTGTTAACTATGTACAATAGGACTGCCAATTTGATAATATTACGGAATCACACATTTTACCTTTGTCACTAAATTCCCTTTAGAAGATCTTATGCAATATTACGAAGACTGTCCAGTGATCCATGTTGTTTTAACCAAATTACACATTTTCTCCCACCACTACTGTAGTTAACAATTCTTCATCGGCGTAGATCAAGCCATACCTTTCAGCGTAGAATACTTTAGTCAAGGGGACTTTAAGTTAACCTCAAGTTGCCGTGGAACTGTCCTTCACCCTAATCTGCATTTAAATTCTCCCTATAAATCAATGAAGTGCAAGTTGCCAATATCTGCAGAAAGTGACAGAATTAGTGTTCCTTTTGAAAACAAATTCCCTTATCAACAATGCATATTCAATGCTAGCACTATCCCTGAGGCCAATGAGAGACGCTGTTCATAACATCTTTTTTCCTTGGGCAGGCATTAATGAAACTGAACAAATCTCCCCCTGTGGCTATACTGAGGTACTCAGAAGGGATCAAACAGTCAACAACATCCTTACTCTCACATAAACTGCTCTACCAATTTTGCTATCTGTAGGGACGTCTGAGGATAAGATCTTCATCAGTTGAAGAAATGTGGCAGCCTATTTATGCAGTATACCACAGGGCCAAACTTCTTTACCCAATAAATTATCTCTTATCCTATATTGACAATGTGAACATTGGCATACGCCACCACAGCTGGGACCTCTGTTGTACAGAACTTGAGAACTTGAGAAAACCCTAAATAAGGGTGGATATGTTTTTTCATACAGAGTAACGTCTGAACTATTAAATATTGTAGTCCATTTGTTTAACCACTACCCAGCTGGCAAATATGTACCTCATCTATTTATTTTATTTTGTTTTGGTGTGTCTTGACAATAGCATCATGGTATATGAGGCTGGTTCAAGTTGTTGAGGCTTGAATGCAGACTCTTTGTACAGCATTCACCCAGTTGGTATGAAATTGGATCTTTCATACTGGTACGTTTCTCTATTTAAAACACATATTTAACAGATAGGATGACATTTAACGTGTAATAGTGTTTGGCATCTCTGCTTCTGAGATTCATTATGGAAACCTGAATGTTTCAGTACATGCTGAAGTGATATTTCTCTCTTAGGTTTCCTGTAAATGGCCTCCAAGAGATAGTAGCATTTGATCTCCTGAGCATGTTAAGCAGCCGCAATACCCATGCCAATGCTTCTCAATGACAGACTTAAAATCGTCTCTGTCCCCCTGGAGTGTTAATGTGTCTGGGTGGTAATGCCGAGGAGTAATCACTAGTTTTAATAATCAGATGGATTTTGTGCTGGAGGTGGGTGGGGATAAGAGAGGATTTGTGGATATTAAACCATTACTCAAATTGCACCAGAGGTGAAGGCAGAAGGGCGCTGGCACTTACTGCTCGTTTCCTTTCCCAATGTAATATAGATTATAATTGACTCTTTTTTGGCAGACACCCACGTTTCCTCTCATAGAAGGACTACAAGAAGGTCAGGGCACCAGCTCCTAATCCTGCATGAGCCCAAAATCATAATAAATTGAGGTCACTGAGAGATCTCGTCTATGGGAGGAATATACATCCATTTTAATCAATCAGGAACAGTTTTCCAAGTAGTAACAGTTTTTGTATCATCACTCAATTTTACCCCGTACCTTTCCAGACAGTATCTAAGTTGGTTTGCTTTTGTTTGCACAAAAGGATGCTAACCATTCCCTTTCCCTCCACTCTGACCTCATGTGGAAGCCCAGTTAGTTCTTGTGAGATAGCCTTGCTCAGGAAAAGTAATTCTCCAAAGCCCAGCACCATACGGCTATCGTTAAGGCAACCATAATATGTAAAGGATTGGCTATCAGTGGGTACACCCCAGTGTAAAGAACATTTATTTGTATGAATTAGGTGTACCAATAACTGATTTTTTTAGGTTTCACCTGCACAGCTCTTGCGTTGTGCATGTGAAATCTATTGTACTTGATATAACTTAAAAGGGGCTTATATCCCGCCTTAACTTCTTATTTGTCCGTGGGCTTGTCACTTTAGGTTTCCTCTGTTTCTGTTGGCTGAGCATTGTATTTCCTTTACCAATGCTTGCTTGTTTGGTGTGCTTCTCTTATTAGCTTCCTGAGGCCTGATCGCTCATTCTCATTCGCCTCTCATCGGCTTTGATGGCTGGAACTACTTTCGCCGATGCATCTGAAGAATTCTTTTCATGGCAGCGTGACTGCCTACATTTCTCCTACATTTTAATTTTTTACTTAACTTTCCTTGGTTGCACACTAAACTTTGCCTAGCTTCGACGCCCATGCTTGGCGAAAATAATTGTATTTAGCAATGCTTGTTTTTGTTGTAGGTAGAAAGGACGTGGCCCCTTTTCCATTGCTATGTCTTCACCTTTCTGCTCTATGTTTGCCTCCATGGTTATTATCCTTTCTTTATGTTCTTACCCCATCCGCGTTAAGCCCTCTGACCCGGATCTATTATTTGTAATCTGATGTGGCATTACCTCCCGTGAATGCCACCACTAAAATAAACAAAGGGCCAGCGCACCAGTCCCAGCTTCATGTGGGTGTGGCAGTGACTTATGCTGTTTCTTTCGGGCACACACACACGTTTCTTCTAACCAGTGGTAGGACGACGTAGCTTGTTTTCCCGTGCTGTCCATGCCTAGACCCCCTCAACCAAACCCCTGGGTAGGACGGGGCACTGCAGGATGTTTCATGGCCAGTACCATCGAAACACAGAGGGTCACACCTCACCGTACCACTGTTGGAAGCAGTGTCGGATTGGTAACGCGGGCACTCGGGTAATGCCCGAGGGGCCAGTATCAGAGTTCCAGCTGTGGCTGCTTTGTTGAGCAGCCTGGGGCCGATTTGGGCCGTTTCTGCGTTGTTCGATGTCGCAAGCGGCCCAGTGGGTGCCTGAGTGGCCTTTCTGGAGGTAGATGGGTGTCCTTTACCTCCCTGTTATCAACGGCAGAGGTGTCACTCCCTTTCTCTCGCTGGGCCGGCCCATTAATTTATGCATATTGAGCTGGGAGCAGGGGGCCCAAGCAAGAGTGGCCTCACTTGCTTTCAGGTGTGTTTCACCAGTGTAAACTAATCCGTGCATTTTTTTTGAACCCCCTCCCCCTTAAAATAAAATTTCGCTGAAGCAGTGTTTAGCGGAAAGGCAATATGCAAATGTGGGCCACTTTTTTTTAATCCCAATCCAACCCTGGTTGGCAGGGAGCATGGTCACAGAGGGCCACACCACACTACACCGGTGTCAGTAGACAGCATGGGTGCAGAGCGTCACCACTGTCAGTAGGGATCACAGGCAGAGGGCACAGAGTGGCCCACCTCACCACACCAGTGTTCGTAGCCATCATGGGCAAAGAGGGGGCACACCTCTCAGAAAGCATACAGAGTGAGCAAGCATCAGAGCAAGCTTCTGTATCCCTCACCTACTTAGCCTAATCACTGAGACGCTTGCTCTACCAGCAAAGTAAGCCTAGTGGGCATTAAGGCCAAAATATGCCGCATATTATCCTATAGAGAGCACGGCACAAAGCTGTACAGGACTCGAAACACACCAACCACAAATATTACCGACCTGTACATAGCATGGCGCTCAGCTGTACAACACCCAGAACACAAGACTACCACAAAACTCACAACTGGCATCAGAGTACGGCACCCAGCCGCATCAACCTCAAATAACAAAACAACACACATCATTTTCGTTCCGTGCAGCAGGGCATCATTTGTAGTAATAATACCAACAACATGCAGGGTGCCCAAAGTTTTTGTTTGGAGCCAGCGGGCTCCGCTGCAAAATACTAGAATGTGTAGTATAGATTTCTTCTCATGTCTTTCTTCCATGTCCCCACACTGCCTGCCTCTTTATCTCGGTCTCAGGTTCTTTGTGATCCCTTTCATGTATCTTTTGCCTCTCTTCCTACCCATTTTCTTCCTTTTTCTACGTTGTTCTGGATCAAAGCCTAACAATACAAAATAGGCCCCAGTCCCAAGAAATGAGCGTTGGTACCCACCATCTGCAACCACCTGCACAAATTAAGTACGGCTGAACAGAGCATAGTGCGAAGCTGCACAACACCCACACCACACCAATACCAAAAATTCACATCACTGGCATCCGGCAAAGAGCTGCACAGAACCCAGATTAACACACAGTCACAAAAATCTGCACCATTAGCTGTACTGTACAGAGCATGGCACAGAGCTTCCCAGAACATACCACCAAAATATGCAGCATTAGCATCCTTTTCAGAGCATGGCATAAAGCTGCATAACACACAAACACCCCACACAACAAGCAATAACATCATCTTACACAGAGGGGGGGGCGACCTAAAAACTCAACTTCAGAACAGGAGCAGTAGCATACTGTAGCATGCATGGCATAGATGTTCACACCCATTAGAATCCTATTCAGGGCACCACACAGTGGTGTTCCGCACCTAGGCCACACAACTACCAAAACGCACATCAGTGGAATCCTGTGCGGAGCATGGCATCAAGGTGCACTGACCCTTGTACCCCCCCCACACACAAAACATGCAGAAATAGCTTATTGTACATATCATGGCACACACATGACCGTCCCTCAACACGTCCACCAAAACATAGCAACATTAACATCCTGTTCACAGCATGGCATATAGGGACACCGCCCCACAATACAACACACCACTGCCAATACATAGCAGCATTAACATACTGTATGCACCATGGCATATCGGGGCACTACCCCACAACAAACCCCAGCCAAAACATACAGCATTAGCATCCTGTGTACAGCAGGATATAGTTGCACAGCACAAAGAACTCAACGCCACCAAAACATACTGTACTGGCATACTGTACAGAACATGGGACAGAGGTACATACCCACCAACAAACCTGTATAGATGCTGTATGGGACATCATGTATAGACCAGGGAGAGGAGCTGGATAAACCACAGAACACACACCACCCAAGAATGCAGAATTAATATTCTCTACTAAGGTGGCACAAACACACCACCACAAACGCATGTAGCATTAGCAATCCTGTATAAAACGTGGCACAGAGATGCACGAGACCCAGAGTACACAACCACCAAAGCATGCAGATTTCAAATTCTTCGGAGAGCATAGCAAGAGATGCACAGATACCAAAACAAGTAGCCTCAGCTGTCTGTATAGAACCTGTGTGCCCAGAACAAAAATGGGCAGCACTCTAGTTCTGCCAACAGCTACTTTACAGTAGGCTGCACAACCGAACCCCATGGTAGGAAGAGGCACTGCAGCTGCTTTCATGGCCAGTGCCATCGAGAAAAGAGCAATTTCACATAGCTCTCCCATCCCTTCTGCCTCCCACCCTTCTTACAACAGGACATGATTGATTGATGGTGATAAATGTTGCCGACTGGTCTAGCTTCATAACCCTCAATGAGATTGGCAGTCTAAATTTTTTGACCTCCGTGAAATACTCTAACCACTTCATTGATTCCCTTCACACTCCTAAATGAGTCCATCCACCTCCTACTCCCACTGTGGACTAAGATAATCAATGCCGCTCTCACCCAAGACTCCCTTCCACACTGCCTCAAAATTGGTCAGGTTAACCCTATCCTAAAAAAACCAACTCCAACCATTCCTGCCACAATAACTACCTCCCCATCTCCAACATCCTTACTCAGGCAAAACTCCTAAAAAAATGTGTGCACTTATAGCTCTACAATCACATTGAACAATTTCAACTTCTAGACCACTGCTAATCTGGCTTCCGTTCGGGTCAAAGCACCAAAACTGCTATGGTCCACATTGTCGACGAGTCCCTGTGCCCGCTTGACCTGAATGAATCCTGCCTCTTGATCCTACTAGATCTGTCAGGAGACTTTGACACCATCAACCATGCTACCTTGCTCGGCCTCCTAGAACACAGGATGAGCCTCTCTGGGACTGTGGTCAAATGGTTCTCCTTCTTTCTACACAACAGTTCGCAGAACTTCCTATTTAATGACACTCTATCCCAGCTGGCCCCACTATCGCTGGGCGCCCCCCAAAGGCGCTATCCTCTCCCCTACATTGTTCAACCTCTACATGGAGCCAATCACCAATATTCTCAAATGCACCCACATCTCCTACCATATGTATGCTAACACCCAACTCTACCTGAAAATAACCTCCCCGAGGACATCCACACCCTCAGTAACACCCAAATAAAAACTCAACAATGGTTGACTCGGAATCACCTCAAACTCATTGCCCCTAAAACTGAATTCTTATTGATCTCACTGCCCACTACCACCTCTAATGTCAAAGAATGACTCCCCGTTCTCTCCGCCCTAAATTGCACACCATATGTGGTCGACTGCCAAATTCCTTGACTTTCCTTTCGACCAGTGATACTCGAAGTACTGCCCCGGAGCTGCATACCGCATGTGACTTTTACATGTGGCCCCCAGCTTGTGACTTTTACATGTGGCCCCCTGCTCAATAGGAGCACTGGGCTGCTTCTGTTATGCAGCCAAGCTCAACTAATATTAAAAATATATTAAATAAGCTCTCAAGTATTAAGTTAAAGGTTAATTGAAGTAAAACAAGGGTAGTATCTAGGGTGTCCCAGTACCGCTTAACTTTGTGAACACTATCATTTTTAAAGACATCTTTCAGCAAACTAATAAACATATGATAAAGTCTCTTCATAATTCTAAAATAAAAAAAATACAGAACTGTTTCACCTTTATAAATCAGATTAAATCAGCACATTGCATTGAAGAATATTTTTTTTAAAGTGATAGTTTTCAAATATAAATTTGGAAACATTCATGCCTCCCAACCCCACCCTGACAACAACGCCAATAGTGACCTAAGAGGCAAGTCAGGTGTTATGTGCACCCTTTGGCTGTCTTGGGTTGCTATTATACATGAATAACATTCTAGTTTATTAAATCAAACACATGAGAAGATCTTTAGGTCATGTTTTTATATGTGATAATGAAGAAAGAAGAGGGAAAGTGGAATAGAACAATTATCTAGGATCACACAATTTGGTGAAGAGCGGAAGCCGGGATTGAGCCCAGGTTTCTGGTTTCCCATTATGCACTTCAGTCAATAGAGTAACATGCTCCACTTCCTGGGTACCAGGAATACCAAGGTGGCAGTTCGTATTTTACGATCTGCTGAAAACTTCATTTGTTTATATATCTGTTGCAAAGTTTCTCGGCAGGGCATGGGTGATTAGGAGCAAAATGTTGTCTTGATTAATTTTCCTCTCCGTGAATTGCTCAATCATTCTGTAAATATCTCTATTTATTTATTGTTTTAAATCATCTTAAAATATCTTAAAATGTATTATCTTGTAAATGTATGGTATATTTATGCTTTTATGACAATCGTCGAATAAAGCTTTCTTGATTTGACTTGAATGCTCCACTTCCATTACAATCAACCCGCCCCGTCCCCCCACCAATCCACCACCCTGTTGCCATCAATGTGGCCTTCGGTCACACTACAGACAAAACTTTGCAGCCCCTCGCAAAATGTTTGTGAGTACCCATGCTCTAGACAAAGACCTCACATGCAAAAACACATCCGCGTTATCACTAGAGGAGCTAACCATCAGCCGCATATCCTTAGGAAACCTAAACCTTTCCTAAGGATATTTCTCTTCAGGAAAAAAGCAAAACATTTTCTCTCTAACAGATTCCTCTCTCACTGAGGCCTTGACCATACCCCGCTCTCTTTTAGATCTCGCCCCCCATCTGCCCGCAGCCTCCTGCCACTCCGTAATTTGCCTGAGTCCCGCACTTATATTACACTGCACTTCTCACGCAAATCTATGCATAACTACCTTGTGGAAAACTGTGCTTTGACTCTCCCCATCCTTACATCTCCCTTCCTCAAACACCGTAGAACTTTTATGTACTCTATCATGTGTATTCTTTTTTTTACTTATTATCGCCATGTACTTTCACGCACACTTTATGTAACTCTGGTTCTGGCTGCCTCTTGCTTACATACCCCACTGTATTTCGTCCACTCCTTTCTTCATGTTAAGACTTTTTATTATTTGCCCTCTTTGTACCTCAAGTGTCTGCTGTTGTGCTGACTCTGTAAAGTGCTAATCTCATGATCTTAGGTGCTTTGTTGGCATGCTCATTCACTGCCTCGGAGAAAAACTATGCACCTACTCTCCCTACCCTTGCAACTCCCTACTATATCTACCTCAGAAGTTTATATCCTCACAGCACTCTGTCTATCGGATTCTTCTTTTATATAATGTTGATATATATTTTTATTTACGCTTTATGTAACTCTGGCACTTGCTGTACTTTGCTTACATATCCCATTGTATACCGTTTGCCATTTTTACAGTTACTATATATTTTTTATTTATTCTTGTTGTACCTATTTTTCTTGTTGTGTAAAGCGCTCTGATACCTTCGGGTCTAGTTCGCGCTATATAAAACTCACAAATAAATAAATGTTAAGTATAATTCTCACCACCAGCCACATTAATATTGTGGCATCTCAGTGTCAACAACTTTACACGTTTTTAGCTAAACACCTTGTGCACGTTTGCGGCTGTCGCAGTCCTTGTGTCCAGTACTTCTGGCGTACACAAAAGAGCCAGGATACCAAAACACTTGTAAGACATAGAGCCCAAGGTGAGACTGTGAGTGAGGAAGGACCTGAATAAGGAGGTAACAGTGAAACTGTCTGAGTGACTGGTGAGAGCAGTCTAATTCGGTTCCAAACATCTGTCAACATTACATGCTCAGGGGACAGGAAAATACCTCACTGTCAACATCAGGAAATGGCACCTCATAGCCTAATACAGGGCTGAGGAGGAGGCAGCGTTCAGCCACTCAATATTACACCTCACTGTCAACATTACATACTCAGTAGGGGGGGTACCTCACTTTCTACTTTACTCACGGCAGGAGCTCCTCACAGCTGAATACCACGGACAAACGGTGGGGGCTTTAAGCCCAGGTCAATGTAACATGGGGGGTGGGTTGGGGGTACGGGGAGCGGTGGACAAAAATGACCTTTCAGCTGAACAGCACCTGCTGAGCGAGAGCAGCGATCAACAACTGTCAGCATTACATGCTCAGGACACAGGAGGCTACCTCACAGCCAACATCACTCACTTGTAAAAGACCACCTCACAGCTGTATACCACCTGCTGAGGGGAGTGCAGCTTCAACCACTGCTAATGCTACATGCTCATGGGATGGAAGAGTGCCTCACAGCTAAATAAATACCTCCTGAGGGGAGAACAACTTTCAATCACTACCGTACCGCGTAGAAGAGCACCTCACAGCTGAATAACACCTTCTGAGCTGAGAACATCTTTCAGTTACTGTTACTGTTACATGCTTAAGTTATAGGAGACACCCCACAACTGAATAGCACATAGGGGAGACCAGCGTTCAACCACTGCCAATACCACATGCCCAGGGGATGGGAGAGCATGCCACGGCTGTGTTCCACCTGCTGACGGGGTAGTAGCTAGAACCACTGTCAGTACTCCTGCTCGGGGGATGGGAGATTACCACACGTTTTAAGACCACAATCTGAGAGGAAAGCAGGTTCAATCACTGCCAAAAGCACATATCAGGGGATGGGAGAGCACGGCACATAGTAAGAGCTCCTTGCAGCAAGAAGAGGTAGCAGCTTAGACCCTTTTTTGCGAACAATAAATGTTTAGTGATAGTCAAGTGAAACGTCGAACAAGCATCATTTACGGAGGGGAGTGTACCAGAGCCCCAGCCCCCCATTACATTTGCAGGGCAAGGTAATTCCACCTTCCCACCATAGAAGCACATCTTTCAGAGGAGATCATCTCACACCCATTGTCAACATCTGAGAGTGATAAAAAGACAGAGTCCACTGCCGATATCACTCCTTTGGAAGAAAACACTCTGGAAGCCAACATCACATAAAGCGGGGAGCTAACACACTGTCAAGATCACCCCTCAAAAGGGAGACTGTCTCACACCCCTTCGCTACAGGCCTTTCATCCACATAACATACGAGGTGGTCACCTTACAGCCCACATCATTGTATCAAGGAAGGGCAACCCACCAACCTCTAACATCCCATGCAACCACCACAACCATCACAGTCTACATCATCTGATGAAGATACCGCGTTGCTAAAGAGTGATGACTCCCCGACCCTCTTTGCTACTCATGTCAGATTGTGTGGTAGATACAGCCTCATATTCAACATCTGCTAAAGGAACCGCACAAGGTACCATTTAAGGAAAGAGCTCCATAAAGCAACCGTACCTACTTCAGGAACAGGATCTTGCACTCAACGACACCCGGACAAGGTGGAATGGTTGCCCCTCACAAGTCAGCATCACTAAGGCAACACATCACCCAGCCACGCTTTTCCTGGAGAGTACGTCACTGCCAAGTTACGTGCTGATGGGACTGTGCCTCATAACCCAAAAATTTCTGATGAGAATGCTTTTCATAATCAGTCACTTTCAGAGAGGAGATCACTCCACAAGACCACATGCCTTACCTTTCCAGGGATCACAAGTCTCCTGTGTCATGCCCTCTAGTTCTCATGAGAGGTGACATGTCCTCAATAAATGTGCCATACCTTGAACGGCCCAAGCTTCTCCCACTAGTGGCTTCTCTGTGACGTGAATCTCTTTAACACTTGGAACCAATATGGGCCCACCTCACTTTCAAAATAGAACTGTTAGTGTCCTTCCATTTTTGGTACTTTGAAGCAGTTTTATGATCTTCTTAGAGTTTCTCGTTGCTCAGATGGGTGTAATTTCTGATATTTATATGTTTCCCTCATCTTAATTGCTTGATTTTTGCTCGCGAGAAAGTGTCACTCATATGCGTTAAATGTCACTCATAATTACACTGAAATTATGAAAATGTCACACATAAGCAATCTGAAACCTTGTCAGCTATGATTAGTTCTCGTCTTATAGTAAAACATACTACTCCTGTGGTAATCCACAAAGTAGAGAGCAAGCAGCTCTGGTGGGGGAACCAAACAGGCATAGGTAACAGCTGTACACCAGCTGCCCCACCTCGAAGTGACTGATTCCACTCATGAAGCCGAGAGAAGCACAACCTTATCTCCAATGTAGGCAGAGGCCAAGACTTTATCAATCTTGAAAACCTTCTCAGTGAGTGCTTGGTGCAGCACATGTGCTTACACTGAGGGGTCAGCTGTTTGTTTTCATAGATGTGGGGTGGTATGTTACACAGTTCACTCCTTGCTGTCCCCCTGTTTTTTCTATAACCAAGAGGCTTGAATTGCATCAAGTGGGCATCTGATTTATACAACTATAGGCCTGAAAAGTGTATCTGGTGCACCCTGTCTGAATGCCACTTTAGATATCTCTCTGTTCCTTTTCTTAACCATTTCGAAGGACGGATCATTGGATGTACCTTGCCAGACTCTCCGTCCGCGCCAGACCTGAGAGCTGGGCATCACAGCTTGACATTCGTAACCAAACGAACCGCAATTAAGCGTTTTCATCTGAATCAGTCTGAATCAGTCTAACAGGCTGTGGAAGATTTGCTCATTCTGTCTTTTTCTGATATCTAAATGTTTTTCTGACTGTCGTGGTTCGAATAGGCTGGCCAACTGTGCACTACCACTTCACAGGTCCCTTTGCACGTCTGTAGATGCTTTGCACGTGCAGACACCTTTGCACATGTGAGAACATCAGCAGGCATTTTTTGAGAAGTGGGTACACTACAAGTGACAGAGGACATTTTTGGGGTTTCATTGCAGAACACCTTCCCTGAATTAAATCATTTTATAAAGCTTTAACTCTTGGGTATATTGAGTATATTGATTATGATTTCTATTTCACACTGTATTAGAGCTCCTATCTATTTACTACCTATGAGATTAAGCCTTGTCGAGTCGCAACTGCCACCCATGGAGAGTCAATTTTGAAAAATTAATGTGACATCTAAATCTGTGAAATAGTCTTAAGTCCTGCAACACCAGTGGTGAACTAAACTATCTAACACAGAAACAGCCAGATAACTACCTACTGGCTCAGGACTTAAAGAACAGTCCTCGCTATCTACTTCTGCTTTTTCCCTTTTGGGGCTTTGTAACAGGCACAGTACAGGAAGTGAGCTGTATCAAACAAAAATTTGAACGAACAAAGGACGAAAAAGAACTGCCTTACACCCGACCAGACGGCTAAAACAGCAAGTAATTAAGGGTCCAGTCCTCCCCTCTGAAAATGGCGGATGCCCGCGGCGACTGGCAATCGGACGATGGAGCCGCGCGACCTTGGAGGGACTGCAGTCGTTAAGCCAATGCACTGATGCAGCCTGCAACAAGATCGGCAAGACCCAGGGGAGGTAGGACCTCTGTTGCCCCAGCGCACCCAGAGCGAGCCTATATCACCAGACAGGCAAGGCCGCGAACACACACTATCCAGTCCGGGCACTAAGAAAGGAAAGACAGTTGCAGGAAGCATGCAATGCTGAAAGCCCCCACACCCACGCTGAGGGGGCCCAACTACTCACACAGCGGCGAGGGAATCTCACAGTAAAGCGGCGGCGATTTCAGCGGGCCGAACGGACGCTGCTTCAAAGCATACAATACACGACGGGAAGCTAACAGATGAGACATGCAGCTGCATAACACACGTGAAAATCGAGCTACTGGTCTCTAGGTGTCCACCAGGCACATAAGCAGGCCCTATCGTGGATGTCTCCGACCCGCACTGATGAGGCCCAAAAACGCCAGTGGGACATGGCAAGCAAATACAGGCAGAATATACGGGGGGACCAAGGCTAACTCTGGGGGGGGGGACAAAAATAAGGATAGAAAAAACAGTAAATGCACAGGCGGAAACAACACCCCGCAGGTGCCCTGAAAAAAGGCCCTGGCACCCGCAACTTACAAATAACATACTTCGCTTGCACAAGTGAGAGTGCATGACGGTCTCCCCCCCACAATGCTCAATACGTCGGGAGTAGAAGACATGGTAAGCAAGTAAGCAAGCATCACAATGACAGCGCAGTAACAGGACCGCAGAGAACCTTGAAGTGGGGGCTGCAGCTTTAGCGTCCAATCTATCTCTGCACAGTGAAGGAACACTGTGAGCTGGAGGAGACCCACAAGCTGTCGCGGAGCAGGGAGCGAGAGGCACAGGGAATTGACACCTGGCGGCGAACTACGCAATCACCAATAGGAGGGAATAACAGGACCACCGTGAGGATAAGGAAGTAGTGAGAAACTGCAAACCAGCACAACATAACCTGTCCCTCAAGATGGGGAAGGCGGACAGGCAACAGTCGCGCCTCACTTTCAAAGCAAAGCAGGCGCCCAAAATCACGCAACATGCACATTCGGACTCTGAGCAGGACCCAACTTCGCAGCCAAGTGGATCCTTGGGAGCCACACTGCAATCCATGCAGCAAAGTCTGCAATCGATCAACAGCAAGATAGATGCTATCAACATACGCATGAACAAGATGACTGCTAAGTTGGAAAATCAAGACAGCAGACTCACCACGGCAGAGCAGCGCATCTCGGGAGCCGAAGACGACATTCAAGGACTGACCCAAAAGCAATTAAACATGGACAAGGTACTAGCCATTATATAAGCCAAAAATGATGACCTGGAGGCGCGGTCGCACCGTAACAACATACGCATAATAGGTGTCCCGAAATCCACAAATATGGTTCACCTGGAAAACTATGTGGAAGAGATGCTGAGAAGCATCTTCGGTAGTGAGGAGCTGTCAGCAGTACTCATAGTGGAACGGGCTCATAGATCCTTATAGGCGTGACTGCCCCCTGGTGCCCCACATCGCCCAATCATCGCTAAATTCTTAAATTATAGGGACTGGGATGCGGTGCTACGCCTCTCCAGAGAATGCAGCACGTTTAAATTTGATGGGAACGAGATATCATTTTACCCAGACTTCACTGTCACAGTGCAGGCAGGATGGCGCGAATTTAGGCCAGCGAAGAAGAAGCTACAGTCACTGGGCCTAAAGTACGCCATTCTATATCCAGCCCACCTGAAAGTGGAACAGGAAGGCCGTCCTATTATACTAAGCACTCCCAAAGCAGTAATGGAGTTCATCACGAAACCGGGAAAACCACGGGTCCCCGCCCCGAACAGAGAAACAGACGATGTCGAAACCCACTTTAAAGGAACTGAACGACACTAACAAACTATCTGCACGGATAAGTGTAATCTAGGGAGAGTACAAATCACTACAAAAAATAGGCAAAAATAGGTGCAATTCCCAGGAAGGGAAGCTGCGGAGGAGGGTGCACTTGCACTGTTAATGTACACTGGGTAACAATTCACCACTGAACCATTGAATTACCGTGATAGTCAATAGGGCATGGCTGGAGAAAGGGGTTGTCATCTCCTCATGGGCTGAAAAATGGTGGACTAGGTCTCACTTATAGAATTCCCCCCCCCCCCTTCGTACCATAGAAGGGTAAATCGCCCTTGTGCCCTTTAGCAAGGGTAGACCCCACCAAATTTGCATGTATGTTTTATATCATGGGCCCAATTGGCTGATTGATACTATGTTGTTTAACTGTAACTTTTTTTGCTGGGAATGGCTTTGGCACATTCCTACCTCCAAAGTGGGTGGGGGGAAGGGTTGTTACTGTTGACATGTTATGGGCACCCGAGCACATTACTCTCACACTGCACCCCACTTGGACACACCTCTACCTAGAGGCCACCCCCACACAGAACTACAAAGCAATGGGATCTCTAGATGACCACTAGAACACATGCTCTCAACATGTTCACTTGGAACGTGCAAGGGCTAAAAAACTCCCAAAAAGTTAGGCAGGTTTTCGCGTATCTCGACAGGAACCAAGTGGATATTGAGTTTATTCAAGAGACGCACCTCACACCTCAAGCAGCGACACATATAGAAGCACGATGGGTACATGAAAAAGTTGCATCCTCTTACTCCTCCTATTCCAGGGGGGGTACTCACCCTAGACTGTAAGGGAATCCTCTTCACAACGATACACTCCGAAATAGATGACCAGGGGAGATTGGTTATATGGCAAGGAAATTGCAGAGGCACGACACTCACCTTAATAAATGTATATGGTCCCAATGTAGACGACCCCGATCTCTTCACTACGATATATTGTTAAATCTACAAACTACAACCATCCACTATAGTCTGGGGGGGACTTTAATTTCCCACTAGACCCGGCTGTAGATAGGTCCGGATCCCAAACAGGTCGGATAAAACAAGCAAGTAAGGTACTTAAAGAGGGGATGACGGATTGTGAACAGTGATATCTGGCAGCTTCGGAACCCAGGAAAGACAGAGGGCACCTACATATCGATTGCACATGACATGTGGTCCAGATTAGATTACTGGCTGGTAACCCGTAAAGTGAATAACTGGACACACGCTGTGAGACATTTGCCTAAAACACTGTCTGACCACTCCCCAGTATTATTGTCACTGACCCTGCCAACTGACACCCCCGGCCATTCCAATGAAAACTGCAAGCCTCTGCCCTCACAGACATGGTTTACAGGGATGGGGTAAGGATGGCTATTATACAATATTTCAGTGAAAATAAGGGATCGGTCGACACAGAGGGTGTACTATGGGAGGCCATCAAGGTTATAATTCGAGGCACATGCATTGGACTCAATGCTGGTGTCCTGTCGTCATTACGCACAAGAATGTCCCAACTTGAAAGACCGCTACAGATGCTTGAGAGAGCATATGAAACTGATCCTAAACCCCAACCTCTGGCGGACATCAGAGCATATCTTCAAGAGTACACAGAGACAGCGGACCAAGAGATTCACTTTTTTTATCCAAAAGATGGGTGGGGAGGGCATACGGGGAGGGAGAGAGACGGGACGTAGCTTAGCCATTAAAATAAAAGGACCTTGAGACATACCACAGGTGCTTACCCTTAGCACACAAGATGGAGCGCGACAACATGATTCCCATGAAATTCTCAAATGTTTTGTGGATTACTATGCAAAACTCTATAGTGGCCGACAGTCTGCCACACCGAACGAAACAGATGCATATTTAAATGACATAGTGTTAGCATGGTTATCACCAGGGCAGAGAGAATACTTGGTGCAGCCAATAACGGAAGAGGAGGTGGGCGATGCTATCCACTCCCTACCCAACGGAAAGTTGCCCGGCAGCGACGGGATTAAAAGTAAATTCTACAAAGATTTCTTGGACGTGCTAACACCTCACTTATTAGCTATGTATCTGAAAGCGTATGACAAACAATCTCTCCCCGCTCCCTTAGAGAGGCACTATTAATAACGCTGCTGAAACCCGGAAAATCACCTGGGCAGGTAGACTCATACTGCCCACCATCCCTATTCAATACAGACATAAAGATTCTAGCAAAGGTTATTGTATTGCGACTCCAACCGCTAGTGCTGGCCCTGGTTCTACCAGACCAAGCAGGTTTCATACCTTCGAGGTCTACCACACACAACCACTGTATACTATTTGCAGTCAAGCATCAAAAAAACACCTTGTTGGCTGCCCAGGCGGTCTTTTTGGACGCTGACAAGGCATGTGATTCCATACAGTGGCCTTCCATGTTCACGGTTCTAGCCAGAATGGGAATGCCACAAGTGTTCCTGAAATGGATCAAACTGCTGTATACAGACCCGGTAGCCCAGGTTTGGGTCTACGGCATAACATCGGAGCCAGTAAAAATATGCAGGGGAACGAGATAGAGATGTTTGCTGTCCCCATCTTGTTTCCCCTTGAACTAGAACCCCTGGCCTGCATCTTAAGATAAAAACACTCATCCACAGCCCTGCGTTTCCGTCAACAGCCTTTCACGATATCACTCTACGTGGCCGATATGGTGGTTTATATAAGAGACCGAGCACAAACCTGGAACCCATGTTGAGGGACTATATCAAATTCAAATGGTATTCTGGGTTGAATATTAATTGGAATAAATCGACGGTGTTCCTACTAACGCTGGCTACAACGTCCCATCCAGTAGAATTCCCTCTGGAGTGGTGCACCGAGTCACTAAAATACTCAGGAGTTTGGATGCACCCTTAAGAAGTTATACGCTAAAATTACGGCACTGCCATTACAAAATTGCGCTTTCAAATAGCGCGCTGGATTAGGCTCCCTCTGTCACTCGCCGACAGATTGGCAATAATGAAGATGGTTATTCTGCCCACATTTTCATATCTATTTGTAAACATCCCCACCTCCTCACAAAAGATTTTTTAAGACACTACAATCCTGCATGATGACTCTTGCCTGGGCAGGCAAACAACCCTTGATAAGCTGGCAGACACTCACACGCCCTTATATACAAGGTGGGTTTGATGCCCCAGGTCTTTATCTTTACTATCTGTGTACTCACGCCCACTTCGCCCACTGCTGGTACCACCCCCAAAAATTCATTGCACACCCAGCTATTGAGTATGACGAAGTGTATCCAACACCCCTTAAGGTGATACTAACGCATGAGTGCCCGGTGACTAATCTCAAAACTGCAAGTCCACTAGACAGCACAAATAGAGCATGGAAACTACTCACACCGCGAGTCAATAAGACCCCATTATATGCTAAATTACCCCTACTGCATCACCTCTCCATAGCGGGCACTAGCGAAACGGGGGCACTGATAAATAAGACTTCCTGTTTTCCTTTTTACTGATTTTTACAGATAAATAAAGACAGAAAACCATTTATTTTCTTGTCTGTATATATTTTTAAATGTGGATAAAACCGGAAATTGGGTGCTTTTTGAGTGATTCTAAATACACCTTTACATCACTGCCAGTCCAATAACTGCGTGGATGATAGGTAATGGGGTTAAAAAAAGGTATTTTAGTAAAGAGGCTTAAACAGCAGTAGATATGCACAGGGCTGATACTGAAATGTGCTTATTTTCATATAAGTGCATTGATTTATCTTCTGCAGGTGTTCATATCACTGAAACCTGGCAGGCATTGAAACATGACTGCATATTTATTGTTTAAATCAATGCAAACATATACCAGTTTCACCTTTATTTTTTTTCACAAAACCCATAATAAATATGGATAAATACAGATAAAGTTAACAAAAAATAAATAGGATAAATACAGACGGAAATGTCAAAAAAATAAATACCATAAAACCGGAAGCCCTACTGATAATACTGAAGGAAGCTGGGCTCTTAACCCCGGGGGATGCCTTCCCTGCGGGATTGTTTATCTTGATAACTGAGTTTATCGGCAGCTGGAGTGGCACTCAAATGCAGAGCTTTGCATACCACAGATTGAGGTCGGCAATTAAGGCATTGTACCCTTGCTTCCCTCAGGCACCACCAGAACTGCTGTCTTTGCAGGCCATATTACAAAGCGCTAACAGGAAAAAACTGATAGCTAAACTGTATAAGACCTCTCAGAGGGAATGCAAGGTCCCAATAGATGCAGCCAGGGAGCGGTGGAACACAACCCTAGACACACCTCTAACATCAGAGGACTGGGAGTCCAGTTGCGGGTTACTAGACAGACTCACCTCAAATAGCAACCTCAAAATCATTGATTTTAAATACATACAGCAAGCTTATTACACCCCCCAGCAACTGCACAAATGTGGGCTGTGCCCAAAGTCGACAAGTAAGAGATGTGGGGAGGCGGAGACGGATTTCCCTCATCTTGCGTGGTCCTGCAGCCTGATTGCGCAATATTGGAAACTGATAACACAGACAGTAACGGCAACGGTGAGAACCAGAATTCAATGCTCTCCTGATGTATGTCTGTAGGGCCTCCTCAAGACCATCTCAAATGCGCAGCACAAGTTTGTGGCTGGGGGTCTGTTATTAGCCAAGCGTAGAGTATCTATATGTTGGGCTGGGAAAAGGGTGCCAAAACAGACAGTGTGGATGCGAGATTTGGCCTACTGTAAGGCGCAGCTCGAAACATACGCAGAGGAGCTACCTGCAGCATCAAAACCAAAAGACTTTTGGTCCCCATACGTGACATATTTGCTATCTGTAAATAGGGAAGCCCAAGGCTGATTGAAAATGATGCTTCTAAGGTGGGGGAGGTCTGAATATGGCTAAATATGGTGATATTCACGCCATGATTTATACTGCGATGGATGTTATTGAGTTCCATATATATGTATAGTATACATGCTATGACTGCCTACATTACATGTATTCTGCGAACATTTGACTGTACAATGTAAAGGCATGCACCTCAGTTATGAGAAAAGTTCAACAAAAAAAACAACCTTTCATGCTAAGAAATAAAGGCCTAGTCAAGCTAACTTTTAGTTAAGCATTTTCAGTGTGCACTTTGAATAGATGACTATAGATGCACATATAACTTCAAAATAACTGCAGAATGAATAATGTGCACATGTTTAGATATGCAATATGCTTCAAATAAATGCAATAAGACTTGAGACATAAGTATAAATATAAATAAGAACTACATATTTTCATGATTAAGCTAAACATTAATGTGCACACATTCATCAGTCTCTAGTTTTCTACAGTGAATACACTTCAGGAGTACATTTGAATGCTTCACTCCACGTTAATAGTTAGGCACACAGAGTATATGTAAAAACAGTCAGTCAGTCAGTCAAGAAGGCTTTATTTCGATATAAATATATCTTAAAAAGCAAGAATACAATAATACACAGTAAAATAGTAAAAAGGAACCAGTGCATGGAGAGTTAAGCAAACATTTCAGAACTGCTACTGGTGCCAATAAATTAAGTAAAAATCAGTATATTTGGATAAAATAACAAATTAAACAAGATACGAAAGCCTATATGATCTAATGCGCCAAGCCCAACCTAGGAACTTTGCTAGGCCACAAACAAAGAGGGGCCGTGGATCATTTTTTAATATGCGCAAGGCCTCTAAGTAGTATCTAGTTCCTCTCACCGCTCCTAACAATTTACGAAGGCCAAGTTCTCCCGTCCGCTTTATATGGCTCAGAACTGTGGGGGTTTGAAAACACTGTAGAGCTGGACAGGGCTGAAAACAAGTTTCTGAGAGATGCAGTAGCCCTCCCAGTCTCCACTCCCCTATTTCCTTTAAGGGCTGACATGGGCAGGCGCCCCCTTAAGGATATAGTGCGCTTACGCCCATTACTTTTCTGGGTTCGTCTGCGCAGGACAAGGGAGCTCCTGGATTATGCTGCCGCCCTAGATGAATTAATCCAGCTAAACACCAATAATAGGGTTAAGTGGCTGAGCAACTTGAAGCGGTTGGTGGTGCTCCTGGGTTTGAGCGACTCATGGGCAAACCAATCACCTCCGCCTAAGATGGTGATTAAAAAGCTCTACTGGAATCTAGTTCAGCAGGAAACACTTTCTAGTAGTTCTGTGGGCTCACTTACTGAGCGCTTTTTGTCCTTTAAGTTGTCATGGCGCTTCGAACCCTTTTTGGATTACATCGAGCAGCCCTTAGATCGATCTCTTTACCTGAAGGTTAGACTCGGGATCCTCCCAGTAAATGCTTATATCTCGGGGTGGAAAAATAATGTCGGCAAAAGGAGCTCATGTCCTGGCTGTGCAGCCCCTACTGAGTCAGTGGCACATTTCTTTTTTGCTTGCCCGGCATATAGGGTCGCTAGGAGGATCTGGCTAAAACCACTATGCAAGAATATGGGTGTTAGATGCCATGCATCGGCTTTGCGGATACTTACCACCGATACCTCTTCAATTACTATGGTTTGTGGAGTTGCAAAATTTTTGGGTAATGCTTGGCGCTCCCGCATGAGGTGTTACAAAACCCATTCTGAATCATTTATTAGTTCTGAAGCACTTGTTAGTTAAGAGTACTTGGTTAGGATGCTCATCATCCTGTCTTGTGACTGTACTTACCTGTAATGGTCTAATGCCAACTGTGTTTTATGAACCCTTGTTTTGAAATTTTTAATTGTATTATGTTACTAATTGCTCTTTTATGATGAATTTCATCGAAAAAAGTATCTAGTTCCAAGTTCTCTACAAAGAGGCTTTAACCATCTTCTCCGGGGGCTGCATAGGCCGGGCATTCGAACAGAAGATGGGGGACAGATTCGGGCCTTTTTTCACAGAAAGGGCAAAAAGCGGTTGTCTGAGATGGAACCTTCCACCTGGAAGTCAGTTCTCCTACGGGGAGTACACCTACTCTAAATTGGAATTGAATTGAAATAACGTCTAGGTAAGGTTCACAGAAGTGCACTTCCTTAATCAGGAGAAAATCCATAGAGGACCTACACAGATTGGCGTTACTACTTCTAGTGCCAGCTATCCAGTTCCAATAAATCCTTTTCAACTCTATCTTAGGGGGGGCGGATCTAAGATAGAGTTGAAAAGGATTTATTGGAACTGGATAGCTGGCACTAGAAGTAGTATATGTAAAAACAACGTTTCTGTGACGTGTAAGGGTGCAGCCAAATGACGCGCCTCCAATAGATTATTTGGATATAAGATTAAAAGTAACTGACAAGACACTGGTACATTTATGAAAGACACTGCAGGCAGTGTACTTCCTGCTGCTAGCAACCATCCTTCTCAAATTCTATCCACACTGCATGCTCCTATTCAAATTACAGCACTGTCCTTACCTAAGCAGCCTTCCTATACCCTGGAACTGCTATACTATCTGGTAGTGTTTTTTCTGAGCAAGTAAAACAGCACAGAAAAGGCCTGGCCAAGTGTTCTCTTTTTTTATTAACCTGAGGCACTTTGTATGGGATTGTAGGGCATCCAATAGTGATTAATGAAATAGCTTGGGCCCTGATTAAGAGTTTGGCAGACAGGGTACTCTGTTGCAAATGTGACGGAGTGCCCCGCCCACCAAACCCAGCGTCCGCTTGCCTCTATTCGAGATGGGTGGATCATAAGTATTTCATCGATAAAGCCCCCATTGGATAACTTCCTCCGATCGCCCGATTTAAGGTGACAGTGCAATGCCTTTCTTCCCCTCTCTGTCACCGCCAGGAAAAACCTGGCTGTGAAGGACAGAAAAAAATCAATAATGACCACCACGTCCTGGGAGAACACTAGCAGGGTCTGAATGTTATTAGTTTTTTGTTTTTCAAAAACATGCTCCCACTTTGAGAGTTTGTTTTTGAAAAAAAAACTTTTGAAACGTTTGACAGCTGGCCGTTATGGCTGATGGTACATTTTGTAAATTTTTTCCTTCTTTGTCAAGAACGGCCATGATGGCAGTTCCTGTCAATGTAGAGAGATGCGTGTGGGCCTGCAGACATCTCCAAATATGACAGACGAGTTGTCCTTCAAAATATTCAGTCATCCTGGCAGACATGAATCCATCCGCCAAAATTTCAATCAGGCCCTCAGTCTCCAATACTTGTCGGTTATTTCCATAAACAGATCAATGCACCATGCACATTGCCCAGAAATGAATAGGCAGTCACTGGCAAGCAGTGAAGAGCAGCTCATACAGGAGTTGGGGAATCAAACCTTTGGGCCACAAGTATGGGAGAACTGCAATGCCCCTTGCTACCGTTAACATTAAGAGAGAGAGGGGAAACCCAATATTCCAAAGGTATATGGGTATATGGGTATCAAACTAAGAACATAGGACTGGGTTTCCATAAGACTTATTTGGTAATCATCAATGATTAAATTACTGTGAACAAAGCTTGGTAAGTAGATTATTATTATTATTATGTGTTCTTATATAGCGCTCAACTTACCCTTGGGCATCTTGGCGCTTGCATTGGGAACCCGTCCTGGTTTTTCCCTGTGAGATAACCCGTACTGGGCATCCCCAAGGTGAAAGCCAGGCATCCCGCCGCGGGGGGCCGTTGTGGAGATTAAGCAAGCTTGTTGCCCAGAGCTGCATAGTGTGAACTCGTGCTTAGAGTGGGCACCGAAGCGAGAATTATCGAGTCCGTGGACAATTGGGCTCCAGACCCTGCCGCGTCGGGAATTGAACCCTGGTCCCGGGTCTGACCTCTGCTTCAGGGTATGCCTCCTCTAACCAGTGAAATACACTTCTCCACTAGATCGATGAACAAATTGGGAAGGTTGGCTGGTGATGTAAAATATGTAAGGCAATTTATTTTTTGTCATAAACAACCCTTTTTCTAAAATATAGGCCTAATTGAATTCATAAGAGATGGAATGGTGACATTCAAAATACATCTTTACGGAGTATAAAACAATGTAAGAATCAGTGGAGTCGCCAGTGTGTTGAAGGTGAGATAAAGAAGAACAATAAAAGGTATATATAGTGAATAAAAGGACCCCAATGTTTCAGATGTTGAAAAACTCTCTTAAAATGGTAGAGTTATCGCCATACATAATATAATCTGTCAGTTACAAAAAGTGCATCAGCATTTCAACCCCCTATTTCCTATTTATAACTGTGTCATTTTCAGGATGGATAAATGAGGATTTAAAGGGTGACCATTTTAAGGGAAGAAGATGCAAACACATGCCTGGAGGTATTTCAAATGAATTAATTAATGGTGAGACATCCATCATTCAATGTGCATGTAAAACATTTCCACAGCTAGCTCAAAAGTCTACCGGGGCAAACGTGACCAATCCATGCGGTGGTAAATGGTATAATGCATAATCATGTTGGAAAACATATTAATTGACAATATGAAGATCCTATATTGAGATGTACAGATAAGCTAAACCAAGGTAGCCTGAGTTCCGACATAAAATGTAGACAGAGCTCACCATATTGAAGAACTGAATTATCTGCCCTATACAAATTGGAAAAAGATGTATGGAAAACCCTCTATGGGGCTAGCAAGAATGTGGACGTGCTGGAGCATGACCAAGATAGCCACAGTAAAAAGGCAATCAAGACTGAAAAGTGCAACCCATCAAGTTAGATCTGGGAAGACAGACAAGAACAAAAGTAAAAATAAAAATTAATGGATGTGCCAATTGGAATGAGCTTGACATAGTACAAACAAACTGGAATTAAGTTAGACTCACGCGGAGTGTCATCAGGGGCTTCAAATGGTAACCCAGATCTCTGAATTATAGACATGTGTGGGCATAAATTACAAAGGCGAAAATCATAAAAGTCAGGCAGAATTACAAATTCCATTAGCCATAGGGAAATGGAATGTGTTTCACAACCACCTAGATAAGGGATTCTGTAGGCACTGGCAACCAGGATTAGAAAGCAAATAGGGTAGCTCTGCCCATAATAATTTGACTAGATAAAGGGACACATCAAATATGGTGATTACGTTGTCATGCACGACGGTGCTAAAAGAAAGTGGCCGAAAATATTCTGATTGTTTACATATGACAAAAATAAATATAAATGTTATATGTTGTGAAAAAATAAATTACTATGAATGCTATATATGTGCTTTGAGACAAATCTGAAAATTAGCTTGAAAACCAAAAGCAAGGAAATGCCAGAGTCAAAGCATTTATTCCTTGATAAAAAAAAAAACTATGGACTACCTCACTGTGGATCATCACAGATTCTTATTGGTTGAGTATAAGCAATAGGTGTGCCATATATATTCATAACATTTTACACATATATTGATCATCCTTCTAAGTAATTTCATCATTTTCTTTTTTCACATTGAAAACAATTCAAATTTACACAATTGGCTCAAGAAGGTAATGCATGAATAGGAGATCTAAACTTTAAGTGATGTTGAACTACTGTATGTAGTTTTCGGAGATCCAGATATCATAGCATAACTTGTTCAACATTGCAGTAAAAGTTCTGTGTTAAGTGAAAATATAGACATTTCATTGTTGTTTTCCCCTTTCATTTTCTGTGGTACCAGAGGTATCTATCATATACCACTTGTCAGAAGTGACGGAATTACCCACATTTTGTTGTATAAAGAATATGGCTGGATTTACAATGCCAACACCATAAAACAAGGATTGAATGAGACTTTCAAATGTCAGTGCTTGCTAACTATTGGCCCTTAATTCGCCTTTTCCAATCTGCGGCCAGATGCCTTTTTCTCAACAATATTGAGGTCGTTTTTCTATCCATCATCCATGATTTTGAAATCTTTAAACACCTTGATACAATCCACTTATACTGATATATTTCTTAAATATGATTGGCCACTAATAGTCTGGTCACTGGAGCATCCATATAACGAGGTTAGCTTTGTTTTTATCAGGTATGTACTTCTTTGAGATGAAGCCACAAACATGCCTTCCAAACCTATAAATCTCACCTTCAATAGCAGTGTATTTTCCTTTCAGCTTGTGCCTAATAAACACACAATAGATAACTCTATTCACTCTGTACCACTACTATTTATTGTGCCATCAAAGGCAAGCCACACCCTCGTACAAGGTACAGTGATTATTTAGGACCTATTTCAGGTCACTAAACAATTCCTCCCCTTGTCTGTGGTGCCTCCTGTAGCATATTGTGGGATCTGCTTGGCTTTTCCTTTCATATTTCATTTTCTGAAATCCATTTTTTTTTCTAACTTTAATATAACGACTAACTAATGTTTATTTTTATTTTTTTATGTGATTTCAATTTGTTTTTCTTTATTGATGTATCTACATTTCATAAGTAATTTATACAATAAATGTATTCACCCTCACTCATTATTGAAAAGTTAAACTTTTCAAATACTATTTTTTATGAATTAAAAGTCAAACTGAAAGTTAACAACCAAAAATCACTTTTTTAAAATAATTAAACAATGTAATGCTGATTGTAAGGAAACTGGGCTATTAGTTGCGCAGGGTGTGAGGCCTGCACAAGTACTCCCTCACTGGGAAACAAGCGTCCCATTGTAGCACTTGATTCTCCCATGGAAGCGATGCAAAGCAGTCCGAGGCCTACTCAGGGGAGGTGATGTGGGCTTGTAATCACCATTCCAGGCACAAAACAATAACACTCAATAAATGATTGTCCAGTCTGTGCTTCCTTAGAAAAGGAAAAGGACATGTATTACACGCACACTACTCAATACTACACAGTAATTTGCAAATATATACATAAGGTAGATGGAAATACCTTGGTGACTCTCTGAAATCGCATTTGACCCCCTAAGGGTCATGAGTGCCAAAAATCACAGTACCCCCACCACCATATAGCACATTATCTTATATGAGGCTGCCTATTGGATTTTATCAGGGTTACCACATTCAAAGACCAGAAGCATATGTTAAATAAAACATCTTTTCCTCACTCACATCAATAACCATGTTTAATCTGCAATCATTCTTATCAATAAGCATTGCACATTTATGAAAATGTACTGTCAGCAATATATTTTTAAATAAAACATTATGAAACAACATTTATTCATGCCAGTGTCTTCCCTTAACCACTTTAGTCCATAAAACATGCAGCCATAGGACCAACCACCAGAGGTCCTGCATTCTCAGGCTGTAAAACAAAGGTTCCAGCCTTGGGAGTGCTTAAACCTTAGGCTGAAAGTCTAGGGCAGAGGAGGGGAGTTATAATTTCCTTAAACCTGCAGACAAAGGGTCAATTTAGAAATTATTTTAAGGGAGCTGTTGCACTCCTGCAGCCTGCACAACTCCTCTTGATGATGTTGGTGGTGCCTCTGCAATCCTGGGACCACCAAAAATAAGGAAAAATAGGCAGAATTGGCCTTACAGGCCATTATAGGGTGCTCTCTCGACACAGCGGTGAATAGGTAATGAGTGTTCTTGGCAGGGCTATCTTTTAGTGATGCTCAGGGCTTTGCGCCCCACGTCTTCTTTTAATTTTTGGCTTTTTTATTTTGTTGGGGTGCCTGGTTGCATTTTCTGTGGGGCAACACGGGGAGCACACTCCCAGCTGCCATGGCCGGCTCCCCGCTCGACTGCTCTTCCTTCACTGCTGGAGCAGAAACCGACAACTAGATTCTCCCTGTCCTCTCCATGTGGGCAGTGTACTTGGATTTCAGTGGCTGCCTGCACCCCCCCCCCCCCCCGGACAAGGGCACAAGGAGAGGCATGACAGTGCTTCCCCTCCTCATTTGCTTGGTAGAGCCCTGGGGATGGGGTCCAGGGCACCTTCATCTAGAGGTAGGGTGTGACGATGCTTCCCATTCTCTTACATTGTAAGGTGCCCTGGGATGGGTTCCCAGTCTCCTTCATATGCAGACCAGTGGGATGGGGTCCCAGGACCTGCAAAGCTCTGTGGAGTGGGCCCCATGCACACCCCCTCCCTGGGCCATTAATAACTATTAAGGCTTGCATCGGTCCCTGGGCACTGGCTCATCCTGGGAGTATCCTAAAGACTTGTAGTGGAGTCCCACATGCTCTGTCGCTAGCAGGGGGGGGGGGGGTCAAAGGTCAAATATTTACGCCTTCAATATCTCTGGCCCTGTTGGGCCAATTTCCTTGATTCTGGACTCATTCCACTCCTAGTGGCAAGCTTTAGCCACCTGGGGCCATATGTATCAACACATTTCCCCATAGACACAGAATGGGCAAAACCCTTTGATACATCTGGCCCCTGGTGCCTTTTCAGCCGGCCTACTGGCCTCTGAGGTGGCACACTTTGCATGGAGCTGGACCCACTGGCTCCATGTGCCAGCCTTTCTACCTATCTTAGTCTCTGGACCTCATCTCCTCCTGCTGGGGCACAAAAGTCCTGGGGCCGCAAAAGTCCTGATCTTCCCCCAACTAGCCATAAAGGGTGTAAGGAATCCAGCCTCACTTGTCCCAGAGAGACCTATTGGTCCTGGAGTCAGCTTAGGGCAGAGTCCTTAGTCCATTAGGGTATCATGGGGCTTGCTCATCCAGCGGTCTGTGGCTGTACAGCATGCTGGGACTATTCAAGATGGCTCCGTCAAGTGGCCTCTGTTCACATTTCTCTGGGGACCTCAGCTCTGCCCCTAGCTGATATCACCAAAACTTCAAAGGGGTCTTGGCCTTCCTCTGTTGGCTCCAGAGGTCTGGATTTTCTTCTTTGTTCAGTGGGCCTGAGCTGCCCCAACCCAGCTACAGTGAGATAACTAATTAACAGATGACAATTTTCTTCCCCATCCATTCCTTCTCAGAAGCTGAGTGGAGCACTGTGAGTTACTCCTTTTCTTTGGGGAGGTCTTTGTTCCCTCTGCTTAGCAGTAGAGTAATTAACCTGGCTCAGAAGGGTGATAAAAGACCTGGAACCTGATCCTGAGTTGAGCTAGAAAAATATAACATTTCCATATAACCTTAAAGTGTACATGTAGACTCTTGGGACTTGCATATTCAAATTTGGTGTACATGTTTCACCCCAGTGTAATTCCTTACCGGACTTTGTAGGCCTAAGGGAAGCACAATGCATTCTAAGGCAGATTTGTCTGTATAACACAGTGACACTGCAGATAAACCAGTAAAACCTATTGGCCTTACCTATTAGTGCCCACTAATCTTATAAGGCCTACCTAGGTCAATATCTAGCGATGCAGATTCCACTCTGCGGCAGACTACCTGTACACAGTTACTGGGCTGTGCATACCAGCAGTCCGCACACACGTGCACATGTTCACATGTGAACAGCCCAGTGCCCCTTCGTCTAGTGGCATTGAAGCAGCCTTATCGTAAAATGGAAAACACTGATGGTCAACATGCTCAGTCCATTTATAATGTTATTACCCTGGGTGAGGCACACGTGATCAGACTCTTCAACAGTAAAAAGCCCAAAACTGAGTGATCAAAGAGTGAAAAAGTTGGGCTAATTAAATAGATGAATATAGCACGTTACAACACGTGCTTTTACTACGAAGTATGTAACAACACGGTCGTTACAACGACCGTGTTGTTACAACGCGATGCCATTACTACGCAATCCTTGCATCGACTTGCAGTAGATGGCGCCGTAACATTAGGAATTTATAATTTACTATTCCAACTCCAGCCTACACAACAGTAGGGAAGGGGTTGGAATAGTAAATTATACTATTCCTTATGTTAGAGCGCCATCTACTGCAAGTCGATGTAATGACTTCCGTAGTAATGGCTTCCCGTTGTAACAACGCGGTCGTTGTAACAACTGCGTTGTAAAGGCATCGAGGTCTAAGGACCGCGATGTAAAGGTTGTTTCCTGTCTAAAATATATATATAATTAAATACACTACCCACCCAATCACCTTTTAAACCTCACTATCACTCTCATGATTTTAAAACAATGTCCAAAAATTCTAAATATATTTTTGAATTAATATTTATGATACATTCATGGTATTTTATTTAAAATGTATTAAAAATGTTTTATGAAATAAAATACTATCAACTCAGTTCTCTTAATATTCTAACACAAAAAAATGGTTAAAAATCCATGTATTATGTAAATAATAAATTAAATTCTGTAAAACAATTTACATAAATTAAAAGACTGAATTCCCCTACAAATTCTACAGTCCATCAAAATATTGACAAGCAATAATATATGTGTATATATAATCGGATCATACTTCTATGTTTATGTTGTGTTTTTGCATGCAATTTGTCTAAAAGTTTTCTTTCATCTTTATTTTTATTTATTGTTTTTTTAACATATTTATTATCTGTGCATTGCACATTAAACTGTAATTATTGTTATCTCCAGGGAAGACCCCTAACTAGTGCTTTTATGAAATTCTGAGAATTCAATGAGCTTTTGATATTATTGGACTTGTATTTTGGGGGTAGTATGCCTATCCAAGTTTTTGGGAATTGTGTTCCTTTGATACTTCGAGAACATTTATGGAGTCAAATAGATTTTTGAAGGTTCCAAAATGGAGGCCTATATTTTCTTCCATATTATGAGCAGTGCTTTTAAATAGCTTAGCTGCTTGGAAGAGGAGGTGATGGGTGTGGTTATCTATACCAAAGGGCTTCCTTCTGTGACATTTTTAGCCAACCTTGGGCATCCTGCAGTGGAAACACAGGTCCAACACTATTTACACATTTTCTGTGCTTCTCCCCAATGAAAATCTAGCAGTTTTTGGTTAAGTTGCTTTGATGGTGATATTTGATGTGCATTCAAGAAGACCAGACGTGTTGCAGGAGCTACACAGCGGTTGTCTTCTCTTCATGGACATTGCCATGGCAATCCCAGCAGACTAAAAGATTGTGCGACAGGACCACAATCAAGGGCCAGGAGGGGGACCACGGTCATCTACAAAGACGCCATCAGCTGCTGAACAACCACAGAGAACCCTGCTCCGTTCATGGAACATCTGCACTTCAAGATTCAATTCTCCAAAAATGTCACCCTTAAACCTTGTTTACCAAATCCCGGGACGACTGCGAGCCACCTTCACCAACCTCATCAAAAACGTCATCACCCCCTCACCATCGACGTCAAAGCCTTCATACTCCTCATAGAACTTAACTTCCAGCTTGAAGACAGAACTGACCCTAGCTCCGCAGTTATATTATATTTTGTTACATTGATTTGTATGGCTCACTAATCACCCAAGAGGGTATCCAGGTGCTTGGGCAGGTATTTAGGTGTGTGGTCCCCTAGGGCTTATACAAAGATCCAGGTCTTCAGATTCTTGCAGAACTCAGTAAGTGAGGAGAAAGCTCTGATGTGTTGAGCGAGGTTGTTCCATGTCTTGGGTGCAATGTAGGAGAATGAGCGACCTCTAGTTTGGTTTTGCATATGCCGGGAATATGTGAGAGTGAGGCAGAGCACAGGTGTCTGGTGGGTTGGTGAAAGTGTATGCAGCTATTCTAGTATTCTGGTTTTGTGTTGTGTGGGGCTTTGTATATGTGCGTGAGAGGTTTGAATTGGCTGTGCTTGTGAATGGGGAGTCAGTGCAGATTCTTGAGGTGCAGTGTGATGTGGGTATGGCATGGAAGTTGAGTATGAGCCTTGCAGCGGTGTTCTGGATGGACTGGAGCCTTTGTAGGAGTTATTTGAAGATTCTGGCGTAGAGAGTGTTGCCATAGTCCAGCCTACTGGTGATGAGTGCTTGTGTGATGGTCCATCTGATGTTCTAAGGCAGGGGTACTCATAGTACGGCCCGCGGGCCGCCAGCAGCCCAGCAAGCCTTCCTTGGCGGCCCGCGGACCATGCAGACATCGTACCTTGGTTTTTTGTATTTTTCAATGTGTGTCAGCAAACACCGCCGGACTCCGAGAGAGACTGCTCTATGGGGGCCAGGAGATTCCAGGATAGAGTGGAGACAGGCGTACAACGCCCATTGGACTCAAAGGGCTTCAGCCCCCCGTCGTGTTTGGCTGCCCGGGATGAGAGAGATTCCCGGGAACACACACAGCCGCACCCGAGCACTTCACAGGTCTTTAAAAGACCTTTTGCTTGTTAACGAGGCTTTGATGGTGTTCACCCCTGCTTACAGCCCCTGCAGCTCCACTCTGCCTTTTGCTTGAAGAATCAGCCTCCCCCCCCGAAATGTCTTCTTAGCCCCCCCCCACCCGAAATTTGACTCTAGTTGCGCCTCTGAGTGGAGATACAGGGACGCTAAGAAGAGGTGAAATACAACAAAGCCTCATTAGCAAGTAAATGGTCTTTTAAAGACCTGTGAAGTTCTCCGGTGAGGCTGTGTGTCAGCCCGGGAAGCTGTCTCAGCCCGGGCTGCCACACATGCAGGGTGAGGTGACAGAGGACAGCAGGGTGAGAGTTCCCAGTGAGGTGAGGGGGGGGGCAGCAGGGAGTGAGAGCCAGCGAGGAGTGAGAGCCGGGTGAAATGGCAGAGGGTGACGGGGGCAGCAGGGAGTGAGAGCCAGGTGTGGTGACGGAGGGCAGCAGGGTCTGAGAGCTGGCTTTTACATTACACAGGGAGAGGTGGGAGTGGGGGGGCTGTTTATGGGCTGGTGTCGGGGATGTGTAGACACAGAAGTGTGCACTGCCCGAGGCCCAGAGAGAGATATAGATAGACAGGGACAGACTGACAGATAAAGGCAGGAGGCAGGCAGAGGCAGAGGAAGGTAGAGGCAGAGACAGGGACAGGCACGGAGAGAGGCAGATGGAGAGAGGGAAACAGACGGAGAGAGGGAGAGGGGGAGGGAGACGGAGAGGGAGAGAGGGAAGGAGAGAGACAGAGAGGGAGAGAGGAAGACGTCGGGAGATGGGGAGACAGGAGGTAGACGGAGGGAGGGGGAGGGAGGGTGAGGGAGACGGAGGGAGGCAGGGAGGGAGAGGGAGACGGAAGGAGGGAGACGGACGGAGGGAGGGAGGGAGAGGGAAGGAGAGAGGGAGATGGAGGTAGAGAGGGAGACGGAGGGAGAGAGGGAGACAGGCAGGGAGAGGGAGAGACAGACACAGAGAGAGAGAGAGAGAGAGAGAGAGAGAGAGAGAGAGAGAGAGAGAGAGATGTGCGTATGCCAGGTTTGGTGGCTCAGTGGACGAAGGCGTCCACTGCAGGGGCCTGTGTTCAACCTCATGGACACAGTTTTTTTTGCTCTAGCCCCGCCCCCCTCCCCCACTGACCCCGCCCACACCAGTCCGGCCTTCGGCCACAAACCACACTGTAAATTTGGCCCCTGAGAGAAAGTTTGTGAGTACCCCTGTTCTAAGGCAACCATTGAAGGTCTTTCGTAGCATGAGTATGATGTGGAAGCAGGAGGTGAACACTGCATTGTCTTCATTCATCATGTTGAGCTTGTTGTCTAGGAAGATCCAGAGATTCCTTGCGTGGTGTGTGGGTGTAGGTGTTGGTCCTAGCTCTGACAGCCACCAGTAGTTGGTGATGTTGGTTCTGGTGGTGGTTGTCTGGTCCATCAGGGAAAGGATGAGTTGTGTATCATCGTCGTAGGAGATGGTGGTTATATCTTGTGATCACAGCATATCAATTCCTTGGTCTCTGATGTGAAGGCCGGCATTCTGACACTTTGGGTTCTTCTCATGAGGAAGTCACAGATCCATTCAAGAGCAAAACCTTGTATGTCAATCTCTTGGAGTCTTCTGATGAGGGTGTTATGGGAGACAGTGTCAAAGGCCGTGGAGTGGTCAAGCAATATGAGAGCAGCTGTTTCTCCTCGGCCCAGGATGATTTGGATGTGCTCGGTGACCGCAATGAATGCTGTTTCAGTGCTGTGGTTCTTTCTGAATCCTGATTGAGCATTGTCTAGAAGATGGTGATGTTCGAGGAGGGTTGTAAGTGGCTTGTGGATGGCCTACTCAATCACTTTGGCTGGATAGGGGCGCAGGGAGATGGGTCGGAAGTTGCTCAATTGATTGAGGTCAGCTGTAGGCTTCCTGAGGAGGGTGTTGATTTTTGCAAGTTTTCATTCATCTGGGAAAGTGGCAGACATGATGGATGTGTTGATGATGTGGGTCAGAGTGGTGTTGATTGGTGATGTTCCCAGGTTGTAGATGTAGTGGGGGCATGGGTCCATTGGGGCCCCTGAGTAGATGGTCTGCATGATTGTCTCTGTGTCATTTCTAGTGAGGGTTTCCCATTCAGTCAGGTGACCATCTTGGTTGGTGGTGGGTAGCTTAGCATCGAGTTCTCTGAGGTTGGGTTGGTGTGTCAAGTTGCTGTAGATGGTTGCGATTTTGCTGTGGAAAAAGATGGATAGGTTGTTGCAGAGTTGTTGGGAGGCAGCAATGTTGTTTACAGTGGCTGAGGGCGAGGTGAAATCCTTAATGATTGAGAAGATCTCCTTGCAGGTGTCGGATCTTCCTTTGATGTAGTCCACTAGTGCTTATTTCTTGATGTCTCTTATCTGCTGGTGATAGCGGCTGAGTGCAGCCTTGTAGGTAGTTCTGTTGGTGGTGTTGTGGCTGGCTCTCCATTTCCTTTCTAGCTGTGTAATTTGGTGTCTCGAATGTCTTCTGTGTACCAGCCGGCCTGCTTGTTCAGGGCAACTCCTCCGCTATGGCGGAGGAGCGTTGTCCCACTGCCACAGGGGTAAACGAAAAATATAATGATCTAAGTGCAGATCATTTTATTTTTCCTCCTGTGGCTGTCTTGGGGGCGGGGCCAAAGTACTGCAGCAGGGCGAGGAAGAGTGGTGGGCCCTGCTGTCTGTGGACATGACAGTTTGGCTGGCCGTCTGAGGCCAGCCAAACCGCCATGTGCACTGACATCTCTCCAACCCAGCTGTATTGCTGGGTGGAGAGATCACGGTACAATAGACAAATGGTCACAGGAGCAACAATTTAAACAATACACAAGAAATAACGGCATTCATAACTCCAATTTTGCATGATCTGCAGTGAATGTGGTTTATTTTGAAAGCATTAATCACTTTAGTTAGGCAACGCAGTTGCTTTTGCATCTAGAATCTTCAGTATATTTATAACCAGGTGCTGGGGAGTATATTTATAACAAGGTGTTGGGGAAAGAAGGGTGGGGGTGTCTTGACTCAAAGTGAGTAAGTGAGGGTAATGGACAAGGGAGAGGTAATGTGACATATATACATCAAATTCACATAGTGAGACCTTTCCGGCCTACCACAGGTCAACTGTTCCACTAGATACACACAGCATAAGGAGACACTGATAATGAATTTCAGTCATCGGGGCATGTCTGATAGAAGTCGTAGTCAACGTTTCGACCCCTAAGATGCTCAAGGTGATTCGGTCCTTAGAGTGGGGTCTGCATCAGGACTGTGCAATAGAAGCACCTGAAACCAATAGAATACTCGGTGTTAAGACGGGATTCGTCATGGCAGGTTGTGAATGCTCATAATGAAGGGTGGTGATTACCTAGTCTGGCCAACAGCACATGGAATCAAGCTGTGCAGTCAGAGTGAGTGGGCTCAACGGAGCTCCTAAATGCCGAGAGGACACAAGATCAGATTGCGAGCTACTCAGACATCCTGGGACATCAAATATCAATATTGGCCCTGGGCCATCACTTACTAATTTACGGGAACTAGTACGGCCAAGAGTGCACGCGCGACCATTTGTAGTAAAACTGTGGGTCGTAAGATCCCTCGCAGTAGTAAGACAAATCTATCCAGCAAAAGAAAAGACAGTGCTGAGGTCTGGGTGGTAAGGTCAGGTGTCTGGTTCTAATATATACCACTAAATGAAAGAGAAGAATTTTTATAATAGGGGAGTGGAAGTTCCAAAGAAAAGCAGGATGGCTATCTACGTCTGTATTCTAGTGTTCGCGGTGGAACCTCCTAAGATTGCCTCCACTGTGGAGGGTGACTATTAGAGGACCTGTACACATTACGCTCGCATCTTAAATTTCCGCATTATGGACCGTGATAGGGTGCAGCATCGTCATGAAAAGGCACACATCCTGACTGCGTGCACTTACTCTGTACCGGTTACAACCGTCTAGTGGGTGGTTGCCATCCCTGGCCCTAAATGTGCAAGATGGTGACGCGATGCAGTAAAGAAAGCACATCGTCCTGTAGGATCGTGCTCAATGTCTAATTATCTAATTCCACCTAGGTTAATTAGGACGTGTCATCTTTACTATGGCAGGGTACTAGTTCACCAGTAGCGATGTCCCTCCATGCACTCCCCTACTCCCGAGCAGAAATAATCAATATGTGATCAAATAGCTGAGGGGGTCCGTGAAGGGGATAACTATGCTGCCGCGTTAGTGTCAAACTAGGACTACGTAAACGCAGACACTACCATAGATCGTTGTGCCCACCGTTAAGGACGATGGTTTTATTACACATGCCCCCTTCAAAGTGCACTGATGTGATGCCACATACCTCAATATCCGACCTTCTGACTCCTTACTCCTCTTCAAAGTGGGACCGGGCAGACGCGCTCTCTTTCTTAAAGGCGCGCGAGCGGTAACGTGCACGCTAGGTGCAGCCGCTCACTGCCAGCACGTGCGGTGACTTCCTCCCTGACAACCTGTAACGGGTTCACTCGCGGTTGCGGAATGCAGCCGGTGACACTGCTGCAGATCGGCGCATATAAAATCTCCCTGCTTCCACGGACAGAGTAAATCCACAGTCACACGCACATTCATACATCATACGCTAGGGCCCATCACACTAAATTCACGCTATTACTCTATCCACACTGAATATAGGAGAGAAAACCTAGACCAATCTGCATCTACAACGAGGTCAATGCGACCTTAATGATATTGCCCTGAGTCATGATTTTAAACATAGGAAATACATTTGGAAACTCAATAAATGACAAAGAATAAACACCCGACACTGAAATTCAAACAATGCTTGTTTATCTAAATTAATTCAAATGAAAAGTCAATCGTTAGCAAAATTGTCATTCTCATAGTTACCTAATCTAGCTAAAAGGGTCAGGACAGGTCTCTCAGTAAAGTCTCTCGAGCTGCCGTCCTCAGCATGGGTAACGTCCAAACGCGATGACCACCAGGAAAGAATGAATGGACGAACGAACATGGACCCTCTCTAGTCTAACATTTTTATAGGTTATGTTGCAAACGAAAGTAACAAACAAAAATTAGATATCCGTTGAGCCGCTGAGCAGAGCAAGCAGGAAAGGAAGTCTCTTGGTTACATTTAGAAAACCTCCGCTCAGGAAAAATCACAAAAATAAAAAGACGGAAGAAGGAAACTCGAGTTTGCAAATGTTACTTTCGTAAAAGTTCTTCCTTGATATCTTAGCAGAGCCACCGCAGATGTATCATTGTTCATTGTGGCTTCATCCTTGTCCAAGGACAGTTGGACACGTTCCCAGAACTGCTGTCCTCACGGAAGATTTTCAAACCAGGCAAAAGCTGTGGTCAGGTGACTCTCGACCATGTTCAGCAAGGCCTTTTCGTCAAAATTCAATCACTCGAGTGCAGGCTGTAAATGGCAGCCATCTTGTTTTAGGCCAAAACAGACCATCTTAATTGAAAGAAACACAAAACAACGTTACCACAGTATAATGATTAAACAGTGTTAATTCCCACTAATACCCTTATGTGTATGTAATTATCTAGCCTTTTGCAACGCAATTAAGCATTAGTACACATTATTTTAAAAAGCGTTTGTGCTTTAAACAAATAGCACCTTGCGACATTCATTTAATTAAAACCCGCACATTATTATTAAGCAACATATATGCATCCCACGTATATTTTCTCTCATTAGTAATATTGATTAGTCCGACTTCAACATGACAAACTACTAATTAGTGTTTTAAAATTAATCATTTTAATCAAAACATGCAGACGAAACTGGAGCTTAAAACTCGATAAATTTTCAACAGAAAACTCTGCTCCAGCAATCCCCCCTTTGGTGATATCTTATCACCACAAAAAACCACACAAAAAAAAAACCAACCCAAAAAACAATTTTAAGTCCCAATTTTAGGAGACATTGAAAATGTCTTTTATAACACAACATTAAACACCAGACTCCCTCACATCATCCCTCTTTGTCTCCAAGTAAACACTCTCCCTCATCTCTTCTAATTCTATTTCTTGTGGGTCTCTCCTTGACCTCTTTTGTTTCTTTTCAGCATTTTCTCTAATTATTCTCTTTTTCCCTCCCCTGTTTTTACAACACAAACACCCCAATCTCAGTAACAATAAAGCAACAATTATGCAAGTCAATGGAAATAAAACTTTACAAATAATGGTACTACCTATTTTAGCAATTAAACTCTTAACAGCAACATCTTATTAGCTATTTTGGTCCAGATACTTTCAGCTTCCAGTGGTACTAATTCTTCATGCAAATCAGTAATATTTTTGATATAGACCTTCAGGTCTTTGCTTTCGTCAGGAATGTAAGTGCAACAATGTTGTACTTTCAGCATTCCGCAGACTCCACCCTCCTTGGCCAATAGAATATCAAGGGCAAGTCGATTTTGCATAGACATGGCACGTACGGCCATCATCTCCGTATTTACCAAAAGAAACCCTCCAGCGGTACTTGCCGATAAGCGATCCACCACTGTTGACAGTTTCCGAATCCCATATGCATTTAAAGAAATTCCCACTGCTGGAATTAAAGCTCCAAAGATATCACCAACTATTTCTGACCAAGTTTCTCTCTTAAAACGTGTTAGTAAATTAATATGTTCTACATCTTCTATTCTATCTATATGAAAAATCTTTGGAAAAACCAGGCCCACATAACATGTGCCATACCAATGGTCAGGCAACTTGTAATAAGCCTTGTTCCCACAAACATAATACACTCCTGGGAAAACTGGATCCTCTCCACCTTTAAAACCCCATCCTGTTGCAATGAAGTATGTATCATGACACTCACTAGTCCCAACAAAATATGTATCATATTGGGATTTCTTTCTAGTAATGCATAGCTTACCCTTCTGTGGTGCATCTAAAGCTAAAGTTGGACTAGCCCCATTCTTCAACTCTTTTCCCATCTCAATGTCCCAAATTGTCTCACTCACTTTATATTTCCCTGCCTTTTCATGCATGCTCATTCTCCTTTCCTCTACCATGTTCAGGAAAGCCTTCTCCTCTTCTTTCAAACTGCAAGTTAAATTGTTCTTAAAAATGTAATCTAATGTTAATTCTTCTTTCTCAATAAAAATCTCACCAAAAATGTCAGCTTCTTTAGCTGGATTCAGCTTTTTGTTCATAGGCAATTGCCCAAAAATGTTATCTTTGTTAGACATCTCATAATCTATTTTCCCTAACAAATAAAAAACACTACTTAACACACTACATGAAATTCCATACGTAGCTGGTAAATGGTGATAAGTAACACCTTCTGAAACGGATGCAGGTAACTGCATACAAACGTAGCAATCCCTAACTTCCATTGTCTTTACGTATTTGTACAACAACTTTGAAAAAACATTGCTAGAAAAATCATTAATTGACCTATCTTTATGTATGTAAATGTTACTAATTCTAGTTGGAACTACTTTTTGCGAACTCTTCTCTACATTAGTCACATTCTCAGTGTGTATTCCAAATGTACCTATTGTAACTCTAAAAGTAACTAATAAAGCTAGTACACCCCATAATAGCATTAATAATCCAGTACAGCAGCAGCACATTCTACACCATCTTTTCAAGAAGGCACATCTACTTTGATTATTCTCTGTGTTAGCCATTTTACTACTTTGGCAGTGTCTTTTGACTTAGCCTCTTCTACTCCACTACTGAACACTAGAACACTAGATTATTTCAAACAGCTAATTTCAGATTTTCTTCTTTTTCACTTTTCTCCAAGTGACTCCTTTAGTTCACTCAATTTGGATTTTCATCACTTTTCACTTCTTCTTCAGCAACATCGAATTGTATCAGATCATCAACAACATCCTGAGCATCTGACTCTTCTCCAATGTCAGTCAAGATAACTTTCAGGATTCCAACAGTTTTCTCCTCAACCACTTCACGTATGGTCCCCTCTGGATTTCCTTGACTTTCTGTCTCTTCACCTTCAGACAGTGCCACGTACGTCCATTCCGGTGACCTATACTTCTGGTTAGGTTTTCTGATTCTCTTGATCTCCTCTGGTTCTTTTGTAGCCTTCTGTTTTTCACCTTTTGCTTGATTCTGACTCGACACTTCGTTCACTCGTTCAGCTTTTGACGGAATTGTTCGTGTCAGTCTGTACCTCAGCCTCTTTATCCTGTTAGGCCAAAGATCTCCTCTCACAACCCTTTTTGGTCTCACTTCTTTATTATTCCTTTCTCCAATCCAAGTTCTCTTTCTCAGAACTCGACCCTCTGATTTCTCATTCTCACTCTCATCTGATTCTGTCTCAATTGCCTCTCGTTCTTCCACAGTTTTCTTTTGCTCCACAGTCTTTACCACCACTGATTGAGATTTCCCTAATTCTGTCCCTCCTCGGGTCTCCGACACGCAATCTTCTTGCTGTCTACTTGTCCCTTCACCTAACTCATCAGGAATGTTCCCTACACCTCCTCGGGGGTCTTCCGCAATCTGTCCCTCTCTAACTTCTACTGACCCTGCTTCTTCAGGTGTAATCTCAAGTGGATTTTCAACTTCTTCATCTGATTCAGGTGTAGTCACTGTGGAATTGCTTTTTTCCTTTCTGTTTTCTCCACTGCTTGTTGGAACTTCAGGCACTCTTACAGAATCTGATCTCTCCTCTGAAACTCTCAATGTTTCTCTTGAAGCCTCTCTTGGAAAGAAAGAATCACCTGACTCTCTTTCTCCTTCAGCTCTCTCAGGATTTTTCCTTCTTCTCACTGGTTCAGCTTCTTCATCATCACTCGAATCTGACTCTTCAAAATACTCCTTACCAGTCCCATCCTTTGGATTTGGAACTCTCAGAGTATGACTTGCATGCACCCAGTTTTTCACACCAGCACACTTTACTGCAGTTGTCGTAGTCAGAATAACTTGTCTCGGCCTTCCCCACCTTGGAACCAAGCAATTTCTTCTTCTGTGTACCTTAATCCTCACCCAGTCCCCTGGACTCAGATCATGGGCTTGCTTCTTCTCAAGTGTGGTAGCGTCTCCTCCAACCTGGTGAAACACAGAATGTTCTGCGTCAGCCAGGCCTTTACAGTAATCCAAAATCATGTCATCAGTTATTGTCATCAACTTGTTGACAGGCACGAAAGCATGTCTCATCGCACGTCCCATTAAGATTTCGTGCGGACTCAAACCTGTGGTTCTATCTGGAGTAGACCTAATTGTCATCAACACTAGAGGCAAGACATCAGGCCATTTCATTCCAGTGGCTAAACACATCTTACCAATTCGATTTTTTATTGTGCCATTCATCTGCTCCACGACTCCAGAAGCCTCTGGTCTGTATGCACAATGTAGCTTCTGCTGTATGCTCAATGCTTCACAAATCAAACCCATGAGCTCATTATAGAAGTGTCCACCTCTATCAGACTCAATTGTCACTGGGAACCCGTACCTAGGAATCAACTCTCTTAACAGTAATTTTGCAACTGTTATTCCATCATTTCTCCTAGTCGGATAAGCTTCCACCCATCTTGAGAACAAACAGACTACCACTAGAACATACCTCAATTTGTTCACTTGGGGCATTTCAATGAAATCTATTTGCATTCTGGTAAAAGGACCTCCTTCTCTGCCTATTGTCCCTAGACTCACCACTGTCTTTATCCCAGTATTGAACTGTTGACAAATCAAACATCTCTGACAAATGCTCTCTGCAATCAGCCTGAACTTTGCATTGTACCAAGTCTGTTTAAAAGACCTGATCATCGCATCCCTTCCCAAATGTCCCTGGCCATGATACATTCTTGCCATTGTCGACAGCATAGAGTTTGGCATGATTGGTCTACCATCTCTATAGATCCAAACATGATCTGTCTCTCTTGGGGCACAACCTGCCTTAATCCAATCTCTCATTTCCTCATCTCCTGCCTCATCCTGCAACTGTTTCACTTCATACCACGTTTCTAGGACATTAGTAAACATCACAGAACAAAAAGACATTTCCCTTTCTCGTGCCCTATTGATCGATTGATTTGTTTTCGCACAATACTGTGCTATGTCATTGGCAAATCTATTACCAAGTGTAACAAAATCATCTCCTTGTCCATGAGCAGCACACTTCACAACTGCTAGTTCTTTAGGCAGCTGTATCGCCTCAAGCAACTTTCCAATCACCTCAGCATTCTTTATTGGAGTCCCACTCGACGTCAAGAAACCTCTCTGTAGCCATAGCTGGCCAAAATCATGAACGACTCCAAATCCGTACTGACTATCAGTCATCACAGTTACTCTCAAATTTTTCCCAATCTTGCAAGCTTTTGTCAATGCCACCAATTCAGCCACTTGAGCAGATCTCACTCCTTTCAAAGGCGAAGCTTCCATAACTTCTGAAACCTTGCACACTGCATATGCTGCACTTAGCACACCATCATCAGTTCTCAAACATGATCCATCCACAAACAACACATGATCACTCTCAGGCAATGGTAAATCTCTTATGTCGGCTCTGGGTTTTGTGCAGTAGTCAAGCACATCCAAACAATCATGATCAACATCATCTCCAACATTCACATTGCCAGCATCTGGTAACAACGTTGCTGGATTCACATTCACACATCTCTCAAGAGTCACATTTGATGCTCCCAGAATTATTTTCTCATATTTAGTCAGCCGACTATGTAACATGTACTGAGTCCTGCTTCTTGTCAAAAGAATAGCCACATCATGAGGTACGAATACCCTTACAGGATATCCCATTATTATACCCTCACTCTGTTCCAAGCTTCTGCATGTAGCAGCTACTGCTTTCAGGCAACCTGGCAAACCCACAGCTACGGGGTCAAGTGTCGATGAGAAGTACGCAATCGGCCTTCTCAGTTGTCCATGTTTCTGAATTAACACTGAAAGTGCACAACCATTTCTCTCACTGCAGTACAATTCAAACTCCTTCTCATAGTCTGGCATTCCCAAAGCAGGGGCTTCACACATTCTGCTCTTCAACTCTTCAAATGCTGCCATTTGTTCTCCATCCAGTTCCAATGGGTCTCTCACCTCACTTTTGGTCAACTTAATCAGTGGCTTTGCTATCAGGGAGAAATTACTTATCCACTGACGACAATAACCCACCATCCCCAGAAACATCCTCACTTCTCTCTGGGTCATTGGGGCTCTCATTCCTCTGATAATTTTGATCCTGTCATCGGTCACCTTTCTCAGACTCTTTTCAATATTATGTCCAAGATAATGCACCTCTTTCTTGCAAAATTGCAATTTGGCTGGAGATACCTTTAACCCTCCATCTGCCAGATGATTCAGTAAAGCTATGGTATCTACTTCACAAGCCTCACGTGTCTTCGATGCCACAAGTAGGTCATCGATATACTGCACTAGCACTGAGCTCTCAGGCATGATCAAACTCTCCAATGATTTTTTCAATAACTGATTGAATATCGAAGGACTTTCTGTATACCCCTGTGGGATACGACACCATGCTAAAATACGCTGGCCAAACCGAAATGCAAAAATCGGCTGGCTGTCATGATGCAATGGAATTGAAAAGAAAGCATGACACAAATCAATCACTGTGTACCACTCAGCATCATGAGGAATCTGATACAAAATCACTGAAGGATTTGGCACAATAGGACAACATGCCACCACAATTTTGTTAACCTTTCTCAAATCTTGTACAATCCTGAATTTTCCATTAGGTTTCTTTAGCCCCATTATCGGTGAATTACACGGGCTACTCAGTATCTCTCTCAAAACACCCTGTTGAATCATCTTGTCAATTATAGGGGTAATTCCCTCAATTATTTCTGGTGTAAATCTGTACTGAGGAATATTAGGATAAACAATCCCCTCTTTCACTGAAATCTTCACTGGATCTACATTATTCATCAATCCCACATCTTCTCCAGTAAAATCCTAAACTGCTGTTTTCACTGTGTGTCTCAACTCCTGAAGCAAATCATCTGGGTTAAACACTGCATATGTACCAACGATCTCACTCTCTCTATTGTCTAGAGTCATCCGGTACAAAACATCTTCATCTGGTGTCTCAAAAGCTATTCCATCCGGAGTACAGAAAATTGTACAATTCATCTTGCACAATAAGTCCCTACCTAACAAATTCACTGGACTGGTGTCACAGACAACAAATCTGTGCATGTCTGAAAATTTCCCTATTCTTACCCTTACTGGTTCGGTAAGACGAGTCTTAATTTGTGTATTGGCTACACCAACTACTTGGATTGCTTCGTCCGAGAGAGGAAGATTTCTAATATCTACTGACCTGACAGTTGATCTCGTCGCTCCTGTGTCTACCAAAAAAGTAACACTCTCCCCATTTATTTTCCCATCTACAAATGGTCCTGCCTGGTCTATTTCTAGAGTTGCACCAAGTATGCACTCTTCCTCCTCTCTTCGGCACCGTCAATAGTCCCCTTCAGACTCACTCCCCTCATTCTTTAACCAGTACTGCTGTACCGGGTTAGAACGCCTCGGTTTGTTTACCTGCTCATCATTGTAGAATCCCGAATCCTGATTGTACTTTTGGGACCCTCTATTCTGCGGCAAGGGCGGTTTTGGCTCTTGGCTCTGCTGTCTCACAACCTTCTGTTGTTGCTGCTGTTGATTACACCCCTCGTTCTGCACCTGTTGATTTAAGGTTTTATTTTCATTACTCACTAATGGTGGATTGGTACACTCGGATCTCCAATGCCCCAATTGTCCACAGTTGTGACAAGGGAATTTCTTCTTGGCCTCCTCTAAATTCCCCTTTCCTTTTCCTGCATATCTGGGTCTAATTCCTGCATTATTTGCCTGTTCCACCAACTGTGCTTCTTGTCTTTCTGCAACTTTCACCTGTGCCCACATTGCCTTTTCTTTCAGCTTTCTCTGTTTAGCTTCAATCTCATCACTGAAGTACTTTGCATGTCTCAAGATTTCATCAATCTTTTTACTCTGCCAATCAACCGTGTGCTCACGTATTCTTTCACTGATTTCAGGTCTCAGGCCATATACAAACCTGTATACAAAATGACTCAAATCCTTATCACCCAGGTGTTCATCTCCACTAAACTGTTTGAAAGCCAGTATCAGCCTTTCGTAAAAAGCATGAACTGATTCTTTTGTTTCCTGATGTGTTCGATCTATCTTAACCCAGTCTGTCTCTTTCGGTGGTACTTTATTTTTCAGGAACACAATTACCTGCTCATATTTCCTCATCACCTCTGGATCTGGTGCTCCTGTTTTCGGATCTCTTGGATACTCCTTAGCAGGCCAATCTACAACTATTTTACACTCAGCCCACAAGTCTGCTGGAACAATTATATCAAACAGACTATTCAGGTCAATCCACAGCACTTTTGACAATTTCACAAATCTGTCTACCTGCCTATACCACTCGACGGGCTTTTCTCTCAGTCGAGGGAAATCATTCGTAAATGATAGAATATCCTGTCTAGTCCATGGGACATGTACATATCCTCCTCCAGGAATCTCTCTCATAGGATAAGCATCCACTGTTTTTTCTTTTTCTCTCATAGGGAAAGCTGAATAAGTCCTGTCCACTGAATCTTCCCTTTTCTTGTACCATCTATCCTTCCACTTTTCTACATCACCCCATTTTCGCAACAATGCAATCATTTCCTTAATCTGTCCTGTTCTACCAGCACCATTCAAATTCTCAATATCTTTGTCTGTAAAATCCATCCTGTAAGACTTCTGCAAAGTTTTCACCTTATCTATATCAACTCCTTGTTCACTTGCGATTGCTCTTAACCTGTCATGTGTACTCTTAGCCCTCCAGGTAATGCTTTTGCACATAAATAATAGTTCTCCATCATGATGGTTTTTGAGTATATCTGTAGGAATTGTTCCTGCAATAAGCTCCTCTAATTCCATGCGCAACCTGGCTACATCAATTGCCTGTGAATCTTTATCTCTCTTTTGAAGAACCTTCAACCAATCATTCAAATCCTCAGCTGTTATTTCAGTAGACTTCTTCACTGTACTCACTTGTTCTGTCATCCTTTGTGGTTCCAAAATCGTTCCTCCCAAACAACCAGTATTCAATCCTGAATTAGGCTGCACATCTAATCCTCCACTACAGGCATCATGTCTTGACTGTCTCAAATTATTTCCTCCTGTTCTCGTTCCTGATTCCTCCAAAGAGCAAGTACCAACCAAACCATTCCCAACATAAGGAACTGTCAAACTATTTTCACCCATTCTCTGTTTGTCAAAAATAGGCACAACCGGACCAATCGTTACAGGTACCGTAACTGCTTCAAGAATTTTCGTCAGCTCTCGTATTTTCTCAGTCAGCTCAGACGTTGTTCTAGCTAATTCTCTTGTTTTCTCGTCACTGACTCGATTCTCTCTCTCTCGCTCCCTTTCCGTAAAAGAACTACCACTTTTCAAATCAGGTGTCACAACCTCAGTTTTAATAATCCGCAGAGTATCTCTTACGGGAGTAACAGCTGGCGTACTCTCTTCTGGTTCTGGTCTATACGGCGGTGGTCTCTTGTAAATCATGTCATCCAAGACCTCATCCTCATAATCATTAGCTCCATACCTTCTCATTTCCGCATTAGGCACCCTTTCTGTACCCTTCCTCTCTTCCTTCTCGTCAACTGTTCTCATAGGATATAATCCCTCTGACAAACTAGCATCTCGCCATCTTCTCATTCGATCATGATGAGTTTCACGATCATATTTTCTCCCAAAAAAGTACCTATAATTGCCTCCACTCCTCTGCTTTTCTCGCTCATGCACCTCATCTTCCCATTCCACCAACGCCTCAAACTGTGTCGGCCTTGGTCTAGGCTCTAGACTCATCATCTTTTCCCGTAAATTTCTCAACACGACCAGATTAAATGAACCATGTTCCGGGAATGCTAAGACACCATCTTCCTTAGTACACCTAGCCCAGTTCTCCAACCATATACAGGTATGATACCCATATTTCGCAACCATGAAGGATGCAGGAGTTTTCGTCGGAGGTAGCAATTCACCCTCTCTGGTTATTACATTTTTATCCTTGTCGAACCACCTTTTTATTTTACCAAACAAGGATTTTTTCTTCTTTTCCTCCGGTTGGTAATACATTTTTAACGTTTACCAATATTCTCTAGTCTCTTCCGTAACGCAACTGCACGGTACGATCTTTCGTCCAATAACAGCGCGACTCACACCAACGCACCAATCCTGGAGCGTCTACGTCACAGGGTGACTCCTTCCAATCCCTGCGCGGCTCACACCAACGCACCAATCCTAGCGCGAGCACTGTTCTGATCCACTACCCAATCAGAGCGCGGTCTGTATGACGTCAGCAGTCGCTGCAGTCGCTTCTGCTCCTGTCTCCTGTCACTCGTCTACCCCTCCTTTACAAAGCCTTCTCAGTAGACTTCGTTTCAAATTCTACAAAATCTATTAGTTACAACATATAAACATCTCCATTGTCTGCTTCGCTAACCACAGAATAGTAAAGAAAATTCTCACAAGAATCCCGCTTCTTTCTAGAACAGCGCTTACCTCTGCTCCACTACGGAATAATTACTTTCGTTGACACAGTAGCTCATCCCTCTACTCTGCCCTTCTAACATGCATCCATTAACTGTTTCCTCTAGGACTACTCCACAGAGTCTTACAATCAACTAAATGCTCATTCATTCACGCACTTTCACCCCAGAAAATGTAGCACAACCACACAGAATCCTGCCTTTCCCGAGAACAGCGAACAATCTGTCCCACTACAGAATTATATCGCACGTCAACCAAGCAGCGCTTACCTCTGCCCAGTCCTTCAGACAAGCTCAGAGAATATCTATTACTCCTCCCGCGATAAGCTTTAACGGCAAACCTTACGGATCCCTGGGACTTAAGACCAGAGTTTCACAGATAACCTTCGCTACCATACACACTCCTTTTATACTGAAAATATGTCCCTAATAGTAACACACGACGATGTCACTGATTCCGAACCCAGACAATGTGACGCGTAACTTCAATTGTCACACGTTTTTCCTGCATACATACAGGTAATTCCAACAATCCCGTTTTTCCCGAGAGCAGCACTCACTTCCCTCTGCCCTACTACGGAACCGTCACCAGCTCCCAAGTTCCAGAAGCACTACATAAAACTCAATACAACGACCTCAACATATAGTATTAGTACATATACCAACATCAATCAATAAATCAATAAATCAAAAGCCAATATACAAGCAATCTAATCTGATCAAGACAATAATCAAACCATCATACTGCTACGAGGAAACTGCTGCAGATCGGCGCATATAAAATCTCCCTGCTTCCACGGACAGAGTAAATCCACAGTCACACGCACATTCATACATCATACGCTAGGGCCCATCACACTAAATTCACGCTATTACTCTATCCACACTGAATATAGGAGAGAAAACCTAGACCAATCTGCATCTACAACGAGGTCAATGCGACCTTAATGATATTGCCCTGAGTCATGATTTTAAACATAGGAAATACATTTGGAAACTCAATAAATGACAAAGAATAAACACCCGACACTGAAATTCAAACAATGCTTGTTTATCTAAATTAATTCAAATGAAAAGTCAATCGTTAGCAAAATTGTCATTTTCATAGTTACCTAATCTAGCTAAAAGGGTCAGGACAGGTCTCTCAGTAAAGTCTCTCGAGCTGCCGTCCTCAGCATGGGTAACGTCCAAACGCGATGACCACCAGGAAAGAATGAATGGACGAACGAACATGGACCCTCTCTAGTCTAACATTTTTATAGGTTATGTTGCAAACGAAAGTAACAAACAAAAATTAGATATCCGTTGAGCCGCTGAGCAGAGCAAGCAGGAAAGGAAGTCTCTTGGTTACATTTAGAAAACCTCCGCTCAGGAAAAATCACAAAAATAAAAAGACGGAAGAAGGAAACTCGAGTTTGCAAATGTTACTTTCGTAAAAGTTCTTCCTTGATATCTTAGCAGAGCCACCGCAGATTTATCATTGTTCATTGTGGCTTCATCCTTGTCCAAGGACAGTTGGACACGTTCCCAGAACTGCTGTCCTCACGGAAGATTTTCAAACCAGGCAAAAGCTGTGGTCAGGTGACTCTCGACCATGTTCAGAAAGGCCTTTTCGTCAAAATTCAATCACTCGAGTGCAGGCTGTAAATGGCAGCCATCTTGTTTTAGGCCAAAACAGACCATCTTAATTGAAAGAAACACAAAACAACGTTACCACAGTATAATGATTAAACAGTGTTAATTCCCACTAATACCCTTATGTGTATGTAATTATCTAGCCTTTTGCAACACAATTAAGCATTAGTACACGTTATTTTAAAAAGCGTTTGTGCTTTAAACAAATAGCACCTTGCGACATTCATTTAATTAAAACCCGCACATTATTATTAAGCAACATATATGCATCCCACGTATATTTTCTCTCATTAGTAATATTGATTAGTCCGACTTCAACATGACAAACTACTAATTAGTGTTTTAAAATTAATCATTTTAATCAAAACATGCAGACGAAACTGGAGCTTAAAACTCGATAAATTTTCAACAGAAAACTCTGCTCCAGCAACACAACAGGGGTATCTTCAAAGAGACCCAATGCTATGTTAGCGTTGAAAGTATCACAATGAACAATTCGTATGAACAAGAGCCCCAAATGGTGAGTGGGCTCATCTCGTGTCGAATACTTCTGATTAACATATTAATTCGGGCTTGGAAAACCGCAGAGTCCAAGCACATAATAAAACTGTACACTCTTGGATCGCCAACAAGTAATACAATATGTAAGTCATGTCATGGTTAAGGGGAACATTCCACCACTAAGACATACGTTCTAGCCATGCCAAACAGTTTAGTGTAATCAACCAACATAATAGCGCTAAGTGCCAATGTGTGCTTAGGAAGGTGAGATGTCTTATAAAACGACCCACGTTTAAAATGAGCATTATATATGCAATACAATATTTAGAGACAGCAGCACAGTCTGCTTAATGTAAAGACCACAAACTGGCTTTAGTGTTGAATACTATGATTAACATATTACTTTGGGCTTGGAAAACCGCAGAGTCCAAGGGCGAGGTCAGAAGGAAAACACTGCCAATATTCTGCGACTTGCTGTGCTTCGTCGTTGCTTAATGTTGGATTCTGCCTTACGGTCTGTGCTGAAAATGCCCAAACGTGAAAAGGACGCAGAAGTTGGTGTCAAAGGCAGCCTGGTGGAGGATGATGTTGCAGAACCAGCGGGTAAGAAGGGCAAGAAAGGATGTGGGAAAGGAAAGGAGAAGGAACCAGAAGCACCAGCCATCTATGAAGACCCTCCTGAAAAGTTGACTTCTGCCAGTGGGAGAAAGTCCAACCTGAAAATCTGCTCCTGGAATGTCGATGGGCTGCGGGCCTGGGTGAAGAAGAATGGCCTAGATTGGGTGCGGCAGGAGGATCCTGACATCCTTTGCCTCCAGGAGACCAAGTGTGCTGAGAAGGTCTTGCCAGCTGACATCAAGGACATGCCAGAGTATCCCCACAAGTATTGGGCATGTTCTGACGAGAAGGAAGGCTACAGTGGGGTAGCCATGCTGTGCATGAACAAACCAGTTAAGGTCACCTTTGGCATAGGAATTGAGGAACATGACAAGGAAGGCCGAATAATCACAGCTGAGTTCGACATGTACTACTTAGTGGCAGCTTATGTGCCCAATTCAGGTCGTGGTTTGGTTCGCTTGGATTACCGCCAGAAATGGGACGTGGACTTGCGCGACTACCTGAAGGCTCTAGATGAAAAGAAACCTTTGATTCTGTGTGGTGACCTCAATGTGGCTCACCAGGAGATCGACTTGAAGAATCCGAAAGGCAACAAGAAGACTGCTGGCTTTACTCCTCAGGAACGGGAAGGCTTCAGCACCCTGCTGGCTGATGGCTATAAAGATAGCTTCCGCCACATCTACCCTGATGTTCCTTATACCTACACTTTCTGGACTTACATGATGAATGCCCGTGGAAAAAATGTTGGCTGGCGACTTGATTACTTTGTCCTGTCCAAGGTGCTTCAGGACAAACTGTGTGACAGTAAAATACGTTCCAAAGTTACGGGAAGTGACCATTGCCCTAATACTCTCTACATGGCCATGTGAGTAATGTCAGGGAAGAATTGTAGCTGGTGGGTCACAGCAGATATCAAAGGGTTAACTTTTAGTTATATTTTACTGTAGTATGTTTTTTGGTATCTGTCCTCAGAACGGCCCTAATATGTCATTTAAGTTATGAGAGCGATTTGTTACTCCATGAAACACAAGTTTGCATATAGGTTTACATAGCATTCTTCAGCGCGTTTTCATCCAGTCTGCATATGATGTCCACTTGGGCAACTATTTGGTTGGGGATTCATCGGTTCGTGAGCTTGCCCAGGCAACTTTCGGACTTTCTTCCGTATTTTTGGAGAGATCTGCAACTTGGAAGAGTTTACCTCCTCAATGCAATCGTTTTTAACTGTTGTTTTAGCACAGCACTGTATAAAATGTCAGTGGCTATTTCCCCCAAACACACAACACTAAAGTATTTTTTCGCCGCTGTATCTCAATTTATATAGCAACAGGTAATTCAGCTGTCCTCACAAGAAATTGTTACTTAATTTAGAGCTTGTAAAATATCTCTGATGCCATGTCCTAAATGCAACCGACTGTCCAATGTTGATGGAGCTGGGTTTTTGTTTTTGTTTCTTAAAACATGCAGATCTGCAGGGGTCTTTTAGAAGTTAGATTTTGATATAATTTAATATCTTTGTTGATGTTGGTCTTTTTGCTTCCTATAATGTGTGTCAAATTCGACAAAGGCTCTTGCCGAAAATACGTAGGTGCTATTTTTTTTTTTTTATTGTTACATGAGTAATTCTAATACTGTCAAGCTATTTCATCTTCAGCAGCGGTGTTGATCCAGAAACTGTAGGTTAGTAACCTAGCATTTAGGCATTACTAAAAGCAATGCAGTGATTGCCGTGCTCAGAAGCTATCATTCAGTAACACTATTAGTCAGCAGTTGTCAATAGCAGCCAAACTTTTCACAAGTTCTGCACAGGAGACGTCTTTGATTATAGGTATCTATTGTGAATTTAATCTAAGCAGCATTAAGAATCCCCAAATTCTGTATGGTGAATTTGATTCAGTGGTCCGATTTCTTTTGATATCCACAGTTTTTAATACAGAAATGAAATACCAAAAAAAAAAAAAAAAGGAAAACCGCAGAGTCCAAGCAAATAATAAAACTGTACATTCTTAGATCTCTAACATGTAATACAATATATTTAAGTCATGCCATGGTTAAAGGGAACATTCTACCACTAAGACATATGATCTAGCTATGCCTTACAGTTAGGCGTAGTCAACCAGCATAATAGCGCTATGTACCCATCTGCGTTCATGAAGGTGAGATGTCTTGTTAAACGACCCACATTAAAGATAAGCATTAAATATACAATACAATATTCATGGACAGCAGCACAGTCTGCTTAATGTACAGACCACAACCTGGCTTTAGTAGGCAATTACGAAATGGTAAGTGTACAATATTCAGTGTGAAGGATGGACAATTGTGTATTGGAGCCATCAAGTTCTTTAAGGCCATTATTCACTGTGTCCATAGTGTACATTCATTTACTTTCTCGCACATTCAGAATAGCATTAATGTTACCACCCCTTATGCCCAGGGACACTTTTTCGAGAACCAAACATCTAATTGACTCTGGTTTGTGCGCTTTTGCCATGAAGTGCTCTACCAGGGGTGCTCCCACTGTGTTACATCGTATCCTGCTACAGTGTTGTAGAATCCTGGTTTTCACTTTCTGCCTTGTTTGGCCTATATACAACTCATTACAGGGACATAGAATGGCATAAATCACATCTGTTGAGTTGCAGTTAGTGTGTACCTTTTTTTTCTCCCCGCTCCACTAATGATTCGCGGGAGCAGCCGCGACTGGATTTGTAAGTGGATAAAGAGTGGTTGGTCTGTATGAATGGTGGTGGAGTTGAGTTTGTTGCTGTTGCTTGTGGTGAAGATGGGGTCCAGTGTGTGTCCTGCGGTGACTGTTGGTTCTGGTACAAGATGGATGAGTCCGATGTTGCTCAAGCTTTCGAGAAATGCTTTAGAGCAGGGGTTGTTTTGGTCTTTCCAGGTGAAAGGTGAGGTGACCAAGAAGAATGTAGGTTCTGGAGTTGATGGTGAGCGGAGCGACAAAGTTGATGATGAGGTTGGTAAAGGTGGCTCCTGGTCCTGGTGGTCGTTAGGCGAGGGCTCTATCCATTCAGGGTGACGTTTATGGGGATTTGCAGCTTGAAGTGTAGGTATTCCATGAATGGGTTGGCATTTGATAGATTCCTTGTAGATGATAGCGAGTCCGCCTTCTGGCTTGTGAAGGCAGTCCTGTCGAGTGATTTTGTAGTCTACTGGTATTGCTGTGGCGATGTCAGGAGCCAATGAGGGGTGAGCCAGGTCTCTGTGATGAAGAGGATATCCTGTGTGTCACTACTCAGTAGGTCCTATATTTCAGCTGTGTGTTTACAGAGTGATGTATTGAGAAGCATGCATGCAAGTGGGTGTTGGCCTACAGGTTTTCTGTGGTGTGTGTTTTAGGGTGGGGGTAAAGGCTTTGTTGATGCTTGTGTGACATTTGCGTTGGGAGTGGTTGTTAATGGGGTTGTTAGTATTTGCATGGGGTATGTGGGTGGGTGGCTGCTGGAGAACCAGCAGTGAGTGGTGGTGAAAGCATCTGCCATGGTGTGAGGCACAGCAGCAGCTGCAGGAAAGGCATCTGGGGTCTATAGACCTAAGGAGTGCTGCGGAATATCACTGAGCGGTGATCGAACCAGAGTTCCTGGTGCTGGTCCATGTGCTGATGGGTGCAGAGGGCTTTCCTTTCCTCAGAACTACTAGAAAGTATGAACAACATCAGACTAACCCAACTCATCACAGACTCAGAAACTTCACCGGCCACACACTGAATCCCATCTTCTCTACCACCAACAACTTTAAGTTCAACACCAACTCACCCCTAACATTGACTAACCACTCCATCATCTACTTCCAAATCAAGCATCTTCCCACCCAGCCACAGCTAGAGCAAAATCTTGGAAGCAGACTGGCTCAATGCCCTCCACACAGATCCACCCAACCCAACCTTACAGACCACATCACCTCTGGGATTTTAAAAGGCACTACAAACAACTAGAGAGAAAGTGGAGAGTCAGCCACAATAACACTGACATAACTACTTTCATATCTGCACTCAGACTATAACACCATCATTTTAGAGAAACCAAGGAAAGAGCACTAGCTGAACGCATGAAAGGGAGTTCCAAGAGCACCAAAGAAATCATCTTGCTCATCAAAAACTTCACCACAGCCTCCATCAACAGCATCACCTCCTTTCAAGAACTCTGCGACAACCTACCCAACTTATTCCAAAGCAAAATCACGGACATATAAAGCAACTTCACACCCCAACCAGATCCCAACGAACCCATCACCAACCTGCCCATCACCAATCAGGACACTCACCTGATCAGATGGAAGTCCTTCACCATGAAGAATCAGCTGCAATCATGCAGACTATCCACTCCAGGGCCCCTCTGAGCCTTGCCCCCAACACATCTATAACCTCAGCCATCACCAATCAACACAGGTCTCACCCACATTATGACCACCTCCATCACCTCTGCCACTTTCCCAAAAGTCTAGAACCACACAGCAGTTAAGGCCCTCCTCAAAAAAAAACTTTAGCCGACCCCAGACTACTGGCTAAGTTCCAGCCTACCTCCTTGCTTTCCTATTCAGTGAAAATATTTGAAAGGGCCATCAACAAACAACCCAGAAGCCACCTCAAGCTCCACCTCCTACTGGACAACTCTCAATCAGGTTTCAGAAAGAATCATAACACAGACACAGTGCTCATCACAGCCACCATCAGCACCATCCTTGGCCGAGTAGGAAACATTCTCTCATCCTGCTCAGCCTCCCTGCAGCTTTTGACACAGTCTCCCACCACACACTCATCAGAAGACTCCGCAATTGCAATATTCAAAAGCAAGCAATCAACTGGATCTTCTACTTACTCACAGGGAGAACCCAAAGGGTCAGACTGCCAATCTTTGCATCCGAGAACAAGAAACTTGTATATGGAGTCCCCAAGGGTTCATCTCTCAGCCTGACCCTTTTCCATTTCAACATGGCACCGCTTGCCAACATCATCAGGTCTCAAGGCACCAGCATTGTCTCCTATGCAAATGACACCCAACTAATCATCTCCCCAAAGGATAAGATGCCCACCTCCAGAACCAGCTGCATGACCTTGGTAGTGGAATGGATGAGAACCAACTGCTTGAAACTGAATTCTAACTAGATGGAAGTGCTAAACTTTGGAAACAAGAACTCCATGTGGGATGCCACCGGGTGGCTGATTGAACTAGGACCCGCATCAACACCCACCAACCACACCAGAAATCTGGGTATCATCTTGGAGGACAAGTTGAATATGACAGCACAAGTCAACACAGTGAGCTCCACTTGCTTCGAGATTCTACGAATGCGGGTGCCACAGAAGACCCGATGAACTGTTACGCAAGCACTCATCACAGGCTGACTAGACTATGGCAATGCACGGTACGCCAGAATGTCCAAGCAACTCCTGAACAGACTTCAGAACGCATCCATGAGACTCATACCTAACCTACATCACCACAATACATCTCTCCACACCTCAGGGAGCTGCTTTGTCTCCCCATTCGCAAATGCTGCCAATTCGAACTCCTCATGCACACCTACAAGCCTTACACAACACAGAACCTGCATACCTCAACAGCCACATACACTTCCACAATCCAATCAGACATCTACACTCATCCTCACTCTCACTCACACACACCCCCACACTCCCCCAATTCATAGATGCACAGGAGGTAGGCGCTTTTTCTGTTATATTGCATCCAAAGCCTAGAACGACCTCCTGCAACACAGCAGAGACTCCTTCTCGCTACTTGAGCTTCACAAGTAGTTGAGGACCTGGGTCTAAGAATAATTCTGAAGGGACTACATGCCTGCACATCTGCTCAAGTGCCTGGATACCCTCGCGGGTGATTAGTGTGCTCTACAAATCGACATCATATAAAATTACATAATAGGGTGCAACCTTAGCAACTAACAATGTTTTCTCCATCGTCAGGGCTAAGGTAACTTCCTTAGTTTAACCACAGAAGAAGAAATAGTGCTCTCTAGTGGACTAAATTCGTGAAGGTTTCCAGATCCTAAGGCAGTAGCTTGAAAAGACTTGCTTTCTTTTGCATTGCTTTTCTGAACTTTTTGACTATAAACTTTGCAGATTATTGTGTTCTTGTGTTGCGTATGCCTTAAATATGATACGTTTTTCTGGCATATGGGTAGTGCTTTGGTTGCTATGACCTTTTATGTGGTTACCTTGTCTTAAAGACGAATAAGACTGTAGCGTTAGCCGCTGTAAATTCTTTTGGGTGAGATGATATCGTCAAATTTTCATTTACTGAGGGTGGCTGTGCCATTTGGGGCATTGTTAATTGAATGAGTGTTGACTTAGTGATGTTGATGGGATGCGCATGGCCACCATCAAGGTGGCAGAGGGCTTTGGCTGGAAAAGTTGTTATAAAAATTGCTTCTGGTAAGGGATATTTTGTTTTATATAAAAGTGATAAATGCTATGTTGTCTCCGGGTTTGAAGGGCAAGGTTGATGTCTCTGATGAAGCCCAAGAACTTTATTTAAATTGCAGTTTATGCGGCAAAACATCTGTCTATAACAACTTCATCATTTCTGGAATTTGGTGTCATAATAATTTTCCTTATCCTGTTGCAGTTTGTTTCTGTGGCAGAATTTAAACCACATTTTCCAGTTTTATCATTTATAAAGCAGTGAAAATGTAGGTATTGCTCAAAGCAATCTAGTTGACGATTGAGCTGTAAAGTTATTATTAGTAGTAAAGATAAGGCTTATTATGACAATTTACCTTATAAAAATACATATAATAAAAACAAATGTAAGTGTCACAAGCATCCTAAAATATTTATATGTAAATAATATATTACATTCAACAAAACATTATAAAATACACTTGTCATAAAATCTACATTTGATGTAATTCCAGACAGTGATTATAACTTGCGGATTGTCACTTGAACCGCACTATGTATGTTGCTCTCCTTTCAACAGTCTGCTGAGGTATTTCTTTCATTCATTCATTCAAGCATGTAGGACAAACAAGCAAAACAGTGGTAGCTCATTGGGTGTTCTCTACCTACGCTCACAATTTATTATTGCCTCAAAAGACAGTGAATGTACGTCAAACTTCAAAGGAACACTAACTGCCCCATACACCACAGCATAATTCTTCTGCACGTCCTAGGACAGGATCTGAGCAATAACGTTGGAAGTCTCCAGGTTGTTTTTCATCTCGTAGAGGCATTTTAGATATTTCTTCCCTGATATATAAAGTATATCAACATCAAATTACATCTGAGTTTAGATTTCTTTTGAATCGCTTTCCCTTAAATGTTGGATTTCAACTATACTTTCCTTAATTACATTAAAAATAGCATACTTCTTTTACTTGTTTAACCTATAGCTCAAACACACTTTCATTCTCAACTACCGGGGCTTTTCAGATTTAACTAAATCACTGAGGCACTGATGAGCTGTAGTTAAAGTATCTTCATTTAATATTCCTATATTAAAATTGATACCTTCATTTTCAACAACAAAATGAAGAAAACAGAACCGACAAAGGCATAGAAAGTTACTTCTTAATTATTTTCCTTTTGGTTCCTTTAAAGGATACTTTAGATTCTAGGAATAATTTGGGAACTACATATAAAACTATAGAACAATCTTTTGTAAATAAACATTTACTGCAGTCTTTAGAATGAGTTGAAAAGCAAAGATCACAAGATACAACCTTGTTTCAAGCCTTTTTAGGTTCAAGCCTATCAGACAGTGCAGATGTTTTCTTTGCTAACAACATCTTGGGGACATTCTGAAAGCTTCCCTGGAAATGCATTTAGCCCATTGCTTACCATTGGCTTTTTGGCTCGTAGCTAACATTTGCTTGCTTTCTATTTGGTGGCTTTATTTATTACTTGCTATTCAGCTTGTGTTACCCCCCTCTCATGGAGCATAGCCTATTTACTGCATTCTTCCACAAGTGCTTGTTGTCTGTTAACAGGCATGTAAAACGTATTCTGATCTTGTTACATTTGCTCTGCATTCAAAGACAGAGGTCAAATGTCAGGTTATGTTTTCCGAGGGAGCTTAATGTTTACTTGTCTTTCTCTGACTTTAAAGTGAGAGAATTTATGTGACAATCTTGCCACAAAAGGAAAGGTTTTTGGTACACACAACAACATTTTAATGTCTGTAAATGTTCTGTGCAGATATTTCATAATATATCAGAATTAGGAAAGCACAAATGAAGCACATTCTTTTTTATAATTCTGTAGTGCGATGGAAACAAATATTTTAATCAAAACAAATCGACACACTAGGTGATGACATTTCCACTTTACACTCCACTATATACCTTTATCATTAAAAGTGTCTGTCTCTGCAAATGGAATGGCCATTTAAAAAAAAAAAAATTGTTGTCTGTAATGGCAGTGCACTACCACACTATGCATACTCCCACTACGCCACTCCATTCTACACACCTCCACTCTACAACACTCTACTCCACTCTATACCCCTCCCCTCCCCTCCACTCCACAGCACTCTACCACACACCACTCCATTCTGCAAGTCTCCACTCTGTGCCACTCCACTCTATTTATTTATTTGGAGATTTGTAATGCACACAGCTACCCGAAGGGGTTTTCCGGCACAGGAGAGAAGCAGATAGGATGTCCCAGGACAAGCATCTAGAAAAGCCAAGTCTTCACATTTTTGTAAAAGGTAAGTAATGAATTGCAGTTTGTAAGGTCAGCAGGCAGAGAATTCCACAATTTAGGACCAAGGTAGGCAAAAGAGCGGCCCTTCATGTGTGTAAGATGGAACCTTGGCACTGAAAACAACGCATGACTCGAAGATCTGAAGGATCGAAAAGGCAGATAAGGAGTTACCAATTCCTGAATGCAATAGGGAGCTAATCCATGCTCGGTCCTGAAACAGATGGGAGACTGCAGTATATTTTTGTAATCAAAAGAGCAGCCGAGCTGCAGCATTTTGGGCAAAACATTTTTGGAGCGGTGGATCAAAGTCTTATCTGCACACAGTTTCAACGCATTTCCATAATCCAATCTGGATATGACTAATGCCTGAGTAGCAGTCTTCTGAGCCGCTAAGGCAATTGACCCAAAAATCTTTTTCAGCCATTTGAGGACTGAAAAACAGGTGGCAGTAACCTCAGTCACCTGTGGTTTTAAGGAGAGTTTATCATCGATAATAAAGCCCAGAGTTTTAACCTTAGTAGCCAGGGTGGGCAGAGGCCCTAATGATTCCGGCCAGTGTCTTGGGCCTCAAAGACTGGTGGTGTTACTCAGGACCATGATCTCAGTATTGTCACCATTAAGCCTGAGTGGGTTTTTATTCATCCATAAGAACATTTCCTCAGGTCCAGCAAAGACGGGTCATGGTTCTGAGCTGATGATATAGAGAAAATAATCTGTGTGTCATCGGCGTATGAAAAAAGGGTAGGCCCACAATTCTCTATTATGTCCACCAATGGGCAGACATAGATGTTAAAAAGCAATGGGCTCACAATGGAACCCTGCGGAACGCCAGAAGTCAGGGCAAGAGGCTTGGATCTCATACTAGCCATAAAGACCTGAAAACTACGATCTTTTAGGAAAGAGACAAGCCACCTCAAAGCCAAACCTTTGAGGCCTAAAACCTCTAGTCTTTCAGCCAGGATGGTATAAGACATTGTGTGAAAAGCTGCACTAAAATCAAGCAGAGTGAGCGCAGCAGTGCCTCCTATATCCAGGTACTGTCTGAAATGTTCTGTTACACTGAGAAGGGCGAACTCAGTGCGGTGCGCAGCCCTGAAGCCAGACTGCGAGGGATGAAGAAAAAGATGGGTCTCAGCGAGTGCAGAGAGTTGGGTGAGAAGCTTAGATCTCACATTAGCCAAAAAGACCTGAAAACTATGGTCTTTTAGGAAAGAGACAAGCCACCTCAAAGCCAAACTTGGGCATTAACGTGCTTTTCCAGGATTTTGGAAATGACTGGTAGGCGGGAGATAGGGTGAAAATGCGACAAGTGAGAGGGATCCAAATGGGCTTTTTTTAAAAAGAGGAAGAACCAAGCATGCCTCAACTTCTGATGCACGATCCCATCCCTCAATGATGAATTAAGGAGCTCCAGAATCACAGTTAAGACAGAAGTGTTCAATAGTCTGAGCTTAACTGGGGGAAGAGGATCCAATGGAGAACCAGACTTAATAGAATGTAAGGCAGTCAGCAAAGATGCAAGATCTGCATGAGACCATGCACTGATTTCAGTAGCACCCTCAGTCTTGTTTGCCAGGTGAGTAGCTTCCATCAGAAACATATCAGAGGTGTCTGTGTTTGAGCTGGGATCTGTGTTAACAGATGCTGTAGCCAGTTATAAGTGAATCTTGTCGACTTTTTGCATGAAAAAACTAGCTAACTCATCACACTGGCTTTGTAAAAGAAGGGGCTGTGGCAAGATGTTACTCGCGACTGAAAGTTCTTTCACCACCTTAAAAAGTGTCTTATGGCATTGTTGGGCATTAGTAATTTTTTCTGTATAGCATGTAGTGGGAGCAGACTTGCAGAGAGGATGATTAAATTTTAATGCCTCCCTGTACTCCGACTTGGCCTCATCATCATACTGCTTCCTCCAGTGTCTTTCTAACATTTTACATTGCTTTCTTTCTAATCTGAGTGTTTCAGTGAACCAAGGAGCCGGAGGATGAGTTCTGCCCATGTATTTAATGGTTGTTGGTAGGATGATGTCAATAGCATCATTGAGCCAGTGATGTATTGAAGTTTGGTCCGAATCAAGCTATGGTAAAAGAATGGGCTTTGTGCTAAGAAGTTACTCATTTAGTGCTGAGATGTTAAGTTTTGGACCAGTTCCTTGGCCGTAGATTTCAGAGCAGGCTGCCTTATGAGAAAAAGGGAAGAGACCTTAGTATTAAACGGCTTGGCAAAGGGGTCAGACCAGCAGAGCTGAAGAGGGGGTCTAATATGAGGTCTTTTATATTGGAGAAAATAGGGTCCAAAAGGTGCCCGCAGCATGAGTTTAAAAGTGCTAAGTTGAGAATACCGAGATCTTCAATAAGAACTGAAGTCCGGTTGTTATTTCGATCCTCAAGATGGAGATTAATATCACAAAGCAGAGTAAAATTAGCAGTGCACAAAATATGGGGGGGACAAAAAGTCATGGTGGGCAGTGGACCACTTACTGGGATACCCAGGGGAAAGATAGATCAGAGCACTGGTGACCGGCACAGGTAATAGTGGTGGGCAGGGTGGATTGGGGGGGTCGGGGAAGTCAAAAAACAACTGGATAAGTAAAATTAAATGAAAAAAATAGAAAAAACCACTAACTTTACGCGCTCTGCATTGCCGAGTCGGCGATCCAGCGAGTGCAAGGTAAAAGATTTTATTAATTTTTGTATCTAATTTTACTTATCCCGTCGTTTGTTGACTTCACCGACCCCCACCCCGCCCCAACCCTCCCCGCTTCCCTGCTCTTACCTGTGCTGTCCGCCACTGGATCAGAGCCTCTGAAAACTTAAATTTAGCAGTGAAGGAAAGTGTAAATAGCAAAGCTTCACAAACAGGGATCAGAAGTTCATTGATTTTACATTTGTAATCTTTTTTTTAAAAATAATGGCAATTCCTCCACCAGTTCTGTGTGGTCTGGCTATCCCAATCAAGGAGAAATTAGCAGGAAGCACTGCAATTTCATGTTGCAGAGAACCTGCATGTAACTAGGTTTCAGTGAGGAATACGGTATCTGGGTTAGAATCACAAAGGAAATTGTTGATGTTTCGGAGGTGTGCGATAATTCAGACTAAAACAATGAAAGGACTGAGTAAAATAGTGCCCAACAGGATGTCCCACACCAGGAAAGTCAGAACGATCTGCTGCCAGTACATGCTTAGAAGGCAGGTGATGAACCATATGAGCATTAATGGAACTAATATAGATCGAGCAAGCAAAGTTGCAGGAATTACAGGTCAGAGATTTCGCCCCCGGCTGAATGACCTTGCAGCTTGCTTTAGGTATCGGTCGCAAGGAGTTAAAAAACACTGCAGTGTAAGACCTCACCTCTGGCTTAAAAGGACGAAGGTTCCTGGCCCCTGGCCCCAGTCGGACCCGGGCGGGCGCAGATGGGCTTGCCTTAGGCACGCCTGCTGCACGCGTCCACTATGCGTCCGTTCAGCCATTTGTTTTTTAAGGGCGTTCTCCTCCAGCAACTGGACTGCTTGAAGAGCCGGAAGTGAGGGAAAATTCACGCTCCTCTTCCCTCCGCACAATCGGCACAGAAGCTGCGGTGGAAGAAGGAAGGAGGAATAGAGTGACAGGTAAGTTCAATGGAAGTATGATAATAAAATAGATTTAAAATCAGGATAAAACAGAGTAAATTGCACAATAAGCTTTTAAATGTGGGTTGGCAGGTAACTAGTGGATCAGCGTACCTACTGTCAATCCACTGCACGTCCACTCAGCCATTTTTATTAAGGGCCTTCCCTCCGAGCAACTGGATCGCATCAAGAGCCGGAAGTGAGTGGAAATTTACGCTCCTCTTCTCTCCGCACGATCAGCACAGAAGCTGCGGCGGAACAGGGATTTAGCAATAGAGTGAAAGGTAAGTTCAATGGAAGAGTTATGATAAAATAGATTTGAAAGCAGGATAAAACAGAGAAAAGAGCACAATAAGCTTTAAAACGCAGATTGGCAGATACCTACTTTCTATCTACACCACTCCATGCTATTCCACTATGTGCCACACCACCCTACACCACTATATAACACGTCACTCCAGTCTATGACATGTCACTCAACTCTATGCCACTCCACTCTAAACCCCTCCTCTCTAAGACACACTACAACATTGCACTCTGACACTCCACTCTACGCTACTCCACTCTACTCCATGCCACTCCAGTCTATGCCATTTTATTGTATGACAAGACACTCTATGACACAACACTCTACGACACAATACTGTACTCCACTCCGTGACACTCCACTCTATGACACTCTACTGTACACAGGAGTAGGCACCTACACACCTAGCTTGACCCTTGCCTTTGGCCTCCAGTTCTCGCTTGTTCCAGACTGATCCAGTAACACTGCAGCTGCTCGGGTTTTCCCGCTGGGGTTTTCCCACTCACTGTTCTTCCCCTCAACAGAAGCACCACCCACCCCAATATCTACTTAGTGCAGGCCGCATCGGGTGCGCCGATGTCACGCCAAAGACTTGCGCATCTGTGCTTGTTCATGCTGAGACCAGGCCCATAGCAAGGACCCCTGGCCCTCCAGCTCCTCGAAGATACATCATCGCTGAACTCTGCACCCTCAACCCTGTATGCCGTAACAAACACTGCCACTGACCCGACCCACGCTCCGTCGTAGAACCTTTCCCCTCCACCAATTGTCACGTCACCTGCCACTGCACACACACCAGCCCACCAACCAGCCTAACCCCGAACACACCACAGACATCACCTGAACAAAACACCAAGTTGCATGTGCCCTTCTCAACACACGCTCACTATGCAAGCATTTCACTGAATTATGAGACCTCATTGCGACACTCATACCCAACATCATCTTCCTCACTGAAACCCGGCTCAACTTCACATCCACCAGGACTACACTAACAAGCTGGGAGGAGTAACAGCCATCATCCACAAAGAGACCATTCAGTGTCCCACCAACACCACCACCCCCATGGAATATCTCAACTTCCAGCACCACACGGAGGACAAGACAGCCATCAGAGACACCCTTGCATATTGATCTCCAGGCATGCGCTCCAACTACTGCAACACCATTGCAGACTTCAATGAACCCCTAGCCTTAAACTCCCAGGACTATATCTTCCTTGGCGACATAAATTTCCACATCAACAACCCCAACAACAAAAACCCCGCACACCTCCTTGACAGTATAAGCAGCTTCAGATTGACCCAGATAGTCCACAACCCTACAAACACCGCAGGATAAATGCTGGGCCTAATTTCCACCTCCATCTACCGCTTCAAATACAGCCATGTTTCAGAACTCACAACGACCCATTACTCCATAGTCCACTTCAGGTTGTCCAGCCTTTGCACCACCACCCCCAAGATGACCAACGTCCCAACTGGAGGTGGAACAAAATCAGCTGGGCGAAAGCCCTCAACAGCACCCACCCTGCAACCACCACCAACCTTGAACAGGGAGTGAAAAACATCAACGCCTTCAGCCAATTGCGCAGACAGCAGCGCCCCCACTAAGAGCAACATCCAGAGAAAATCCTCCAAAAAGGCCAGCTGGTACACCCAAGAACTCAGAACAGTAAAACGAGACAGCAAACAGTTGGAGAATAGATAGCGTACCAGCAAGAACCCCTCCAACAGGGCAGCATTCAAGACCTCCCTCAACCTCTACCACCACCTGCTGAGGGCAATAAATAAGACAGCCCTTGCCACACACACCGAAACCAGCACCAACAACACCAAGAAACCTTTCAACATCATTAAGTAGTTCTCTAGCTCAGCTGCTAGTGAAAACTTTATCACACCTTCACAGGATCTGTTCGACAACCTTTCCCACTTCTTCCACGACTAGGTGGCAACTATATACAGAAACTTCGAACCCCAACCCACACCTACAGACTTCCCTGACACATACGCCACCACCGTAACTGACATGAATCATACACACTGATTACCTGGAACATTCTCTCCACCCAGAACACTACCTCCACCACATCCTCAACCTCAGAAACCAAAGGATCATCTAGGAACTCACCACCCTACTCAACACCTTTATCACCAGCAACATTTTCCAACACCTGGAAACACTCCAAAGTCAGACCACTACCCCAAAAAACCTCCTCCGACCTCAGCAAACTCAAACACTACCGACCAATCTTCCTGCTCCAATTCCCAGAGAAGGTAATGGAAAAGATCATCAACAATCTTCTGCACCTTTTATACTGTTCCTAGAAAGGTATTTAATATCCCCATTCTCAAAAAAGTGGGTTTTAGGAGGGTGAGACCAGCTTTTATCTTTTTACAACTTCTATCTAAGGAAACTGTTTTGTACACCCTTACATTTTTACGGGTCGCTGTCAGACTTAGGGCAAGCTGCGATTAATTTTTGGGAATCTATTTCAGTACTTTTATCTTGTGTTCTGACTATATGGGATGTATTTTATTTGTTATTCTGTAATCGGGAAGCTGTTTTTTTTTTATGTCTGCATGACTTTTATGGTTTTATGTATAAAACCGAATTAGAAAACCCCAAGGCGCACAAGCTGGAAACGGGTTTGAGTCTCAGCAGGGACGCTCAACTCAACATCCCGTGATTCTGTGCAAATCTCCCCGTGCCTAATAAAAAATGATTGTGTGTCTGTAAAGCGCTCTGATACCCTCGGGTCGAGTATGCGCTATATAAAACAACAAGACACACGGCTGAATTGAAAAAAAAAAACGTGAACGCACGGCAGCCGATTACCTGTTTTACTTAGCAGGCGGCTGTAGTGAAGTGACTGGAGAAGTAAAGCAAGCAGCAATAGGAAGTTATGGTGTGGCGAGAGCATCGCAAGGTGTGAGCTGATCTGGAAGGATGGGCAGAAAGCGACAGGAAGTGCTTCTGCAAGGACTGGCAGAAAGCGACAGGAAGTGTTAATTAGAACAAGCATCAATCTCTTGTCTTTATGGGCCCATGTGTTTCTAATTAGAAACACATTGTAACATATAGATAGGAAAGTGCTTTGCGACAGACGTAAAGCAGACGAGCCAGTCCGAGTGGGCCGGCCCAAAAAGCGAAAGGGAGGCAACCCAAACAGCTAATTTCCAATGGCAGGCCACCGTTTACCATAAACGGTGACGCCAGCCAATGGAAATAAGTGGCGGGGCTTCAAGCCCTTTTCTCAAACTCCTCATTGACAATAAATCTCGCAGAGCGAGCAGCGCATGCGCTGCAACGCTAGACGAGATCTAAAAACAAAAACTCACTTTGCATTTTAAATAACAAGCATTTGTAACACAGGGACAACTAAGAGAGGACGTGGGAGCAAACCAAATGAGTAGCCTGATGAGATTTATGGCCCGATGAGGGAGATAAACTATGCGGCCTGGGGATATTGTGAGGTCTGGCAGGGAGGGGCCCAGAAGAGAGACTCCCGAGGTGAAGCTCTGCATAATTTAAGTGAATACGCTTGTCCTGTGCTGGCGCAGTGCTCAGGGAAATGGAGATAAACCCCTATAAACATATTTGATACATATGGAGAGACAATGTGGCATAAAATGCAAAGTTGGGGACTTTGGAATTATGAACGTGGCTCGAGTCTCCGCGCACTCTGTGCCCTCCCAAAAAAAATGCAGACATATCATGTATTAATAGTTTTGTAAAACAATAGCGAAACCCTGCTCTTTATTAGTGCCTTTGTATAATTTAACAGGGGACAGCAAGTGGATGCAGTGGCACGAGAATACTTAATGACAAATGAAAACAAGTGGTTGTGTTTTCAGGCGATCCTCGTAAGTTGAAGCAATTAACGAGGATCAGCTGAAAACAAACCTGCTAATCAAACACACACACACGTTTTCCCCCTATCTACAGCCATTATACTGGGGAATGACTACCTTACCTGAGCCCCAGGGATGTTCGGTGACGGATCCTTCCTTTTTCTCCTCTCCCTTGTCCATGTCCACTGCTAGGTGAAAGTGGCGAAGGCGTTCATGGGACGCTTCAGGCCCAGGAGAGGCAGCGCTGAGGGTGAGGTGAGGGTGCATCCTGTACACACTGTTTTTTTAAATCAGCAACTGGATTATATGTTAATGTATCAGTTAAGCTGGGCAGAGACATGTTATACTCCGGCAAGGAAGGGGTATACCTGTTTCTATTTACAGCGCCTAGAAGCCAAGACATTAAGCTAAGAAGCACACTAGTAGTATACTAGATTTGTGAGCCTGCTGTCGTCTATGGTTCCCGTCTCCCCGCCTTTATGTGAGTAATAAAGTTAGTGCAGCAAATCTTCTTGTGCTTGTTGAAATACCCTTCAGCAGTCCATTAAAACATACTCTAGGCTTAGGATCAATGGGGAATTCCATCATAGTTGTTAGCGTCTCAGTGGCCTTGCATCAATAAGCATGAATGCAATGGTGGGTCCATGAGAGATGTAGGTTTTGATATTAGTATGTAGTAGTCAATGCGGTTGAGCTAGGGCCCCCAATGTGCATTGATTGTGGGGTCAAATGGCCTTAGTCCAACAGGCAAATCTGTCTGAATTTGGTACAAACTCTTAGGAATTTGTGTCCCATCACAAGGTCCCATTCTCCAAGGTCATTTTCTCAAAGTTAGTTACATTGCTTGAAATGGCATGTGATTGTTACTTTATTTGAAATTAGAATCTTATTTACAGTTGTGTAAACCATTTAGAAAGTGTTTCCCAATAAACAGATGCATTACTTGATCACACGGTATTCGAAAAGGGCAATTTTTGTGATATGGAAATGAAATACCTTATCCCTGCAATAATACTAATATAATAGTAATAGTGTCATTTATATAGCGCAAACAGCTACCTCAAACAGAGGTGTCCCTGCGCTAAGCGGAAATCAAGTAAGGAACTGAAACCTAAGAGCTAACCTTGTCTAAAGAGCCAGGTCTTCAAGATCTTCCTGAACTCGAGTTCTGTTTTCACCATGCGTACATACGATGGTAAGGAATTCCATAGCATGGCGGTCCTTACTGTGAAGGACCTTCCTCCCATTGGGGCTTTAGAAAACGAGGTACACAAATTAGATGCTGGGCATTTGATCTGAACGTTTGTTTAGGTTGGTAAGGGCAAAGCCTCTGTCTGAGGTATCTCTGACCTTTGTTGCCCATGGCACGAAAAGCTAAGGTCAAGGACTTGAACTCTATTTGTTTTATTACCGGTAGCCAATGAAGGCACCTAATATGCAGGGAGATGTGAGGGTGGAACGACACCCATCGGATGAGTCTCGCTGCCGCATTTTGAACCATCTGAAGTCTATGTATTTGATACAATGGTAGACCCAAGTACAGATTGTTTGCAGAGTCCAGCTGGGAGGTCATAGTAGCATCAACTACAACCCTGAGGCTCTGCTCTGGCAGGAGGTGCATGAATTTCTTTAAGCTTTTCAGTTTCCTGAAACAGGACGAAGAAACGTGATGGATTTGAGCGTCAAAGGATAGCTCATAGTCCCATTTGATGGCCAGATTCCTTGCCGTCTTTGCTGGAATTGGAGGTGATCCTAGCCCAATGGGCACCATAGTCCTGTGGGCAGGGGAGAGACCTAGCTGAAGAATAGGACCTCCGTCCTATCCGCATTCAGCTTCAGTTTGTTACTGTTCATCCAGTAAGCGATGGCCTTTAGACACCCCGTTAATCTAGCAAACGAGTCCTTAGATTGGTCTTTGAATGAGAACACCAGCTGGGTGTCATCTGCATAAGAGACTGCCTTCACTCTCCTGGTGGCAATGAGAGTGAAAAGTGGCAGCAGGTAGGTGTTGAAGAGTAAGGGACTTAGGGCCGAGCATTGTGGAACACCACGCCGCAGAGGCTTCGTGGCGGATTGATGCTGTTGAAGAAAAACTCTTTGAGAGCGATCTGTGAGGGTGAAATACATTCTCCTTGGTAATCCTTATGATTGATCTTCTATAAAGCAGTCAGTGTTTTTGCACACCTACTGCTTTGGAATCCCACCTTGATTTTGCAGTGTGACAGATGTACTAATCAGTCACAGTTCTCAATGCCGATTTACAGAGGGATGCTGAACCTACTGCCTCTTTCATTTTTATGAGACAAGACAGAGAGCCCAATGTTCGATCGACTTTAGTGGTCACAAATGGAAAATCGGGCATTTGCAACCACTAAAAAGGGTTGTAGTATGTACAAACCCTATTTTGCGAGTCGGTAACCTATTACCGACTTTCAAAATAGGGTTTGGGAATCACGCTTAGGAAGGAGTGTGTTAAGGGCGTCCCTTCCTAATAGCGAGTTGCACTGGTGTGTATGATTGTTTTGCGACCGCAAATGCAGTTGCAAAACAATCGCATTTACCACCTACTTCAGGTAGGTGGTAAGCCAGTTGCAAACTTAAAGGGTCCCCAGGGGACACCTTCCTCTTTGTGAATGTATGCAAAACTATTTTTTAGGAGCAGCCAGTGGCCCCACAAACCACTGCCTGCCCTTACAAAATGAAAATATATTTTTTCTTTTTTTACTTTTAAACGCATCCTGTTTTCCTTTAAGGAAAACGGGTTGCATTTGGGGAAAAAAGGTGATTTATTTAAAAAGCAAACACAGACAAGCTGGTCTGCTATCCTAAGCAGGCCGCCATAGCTGTGTTCTTGCCCATTCCCATAGGGTTGCAATTTGCGACCTGCCTCATGAATATATATGAGGCAGGTCATTTGCAACCCCATTGGCAATAGCTAAATGTGTCTAAGACACATTAGTACATTCTGTTTTGCAATTTGCAAATTGCGAGTCGCCAAAAATCGTAATTTGCGACTTGCAAAACGGAATAGTCGTACATCTGGCCGAGAATTCCTTTGTGGCTAGATGTACAAAGATCAGAATAGCGATGTCCCAATTGTGATTTTTTTCAAATCGCAATTAGGAAATCGCTGTTCCTAATGTATGAAACTCTTTTGAGTTTCATTAGCAATTCATGGTGTGTCGCAAATAGACCTACCTTGTGAATATTAATGATGTAGGTCGCAATTTGAGACCCACTATAATCCACTGCCATCACGGGGATGGTGCCCTACTGGTTCAGCAGACCACCATGTCTATGACTGCTTTTAAATAAAGCTATCTTTAATTTTTTAAAGCAACCCGTTTGCATTAAAGAACAAGCATTTACAATGCAATGGTCTCGGCAATATTATAGGTAGAGCTATTGGTATTGCTCATTATTTTTTTATTATTTTTGTATCAGTAAATAAATGGCATTGTCATTTCTATTGGCATTAGCTTTTTTTTTGCATATGTGACACCTATTGCATTAGCAGAGAGAGAGTGAGGTAGTGAGATACAGAGAGAGTGAGGTATTGAAATAAGAGAGTGAGGTAGTGAGAGAGAGTGAGGTAGATAGAGAGTGAGGTAGTGAGATAGAGAGTGAGGTAGATAGAGAGAGAGGTAGTGAGATAGAGAGAGTGAGGGAGAGGGATGTTGTGAGGTAGTGATACATACCTTCTCTGTGGGGGTGGGGAAGGCGGGGGAGAGCCGACACCGCTGGAAGTTAAAAGAGTGGGTCCCGAGAGAGAAAGAGGAGCGGTAGTGGAGGGGGCAGAGGGTGGTAAAACGAGATAAGAGCAGGGAGAGAACGAGACGCAGAAAGGGAGACGGGGGCGGGGTGCGAGGAAAGGGTATGAGAAGAGAGGATAAGAGAAAGTAAGATAAAGAGAGAGATTGGTGAGGGAAGTGTAACTGCTGGGGGCGGGAGGGGGGGCAGGCACGAAAGAAGAGGAAGCGCACGTGAAAGATAGGAGGGAGTTTGAGGGGAAAAAGTGACCCAAAGGAAGAGAGAGGAGATAGCTGGGTGGTGGAAGAGAAACGTGTGAGGTGAAGGACAGCAGGAGTAAGTGAGGGGTCACAAGGAAGGAGGGAGGGAGTGACACAGAGGGAGGAAGTGACACTGCAGGACTGGAGGGGCAGAGAGGAACTGATAAGGAGATCGCAGAGCATAGGAGATGAGAAAAAAAGAAAAGTTGCGCCAAGGATGGAAGTGTTTCTGCTGGTGCAATCCATCAACTGTTTACAAGTGCGAGCTCATAGCGTGACCTCTGACCTACAGCAGGGGCGCGCTCTGCGCTCGCGGGCCAGACCTTGCTGAGAGCACCGCCCCCTCCATCTACTGCGAGCCTGGAAATACTTAAGATCAAAGCTTCCCCCCTGTTGCAGAACAAAGGCAAATGTTGTAAACGGGCAATCTGGGCTTTAAAATAGGAGCCACAGCCAATTTACATGCCATGGCTTTATTGGGGGACCGATCAAATATTTTCCAACTGGGCTATATAAAGTTTAATAAAACATAGAAACTGGCTAGGTTTTAGTTCTGGACTTGCATGCTTGCATGTTGTACTTGAAGGCAGCGGGCATCTTCAAATAAACAGGGGCTGGAGACCCACGGGCCTTGAGGTAACGGAGATGGGAGGCAGACGCTTCCTCAGGCCTGACCACGGTGCGCTGTACAACAACTCTGCACAAAAGGAAACCACACTATACGGGCCCATCACCCGGCTGCCGATGCAACCCCCTCGTGGCCATCAGTGGGCAAACAAACTTTTCAAAGAAAGCATACATTCTCTAAATCGCTTTCGGGCACTACTTACAAAAGGTGTTTAACCCCAGAGATACAATCAATTCAACATCTGCTTGTTAACAATTTGGACTTTTGAGTGCAACATAACCAGCAACAAAAAACAGCCACGTGACTGTCCGCCCCCTACATTTTGCTTGAAGCAAACCAATTCAATCGTTTGATACTAAGCCCTGCTCGTAAGTATGCACGGTGACAATTTTTTGTCGGTTACTTTGCATACTTGAGAACAGGTTGCATATACGTAGCGAGCCAACCCTCGCAGTCAAACACGGCCCTTTCTTCTAAGAACCCCGGCCATGAGTCCTTAGTCTCCTATCACGAAGCCCCGTCTCCGCTATCATGGCACGGTAAGTACCTAAAGTACCAGCCCAGAAAACAACTTACTCACCCTTACAGTTGCTGAGCCCTTATGGCAATCTACGTATAGGATCAGTGAACGAATGCCCTCCCATTCCTTGCTTACCAGCAGGTTGCTGCTACGGTTATCTCCCTCCGCCATGATCTCGGATCCACAGACGGTCAACGACTGTACCCCGACAGCTGTGGAGTTAAGAGAATATAAAATAGCGCAATAAATATCCCGACAGCTTTTACGTGTTTCCGGAATATCACCGTAAACACATCGACACGGGGCGCCCTGATTGGTGTAAATCTACCGAAAACTCTACCCTCGTCAGCCAACGGCAAGGCGCATGCGTATCCGGAACCACCAGGAGAATTTTACATTTAAAACGTTGATGGCTTGAACACGCACTGTTTACTGTTGCCATAATTTGCTGAAAGGAAGCTCCAACACATGTCAAAGAGCACATCTAGTGTTTTAAAAAATCAAATAAGACCACACCCACAAAACCACATCAAACCTAAACAATAATCTGGATCACCAAGTCGAATCGAGTTTTCCGTTATTGGTATATTGGAAGCCGGATCCAGCACGGGATTGAGAAGGGTGATCCAGCGCAGGATTGAGGAGACTTGCAACGATATTGGAAGCCGGCTCCAGCACGGGATTGAGAAGGGTGATCCAGCGCAGGATTGAGGAGACTTGCAACGAGGTAAAGTTACGGGGGTCTAGCACAGAACTAAGACGTGGGATCTTGGCCAGTACTGCTAAGAAAAAAAAAATGGCGGATGGAAGCTTCGAAACTTTTTCGGATTCGGGGGCGTGTTCCTGCTGTTCAAAAGGGCGTGGCTAAAAAGTGGAAAGAACAGCAAGGAACACGCCCCCGAATCTGAAAAAGACGGAGCCTATTTGGAGGGACGGCTCTCTCCTCCAACGGCTGGCCTCCGTTTAGGAAGCCAGCCAATGGAGGAGAAGCTAAAAGAGAGACGGGCTAAATAGCCACTCTAGAAAACATTAAATCTCCGACTTCCGGTTCTGCCTTCGGCAGACCGGTAGTCCTCGACCTAAAAATGGGATGCGTTTAAAAAGAAAAGAATGAAACTTTGAAGTTTCATTTTTTAGGAGTAGGTAGTGGACGGTGGGACCACTGCCTGTTCCTAAAATATAAATTGCCAGCCATGCTCAAAGGGGAAGGGGTCCCTTAGGGACCCCTTCCCATTTGCAAATGAGTTACCGCCATTTTTCACTTTGATTGGAAAGCATTGATACATACCATTTCAATTCAATATTAGGAAGGGACGCCCTAAACACGCTCCTTCCAAAGACCAAATCGCAAAATCCAAATTGTGTTTCGGTCACAAGATATGGAATCGCAATTTGGGCTTTGTAAATACCCAAAAGCATGTTTGGGGTCGCAAACTGCACGATTCTGTGTATCAGGCTATTTGCAACTGCAAAAATGCTTCATACAGCTACCACTTAGTGATTCCCTGCAAATGTCTGCATATGCCAGAATGAAGCCTTGAGGGACTGAAGACCTCCTTCAATGCATTTGATCTTACTGCATGCTAAAGGTGTGTTTATTTAAAATCAGCCTCTGTCTTTTAAAGGGACAAGGGCTACTTTAAAGAATAAAAATTCAATGAGTTTCATACTATTATGAAACCCATTGGTTCTCCTTTTCACCAGCCTCAGAATGATGAAAGACTGAAAGGTCCCATAAGAACACTTGGGGCCACATGAATCAATATTGGAAACAGTGATTACCTAATTGTGATTCTCTACGAATCGCAATTAGGTAATCGCTATTGCTATATATGTGAAACTCCATGAGTTTCATTTAGCGATTCATAGTGGGTCGCAATTCGCAGCAGATGAGAAGAGCCTCCCCAATGCCTTAATCTGCATCTCATTATTGGGAAGTATACGATTGCGAAGCAGGGGGTCTTACACTTAGCATTCATGGACCTATCTACTGCTTTTGATTTGGTTAATCGTCAAAAATTATGGGCATCCCTGGCAGCTATGGGTCTCGACCCTGTGCTGATTTCCTTTTTAGCACTTATACATGAAGACACTACTGCGGCGGTCCGTTATAATAAGGACGGGAATCTAACTGATGCCTGGCAGGTGAAGCGTGGGGTAAGACAGGGGTGCATTCTTGCCCCCCTGCTTTTCTCACTTTATATTAATAACCTGGGGGAAGTTTTGTCCTTATCTTGTAAAGACATACCAAGAGCAGGTACTAAGTTGATTCCCGCTTTGTTGTATGCGGATGACACGGTCTTATTGGCAAGAACTGCAAGAGGCCTTCAAGCCCTTTTAAATGGTTTTAACGATTTTATGGTCTCCTTGGACTTAGTAATAAATTTTAAAAAATCACATTCAATGACAATAGGAGATGGAGCTGCGAAAAAGGTTAAATTCTTCTGCAATAAGCAGGAGCTTACAAAAGTCCAGACCTTTCCATATTTGGGGGTCACCTTTGATGACCGAGGATCATGGGTCGCGCAACGCGCACAGAAACAGAATATTCTCGCTAGGGCAACAGGAGCATTGTTGGGTTTTGCAAAACGGCTGGGATGCAAGCCCTTGCCCGCGATTTTGAAGATATATAACGCTAAGTGCGTGCCTATGGCCCTGTATGGCAGTGAGGTCTGGGGCTATACGTCGGCAGTGGAGATTCAATTAACCGAGAATGCCTTTTTTCGGAAACTTTTGTCATTGCCTGTTTCTACTTCAATTTTTAATATCCATGAAGATTTGGGGGCTGAGTACCTAGTGGATCAGATTTCCGTTGCTCCATTAATGGGTTGGTTAAGGGTTTGGGTGCAGCACCCACCAACCCTAAACCAGCTCATTATACAAGATTGTCTGGCCCTTGACAAAGCCATGTGTATTCCTTGGCTACGATATATTAAATCTAAGATGGAGATTCTTGGCTGCTTAGAATTATTTGAGAGACCATGTGAGCTGTCTAAATTGGAAATAAAAGACTTAAAGTCTCAGTTCATGTGCAGGGCAAAGTTGCTGAGAGAAGGCGAGGAAGTGTGTAAACCGTCTGTTAGGAGATTTGTCATGTTAAGTATGGGCAATGAGATTCAGCCATACTTGACCTATATAAATAACCCTTTCCATTTGTTCTTATTGATTAGGTTTAAACATGGCATGTTACCTTGGCTCCTAGCACACCCGAAGGGCTTTTTTAAAGAGGGCACTTTGGGCCCCTGTCCCTGTGATAACGCCTCCGAACAAAATACGCTGCATATGATTTTTTACTGTAAATTTTACACTCTGTTACGTAAGAAATTTATTTGCCCCATTTTTAAGAACTGTCACTTTGACCAAGTAAGGCCCGCCTTGGTATTTCTGCAAATGCTGGGTTCTCCTTTTGTCTGTTTCAGAGTTGCCAGCTATCTTTCGGGGGCTATTAGAAGTAGAAATCGAATGTAGTTTAATATATTTTAGCTCTATTTTTCAGCATGTCTGATAGTCCGAGACCGGGCCTTTTTACCTTTTTCTCTTGAAATTATGAAATAGTTTTATAAATTTTGGCCTGCCTTATTTTTTAATGTCAACATTCGCCATTTATTTGTTCAAACATGTTTTTTATGTATATTTGTGTATTGCGTATTGTTTGAAACTCCTTTGTTAATTATTTTCAAATGTAACTATTTGCAAATGAAATTTTGTGTATGCTTTGATGGTTTTAATTATTAACCGAATAAAGCTATTGTTGACTGACTGACTGGGTCGCAATTCGACCTACCTCAAGAATATTAATGAGGTAGGTCACAATTTGTGACTTATTGGGAATCGCTTAAATCACGGGATGGTGACCTGCTGGGGGTCAGCAGACCACTATGTCTGTAATTGGTTTTAAATAAAGCAAATCATTTGTTTTTTAAATGCCGCGCGTTTTCCTTAAAGGAAAACGTGTTGCGTTTAAATATGAAAAATAAAAAGTTTTCTTTTCATTTTTAAGAGCAGGCAGAGGTCTGTGAGACACCTACCTCCTCTGAAAAAATGTTTGTACTACCATTCACAAAAGGGGAAGGGGTACCTTGGGGACCCCTTCCCATATGGGAAGGGTTACTATCCAGGTGCAGTTGGTGGTAAAATGGGAATATTTTGCAATTGCATTTCGGTTGTAAAACATTCTTTCATACCGCTGCGATTGGGATTTAGAAAGGGACACCCTAAATACACCCCTTCCTAAGGCCAAATCTCAAACCCTATTGGTAATTCGGTAATGGGTTACCAAATCGCAAATAGGGTATGGTACATCAGTGCAGAAATAAAGCTTCTTACATCTGGCCCTTGATGAGATAAATGCATGTTGACTGCCATCTGACCTGCTGGTTGTGAGTTCCATTATTTGCCTACCCTTCTTCCCAGGGCAGCAAATTGAGTACAGTAGCATGTGATGATAGTAAGTGTTTACAGAGCTTATAGACTGAAAATCTGTAATTGTGAGTGCAAAGTACCCCATCTGAGCGGGACTAGATATGATGCTTAATGAGGGTTGGGCAGTTCAGAGTTGAGCGCATGGCCTTGACCTAGGTGAGGTCCTGCAGCCAACTTCTGCTGCTCATGCCCGATATGTGGGTCATGTAGGAGGTTGGGCTTGGGGCCTGGCTGCCAACCCTTGTTTTACACTGTTAAAGACCATGCAGAATATGAATGGTTGTACTGGAAATAGATGCAGAATATCAATATAAGAACCCCAAACATTGCAAAACAAAATGTTAAGGATCAGTTATAGTTTATTCTGCTCTCTTCACATTAGCATGTGTTTAAAAAAAACGTAGTCATTCGCTCCAAAAAGTCATTTTTATGAAAGTTGTCACGCCCGCATTCTTTGGTCGCAACTACATCCCCAAGCATGCTTTGTAGAGCCTGTGGTCTGGAGGAGGGGACTTTGGTAAATGTGCTCAAGAGCCCTCTGAGTGTCCCGCTGCATGGGAGTTGTTTCACCCGCATTCTTTGGCCTCAACAGTTCCCGCTGGGGTGGGACTACATCCCCCAGCAGGCTTTGGCGAGCCTGAGGCCTGGCAGAGGGGATTTTACTAAACACGCTCAAACGCTCGCTTAGTGTTCCTGCGTAGGATGCTCCCTGGCGAAGACTGGGCCAAGAGCGGGCCTGTCTTCACCCAAAAGAGACCGGTAGACCCCTCTTGTTCCTGCTGCAAAATCGTCAGCGCCCCAGCATTTGCTCTAAAGGTCAGCCTCTGTTTCTTTTTGCCATCCATTTTGACCTATGCTGCAGCCCTAAATGAGAGGAAATACACTCCTTCTGCATCTCAGTTCTCCATTGTAAACTACCTGATCAGTGTAATGGGTGTATTAGGATCGGAAATGGAGAACGTAGAGGAAAGAATTGACATTGTGCAGCGGCAAGCCCAGAAGGCCCCTCTAGAGCCGGAGGTTATTATAGTAGATAAAGGAGAGTCCAAAACCAAGAACTCCTAGCCTCTAGAAGGTGGGGGCCTGCAGGATGCCGGCGTGGGGTCTAAGCCATTGAGAGAGGTGAGGTCTGCCTCTTCATATATCAGGCACTGTGTGAAGGAAGCTCAAGGGGAAAACTCATCGATAATAGCAAGCTCCCCACAAAAAAGATAAAGGGGCGCTAAGGCCAGATGTTTGAGGAAATCAATGCGGTTGATATGCCGAAGAACTATGGATTGGTCAGGCTGGGATAATTAAAGAAACCCCCCCCCTCTGTCTTGGATATTTTAAACCAGTTTCAAACCAAAATTGAAACATTAATGAATGGCTTTTGCACCAAGTTAGAATCCAAGACTAAGGCCCTGGTGAAACATTAGTTGGAGCAAGCACACATGCACATGATTTCTTTAGAAAATAGAAGAGTCCATGCCATTGCTAGACATGAAGAAGTGATTAACTTATTAACGACAGCACAAATGTCAACTAATGAGGGGCGAGTCCCCAATAAAGAAGATGGGAAAATTACCAAGGGTCTTACTGATCATGCCAGTGTTGCTGCAAATGACTGCCCACAGCGTTCCAAAGGAGACTGGGGGGGGGGGGGGGGGGAGAAGGGATCGCACAACTTGCTATGTATAAGAGACATGTATACTCAAAATCCAAACCCTAATCAAAATCACAACTGTATGCATACGGACACCTTGCAGCTCCTGCCTGACTTTACCCTTACATGATTGTGTTAGAAAATGTTCCCCCAGTTACCTGAGGGACAGAGTAGGATAGCGAAGCTCTAAAATGCAAGACTACTCACTGGTTACAATTTAAATTTAACCACTATGAGGACTTGCACAATAACATTATTTTCATCAGCAGAAAAGGGTGGATTGACCGATTAAACAAAAAAATCAATTGGTGAATGCGTTGTCATAAATTTAAGAGATTTAAAGCTTGTAAAGTATCTTCTACATCATTTAAATCACCTGACTAATAATCAAGAGGGCATACGGTCTCACCCCTTGTTTTTTTTATAGGCCTGCTTTCCTGTTACCAAACAATAGTGTCTCTGGACAGAGGGGCATGAGTGTGTGTCATAATATGCAGGGTTGTTTTAATGTTTCAGTGACCAACCGATATGATATCATGGAAGGGATGGCAGTGATTGATTGACTCTCTTTCCAGGATAAGTCAACCTTGACGTTGTGTCAAACTGTAAGGGATGTTGATTTAAAATCTTTGACACAGGAATTCCCCAATCACTGGATGAAGGAAAACTATCTTCAGCACAAGATTTTGAATCTAAACCTCCACTACATGGAACTTACCAATTACAGGATGTAGCAGAGTTGCCTATAGTTCAAGACTCTTGTCCAGCACAAAATAATCTCTGTCTTATTTCTTAGAACATTGTGGAACCTCGCCCAAAAATCATGAATCTTCATTGGGTTAGGCTTGTAAACGCCTCTCAAATTATTTGCTATCAAGAAATACGGATGACAGAAAGGTTTCATTTGATGGGTATCGCGCTTTTGTCCAGGCAGCCCTGCCTTCAGAGGAGGGAAGAGTAAAGGGTAGCATTGCTACTTTCTTCTCAGTTCAAATTTCTGCATTCCAGGTTCGGAACTTTGGTCTTCTCCTCATTCTCTTATAACTCTTTTATCTTTCCCTGCTGAACCCAATATAACGTTGATTAATTTCTATGTTAATAGCTTCAACCAGAGCTTGAGTAATGCAATAGACAATTTAGAGGGGTTTTAAGAAGACATTTACCAGACAACAAATCGTATTGTTCACATAATATGGGTTGGGGATTTTAATACTACTTTGTCAATATACTAGCAATCATCTGTGTGGTTTTATGAACCCACATAATTATAATGTTACTCATATTAAGCATACAACGTTTTTCGTGGGAACAATGCCTGTTTCCTCAACCTTGGGTAACTATTCAGAGAGCATTATTGATTCTATCGTGATATTGGCTGAGCTTTCTCTCCTACTTCTAGGTTTTAAAGTGGTCTGTAAATGTGCAAGTGACCATAATCCCCTCATTATCCCACTGAATTCCTACATTGACCCTAAAGGCTTCAAAAATGATGACAGCATATCTTATTCCAAGAATAAAGGATTAAGGATAAAATGGGAGACGGTTGATCCCATAGTATTAACCACGACATCATGGTTGAGACAATTAACTCTATTTTAACTTGTCTATCTGAGGAGATAGGACCTGATATCATACATGTTGGGGTTAATAACATTTGTAGGTCTATATCGGATAATTTACCCTCTACTAGGTCCTTCAGAGAGTACTCTCCCACTGATGGTTTAACACGGCCTGTTTGGCTGCCCATAAACAGTTGAGGATGGCCCTTAAATCCCGCCCTCGCTCAATATAAGAGGTCAAGGATGCAAGAAGGTCTTATAAAACCACCTTGGAGTGAAATTAGGAATAAAGCATGGGAAGAGCTTGTAGTTGCAGGGAGGGGTAGAGATAACACAAAGTTCTGAGAACTAGCAAATTGACTCTTCTTTTCAGAGCCAGATTCTCCAAAAGTTGAATCTCGAATAACAGTTGATTCTTGGGCATCCCACTTTTCTAAAATTTTTCAATCGGAAAATACGTCCATTAATACAGGAATGGGCCACTGTTTGATTGCCCAAAATCCACAAAGCCTCCCGATTGCCATCCATGAAGTGACTCTTGCCATTTGGAAATGTGTTCCCAGGAAGGCACCTGGCCCTGACGTTTTCCCAGTAGATATTTTTAAATCTAATACTAACATGTGGGCTACCTTGCTTACAAATGTTTTTAGATCTGATGTGTCAGGCCCTATTCCAGACTTCTGGAGGTCAGCTACTGTTATCCCTATTTTTAAAAAGGGAGATTGATCCCTGCCGTCCTGGTACAGACTAATTTCACTATTGGATTCTAGTGTTAAGATTCTGGGCTGTGTACTTTTGTTCCGTCTGGAGAGGTGAGCTGCTGAAAACAATATTCTAACGGTTTTTGGTTAGTCCGTTTACTGTAAATTTTGAAACAGATTCATGAATATCACTCTTAGCATGATAGTATAAAATACAAAAAGAATAGGATGAACCCAAATCTCCGGAACTGATTCACGCTATACAAGTAAAAGAAAACTACTAATTCGGATATAGACACATAGGTTATTAAAAGACAAAATGTAAGTTATTTAACTCTTTAAAAGGAAAAATTCTCAAAGTTCCCTAACTATCCCTAATCTATGTAAAAAGGAAATCTAGAATAAGCGAGGTTCAAATGGAAAGCATAAAAGGTGTCCACTCTCAGAGTCCTCCTAAGAGGAAGCTCTAACTATGGTCATGTAGCTTAATGCTGCAATCACTGAGAGAGGTTTGTACCTCAAAGTGTCTGCCCGAGAAGTGTCAGCTGTCCCTAACTTCATTAGTACAAAAGCAACTATCCATTACAAACACCATCTACAAACTTTGGGTAATTTTCCTTTATCCCAGCGGCCTTCATCGACTCCTTTCTCCACCTCCTGCTTCACACGGTAATCTTCCCACACTTCCTTGGTGCCATCTCTGTCTTCCACAAGAATTCATCTCTTCTTTGTTATTGCATTCCTTCCCAGGTCTAGCTATCGACTAAACAATGGACGCCTCTAAACTAACGATGTCTTGTCCACCTGCAATGGGAACACAAATACATGCAACATTTCACAGTAAAAGCAAAATGCAAAGTAAACTCTAGTCAGGAAGCGAATTAAACACAATTCAGGCCTACCATTAAGCTAACTTAACATCACATGAGTTTACAGCTTCTCTTTGTCTCATAAAACACGTTCTGTCAAAACTCTCAACATTATGAATAACCAATTCAACTAAGTTATTACTACAAAGGTAATGTTAGATTAGTTCACAAACATGTTTCAAGGGACACATTACACTTTAGGTGTCAGGGTGAGATTCGAAATAGTCAGTTACATATATGATACAAGAAAATACTGTAGAACAGAGAAATACTTTTACGTCTTGAAAATGAACTCTTTTGGTCTTAAATTAGTCACACAGAATACACGTGAGTGCATACTACTCAGGATTACAATTACTCCTACGGCAACTTTAAAAGAAAGTCTGAAGCAAAACATTAAGCGTAAAATTACACTTCTCCACAGTAAAGTGTCTACAGCACCTTTAAAACTCTTTTGGGAAGGATGGTGATTGACTGTGGTGCATGTCGATGTCAGGGATCTAACAAAGCATAGCCAGGACCACCAGTTATGGTAAGAGATTGATGATATAATAATATTTATATACAAGCCTTTTCTTAACAACCTCCTGTGAATTGCCATCTTTCCCATTTCTTGTCATATGAGGTTTCTTGATGATTTCCTTGTAATTCTGCAGCGATTCAAAAAATTCTGAAAATAGTGCTGCTGTTGTGTACACCCAAGGCGTTTCTAGTTGGCTCAGTGTCTGGAAGCCTTCATAGCACTGGTAAAGAAAATTACATTCAGGCTTCACATTGCGACCTCCTTGTTACTGAGAGAAAGTAGGCAGAAACTTGGTTTGATTTCCAAAGCTATGGGCATCTTGTACCACCCACCAAACGCCCAGGGCCTAATTCACAAAGGGCTTTCGCGTTTGTGGCGGAGGCCCTGCAGTCTTGGGGGAGATAACCAAATAAGCGTATCCTGAAGATAGGAGACGTCCCCCTGCGCACAGCTCAAAGCCCCTAGGAACAGGGGTTGGTGAGGTTTCAACACTCAGTGTTCATAATTTTAGAAAGAATGAGATACAGCAAACTTTGATTGGATGTTTCAGTCGATATTTAGTGAATCATATCAGTGAATAATCATCCATTTGAATCCAAATGTTAATCATTACAGAGATTGGCCCAATGCATTTCGGTCCCGAACGGACCTTCGCCAGGGGACATATCTATAAAGTATGATAAAACGCAAGAGTCAGGAAGTCAACTGACGAGAATATAGCTGTCATTACATTAATAAGTTGAAAATGATGAAGTGTTCAAATGTGTGGCTTAATAGTATTAATCAAACATGCACGGTGAGAAATAACAAAGCGTCTGTGGATCAAAACTGTGAGGTCCGGTTAGTCCGTAGATAAAACGGTGTGAAAGCTAAACCGAATGTAACGACGTGATCGGGTGAAATCATAAGTCGTAATGGGTGAAGGAGTGACTCTATGGAATATAATCGTGATCGTGAGTTTGTTAATGGTGGTCGGTACAAACAAGATTCTAAACAAAAAGAAAAAGAAAAAGAAAAAATCGTGTGCAAACGGGCTGTGCCGGTTCGAGTGTACTAGATGAAAGCTGTGGTGCTCGAGCACAAAATATACCAGTGCGCTGCTGCGTTCAGAATAACGTGGTTTAGAAATAAAATATAACGGCTGAGATAAGGAGGTGAAGAAAAGCTTACGAAACGCGGTGCGCTTCCATGGTGCTCCGGCTATCTCGTGGTTAACATTAACGCGAACGCAGAAACGCGCTTCCGAGGTGATTTTAGTAACGTGCCAAATAAACAAAGAAAGAGGACTACTCTAGACGGATAGGTGCGGGCGCCATATTGAGATGACGGAAATAACAGAGAAGAGTAACAAGAACAGTGTGCTTGAGGTGATGATAAATGTAGTTGAATAAAAACGATGAGAGAGAAATAAAAGTAGGACAGTGAAAAGAGATAAAAAAGGATGGGTAGATGAGTAAACAGTAAAAATAAGATGAAAATAGTTAAGACTGAAAATAACAGGGCCTAAAACAATGGAATAACATAAGAAGCTGAGGTGAAGAGATCACAGATAACACAAAAATTCCATGCGGTCATTGAGTCCGTTCGGCTTCATTGAGTTCAACAGTTTGATCCAATGATTTTCCCTTCGGAAAAGCAGATTGTGGATGTCTCTTCCTTCTTTGGGTTCCACAGTTTCAAGTACCATGAATTTAAGTTGACTGATGTTGTGATGGAATTCAGTAAAATGTGCGGCTATGGTGGATTTTGTGTTGTTGGTACGGATGTTGCTCTTATGTTCTAGAATCCTAGTCTTCACTTTTCTTTCAGTTTTGCCAACATACACAAATCCACAAGGACATTTGAGAAGGTAGATGACGTTCATGGTGTTGCATGTAGCATTAACTTTGAGGTTGATTTTGTGACCCTTCATAGGATGGTTGATGAAGGGACCGGTAATCACGTTGTTGCAGTTGCTACAATTGTAGCAGGGTCTGGTTCCTTTGTATGTCGTAGATGAGGGTATGTCGATGGGTTGAGTGTGGATTTCTTTGAGATTTTTACCTCTTCTGAATGCAAAAATGGGGTTGTCTTTGAATAGCCCTCTGAAATCCGGTTCTATGGCCAGTATTGGCCAATGCCTTAAAATTAATCTTTTGTAATGATTACTCATGGTGGAAAATTTTGATACCACAACTGCTCGTTGGCTGATGGGTTTGACCGATTTGGTTAAGAGTTGATTTCTGGAGATTGTGGAACAACGTTGTGTGGCTTGTGTTAAAACTTGTTGTGGATATCCTCTTTGGGAAAACTTGTTGAGCATCTTTTCCATTTCTTGGGTGCAAGTGTCGGGCTGTGAGACAATCCGTTTTACACGTAGTAGTTGTGAATATGGTAGATGGTTTTTGAGTGCTGATTGATGAAAGCTGTTGAAGTGTAACAGGTTGTTACGGTCAGTTTTTTTGCGGTGTATAGTAGTTTCTAGCTTGTTATGGATACGACTAATTTTAACATCGAGAAATGTGGCAGAATACTCTTGCATTTCGAAGGTGAATTGAATTCTTTCGTTGATGGTGTTCAAGGTGTTAAGTGCTGACATGAGTTCAGAGTGTGCTCCTTTCCAAATGAAGAAGATATCGTCAATGTATCTGAGAAAAATGATGACATGATCTTGCCATGTGTTGTTATTCAGTATATTTTCAGTTTCAAATTTTTCCATGAAGATATTGGCATATGCCGGTGCGGCACAATTGCCCATCGATGTACCAGTGAGCTGTAAATACCATTGGTCTTGCCATTTGAAGTAGCTATGATAAAGGGTGTAGTATAATAGTTCTAAAAGAAACAATTGTAGTTGAGGATCCAAATTTGAATGTACAAGCGTGTGTTCGATGGCGGAGATGCCTACATCGTGTGGAATGGAAGTGTACAGAGATGTCACATCGACAGTGCATAGCCAGTATTCGTTGTTGTCATCCAAGGTGATGGTATTAATTTTGTTGATGAAGTCTGTGGTGTCTCTGACATAGCTACTCATGTTTAATACAAAAGGTTGTAGGTATCTATCCAACAGTTTGCCGATGGGTTCGTGTAGACTACCTCTGGTGGAAACGATAGGTCGAAAAGGAGGTTTTTCAATGTTCTTATGTATCTTTGGTAGCATGTATAAGGAAGGTGACCGGGGATGGCTTTTCAACAAAAATTTGTATGCCTTCTCTGGAATCACGCCATCATTGAGAGCTTTCAGTAGAATTTCTTGGAGGATAGATTTGAATTGTTCTGTGGGGTTGTGAGTTAACTTCATGTATGTGTTAGTGTCAGATACGTGATTTAGTACTTGTTGTGTTTAGAACTCCGTATCCATGATAACTAGTGCTCCTCCCTTGTCGGCATTCTGACATGTTATATTGGGGTTGTTGGCTAGTTTTAGGAGGATGTTGTGCTCTTTGACCGAAAGGTTTCGATGTTTAGATTTCTTAGTGAAAGGCAGCGATTGTAAGTCCTTTTTCACCAATGTCTCAAAGGTGTCCAAGCTTTTGTGGCTAACGGGAGCCATGTAGGTACTGGGTGATTTGAGACCTTTTAAGAAATCACTTTTCTGAGGTTCATCAATTTGAGTGACATTTTCAAAGAAATTTTGAAGTCGTAGGTTGCGCATCAGTTTGAAAAAACTGATTTCCAATTCCAAGGTGTTGGTATGGCAGGTGGGTACAAAGGATGCACCTTTTTGTAAGGTTTTAAGTTCCATGGAGTTCAATGCGTGAGAAGAAATGTTGATAACCAGGTTGTTGTCATCTAGGGTCTCCTGCCCCCTCTCTGACGTTTGCTGGTAACCGGAATGGTCTTCGGTTCGAGTGGTTCCTTGTCTTTTTCTTTGGCTCCTCCTGGGTCGTCTTTGTCCCCGGTGTCTTCTAAAAAAGAAGCGCCGGGGGTTGGTACATCCGGGTGAATTGTTGACGAAGGCGGTCGCATGGGTGGTTGATTAGATGGTCTGGTTCTGGTTTCACTTCCAGATGAAGAAGTGTCTGTATCAGTGTTGTGAGATGGTCGATTCTGTCTGCGTCTTGCGTATACTTCGGCCCATGTGTAGACCTCTCCCAATTTGTAATCAATTGTATCGCGTTTATATTTGCGAATTTTCCTCTCATTGATTTCCACAGAATATTTATCAAGTTGTGTGTTGATGTCTTCTAACATTTTGGTGAAGTCATTGGGATCCATCATATTGGTAAGTTCAGATTTGGTTGTTGAGTTGTCCTTGGAGAGATCTTCCAAAACCTTCGAAAGCTCTTCGATGATTAACAAGATAAGATCGAGGTAGCACTTGTTAAGAATGGCGTACCATCTTTCAACAAATTTGGGACTATGTCTACAGAGAAGAGGTTTCAGGGCAATCCGCAATCCTCGGGGAATTCTCTGTGCACGATGGTATTTGAGGAGGGTAGACGCGTGTAATCTTTGGTTGATTTCTCGCCTTGATAGGTATAATAATTGTCGAATGTTACTGTCTTTGTTTTTGATGCTTAATGAATGTGTGATTTCTTCCTGAATCAATGCGTAAATTTTAGAAACATCGTCTTCAACGAAAGCAAAGGTGTCTGCTCGTAGTTCTGTCATGTTTGAAATATCGTCAAAAGCCATGTTTAAAGGTGGGTGTGCTGCTTATCAAGAGCAGAAAATGAGACGATGAGAGCAAGATATGGATAAGCGCACAACACAAAATTGTAACAGTTTGTAAGGTTGTGGCGTGCAGCTGGGGTATCACTCTCTGTTCCAGAGTGTCGAAGCAAATAACCAAATAAGCGTATCCTGAAGATAGGAGACGTCCCCCTGCGCACAGCTCAAAGCCCCTAGGAACAGGGGTTGGTGAGGTTTCAACACTCAGTGTTCATAAGTTTAGAAAGAATGAGATACAGCAAACTTTGATTGGATGTTTCAGTCGATATTTAGTGAATCATATCAGTGAATAATCATCCATTTGAATCCAAATGTTAATCATTACAGAGATTGGCCCAATGCATTTCGGTCCCGAACGGACCTTCGTCAGGGGGCATATCTATAAAGTATGATAAAACGCAAGAGTCAGGAAGTCAACTGACAAGAATATAGCTGTCATTACATTAATAAGTTGAAAATGATGAAGTGTTCAAATGTGTGGCTTAATAGTATTAATCAAACATGCACGGTGAGAAATAACAAAGCGTCTGTGGATCAAAACTGTGAGGTCCGGTTAGTCCGTAGATATAACGGTGTGAAAGCTAAACCGAATGTAACGACGTGATCGGGTGAAATCATAAGTCGTAATGAGTGAAGGAGTGACTCTATGGAATATAATCGTGATCGTGAGTTTGTTAATGGTGGTCGGTACAAACAAGATTCTAAACAAAAAGAAAAAGAAAAAATCGTGTGCAAACGGGCTGTGCCGGTTCGAGTGTACTAGATGAAAGCTGTGGTGCTCGAGCACAAAATATACCAGTGCGCTGCTGCGTTCAGAATAACGTGGTTTAGAAATAAAATATAACGGCTGAGATAAGGAGGTGAAGAAAAGCTTACGAAACGCGGTGCGCTTCCATGGTGCTCCGGCTATCTCGTGGTTAACATTAACGCGAACGCAGAAACGCGCTTCCGAGGTGATTTTAGTAACATGCCAAATAAACAAAGAAAGAGGACTACTCTAGACGGATAGGTGCGGGCGCCATATTGAGATGACGGAAATAACAGAGAAGAGTAACAAGAACAGTGTGCTTGAGGTGATGATAAATGTAGTTGAATAAAAACGATGAGAGAGAAATAAAAGTAGGACAGTGAAAAGAGATAAAAAAGGATGGGTAGATGAGTAAACAGTAAAAATAAGATGAAAATAGTTAAGACTGAAAATAACAGGGCCTAAAACAATGGAATAACATAAGAAGCTGAGGTGAAGAGATCACAGATAACACAAAAATTCCATGCGGTCATATTCTCGTCAGTTGACTTCCTGACTCTTGCGTTTTATCATACTTTATAGATATGTCCCCTGACGAAGGTCCGTTCGGGACCGAAATGCATTGGGCCAATCTCTGTAATGATTAACATTTGGATTCAAATGGATGATTATTCACTGATATGATTCACTAAATATCGACTGAAACATCCAATCAAAGTTTGCTGTATCTCATTCTTTCTAAACTTATGAACACTGAGTGTTGAAACCTCACCAACCCCTGTTCCTAGGGGCTTTGAGCTGTGCGCAGGGGGACGTCTCCTATCTTCAGGATACGCTTATTTGGTTATTTGCTTCGACACTCTGGATCAGAGAGTGATACCCCAGCAGCACGCCACAACCTTACAAACTGTTACAATTTTGTGTTGTGCGCTTATCCATATCTTGCTCTCATCGTCTCATGTTCTGCTCTTGATAAGCAGCACACCCACCTTTAAACATGGCTTTTGACGATATTTCAAACATGACAGAACTACGAGCAGACACCTTTGCTTTCGTTGAAGACGATGTTTCTAAAATTTACGCATTGATTCAGGAAGAAATCACACCTTCATTAAGCATCAAAAACAAAGACAGTAACATTCGACAATCATTATACCTATCAAGGCGAGAAATCAACCAAAGATTACACGCGTCTACCCTCATCAAATACCATCGTGCACAGAGAATTCCCCGAGGATTGCGGATTGCTCTGAAACCTCTTCTCTGTAGACATAGTCCCAAATTTGTTGAAAGATGGTACGCCATTCTTAACAAGTGCTCCCTCGATCTTATCTTGTTATTCATCGAAGAGCTTTCGAAGGTTTTGGAAGATCTCTCCAAGGACATCTCAACAACCAAATCTGAACTTACCAATATGATGGATCCCAATGACTTCACCAAAATGTTAGAAGACATCAACACACAACTTGATAAATATTCTGTGGAAATCAATGAGAGGAAAATTCGCAAATATAAACGCGATACAATTGATTACAAATTGGGAGAGGTCTACACATGGGCCGAAGTATACGCAAGACGCAGACAGAATCGACCATCTCACAACACTGATACAGACACTTCTTCATCTGGAAGTGGAACCAGAACCAGACCATCTAATCAACCACCCATGCGACCGCCTTCGTCAACAATTCACCCGGATGTACCAACCCCCGGCGCTTCTTTTTTAGAAGACACCGGGGACAAAGACGACCCAGGAGGAGCCAAAGAAAAAGACAAGGAACCACTCGAACCGAAGACCATTCCGGTTACCAGCAAACGTCAGAGAGGGGGCAGGAGACCCTAGATGACAACAACCTGGTTATCAACATTTCTTCTCACGCATTGAACTCCATGGAACTTAAAACCTTACAAAAAGGTACATCCTTTGCACCCACCTGCCATACCAACACCTTGGAATTGGAAATCAGTTTTTTCAAACTGATGCGCAACCTACGACTTCAAAATTTCTTTGAAAATGTCACACAAATTGATGAACCTCAGAAAAGTGATTTCTTAAAAGGTCTCAAATCACCCAGTACCTACATGGCTCCCGTTAGCCACAAAAGCTTGGACACCTTTGAGACATTGGTGAAAAAGGACTTACAATCGCTGCCTTTCACTAAGAAATCTAAACATCGAAACCTTTCGGTCAAAGAGCACAACATCCTCCTAAAACTAGCCAACAACCCCAATATAACATGTCAGAATGCCGACAAGGGAGGAGCACTAGTTATCATGGATACGGAGTTCTATACACAACAAGTACTAAATCACGTATCTGACACTAACACATACATGAAGTTAACTCACAACCCCACAGGACAATTCAAATCTATCCTCCAAGAAATTCTACTGAAAGCTCTCAATGATGGCGTGATTCCAGAGAAGGCATACAAATCTTTGTTGAAAAGCCATCCCCGGTCACCTTCCTTATACATGCTACCAAAGATACATAAGAACATTGAAAAACCTCCTTTTCGACCTATCGTTTCCACCAGAGGTAGTCTACACGAACCCATCGGCAAACTGTTGGATAGATACCTACAACCTTTTGTATTAAACATGAGTAGCTATGTCAGAGACACCACAGACTTCATCAACAAAATTAATACCATCACCTTGGATGACAACAACGAATACTGGCTATGCACTGTCGATGTGACATCTCTGTACACTTCCATTCCACACGATGTAGGCATCTCCGCCATCGAACATACGCTTGTACGTTCAAATTTGGATCCTCAACTACAATTGTTTCTTTTAGAACTATTATACTACACCCTTTATCATAGCTACTTCAAATGGCAAGACCAATGGTATTTACAGCTCACTGGTACATCGATGGGCAATTGTGCCGCACCGGCATATGCCAATATCTTCATGGAAAAATTCGAAACTGAAAATATACTGAATAACAACACATGGCAAGATCATGTCATCATTTTTCTCAGATACATTGACGATATCTTCTTCATTTGGAAAGGAGCACACTCTAAACTCATGTCAGCACTTAACACCTTGAACACCATCAACGAAAGAATTCAATTCACCTTCGAAATGCAAGAGTATTCTGCCACATTTCTCGATGTTAAAATTAGTCGTATCCATAACAAGCTAGAAACTACTATACACCGCAAAAAAACTGACCGTAACAACCTGTTACACTTCAACAGCTTTCATCAATCAGCACTCAAAAACCATCTACCATATTCACAACTACTACGTGTAAAACGGATTGTCTCACAGCCCGACACTTGCACCCAAGAAATGGAAAAGATGCTCAACAAGTTTTCCCAAAGAGGATATCCACAACAAGTTTTAACACAAGCCACACAACGTTGTTCCACAATCTCCAGAAATCAACTCTTAACCAAATCGGTCAAACCCATCAGCCAACGAGCAGTTGTGGTATCAAAATTTTCCACCATGAGTAATCATTACAAAAGATTAATTTTAAGGCATTGGCCAATACTGGCCATAGAACCGGATTTCAGAGGGCTATTCAAAGACAAACCCATTTTTGCATTCAGAAGAGGTAAAAATCTCAAAGAAATCCTCACTCAACCCATCGACATACCCTCATCTACGACATACAAAGGAACCAGACCCTGCTACAATTGTAGCAACTGCAACAACGTGATTACCGGTCCCTTCATCAACCATCCTATGAAGGGTCACAAAATCAACCTCAAAGTTAATGCTACATGCAACACCATGAACGTCATCTACCTTCTCAAATGTCCTTGTGGATTTGTGTATGTTGGCAAAACTGAAAGAAAAGTGAAGACTAGGATTCTAGAACATAAGAGCAACATCCGTACCAACAACACAAAATCCACCATAGCCGCACATTTTACTGAATTCCATCACAACATCAGTCAACTTAAATTCATGGTACTTGAAACTGTGGAACCCAAAGAAGGAAGAGACATCCACAATCTGCTTTTCCGAAGGGAAAATCATTGGATCAAACTGTTGAACTCAATGAAGCCGAACGGACTCAATGACCGCATGGAATTTTTGTGTTATCTGTGATCTCTTCACCTCAGCTTCTTATGTTATTCCATTGTTTTAGGCCCTGTTATTTTCAGTCTTAACTATTTTCATCTTATTTTTACTGTTTACTCATCTACCCATCCTTTTTTATCTCTTTTCACTGTCCTACTTTTATTTCTCTCTCATCGTTTTTATTCAACTACATTTATCATCACCTCAAGCACACTGTTCTTGTTACTCTTCTCTGTTATTTCCGTCATCACAATATGGCGCCCGCACCTATCCGTCTAGAGTAGTCCTCTTTCTTTGTTTATTTGGCACGTTACTAAAATCACCTCGGAAGCGCGTTTCTGCGTTCGCATTAATGTTAACCACGAGATAGCCGGAGCACCATGGAAGCGCACCGCGTTTCGTAAGCTTTTCTTCACCTCCTTATCTCAGCCGTTATATTTTATTTCTAAACCACGTTATTCTGAACGCAGCAGCGCACTGGTATATTTTGTGCTCGAGCAACACAGCTTTCATCTAGTACACTCGAACCGGCACAGCCCGTTTGCACACGATTTTTTCTTTTTCTTTTTGTTTAGAATCTTGTTTGTACCGACCACCATTAACAAACTCACGATCACGACTATATTCCATAGAGTCACTCCTTCACCCATTACGACTTATGATTTCACCCGATCACGTCGTTACATTCGGTTTAGCTTTCACACCGTTATATCTACGGGCTAACCGGACCTCACAGTTTTGATCCACAGACGCTTTGTTATTTCTCACCGTGCATGTTTGATTAATACTATTAAGCCACACATTTGAACACCTCATCATTTTCAACTTATTAATGTAATGACAGCTATATTCTCGTCAGTTGACTTCCTGACTCTTGCGTTTTATCATACTTTATAGATATGGCCCCTGACGAAGGTCACGTTCGGGACCGAAATGCATTGGGCCAATCTCTGTAATGATTAACATTTGGATTCAAATGGATGATTATTCACTGATATGATTCACTAAATATCGACTGAAACATCCAATCAAAGTTTGCTGTATCTCATTCTTTCTAAACTTATGAACACTGAGTGTTGAAACCTCACCAACCCCTGTTCCTAGGGGCTTTGAGCTGTGCGCAGGGGGACGTCTCCTATCTTCAGGATACGCTTATTTGGTTATTTGCTTCGACACTCTGGATCAGAGAGTGATACCCCAGCAGCACGCCACAACCTTACAAACTGTTACAATTTTGTGTTGTGCGCTTATCCATATCTTGCTCTCATCGTCTTGGTGGAGATGTCACTCTCAGGGTAGAATCTCCACAATGAGCTCATTGCGGAAATTCCATCCTGAGTGCGGAGACTTCCCCATGACTATGGGGCCTCCGTCGCGATTTGCAAGGGCCGTTTCTGAATCAAGCCCTCTGTCTGAACACTCAGTCCCTCGGGGTCTAAAAGTGCAAGTCAACACAGTACTGATTTAAAAGGGTTTTGGTTCAACTAGTGATATATTAAAATAGAAGATGTGAGTCACAAGAATGAGATATAACATAAAGTCAACAGGAATATTGAGACTAGCAGGAGTTGGACTGCTCTAAGGAGCAAGCCTTAAATCCAATGAGTGAGGTTTGCTGTGCAAGGTATCTAAGAGTTAGTGTGGTTGATATGACCCCTTATGGATCCTTGTATGTGGAATGAGGAGCATGTTACCATATTGTTTATGGGTGCAAAGCTAGTGGTACATACCACGTATTCATTGTAGAGCATTGTATTCTACTAACTGCGAAGTTCCCTATTGTGCGCTTTAGGTAGAACATCCGGCCTTTACTTGTGTGGGACCACCCTGGCCACGCTAACTTTGTTTTACCTCCTCTTAGCATTGCTACCCTTTCTTTCCCTTGCTACTTCTTTCTTATAGTTCCGTATCCCTGACAGTTTTATTACCTCCTTTTCACAGGTATTAAAGTCATTGGCGGTATGAGGGAGTTCTGCGGAGAGGAGTATGGAGTGTATGTGAAGAGGATCCTTCCGGGAGGAGTAGCGTACTCTGACGGTGAGTCTAGCACACAGACATAACTGTAAGAATGCTGGGCGGTAGGGGATGATTATAATCTCAGGATTCCTCATGCACTGTTTGACTTGAGAATTTAAAACTCCTCCAGAAGTACTCAGTCAAGGCTATAGGGTCCTGCCAGTTTGGGATTCCTAAAGCAGTGCTATGGCAATGTGACAGATGCATGAGCTTTTATCATAAGTGTTTTGCTATTGGTATAACACTCCAGAAATGCAAGCTTCCTTCAGCAATACCGTATCAGCGCTGTTCGACCTGAGGAGTATGGATTTACTTCCAGGAGTGCCCTCCCAGTTTTATCAGTCCTGTGTAGTGGAAGCTTCCTCCACCGCCACCCTCTTAGAGCAGTTGTGTCGTATGTGTTTCTTCAATAGAGCTGCCCCAATAGTGCTAAGAGTGCTCCTTGACACCTATAGATTTGTTTTTGGTTCCTTTTGCTCACCACCTCTTTAGTGTTCACAGTTTGAGTGGGTTTGTTAACATGTAAACAAAGTCTATGTACTAAAAAAGAAAGTGAAGTACAGTTCAACCATTTCTAGGCACTAGTTTACTTGCTAACAGATGTGAAGAGAAATTCAGTATGCATTGTAACGTTCATGATTTTTCTAAATGGTAATATGAAATTGAATTTTGCAAGGTCTGCCCCGAATCCAATTCCAGGTGGTCAGGGCTTTGATTTGATTTGATTTATAATTTTATATCGCGCTGAATCACCCCTGGGGGTATCTCTGCGCTAGCAACAGCAAACTAGTCAGAAGCTAGAAAAGATGTGTCTTCATAAGTTTCCTGAAGCGGGAGAGGGGCCTTTCCATTCGAAGGAAGAGGGGAAGACTGTTCCAGAAAGTAGGAGCTAGATATGGGAAAGCCTTACCTCCTGAGCGAGCTTTCTTTACTCTAGGAACAGAGAGCAATTTCTGCGAACCAGATCTGAGGGAGGATATAGGGTGATACATTATCAGTTTCTTAGCAAGATAGTGAGGGCTAAGTTCATTTATAGCCTTAAAAATCATGCAACCGGAGGAGCCTAGCGCGCAACCAAGATGGCCGCGTAGGCTTGTGGCTCCCGGGGGCCTCCGCAACCTCCCACGTCTATCCTGTCATAATCCTGGTTTTCTAGACGGGCTTTTGTCTATGATCTTGCGCTAAGGTGCCACTCATTTTCCAAATCGAAATCGGACTCCGCGAACCGGACTGGTGGCGATCTGAAGTTTGCGGCCTTCTCCGGCCTTGGTCCCGAACTCGAGTTGGTGAGGTGCCCGGGTGCGAAGTGAACAACAGCAGCATGCCAGTTTGGGCCTGCCCCGTACCCCGTACTTTCACTTTCGGTTTCGAGTTGATCTGCGGAAACTGACGTCGGGACTTCGGGTAAGCAGCGCCGAGGACGGAGTGCATGGCCTGATTCTCGAACTGTAAACGGGCCTATTTCAGTTGGTGGCCCGGATCTCCTGCATTGGTCGCCTGGCCTTCCTCCGTATGCTGGAGGGTGCTGACCTTGGTGGTCGCTGATGATGGCGGCGAGAGTGGACGGCGACAAGTTGAAACCCAGGTCTACCCGGAGGGGAGCTTATATCCAGGCCAACAACATGGACCGCTATGCGCAGCCAAAGGGATCCCCTAGTGGATCACATAAATCGCCTGAGCGGCCCAAGGAGGCCTCGGGTGCATCGTCCAAATTGACTCTGCTGGATGTCATGGGGGCCATTGAGGAGATGAAGGCGACTGTGAACCAGCAATTTGATACCCTGGCTAATAAATTGGACTCGGTGTTGATTGATGTGAATTTGGTCAGAGCGGACCTGTCCAAAACAAATGACCGGGTCGACTCATTGACTCAAGCGGCGTCGAGCCTAACTGTGGATGTGGCCGCTTTGCAGACGGAGGTACGGAGGTTGCGGCTCGCCAGTGACCTGACTGATCGTCGCCTTGAGGATTCCGAAAGCAGGGCCAGGCGGAATAATGTCCGTATTATTGGGGTGCCCGAACGATCGGAGGAGTCTGCTGCGGATCTTTTTGTGGAGGATCTAGTGGTGACTCATCTAGCACCCAAGGGACTGAGCAAGTTCTTCGCTGTGGAACGGGCCCACAGGATTCCGGGTGGTGCGCCCAAGGTGGGTGCTCCCCCGCGGCCTATCATTGCCCGACTTTTTAATTTTCGGGATAGAGATGCTATCCTTCAGGCATCGAGGGTGGCTGGGCCATTAAAGTTTGAGAACTCTAATGTTAGCTTTTACCCAGACTTCACGCAAGCGGCTCAAAAGCAACGGCTGGGTTTTTTTTTTTTTTTTTTTAAAACCTTTATTTTGGTAAATGCACAATACACAGCGTCTGCCTACAACCCCTCGGGCCGGCCGCTATGACATTTCAGAAAAGGATAAAAGAAAAAGAAAAAAAAACAAAAAAAAAAACAATTGGGAAGAGCGCCGTTAAAGCAATCTCTGAGTGAAAAATACCGTGTAGAACATAGAACAATAATGTCAGGATAAGAAAAGGTTTAATTTTATGATTTTGTCGAGTACAATGTAGTGAACTACGAGAAGAGTCGAAGCTGATCACTGACCAGGAGAGACATCACCGTTCACGGAGCACCCAGAAGGAGGCGTTATATAGGAAGGCATTTGTAAGGAAACAGGTGGCCACCATCCAGGAACTAAGAGCAAACGCTATACCACAGAATGATAGAACACAATAAACTCCCTACTAACACTGAACCCCGACCCCGAAGAAACAAAGAAACATAGAAGAGAAAGAAACCGAAGAAGAAGAGAGAAAGAATGAGAAAGAGGGCCATAGAGACAAAGAAAAGACATAGAACACATCCCATCCCCCCACCCTGCATACCAGCGGAAGGCCACGGCCCACCCCCCCCCCAATAGGCATGCCTGTCGCCCCAAAAGAACCCCAAGTGGGAAAGAGAGTCTGGAGAGTGGGAAAGAACATCCCAGTCTCCGACTCCCAGAGAAGGCAGGAGGAGGAAATTTTACATACTCCCGGTCACCACCAGCCCCATAAGCATCCCCCACCCTGAATATCATCAGCACAACTGAAGTAGCAAGCAAAGCAGCAGGTGGGGAGACTCCATTCCAAATGTGCGAATAAATCAGATAATTAGCAGTCCCATCCTAGTCCCCGCCCGCCAATACGTACAGCAAACTAAAGGAAATCGCCCAGCCCTGGCCCGATCCTAAGTGGCCCCACAGATCCACCCCCGCAATCAACAATAGCAAATTACACGCATGCGGCACATCAGATACATAGACAAATATTCTAGTCCGGGTCATGCCAGGCGGTCAGGCAGGATCATCAAGGGAGGCAACATCAGCCCTGGCCAGAACGCTGAAACCCCACCAAGCATGGCCACCGCTGGGAGTGTACCTCAGGCAGAACAAAGGAGCAAGATGGCCGCTCCCGGCATAGAAGACGCAGAGGAAGAGGAAGCGAGAGTTCCCAATCATAGACCATCACCACATCGATTGTGACCAACACAGTTTTCCCCACAGAACGGCACACACTCCGGCGATGTTGAGGAAGCCGTGGCAACACTTGCAGAGGCAGAGTCTCAGCTTGTAGAGTGGAAGGGAGCTTTGTATCTGCAACTTTGTCATTAAAAGAACACTCGACACTGTAGCCAGGGAGAGGACGTTCCACAGTATCCCCCTGTCGCCACATTGTATCCGCCTCGAAGGGAATGAGAGGCATTGGGGGGTCAGACAACCGCAGTAGTTCCCTGGATGGCATAGCGACATCGATCTTCCGCTCCAGTTCTCGAGTGTTTTGCCACAGTGTCGCCCTCAAGTCTTCCAGGGCTAGAAGGATATCACCATAGGTCAGGTCTGCTCCCCGCTTCAGCATGTCGGCAGTATGCAAAGGCGCCACCGGGACACCCTCCAGCTCGACAGTAGGCAGGGCAGCTTGCGTCAGGGATATGGAGGCTTCCGTCTTTCCGGCGAGGTAGACCGGCACCGCCACCATTTTTGCAGTCAGCCCACATCGGAGGGGTGAGGGTGACTCCATTGGACGGAGGAATAGCATTTAAGGCAAGAAGAGATACTGCTCGCTATACGGGGCTCACACGATGTGAGAGCCCTCGGCTGTATAGCAATGCGGGTGGTGGGCGCTCTAAAACGGATACCGCTCTGACCGCTGGTAGCATGACAAAGGAAGGTTCGCCAGCCCGGACCCAATCATACAGGAATTCTCTCCGTCGCGAAGAAGGCTCCGCCAAGCCGCCCACTCCACAGCCGGTCACATTTCCCCAGGCGCCGGTCCGGCCCCAGGTCGTCTCACCGTACGTGATAAGCGGTGTCCGGTGGCGGTGGTCGGGCCAGAGTGCGTGGGCAAAGTCCAAAGTCGGCAAACTCTATGAATCCTCGACCAAAAAAGCCGGCGGGGACATCGGAGGAATGCGGAAAGTGTCAGCGCATTCGTGGTTACATTTGCGCGCGCTGTAGGCAGGATTAAAGATCAGGATGTCATGTAAACAGCAGACGGGCTGCGGAGCCGGGAGCTCAGACGTCCTGTCCGTCCGCCATCTTGGCTCCTCCCCTCAACGGCTGGGGTTTTTGGCCATCAAACGGCGCTTGAGGGACATGGAGCTGAAATATGCGATGCTCTTCCCGGCTAGGCTGCGGGTTGAGTTAGAGGGTCGATCGCATTTCTTCGACCGGCCGGAGGCGGTTGGAGAGTGGCTGGATGCCCTACCTAGGGGTCGAGGTCGGGAAGGTCGGATGGCGGGGAGCGGAGAGTGCTCGGCGGAGTAGGAATAGAACTGAGATCCTGGCTATGGACCGGACTGGTAACGTTTTGCACCTGCGGCTGCACTGGACTCCAGTTTGTAACTCTTTGCCCTTTGGTATTTGGAGGTTGCGGGGGGCTTGCTGGGGCCCTTTCCTCCTTCCGGGTTTTTTTTTGTCTTCTTTGTAGTGAGTTTCATATTGGGGCGACAGGCACACTGCACGTTGGGGGGGCTGTTTGGGCTCACGCAGGGGTGCAGGGAGGGGGGAGTTTTGTTGGGGTTGATGGGGTGGGGTTGGGGTTTGTTCGTTTGCATCACAAGGCGGGGTAATGTTTTCTGTTGTGTTATTATGATTGTGCTCTCCGGGAGGGGGATATTTTGTGCTGGGGGGCATGGGGGGTAAGGGGTTGAGACTTCTTTCATGGAATGTGAATGGGCTGGGGGACAGGATAAAGCGGGGGGTGGTCCTGCAGTTCTTGAAACGTATTTCGCCGGACATTGTGTTTCTGCAGGAGACGCACCTAATAGGGAACTCTTTCCATGCCATGAACAGGCGGGGATATCGCCTTCTGGCCCATTCTGGTTTCACCTCTGGCTCGAGGGGAGTGGGCATTTTAGTTAGGACCTCTCTCCCGTTGGAGGTGGATGAGGTGCTCCACGACGACAGAGGGCGCTACACTGCGCTGGTGGGGAGATGGGAGGGTAAGTTGATTTCGCTGGTTACTGTCTACGTGCCGCCGGGCCTGCAGACGGCCACCTTTGCTGATTTGGGGCGCCTGCTACTTGGGCTTCCGGGGGGGGGTTTGGTCTTGGGGGGGGATTTTAACGCAGTGGTCTCCGGAGTTGAGGATCGACACCCCCCCTAGGGACCTCCCTCGGGCCCAGAACTGGCTGGGGGGCTTTCTGGATACCCTGGGACTGATTGATTGTTGGCGGCTGAAACACCCTGGACAAGCACAATATACCTTCCACTCCGGGGCCCACGGTAGTCTTTCGAGGCTTGACTATATGCTAGTACCTGCGGCCCAAGCTGGGATGATTGGGGAGGTGCGACACTTGGCTCGCGGTATATCTGATCACTCCCCTCTTTTGCTACACTTAGATATCGCCTTGGGGGCGGTGGGGAGGGTGGCGCCGATCAACCCCTGGTACCTACGAAACCCCACGATCCGTGCAGACCTGGTTAGGTCCCTGGAACGCTATTTTAACGACAACGTGGGGTCGGTGTCTTCCGCCGTCTCCCTTTGGGAGGCCTTTAAGACGGTGCTCCGGGGCCAGGCCCTGTCTCTCATCTCCCATACCAAAAAATGCGAGGCGAAAGAGGTGGTTCGACTAGAAAATGAGATCACCGAGTTAGAGATCGATTTGGAGCAAGGTGTTACGGATGACAGACTGCATGTGCTGGGGCTTAAACAGGCTGACTACAAGGCGCTGGTTACTGAATCTGCTAAGAGTATGAGCAGGGAGCAACAGGGGCGTTTGTATGATATGGGTGATAAGGTGGGGAAGTTGATTGCCTGGTTGGATAAGAAGGAGAGAGCGAGTCGAGTGGTGCCGGTTTTTGAGAGGGTGGATGGTGTGTGTGTGACGGACCCCAGTGATATTGTTGATTGCTTTGCGGAGTACTTTCACGGGGTTTACTCTCCGGTCTTTGAGCGATCGGAGGAAGACTCTCGCCTGCTGCTTAAAGACATTGCTTTGCCGTCTCTATCTGATGAGGATAAACTATTGATGGACGCGGCCCCGTCGCCGGATGAGATTGCTTTGGCCATTCGCTCTATTGCTTCTGGCAAGGCCATGGGTCCTAATGGCCTTCCCATCAAATTATATAAGTTGCGCCCAGATAAGATTGCGCCGTATCTCCGGGACATGTTCCTTGAGGCACAGGCGGCGGGCTCCCTCCCCCCTGACCAACGTCTTGCTACTATTGTTGTTATCCATAAGGAAGGGAAGCCGCGGGATCGGTGTACTTCTTACAGGCCTATCTCTTTGTTGAACGCGGAGCCCAAAATCCTTGCCAAGGTACTGGCCAATCGCCTGATCCGGGTCGTGGGCGGCCTGATTCATCAGGATCAATCCGGTTTTATACCTCATCGCAATACCGCTTTGAACCTGAGGCGACTGCATGGCGTCCTCGCTAGAGCGCCATTCATGCGTGAGCCGGCCATTTTGGCATCCCTGGACGCTACCATGGCGTTTGACACCTTGGAATGGCCGTATATTTGGGCAGCATTGGCGAAGTTTGGGTTCGGCCCTGGGTTCATCGGTTGGGTGAAATTGCTTTATGATAACCCACTGGCACAGGTGGTGGTCAACGGACGGGTGTCGGCTCCTTTTGTTTTGGGTAGGGGTACGCGACAGGGATGTCCGTTGTCACCTCTTCTCTTTGCGCTTTGTTTGGAGCCCCTTGCGGAGTGGCTGCGGTGGCACCCTTAGATGGACGCCGGAGTACGAGGACCGAGTCTCCCTATATGCGGACGATATCCTCTTGTATCTTGCATCTCCGCGCAAATCGCTCATTGTATTGGTGGATGTGTTGAGCTCCTTTGGTCGCAACTCCGGATTGGTCATTAACTGGGCTAAGTCTTGTGTGTACGTTCTCTCTGGGGAGGCCCCCCCCCCTTCCGCGGGGGTGCCCTATCCAGGTGGCGCAGTCGGGATTTAAGTATTTGGGAATCTTTATAACCCTAGACCCGGTGGCCCGGTATGAGCGGAATCTTCTCCCCCCCCTTCAGCGCCTAAGGGCGGATGTGGCGGGTTGGCGGCGGCTGCCGCTCTCGCCGCTCGGCCGGGCGGCGTTGTTCAAAATGATGTCGCTGCCACGCTTTTTGTACGCCCTACAGAACACTATGGACGTAGTGCCGGCCCGCTATTTTCGGGAGGTGGAGTGTCTTCAGCGTCGATTGTTTTGGGATGGGCGGCCGCGGATCGCTCTTGCCAAACTAACCCTACCGTGGTACGATGGGGGGGTCACTCTCCCTGATATTAAACGATATTATTGGGCCTCCCAGTTGGCTGCTGTCAATCACGGGATGTATGGGCCTGCTTTGAACCCGGCTTTTGAGATGGACAAATTGTTATTGCCAAGCGGGGATTATAATCGAGCACTATACTCGGGGTCCCTTGATGCGCGATTGACGGGCCCGACGCGGGTCGCGGTGCAGGTGTGGCATGCAGCCAATGCGGCGATGGGGTGGAGGGATCGCTTGACTCGGGCAACGCCATTGTACGCTTCCCGGCGTTTGGGTTATCTGTGGACTACGAAAGGCTTTGAGAAATGGGATATGATTGGTATCAGCAAGGTAGGGGATCTCTGGACGAAAGGGAAATTTAAGACGTTCGACATGCTGAAAACCGAATATCAGTTGAACGATAGGGAATACTTTCGGTACGCTCAGGTTCATCACGCCTTGTGTTCCGTATTCCCGGACGCTGCGGCTATTCCGGAGTCCTCCCCGTTGGAAGACAGAGTATTGGACGGCTATGTGCCGGATAGCACCATTTCGCTGATTTATAAGAAGCTTATCAATGATCGAATGGGTTTGCTGACCTCATTGCGGGAGACATGGATTGCCGACGGTTTGGAACTTGACGACGAGGATTGGGTGTCAGCGGTGGCCTCCCCGAAGGAGGTGGCTATCCCAGCCCGCTTGCGTTTCGTCCAGCTTAGGTTACTTCATAGAGTGTACGTCACGGGCCTGGTTTGATGTGTATGGGGTATTCGGTGGATGGTCTGTGTAAGCGTGGCTGTGGACTACTGGGGACTTTCCTCCATATCCTATGGGAGTGTCCGGAAGTGACTCGGTTTTGGTATAAAGTGCATGCGGTGTTAGAAGAAGTCACGCATGTTGCCTTGTTGCCGGAGGCAAGGAGATGTTTGCTGAATGTCTGGGAGCCGACTGATTACAATGTGATGCAGACGCAGTGGGTGACCCTGGGCTATATGGTAGCGAAGTGTGACATTGCACAACTGTGGGGCTCCCAGAGGCCACCAACGGTCTCAGCGTGGAAGGAACACATGGACTGGTGTATGTTCAGAGAGAAAACGGTGTATGTGGCGAGAGGCAAGCCTGGGAAGTGGGTTAAGGTGTGGGGTCCCTGGAACTCCTATCGTGGAGGTATTTGCGCCCCGCCCCAGACGCGAGAGATGGATGCTGCTCTGTCTCCCTAGCCCGCGCATTCCTCTATGCTCCTGCGACATGTGCAGTTGGTTTCTTCTGCCTTCCCCCCCCCCCTCTTTCTCCCTGGGTTTGTGTACCCCTTCGGCACGGGGACCACATGTTACTGCTATTGACCTCCTATGCCTTGTGTGTGTGATGTTTTTCGTTTTCTTTAAAAATGTGAAACCTTTCTTTGCTTGTCTATGGACTGCGGCTGCGGCTGGCTGAGTTGATTAGCACTCCAGCAGCTCTCTTATTGCTTCACCGATGTGGTTGCTAAGATGTGTCTCTGCTTATAGTGTGCCTTAGCGGCCGGCCTGTTGGTTGTAGGCCCATACTTGTATGTCTCTGAAACTGTAATAAAGGTTTTTCAAAAAAAAAATAAAAAAAAAAAAATCATGCAACCAATTTTGAACTGCACTCTTTTCCTGATTGATAGCCAATGTAATTCCCGCAGTAGGGGCTGTGAATGAGTCCTAGCTGGTGAATCAGTAACTAGGCGGGCGGCCGTGTTCTGAACAACCTGCAATTTGTCCAAAGAGGCGGCATGAGCAGAGAGAAGAAGAGCATTGCAATAATCTATCTTGCTCATGAGTAATGCTTGAATTAAAGTCTTCCTGGTGGAAATTGGAAGCAATGGAAAAACTCTTCTAAGTAAACCTAGGATGTGATAGCAAGACCCAACAATGGTGTTAACGTGGGTTTGCATCGTGAGTTTTTTATCAAGCTTAATGCCTAAGTTTTTGACTACCTCTTTAGGAACAGGGGCTTTACCCAGCTCCTCAGGCCACCATCTTGGTGTCCAACAGATGTCTGCACCTCCGAATAGCAGGATCTCAGACTTCTCAGAGTTTAACTGGAGATAGTTGGTTTTCATCCAGGCGGCAATAGCCATCATGCCCTGAGAGAAGATGGTATGTGTGTCGGATCTCGTTTTATCAAAGGTGAGGAGGAGCTGGGTATCGTCTGCATAGGAAATGGGGTTAAACCCCAGGTCTCTCATCAGTTTGGCCAGAGGCGTCACATAGATATTGAATAAGGTGGGGCTCAAACATGAGCCCTGCGGGACGCCTCTGGTAACCTGTGTGGGAGTCGATGTAAAGGGCCCCATTGCCACTGCCTGAGTACGGTTAGACAGAAAATTAGTCAGCCACCTAAGTGCAGATCCCTCCACACCAATCTCCTGGAGTCTTTGTAGGAGAATTTGATGGGAAATGGTGTCAAGAGCTGCTGATAGGTCAAGCAGCACCAGAAGTGCCGCTTGACCTTGGTCCAGAGCCATTCTGATATTATCCACTACCTCCACCAGAGCCGTTTCGGTGCTATGTTTGGCACGAAAGCCTGACTGAGAAATGTACAGAGCCTTGCAAGACTCGAGGAAAGCAGATAGATGCTTATTGACGTATTTCTCTGTTATCTTGCTCTGTAGAGGGAGCAGCGAAATAGGACGATAGTTTGATACTTCCTCCGGGGAGATGTTAGAGTTCTTGCGAATAGGAATGATCTGAGCATGTTTCCATTTTGGAGGGAGAGTCGCAGATTTTAAAGAAGCATTGACTATCGAACAAACTGGGGGTGCCAGCAGGGCCGCAAATCGGGAAGAGATTTTAGCAGGTAAAATATCCAGTGAGGATCCAGATCTGGTGCATTTCAGAAGAATTTGTACTTCGGTGACAGAAATAGGGGGGAAAGTAGTCAAACGGGGTCCCTCGGTAGTTAGTTGTAGCATGATTTCTGCAGGGCTAGAAGCAAAACTATTGGATAAGATAATATTATGATAAATCTTCTCAATCTTTTGCACAAAGAAGGAGGAAATATTGTCACATAGTGACTGGGAAAAGCTATCCTTAGTCTGACAAGATTTGGGGTTTGTAAAATCATGTACAATTTGGAAAAGTAACCTTGCATTATTTCCCGCCTGCTCCAAAGTTGCTGCAATATGAGATTTACGGGCTAATTTAACATTTTTATGGTAAGTTGTCATAGCTGCTTTATACAAGATTTTAGCATGTTCATCGTGTGAACGACGCCAAGACCGCTCCAGTTTTTTACAGGTGCTTTTCTCAGCACGCAAATCCGACGTGTACCATCCAGAAGCAGTGCTTTTAGGTGAAAATCTGAGGCGTTTGAGAGGAATTACTTTATCCAGTAAATTGCTAACACTCAGATTAAAAAGATCGAGCTGTTGAACCACATCCTCTTGCATACTGTTCCAATCCCACTCTGAGAATAGTAAGGAAAGATGGTTGGTAGTTAATTTATGCCTTGACTCTGAGTCATCTATTTCATTTGAGATTTTTTAAACATTCATTTTTGGTTAATGTTAGCTGTTGTCTGGGGTGAACCACTGACATTATTGGTTAAGTCTGCTGGTGTAAAAAATGATTCTGCATATGCAGGTTTGGAGTCATGCGCCTGACTGGGCAAAACATTTTGGGCATACAGGAGAGTAAATGATCTAAATCTAGGATTTGGTGGGTGGCAGAATTGATGGAGGAGGATACACTTAGGTTGAAAATTATCTCATAAAATATTGCAGGTTTAAGGCAGAAGCTGGGAAATCCAGATTGAATAAGTCTGGTGGTGAACAATGATATCTTATGTTTTCAGGAAACATGGAAAGCAGGTCCTATTTTTTTAGATGGTTACTGATCCTTCCAAACGCCAGTGATTCCTATAAAGCAAGGCGAGCGAGAGGTGATGTCTTAACCCTGATGGCCAATAACCTTAGAATACAGGTTTTAAAGTTTCAGAATGAATCCCCCAACTATCATATCTCAATGATTGGGACAGGATTTTAATTAACTTCTATAATGATAACTGTGAAGGTAATAAGTCACTGGTGGTTGGCTCATTGGAGATTGATTCTATTTGTACAGTACATCCTAATTGACTTAATACACTAGTGGTAGGTGATTTCAATGCTCACTGTTATGATAAGTTGTCCAGGACTGTATGCAGTTTATTTGAGAGGGAGGGGGATGCCGCTCCCCACTTTACCCACAGCAAATACGGAAATGTGCCTAATAGATTGCTATAATTCAGAACTTAGCTTTAATCAATGAGGTAGATACCAATACAGGATTATTAACGAAGACATTTGGGACTTTGGATAATGGTTCGACAATTAATTACATCCTGGCGTCTGATGTTTTCTGCGATCAGGTCATCCAAGTAGAAGCGATATGCTTAGGTTTCAGTGATCATTCTGCTTCCTTTGTCCAAAGAAATGGGATGACAACTATAAGTTTTATGAGGAAAAGGCCCTAAAGCCAGTTTTAACAAGGAGGAATGGATATATTCTCATTGGGAGATGGGTAATAAGAAGTTTTTCCCATAGACATTGATATTAGCTCATAAGCAGACAGACATACTGACCTGTTTAGATTCCAATCCCTACTTGGTACGGTCGATGAGAGCTTTTGATGAGATTCTGGGTTACATCAAAGGTAACCTGGTGCGGACTTGTTCCTCCAACGAGATACCAATAGTGCAATGGTTGATGCTGCTTATTCGCAGTCTTTAAAAAATCTACATGCTGCTCCCAGGATGATCCCAAGAAATGAGGGTGTGGTGATGTCTTTTCATACACATTCCAGAACTGCCCCTCTGGAATGTGGAATGTGTTGTGGGGTTTGGAGTTCTGGTGATGTTCTTCTTGTGTCAGTTGCTGCTGGACTGCGGACATTGTGGCCAGTAAACTCAAGACTTAAGCATGGCACGTCTCCTGTCTCTTCATTGTGACCGTGTCACCACAATTTGGCGACAAATTGGCCACAGTAAGGAACCCATGCACTTCAGAGGCAGCGCAGCACGTATTCTTGGTGGAATGCGATCCAGTTGGATACGTCAGGGAGAAAGAAAATAAAACGTACAGGTTAGTGTTTGTGTGTGTGACTTTTCGTGCCCCCCCTGTTTTGTGACTTTGGGTAAAACTACCCAGCGATTTCAAACTGAGGTTTGAGGGCTGTGTACTCGACTGCGAGTGGAACGCATTCAAACATACATTGGGGGATGTGACATTGCGTTTATCAGTGTCACGAGGCATACACTACGATGATATGTGCGTGTTATGAGCCCTCCCCCACCGTTTCAACAAGCACGTGTTACCTTGTCCACGTGTCTCTTTCTTGGTTGAACGCCGACCCTCTCAGTCAAAATGCTGGTGCACCTGGCCTCTCACACAGCGTGTCCTCCCCACCCTTTTTCTTTGTTGGTTGTCGTCACGCAGAGGGAAGAGCGCAGGCGCACAGAGAACTCCAGCGTCAGGGGGGTCAGGTGTCATCAGGCCCCCCCCCACCAATGTCAGTGCCCATATTGAATCGGGTTCGACACCAGTGAACTCAGGCGCTATCACCTTCTTCTTCTTCCAGTGCCAGCGGCCATTTTGGATTGAGGTCTACAGCATCTTCACGTTTTCTACGTCAGCGGCCACACTGGTTTGGTTTTGAGCACAGCGTTTCGTTTTGTTTCCCTGGCTCGCCAGTTGGTTAAGCTTCTATGGTATGCACACACTGTGGTGCGTAACAATGTGAGTGTTGTCGGCATGCGTCAACAGGACAAGAAGTGTCTGTGGTGCACACAAGTTTGCTGCATTACACTTGGTGCATGAAGGGCATCTGTGATACGCACACATATCCAGTCAATGTTGAGAGCTTAGAATTGCGCATCCGTGATGCGCACATGCAGTCCAGTCTTTTCTTCAAGGTATCTACAAATTTACGCATCATCTGTGGTTCACACACAAACTGTGTATGAATTGTGCTGACTAGTATTCTGTGTTTCTTTTATTGTTTTTTATGTAACTCAGCTCAAGTCCAAACTCATTATCCCCTTTTGTGTCAGTTCTATCTTTCATGGCCACTTTGCAGAATGTTTATTCCCCGCCCCCTTTTCTACAATCACCTGGTGACCCACCCGTCCCTTGGTGGAATTGGTACAGAGCTTTCACCAAGTAACTGGGAGCCATTGGGGGCAATCGGTATGGCCCAGAACGTAAAAGGTTCTTATTGGAACATAATCTGGGGTTTGAGGGTCAGTCTATTTATGAGCATTTGCCACCTTTCTAATTACAACAAGATGGTGATGAGTTGGATGAGTATGAGTTGGCTGTGAAAAAACTAGAAAAGCCATTTGATGTTCAACCTAGTTTGATTGTTAACAGACACAAATTCTTCACTAGGGAGCAGTTGCAGGATGAGTCCATTGACACATATGTAGCAGTTTTACGTATGTTAGCGGCAGAATGTGAATTTGAGAACTTTACATCTCAACTCATCCACGACCAGATAGTGGTACGTTTCTGGGGTAAAACAGTTCAAGAGAAACTACTCACTATGAGAAATCCCAGTTTGACAGAAACCATTGACGTGGTGAAAAGTATCTAAGTTTCATGCAAGGCTTGCAAGGAACTAAAGCAGAGGTCGACTAGTGGTGTGTCTGTTGTAAAGGATAATAGCAGTACTACGCAAAATAAGAAGACCACTAAGAGGAAAGCATCCAAAGGGGGGTTCTTCAGCCAGAAAAACATTTGTTTCAGGTGTGGATATTCTAATCATGGTCCGAATGGTCGACCATGTCCAGCTAAGAATGTTAAATGCAAGATCTGTGGCAAAATGGGCCCTTTTGCCAAGGTTTGTCAGTCATCCAAGGATAAGATCAACGCTATACTGGATGGTGAACTGTGCGACAGCTCTGAGGAAGAACAGACCATTGGGAGAGATTTCATGATAGTGGTTCATGATGGCGAATCAAACTGTGTTGATCCTTATGAAGACATCATGGTTGATGGCAAAGTGTTGAGACTGCTCATTAACTCTGTTGCAAGGATGACAATGGGGACGGATAAGTTGGTCCAGGAGGTTTGGGGTAACTGGGAATTACTCCCCCAGTTACAGGAATCCTGTAACTTATGATGGCAGGAAGATTGAACTGTCTGGGTATTTTGAATGTCACTTGAGGTTTAAAACCCGCACAATTTATGGCAAAGTTTATGTTGCTAAGAAAGGCTTGAACATTCTTGGTTGGTACCATCAGGGTCTATTCAGGATGACACTTAGGCCGGAGAGAAAGGTTCAGGTTTCTGTGGTCAGCGATGGGATACCCACTGATAGTGCTCTTGATGCAACTGATCCCAGCACCAAGTGAACTGGTTTGTTTGGATCAGTTTTGTGTGACAAGTTAGGCAAAATTGAAGGATTCAAGAACAGGATAAAGGTCCAAAGTGATGTCACCTCAGTCAAGCACAAGGTAAGAAATGTACCATTTAGTTGACATACTTAAAATAATGTGTGCTGATGGTGTGATTGAACCGATTGAGTCATCTTTGTGGTTATCCTCAGCTTGCCTGCAGTATTCTACTGGTGGGTTTATTCAGTTTCTGTTTTCTATCAGTGTGCTTATGTTGGCATTAAGTTGTATTTGCTTATCACTTAGTTCTTTTGTTTTTTATTCTTCATGCTACTGTGTTTCTATGGCTTCTTTCTGTACCATGTGAGATATTGTGGTGATGTCTTTTCTTACACATTCCAGAACTGCCACTCTGGAATTTTGAATGTGTTGTGGGGTTTGAAGTTCTGGTGAAGTTCTTCTTGTGTCAGTTGCTGCCGGACTGCGGAGGCTGTGGTCAATAAACTCAAGACTTAAGCACTGCACGTCTCCTGTCTCTTCATTGTGACCATGGCACCATAAAGGGTCTAGTGAAGAGTATGTGGATACAATATAAAGAAGCACGGAGCGCTAGTATAAGGTGTCTGCAGGAGAAAGAACGGGAGAGTTTGCAATAAGCAGCGGTTAAGAACAATAGCTAGAATTATAGAAAAGTGATAAATGCCCCTTTCCTCAAAAATGAAAGTGATCTGACCTTAGACCTACATGTTGAAGAGGAAGCTTGGGTGGCTCACTTTATGAAAACATTTGGGGTATCTGGTGAGGACGTGGTGCCCCCAAACAGCTTGCAGCAGGTAGAATTAAGGGGCAGCTTAGCTTTTGAACTGGCAGAGGTGAGGCGTGGGATGGCTCTGTGTAGCTCCACAAAGGCCCCAGGCCCAGATGGGGCTCCCATAGAATTCTTTTTAGAGCACCAAGATCTGTGGGCGCCATTATTGACCAATATAGTTAATGTTATAGGGAAGATGGGACCCCCAGAAGTTAGGAAAAAAACAATAAATAATCCCCATACATAAAAAAGATTGGGAAGGGACCATAGACCAATGTCTTAAATTGAGTCTGATAATCGCTAAATACACTGCCGTCAAGAATGGACAAATATATATGGCCTTTATGGATCTTTCAGCTGTGTCACACACTCTAAGCTATGGTCTGTTATGGAAGCTTTGAGCATTGCCGAGACTATAATAGCCTTTATACGTCAGATATATTCACAGGCATCTGCCTATGTTTGGTACAGAAGGGATGGGAAATGTACGAGGCTCTTCAAGATCCAGAGGGGCACCAGACAGAGACGCATCCTTGCCCTGTTTTAGTTCTCAATTTATACTAATGGGGTGGAGGCAGTACTGATCGGATCTACTTCTGATTTCCCTTATATTATTTCCATTCCCCTGCCAATACTTTTATATGCAGACGATGCTGTGTTAATCCGTAGAACTGGGAAGGCGCTGCAGACACTTATTGAGGCATAGACCGATTTAATGAAAAATGTGGATCTTCGAGTTATTGAAGCAAACACTTTTGTACTTGTGACAGAAGATCACCCAAAGAAACTGCCAGTATTCCACATTAAAACAAAACAGGAGGTAACCCTTAAACCCAGTCGAGACCTGGTGGATATATGTAATAATGCAACAATGTCTCAACCGATAATCATTTAGTAGACAAATACATAAAGAAAACAAGTCAATTGTAGCGCAAAGGAGAGAAAAGGGAAACCACAATAATTAAGAAGAAACAAGTAATTAAACAGTGTTGGTATATCAGCACTAAATTACATTGTATGCAAGTGTAACTCAAACATTGGTGTATACAAACATGCTTGTGTAGAAGGTGAACAGCTCAGGTGACACGTGAAATAAAGTGAAGTAACAGCGAAAATCGCCTCAAAAAATATTAATTTGAGGAATGGTTACAAAACAGTATATAGATAATTCCTAAAAAGTTTAACTGTTTTTAAGAAACCAAGAGTACGCCCAAGGATGCGCTGAATGGTCGACGGTGTTTCAACCTGTAAGAAAGTCAGGTCATCATCAGGAACGGGTTATAGAGAATCGGTCAGTGCTGTATGGAAGAATAAAAGGGGAAAGAATGAGAATGGGGAAAACACGTGAATGGGAAGATGAAGATGGAGTTAAACTTCTGCTTCTACCTATAATGGTGGTAGTGGGTAAAGCTTGTAGACATGATTAAACAGTCATGGATTGCGGTTGTTGGCATATGGGTCAGATCTGGGGAGGAATGAAAGTAATTGCCACGCTGTACAGTGAGGCTGCTAGATGGAGCCCGGAGAGGGTCGTAAGGTTCAATCAGCAAGTTTAAAAATAAAAATAAGGAGATGTAGAGTCTGGCAATTAGAGCTTACCATGTCCAAACCGTGGCATGTGCATCAACGGAGGCGCGTGCAGATGCTGGTAGACGTCTATGAAGCTTCTGGGGAGGAATCCAGGGGTAGGCGCTGTAAATACCAGAGCACGGAAGCTGAGCGAAGCAGGACCGCGGCTGGAAGGAAAAGGAAGGGGAGAGGGTGGTTAGGTGAGGCCACCCCGGGATGGTAAATGAGAGATTGGGAATGAAGTGACAGATTCATACCTTGTTTCGAGAGAGGATCCCACTCGCCTCTGGATCGAAGCCTGCGGGGGATGAACTGAGGAGAGAGAAAGGGCAGGAGAATAGTAGAAAAAGGAGAGTGTTTTAAAAAAAAAATAATAATAATAAAATCTTGTGATGCATATGGACAATTGAAGTGTTTTATAAAAACATACTGACTTAATCCACACTAATATATGCATGCTGACAGAAGATATTCCAAACGTTTTCCATAACAAAAAAGAACTAGATATACAATATTATATACAATGAGAATAATAAGTTTCAATAATTATATACAGTTTGTGACAATTAAGGAAATAAATGCAGCCAATTGTGTATTCGCTCTAGTCATATATATCATATCATCATCATGGTGTAGAGGCAAGGAGGGACCGAGTTGGGACCTGACAGAGAAATCTTAGGGGGGTGGTATGTTGCACCAGAACAAGGGTCCCATTTTAACCACTGAGGCAAATGATGTAGTGAAATGTGCATTGGCTCTGGTCTTATGTGTCATGGTATTTTGAACCTTGGAAAGCTGGGACAGATAAAGAGGGGAAGTGACTCAGTGGATGTCGATGGTGGTATTCCATTACTCTAGTGTGTTCAATCCATGATTAACTGAGTCGCAAAGTGCAATCCACCTACACTCGCATTTGATCAAAGGTAGTTGTAGGTTGCCACCACGCAAAGGCAAAGTGGGTTGGTCAATGACCGGCCAAAATAAGCCAGTTTCCAAGTGCTTCTTTTCCATGTAATGTGAGACTAAGGCGGCAGTCTTGACTTTACATCTGATGTGACTCTTGTGTTGTGTGATCTGTGCTTGATCATTTGAGTAGTTTGGCCAATGTATATTAAGCCGCATGGGCAACAGATGGCATAAATTACATTAGTAGTGCAGCAGTTAGAAAATAGCTTTCGTTGATAGGTACGGTCCTTGACCTTGAATTCTTTTGTTTTGATAATGAGGGGGCAGACCATGCAATTTGGGCACCTATAGTGTCCAAGTACAGGGGGTAGACCCCATGCCAAGGTAAAGGATGTGGTGTTTTTGGTTTCCCCAGGCCACGTCATGGCTTGTACCAGTTGGTCAGATAGGTTGTTCCCCCTCTTGTGAGAGAAAAGTGGGGTTGCTGAAAGGTGGTATTTGTACAAAGGATATTCCAGTTATTTTTTATGATTTTGTTGACTTTATTACTTGAGGGTCTGTAGGTAGAGACAAACGAGATGCATGTATTCACCCATTTTTCTCTTGTTGATAAAAGAATGTCTCTGTGGCAATACAATGCATGTTTGCAGGCCCAGGAAATCAGGCGCCGCGGGTAGCCACAATTTGTAAGTTTCTCAGACAATATTGCCGCCTCACGAAAATAATCCTTTTTCCATTTGCAGTTTCTTCGGATGCGAAGAAACTGACTATATGGAAGACCATCGCTGAAGCCGCATGGATGGTAGCTTGAATATAGTAAAAGTGTGTTGCGTTCCGTGGGCTTATGGAACAATGAGGTGCCAATTACACCTTCCTCAGCATGAAGGGTGAGGTCCAAGAAAGGAAGATCATTTGTCCTAGTATCGGATGTAAATTTAAGCTGGGGCTAGCAGTTGTTGAGCCAATCGATAAAGACAGACAGATTATCGGCTGTGTCCTCCCAAAGCAAGAGAATGTTGTCAATATATCTCCGCCAGAAGCCAACTTGATTGAAGAAAGGTTTCGTATGGGTAAGGATATGTGTAGTTTTCAAATTATTTACGTAGAGAATGGCCAAATTCAAAGTGAAACAAGCGCCCATGGAAAGTGGAGATGCAAATGGGTTCAGGACGATTGTCAAGTAGATTCTGAATGATTTGGAAGCACTCGTTATGTGGTATGTTCAAATAAATCGACTCGATTTCTAAGCCAACCATCAGATCAGTCGCAGCATTAAATGTCTATCTTCAATTAAGTTGATATGGTCGGTACTGCCTCATATGAAAGTATCGGTGAGGGGTACAAATTCCTTTATGATGACATCTATGTATTTACCTAGGGGTTTCAGAATAGATCCACAACCTGATACAATCAGGATACCAGGGGGATCTGTCGAGTTTTTGTCAATTTTAGGAAGAACATAAATGACTGGTGTCCAAGGATGGGGTGATTGAGAAAGGTATGTTCTTTTATAGATATGATGTCTAAAAGTAAGGCCTGGTTAGTAACCTCTTGTATTTGATTACAGATATTTTGCAGTAGATCAGAGGGGAGGACACGATAGTTGACCTCATTGGAAAGTTGTTTCACAATTTCTGCATCGTACTTATCAATATTTATGATAACAATACCACCACTTTTGTCGATTGGTTTTATAATGATGTGGGGGTTGTCTCAAAGGCTTTTCAGAGCACGTTTTTCACCCAGGGGAAGATTGTAAGGGGCGATTTCAGATTGGTGTTCTATTTCCATTATTTCGCAAAGTACAAGCCGTTCAAAGGTAAGTATTTCAGGTAGCATTGAGGCAGTTGGGGTAGAAAGGTGGAAGGAGCGGGGAAGGGGGATTAGATAAAATTATCCCTTGAAGGTGTATCAGAAAAGAATTGTTTCAATCTAATGGATCTGGAGAAAAGTAGTAAGTATTCCTGAAGATTGAAGAAGTTACTGCTGTTAGAGGGATGAAGAAGAGACCCTTATTGAGGAGAGAGATTTCCTCAGAGGATAGGGTATGTTTGGAAAGGTTAAAAATAGGAATGGTGTGAGGGTTGGCCTAATGGGACGTATTGGGTGCAGTGGTGGGAGAAGAAATCATGGCTGTGTCATGTATCGTTACTGCGGGGGACCCCATTGGTAAAATTAACAGCGGGTTTGACGTTCACCCACATATTGGCACTGATAATTTAGTCTTGTTCTCCTTCTGCCACGTCCGCGGCTCCCTCTTAACAATGAGGTAGGTAGGAGTGGTGGTGGTGGAGGTCTATTTTGTTTCTTATCTAAGGTGGAGCCCTCCCCAGGGTTTGAGTGCTCAATGGAGGAATCTGAAAAGGTGATAGCTTGGTTGTTCCTATATCTAGCCCAGTTCCTAGTTCTAGGTGGCTGGTAGGGAGTGTTGTAGAACTCATCACGTAAGTAAGGGGAAGTTTTCTCTTTGTTAAAGCTCTTGGTGTCTTTTTGTATTTTGTTTATTTTCTTATTTTGTTCGTAAGTGTTAAAAATGGCAGTGGTACTGTTGATTTTGTCAAGAAGGTTCTTGGCATCTGTGATAGTGGAATCTTCTAGAATGAGTTTCTCTAATTGAGCGATTTCTTCATGCTCCTTTCGGCTGTGTTCGATGGCAGTATCAATACCTAGGACCATCCAGTCTCTGGAACAGGTTGTCACCAGATGACTGACGCCTGTCTGAAATTCAGGATCTTGTGTAAATATAGCAGGGGTGTTACGATTTGGAGCCCTAGGGGAATCACATCTGATTTTAATTATTCAGTTAGCATTTGTGCATGGAGATTAGTGCGAATCTGTATTTTCTTGAGGTTTTCAAGTTTGTCTAATAGAACCTGTGAGGTATTGGTTGCTGTAGGTAGGGGAGTGGAGAAATGGGAGAGAAGAGAGGGGTCACTCAAAATTTGGTTGATGTAGTCATCTAAATAATTAGGGGTCTCCTTGGAGGACATAATATGCAGTTTAGTTGCACATAACATGTCAAATAAATGACATGAGTCTGGAGTAAACTCTCGCAACCCAGCGGTTGCTCAGTGTAACATGAAAACAAAACAGGAGGTAACCCTTAAACCCAGTTGAGACCCGGGTGGATATATGTAACAATGCAACAATGTCTCAACTGGTAATCCTTTAGTAGACAAATACATAAAGAAAACAAGTCAATTGTAGCACAAGGGAGAGAAAGGGGACCACAATAATTAGGAAGAAACAAGTAATTTGGTCTGTATTTAAGCAGTTGTAGGTGTATCAGCACTAAATTACATTATGTGCAAGTGTAACCCAAACATTGGTGTACACAAATGTGCTTGTGTAGAAGGTGAACAGTGCAGGTGACACGTTAAATAAAGTGAAGTAACAGCCACACACGAAGACACACGAAGGCTGGAGGTGGTGCACACATTATCTTATCTAAGGATTCTCTTTGATGAAAAGCACTCTTGGAATAACATTGTAGCTAGCAGAGTCCTGTGATTAGAAAAAAGCATAATGGCCATTTTTCACTTTATTAAGAAACTCAAGACCAAACTCATCCTGGAAATAAAAAAAAGTAAAAGACCTATTGTTGAGAAAAAGATTGGATGGAACACCGTCCAAGCCTGGTGCCCGCCCTACAGCTACACAGGCCAAAGCAGCTAGGACGTCCTTGGGGCTAAAGGGACCAGACGAGTAGAAGACATATGGGGTTAGCTCCAAGCTTCTGTAGAGGGGGTCGCATGCATATTGGGGTTTGAAGTACCCCAACCAATCTTCTTGGGTAACGTGGTTTGAAGGATTTTCAGGAGAGCCACCTCTGTTCCACTTGATCACATTCCAGAACAATCTGGTGTCCCGGGCATGGCAAGCCTCCTTCAGGTCAAGCCAATACAATTCGTCCCATCTTTTTTTTGCTTGGGTGAGGCACTTCTTATAAGAGGATCTGGCTAGTTGAATATATGGCTTGTTCCCACTAGAGAGGGCTTGTGTCAAAATTCTTCTAGCACGTTTACATTCTTTGTCGTACCACCTCAATCGCTTGCACGGTGGCTTGTTACCCTTTCTTAATTGTTTGAGAAAAAAGCCACGTAGACCCTCAAAGAAGGACTCGTGTAATCGAGTTGCTTGATCATTATTTTCTTTGACCCTCAGAACATCCTCCAGTCTCGCAATAGTTACGGAGAGCTCGGTGTCGATGCTAGCAATAGCTGTGGCATTGGTCTTTACCTGGGACCACTTTAGCCTCCGCATATCATTAGTTGGGACGCAGCCAGTGGGAGCCAATATTGGTTCTTCGCTCACCAAGCGGGGATTCCCCCACCAGCTGTGGGAGACGCAGATAGGGTTATGGTCACTCTCTATTCTTGGCTCGACCACCATATCAATAGATTGGCGCCACAGCCTCGAGCAGCAAAGGACATAATCGATCCTGCTTGTTGAGCGGCCGTTATCGAAGGTGGGTGCTCCCAGCCTATCCCCTAAGGTTCTGCCATTCAAGGCCCTTAAGCCTCTCTCGAGGCAAAGTGCATTTACCTGCACTGCTACCGTAGACCACCTTTTAATGGGGGGGAGTGAGAGGGCTGGTATACCCCAAAGTCGGTCCTCTTCGGGGTCTAGGCCCCATTCTGAGTCCGGGTCTAAAAGGGGTTCAAAAGTGACGTTGAAGTCACCAGCAACGATCAGGTCCCTATTGCACGATTTAGTTTCTATAAGGCTGGTCAGGATGTCCAGTTATCTTGACTTTTTCCCTTTTGTGCCACGGAGATATAAGTTATAAATATCCAATGAACCCCTGTGGTCAAGAGTTAATCTCACTAGTTGAATATTCAGGGAACCCGTGTCAATCATGACAGCACTCGAAAATAAGTCCTGGCGAGCCCAAATGATTAGTCCACCCATTGGACGGCCTATCGGGCCTTGGGTTGCTGGGACGTGAAAGTTCAAGAATCCCGGCAGGAACCGAGCCTCACAGGTCCATGTTTCCTGTAGAAGGCAGACATCATATTTATTAACAAAGCTAATCCATTCAGGTGAATCTAATTTAGTCTTGATACCGGCTAAGTTCCAAGACAAGAGAGTGCCTAGGTGGTTACTAGGCAATGTAATGTGATGCACAGCGATCTGGCTAGGTACATTTTCCCTCACTCCCAACCTGGGCTGAGTCGGCGGTAAGGCCCTGAGTGTTACGGACGGCCCTGTCAAAGCCAGGGAGGCGACGTCGTGGCCAGCCGTAAGTGTACTTTCATTTACCCTCAGTATCTTAGGAGGTGAGGAGATTATCATGCTATGGGATTGTCAATAACGGAGACCTGAGTTGTAGAAGAAGTTTAAGTTATGGGCCTCTATCCCTGATCTAGGCCCATAGGGTGTATATTCAGTGATGAACCTTGGGAGGCGTGGATCTTCAAAATTGACGATAATGCAATATCCCTGAATGTTTTTGGGTTGAGAGCCTACCCATTGTACTCTTCTAGCAAATAGAATCCGCCCATTCAAGTAATTAGGGATTGGTCTATGCATGTTAAGCCAGTGACTCGCTTTGTTTTTTAGTTGCTGAAAGGATTCAGTTTTATTAGTTGGAAGTTCGGGAACACCGGTTAAAACCACAACATAGGGGAGGGATTCAGGTGGTAAGTGTATTTGAGTTGAAGGTAGCCTAGGTGCATTGCCTGAGGGGGCTGTATCATTATCCGTTCTCGTACCCACAAATTTCTTGGTGTTAGTGCCCAAGGGTGCGTTACTTGGCCGTCCCTCCCGCCCCAGTGACTGGTGGGTGTTTAACACTCCCTCCCGCCCTGGGGACTGATGCGTATTTGGCGCTGGTATAGTTAAATCTATACCTGGGCCGATGCCTGTATTGGTTGAGGCAGGGGGTTTGTCAATTAGGGGCGGTACAAAGGTCATAGGGTTTGTGCCATGAGGGCAATTAATTTTACCAATATCCCTAGTAGACAGCTTAACAACATTCTTTAACGAGCAAAAATTGTCCAGAATAGTTTGTTCCAGCTTATCAACTTTTTCTACAACCGTTTTGATCCTTTCCAGTAGTGGTAAGATTAAGGAATGAACGGTGTGTTCTAACTGGGAGATCATGTCGTGATTATTTGGCGAGGAAGGAGTGTGTGTACTGGCATCGACCATAGTTGGACAGGCTGTGGGGCTTGAAGTGTCGGGGAGTACCATGTTTTTAGATGACTTGGATATTTTTGCCTGCCTAACACCATCCTTAGCCCCACCCCTTTTCCTTTTCTGATTAACTGGTCTAAAGGGTTTGGCCCCTGCCCTGGTCTGAGGGCGAGTGGGTTTAGACTTAAGTGTGGCCACAGATTCCATTTCTGGTACAACGTCCATCATAACAGGGGATTCTGATAGCCTCCCGGAGGATGATGACAAATTGTACAGTATTTCAGGCTCTATAGGCGAAGGTGCATCCCCCCGTGTATGCTCTCTAAATTTATTTGGTGATTTAACAAAAGCTAGTGGGCCCAATGAAGAGCGTCTAGCAAGCGTGGGATCTATAGAGAGGCGTCTTTCGGTGATAGCAATTTCGTGTTCAAGTACCGAGACGGCTCGAGTGATAAATTGGTCCATGGTACCAGACACTGTTGTAGAGGCCGTGGCACGCTTCCCCTTCCCGGTCATTTGACACCGTGCAAGTGGGGGCCCAATATATATTGATGGTGGCTGGGTAACGCAAATGTCAATGGTCGTAAGACAAATCCTCCGGCGACTTACTGCTTATACTCGATGGAAAGGGGGATTTGCCCAGCCCAGCCTGGACGGCCCCGGACGGCCACAGACGGCCCCGCCCTTGTCCCGGGCTTCTCCCGGCGCCGACCCGCGCGCGGACCCGCGATGCGGCGGCACGGGTGTAATTTAAGCGCCTCCAGGCGCGAAAGAACATCCGGCGGCTTCCGGGTCCACCGCAAAGGCTGTAGGAAATTGTAGTCCAATGCTACTCCGCTCGGCGGGTTCGCCAAGACCACAGCGGCGAAGAGAGGCAGGCTGCCAGGGACCACACCGCACACCAGCAGGAAAACACCACCACAGGTAACGGGGGCCAAGCAATAAGGGTCAGCAAAGGTTCACCCGCTCTGTCAGCGGCACGGGTGTAATTTAAGCGCCTCCAGGCGCGAAAGAACGTCCGGCGACTTCCGGGTCCGCCGCTAAGGCTGTAGGAAATTGTAGTCCAATGCTACTCCGCTCGGCGGGTTCGCCAAGACCACAGCGGCGAAGAGAGGCAGGCTGCCAGGGACCACACCGCACACCAGCAGGAAAACACCACCACAGGTAACGGGGGCCAATCAATAAGGGTCAGCAAAGGTTCACCAAGCTATCTTCATTGCCATCTATGGGGCAGGAGTTTGGGAAATGGCGGAAATAGACTAATTGCAGCACATAGAGGATGGTTTTTATAAAAGGTTGTTAGCTCTCCCTTGTAGTTCCCCTAATGTATTTGCCACACTGAACTTGCCGCCCCATTTCTTTTTTATATAGTTCGTTTAGCGCCCATCTTACTGGGGGATTCGATTTAGAGAAGGGAGATGGTCAACCTGGACCACAGCATTTTGAGGGATTGCTTAAACCTGGACTTTGCACATAAAAGCAGGTGGTTGCAATATGTAAAATGTTCATTGAGGTCTTTGGGTTTACTGGAGCTTTACGAGAACCTACACCGCTGTACATTAATTTCCAAGTCGAGAATTAAGGACATTTTCTTATTAAATGCTGCGAGAGAGAAAAGGGAGGCCAATTGTATGAAATCCTCTGTGAAGCTATATCAAATGCCCCCCTCCTTCACACAGGGTATGCACTGATACCTAGCTACAGTGTCGAACTTTCAGCATCGTTTCATTTTATTGAGGTTCCGCCTAAACTATTTTCTGCTGATTTTGGGCTATCCCAGTAATGTTTACTCTGTAGGAGATTTGTCTTCATGCTCCTGTGATGGGATATCACCTCAAACAGACTTACATAATTAATTTTTCTGTAGATTGCATAATGTGCAAAGAAAAAGATTTCTTTTGCCACTCTTGTGCAAATGTAATTTAGGCAATGCCGGGCAGCGTTATTTTTTTATTCAAATGCTTGTTGATCCCTTTGTATGCCACTCTCTGATGTCATTTCTATGGTCCTCCTGGAAGAGCAGGACATCCCAAATTGACAGTGATTTTGTATAATATTTCCATGTTCAATGAACTATTGTTATTAGGAATTTTATAGAAATGGATTGATGTTTTTTAAGATGCATTTTTAATGCTGGATGGCTTTTTAATGTAACAATTTATCATATTGTATTTTGTAACAAATCTTTTAGCCTTGCTTTACTGTTTTATTATATAATGTTTAATGTTGCATATATTTTATGTGCTTTATATGCTATAAAAATATAGTGAATTAAATAACTTTGGCTGACTGGCTGATTGCCTTTGCTGCTCTGTTATCACGAGCGTGCTTGTGCGTAGAGTGCTTTCCTTTGTCACTAGTTTGGTGGTTCTGTGCTTAAGAGCATTCCCACAATTATGGGATGAATGTCAATGTACTTCTTTTTTCACCCAAAAGAGAACGCCCTTTAGCACTTTTCTTTCTTATACAAGTTGTGCAGGAATTGCTCATGAGATGTGCATTTTTTTTCAGGGCGTCTGCAACCAGGAGACCAGATCCTCGAAGTGAATGGAGATAGTCTGCTGGGAGCCACCAATGAGCAGTACGTCACAAGGAGCCAATACGTTGGATTTCGTTTTAGCAATGATTGTTAGCACATAACCAGTCAACAGAGAAAAGTGTCTAGAAAGAGACTGCTGGGCTATAGCAGTGTACAATGCAGGAAGAGAGTTGCCAGAAAATTAGAATACCCCACTCTTTCAGTCACATCGCTGATGGCACCAGCACAAAGCGAGTGCACTAAGTGACCCAACCCTCCTTAAATGGTTCCCTTCAACCTTTGAACCTTTTGTCTATTCATCCTTCTTTTCTATAGCCAGCTATCATTTCCATCTTCCATGTATTCCTCACTCATCTGTATTTCCGTTCACCTTTCCATCGATCTTCTATTCTAACCTATCTAAACATCATCCATCCAACCAATCCAGCCATCCATTCATGAATCTCCCGTCTATAATTTCCTTCATCTAAGCATCTATCCTTACAGCTCTCATCTATCCACATATCGATATATCCATCTTTCATACAGGCATCCATCCACCTTTTCACCTATCTTTGTGTCGACCTATCATTTCACTCCTCCATGAACCATCCTTTTACCAATCCATATTTTCATCCTTATGCGCCTTCTATCATCCATTCTTTCACCCCTTCATCCATCCTTTCATTTGTTCTTCCATTCACCCCTCCTTCCATTCACCATTCCTTCCTTTCAGTCTTCCTTCCTTTGACCCTGCCTTTCTTTCAGCTTTTCTTCCCCTTCCTTCTTCTTACCATTTCTTTCATGCACCCTTCCGTCCCCTTTCATTCTTTCTTTCTTCATTTTTCTCTCATAGATTACATTCTTACCCTTTCTTTCTTAACTTTCTGTCTCCCATGTTTCTTTCTTTTCTCCCACCATTGCTTTTTCTTTTAACCTTGTCTCTCTTTGTCTTTTTCACCATTTTCATAATTTCTCTTTCTCTGTAATATAGTAAGTAACATTTTAAACAGCGCAGTGTCCTGACGCTATCTAGACCAACTGTCCGATAGGAATAAAAACACAGGATGCCCGTGTTTTTAGGTCTCGCCTGACCCAGCGCATGCGCTGGTCTGGCGAGACTTATTGAGAGGGCTCCAAAAAGTGCTACCAGGCCAGCCTAGAGCTACAGTGCATGTGCGCGGGCGCGCGCGCCGCGCTTTACCGCGATTACTTTCACTTTGGCGGCCACACGGCCGTTTTGATGTTTGATCGTGATCACTTTTACGGCCGCACATAAGTATTTAGTTATGCAACTGTTGCATAACTAAACACTTATAAGGTCCCAAAGGCGAGACCTATTGGCTATGCCAATGCTTGTTTTCTTTCCTTTCCGTGCAATAGTATTCCCTTAAGTGTCATTTGTGAGCCTTTTGTCTACAGGCCTGCAGTAGAAGAGGCCCATAAACGGTAATCAGTTTTTTAGTGAGACCCAGTGTAAGAGACTCGTTGATGTGCGTCAGTGTCCAGGTGTCAGCCACTCTGCGGCATGGCCGCGAAGACCGTAACTTCCCCTTAGTGCTCAGCGCCAGTAACGTTCCACTCATAGCCGCAGCCTCAGTGTCTTTACCTCTGTGACTCAGTCAGTGACTTCTTCAGTGCACCTCATTTGATGACTTCTAGCCAGTGTGTGCAGTGAGTTCAGGCAGTGCCCCAGATTCAGTGACTCCACCCAATGCCTCAGTGACTGTAACTTCATATCAGTGTCTTCTGTCAGGGACTCGACAACAGTGTACCTGTGTCAAAACCTCAAAGTCGATGCCCCACGTGCAATAACTAAACGTCAGCGATGGCAGAGTTAGTGACTCAGCAGAGGTTACCCAGTAACAGTGACATGCCTGCTTTATTTCTCCATAGGGCTGTGGATGTCCTGCGAGCTGCCTCTGCCACCAGTCACATGCGCCTTCTCATTGCTCGGGACGATGATGCCAGGTGAGGGTGCTTACGCCTTTAATGGGGTGGGCACTGGTTTGTGGGCATCTGTAAAGGGTCGGTGTTGTATCCCTTTAACTATCGCTCGGAATTGGAATGCCTAGCGATGTTATGTTCTGTCTCCATGGTGCAGCTGCTGTCCCGTCGGGATTCCTGCTTGATGACTCGGCCGGACTACAGCTTCACCGGGGTGCTTCCGACTTTACCCTTGTACTCGAAATTCAATAAACTTCTCTTCAACCAACTCCACGATTCATATTAATGTTGTTAGAGATACAACATTATTTTGGCGACGAGGATGGCTAAAAAAGGGCGGGACATTGTAGATGACGTGACCTAGATAAAATGGGCATCATGCTCAAACCAGGAAATGATACTCCCATAATTTTAGGAGATATGCCCATTTCTTCATTTGATGTTTGTGCAAATAGTAATTCACATGAATTGAATGCAATTCTTCATAAGTACAAAGAAGTTTTTGCCCACAAAATTGGTTGCGTCAAGGGAGTGTAACATGATATTAAGCTTAAAAAAGATGCTTTACCTGTTATGCATAAAGTTAGGAGTGAACCACTCAGTGTTAGGAAGGCTTTAAAAGATCTTTTGGGTTGTTTGTGCAAGGACAACATTATCAAACCTACTGATTCTTCAGAGTGGGTTTCGGCTGTTGTTTTAGCAAAAAAAAAATAGAAATTTGCATCTATGTGCAGACTTACACTCATTGAACAGAAATATCCTTGTGGACTGTCATCCTTTGCCACTTATTTAAGACATGTTAATGGCAATCGGAAAGGCTACTCATTTTTTGCTTATTGACCATAAGTCAGCGTATCACCTGATTGCTCTGTCAGAAAGGTCACAAGATTTAACTACATTTGTCACTCCCTTTGGCACTTTCAAATACATGAGACTGCCTTTTGGATTAGCTTCCGCAGCTAGTGTATTTCAGAAACTGATGGATTCATTATTTGGAAGCGTCAAAGGGGTGCAAGCATCTCAATATGACTTTCGGAAATGGTAGTGACGAACATAATACTGCTTTGAACAGATTTAAAAAAAATTACATGATAAAGGTATGACAGTATCCAAAGAAAAATGTAGTTTTTTTGTCAAAGAATTAGAGTATTTGGGTCATTCCATTACCTGTGAAGGTATCAAACCAAAGAAACACTTTATTTATGCTACTGTCAATGCTCCAGCACCTGTGGATAAGGATTCTCTGAGGTCTTTTTTGGGACTCAGCGAAAATTATGCACGTTTTGTACATGGTTATGCTCTATGTGTTGAGCCCCTGAGATGTTTAACCCGTAAAAGTGAAACATTTATTTGGAAGCAATGACATAAAGATGCTTTCATTAACGTTAAGGACATGATAAAAAATGCACCTGCTTTGCAACCATTTTCAGGTGGTTTAAAATGTACCATCACTGTGGATGCAAGTTCTGTTGGGCTAAGAGCTGTTCTTACTCAGTCATATAAAGGGAAAGAATGTACCATGCTTTCATTTCACAAACTTTGAGTAAAGCTGAATCTAATTACAGCACGATTGAAAGGGAAGCACTTGCTTGTACATGGGCTGTCGAGAAATTCAAGAGTTATCTGTAGGGTAATTCTCTTGATTTGTTGACAGATCACAAAGCTTTAGTTTTCCACTGAGTGGAAATTGTACAGGTTTGGCTTCTTCTAGACTAGTCAGGCTCATCTCAAAATGACAGGAATACAATTTCGAGATTAAACATATATCTGGTGGGGCAAATTTTAGAGCAGATTGTTTATCTCGCTTACCTCTAAAAGAGAGCTCAGATCATAACTAAGCATACTGATGATGAATGTGTTGTTTCAGCAATTGATGCATCAGAGTGCACTGTTGGAGTAATTTCTGAGAAAGATTGGATTCAACGTTATGATACGGATGAAGTTCTCAACAAGGTCATAAGATACATTACCAATGGTTGGCCACCAGTTAGAAACTTAGAAAAGTGTTTGGTACCTTTTCAGCAAGTTTCTTCTGAATTAAGTGTTGAGAATAATTTAATCACTAGACATGGTTTGTTTGTTCCACCATTTAAATTAATTGAACCGTTGATCAAAGCTGCTCATGTTGGTCATCCAGGTATGTCTGGCACTTAGAAATTGCTATGTAAGTTTAATTGGTGGCCTGGTATGGACACTTATGTTGATAAATATATCAATGGATGCCCTGAGTGCTTATTTTCTGATAAGCATTGGAAAACTAGCAAAATTCCAACCTGTGTTAATAATTTTCCTAATGAACCTTGGGAAAAATTAGCTATAGATTTTTCAGGACCTTATAATGTGCTTTGCAATGAAATGAAATATCTTATTGTTCTCACTGACTACTACTCTAAATGGGTTACGTATGATTTTGTTTCTTTTCCTAATACTGATTCGGTTATTGAATTCTTGGAGAGTAAAAAAATTGCACTGAAGGTTTTCCAAGGAAATTAGTGTCCGATAATGGAACACACTTCACATCAAAGAACATTGTAGATTTCTTGAACAAATATTGTAATAAACATGAGAAAACACCTCTGTATGTTCCTGCCGCTAATGGTTTAGTTGAGAGATCTAATAAGTTTTTTAAAGAGAGCATTCAAACAGCATTGCTGTCAGGGTGAACCACAAATGCCACTAAATAAACCTGTGCTTAACTCTTTGGTAGCTTGGCACAAAAGTAGTCGGGCTTAAATTAGAGGCAATGTGCAAGGTATTTATGCCACACACAAATAGTAATAAAGTGAAAACACAATACTAGAAAAATCCCAAACCAATTTAAAAAAAGGGAATATTTTAATAAATAACACACCACAACAAATTAAACCCAATCGTTAGAACAGAAATTATAAATTTTTAAAGCTTTAAGTGTAAAATAGTACCTAAAAGATCAAAGCGCCAAATGCGAGAATCTGCTTGTGTGAGCCCAGGACAAAGTCAAAAGTTAAGGCCAACCATGACGGAGCACATTTGGGTTACATAAAGTGGATTGGGCTTGATCTCTGCGTGCTTTCGGACTGAAAAACAATCTTGAAGAAAAGTTCCTAAGAAAGTAAAGTTTTTCAGAGCAAGCCAGCTGGCAGTGTCCAAGCTAGAGGCGCCATCGTCGGGGAGTCACTGAATGAATTAGTGGTGAAGATTTCTACTTTTAGACTATCATTTTTTGGGAAGTTGAAAATCTCCAGCGGGATGAAGCTGCAGACTGTAGCCAACGAGGGCTTCCCGCAGCCAGATTCCCCTCCAGAGAGGACCCGCTGAACAGGATTTGCTGCTGAGAAGAACGTAGCGGGACCTACATCGAAGTTCAGTCGACCGGCAATGCACCTTGGGCAGATTGGCGAGTAGGTAGGTCCCAGTCTTCTGTCAGTTTGTAAGTCACTTGCTGGTGAAAAATTATCTAAGACACAAATTTCAGGTTTTGGCTAGAGAAGCACTTCTGTAACCAGTTCCAAGGGTCCAGGACTGGCTGCGCACCACTTCAGGGGTCAGAACTCATTCCAATTTGTGAACAGATGCAGGGTTCAAGGTCTCTGGAGCTTGGTATGTCCCTGTAGCTCTCACATTAGGGCACAAACTAGCCCATGGAGTCACTCTGGTATTCCTGGACTCAAGCAGCAAGGCGGGCCTCAAGCAGTAGGCCAGTCCTCCGAGGGTACAAGGCATGCGTCAAGCAGCAAAGCACTCTACTGGTAGAAGCAGGGCAGTTCTCTTTGGTACAAAGAAGGCCTTAAGCAGCTGGGCCATCTATGAAGTACAAGACAGTCCTTCTACGGGTTCTCCACTGGTCCAGTAGTGGACTGGCGAGTTGATCCGAGGGTCTAATATTTATATCTAGTGCAAGCCTTTGAAGTGGGAGAAAATTCTAGCCTATCCCCCATCTGGTTCTGCAAATTTCCTTCCTTCCCCTGCCCAGGCCCCAAGTGGTCTAGGGTAACAAAACACTGATGTCAAGTTCTTTTGGTGTGTGCTGGAGGCAGCCCTTTGAAATGTAAGTGGGGCAAGGAACAGCTCCACCCCACCCATCCTAGCAGGATGGCCGATCCTGCTACCACTTAGTCTACCTTTGTCTCACTGTGTAGGAGGAATACATAAAGGTCTGTCACCTATTCACAATCATGTGACCCAGGACACAGGCTGTAGGCGCCAAATGGTTAGGACTAGAAAATGCCAACATTCTAAAAGTGATATTTTCAGAATTGTGACTTAAACTCCAACTTTACCATTCTAGAGGATTTTAAATTAGAATTCTTTTAAGACCAATCATGACATTTCTACCTGTCCCCAACCAAAAGTTAGTATTTATTAAATGTGATAAGGTAACCTAATGTTAATCTATTTGGAAAAGTATGCCTTACTAAAGTGGAAAACAGATGTGGGAGTTTTTTACTGCTAGGACATGGAAAACTTAAAAAACACGTCCTACCTTTTAAACACAAGGCATCCTTTCCTGCGGGCTGTTTGGGGCTTACCATAGGAGTAAACTATTTGTATTAAAAAGGGAGGTTTAGGTCTGGTAAAAGGTTTATTTGGCCAGTCGAATTGGTAGTTTAAAACTGCAGATTGATTCCAAAGGCAGGCCTGAGACATATTTTAAAGGGCTACTGAAGTGAGTTGCACAATAAGTGCTGCAGACCCACTGGTAGCATTTAACTGACAGGCATGGGCTACATGTAGTACCACTTTACTTGGGATTTACAAGTACATTAAATGTGCCAATTGGGTGTAAACCAATTTTACCATGTTTAAAGGAGAGAGCACAAACCCTTTAGAACTGGTCATCAGTAGTAAAGTGCACAGAGTCCAAAAGCCAACAAAATCGAATATCAGCAAACAGGAGAAGATAAATAAGTTTGGGAGACCACAACAAAGGCTTGGGTCTAACAACTCCCAATTCTCTTTTCCAGTGAGAGTCACCTGTGATTTCATATGCCTAGAATACTGATATTCCTAGGTTTCTGTTTCCTTGTCTTTCTTGAAATATTGCTCACTGTATGCAAGACAAAAAGCAATTACAGTTCTCCATCTTTCTGTTTCAGAATCTCCCTATTATGTTTTGCTGAATGTTGAAATGCATTGGAGCGATTTGCACTTCTCTTTTGCATGGTGAAGTACATTTGGTGATTACTTGCAGGGATAACCTTTGGGACAATAATGCAGTTGGTAAAAAAGCAGTGGATAGGTTTACTGCTCACTAGGGAAACTCATAAGAATAAGGGCTTAGCAGCTCAATTTGACCTTACCTACTGTGAGGATGCAAGCAGATCTCACCTGCAAAAGTAAGTTGTTGGGAACTTGTGGGAAAATAAAGAGCGTCACTCTCTTCCTTGCCCTTGTGTCCTTTTGTTTGAAACCTGGAGACTAATAGCTGGTAGGTAAGCACGTTAGAGAGTAACTGCTCTGGAAATTCTTGGTGGTAAGGTGCCACCTCATGTGAAGCGTCTAGACCTTGTGAGTGGGCCTCAAGTTACTTTCTATTATTTGTACACCAATGTGAGGATTAAAGAATCTGGTGCACAAAGAGTGGCACAGCAGTTAAGTGGGCCACCACGATCGGACTGTGTGGTTGAAAAACTTAAATAGATGGTATGGCATTACAAATTACTTGGTTCCCAAGAGCTTATCATCTATGCATCAAGGCTATACACTTGAATGTGAGTTTGTCATGCATTCCAAGGGTTTACAGGCAGCTTAACCTAGCAGCCAGGTGCGTAGGTTGCATTCACCCCCCCAATAAGGCTGTGAGTGGGAGTTATATTTGTACATAATTATGCCGTCCAAATCTAGAACAGGAGAGATTATATCAGTTGATGTGTATCTCACCCCGGCTTCTGCCAAAAAAGTGGTGGAAAGTATTTCCACAATGTTATCACCTATGTAAACCTGTGAGAGGTAGATTTTTGGATGCTTTTCCAAGGGGGTCTTTCTGATTGTATCTCAACACAGAATGTGTGAAAAGCTGGCCTGAGGGCATTTTTCTGTTGCCATTGTTCAACCTGAGAACTATAAAAGTGGTTGTTGGAGGACCTTCTTCAAAGATGATCCACTTTGAATCCTGTTGTCGGGGGGGGTAGAGCTAGAAGGAATTACTGAATCCCGTGAAAAGACCTGCAGACTTAGAAGTAAGTGATTGTTTAGCTTGAAAACTCCCGGCTATGAGTTATCTCAGGGCAAAGTAATGTGGAAAATAGTACAATATTTTTGGGAAAGAATACATGAGGGGAAATTCTTAAATGTGATGTTTTCCTGGACAGCGAGGGTACAGTTACCGATGTGTGCCTTATATGATAAATGGGTGAATTATGTGTGTGTTTGGCTTTCCAAACCATGCGGCTGATTTATTTATTGGCGGACAGAGTAATTACCATTGCCATGGGGAAGTATTTTAATTCAGCTATGGCAGGAGTACTTCGCTCACTGTAGTAAGTAGTGTCTGCTGCCCCTGCGGACATCCCTTCCATTTCCAGGCACCATCATCAGGGCGGTGCCTGGAAATGCATTGCAAGTTTGACAAATGGTTCTGTCAACATGACAGAGCCGTACATCAAACCTCCAGCTTTTTTTAATTTTCAAAAAGAAAATCTCAAAGGGTAATTTTTCTTTTTGAAAATAAAAAGAACAATACCCTCTTCACATGGGAGCATTGTCTCATGGAGTGGGGGTCATTTACATTTTTTCACTGCACCTTACTGCCACGTGAAAACTGGCCTGTATCCACCCAGCCTAAACAGGTTGGGCGGACACCTTATTCCGTTGGGCCATCGGAGGTGTGTATAGGCGGTGGAGACAGAGTAGTCTCCGTTGCCTATATGAGGAAGGTCTGCCCAATTCTCAATGAGGCAGGCAAACATTCAGGTTGGCGGAAAACATTTGAATCTACCCCCAAGTCAGTGTTTCTGATTTCCGAAATTACTGTATTTCCAATATTTAGAATTAGTCACTGTGTATTAATTGTGAGTGTTTGAATCAGCGAAAGGATTTTCTGATAGGGAGCTACACTACACTTAGGTTGTGCTGCAGGCCAACCTAAATGTATGTATGGAAAATCAAGGCCCTCTATCATACCTTGCAACAGGAGAAAAAATATGCCACTTTAGTGAGAGGGTTTGCACCAAAAGAAGACATCACTGAGTTCTGAGAATAGAAGGAATTCCTCAGTCCCCTACTTACCTATTTCACATGTGTACACATGTAGATCATAATACCACGGCCATGAATGTGGGCTGTGGTGGTCGATGGGAAATGTTCAGTCTCTTAGGAGACCACAAACAAGAAGGAGTATGAGAGAATCCCAGATTAGGACTTTGCACATATTTCTGATGAATGTCATGTAGGCCAGTTGAGACACTAACCGGGAGCTCTACTCTCCATTCGGAACAGTTATTGCAGGGCCCTCTTCTGTGTTGGAGTTTCACAATCTAAGATAATAATCTATTGTCATGGAGATCTCTTGACGTAAGCACTGGGAAATACCCCAAACCAAGATGTAGTTCTCTGTCTTTCAGGAATGGTGGGGCAGCAGCCCAAGGTGGTGGTCATGAATATAGATGTGCCAGCAGCAGGAAGTCACGCCTATGCCATGTTCCCATCAAGTTCCTGCTACAGCTGTCCATGATTAGGGTTAGCCTTCAAAGCTCTCATCGATGCTTAGTGAAATCCTCTTTACAACTGCCCACAATGCAGATGGGGCGCCTAGATAGCCTCACTGGTAACAGGCAGCTCTACAAATTCACCTTATATTATGTTACATTACATCACTGAAACTGAAGTTCCATGATGCTGATAAGTACTATGAGTATTGACATTTCTGCTTGCCATGCTTTATATACAGACACAGAAGCAACGCCATACAAGTAGAGCCTTCTGCATTTCAGATAGAAGAAGCGTAGTATTTATGTAGCATAGGTAGGTCTGTATTAGCGGTGCATATCTGCCCTACCCATGAGAGAATTAAGTGCTGTTTCTGGAATCTAGTTCTGATAGTAAGGGCAATAGCACCTAGTGAGTGCGGTTGCACAAGGTGTCCCTGTGGAGAAATGAAGCTGAACAGAGATACTAAGTCATTTCAATCCACTCAGCTGAAGGTGTCCATCCCAGTTCCTGTTAGTGAGCCTACAGTACAAAGCAGCTCATCTTATTGAGCACTAATTTTGCCATTTTAGAGGGGTAGTACAGATCCCAAATAAACCTCATTATTACACTTGCACGGGAAGCTGACGATCACTTTATGGGCATGAATTCTCTTTTCTTTTGGCAGATGTTCTGATCAGAGATTTAGGGTGCACTGATAGAGTGAAGCAAGAGTGGATTTCACACTGTTATTACACATTTTGTCCTTGCTTTGTAGAGTCACATATATCCTCATCTGCTTAACATATCTACACAAATAATATGCAAAGCAGAACACCATAGCTCCAAATCATTCATTTGGTTTACCATTCACACAGCAAAATTAAAAACAAACTTTTTAGGAATTGTATAAAACAATGTGTATCTACAAGGACATCATATAGAATTTGGCCACTGTATACAGAGTCTCAGTACTTTCAGGCCTAGCAATTGGTAGTCAATGAGGTCACATGGCAGACCCTTTTGGTTTCCCCTTCTCAGAGTCTGGTTCAGGTATTGATTCTACATTACTGTTTTTCTGCTTACCTTATAGGTTGATTGATGTGTCTTTCAGCTATCAGATACCTCTTGTCGTCTGCATTTCCTGAAACCCAATGGCTATGCCCAACATAATGACTTTGCGTTACAAGCTCTCATTGCAACCCCTGAGAAGCATCTGGCAGTTGTCACACTAGTCTCTAGACAATAGCCCATCTTTCTCTAATATAATTATATTGAAATTTATAACTAGACACTTGAAATATTGTGGCACTGAGAACAGTCCGTGAGAGTGATAACAGAGGAAGTTATAAGTGATCACAACTGCAATTAGCAGAAGCGGATAAATACCTTTCTTTGATTAAAGAGGGGTCCGCATATGTACTGCCACAAGACTGAGGTCATAAAAAGTGGGCAAGGCTTAGGAATCAGAATAGGCTTCATCAGAACGAATAAACAGGTCATATCATAATGCTGCACATGATAGACTAAGGTACGGAGAATGGGAGGACATCTATAGCAATCTAAATGTCCTAGAGAAAGCCTACGACTAACAGGGAGTAAAAAGCACAGGCAGAAACATTTTGACCAACAAGTAATAAGAGCTCCAAGGTCCAACTAAGCCAAGCTTACTTAATCTTGTAGTTGTGAGGAAAACCATAAAAAAGTTATCTAAACCAACTTCACAATTTTAATAGTAACAAGACCACATGAGGAACTCAAACCTTCTACAATTGGCAAACTTTTCACAATACAAAACATATTAAGAGCTCATGGGGGGCCACATAGCAACATTAGTTGTTGGTGATTAGTGACTCCAGTGAAGAAGCTTGTCATCTGGTGTGGGTGAGGAGTCCATGACCTTTTAAGGAAGATCTGGAGTAAGGCTCTCCAGAGAATTTGTATCTCAACATTCCAGCATGAATTAGGAAGTACATCATTTTTCTCTGCATGCAGCGTACTACTCTTTTGTTTAGAGATAATCATAGAGAAACTGTACTAGTCACCAACGGATCTCTCCCACTCCCCCAATTAAGGGTTAATGGCTTAATATTGCATTTTCCATCTCTCTGCCTTCTCCGGTCAGAACCTGTGTCCCTGCCACATTGCCCTTCTGGTTCTGTGTTGTGCTTCTAGGATCAAGGCAGAATGAAGAGAAGCAACAGATCGCATATGATGATTGAAGAGCTCTACACATTTATTCAAAGGTGAAGTGTAGATGCCGAGAGCTATGCATGAACACTATATTTATCCGCACAAATCACTGAAATGCCATTTCCATTGTTCATAGATGAGAGTAATGCTGTTGTAAAGCTAGGTGTAATGCTGTTGTAAAGCTAGGCACTATTTTTTACATATGTCACATAATTTCATGGGGTTTATGGGGAAGCAAAGGCTGATCATGATGGCACCCGAGTGAGCTGGGGCAGCGACAGGTGTCAAGTATTTAAAGGAAAAAATTAAAAGGTTTGAGACGTAGGATAGGACCATGTGAGTCTCAATAGATGGCGACAGTAGGACAATAAAGACAAATTTCAGAGGACCAAATTCCAATTCATAAAGGTTTATTTTATTCAAATTTAAGAATCGTAACAGAAATCATAAAGTGCTTAGTCAAATTCAAATCATCATCAATAATATATTGAATAATGCCAATTGCGAGAGGTAATAACATAGCATCACCCTCAAAAGCAGTTCAAAAGTTAAAGAAGTTTATGTATAAATATTAGGCAGACTAGCGCAGAGCTAGTCCAGACCAACATGAAGTCTGCCTTTGTGAAAGTGAGCAAAACGTTTAAGTTTAAGTCATTAGGCAAGCTAGAGTGGAGTTCAGAAAGCAAAAAAAAGTCTGGCATTTATCCCAAAAAGGGCACATTTTATAGGTTTCAAACAGTGCAACGTACACTCGTGACATTGTGAGATTTTAGGTATTACGTCTCTGCTAATAATATTTAATTCACACACACCAATAGTAAAAGAAAAATATGTGGTACATCAAAAAAGAAACAATTAGAAACACCTGATAGAAATTGGATTACCAGTTGACTGGGGTGTAAGCCCTGGTAGTCAAGCAATAATTACAATCTTAGTCAGTGTAGGTCTCAAGCAAACCCCAAAATAACCTGTGCTCAACCTCTGGTAGCGTGGCAGAGAGCAGTCAGGCTTAACTTAGAGGCAAAGTGTAAATTATTTGTGCAACACTTCAAACAGTTAAACTATAAAAAACACCACACACGATGGTCCCACACCAGGTTAGAAATATAGATCTGAATTTAATAAATAAAACGAGACCACAACAGCAAAATCCAATGAGAAGAACTGGAGTTATTGAAGTTTAAAGTTTATAGTGAGGAATAGCGCTAAAAAGCACAAAGCGTTATTAGAGGATATCTGGTTGCACCGGACCGGAATAAAGTCACAGGTTCAGGCCGACCACATGGCCGATGCCTTATGCGGAGCCCTAGATTCAATCAATCAATCAATCATAGCATTTATAAAGCACACTACTTACCCGTGAGGGTCTCAAGGCGCTAGGGGTGGGGGGTGCTGCTACTGTTCGAAAAGCCAGGTTTTGAGGAGTCTTCTGAAGGTCAGTAGGTCTTTGGTCTGCCGTAGGCGGATGGGGAGGGTGTTCCATGTCTTGGCGGCGAGTTGGGAGAATGATCTGCCGCTGGCAGTCACTCTTCGGATGCGGGGGACAGAGGCGAGGGCGTGGTCAGCAGAGCGGCGCTGGCGGTGTAGAAGCTGAGTCGGCTGTTGAGGTACGCTGGTCCGGTGTTGTGGAGTGCCTTATGTGCGTGGGTGAGAAGCTTGAAGGTTATCCTCTTGTTGACGGGGAGCCAGTGCAGGTCTTTCAGGTGGGGTGTGATGTGGCTGCGGTGAGGGATGTCGAGGATCAGGCGTGCAGATGCGTTCTGGCTGCGTTGGAACTGTTTCAGGAGTTTGGCTGATGCTCCTGCGTAGAGGGAGTTTCCATAGTCCAGTCTGCTGTTGACGAGGTTCTTGGTGACCATCCTTCTCGTTTCGGTGGGGATCCACTTGTAGATCCTACGGAGCATACGGAGGGTGTTGAAGCAGGAGGAAGAGACGCCGTTGTCCTGCTTTGTCATGGAGAGGGTGGGGTCGAGGATGACCCCTAGGTTGCGTGCGTGGTCGGTGGGTGTTGGAGCTGTTCCCAGTGCGGTTGGCCACCAGGAGTCGTCCCAGGCCGAGGGGGTGGATCCGAGGATGAGGACCTCTGTCTTGTCCGAGTTTAGCTTCAGTCGGCTGTTCCTCATCAATTCGGCGACGGCCTTCATTCCTTTGTGGAGATTGGTTTTGGCGTGTGGGGGTCCTTGGTGAGGGAGAGGATCAGCTGGGTGTCATCGGCGTAAGAGATGATGTTGCGGTCGTGCAGTCGGGCGACGTGGGCAAGCGGTGCCATGTAGATGTTGAAACGCGTAGGACTGAGGGATGAGCCCTGGGGTACGCCGCAGATGATCTCGGTGGCTTCGAAGCGGAAGGGGGGGAGGCGGACGCTCTGTGTTCTGCTGGAGAGGAAGGAGGCGGTCCAGTCCAGGCCCTTCTTTTGGATCCCGGCGTTTTCGTAGTGTGCGGTGGCAGACCGTGTCGAAGGCGGCTGACAAGTCCAGGAGGATGAGGGCCGCGGTTTCTCCGTTGTCTAGCAAGGTCCTGATGTAATCGGTGGCGGCGATGAGGGCAGTTTCGGTGCTGTGGTTGCTGCTGAACACGGACGGGGACTGGTCCAGGATGCCGTTCTCCTTGAGGTAGCTGGTCAGTTGTTTGTTGACGGCCTTCTCGATGACCTTCGCCGGGAACGGGAGCAGGGAGATGGGCCGGAAGTTCTTGAGGTCCTTGGGGTCCGCTTTGGGTTTCTTGAGTAAGCCTTTGATCTCGGCGTGCTTCCAGCTCTTCGGGAAGGTTGCTGTCTCAAAGGAGATGTTGATGGTTTTCCGGAGATGAGGTGCGATGGTGGTGCTGGATTTGTTGAAGATGTGGTGTGGGCATGGGTCTGACGGGGATCCGGAGTGGATGGTGTTCATGATCTTGATGGTGTCATCGTCGTTAATGTTGGTCCAGGATAGCAGGCGGTTGGTGCGGGTGGTGGTCGTGGGGGGCGGGTTCTCAGGGGTTGCTGGGGCGGTCGTGGCATTGAAGCTGTCGTGGATATCTGCGATCTTGCGGTGGAAGATAGTGGCCAGTGAATCGCACAGGTCTTGCGAAGGTGGGATGTCATTGGTTTTGGAGCTGGGGTTGGAGAGTTCCTTCACGATGTTGAAGAGCTCTTCGCTGTTTTGTGCATTGTTGTCTAGGCGGTTTTTGAAGGAGGCCCTTTTGGCGGCTCTGATGAGATGGTGGTGTCTGCGGATGGCGTTCTTGTGGGCTGTGTAGCTTTCCGGTGTTTGCTCACAGATCCAGTTCTTCTCTAGCTTACGGCAGGTTTGCTTGGAGACCTGGAGGTCTTCAGTGAACCAGCTGGCTTTCATGCTGGTGTGGCTGTTGGAGGGTTTCTTGAGCGGGGCGAGGGTGTTGGCGCACTCGTTGATCCACTATCTGAGGTTGCGGGCGGCGTTGTTGGGGTCGGTGGGGTCTGCGGGTGGGCTCTGGGCGAGAGTGGTGGATAGCTGGTCTTCTGTGACTTTGCGGCGGCAGGGCATCTGTTTGGGTGTGGTGGTGCGAGGCGAGTTTCCGGAAGGTGAAGTGGATGCACCGGTGGTCGGTCCAGTGGAGTTCAGTGGTGCGGTTGAAGGAGACGTGGGGGCTTGCAGAGAAGATGGGGTCAAGCGTGTGTCCGGCGAAGTGGGTGGGTGTTGTGACGAGTTGTCTGAGTCCGAGGTTGGCGATCAGGGTGGTGGAGTTGGTGTTGTTGTTGTTCTGGAGGTGGAAGTTCAGGTCTCTGAGGAGGATGTAGTCCATGGAGGCGAGGACGTGTGTGCTGACGAAGTCGGCGATGGAGTCGCTGAATTCTTGTCGGGGTCCGGGGGTTCTGTAGATGATGGTTCCTCTGAGGGTGGTGTCGGGGTCGGTGTGGATCTGGAAGTGCAGGTGTTCGGCAGTGCTGAGGGTGTCGTTGGTGTTTGTTGAGACTTTGAGAGTGTTCCTTTGGACGATGGCGATTCCTCCTCCTACTCCGTTGGTGCAGTCCCTGCGGGTGATCTTGTAGCCTTCCGGGATGGCTATGGCGATGTCGGGTGCCGGGGAGGGGTTCAGCCAGGTTTCCGTCAGGAAGGCGACATCTGGGGTGTTGGAGTCGAGGAGGTCCCAGAGTTCAACGGCGTGTTTGCGGGCGGAGCAGGTGTTGAGAAGAATGCATCTGAGGTAGTTGGGTTCTTTGGTAGGTGGGTTGGCAGGCCGGATGCTAGTGAAGCTGCAGTTCCACCAGGAGAAGGGTCCTTGGGTGCATTTCGGGGCGGCCTGGAAGCAGGAGTGTGCTCGTCCTGTGTTGAGTGCATAGAGGGTGCTGGCATCGTAGAGGAGGTGAGCGCCGTGGGGTACGCGGGGGCCAGGGGTTCTGGCGCTGGGCACGGGCCAGGCGTGGACAGGCGCAGACGGGCTTGCCTTAGGCGCGCCTTCGGCACTCCCGCTGCGCACGGCCGCACGGCGGCCGCAATAGGAGGGGGAAGTGAGAGGAAGGAGGCATCTGGGAGGGGGGGCGGAAAAATGACAGCAGGGGGTGGGGACGAAGGGGACGCAGCGGCAGGAAAGCGGGACCGGCGAAGGACACAGAAGGCAAAGACGGGCACAACAAAGCAGGGGGAATGAAAGGGGGAGAAAAAAAGACTAGCACAGATAAATAATTACAAAAAAACTGTTACAAAAAACAGGCAACAGCAGCAAAAACAGGCAAAGCAAAAGAGCAAACCTAGGGCCTACCACTAGCCACCAGGGATGAGGCGCAGGTGGTAGCCTGCGGGTGGAGGCGGGTCTCGAACTCCCAGCAGTAGCTGGGCTCAGGACGCGGGCACAAACTGGTGGAGCTGTGCGGCGTGGGTAGCGACCTGCCTGGATCAGGGTCAAGGGTCGCTCCCTTCACTGCGGAGAGGCCGCCATAAGAAGGGGACGTGGGAGGGAGGAGCCAGCTGGGAGGGGGGGGGCGGACGAATGGGAGCGGGGGTCGGGGCCGCAGTATAGTATGGTAAACTATAGTATACGATAGTATTGAAGTCTGCTGGCTTCAGTGACATGAAAGGATTGTTTACATTGGTCAATGGATTTAAATTTGTCGCCTTCAAAGATATCTTGGATAACTTGACACTCTCCCTGATTCAATTTGGGGAATGCATGTGGTTGTAAGGCTGGAGGAAACAAAGCGTTCCGGGCAAAGGGTGTGTTAGGTGAAGGGAAGGTTGGTAGGCCTCTGGGTCCCATGATCTTCTCCCATATCTTGAGAACTGTTTTCGTGGGGGTTGCAACGTATGCACTGCGGGGTCTGACCATTCTGTAAAGCCATGCAAGATCCCACAGGGGTTTGCAAGCCACTGCCCTGTCCGTGTGGAACCAATGTTTTTCAATCTTCCGTACCACCCATTCAGATACGTATCGGAGATGGGCCACCCAATAGTTTTCTAAGAGATTAGGACACGCAAAGCCTCCACGGTCCCTGGGCAACATAAGCACTTGGTTCAAAAAGCCTGGATGGCCTTTACACCAAATAAAGGAAGTTAGGTCATGCAGCTGGCTTTGGATATCTACCTGAGGGGTCGGGTAGGCAAGTTTTGGAAGAGGTAAAGTATCTTGGGGAGATGTTTCATTTTCACTGCATTAAGACAACCCAACCAGGAGATAGGGAGCCTTTTCCAGAGTCGTAATTCTTCTAAAATTTCTCCACGACAGGCTGGCCAGTTGGCCTGGGTTTAGGTAGAGAGGGACGGGGTCAAATTGAGGCCCAGATAGCGAATTGATTGGTTTGCCCAGTGTATAGGGGTAAGGTGTTGAAGTTTCTGTAGGTCCGAAGTAGGTATGGTAAGGTTTAATGCATGAGATTTAGCCATGTTGATCTTAAAACAGGAGACTATTTCAGAGGAGTGGAGAAGTGAAGATAAGGCTGGGATAGACGTAGCCGGAGCGGTAATTGAGAGTATTAAATCGTCGGCAAACAAGGACACTTTATGATCATGGCCCCCGAAGGGTATGCCCATTATATCTAGCGAGTGGCGAATGGCTATAGCTAGGGGTTCCAATGCTAAGGCAAACAAGAGAGAGGAGAGTGGGCAGCCCTCTCTGGTGCCCCTGCGGATCAAGATTGGGGGCATAAGCTGGCCATCAATTCGGAATTGCTACAGAAGAAGTGTAAGGGGCCATTAGCTTTAAGATCATTGTTGGTCTTAGGCCTATTTTATGGAGTACTGCACGGAGAAACTGCCAGTCAATGCGATCCAAGGGCTTGTCTGCGTCAAGGGACAGCAGGCAGGCCGGGATGTCTCGCTTTTGGACCTTTTCAATAAGACGGGCAACTCGCCGAACATTGTCACCTATTGGTGGTGGATGAACCCCACCTGGTCAGGATCGATCAAGTCTGGGAGGTAAGGCTCAAGGCGGTTCGCTAGAATCTTAGTGTATATTTTGGCATCAGTGATAAGCAGCGCTATGGGCCAGTAGGAGGTGCAGAGAGAAGGGTCTTTTCCCAGTTTTGGTATAAGCACTACTTCAGTGTCTGACATCGTGGGGGTAAGGCCTGTGGTGTCGGAGAATGTATTAAAGAGGTGAAGCAGGTGGTCCTGAAGTTGAGGGAGAAAGGCATGATCTAAAGCACCAGGAGGCCATCCGGTCCCGGAGTTTAAATTAGTGGAAGTAGTTTAAATGCTCTGTAAATTTCATCTAAGGTAAATGGTTCTTTAATTAATTCCGCATGCTGAGGGTCCAGAGGGTCCCAGGTGCATGCATTGAGAGAGGAGCAAGCCTCATCAGGCAAAAGGGGGTCTACAGTGTATAGTTCACTGTAAAATGCAGCAAAGATCTGACCCTTGTCTTGTTCGGATGTGGCCCAAGTGTTATCTGCGCATTGGATTTTAGAAACATAAGCTTTAGCAACCTGAGCCCGCACGTGACGTGCCCGTACAGCCCCCACATTGTCTCCCTCCCCTAAGAATCTGTGCTTAAGTGACATAAGGGTATGTTCTGGTTTATTAGTGCGAAGTAGTCGCAATTGACCCCTAAGCATGGCAAGATGTTTCTTGAGTGTCATTGAGGGTGTAACGGGATCCTTGCGTTCCAAAGTCTTATTGTCATTAGTTAAGCGATGTTTAACTAGGCGGGCTTCTCGGGAACGGCGATGCTTATAGAAGTGATAACACCTCTGATGGTTGATTTAAAAGCATCCCACCGTGTGGCCTCAGGCGGTTCCGGGTGCGTGTTCACCTCAAAGTAAGCCGAGATCTCCCAACGGACTTCTGCCATGTCTACTGGATCTCTTAAGACCTGGGGGGAAGGTGCCAACTACTGGGGGCCTCATATTGTTGACCCGGGACACATAAGATCACCGCCATATGGGCGTTGTCTGATATAGATATGTCTGAGATCTCTGCTGAGTCTAGAGATTTATTCAGGGAGTGCGAGAGGAAGCAGTAGTCGATTCTTGAATAAGAACGGTGTACATGAGAGAAGAAGGTATAATCACGTTCGCCCAGGGAGTGGTACCTCCAGGCATTGGTCAAGCCAATCTCTGTGAACTCCCTCTTCAAAGCAGCTGACATTGCCCCTGTCATCTGAAATGTAGTGGCGCTACGGTCTAGAGTGGGGTCGCACACCATGTTGAAGTCACCTCCAAGAATCACCTCATCCGCTAAAGGGTGTAGATGATCCTTCAAAAAGGAACTGAGAAAGGCATCTTGCGCCTGGGTGGGTGCATAGATGTTGATAAGGGTCAAGGGTTGCGTGCCCAATTGGATTTGGAGCTTTACATATCGTCCCTCAGTGTCCTGTGTCATTCGAGAAGTCGCCCCTCCCAGTCCGTATCTGATTAATATGGCAGCCCCTGCCGTTTTGGAAGTGGCTGATGCCCAACATTGGTGAGGATATTTCGGGTGAGCCATGACCCAGATATCTGTAGAGAGTAAATGGGATTCCTAGAGGAAGATAATATCAGGTTCTTGGAGGAGCAGGTATCGCCAAATCTGTCGTCTTTTATTAGGAGAGTTGAGGACCTTAACATTAAGAGTAATAAGTTTCATTGACAGGTTTGTGGTCATAGTGTCACTGGGAGTGTCCGTGAAGGCTGTTTTAGTCATGGGTGAGAGATTGGTACTCTCCTAGAGAGAAGAGGTAAAACTCGTGGGGCGTGTGACAGGCATTCCCAGTTGAGAGATCGCATATGAAAGGTTGTACGAGGGCCAATATGTCGGGCTCGACCTGCCCCCGATGTAGGAAGGGAAGAACAGGTGGGAAAGGAACAAATAAGGATGCACATGTTTTATGGCTGTTCATTGGTGCTCTCCCCAACCGCTGGTGTCCACTGTAGCCAGACACTACGGTCCTGAGACTCTTGGAGCATAGCAATGTCCATAGTCTATAAGTGGCATTTCAATGCGAGTTATGCCAAAACCCCTGTTACCAATGGAAAGGGTTTGGCACTGCAAATCCATTGATATGGAACATCATGAAGCTGGTCCACTGCAATCCACCATTGTAGTGTGAAGTACTGTCAACCACTACCCAATATTAACTAATGGGCAGGGCAATCCTCATAGGTAGTGAAAGCACACATAGGAGTTCCTCAATACCTGGACACGCATGCACTTATGCGCACCCCATCCTGTAATGGCAGGAGGGACACATAGTTTCCAGTACAAGTGGTGCCAGTGCGCCCACCCAAGTCCGCACAGCATACTGGACACGGGTTTAACCAGTATGTGTGTCTGTGCACATGCACTAACCGACATTGGTAGCTGGCACACACAATCCCAGGCTCTTTCTCTAGGAAGAGAAACGTTTTTTTATCTACTGAAAAGGCGTAGAAGCTGTCTAAAGCCAAGCTTAAAAGAAAACAAATTTTAGACTGCAGGTGGATAGACTTAAGAGGCCCACCCTTTGAGAATCATATGAGAAGCTTCTAGGAAATAGTTACAGCTTGTTGCGTCTTCCCCTTCTCTAATTGGAGAAGACAACTGGGTCGGCTTCATCTCTGTACTATATGTGGCGAACAATGAGGTAAAAAGGTCCCTCATTATGGGATATCGCATGTCTACCTATAATCCTCCCACCACAAAGGAGATTGTGCCCTCCATCTTGGCAATGCGACCTTACGCTGCTACTGGCCTGGATGAAGTTCCGAATTCAGTGGTAAAACAGGAAGCTACACTTTGGGTTTGATTATTATTTCTTGTCTTTACATTTTGTTATGTTAATAGGACAGTTCCTGTTTCATGGACTGGATGACCGTAATTCACCTGCAAGCTACCGCCAGATTGCCCTATTAAATGCGTTATGTAAAGTTTTCTCTAGATGTCTGCTGGCTCATCTTAATTCTTGGGTGTAGGACAATAAAATCATCCCACTAGAGCAGACAGGTTTCAGGGAAAAACACAGGACTTCAGATGATATAGCTGCTTTACAATTAATTAATGAGAAGTACATGATTACTAGAGGCTGTCCTGTATATTCCTTGTCAATGGACTTCTCCACGGCCTTTGATAAAGTGGATCGCCCAACACTATGGTAGAAGTTGTCTGATTTCGGCATTCCTGGAACTTTATCGCACCTAATTATCGCCCTTCACTCTGCTTCATGGTGCTAAGTCCTTCTAGGTGGTAATCGAAGACTTTCGAGGACGATTCCAATGGAAAATGTTTTAAAGCAGGGGTGTCTTCTTTCCTCGCTTCTCTTCTCTCTATACATTTCAGATTTGCCTGATTCTCATTCACAAAGCATGGGCCTACCACCTAGCATTGGGGGACGGCTAATATCAGGTCTTCTATGTGCAGAAGACATAGTGATTTTGGACCTTTCCCCCAAATGTCTTAATAGTTGACTGGGGGCTTTGCAACATTATGCTGACGCACACTTTTTGAAAATTAATTCCTCCAAAAGCACAATTCACCACTTCCATGGGAAGAAATATGCTAATTACCTTTGGTATTTAAGCTCCCTAAAATTGGAAGTGGTTAAGTCGTTCATCTTTTTGGGGAAAATTATATGCAGCAATTTGAGCGATATTGACCTCATTTCAAATAATGTGTGTAAGTCTTAGCACTAGGCAAAGGGACCTGGAGCATTTTATAGTACTGCCGGTAGAAGACACTTCTCTTATCTTTTGTCTAATCTATTCTGCCAAAATCCCGCTACCTTATTGTATGCATTGGACCTCATAGATATAGCAAGATTGTTTTTTTTTTTATAAAGTAGAGGTGCAGGTTTTCAGAAGACATATTCAGCAACACTTCAGCATCAGTGGCAGGATTATGGATTATAAGCATCTATATACATGGTTTGATGGTGGGCTTTCTGCCTTGAGAAGAGTGAAGCGGATACTCTGAGGTACTATATGAGAAAGGAAGTTCTTGTGGAGAAAAAAAGAAAAAACTTTATTCTACATGAATTTCACATCTGCCTTCGTCCAACTCCGACTTGACCAAAGCCTAGTGCTCTCTCCTCCCACCTCCCCACTAAAGGCCTGTTTAAAACAGGCTTCGCTGGCTCTAAGATTTTGCTTGGACAACGAAACTTGTAGTAAGAAACTGTATGTGACATGGCATTTACCCCATGGGGTTAGACATTTCTGGACACCTTTACTGTTACCACCAGTAAGCCCTGCAATCCTGCTGTGTGGGACATACTAGTGGTAACAGGAGGGGTTCTTGGCCCCCAAGGACCCTCAGCATCCAAGGGGACTTCATCCCCCAACCAGTAGAGCACCAGGAGGTGCGTTTGCAGAATAGTGGAGAAAGGGGACAGGCCTCTGACCAGCTCTCAGCAATTCCACTGTGTGGGACATACTGGTGGTAACAGGAGGGGTCCTAGGCCCCCATCGATCCTGAGCATCCAAGAGGACTTCATTCCTCAACCAGTAAAGTGCCAGGAGGCGTGTTTTCAAAGTGCTGGACAGGGACGGGTCTGCAATCCCTGCAACTCCAGAGTATCGGACTTACTGGAGGTAACAGGGGGGGTTATTGGCCCCCAAGGGCCCTCAGCATCCAAGATGACTTTCTCCTCCAACCAGTAGTGCTCCCAGAGTTGCGTTTGCAGAGTGGTGGAGAATGGGTGCGAGGCCTCTGACGAGCTCTCAGCAATCCCGCTGTATCGATGGCAGTTGAAAACCATTCATAAGTACACTGAAACTATAGAAATGCCACATATAAGTGATCTGAAAAGTTGGTAGCTATGTACCACTCACTTTAATGGCTCTGATTGTGCACCAGAATGATTTGATGTTCTTAGTTTTACAGGCTTTTGGTTTACGTTCTTCCAATTTTTAATAGATATTTTGTATGCTGGCCTGCAAGCTGAAATTTCCAGTGGATCTCTTGGCTTTGATGTCAGAGCGGCCTACAGTTGCGTTCTGACCTCCGAACAAGTACCATCAAACCACTTATGGGAAAGTTGGGCTGTGTTAGGTACTGGATTGTTGAACTTCTAGACATAGACCATCCAAAAAATCGACCAATGGAACATCAGGCACATTTGTAGACAGACAAAAATTTAAAAGGTGAAAATAACATAACATTACGTATATTTGTAAAGCGCACGTTCACCACTACGGGTATCTTGGCGCTGAATAACAGATGTTTGTTATTGAATATTGATGAACGAGTGACTTTTAAACACAATCCTTGTCAGATAGTTTCCAAACTAGTGCAAGACCGCCTGAGTGGAAGATAAATGATAATTATGCTTTAAAGGACAGTAATGACCTGGAGACGGAGAGAAAATGACTGCAGCACAAGGGTTATGATCACCAAAAGATTTTCCATAGTATCCCAAGAAATCAATTAATTCCAGTGCCCATGAGAAAGGAACGTATAGTCCATCACTGAGTAGCACCCACAACCCAAATATGTTGGGCTTAGGTACCTGCTTCTACATTCATGCACCAATGCAAATAGAAAGTTCCTGGCCTCTTAAATCACAGGGAACCAAAGGCAAAAGTGAAAATTGTAATCCCAGTCTGCAACTTAGCATTAAAATCTCCTCAAATAACCAAATGTGGCTTGCATGCATGAGTACTATTTGTATTATACAATTCATCAACAAATTGAAATAGGGATTTTAAATTACCAATGTTCGATTGAGTTAAATCATTATTGTAAAAGGTTATGTGATAAAACCATAAATCAACTGTGCATTTAACCCAAAACCCCCAAATGTGCTGAGTATACTTATTTAAGACTTTAAAAAAAAAAAATATTTCTCATATTTTATTAGAGATTTTTTTTTTTTTTACATGAACATCTTGGCGGTTCTGTTACAGGGTTAGCTGAATTGTTACAGGTACCATTTATACTTTGTTATGTAGGGACGTGCAAGTCCCCAATTTTTTAAGCGAAAGCTTATACCAAGTTGCCACACCCATTTTAGCCCGTCTGCAACGTGAGGGAATAGCTAGAATAAAAAGACAATCGAAACCATTAAAGAGTAGGTTCTAAACAGCCCATGTTTCTTGGAATAATACAATGTCATAACTGTCAATAAAGGCAACCCACTCTTTAGATTTCATTTTGGGTCTCAACCCTACAGTGTTTCAGCACATAAAGCTCATAGTAAGGATTGGTGTGTGTAATGTGTTAGCATGCATTTCGGTTGAGGAGGAGATGTGAGTTGAAGATATAACAACATCCGCTGGCAATACAGCTGGTCAGTCCAAGGCCCTGCAGGGGAGAGAATCTATTGTGCACACCTCGATGACAGGCTCAATAGAAACCAACAAACTCCCTAGTGGTGCCAGCTTCACTCTCATGGGAGAAGTGCAAGGAGGCTTATAAAAATAGCCAAGGGCAGGGACTTCAATGCATGAATTGGTCTTATATTGTAGAATTGGCTAGAGCTGGGACATTTGCCAAGATAAGCACGTGGCTGGAAGCTTCAGGGGAAAGGCTTAACACCGGCAACCTACTGGAGCTTGAGCTAGAACCTGGCATGAATTCTTCTTATATTCTAGAATTGGCTAGAGCTGGGACATTTGCCAAGATAAGCACGTGGCTGGAAGCTTCAGGGGAAAGGCTTAACACAGGCAACCTACTGCAGCTTGAGCTAGAACCTGGCGGACGTGAGGAGAAAAACATCTGCTGTGACATAGAAGTAATACTGCCTGAATGCGCAGGAAGACCAGTATTAGGATTTATGGGAACTGGAACATTTATGGCATTTACAGCATTCACATTCACATAGTTTACAACGAGTGTAATCAACACTGACTAAAACCTGGTAGAGAGTAGTTAAATCCCTGGTATGCTATAGTGGAAACTCCTGAACCAGGTAAACATTCTCCCGGGAGGGGTACCACCCCTTCGCTAATCTTGACTCAATCTTATCAACCCTTGATGTTACGGGAAGCAAAAGCTCTTTAAGCAGGGAACTGAGCCTAGAACAAAGCTCGTTCACCAAAGATGTTTTTCATGAAATGGGACCGGCTAAATCCAGACAAGTATTAACTCCTTTGTCCTGGAATCTGTGCTGGGAAGCTGCTTTTCTTCTGCATTTGACTGTAGGATCAATCGTCGGAGACTCAGAGGTAGAGGTTGATCCACGCATTAGACCTTTCTGCCCAACAACTTAGGTATGGTCGATAATCTCTATCGTAACAAAGGCTGCAAGAGACATCGGGGGTGGCAGGGAAGGATTCTCACCATAAAAGGAGAGTCTTCTTTCAGCTAACTCTATCTCCTTTGATATCACCCAGACTGCATGCCCAAAAAAATGATTCATAGTTGATCCCTTGGATGGTGCGTGTGTCGTACCTATTATCTTGTGCTGCTTACCCATGTCCAAAGCTGCTGTCAGTTAGAAGGTGGAGGTGAAAGGCAGTGGTCCCAGCTCAGCATTGTCCAGTTGTGTCCTGCACCGTAGTCTTCTCCAGCTGCTTAAAAGTGCGTAAATAGCACCTTTCAGGCAGGCCCCGACTTCAGTACACAGAGTTATGGGTGTTGGGATCCTCGACAACTGGACCCCAAACTCAGTGCTTAAATAGGTCAAATCTAACTAGACTGAAGAAAACCAGGATAACCCTTTCAGATCAGTAAAAACCTGTAGCAGTTTGGCTTTAGAAGAAAAGACCATTTAAACAGCAATAAGTTTCTTAGGACCAGGGAAAAGGACAACCTACCAAATAAAACAAAACCGGGAAGTGTGGAAAACCAATGAAGAAACTGTATGCAACGCTACAACAGCAGGAACCTTACAACTGAGACTTTGCATGGGCATATTTTTAATACATTTTATACATCACTTTAAATAAGTTTTAATACATAATAACATTTTTTTTTTTACTTTAGGCGGAAATTGTTTTTATTTAAACTTCAACAATTATTTCATTTTAAATTAAAATAAAATGAATAGTGCTGTATCATTTATTTTAATTTGGTGTAAATTCAGACTAAATATACAAATTTATACTTCACTTTAAATACTTTTTAATACATAACATTTTTTTTTACTTTAGGTAGGAATTGTTTTTATTTAAACTTCAAAAATTATTACATTTTGAATCAAAATAAAATGAATAGTGCTGTATCATTTATTTTAATTTGGTCTAAATTCAGACTTAATATACAAATTTGATTAATGTTAATATTTAACATCAAATATATTTACCATTTATTTACGTTTAATAAACATTTTTACTTTTCCATATACTCTGATGGTGTCGAAATATATGAATTTAATTCAACATTGTTTCGTATGTGGTTCTATTTTACGTCCCTGCCTCATTATTTTCTATGGAAGGGTTTTGCGTTATCAGTGGTTGGCCATGTTTGGTGCTGGACTTACTACTTCTCATTTTTGGCAGTAGTAACTTACACTTTTTAATTTGGCTCCTGTTTCACGGGGTGGAGACATTTCAGTTCAAAGTTTTGAGTAACTTGAGTAATAAGGTTACTCAAAGGTATAAGAGTAAACATGCATGTTTAGCTTATTCAGAAGTGTAAGTTGTCATTGTAAATTGGCCCAAAAGTGTTTCAGAATAGTTTGCTTTAATAATGATGCCATGAAAAGGATTTGTCATAAGATGATGCCCCCTAGAATATATTGCCACGACAAACATACTTTCTCAGAATGTACATCTATTATATTAATCCCCTTTGACTACTGTACCGGAGAATAATCCAAGTTTCTTCTCCGGTAGAATAGCAGGATACTATACAATAATATCTTACACATGACTGTGCAATGAGAGTAGCATGCTGTTCATAAGATTAATGTCCCTTGGAAATATTTCCTATAAATGAAGGCGACTTGTAAGGATGTGCCAGTCCTAAGCAGGAACCCCACTTTACCAATTCTCAGTCTATGTCCTTTAGTATCTACAATAACTGGAATGCATGGACTAAGACACCTGTACATGTCGCTTGGCCTCCAAGCCATTGTTTCACGGATGCCAACGGATGAGACTCACCTAGAGTCTTGCTGCATGCAAAGAAGGACCAGACTTGCTTCTGTGCAATTGAAACATTAACACACACAAATGAACTTGATTATGTTCCTCTCACATTGCTACAAACAATGGCAATCAATACAGAACAGAAAAAAGCCAACTTGAGCGTTCACAGATATTCATAACAGACCTCTTTTCCTTAACCTGCTCTAAAAATCCAGGAGTCTCTAAGGATATTCAATGGAGCCCCTGTCTCCTACTTAACCCACTCAAGAGCCTGGTCATACTTTAGAATCTCAATGGGGTGCAGCCCATCCTTCTCCGCCTCCTTGAGTCTTCTGATCACAGGGATAACAGGGGTAGTTAGACATCCCTTTTATCAGCGTCTCACAGTGCACACGTCTTATGATATCTTGGTCTCTGGGATGTACATGGAAAGTAATTTTCTCCTTGAACCTCTTCACACTCAGAGGCTTACAACATTTTCTAAGACTCAGGTCTACAATTATTCTCTAGAACTTTGGCATGCTTTCCAAGAGGATTCACAGCTACTCTAGGTTGTTTTGGACAGCCATATGCCCAGTTCAGCACACAATGGCCCACCTCTCAATAGACTTTGCTGGTCAGACTCAGATAGAGTATAAAAATGGAATCCCTCTTACTGGCCTATGCATTCCTAGGCGAGCCCATGGGGAATTCTTCTCTGACCTTATTGCGAGTGTGTCAGTGTAGGAGCTGTTAATTCTGAACCACAGGAGCTAAATATACAGAAGCACCATTAAATCTGGCGGTGCAAAATTAACAGGGATTTTGGTTTGAACCCTGGGAATCCGCCGTAGATTTGAGGAATTACTAAGGGAATTATTAAATCTGTGTCCAATACCCCATTACTTCGTCCTTCTCTCCCGAAGTTTATTCCAGTGATTTCAGTTGCTTTAGTCAACTTTAATTTCCTGGGGTAGAATGAGAGGTTTGTAGTAACACCCTGGTCCTTATAATTCCATTGTAAATTGCAAGCCACCCATCTTGAGAGTGATAGAGCCTTTATTCTTGACAATTCACTTGTTTGGTTTTATAATTTAGAGTAGTCAACTTCCTCTACACAGATGTAAATTTCCAGCATTTGATGGCTACATTGATGAAAATGGAGTGTTCAGCCGTTAGTGAAGGCTACAGCTTTAATTAGTAGGGACTTTACCTGTCCACCTCCTGAACCTTTGCTCCCTTCTGTTCCCATGTGTATGAACATGGTTTGCTCCTTCCCTTGCATCAGAAAGAAGGGCCTGTAAGAAGTGCAAGGGAGATTGGGGTAAAACTATTCGCCGGGGCATAAGGCTACTTATAAAGTGGCCTGAGGAAATACCATGCTGCCATTAAAGTAGTGCAGGCAGCTTATTTTGAATTTAAAATAAATCTGGCCTGCTACTAATGGTTTTGAAGAGATCATTGAGATCACCAAACCCTTTGGCATACAAGGCCTGTAGGAGTCGCATTACACCCATTCAAAAACTTTGCAATCAGCTCTAAGATTTCTTCAAGGACAAAATTCTTAAAATCCAGTCGAATTTGCTCGAGCTCCCAGTCTGCCTTGCATCACATATGAGTGCTGGGGCCTCCACTCACAAACAGGTGACTCTCTCTCACTTCAGCCATATAACATTGGAGGAGTCGCAGAGGCCCTACTTGAGTGCAAGTCAGGCTCACCAGTCGACCCCAATCCACCATCTTTGTGGTTCTTGTAGCAGAGACGGTCGACCTGGTCTTTAATTAATTAAAGCAGGCTAAGTTGGCCGTTTGATTTAAAAAACAAAAAAAACAACAAAAAACCCTCTGGGTGACCCTCCCAACTTTAGACCCATCTCTCTATTGCCTGCAGCCGCCTTGATGCTCAAAAAACTTGTCGAAAGTCGACCCACGAGTACCTGGAGTACATGGAGCAACACAGGCTATTGTACACCAACCTGTCTGGCTTTCGTCCCTGTCAGTCTGGCTCTCATCCCTGTCATAGCGTGGAGACAGCCCTGTTAGAAGGGGCAAATTACATCAAGTTGGCACACAACCAGGGTAAGACTGCCACCTTGATTATATTCAACCTGTCTGCGACATTCGACAACGAATCCTACTCTATTCTATGCATCACTTAGCTGATTTCGGGATCGTGAGTCTCTTGTGAATGCCTGGGCACAATCATTCTGGCTAGCCCCTTACTTCTCAGATTGAAAAGCTTTTAAGCATGGGGTGCCGCAGGGCTCTTCCTGGAGTCCCACTCTTTGTAATGTGTGTATGGCTCCTCCTGCCCCCTCAGCTGAGTCTTTTGGAATCCTCATCATTTCCCATGCAGGTGATACTCAGATGCTTCTCTCGGTGGAGAAGGGGGCATTAGCCTTGGAACCATCTTCCAAAGCCTGCCTATATGCGGTCTTCTGCTGGGTGCACATGAGCCAGCTGAAGTGCAATTCAGATGAGGTCGAGATTCTGCTGTTCGGCTCATTCAGCTCCATGTGGTGGGAGTAAAGCCGATCGGAAAGGCTACCATCTCCTCCTCCCTCTGCCAAGGTGGCGAAGAATCTAGGCTTTGAGTTCAACAACAACTGTCTTTTCAAGCCCAGGTGTCTGCAATTGTTGGTTCTTGCTTCGGATTTCCCCAGGCCTTCAAGACCTTTCTATATCTTTTACCTCTGCACTCTTGGAAGAGGTGTTTGGACCATGCTAATGCTTTCTCCCTCTCCTGGTGTGTCAGAGGGTCTAAGCAGGAGACTGCGCATGGTTCTGAATGCTGCAGCTCGCCTGATTCTTGGGTTACTTGGCGTGTGTCTATATCCTCTCAGCTGAGATCGCTTCACTAGCCCCAGTGAAAAAGAGGATTCCATGTAAGTGTTTGGTTCTGGTCCATCAGGCCCTCTGTATCTTACTGACAGATGTCATTCAGTTCTACTGTCTGAGTGGAGCTCTCGGGTCAGCATCTGTTGCCCTGGCACTGGTGCCTAGGCGTGAAGCATGAGAAAGGGGGCTGCTTCTTTTCTTATCTAGCTGCAAAGGATTGCAACCAACTCCCTTTGGCTCTCTGTACTATTGGTTCTCAACCTCTGTTTAAACAAATCTCAATCCATAGCTGTTTGCCTTGCCCTAATTGCCTGGGTCTCTCTTTTGTGTCTTTTTAAGTTCAGAAAAATTTATTAATAAGAATAAGGGTGTCAATACAAATTCACAATATTAAATGCATTTCATACAAGAGAAATCACTTTGAAAAATTGCTTCAAAAGGATTACATGGATCGAGCTCGAAAATAAAAAGCATGAAAAGCAAAATGGTATACATAAATCATATAGGATAGTAGAATGTCAAACATATTGAGAACGTATCAGGGGGTCAAGGGGGTTTTGAGACTTCTTGTTGAATTGGCTGCAACTGAAAGGTTCGACTGGCACATATATCAACATACGTTGTAACCAGTAACTATAACTCCAATCGCTTCGTTGCGATATGTAAAGGATATACAAAAGAGGTGTCCAACCCGTGATTATGGCAGACATTATACCACCACGCTTTATAAGATATTTTAGAAAAATCTTTCCAATTAGCTGTAATTTGTTGAAACGCAACTGCTAGTAACAAATCAATAACTTTGACATTAAGCGCGACATTTTTCCAACATGATGAAAGACTACCTAAAAAGACATGAGTATAGGAAAAAGAAATATTGGTTCTGAAAATCAAATTGATTTGGACCACACTTGTTTCCAGAAATTATGCACAATAGGGCAAGCAAATAGCATGTGAAATAAATGTGCATTTGGAGAGTCCAACAAGCATCTGAAACCTCCCAAGATCTTTTAATCAAATCGCTCGGTGTCAAAAAAAATCTGATATAAACAAAAAAAAGTGTCTGCGTGATATTAGCTGCTCTGGACGACTTACACATTTTTATCCAGATGTTATTCCATAAGGACATTGGCTAGGAGAGTGCAAAGTCACGCTCCCAATTCTCTTCTGTTTTGGATTTCTGACTAACAGCACCCGTACTGTGTAGGTAACTATATATGACAGAGGCCTTAGGTGGTGTTTCTAACAAAATGTGAAGTTGTGAAGTAGAAGTGGAAATAGTGGAAGGGGGATGCATCACGGATAGCTGGGTGTATGTATCCAACACAGCTTTCTTAAGCAAGGTGTATTTGTGAATGAATGAGGTAAACTAATTGATTGACTAAGTAATGAGAAAGGGATAAAATCTGACTGTGAGAAAAGCTGATATATCCAAATTAATCCTCTCTGGCGCCAAGTCTTCCAATAAAAAGGTTTATTCCTAATGAGTATGTTCTTGCTGTGCCAGATTGTGGAATGAAGGAAGGAGTTTACGGTGGTATGGGGGATGAAGAAGAAAAGAGGAGGAGTTTAGATGTTAGTTTAATTATAGGAGTAGATCGGGTTTGCGGTTTACGTGAAAAGGAAAGGTATTCGGCAAAGGAAAAGGGGGCGCACCCAATCTTTCGGCGGACATCTTCAGAGCCTGTATGCAAGACCTAGCTGCCTGGATGTCCGCAAACTGCCTTAAGCTTAACGGAAATAAGACCGAGGTGCTTGTCGTAGGGGGAGACCGATCGGCGTGGACGTCGGCATGGTGGCCTCCATGCCTTGGCTCAACACCTATCCCATGCCTGAAAGCAAAGAACTTGGGCATTTGGTTCGACTCCGACCTGACCTTCGGCCCTCAGATCAACCGGGTGGTCGGATCATGCTTTGGGACCCTCAAAAGTCTCAGGAAGGCATTGAAGTTTTTACCTGTAAAGGCCCGTCAAACCCTTGTGCATGCACTAGTCACCTCAAAGATGGACTATGGCAACCTCCTCTATCTAGGGACTCCGAAGAAGAATCTGAGCCGTTTACAGGTCTTACAGAATGCCGCTGCTAGGCTAGTACTTAGACTACCCAGAAGAGCCGCATCCTCGGTGGCCCTTCGGTCCTTGCACTGGCTCCCGATCAGAAGTAGGGTTGATTTCAAAGCACTCTGCATGTGCCATCGGATCATCAACGGGAGGTCTCCTCTCCCTTTGAAAGGACTGCTGACACCTTATGAACCGTCCCGCTCCCTCAGATCTTCTGGCTCGGGACGCCTTGTTGTCCCCAAGGTGTCCAGAGCACGGATGGGCGGAAGATCCTTTAGGTACCTTGCAGCCGTCAGATGGAACACATTACCCTTAATATTGCGTCTCGAACCATCTGAACTAATCTTTAGAGCCAAGCTCAAAACTACACTATTCGAACAGTAAAGTATTCCACTTCTGTAGGTTCCAGTTAGCAGCCGCTCCTTAGCGCGGGGACACGCCGCTGTGCGTCACCAAGCGCTTTACAAAACTCCCTAAATAAATAAAGAGACGTTCAATTGTAGTCTATAAAGGACAATCATCTTTGGGATCGCGTAACCAGAGGGAGGCCTGACGCAAAAGAAATGCTTTCTGATACTCCGGAAAATCAGGAAAGTTAACTCCACCTTCTGTCTTGGGACGTATGAGTTTAAATAGGGACATTCGGGATTTTTTATTGTTCCATAAGAAGGAGGAAAGAATGGAGTTAATCCTCTTTAAAAATTTGGTGGGAATGGGGACTGGTATATTAGAAATAATATATAAGATTATTGGGGACAACATCATCTTTATTGTGTCAAGACGGCCCCACCATGATAAATAAAGAGGATGCCACTTGGCGGATAGGTCCGAAACTTTTTGTGTACATTTAGTCATGCAAAGCGATACCGTGTCTGAAATTGAAGGGGTAACATGTAATCCTAAATACTTAATATGATTGGGACTCCAAGTGAAGTTAGAAGCACTAAAATCTGATTTAAAAGTGTACTTTGTTAAAGGCAAAATCTCGCATTTGTAATTGTTCAATTTGTAACCGGAGATATTAGAGTATTCACGTACTTCTGCTAGAAAAGCGGGGATTGAGTCATTCGGTTTAGATAAGAAAAGTAAAATATCATTGGCATAAGCTGCAAGTTTGATATGCGTATATGATGTTTGAAAACCATGAATGTTAGGGTTCTGACGTAGTTTAGAGAGAAAGGGTTCCAGGGCCAAATTAAAAAGAAAGGGTGATAGGGGACATCCTTGGCGCACACCTCTTCCTAAGTCAAAAAATTGAGATACTAAACCATTGGCACAAACAGCTGCTCAGGGATTAGAATAAAGAAGAGAGATTAGAGACATGAATTTAGGGCCAAAACCAAACCAATTAAGGGCATAAAACAAATAATTCCATTCAACTCTGTCGAACGCCTTTTCAGCGTCTAATTCAATCGCCACAAGAGGCTGATTTAAATGTGGAGATTTAGATAGAACATTAAAAAGAAGTCTTGTGTTATCAGTTATGAATCGCCCTTTGACAAATCCAGATTGTTCCATGCCCAACGAGTCTGGTAAATAAGAGTCTAATCGTATAGCTAAAGCTTTGGCAAAGATTTTGTAATCGATATCTACCAAGGAAATGGGTCTATAATTTTTTTCAATGTTTAGGGTCTTTACCTTCTTTGGGTATGAGGCAGATGTGTGCTTCTGAGAAGGAGCCGCCTAATGCATTAAAAGAATCTATAAGGGAATACAGTTTGGGCAGTACAAGTTTGGAAAAATGTAAGTAAAATTCAACCGTGAAACCATCTGGTCCTGGTGCTTTATCCTTTTTGAGGGTTTGGAGTGCTTTGAGCAGTTCCTGTTGTGTTAGGTTCAATTCTAAGGAAAATAAATCTAGAGGAAAATGTTGAGGTAGAAAAAAAGTGTAATAAGGTTGGGTTTCAGAGGCGTAGAGTGTTTTATAAAAAAGGGAGAATTCATTCAAAATATCAGCATCTTTATACTTTAAATCTGAGTGTGCATCAAAAATAGATTCGATATTTAATTTATTATGCCTAACTTTTAAATAATTGGCCAAAATTTTCCCCGATTTATTCTTACCCTCATAAAACTTTGCACTAGATTTTAACAGATATAAAGAGGCATCTTCTGTAGATTTTTTTTGTTAAATTGCATCTTAGCCTCAATGAGGGCTGTTAAACAGTCTTGCGAATGCGAGGTATAATAAGAGTGCTCCAGTCTCTTAATATCCTGAAGAAGGTCCCTGGTTAGTTTACGGGCACTTTTTCGTTTTTTTGCAACATAACCAATTATGAAATCTCTTGCTGCGGCCTTGAATGTGTCCCATAAGGTGGAAAAGGGCATGGATTGCGTTTGATTCATCACAAAGAACTCTTAAAAAAAGCTAGTAAAAGAACCAGTAAACTTTGGATTCAAAAGAAGAGCATTGTTAAAACGCCATCTTTTAGGACCTGTGACTTTTGGTAATATGTCAATGTTCATTGAGACAGGGGCATGATCTGATAATAAAATGGGACCAATTTATGCATTAGTGAGGGTTTGTTCAATGTTATGAGAGACAAATATGTAATCATTCCTGGATTGAGACTGGTGGGAAGGAGAATAAAAAGTAAATTCTTTAGTGGTGGGATTACAGAGACGCCAAGCGTCAAAGAGTTTATGTTGCGTAATAGCTTGGCCAAAAGATTTATGAGGTCTATTAGGGATACAAGTGAATTTAGAGTTCCTATCTATGAAGGGATCGAAGGTCTGGTTACAATCCCCCGCAAGAACAAAGTTATCATCTATGCAACGAGTAATGCGTTCGGTCAACGAAGGCCAGAAGGAGGGTTCACCACAAGCAGGGGCATAAACATTTAGAAAAGAGACTGGAACACCCTTTAGAGACAATTTAACATTTAGCCATCTACCATTGGAATCTGAATCTTGGGATAAAAGTGAATACGAGAGAGATTTGCGACACAAAATCATTACTCCATTCCACTTGCCATCCCCTGGGGAATAGAAGACTTCACCAACCCAACCTCTTTTCAATTTTAATGATTCAGTATCCGAAAGGTGAGTTTCTTGTAGGAAAACGATATCAGCATCTAATTTGGCTAGGTAAGACCCTTTGCCTTTTAATAGGGGAATTTAAACCCCTAACGTTCCAAGTAATACATTTCAAGGACATAAGTTATGAAAAGACAAATTGATCCAGAAATATGAAGTGCAAGCCCATTGCATTAAAATAATAGTGAAATATGCAAGATAATAAGAGAAGAAGAAAAAAGTAATAGTTAAAGCAATGTCACAGTAAAGATGAGTATGGAAAACTGAGAAAATAACAAAGTGAAAAAGACCAGAAGAAAATAGGAAGAGAACGACACCCAAAGAAAGACTAAGAAAAGGGCTTAGGGAAGGGGGTAGGATAACATCTAGGGAAACCAATAGGATGAGAAAACAGTAGGAGAACATACCTACAAAAGGAAAGTCAGGAAAACACGATCAGGACGAACACGAGGAGGAGGGTGGAACCACATGAAATAGGCGACACATCCAGGGTCGGCTAGACGGAAAACCAGGGAGACGTCACGAAATAAGGATAAAGAATCTGTGGAGACAAGAAACAATAAAGTTAGGAGAGTGACTGGGAAGAACGCTAATAGAAATTGCTAATGATAACAATAAACAAGTTTATAATAACATTTGTAACTTAGAATACAGATAAATGTAACAAGTATATAAAAACTGGAGACATCAATTCATCATAAAAAGAAAAAAAAAACAACTTTAGATGAAAAGATAAACAAAGTCCATTGAGAACCAATCACAGAGAGACAAAAATCATGTGAGAAGACGGACATCCATGGAAAAGAGTGGTAAACCAGCAACGGACAAAAGAAGTCTCTGCGTGGAAGCACGAAAGTGCTGCTTATTTGTTGCAGAATGTTAAAGCGTATTAATGCCTCTTCCAAGTGAGTAATGCAGATATCACTATGGCTGTGCGTTGCAAGGGCTCAATAACAGAAGCTGCGCACTGGAGAAAAACATGCAGATAAAAGCAGGAGTCAGCAAGCGAAGAGCAATAGCATCAGATAGTGCTCTGGTGCATAAGACATAAGTTCACCAATTCCTGAAGACAGCACCACAAAAAAGCATTGCAGCAGCTCCTGATAGAAATAAAATAGCTACCCTCTTATAGCACAATTTGGTTAACTGGGCAAAAAATTGTCAACCCAAGCGTGAGGGGCAGGAAAGAAGGATTGTCTGGGCAGAATAGTGAGACAGATAAGCCATTACAGACCCTGCAGCATCTTTAGAACGAAGCAGCCAGGAAACGCGCCATCGCGCACTAAAAAAAAAAAAATGGTGGCCGCAACAAAACTGAGCTGCCTCAGGACTTACTGACAGGAATAAATCCTCGAAAGCATTGTTTGTGGAGATACCGGCTGCAGCATTACCCTCCTAGGGTCTTCATAGACAGAAATTCGTCTCCTGTTCCGCAAAGAGCAGTTTGGCAACGTGAAGTCCGCCGAGGAGACCGGAGAGCCTCACCCGAGTGCCGCCATACTTCGCGGGCGCCAAGCCACGCCCCCCCTTCCTTTTGTTTCTTCACCTGTCAACCCACTGCACCCGGACACTCCAAGGAGTAGCCAATCGCTTTACAAATCCCTTCAAAATGTACACTAATGGGAGGGGCTAAACAAGGTGTCCTGGCTGGGGCTAGGTCATGGTTAACACATCTAGCAGCTGAGCCAACCAGACATAGAAACTGCCCACTAGGTGTCAGCCCAGCTCTGTGAACTCTTGTGAGCACAGAGTCAATATTTGATAAAGGCAACTTCTGTTACTGACTCAAGGGATCAGAGGGTGAAGTGGGGTGTGTTGGCTACAGTTGGGGGGTCTTGAACAATGTACAGTTTTAGCAATGTAAACACTGACATCCTGTGCTAGGGGCTCTTTGTGAATGTGGATTGCACTGCTGTTCCTGCATAATGTCGCACTGGGGAACGGACAGTGTGCACAAGACAGACAAGTGAACTGTTCTCTGTTTCATTATGTATCCCACCATTTGCAATGCTATGTTATACTGCCAATAAGCCGAGTGCATCCAAAGCCGGACTGGTTCTGAAGATACTTACATTTTAATCTTGTTTGGTTTTGCTATAGGAGGGAATTCAGGGAGCTGCTGAAAAAGTTTGGCTGCCACAGTGACAGCGGGTCTTCAAGGAGCTCCCCAACCATGTTCAGCGGAGGTGAGATTTACTTCACTCAGGCACGATCAGATTTGACTTGTGTGTCACGTGACTAAATATCGTATATAATATATAATAAGGGCTTAGGATATTGGTATATAAAATGTCTATGTGATTAATTGAGGGAGAGAGGTTTGCAGGTGTCATGGCCCAGAAATGCAGTTTCATTGCATGTGAAGTGACACCAGGGCCCAGGATTCTTAGGAGCCCAGAACACCCCACTGTGATCTGCCAGAAGAGAAATGGGTACAGCATTCCCTTAATCATTCCTTAGAGAGCTGTAATTAAATGGATGTGACGACTTGGGTATTCAATACACAAGTAGAAGGGGGTTATCTAGATAAAGGGCAAGGTTTGATGTGGCATTGACACCAATATTTCATTTACCTCGAGGCTAAGGATTACGCAGCTATGAAATTTGTATTGCTATATCTATCCATTCTCTTTCTGTGTGTTCGTCCTCTGCATTTCTCTGTATGGTTGATTGTATGCTGTCTTGTTTGATTTGTGATGTGCTGGACTGTTTCTGCATCTGTTTGTTTGTTGCTTATTTTTGTCAGCTGCTATGTGTTGGTTTGGCATGGTACTTAAGTCTCACTCGCATTTCTTATACAGTCTGCCATTCCAATCTCTATGTGAACCTGCAGGGGCGGCTCCTCCATTAGAGCGGAGGAGCGTCACCCCACTGCTTTCTCGTAGTGCGAGAAGCAGAAACATAAAATGGTATTTTAAATACCTTTTTATGTTTCTGCTTCTCGCGCTGCGAGAAAGTAGAACAGTATGCCTGGTTGGGGGCGGACGGGTGGGCGGGTCGGGGAGGAGTGGCTTGCCCAATGATGTGGGTCCTGACTGTTTGGTCGGCCCCCTGGGGCTGACCAAACCCGTCATGCCCACTCTGCATTTTCTCTATGTAGGTTGCATGCAGCCTACATAGAGAAAATGGTCTCCCTACAGGCAGCCAGCTAGGCGCCGTCCGCAGCAATCACAACGCTGCCATTGCAGCATTGTGATTGGCTTAGGAGAGGGGAGGGAGGATGCCTGCTTCCTGATGTGGCACCCGGCCAGGAGCAGAGGTAGCGTGGGACCTGGTAAGTTAAGTTTTGAAATGTACTCTTAAATCCCCCCGTGCGAACACTTGCGTGACCCCCCACCCGCTAGTCATGCGAGCTGCGACTGTTCATACTTACACCTTGCCAACTAGACACCTAAAGTCGACTACAGACTACAGCTCCATTTTGGGGATGATTTCATTCACAACATTCCAGCTTGTTCCCTTTCTCTCATTCCCTCCCTTCTATTGTCCTGCTACATCCATCAGTTTGAGGTGGTGTTAGATATAAGATAAAGTACCTCATATTGTACATTTTAAAAATAATGTAAGTAACTTGAGGTCCTGCTTAAGGTCATCGAACACCAAGGTGACTTTAAATATCCTTTTTAACAGGGGGCAAGGTTGAGGGGGTGTGGCCAACCGCCTAAGATGGCAGACACATAAGTGCAGAGCTTCCGGGCTAAGCCATTTCATCCTGATTTATCCTCATGTAGTGGCTTCATTCTGCCACTACATAAAGATGCCAGATCTATTACTCATCTTCGCGAGTGTCAAGCCTGGATTGCAATCGTGCGGCCTGTAGGATGGACCTGTGGCTGAGCTTTAGAGGTATGTGGCGTCAAGCAGTTCTGCTGATGCCACTGCAGTGGTAACTCTGCTCCTACACTGACCGCTCCTACCGAAGGTGCTCTGTGGAAACACCGGCCAAAGGAGACAGTAGAGGAAGGGCTGGCCTGCGACTGGGCCTGCACTAAGGGCTGCGTCGGAATGGTGGCAACTAGCACACCCTGAGGCGGCTGCCGCTGCCTGCAGCAGAAGGATCACTCTGAGAATCGTGGGTGTCGTCGTGCGCCCGGGATTTGGCCGACTGCCTGGGACGACAAGAGACATCCACCCCGGTATGAGGTGGCGGCACCCATGAGGGCCTCTGGACCCCGTGCCGCCCCTGCCTTCTCCTGCGGGCAGGCGGGCCTATACCAGGTGCGAATTGGGACATCTATGGCCCTCCAAAGGGGGGGGATTCCACTTAGCCGAAGGATGTTGCATCGGCTGTACTACTTGATTACTACCAGCGGGTGAAGCTGCTTGGTTTGGGACCCCCAGAACCAGACCCCTGCCACTGAATGATATGGACATAATATTCCCCCCCCCACCCACTCTTTGAGCATACACTGACTCCCACTGCCCCGGTACAACTGAAAGACAGTGAGGGAGGGGGCACAGTGTGGTGGGTCCCCTCCTCCTGACCGCACTGGTGCAGCAGAGACCTGATGCAGGCACCCTGGACCATAAAGTCAAAAATGACTCCCATCCATTAGGAGACCTGAGGTAATGTCACATTCAGTCACAGAGCTGTCTCACATGCTTGCGGCAACCGGCACTGCACTGGCTAATTGTGCAATGCATTTGACTGACTGCCTCCCCCCTCCCCCGCCCCCACTCTTGACTGCCAGTCTGCAGGCCGTGGACTTTGGGCCCAGCCCCAGAACAACATTGCCCATTTTAGAACTGTACTATTTCAGGTGAAAACAGAACTGCAACACTACGGGCGAAGGCTGTGGCGCTGTGATCACCTGTTGTTCCTTCTCCCTGTGGCCTGCTTTGGGATGCTCAAGGAGAATGCCTATCCTAGTACACCAATGAGTGTGCAAGTCGTAGTGACTGGTGAAGATTCCAACCCCTTGGGGATGTGGTGAGACACCATGGGCCACATGAGGGGAAAGGTAATGGACTCTAAGGAACACGGGCACCAGCAGACCAGGGAAGCTGAGGGTTCCTTCACCGAACGCACGGGGGAGTGCATGCTCCCACAGTGATAAATCCACCAGCTGACAAACTAGATTTCATTTTGAAGGAAATTTGAAACTCCAGACTGTTGATTGAACAGTGCCTGAGTACCCTGACTACAATCCTCCCTCTCCTCAAGGCGGATCACAGTAAACTTGCAGATACCGTAAAAAACACAACAATAGTGATGGCGGAGGTGGTCCTGCAACAGTAAGAACATGCAAGCAAATTGACGCAACTCCAACGCCAGGTGGCCACACTACAGGGCCGTGTGTAAGATGCAGAAGGGCGTGCGTGCTGAAATAACATGAGAATTAATGACCTCCCTGAAAATTGTTAAAGACCCAACACTACTCTCTTCATAGAAAAATGGTTGCAGACCGGGTAGCCCCAGAGGGGCTCACAGAGATATTCTGTGTGGACAAGGCACACTGGGTCTCCTCAAAGAAGCCGATCCCGGGGGATACACCACGCCCCATAGTGACCCGCATCCTCAATTACAAAGACCAAGACACTGTCCTCAGATGTGCATGAGAGAAAGCACCTCTACTCTATGATAATGCACGCATTTCTTTGTTCACAGACTATACATTGTTGGTTCATCGTCAAAGGGCCTCTTTCCAAAAAGTGAAAAAGCATCTCAAATCTCTAAACCTCAAGTACGCTTTGCTCTACCCAGCCCAACTAAAGATCCTTTATGATCAAAGAGTCTTTTCTTTGAAACACAGAGTTCCCCCTGGGCATGGCTTGAGGATACATTCCCGGAAAAGACCCTGTCCCAGGAGCAGGTCCAGGAGGGAAGACGGATAGCGATACAGTGGCCACTGCACTCCGGGACGCTGGGCTGCAGTCTGCCAAGGAGTCATCGGCAGACACCACGGTGCATTTGGACTTGGAGAACAGTCTAACCCTTTTTCCTATTGTAGCTCCACAGATGTCACATGAGCTATTGGGATGCTGACTTATTTAACAGTTTTTATGTGGTGCATGAGGGACTGTAAGGTCCATTTGATTGCATGACCTGTACTTTCATCAATTGCACACATGTAACGTAAGTAAACTAATGCATGTAAATGAACAGGTGTTGCCCCACTCACTAACACTTTCTTCTTTCATCACAACACTGTTTCTGATCACCAAAACTCTACTTCTTCAACTATTGCTAATTACTAGGTTGCGGGGTCTGCTCCATACCAATAAGAGACGGCGTACACCCAATGGTTGCGCCGGAGGTCTCAATGCTTAAAACTACCCCACTAGCAAAAGCACACTGTTCACTAGAGTTTCATTGGTTAACTCAGAAGGTTTGGGCGGACAACGTTTATATGTCACACCTGGTATTGGAATTTTACAAGTTTTTGGGTTTAGTTAGTTTAGCTGGCAGGCCCTTCATTGCTACCACAAGGATACAGACTTCCAAGCCCCCCATGATTGGGGGATTTTCCCCATATATCCACATGGCTGCTGCAAGCTTAAATAACATAGTGACATAGAATGTCCGGAGCACAGGCTCTAAACATAAACGTCATAGGCTCTATGCACAACTACGCAGGCATAAGGCACAGATAAGTTTTTTGCTGGAGGCGCATATCACTAATGCCAAGGCATTCAAACTGGACAAGAGGAGGGGACAAATATTTAACACATTTTATTCGGTGTGTGCAAGGGGGCAGCGGTTTGGATCAAGACAGGGATACCATTTAAAGCTCTTGAGGAACGCATAGACAAGAATGGCTGCTACGCCCTCCTTCGGGGTGGACTCCATGGTAGGCAAATCGTACTGTGAAGCATATACGCCCCAAATACGTTGCATGCACAACTTACCAAAGCACTCGCAGACTGGACTATGTACCCCTGGGTAGTCGAGTGTGCTGGATATAAACTTGGACCGTTCACACCCTCCTTTACCGGGCACAGCTTCCATTCGACAGGCCAAGGTGCTTCACACATGGGTCTAAGGGTGGACTATTGCAGATGCCTGATGTAGTAAAAATGTTGACATGCGGGAATACTCCTACTACTCCCCACCACACAGACTACATACACAACTAGACCATATCTTCTGTACCACCACCCTTTTATACCAAATAACGCACACCTCATATCTTGGGTAAACGATATTAGAATACAACCCCCTAGAACTTACTTATTCTGTGGTCGGATTCCTACACCACTCCCCATTTGGAGGCTTAGCCCCTACTTGTTGGAGGATGGGGTGTTTCTTGACAACTTATCCACCACCTTCAACAGTTATTTTTGTGAAAACACCAACACAACCTCTTCTCGATTAACTGAGTGGGAAACATTTAAGATTGTCATCAGCGGCCCTTCGATATGTGCCGTGGTGGGGGTACGTCAAACAGTCCATATCAAACTGAAGTCAGTAGAAGCGACACTGGGCAAACTGGAATGGGCAGCCATGCTAGATGCACAAAATGCTGGAAGGCTCTAGGGTGCAGGCATCAATTATGCGGAGCTCCAAGTGTACATACAAAATATACACATGGCTAATAGATCAGGCCCACCACTTGCCCAGATGCTGAAACCAACTTCCCCATCGACCTCCATACTAGAAATAAATACTCCAGCACAGGCCGACGTTACTACGCAGTTAGAGATCAAAACTGCATTTTGTGACTATTGTGAGTCACTATATGGGTCTCCTCCATCTATAATGCCTTATGAATTGGATGACTTCCTAGACAGCTTAACGCTCCAACGGGTCACTGCTGCAGACAGGAAGGCTTTGGCCGGGCCAATTACCTCTACAGAGATAAAAGAAGCCATCAGGGAACTACCCCGTAATAAAACTCCGGATCTGGATGGCTTACCTGTACAGTTTTATGCTACATTCACTACCCAGTTATTCCCCCAGTTAGAATGGCTCTCTCAGGCAGAGCTGCAGAAAGGTGCCTTGCTCACCAATACAGTACAAGCCCTGGTGACCTCACTACCGTAACCCGGCAGAGACTCCACAGATATTACAGCTTATCGACCCTTATCTTTACTAAACACGGAATTTAAGATACAGAGCAAGGTGCTGGCCTGTGACTTCTTCCATTACTGCCACGACTTATACATACGGACCAGCGTGGATTTGTACCAGGCTGGAGCATCTTCTTTATTATATACGGAGATTCTACCACCTAATTGGTGCCACCCTCCATGAGCTGTATGTGGCAGGATGTATTTCACTCGATCTATGTAAGGCGTTTTACTCTCTAAGCTGGGAATATATGTTGGCTGCCTTGCGTAAATATGACATCCTTCTGCTGGATTAAATTGTTATATGCATCTCCATATATCTAATGCATATTCAATACACAGGGACATGACAGGGTTTCCCAATATCCCTAACATTGTTTGTCTTGGCGTTAGAGCCTCTTCTGCAGCACCTCCGCCGGGGGACCCCTGGTTGGGGTATCCCAGTAGATCCTACTAGACATGCAGTGTCTGCTTACGCCGATGATATAATATTGTATGACAGTAACCTCACTGTTATCCTCCATGCAGTAGCGGATACCTTTTCATTATTTGAATGTATCTCTGTATTGGCAGTAAATGCAAACAAATTGCACACCTTATACTTTACAAGCGACCCTCAGCCCCCAACCGCTGCATTTGGAGACCAAACACTTACTGTTGCGTCTAACACTTTCAAATATCTATATATACAAATATATTGGACGGCCCATGACGTATTGGAGGGGAACCTTCCGAAAGCGATCACCTCAATGCACTTACAGGTGTCCTGGACAACCCTCTCACTCTCAATTGCTGCGCGCCGAGCGATCTCAAATCTGGTGATGCTCCCGGGTGTGTTGTACTACTTTGCCAACCTACCTACAATGGTCCGGACGCATTTCTTCACAGCGTTAAACACATTACTGATAGAACTGGTCTGGGGAGCTGGCAGGAGGTGGGTGGGACTACCGAGACTGCAGCTACTGTCTGGGGAGTGCCAGATTTTAAATCATATTGTATGGTCGCCCAGTTGCAGCGGCTTCCGTATTGGTTAGCAGGCCAAAACCTGCATGACATTGCTTTCACGCCCCAAATACTCTCTCAAGGTGCCCTACACAAGCTGCTATGCCCCAAGGCTTGGGCTCCTGCTACAGCACCCCTACTATTAAAAATTGCCCTTGAATACTGGTAACGGGCTCTGAAATATGCAGACCAGACTGTTCCTTATGCTCCTAACATACCCCTGCTGGGACTCCCTACTCCAACAGGCACGTTGACACGGACTATGTTCTTGGAAACACACAGGTGTAACAATGATACGGAAGCTGTTTGGGGATGGTATGCTGTTGAATCATGCAAATATTGTACAGTACATAAAGTCACACAGGGCCCCGGACAGAGCAGAACCCACGACTGAGTGAGAGGTGGTAGCGAGATCGGGGGAAGTGCCTACAGGACACGGAATGGACAGCCATACTTGAATTTCCAAAGAAATTATCCTGTAACTCCAGGTTCAAATTCATGCAGTTTATGATACTGCTCAGGGCCTAGCTCACACCGCACCGATTGCCTGCCACATGTCCAAGATGCCCGGAGCAAGACGTGGACCTCTTCCGCATGCAATGAGCATTTCCTTTGCTCACTTTTTACTGGTCACAAGTAGGCTAAGCACTGCAAGAAACACTTGGGGGGAGGGGGGGGGGAACAACTGGAGACTAGCAGACGGCGTTACCCTGACCCAAAAAGGACAGGGGCATACAGAATTTGCTGATTTAGCACTTCTTCTAGCGAAGCCCTTATGATGAAAAAATGATGAAAATCTGCTGCCCCTCCAAATATAACAACATGGAGGGAGGACGTAGTGCAGTGGGGCTGGGCGGAGGGAGGAGCACTTTGCAGAGAAGAGTATTGGGGCTTAAGGAAAGTACCAATTGCAATAGTGTGGGACACCTGCCTAGAGACCTTTAAAAATCTGGATACACCAGATACAGCTACACCAATTGCATAAATCCTAGCTTGAGTAAGTCTCATAGGCTTTTTGGAACGATTGCTGTAAACATTCTACCGCCTGCATAGAGACTGCCTAACACTGAGCACACACCCTTACATATTCCATGCACCCTGGACATTTCATCAAAAAATAATATACTGTACTTCATTGCATGCAGGCACTTGTAGCGTTTGAGTTACCCAATGGTCCTTAAGATGTCAGCGTTGTATGTTTATACCTGCCAGCAAGTGGGAAAGGGGGCAGGGGAGGAAACGTTTAGGAGAACATTTTGTTCTATGAGTCCTTACTGTCACATGACACAATCCACTTGGCCATGTATACGTATTTATTTCACAATTAACGTCTGGATATTATTTGCTTATATATGTATCATAATTGTGAGACTTGTATACACCATCCGAAAACCTAATTCAGTTTGTGCAAAGAAAAACAGGGGACATGGTTGAAAGACGATTGAGCAGGATGCTTCTGCTTGATCTCCTTGCTAGGCCTTGGTGCCCATTTAAAAATCCTTAGTCGTCCGCATAGGCAGTCAGCCCAAATTGACACAATGGAGGTACCAACTACAGTGAAGCAGTTATATGCATGTAGCACTTGATGTTAGGAACCGAGGCAGCATTAATCACCAAACACCTTTTAAAAAAAAAAAAAAATGTATTTAGTCCTCATATAACATCAATAAGCGTATTCAGATTTGGTTAGAGCAGGCAATTCAGAGGATTTTATCAGGACATGCGATTCCACCACAGATCTTTCTCTGACGTCGTTTTTTCCACGCAATCCTTACCCCTTTATCTGCCCAAATAAAACGGCACAACATCCCTTGTAGTTTTTAACAATGTCCACGTTGAACTCCAAAGTGATTGTATCGAAAATAAATGTAAACTTAGGTACAATGGAAATTTTCAATAAATTTGATCTACCTAGGAAGGATAAAGGGAGACTTGTCCACGTTCTCAGTAGCTTTATAGTTTTTTTTGTTTTTCCTTTAAGAGATTTATCTGAGCCAGGTCACTAAGATTCTGTACCACCTGAATACCCAAGTATCTAATCTCTTGTTTCACCAAGGAGCTAAAACAGTTATTGTTCCACTCCATTATTTCAGTTTTTTAGTGGTTTATAAGGTAACCTGATACTTTACCAAATTCCTCTAACGTTTTAACAATCTGAGTAGGATGTTTCCATCTCACTGGTATAAATCATCTGCATAAAGACCCACCTTCTTTTCCCAGCTTCTATATTTAAAAGGTCTAATATTTAAATTTGCTCTTATTTTTGTTGCCAAGGTGACAAAGGTCATCCCTGACGTGTCCCGTGTTTGATTTTTATCTGATCCGTGAGATTCCCATTTACCAGAATTCTAGCAGTGGATTATAATATATCGCTGGCACTGCTCTTGAAAATTTCTCCCCTAAATCATGTTGCCTAATCAACCACTGTAGAAAGGGCTAACTGACCCTATCAAATGCTTTGGCGGCGTCGAAAGTAAGGATTGTCAGAGGGGTTTTACTTGTTATGGCTAGGTCTATTGTTCCATTCAATTCCTGGGTCAAATCATGCAGATGTCTCCCCTTTATAAAACCCTTTTGGTCAGGATGTACTAGTTGACCAATAACACACTCTAATCATTTTGCCAATATTTGCGTATATATTTTATAATCTGAGTTTAAAAGAGAAATCGGTTTGTTTGATTCGCATAGTTTGGGATTTTTATTTGGTTTTAGTATAATGCTAATTGTTGCTTCTTCCCAGGAGCGTGGTAATTATTTTCCTTCCAAAAATGCACAGTTTATCAATTTCTTAAACCATAGGGCCAGTTCCTCTTTAAGAACTTTATATAGCTCATTGGGGAGACTGTCTGGGCCTGCTACTTTCTCTTTTTCCGTTCTTCCCATTCCTAGTATGACTTCTTCTAAACTTATCTCTGCACTTAGTAGTTCTGTTGAAACGGGAGTCAACCATGGGATATCTGTCCCCTCAAAATAGCTCTGTGATTGATCTTTAGATATAACTAAGTCTTTGTTGTACAAGTAAAGAACCATGCAAAGGCCTCCTATAATTCTTTGTCTTCCTTTCACAGTCTCGCTGATTTGGGATCTAAACTTTCAGCAATATTATTCCTACTCATTTCCACTTTAGTTTTCCACACCAGAAACTTCCCACAGCCTTCTCCGTATTTGTAGTGGAAAATCTTACTAGCCTCTGATTTCTTTTTAATTTCTTCTACTAGAAAATTGGATAATCTAACTTTCACTTCCTGTAGATTACCCCGTATTAGAGTCTGGGCTTGTGTGTTCAAGGGGTTCTCTAACTCCTTAGACCACTTGGTTATATTATATTCTAATTTCTCGATTTTGACTTTTCTCTCCCTAATCTGATTTATTGAGAGGCTGATTAAACGTCCCCTATTTATTTTTATTTTTATTTATTTTTTTTAGTTTTATATAGCACTGGCTAGACCCGGAGGTATCAGAGTGCTTTACATAAGGATCCACAAAATTGCAAAATTACATCACTTACATGTTACAACAGTTCCAAGAAAACATTTCAAGAGCGTTGGAAGATGAGGTAAATGGAACTTAGAAGGTTAAGGGGTGGGGTAAGGGTATAGGAGGGAGAAAGGATGGAGATAAAATGGATGGAGAGACGAAGGAGAGTCTGGCCAAAGTCCGACTGGGTAGGTGACGGCCGAGGGGGAAGTCCACAGCCCATCTCCTCTATAGCTAACAGGTAGCTCTACCGGACATCAGTCAGGCGGCTTTATGTGTCCCAAACTATGTGCATCGGGGCTGAGAGTCTGTTAAACTGGAAAAATTCCTTTGTGTCTTTCTTTGAAATTTTGACTACGTTGGTATTCATTAATAGTACACGATTAACGTCGATCTCTTTTGGGTCAGGGGTTGATTGAGTATAAGTGCCAAACTGACCACTGAATGATCTGATAAATGCTCTACTATGTGTTTTATGTTGGAAACTTTATTGCCAATTCTGCTAGCAACTAAAAAAATCGATTCTTGAAAAGTGCCCATATTTTTTGTTATTAAACGTATATCTCTTATCCTTGCTTCCCTTTTCCCTCCAAATATCTATTAAACCCAGGTTTTCCATCATGAATTTTAAAAAAGATCAAATTTTTGGAGTGTTAACTGTATTCCTGGGGGACGATTTATTAAGGATTGGGTCAATCAGAACATTAAAGTCCCCCCCAATATAATTGGGACATGTACATCCAGGAGGGGGTTATATAGGTCCTGAAGTGGTACTGGGTTATCGGTATTGGGGTCATAGTATCCTACAACTACAAGCCAGTTATCATACAATTTAACTTTAGCTATGGCCCATCTACCCCTTTTATCTACCATACATTCCACCAGGTTTGCTTTAATAGATTTTTTAAATAGAATTGCCACCCCTTTTGTGCAGCACTCCTGATCTGTACACACATAGTGTTCAATCCATTTTAGATTTTTTAAAACGTTACTCCATTCTCCTTTTAACAGATTTTTTTTGTATTATTAGTATCTTGATATTGTGCAGCTTCCTGTATTCCAGAATTTGTTACCGCCTTCTAGCAACCCTTAGACCATTAACATTCCAAGTTAAAATGTACATCGCCTTGTCTTTAAATACCCCTATCATTTCCTGTCTTAGTGTATACAACTAAGAAGTATAGAGTCCCTGTCCCAGAGGAATCTGCCGCTTTTGTGTCAATGAGGATCTTATTTATTATTTTTTCCCCTCATGCTCCCCCACCCTGTGCTAAACAAAAAGAAAAAGACTTCCTACGTGAGTGTGGCCTTCCCCCCATCCCTCCCTGGGGAATACTCCCTTTTATCTTCAAGTGTCCTTTTTAGGGGTACTTTTTAGGTCTCGCCTGAGCCAGCGCATACGCTGCTCTGCGAGACATTTAGTAGGTGGGTTTTTTTTAAAGTGCTGCCACAGGCTTTTGGTGGCCTAAAGCTTGCATGCACGTGAGCGTGCACGCGCGCAGCCGCCATCTGTCTTTCCTCCGTTGATCGCGATCACTTTCGCGGGCCGCGCGGCCATGTCACTTTCACGGCCGCGTGGCCAATGCTTGTTTACTTTATGGGAGTCACTGGGCCCTTACCGCACGCGGCAGGACGCTCACATCAACGTCTATTGGTCATTGAGTTAATTGACATATGTAGAAGGTGCGTGGCACAGCCTCGGACAGGTTGGGCGAGGGTGGCATATGAGGTCCGACAGGCCTTTCCTCTCCATTTGTCTGAGGGAGAGATCCGTCTTTGATAAATACAGTTGTTTGAAACTTGCAGGTATCTAGTTCGCCATGTGGCGGTTGCTGCACCTGACTCACTAATTCACCGTCCATCTTCACACTGCAGTGCAAGCACTTTATACCTGTGCAGTGGCCGTCGCGATAGATGCCATGTTTATATGGGCCACTGATCACGTCTTCTGCCCAGTGCACAGGGATTAACATAGTTTGTGCTGTAAGTAATCACTGCAAGTAAGCTGTAGACCTGAGACACAAAGCCCATTCCTGGAACCGTTCCTGGCGAGAGCTGAGCATAGTTTGTGGAATCAGCTTGTTTACACCTCAGCGTGAACCTGTGTGCACGAGTGTGGGACTTCCCGTCCATTTGGCAGAGGCCTACCAGCCCCTGACCTTTGAACTGCAGCGATCGATACTCTACCACTGATCAGGCTCTTTTTGTTCCCAACTTTGTCAGAGAGGCCCCTTTTGTGGAATCACTGTGCCCAGTGCCCAAGAATACTTAAGGTGACACTGCATGCCCTGCAGCTCGAGGTGCTGCTCCTGTGATGGGGTGAATGCACGCCCGATATCTACGTCCTATTCAAACCCTGGCTAGGTGGTCTCTCGTTGCTGCAATGTAGGGAGTCACTCACACCCCAAACTCAAAACCTGACTAGGCCCCTGAAATATTCAAATAGAAGACACCAGAAAGGTCGTAGTTTTATAACCATATAGCAAACAAATTGCAATCGGTGACAACTCCATCTGCCTGGGAAATGTGACATATTTGCCCAGAATCTCCTGGTCTCAGACGCCACTGCTCAAGGTGGGATTTGGACTGGAAATAGGCCCCAGCATCCCAAAAAGTGTCCCTGATTCACAGAATGCAGTGCTTCGCAAGACATTTAGATCGGATCCTGGCGCTAATGTTGGGAACATTTTGTGATAATTAGAGGGTTTTAAAGCTTGTAGGGCCAGTAACTTTAGTCAAGACTGGAACCTCAATTTTTCACATGCTATAACCCACAGATCTCCTGACACTCATCTCACCCTCAGGTTCCATAATCTATCGCTCACCCTAAAGCCTCTTTCCAGTACTCACCCTCAGGTCCCTGAACTGCCTTCAGCCCCCAACGTTCCTGTTCATCCTCAGGTGTCCTTATTTCCCAGATACCAACAGGTCTCCAGAGGATCATACCTAAAGTTCTTGAGAATTCTGTCCTCCCTCGGGGACCAGTGAGCCCTGCTCACACCAAATCAGCAGGAAGACGCCCTTTGAGGTGGAGGGTCCAATGCAAATGCTGTCACTCACTCATGCCACTCATCGAGGCTCTTGTTAAAGTGCGCCATGCATACCTCGTTGGTCATGCCACGGCCGAGGAATGTCCTACTCCCGCACTAGTGGCGAGAGAACTGCCCTTCACTGCTGAGTGTCAAAATCGCATTTGGAGACTACATTCCCAAATTAAGAGGGCCCTGCATCGGTCAGGAAAGCAGTTGAGCTGATCTAATATTTCAGTCATGCAAAGCTGATAATAATGGAAACAAGCATTTGCAATGCAATAGGTCTCGCATTTGCGAGGGTTTCAGCTATGGGCATTGTAAATGGCAATGCCTTTTATTTATGTGTTGGTTTTTAAAACAGAAAAATTAAAGGTATAGTCATTTACAATGCCAATAGCTTAAACTCTCGCAAATGCGAGACCTATTGCACTGCAAATGCTTCTTCAAATTACTGCTGGTGATGAACACTGTCAGGACCCTCCTCCTTGAAGCTGTGGTAAGGCAACTTTTTTTCAATCTGCTATTTGTAAGCACTTAATTTGTATTAATTTTTTAAGCCTTTGACAGTAAGCAGTGAAGGATGCTGTACAGTTACTGTCAGCTGTATGAGAATGCTAGCTGTTGAACGAGTGGTTGCACACATCTGATGGAGCGCCCCCTGGTCAGCGCTAATCACTTGTACGATTCGATTGACTAGAACAGCCCAGTATGTGTCGATGCTCCTGGCTTCATTAAATAAGGATGCTCGATAGGCGGGAAAGGGAGTTTCCTGAACTTTAACGCTAAGACAAAACCATTAAAAACACATGTACAACAAGGCTTTTCAACTTCTCAGAATTTGTAGATTCATTCAAATTATGGAATCATTACAGAAAGAAAAGGCAGATTGCTTGCTCAAGTGTATTAGCTGAAACCAAAATCTCAATAAAGGCAAGCTTGCAATGTGCCTTTAAGAAATTAAACAAGCACTGCACATTTGGGAATCGATCAAATAATTGTAAGCAAATACAGAATGTACCACAAGCAACAAGCTCTGTGTAAGCAACAACCAGAATCATCAGAAAGCTTGACTGTGTAGTTGTAAAGTAAGACAAAATCTGACTATTTCTAAAAAAAAGCAAGTTTTTTATAATGTTCTGGGCAATGAAAGCACACAAATTCAGAGCATGATTTCATGTACATGGGTAGCACTAAATTTTTACTTGTACTGCGCCGATCACATGAATAACATTATTACTTTAAAATAACATCTACTTGCACATTTTCCTCATTGGCTGTTAAATACATAATATTACACAAAAGAAATTCATATGTTTTATTAATGAAAACCACAATAAAAAAACAAAGAATTTCTTTTGCATTTAAATAACATTGTCATGTTAAACAAGGCCCAGCTGAGTGCCCTTGCTTTGTTACAACATTAGAGCATCCTTTCCTGTGGAAGCTAAGGACGTTTTTGTTGTTATCTGCAATTACTGCCTATGGTTAGCATCTGATTTAAAATGATTTTCTGAAAGCAAAATGCAACATGAACTTTCACAGCTCGCTCACAGGAAATTAAAAGTTAACGGTTTTAATTTGGCGTGGTTTGGCCTAGTTATGCTAAATACAGCAAACCTAAAATATGCATTTTTATTAAAAGCAGACTTTCACGTGCTTGGTAATGTAGAGAGCAGTAAACTTGCACTCAGCACTGTGTGCTTCACGGCCTGAATTTTAACAAGCGGCCGGTCAAACATCAAAGTGGCCGTGCGGCTGCGAAAGCGAAAATAATCGCGTCAAGCACGCGCGCCCGCGCACATGCACTGTAGCTCTAGGCTGGCCTCGTAGCACTTTTTTGAGCCCTCTCAAAATGTCTCGCCAGACCAGCGCATGCGCTGGGTCAGGCGAGACCTAAAAATAAACTTGATGGCATATTTGGCCATGCACTGAAACGTGCAGTGTTATGATGAGACTGACAGTTGTGCGTTTTTAATAAATTTGCGCGGAGTGGGGACATTTCATGCATCGAGTAAAGTGAGACGGATGATTTTTATTTGTGGGCCTGGACAAAGCATATCGTGTTAAAGTGGAGGTGAAACAAAGTCAGCAACCAGAAGTAAATAATCTGAAAGAATAAAATGTGATTTTAGAGTGGAGGTGTTGAGGATTGAGACATGCCTATAGAATACATTTTTAGCACACGTTTGAAATATTTAAGTTTACATCATGGAGTCTTCATATCCTATTTACACATGTGACTGAAAAAGCAACATGCCACGAGTTTTAGCATTACCCATGGTTTTCAATAATGTGGCCGTTTAACGGTTTACTTTATAACGATGTCAGGTTTTTTCCTTTAAAATGTAGGCATTTGTCCTTCTACGTATAAAACAATTCATAATATTCATTTTGTAAATATATCTAATACACAAACATTGGATTGAGATGATTTCTGGCTCATACTATAAACACTATTTTCTCTACATATATGTGAATACAAGGATACCTTTAATTGCTTCTGGTAATACTTCCTATGTAAAACAGAGTTGGACTTGGCCCTTTCTGCAGGGTCATCACCAAACTTTTTGCCTTCACCCTCCTGGTTTCCGAAACCATTTTGTTGGCTTTTAGGAGTCTGCAGAAACTGTTAACCAGTGCTAAAGTGCGTGTGCTCTCTCCTTTTAATATGGTAGACTTGGCGTTTACCCAATAGTGATATTTAATTTATCTGTAAGTCCTTAGTAAAGTGGCACTACCTGTACTCGGGGCCTGTAAATTATCTGCTGCTAGTGGGCCTGCAGCACTTACTGTGTCATCCACTTAAGTAGACTTTTTAAACATGTCTCAGGTCTGCAATGGCAGCCTGTGTGCGCAGTTTTAAACTTCCATTTCAACATGGCGAAATAAACCTTTGCCAGGTCTAAACTTTCCTTTTTCATACATATTTCACCATTATGGTAGGTCTAACAGCCCAGAGGGCAGGGTACAATGTATTTAAAACGTTGGACATGTACTTTTAAGTTTTACATGACCTGGTAGTGAAAAACTCTCAAATCGTTTTTACTACTGCTAGGCCTACCTGTCCCATAGAATAATAATAGTTACCTTATTACATTTAATAAACTTTAATTTCCAAATGAGAACAGGTAACCAGTTGTTATGTTTGTTGAAGGCTTTAGAGAATTGTATTAATGTGATATGGAATGTAGAATCTATGCCAGTGTTCTTTGGTGAGGGTTCCAGACTCCAGGGTTTGTCGGTTGGAGTCTGGAGCAATCGTCAGGGAGGATGTTAGATGCTGTGAATTCCTTTCTTTAATAAATTGGTCTTTTTTTAACTTTTCACCTGCTATAGTGTCTACAAACAAAACATAAATTTGTCAACAAGTTGGGGCAGGAGTGAACCCCACCGCTTATAAACGGCACCTCAATCTATGGAGAAGAGCTTGCTCAAGTTGTTGTTAGTGCGCGTTTGTTTTTGCCTTCCTCATGGAGCTGCACAAAACTTTATTAGTTCAAGAACATTTTCACTGATTATTTTAAATCGCCATATTGCTTCTTAGGACGCTCCTGTACAGTTCTCTCCTTACGCTCCAGTCTGCGCTTGATACAAGTTGCCTGAGCTTCAACCTGCTTAGCTGTACTATGCACTATAGTGACACTTCAGTTTAACACGCCTTTTACAGACGATTACCTTTAGTGAGCACAAAATATTTATTGAGAAATGCTGGAATTTTTTCCATGTGAGTGGCTTGTACTCCTGAGCCTTTCGGTAATTTTTCCAGGCTTTCACTGTGAAGTAGTAAAATATAGCAATAATCAGTGTTCAGTGGATTCTAAACCTTTTGGCCCCTGCTCCACTGCACCATTCAAATCATAATGCCGGTGCCTATAAGGTTACTGCACTTGTGACTGTTTAATAGTAAAATATAGCAATAATCTGTGTTCAGTGGGATTCCTAGTGCTTTTGACCCTTGTGCCGCTGCACCATTCAAAGCACACTAGTGCCTGCAAGGTAAATGCACTTAACTGCTTGTTTAATAGTAAAATATAGCAATAATCTGTGTTCAGTGGGTTTCCTAGAGCTTTTGGCCCATGTGCTACTGCGCCTGCTGCATCATTCAAATCATGACCCAAGTGCCTGCAAGGTAACTGCGCTTGTGAGTGTTTAGTAGTAAAATATAGCAACAATTAGTGTTCAATGGCCTCCCTATACCTTTTGGCCCCTGTGCCACTGCACCTGCTGCACGTTTCAAATCATGACCCTTGTATATGCAAGGACAAATGAGGAAATCATTTCTATCCAGTAATATGTGTTTCGAAAAAAGACACGATTGCCTTACTACATGACCCACATGCTGCACCCCCACCTCTAACTCATACACCTTCCACCCTAAACAAACGCAAACAAAATAAGCAACATGACACTCCTCATAACTTTGCTTCTCCATGTCTACTGCACAACAAGGCTGCACTACAAAAACAACGCAACTCACTCTCAACCACCATCTCCACTACCTACACATGCAGATCCATCAAAAAGCCTTCCTAGCCTGCTGGACAAGGAACACAATACAGAACAGCTACACTATTACTATGCTCATACAGCCAATAGCTGCACTAAGGACACACAAGCTACAGACCCACAAAATACTGCTTCCTTTTCTACAAAACCAAGTCACACTATTACCAAAGCACATTTTCTAAACTGCCCACTAATAACTGCACGATCACTCTCTAAAAACAAGCATCACATCTATGACCTCACTGACGCAAAACCTCACATGCTCTTCATAACTGAATCATGGTTGGGAAATGATATGGCTCCAGTGTTGCATAAAGCCATTTCTCTAGGCTATTAAACAATCACATAAAATTGTATAGGCAAAAGATGAGGTGGCCTGGCTGTTGTGTTCAGGCATACATTAAATATCATTAAAGCAGACGACGTCTCCATACCAGGTTGTGAGGTACTCGTCACCAGATGCAACCCTTCCTCCTGTAACTTTCTGCTCCAGACACACTTCTAGACACGGTTTCAAACCTGATAGCACTACACTCCAACCCATGTATTCTCAGTGACTTCAACATTTGGTTTGACAAACCCAATATACCCCATCCAAAAACAATCCTCACTGGCCTAGATGCACTGAACCTACATCAGATCATCCACAAATCCACACATATTGTTGGACACATCCCAGATGTAATTTTTGCAAATACAGAACTAGTTAGTTTGCAAACAATAACTCCAGTCACATGGTCAGACCAAGATTTGCTTGCTTTCCTATACTAAACAACACATAGCAACACACCTAAAACCACCATGCATGCATCCATCTATTGACTGTGGAACAAACTTAATTTTGAACACTTAGAAACACATCTAGCATCTAGTACAGATCTAGACACAATACACTCTGTTCAAAAACTATATGAGTTGCTACAGGAAGTTTTTGATATCATAATACCACTAAAAATGATACAACAAAGTCAACAGGTACCTTGTTGAAATACAGAGATAAGAGATAAAACAACAAATTAGAAAGCTGCAGTGTGCCTGGCTCAAAACAAACGCCAATCAAGACAAACTTTGCCTACAGAAACCTAACAGATTCTGCAAGTCAACTATCAAAAAGGCTAAAGAAAAATGTTATTTAGACTGAATTCGAAATGCTAAATGTGCAACTAAAGAATTCTATAAAATTCTCACTGAATTTCATAAACCAAATTGCCTAGAAGGAGCTCATCCCATTACTTAAGATTTCGTGTCAAACTGGCAACTCATTACACAGCCAAAGCAGACACATTGAACTCATATTTAAAACAAAGAAAAACCACCAGCACCGACCTTTTTCCAAAACAACAATCCAAGAATACGCGAAGCCAGCCTCTCCATTTCTTCCAACAAATTTCACACAATGAATTTATGGCCCTTCTGACCCGTGTCACCACAAACCTTCAAGAGAATTCTTCTAACAACCTCAGCTGCCACACCAGTAAGAAGAATCATCAAAAAATTCCTTAACTACCAGAATAGTTCCAGAAGAACCGAAAAAGTCATACATACGCTCATTACTGAAGAAAACAAACCTGGACCCGCTGGACCCCGACAACTACAGACCAATTACCAAAGGACCTTTCCTGGGCAAACTGATAGAGCAGCATTTGCTCAGATGTCACAATTCATTGAAGATAATGCCATACTTTCATATTTCCAAACAGGATTCTTTCCAGGAACAGGCGCAGAATGTACCGTTGTTGCTGTCTGGAATGACCTTAGGAACACAGTTGACCGGAACAAGGTGGCAGCACTACTTCTCTTTGACCTCTCAGCTGCCTTTGACACGGTATACCATGATGTTCTGATACAAAAACTCTATGAAGCCGGCATAGAGGGGATCGCTGTAGCAGGGGTCCCTTAATGCTCTATAATTTCAACCATGCTTTTCAAAATCTACGTGAAGTCATTACCGGCACTGATCAACCAATTTCACCTCGTATGCTATAACTGTGCAGATGACACACAAATAGTCCTTCAACTGGAATGCCCCAGAGACATTGGAAACTCATCAATTTTAAGTTTTCTCAGAGCTGTGGATCAATAGATGGAATGGAGCCATCTCAAATTGAATGCTTCCAAAACAGAATACTCGTGGTGATTGAAAGAATTATGACCCACTTGCCCCATGGCCTGATGATTTGGTAACCCTGCCTAAAGTATGAAAGGAAGCAAGAAACTTCGGAATTACCATGGACTCCATGCTATCAATGAGCACCCAAGTACACAAACTAGCAAGAACGCGTTTCATTACTATAAAAACTCTGCAACGCATCTTCCCCCACCTGGGATTTCCACACAAGATCCAGGCTGCCATTTCTCGTGTTCTGTCCAAACTCAATTACGCCAGTAGCCTCTATCGCAGATTACCTTTAACAACTAAGAAACGACTACAACGGATTCAGAACTCTGCTGCGAGACTACTCTTACATATCAAGCCACAAGACCACATCTTCGCTGCCTTGAATGCCCTACCTTGGTTACCGCTTGCCAGAAGACCCACATTCAATCTGCTTTGTATCACCCACAAAGCGATACATAGAACAGGACCGCTCTTCCTCAGGAATAAAATCACCAAATACATTCAACAAAGGAACCTCTGCTCTAGAATGGTACCTCGCCTCAAAACCCCACCATACAAGAAAAAACCATGGGTGGCACATCCATCTCTGTTCAAGCAGCCAAACTATGGAACTCTTTACCACAAACATAAGATCTACAGATAACTACCTTATCTTCAGAAAAATACTCAAGAATTGGCTCTTACCCACATAACCACCATACAGGATATACCTCTGTATATAAGCATTTATTTGGACTATAGATGTTTACCTACATATGTGTATTGCTTTGTATAAACGTGTATAATAATTACGTTTTAAAACAAATGTACAGATTACTTATAGTTACATTATTCAATGTTTAACATGTATATAAGTCACTGCATAAATAAGTAAACCTTGTATCATAACTATCTACAATTGCTTCACTATTTAATTTAAAACAAATTTAATTAAAAGTACAGAAACACTTGAAAGTCTAAGTTTATTAAATGCAACTCTAATCTACATATATAACCTTCCTTATACATATATACATTCCATGTACATATGTATCTTTATATTTATGATTTTGCTTCTAATTCAGCATATCCAATGCACTACCCTATATCTCATCCTATCTCTCTCGCAACATAGCATGTACCTCCACTCTGACTCATCTCAAACCTCATTCTACTTTTCTTTCCAATGCACTACTCTATTTCTCACCCTATACCTCTCTCAATATACCCTCTACCTCCACTCTCTAATTCATCTCAAAACCCATACCACTACTATGATCCCCAAAATAACCCTTTCTAGACTTCCCTCCTCTACCCCTCCTTACATCATCTCATACCTCTTTAACTATGCAGAGCTCCCAAACAAGCCTTTCTAAACCCTTCCCTCTGACTCTCCCCCCTCCACCTCCCCTTTATTCATCCCAGACCCCCTTATACTGCTATGAACTCCCCCAAAAACATTCTAGACCCTTCCCACTTCTATCCCTCCACTATTCCTTTTCAATCCAAATAACAGACTAACATGTCCACCTCTCATATTAATTTCATATTTCCCTATACTAATTCCCCACTAATCCTGTTTGGGTTCCGGAGTAGTGCGCTACCTGCCAAAAGCTCTTCAACACTTCATCAGGGGTAGCAAGTGCTATATAAATGCAAACTCTTTCTTTTTCTATCCCTCCACTATCTTTTTTACAATCCAAATAGCAGACTAACATGTCCACTGCTCAAATCAAATTATTTTTCATATTTCCCTACACTGATTAACCACTAATCCTTCTTGGGTTCCGGAGTATCGTGCTACTCGCTGAAAAGTGTTTCAACAACCTTATCAGGGGTAGCAAGTGCTATATAAACGCAAACCCTCCCCTCTTCCATCACTCCACTATCCTTTTTAATCCAAAAAGCAGACTAACATATCCACCGCTCTAATTAATTTCATATTTCACTATACTTATTCACCACTAATCATTTTGGGTTCCGGAATATTGTACTACTTGCTGAAAAAGCGCTTCGACGCCTAGTCAGGGGTAGTAAGCATTATATAAATGCAATTACAATAATTATTGTGTAGCTAAACCTAAACACAAAAAGTGCCTTTAAACTTCTCCAGCTCTCCAAAACGAGTTGTCATAGATGTCATAAATGAAGCATATGCCTTACACAAGTGAAAACAAAGCATTGTTAAATTGTTACAATGTGGCTGGTTCTTTCCTGTGAAAAGATCTTATTGTGTTCTTGACAGTGAATGGACCGTAAACATTGTAATTTGCCCAAGATCACCATATGTTAGGCTGATGCTGAGAGTGAAATGCAGTTTTGTAGTTTGTTTCTAAAAAGGAAGTTTCACAAATTAATTGGATTCGCCAAAGAAGAGAAATTTAGCAAAAAACTTCTTAAATATGATAAAGTTTCAACAAAAATTCTAAAAATGTATTTCATTCACATGCAGAACTATTTCATCTTAGTAGTACTAGAACATCAGACTAAATCAGTGCGGCCCTCAAGCACCCTCCTGAACTTTGCATGTGGCGGCCCGTTGCAAACAGGCAAGCATTTATTTACAAGTTAATTGACATGAGAGAAAACAAGTATTTAGTACATCAGACTAAATCATTTCAAGATTTTTTGTAAGTACTAGTTTTCGAACATTATTTTAGGAACGTTCATGCTTCCACACACCCTGACAATGTCAATAGTGAACTTCATGCCCCACAAATGAAAAGCAAATGGTTTGTGCAGCTGAAGAATGAGCTACCTTTTGAGATGGCAATGTCTAAAATAAAACAAACAAGCATTTGCAATGCAATAGGTCTCGCATTTTCGAGAGTTTAAGCTAATGGCATTGTAAGTGACAATGCCTTTTATTTATCTGTTTTCAAAACCAACACATAGATAAAAGGTTTGTCATTTACAATGCCAATAGTTCAAATTTTCAAAACCAACACATAGATAAAAGGTTTGTCATTGACAATGCCAATAGCTCAAACTTTTGCAAATGCGAGACCTATTGCATTGCAAATGCTTGTTTTTTGGAGTCCTCTCACCATTCCGGGATTAATTAAACATAGTTGTTATTTTTTTTGGTGTGCTTTGATATGATCAATCAACATTTTGGCTTTTTTGGGATCTTTGATATTATGCATCTTATTACTCCACTTTACCTTTAATGTGGCTGGAAAATGCATTTGAACAGTGGTACCCAATGATCTTAGTTCTGGCATAGATTTGCCCAGCTCCCATTGCCTGTCCTGGATTGTCCTAGAAATATCCGATCTAGTTCTAAAAGTCCATTCTCCCCTAGTATATGAACCTGCTTTAATGGCTTCTAGTAAGATTGTCTCCTTGAGCGTGTATGTTTTAAAGTTTACTAGAATCTTCCTCAGTATGTTCCTGTCTGCAGATTTACAGAAAGGATCTCGGTGAATAAACTGTATATCTTCTTCTAGTGTGTCAATATTGAGATGTGGGATAAATTCCTTTAGTAAACCTATCACAGCTTTTTATGTCGTCCCCTTCAAAGCCTTCTGGTACATTTAAGATCCTTATGTTGTTTCTCCGCGTGTTTTTCTCCAGGATCTCAATCTTGTCTCTTAGATCCTTTTCACTAACCCTAAGAGAAGAAATGTCTTTTTGGTTTATTTCAACCTCCTTACTTAGTTTTTCTACGGATACTTCCATGTTTTGCAGTCTCTCCACTAAAGAGTTCACCTTACACTCCAAACTTTCACAAACCTCATGTATCATCCCCTGATTCTTTTCTGATATATCAAACCGTTCTTTTATTTCACTGAAGAGAGATGTTATCATTTTTTCCCACCTCTGGGTGTGCCCCCTTTTCTATTTGCATGTGAGGTTCTAAGTATACAGGATTCTCAACAGGTAGAGTCGGGCTCTTTTCCTGCGCCATTTCCTCTATGTCCTTATCCCCCATTACTTGATATCTATTTGTTATCTTTAGATCTCCTAGAGTTTCCATAACATTATTATTACTGGTAGGGTTGTTCCTCGTTGCCTCTGCCTTATCTGCCATACTTGCTTGATGTTGATTTTTACTGAGTGTGTCTAATGTTGGAGTCTGATTTGGTGCCCCCTTTCCTTGAGCTTGAACTTTAAAGTAAGACCGCAAGGACGGGGTTATTTTAACACGTGCAAGGGATTTTGGTCCTTTTCTTCCTCCTTCTTTTCCTGTTCTCTGCTCCTCTACCCGTTTTTCAAGCTAAATTGGGGTCTGAAGTAAGGTAGTAGCATCCAGTGGAGCCTGTGTATTTAAAGGTAGTTCTGATGTAACATGATTTGCTAAAATATGCTTATTTCTCAGGGCTTATCTGTTGACCTGCCCCTTTGGAACCCCCTCCAGCCCCTTTACCTCAGTGTTAATATTTATACATGAGCTATCCACCTTCTTCCCTGATACTGGAGGGGTGCTGAGAACTTCTGCTGGTCTCCTACCGTTTTTTTTGTTGTTGTCATAAATATGAACTCATTCCTTTGTATAGGGAACTGGCTCCTTTGCCATACTTCCTCCCTAGATTCTCCCGGTTCATATACCTTCTGTGCTACACCTGCTGGGACTCCTCGATAGCAGATTCTACTTGAGGCTAGCCGGTCCCAGGAAAGCCATGCGGCAGCCTTCGCCAACACTCCTACGCCACACTGGGGTGAAGTGCCCGCAGCTATCCCGGCTATCCCAGCTGGTTCTCGTCTCAGCATCCTCAGCCACCACATACATGCTATGCGGAAGCGAAATGAAGCCAAATGAACGTTGTCTGGTTACTCTGCGCCCTCAGACACACTCTGCGCCGACCAGCTCCCCACAATGCGCCACATACTGCTGTACGCTGCTGCAATCTTCCTAGAAGATGAGACAGCTGGCGACCTGCCTAACTGCCGGCCGCCATGTCCCCCCCACCACCAAACTGCTTTTGACGTGAAGAGCCTGAGGCAGGAAAAGATGGCAGCTGGCTCTGAAGATTGACAGAGCCAGGAAGAACACCAAGCAGAATGCCTCTGATGGAGCAGGGGTTCGAGAAAAGAAACCTGCTTGAATTAATACCCCCATAATATGTACTAACAGTAAGTAGTAAATAAAAACTAATGTGCACCATACACAAAAACGAGGGAAATAGCTTTGCGCATGAATGCACTAATGTGTATTAATATGTGTAAGAACTAAAAAACGTATTTTCAGTATGCTATGAAGAAAACGAGAAATAATGCATGACTAGGCCGCATGTGCATTTCTTAGTTGCATGTTGCATCTTGCTTTCAAACAATAAGTAATGCTGCTTTCTGCTTAAAGCTATGCTAGGAAACCTGCTAACAGGGAATAGTGCAAGGGAATGGGGTTTACAGTGAAAACTACTTTGTCATATAATTAATAAAATGTTCATCTTACATTTGCTATAGTGTGCTGGATGAAACGCCATTTTTCTTAAATTGCCCGAAGAGGGAGGGGTGAACTGAGGAGTGAATCTGATCTGTCAGAGGCAAGACAGATGCGCTGTGCACAGCGCATTACTGACAGAATATCGAGGAGCTAAATATCGACCTGCAAAAATATTGGTGACAAAATATCGACTACCAGAATATCGAATTCCTATCTACAAACAGGTAAGTACAAAAATATCAAATCCAAAATATCGTTGTAAATAATATAGTTGGTTAAAATATTTAATTTTTAAAATGTCTTAAAAGTAATGTACAATTCATGAAATAATAAATATAATTAAGTAAAACATACTTAAAAATACTTAACCTTAAAATTAATAAATAATGAATGTAAGTAAAAAAAATAAACATGCATTTTTATTTTTCAATACATATATATTAACTTAAAACATTAAAAAATATTCAATATTTTTAGCGTAGGATAACGGGAGGGTAAAAATTACTATTACCACTCCAGTGAGTGCAACAGTAGGGAAAGCGTTGGATACCGGAAGGGTAAAAATTACTATTCGCACTCCAGTGCGTGCAACAGTAGGGAAAGCGTTGGATAGCGGGTAGGTAAAAATTACTATTCCCCCTCCAGTGAGTACAACAGTAGGGGAAGCGTTGGATAGCGGAAGGGTAAAAGTTACTATTCCCACTCCAGTGAGTGCAACAGTAGGGAAAGCGTTGAATAGCGGGAGGGTAAAAACTACTATATCCACTCCGGTGAGTGCAACAGTACGGAAAGCGTTGGATAGCGGGAGGGTAAAAATTACTATTCCCACTCCAAAGAGTGCAACAGTAGGGAAAGCGTTGGATAGCACAAGGGTAAAAATTACTATTCCAACTCCAGTGAGTGCAACAGTAAGGAGAGTGTTGGATAGCATAGGGGAATTATTTAATATACCCACTCCTGCAATATAATTAACATTAATTAACAATTATTTTGTAAAAATTTATTTACCTCCCACCATTTCCCCCTATTAACATCACCTACAATATTGTAACATATTAATAAATTAACTTAATTAACAATTGATTAAATAATTAGAATTAACAATATAATTAATTAACATATTTACAAATTAATTGTGAATAATTAATATCTAACTCATTGCTAATTAATACAAAAATACACAATTAAAAAAATTACCAATTAGTTATTAATTGTTATTGCTCAATTAATTAGCAATAAATTAATTAACTTAATTAACAATAATAATTATTAAATAATAATGTAAGTAATAAAATAATACATTAATTAATTTCAATTAAATTACTTCCCACCCTATTCCCCGATAATCCCACAACCCACTACAGAATTAAATTACGCAAAAAACTTTTTAACATATAATTAATTAATTCTTAATAATGCAAAAAATATATATTATAATTAAATTACTTCCCACCCTATTCCCCTATAAACCCACATCCCGCTACGGAATTAAATTACAAAAAAATTAATTAACATAAAATTCATTACTTTTACAAAATTCTAACATACATTACAAAAATAATACATACTTTTTAACACATATACTAACACTTAATACAATAAAAAAAAATCGATATTACTAACTACGATATTATGGAAATCGATATTTCTTACCTGCATTTCGATATTCTGCACCACTATATTTTTGCAATTCGATATTCTGTCCATTCTATATAAAATACATGATATTCTGGCCAGTCGATATTTTTTTTCGATATTGTGACTAGTTACCGTGCACAGCAGAGGAGACGCCAATGTGACGAATGTCTGCCAAGTGATGGAATCAACCGTGGGACCAGAGTCTTATTCTGCGGACGTTGTCAAAATTATGAATAAATTGTTTAAATGTATCATGTGTAGAAAACGTGAGAACAAGCTGAGAACCAAACTGTGAGAAAGGATGTAGAACAATAAAGTGACTAAATTGTACGTGAAGTCACCATGGTATGACAGAGCCAACCACTAGATCCTCCAATCATATGTTTAGTTTCAAGAATTGTTTCAAATAATGTGGTACGGACATGTAGGTTTTAGGGTATAATTGGGGTGCCTTCAGGGGTGTGGTTTAGACTTGCTGGGAGGGAGAGAAGACCAGTAAATGCGTCACTGATCGTCGATTTGCAGAGAGGCCTAGCTGTATTCTATCCCTGTCCTGCTCCTGGGTTCTGAAATCTTTGTTCCCTGATCCTATTTCAGGCAATGCCAACCATCACCTAGGCCGAGGGGGTGGTTTTCCCCCAGACCGTTAGGTTTGTATGTTTATGACTCATACATGCAAATTACTTGCAAATGTATTTTGTCTCTGAAACGTATGCCTCTTCACCTATCCACTCCATCATAGACACATTACACGTATTATTTGGATGAAACTTTTGTCTCTTCATCTATCCACTCCGTTAGGTTTTTTTTGTTTCGCACATGATTATGCTGAAACTTTTGACTCTTACTCTCTTCACTCCTCTATGCATAATGTCATTGCTTATATGATGAGTTTGTATTCATTTAAAGTTGCTGATGTTTTTCTCTCCCCTGTGAATTACATTATTTGCATTTTTGTGACCGTATGCAATGAGCATTAACCACGTTATTTTATGAGATAACGTTTTATTAACTTTACAGAGAGTCTGTGATTATTTAACTGACTGAAAGTTAGTTAGACAGTAATATCATTATCATCAACTATTCAACTAATTGGTCCATCGACCAAGTAGAAGGAAAGTTGATACATAAAATAGATAGGTATTTTGAAAATTCACACATGGATTTTAGAAGGAAAACTATTGATCGTATGTAAATTGACCCCAGCGCATCACGGATTTGGGTGAATGTGTATGGGCCATTGTTCTGTGAAATTATTGAGTATTGATCCCCCATCAGGTATTGGCCTCGCGCTGGATAACCTCAGATCACAAACCATTGAAGACTGTACAGATGCATAACCAAGGGTTGATGCAGAGATGGAGGGGTCTAACACTGTGTCAGCAGAAGGAACCGACAGTGGGACTGAGTAGAACGTCATTATGGGACTTGATTTTGCTGCAGCACTTTGGAGGTGCCCACATGAAAAACACAAAAATTGCCTTGAACAGCAGTGCAGTGACATGGGGACTTGTGTCATAGTCACATCCAGAGCTGATGAAAGGAATACACCTGGATGTGCTTTGCAGATTGCGTTATGTGGGAGGCAAAGGGCGACCCAAAGGAGATTGTCTCTGGCCCTTTAGCTGACCTTGTTACTTGAATCCCCATACTTGGATTTGGATCTTAAATGAGGATATGCACCCACTACTTTCAGCATAAAGGTAATTAAAAACTATGAATAATTATGGAAAAGCCTATAAAGAGCGCTTAGATAGCCAAATAAGGGACTGGCCAGTTGCTTTGATTGAAGCATGCCTCTCCAGAAAAATGTGACAGTGTATCCAGAATCAGAGTTGGAACAGGGCGGGACATCAGCAAGCAGCCTGTCAAAGGTGAAGCTGACATTGTAAAAACAGGATATGACAAACATTCATGAGGAACGGGTGTAAATCAAAAGAGGTCACCGTCTGTTCGGTAGTTAGGCTACTCCAAGAACTTCATTTGAACTCTGTTTTTTGTTGGATTAACGTAAAGGCTGAAATATGAAATGATGATATGTGACGAAAAACCCGGATGATTACCTATCAAGTAAAACTGATATGTTAACGGCAGACATAAAAGAAAACATCCTGAATAGTTTTATGCGTTGAAATGGCACTTCCGAACTCACCAGCTTTGAAGTAATAGTAATAAAATCATACCATGGATCAACTCAGATATGAACAGGCTTCACAAAAACAGTGACATTACACTTCTATAAAAGAAAGGAAATTTAGATGCGCTCTGAATAACTGAGAGCAACTTTTGGAATGACACGACCAGAAGCATTATGCAGTGATGGCTTATGCTTTCTGGTTATTGTGAATGTGGGATTATAGCAGACATCTTGCACGCAGCAGGTCGCCGGCTGGCACAAAAGAGGAAGCCATGATGAAGCCGATATAAGAAAGGTGACACGCACGCCGCGATGACGTAAAGAGCACAGCCTGACAGAACTAATGGCAACGGTGGTGGCCATGATGTAATGTGTATGGGGATAGACGAAAATGTAAGAAACCGGACGAGGGGCCGCATGTGCAAGTGGACACCAAATGACATTACCCAACATCCTTATAGGGATGCTCAACAGCAAACATATGGCTCATTTGGTAGAATACAGCAATGTGGCGAGGGTCGGGAGCAGAACAGCTCATCTGCAGAAGGAACATAGAGAATGGCCTAGCAGAGATGAATCAGTATAAAAACATTGAGCATGGGCAGTAATCCACAGGGGTTGTGAAAATAGGTAACTATACCTACACAATAAAGCAATGAATCAGAGACCTACTGGTGAAAGAGGGTGACACAATGTCGGCCCCCGGGGGAAGCAGGGTCACAGACCAGTCTTCCCCCGGGAATCTTTGTGCTGCCATGGAGGGACAAGGTGGGGGGAGGCCAAGGGGTGGGGTTAGGGGCGGGTCGGTGGTGCCTATAAAGGTGCTAGGGTGGGAGGTTCCGGCCTCTTTCCTAGCACCTCGCACCACCAGGTTTGGGAAGGGTTTAGCAGGTTTAAGTTGATTAGTGTAGGCCGGGTAGGCTTAGGCCGGGCGGTGATAGCGGCAGTTCCTGGGGGTTAGGCTAGCCTATTCTGTAGTTCAACGCAGGTGTCACAGCGGTACCTGGGCAGGGCTGTGTCCATGGCAGGCCCTGATCATGACGCAGTATCCTTGGACAAGCGGACCTCCTCCGTCCCGGCGTACTGGAGGAAACGTGAGTCGGCATGGTCCGGTCCACACGTATGGCTTCAGCGGACGTGGCAGCGGCGGCTCGAGGCGTGTGTCGACGAGCCACTGACCACCAAACAACCCTCTGGACCCAGGGGGCAGGGCCAAAAAAAGCCAAAGCGCGGGGGCAGGAGACAGAGCCTGCCCGCGCGTCTGCCAGCAGTCGAGATGGAAGGTGAGAGGGGAGGGAGGGGGGCGGAGTGAGTATGCACTGATCAGGCGCTGGAATGGTGACAGAGGGGAGTCTGAAGAGAGCATGCTGTTGGACCTTTCAGTCAGGTCTGCAACAGCCCAGGTAGGGAGGGAGGATACTAGCACGCTCGGCCCTGCAGTAAAGAATGCCAAAAAGGCAGGGCCGCAGAGTGTGGGCTCTAAGGTGCAACCGGGAAAGGGAGGGTAATGCCGGCGGGACGCAACACAGCTCTTGTACGCCGGTTGGAAGCAGCATGGGGGTCGGCAGTGGCCAGCCTGCCACTGAGGGAGCTCGCAAAACAGGCAGTGGGGGGGAAGGGTGCCAAGAAGAATGATGGCATGGTGCGTGAGCAAAAGAGAAGGTCACAGGAGAGATTGAGCAAGCAATTGGTGAATGAAGCAGAGTTGGTTTTGGACTATCAGGAGGAGAGTGATGAGTGGGAGGAAGGGGAGCTGTGTGATGATGAGTAGGGAGATAGAGATCTCCCCGGGGTCCCGGGGGGGCAAACAAGAAAATAGATGTTTTGCAGGAGAAGACTACGAGCAAGGGGAAGGTGGTGAACCAGAAGAAGACCAGCTGCCGGGTCAGCGACAAGGGGACACAAGGAGGACCCTCAGGTACGGGGGAGTGGTGTTCGACCTGGGGGGATGGTACTATGGGCACAAAGGGGAAGTGGGCCTAATGGTGGAGGCAGCTTCGATACAGAAGGACCGCGTAGCAAATGGGGGACAATCACGCTTGGTGGGGGCTGGTGTCCAGGTGGACCAAATGGAGGGGGCGGACGACAAAGAGGACAAGACGGGGGACAAACATGAGAAAAAACTGCCATATATGGGGTTAGCGATGCCATTGGGTTCCCATTTATCAGATAAGACCCGTACCAGGATATGGAAGCACAAATATGTAGATGTCTTCAAACTGTTACACCGGGAGATACAGTTTAAAGAGGGTTCAAAAGAGGAGGAATGGGAATTGACAAGACGGCCGAAGGTGCCAATCACTATGGAAAACTGGACCTCAGCGTTTCTGATTTTCGCCAGTATATACTGCGAAAAATACCTGGACTGAGCAATCGCTCTGCTGAAATACATGGACATAATCAGAAAAGCTCAGATACATTTCGGGGGCCCCACATGGCTTAGCTATGATGAGGAGTTTCGGGCATGAGTTAGCCTCAATCCTGATAAGCTCTGGTGGGAGGTGGATCAAGAGTTGTGGATGCAGTGGATGTCATCCACTGCATCTCCCCATACTGCGAGTGGCCTGCCAGTGACCTATCGGTCCTTTCAGGTGTGTCCCGCGGAATACGGAGCGGGTGGGAGTAACGTCAGAGCAGGGAGTACCGGTGGGCCGTCTAAACCACCAGGGGCAACAACAGGTGCCTGCTGGAATTTTAACAGGGGGATCTGTACAAGGCACCCTTGTAAATTTAAGCACGAATGCTCCAAGTGCGGGGGCAAACACCCACTTGTTCAATGTTTCACCTTTGTCACACCGAGCGAGCAGTGGCAGGCAACAAAAGGGAGGGGGCAAGCTGGACCAAATGGCTCCTACTCCAATTAAGCTGGACGCCATGGGCCCATGGCTCTCGGTCTACCCCAACAGGGAGGCGGCTCTGCACTTACAATGGGGATTCCAGGAAGGTTTTCGAGTGGGGTATCAAGGTCCTAGAGTCAGGCGATGGGCAGATAATTTGAAATCAGCAAAAGAACTACCTGAAGTAGTAGCAGTAAAATTAGGAAAGAAAGTGGAGGAAGAAAGGATGGCGGGTCCCTTTTCGGACTGGCCATGTGAGGACTTGATCGTTTCACCATTGAGGGTGGTGCCCAAAAAAGACCCAGGGGAGTTTTGAATGATCCATCACCTCTCCTGGCCGCAGGGGGAATCAGTCAACGATTTCATCGCGGAGGACGACTCTAGGGTGCTGTATGCATGTGGGGGGCGAGCAGAAATGGCCAAGTGTGATGTCAAGTCTGCTTTCCGCCTGTTGCCTATTCATCCGATGGATTTCCCGCTGCTGGGGATGCAGTTTGACGGGGCCATTTACGAGGACAAGGTCTTGCCCATGGGGTGTGCCATATCCTGTGCGCTGTTTGAGATGTTCAGTACATTTTTACAATGGGTGTTCATCAAGAAAAGCGGTCACAGGGAGGTGTCACACTACCTGGACGATTTCTTGTTCATGGGCAAAGGGGGCTTGGGAGACTGTGAAAGAGCTCTGCAGCAGTTTGAGGATTTGGCAAAGACTTTCGGAGTACCACTAGCACCTGAAAAGAAAGCTGGGCCCAGCTGTAAGCTGACATTCCTTGGCATTGAGCTAGACTCCGTGCAATGGGTGGCATGTTTGCCCCAAGACAAAGTAGCTGACATGCAGGTTTTCCTGGAAAAAGTGATGGGGGAAAAGAAGATCGAATTGAGGGCAGTGCAGAAGTTGCTGGGCTTCCTGAATTTTGCATGCAGGGTGGTGAGAGCTGGGAGGACATTTTGCAGGCCGTTTGGCTTGGCCGTGTCGGGTGTGGTGTTGCCACATTACAGTTTCCGGATCTCTATGGGGGTCAGGGCGGATCTGGAAGTGTGGCAAATGTTCTTGGAGGATTTTAATGGTGTCTCGTTGGATTTTGTGGAAGAAAGCACAGTCTGGCAGGTGCATATATTTTCTGATGCCGCTGGTGCTTCGGGTTTCAGCCTATTTTGGGATGGGCGTTGGTGTGCTGAGAAGTGGCCGGCGCATTGGTTGACCCAAGGTCGGAGCACTGCCTTTCTGGAGTTCTTTCCATTGTTGGTGGTGTGTGGGGCAGGGAGCTGCAGAACTGGATGGTACTTTTCCACGTGGATAACACCATGGTGGTGGAACTGGTAAATGGACAGAAAGCAAGGGATTTGAGAGTTTTGAGACTGTTACGTAGGTTCATGTTGAATTGTTTATGCTTGAATGTTGTTTTTCATGCCAAGCACGTGCCTAGGGCAAGCAATGATGTGGCAGATGCTTTGTCTCATTTCCAGTGGCAGCGGTTTCAGACTTTGGCACCGGGAGCAGAGCAGTGCAAGACGCAGTTGCCGGGCGACATCTGGGCCTGGGGGGAATGAGGCTGATAGGTCTGGTTGAGAAATCGTTGGCAGACTCAGCGCGGTGGAGTTACAGGCTGGTTTGGTCTGAGTTTGGAGAATCTTTGTGTCCTGGAATGGCATCACGGAACATCACTCGTCAAGAGGCGGAGCAGGGAGTCCTGAATGTTGTGTTGAGTTGTATTGACAGGGTGCTTTCACAGATGACCATAGCTGGGAAGTTAGCAGGGATATCCTTCTACAGTAAATTGTATCTGGGTCTTGATCCTGCAAAAGATGAACTGCTGAGCAGGGCTTTGAAGGGTTGGGGGAGGGAGCGAGGGCCAGGAGGGCTGTGAGGGGAGCCATTACTTTTGAATTGTTGAGGGAACTGTTGGGGGTTTTACCGGTTTGCTGTTATGATGCAGTTGAGGCGCGTTTATTTAGGCTGTGCATGATCTGGATTTTTTTCGGAGCCTTCCGAGTATCAGAACTGTTGGGTTCCCCAAGGCGGACTGGTTTGTTACATGGGGAGGTGAACTTGGCTCACGGGAATCTGGGAATCTGGCTGAGGCAAACGAAAACGGATCAGGCGGGGAGGGGTATATGGGTATGGTTGAAAGGAAGTGAAGCCAGTGACGTGTGCCCGGTGCGTGAATGGCAGGGGTACGAATCAATGGGTCAGCGGGATGGTGCGGAAATATTTTGCCATGCCTCTGGGGAGAGAGTCACGTCTTGTCAGTTGTTCGGGGTGTTGCGCAGGACACTCCGGAGGGTGGGGAGGGAGCTGGCTGACTATGGGACACATTCCTTCAGAATAGGCGCAGCTACCTCGGCGGTGCGACTAGGGTGATCATGGGGTCAGATCTGCCGGATTGGACGTTGGTAATCATGCTGTTGTGAGATATATGTGAGGAAGTAAAGGGGAGGAGTGAGGGTATCTACCACGGATAGAGGAAAAGGGGGTTTTTGACGCAGCTCTTGGTTTCCAGTGGTTAATTCTGATTTTTTAATGTCGTAGGATGCGTGAGACGACTGGGGGACCAAGACGGTCACCTGGATCGTGGGACACTCGTTTGTTCACTGGGCAGCCAAGTATTCGGGCCAGCAGCTGTATGGACAAAATTTGGGCCTGAGAAGCAGTCATCATGAAGTTAGCGGGTGGGGTAAAGGGGGAATGCGATGGGGTGCGCTGCTGCCTTGGCTAACTCAGATGGTAACTCAGAGGGGCTGCCCAGACATGCTAGTTATTCACCTGGGGGAGAAAGACTTGGTGCGGATGTCAGGCCTGGCATTGCTGCAGGACATGCAAAGGGACTTGGAGGTTTTGCAGAAAAGCCTGGCGGGGGTTATGTCTAGTGTGGACAGCACTAGTGCCAAGGAGAATTTGGATAGGAGCTGTCAATCATGCAGCTATTGATAAGGCCCGAAGGAAACTAAATAGAGCAACGAGAGTTTTCTGCCTACCACGGAACATCAAGTTGATTGCTCATGGGGGTTTGAGACTGGAAGAGCGGGTCCTATTCAGGGATGATGGGGTGCACCTTTCGAGAATGGATAATGCATATTATATGATGGAGGTGCGGGATACGATCAGCAAGCTTTGGAAAGAGACCATCTGGTGTCGCAGGGACGAGTGAGTTTCGAAAGGTGCACAAGGCAGTGTGGGGCAGGTAACCGCCCTACGGGGGTTACCTGGGTGGCGGATCTTTGGAGGGGTGGTGAGTCACGGATGGGCGGAGCCACCCCTCTGGGGGGGAGGTACATAGGTGAAGGAGGGTGGAGCGCAGGATGCAAGGTGCAGCAGAAGAAAGGCAAGAGAGGATGCTTAAGAGGGCTGTGAAGGTGAAAAGGGATGTATGGAGAAGTTTACAGCAGGAATGGGGAGTAGTGGAAGTGGTGAGATGGATGGAGAATGGATGATGGGTATGGGTTGTTTATTGTTGATTAAAGTTATAGAGTTGAATTGTTATGTTTAATAAACGTTGTGAGTTATGATAACCTTATCCTAATAAGTGGTCTTTTACGCTTCAAGCCAGCGTGGAGTGTAGTTATTGCGCGATGTCGGCCCCCAGGGGAAGCAGGGTCTTTCCCCGGGGATCTTCCCGCTGACACGGAAGGACAAGGTGGGGGGATGTCAAGGGGGTGGGGTTAGGGGCGGGCCGGTGGTGCCTATAAAGGTGCTAGGGTGGGAGGTTCCGGCCTCTTTCCTAGCACCTCGCACCACCTGGTTAGGGAGGGGTTTAGCAGGTTTAAGTTGATCCACCCACCCACCCTACAGCTAATAGGGCGAGGGGGTGAGAATTATGCGTGCCAGTTTAGGACGGGTTATACGACTCCAGGGTTGCGGATCTTTGGAGGGGTGGTGAGATACGGACGGGCGGAGCCACCCCTCGGGGGCAGGGGTGAAGGTACACAGGTGAAGGAGGGCGAAGCACAGGATGCAAGGTGCAGCAGAAGAAAGGCAAGAGAGGATGCTTAAGAGGGCTGTGAAGGAATGGGGAGGAGTGAAAGTGGTGAGACGGATGGGGAATGGATGAGGGGTATGGGTTGTTTATTGTTGATTAAAGTTATAGAGTTGAATTGGTATGTTTATTAAACGTTGGGAGTTATGATAACCTTGTCCTAATAAATGGCATTTTACGCTTCAAGCCAGTGTGGAGTGTAGTTATTTCGCGAAGCAACGTACAGATAATATCGTCCTGGAGTAATCTTATCTGCTATTGTAGCGGATGGCAAGTTCTCAAGGGATTTCATTATTGCGACCATGTGGATAAGTGTCTAGAAAAAAAAATCCAGTACACTTCTCTCCGCTTGCGGACATCATCTGGATTATTGCCAGGTTTGTTGTACATTTTCTCCAGATTCAGCCAGTTGATATCTTCAGGCTTATGGTTCATTTCCAGGTAGTGTTTGACATGGGGTGGGGGGGTGAAGGTTTACGGGTGCAAATCGCATAGCCATGTTCCAGAAGACATGTGGTAAGTGTACGAGCTGTTTCGCTTACATAATCTAGCTCACACAGGCACAGAAGGAAATTATGTTTTGGGTTTGGCAGTTGGGGAATGTTTTCAATGTGATAACGTGCTGATTATACTTGAAAGTATCTGTCACTATAGCTGCATAACATGTTTTACATTGTGCGCACTTGTAGTTGCCCACAATTGGTACATTGCTATCCATAGTTTTCTGTATATAGGGGGCATTCAACTTAAGGCGTGAATGGTCCACAGGGTCCTTCAAATTCTTATTGCGCCTGTGTGCATACATGGGGCGAGGTAAGGCCTGATTCTTTTTGTTGTCATTGGTTAAAACGTGCCAGTTTGTACAGATAATCTGGCAAATCTGAGCGTGTTTAGGTTTGGTATTGCACTGTTACTTATGCAAGAGGTAGTCTCTATCATAGAAGTTGAAATTGAAAAGAATTTATATAGCGCTCTATCACCAAACGGTTTCTTGGCGCTGTAGGCAGGAGACTAAACCTGAGAAAGGAGGGGAGGAAGGAGTTTAGGAAGGGTAGGCTAGGGAGAACAAATGGGTTTTAAGTTTAGCTCGAAAGTCTAAGTAAGAAGGGGTGGATCGGATCGCAAGAGGAAGGGAATTCCAAAAGAGAGGGGCAAGGATAGAAAATCTGGTGCCACCAGATTTCTTCTTATGGAAACGGGGCACCTCAAGAAGAAACAGAGTGGAAGAACGAAGGCCTCTGCAGGGGACATATGCAGTTATTTTGGATCTAATAAAAACAGGGGCGGTACCAGTAAGGGACATGAAAGTCAGGCAGCCTATCTTAAAGAGTGAGCATTCCCTGATGGGAAGCAAGTGCAGAGTCCGTAATACCAGAGTAATGTGACTGGATTTAGGAAGCCTATAGATAAGGCGGGCCGCTTGGTTCTGGATGAGCTGTAGGCGGCGACATTCATAAGCGGGAATGCCGACGTAAAGGGCATTGCCGTAATCCAGGCGGGACGAAATGAGTGCTAAAATGAGGAGTTTGAGAGCTTCAACTGAAAAATATCGTGAGATTTTACGAATGGTTCTGAGGGCCAAGAAACACGAAGAAACTACGGAACTAATCGGAACTAATCTGAGGGCGCATGGAGAGGTCTTGACTAACTTTAATAGAAACTGGCTATATATAAGCTTCATGGACTAATCTCCTTGGGTATCCTCGCACGATGAATTTAGTTTTCCTCACAATGGCTCTAATATCAAAGTCTGCTAAGATTGTGCAGCTCCGTTGCAAACGGAGGTAGGTTTGAGGAAGGTGGCTGAGCCATAGTGAGTTGAGGAGGGAAGCTTGAATGTCCCTTACTGCTGGGGATGACTACCACAAGCATCATCCAACATTATTGAGAGCCTTATTAGAAATTCAGGTATTGCCTCATTAAAGTATTACCAGTGTCCTTGCCGTCCAATTAAAAGTCCCTTTAAAGTGGCAGCCATTTCTGCCTCCTTAGAAGTGACAGTACTCATTGAATGTATTGTATGTTTTACAAACAACCTAGTGTGCTCGAAGGTTTGGGGAGGGGCATGCTTATCTTGGTTCACTGCTGTGTCTCTTGAGTGTGGAGAAAGTCCAAACAGTGTAAGTGTTCCCCTACAGCTTAAATTTTCTTACAAAATATTATTTGTTAATTAGTTGAATGATTAGTCAACAATTCTATTTCAAATTCACCAATGAAATTTTTGATTTTCAAACTGATTAAGACTAAAAGTGGAACACTTTCCCGCTACACACTGGCCCTAACACAAAACAATTAACAATTAAAAAAATAGATGAAACAGCAAAACATGAAAGCATAATTTCTCATGTAAGGTTTCCAAAATTGCACATATATCGTGTTTCACTGCCACCTACTTGAAAAAAAGGTATTAATATAGAAATTCACATCCATTTCAATTGACCAATATACATGTTTAGGGCTCTACCACTGAGCTGTCCATTGTCTATTGTCAATGGCCTATGGTGTACAGTGCCATTATTTAGAGTGGGCTTTGCGTCAGCCTGCTGTCTACCACTGGTTGGCTTTCTTGTCTGTCTCATTTGCTTTCTTCTTTTTCAGTAGGTTTCATTTCTGTTCCCCTGGATCATAGCTTCTTTACCATCCTTGTAACGGGATGATTTGTATCTTTTCACGCTCCATATCAGAAATTACTTTTTAATTTTTCTCTAGCACTCCATTGAAGTGCATCTATTTCCTTTCTGAATTCCTGTGTGCTGTTTTCTCCTTACATCGCTGCCCCTTGTCCACTCTGTATTGTCCCACATAAACTCTTTTGTTGCTTCCCCTCCAGCTGCGGCCCGTGGAGGGAGTTCCGTTGGGCAGCCAGGCGGGGCGGGGGAGGAGCAGGGTGGGGGGTACTAAACACCGGAATATGGATAATTGGAGGTAAGTAAACAATTAAATAAATAAAACAAATTTCGTAGCGCGCGCTGCATTGCATTTTGCGATGCATGGCGCGCGACAACATTTGTTCTATTTATTTAATTGTTTACTTACCTCCAATTATCCATATTCCGGTGTTTAGTATCCCCCACCCTGCCCCTTCCCCACCTTGCTGCCCAACGGAACTCCCTCCACGGGCCGCAGCTGTTCCCCTCCCACTTCCAATTCCGCTTAGGCTCTGATTTGATTCTTTTTTAGGTTTTGCCTGCACAGTGCTTGCTTATATCCCACCTTCACTTCTTATTTGTCCATGGGCTTGTCACGTTAGTTTTCCTTTGTTTTCAATTGGCTGAGTGCTGTATTTCCTATACCAATGGTTTTTTTTTGGTGTGCTTCACCTATCAGTTCCCGAGGCCTGATTACTCAATCTCATCAGCTTCTCATTTGCTTTGATGGCTGGAACTACTTTCGCCGATGCATCAGAAGAATTATTTTTATGGCAGAATGCCTGCCTACATTTTTCTTGCATTTTTATTTTTCACTTAACTTTCCCTGGCTGCATAATAAACTTTCCCTAGCTCCGACGTCCAGGACTCCATTCTGCTTTTTTTACAATGCATTTACCAATGCTTAGTTTCTTGTTACAGGTAGAAAGGATGGGGTCCCATTTTTCCTGCTATTTCTTCGCCTTTCTGCTTAATCAATGCCTGCCTCCAGGGTTGTGTGAGAGGCTGGCTCAGTATATGATGTACACTTATCTAAGTGGACACCTTGCACTGATCCAAACAACCCTTTTGGTGATTTTAGTGGTCTTGGACAACCTTAGCAAGCTATCTAAGTGGTGGCTGTGGAGAGCAGCCTTCAGGCTTAGTCCAGAAGGAGTTTGTTTTACCAGAATATAATCTTATAGGTATAGATGAAGTGAAAAAGAACCACACAGTGTATTTATAAAAATATGTATTTATTATAAGACACTCACTAACACATACATATATATCCTAACTGGATATATACACAATGCACACAATACTATGCAATAGAAAGAGGTAAGTAGCGCAGAATACACAGTGGTCCCCAGGGGGAGACCAAACCATACACTAAAATAGTGGTATGCGAACCACGACTCGAGTCATGACAATACTTAGAGGATGTAGAAATGTCGGGGACCCAAGGAACCACCCAAGGTGAGTAGGAGCCTCGTGTGCAGTGTAGGAACATGACTGCGGTCTCCCTACAAATCAACGTGTAAGTCGTGGTTGCAATTTCAAAGAAAGAGGACCCTTCCCAGTGGACCCTGAAGAAACCCAGTGGGAGACAAGAGGTTGGAGAGCCACCGCACCCGTGGATACCTAAGGAACCAGGATACATGCACCAGGGAAGCCGGGGCATAGGTGTGAAGTGGCGTCGGAAACTACTGTCAAATCCAATCGAGGACTTCAGCAAGCTGCTGCTGCTGGAGAAGGTGAAAGTGTCCAGTGGAACCCAAAGGTGGAATCAAGATGTGAAGAACCTGCAAGCAGAGAGAACAGAGTCTATGTCACTCAGGAGTGACCAGGAGGCAGGGAAGAAAAATGCCCACTGATGTTGGGTGTTGCAGGAGAGCTGACGGTGACCTTGGAACTGCAGCTGTGTGGACCAGGCGACGCTGTGGAAGACCAGGGGCCGTACAAGAGCTGTTGCACGTCGGATGTTGAGAGCTAATGGGTCGATGTGTGGTAGGCGCACCAACAAGCCTTGGCAACTGCAACCAGTGTAAAAGTTGAAGAAGGTGCAGTGTTGGGACCAGCAAGGTCCAGGAGACTTACCACAAGCAGGGGAGTCAGGGTAGGCCACGAGAAATCATGGGAACCCAAAGAATTCAAATGTGACCCTCGACAGGACCCACAGGCCGGAGGCACTGAAGTCACAAGAGGACCTTGAGCAGCTTACCAAAGAAGCAGGTCCACGGTGCAAGCAATGTGGTGTGGTCAAAGATTTTAGTCACTGGAGATGCTTGAGGTTGGGGCTACTTGGAGCCCGAAGATCATGATGGAAGGAAGCCAAAAAGCCTTTGCAACGGCAAGTCGGCACGGCGTACCGGGGTTCTGTTCCTGCTGCTCCGACAAGGGATACTGACCTCAAACTTGGTGAGAGGACAGGGCAGGCCTCGAGGGTTGTGGCAAACCACCACTTGTGTTGCTGAGCCTTTCGGAGTCCATGGGAGCCCAGGATCAGCAGACCGGTCCGCTAAGTTGGGATGCCTGCAGATGCAGGGTAGTGACTCCTTCACTTTAAGGGAGATTCCTTAGGGTGTCTTGGATGGTGCAGAGACAGAATATCGAGGAAAAAAGATCGAGTTGCTCAAATATCGAATCATTAACATCGTGGTTCAGAAATATCAACAGCAAGAATAGACTCAACTTTACGTTGCAAATACCCGAAAATATTTATATGACTAGTGTTCACACATTTATTGTGGGTGATCCACTCAGAGGTAGTCAAGATTTGCACATAGACAAAGGCACCTCTTTTCCTTTGGCTCTATTGTGTCACAAAAAGTTATTAATCACTCGTTATTAATTTAATAGAGACTCCTCCAAACAATTGTCAAATTGTTTGGAGGAGTATCTATTAAATTAATAATGAGTGAGTATATAATTGTTTGTTGTATATATTTTATATGTATTTTTGTATGTCCTTGTGCTATATATTTTCATTAGGTTTTTGTTCAAAGATCGGTCCCATTGTGTATGTGTGTCTTAAATCAATTTGGTTAATATATTTTTGTAGGACTGAAGACTGAAGATAGGGTAATTGAATGTTCTCTATGATAAAATAAAATAATATATTAATTCCTCCGTAACTATCTTTTTTGTATATGATAGAGTCCTAACTGTAGTCCACGGATGATGTGCTTGGATGTAGGACTGACTGCTGCTAAATGATGCCTCAATCAAAAGCCACAAATTAGTTCTTGTCTTATAGCAAAACATACCACACCTGTGGTTAACCACAAAGTCGAGAGCAATGGCACCCTTTTTTCAGATCTCGGAAAGGCAGCGATCAAACTGGAGCTCCGTTGGTTGACAGCGTGGGTTTGATGTTTGATTTGGGTGGTTAGAGAGTTTGTTCAATGTTTAGTCTTGGAGAAAGGGGGAGGGGACTTTTAGTTAAGCCAAGGTCACCAGAACCCATGTATTTTAGATTTTGAGGTGTCCTTTCAACATTAATAATATAAATCCAAGAAGCAACACCATGCGTTGCAGGGAACATTTTTGTTGTAGCAGAAGCTACCGAAGCTTCAGGTTTTGTACATAGAACAGACTGGTGTTTGCTGCCTGATTGAGAACAAATCACAAATGTAGGATGTGATGGGCGTGGTTGGGACATTGTTGGCACACATTGTAGTGTCATTCTTTTGATATTTACTTTTTGAGGCACTGTGAGGTAAACTTGCCAGAATTGCTTGCATTTATTTTGTTAAACGATTACCTAGCCACAGTTTATTTTGGGATACCTTAGGTATCTGCAGAGAGCATATCTCTGAAACCCAACCCATGCTGCCCTGTTTGATACTTTGAATTTGACAGCCATGTTTCATTTGCTTTTTGTTCGACTGTACAAATACGGTTGGGAGTAAACTGCCCTCTTTAAATGTAAATATCCATTTTCTGCAGAGGAATTTGAGACTGTGGTGATTTTAACTGCTCTTGATTTGGGAAGACATTTGTCATCCAAAGTTTTTATAAATCTAGGATTTGTTTTCACAGGAACAAAGGATTTATCAGGGTTTGGTTTTACACATTCTCAGCGTGAAGTACCCACATTTTGGCTTCTGTAAATACAATAAAAATCTTCCAATGATATCAAACTATGCAGTGTTGCTCTATTTCTTTGTTCTCTTAAGTGAGGCATCTCGTACAGATGCTCAAGAATCACAGCCGCCTAAGATGGGTTTTGGCCTCATTACCTCAAAATAACTCCCAAGAGTAAATCTCTTTTTATGCTTGTTTGCTTGCACGTGAATGCATAAGTTTGTGTGTGTGCGTGTGTGCGCGTGTGTGTGTGTGTGTGTGTATGTGCATGTATCCCCTTCATTGTTATAGTGAGCTTCTGAGTACTTTGAGAGTATCTGATTTCCCCTGTCGATCTCTCCTTTAGGTAGATACCTGGAAAGCACCTCTTCCGAGTCGTCTTCTCGTTCTCAGAGTCCTCAACTCTTGAGCCCAGCCAGCTCCTTTGGCCCATTCCCAGGGAGTTCTGGATTTTCTCCACAATCCAGCTGCACAAAGTAAGTAACATTTAGAAGCATGGGAGATTGAGCCTCAGAATCTATGTTGCCTAGGATAGTAGCTGGGGCTACTAAATAGTTTAGCCTTCTTCGCCTCTTGTCCCTTTTGTCAAATAATGCTCCGGTTTATTATTGTCCATCTTCTTTATAGAAGTGTACCTTATAAGTTAATTTCCTGCCCATTAGCAGCTTTTTTATTCTTTATTTACTTCTATTTGCTGTCACCATATTTCACTGTTAATGCTCATTACCTCATACAGGGACATATCTTTCAATCCAATACATTATATATTGGCCGCTGTTTCTGCCTTTATATAATGGTCGATCGCAACATCCTACCAAATTTTATTCCTATAATCATTTTGTGACCGTTTTCTATAAAGTTACATTTTGGAGACCTGCAGAGAGCATTGTTCTATCCTGTATTATTACCTATTTTGTCCCATGTCATATTTTTTTCCAAACCAAAGAATATTCATTCATAGTTAGTAAAATATATATCTCAAAGTATGTCTCCTTAGTCAGTAAGTCGGCACTGTGTCTCTAAATAGTCAGTGTGGAAAGAGCCTACTCAGCAATTGAATGAGGTAATGATATGTCTGAGTGTGTAGACATGAAGAACTCCTTACTGACAGCTCAAGGAATTAATGGGGTATGTCGAAAAAATCAATAAGGTTGAGATGGGTAACTGTTTTTTGTGACTCTCCCCTCAACACAGACTAGTTTGTTGACAATGTCAGATGTAGCTGTGGCTGTAATCTTATGGTCACCCTTCACCACTGTCATGGGTAATTTGATAGAGCAGGACCAGTTATGTTAAATATGACAAAACTGGGGAGGAAGCATTTGAAAGCTGAATATCCCAATTGTTGTTGGAGGAAAAATCATTTGAGGAAGGTTGCATGACTGTCTGGCAATGTACTTCACCCTGCGGAATTGTAGTCCTATCCATATTGTCACTACTCTTTAATTCAAGTAATTTGGAGGGTCAATGCATAGGATGGGGAGTGATTTTTCATAACTCTCAGTGCAAATTCAAATAATAATTCAAATAAATTGCAGGTTAAACCTTATGGGTTTATTTTAACATTAAAATTGTACAGAGACAACTAGTAGTTAGTAAGTCAATTATGAATTAGCTTAATCAAATTAGTCAAAGTAATCATCTTTGAAAGGGCTAGCATAACCCCAGTCTCTGAAGTAAGTCAATAACCAGAACCAGGTTTAAGCGAAATAAACAGACTTGCATAGTAAAAAGTCTTAGTATAAAATGAATGAACAAACTAGTGCAGAGTCCCCTCAATTTAATAGCCCAAGTAAGTCCAAGCATAAATCAATAGACAAACTGGCATAGAGTCCGCATTCTAAGCCAGTGCAAACATGTCTGGCACATCTCCCAAAAACGTGATCTTTTATACGGTTTTAGATCAAAAAGCCACACAAATTTAAATACTTCTAATGGTAAGACAGGGTTCGTCTAGCAGTCTATTGTGACATTAACCAATAATCATTCTTGTAAATGGGATACATTTGGAAACACCTACTTCACTGCATATTATTGAATGGGGTACACATAGAAAATTAAGGCAATATCATGATGTTTATATAATACACAAATATAATAGACAGTGTAGTTAATGAATGATCCACAAAAAAAGTCTTGAGAAAGAACCCTGAATTCTACACAGACAAGAACATCCTGAGCATGGCTTCCTCGTGAAGAAAGAACATTAATACAATTATATCATGCACAGCCCCATTAATGAAGCTTCTATTTTGCAAATGTTCTTTGTTGAAAAGCGCACAGAACATATGCACTTGGAAAAAGCTTGTTCACATAAAGTAAAATGCACAATTATTTCGCCAAACATGAACAGATGTCAATGCAGGACTACTTTGGCCTAGTCATGTTCACTCAAGCTCATTTAATTTAGGCATTCTTTTTCTAATTAATAAAAATACTTCTACAACAGGAATGAATTAGATTAGTGTGACCCAGGCTCACATTGCACCCCAACTATCATTTACTGTGAATGTTACTAATAAGAGTTTGTCAGTTTAATACGTACCAGCAGAAAGCCCAGGGTTGTGATTCACAAAAGCCTTGACAAGTATTAGTAGTACTACTCCTCTGGTACTCCTACTCCTGTAGTATTACTTCACATACTCACAAAAACAGTTCTCAAAGGTATTGATGTAGATCTACACGCAAGCTGGCCCAGTATTCTAAGTGTGTACTTTTGCACTGGGAGTGTTTACAACTGTGTACATATAGTTAAACATTTTAGATGTAACCTTGGGGAAAAGAAATTAAAGGAAAATATAGACCCATGACTTTAGACCACGTTCTAAAATGTTTCAAAAAGGACTAAAACATAAAAGAAAGGAATGTAATTTAAAAATGGTCATGTAAATTTAGACTTTCAGACACTAACACAAATCACATTACAAAAATGGAGATTAACAAATGCGCATACTTATAAAATTGCAAATAGGTAACGTCTTAATCAATGTTTTATAACAAAGGATTAATTTGACAACTAACCCTACTCTACACACACCCGAAGATACATCATAACTTATTGCATATCCGAAAAAACACACATAAATGCACAGACACACACGTGCACATACACACACACAATACAACTGTACCTGATGGTTGGCTCCACAACATCTCGCAGCCCAGGGTTTAGGATTTTTGCACCCCCACTTGTGATGTTTGTTAAGGGGTGTATTATTTTCCCCAAATGATACCTGTTCCCTGTTATTTCAATTTACAGTCCTACAAAACATGGGTGGAGCTCTCCGCCTACAGCATTTAGAACTACGTTTGGCCCATTTGTGCCAAAACTATTCACCTAAAGTTACTTATAGTCATTTTACAGTTGTTTTTTGAGTTGCACGTAGTCCCCACCTCCTCATATAAGGGTCTGGGGACAGTTACACCTACTACTAGGAGTACATCTCAGCATGAATTCCGTTTATGAAATATTTATACCCAGGCGAAGGAGTAAAAGTATGTGTAAAACTCAAACCTTTGTGAATTGGGCCCCAGAGCTTTCAGAGAACCGTCTTATCTTATTACACATTTTGCTCAATGAAATGAGTCATGCACACAATTTAATTTTTTTTAAAAATCATAATGAAGAAAACTGGGTCTCCCATTGAAAAAGTCAAATGGTATGTAAATTGCCCTTATTTAGAGGTATTACTGAACGCAAGCCCCCAAAGACAGACAGGGGAGTAGGGAGACTAGTCAGTTTTGCTGAATTAATAATTTTAGATTCACAGTCTGTGATCATTTTCCTACCTAGAGGTTGGTGGGAAATGTGTATCTCTCAATATCAATATTTGTTTATTCGATTATTAATTAATAATCATAAAAGTACAAACAAGACGTTTTTACCAATATAATTTTCATCCTAAAACAGCCATATCCCTAATTCAAAAAAATTGAAAAGAGGTGCAAAAGATTACACCTGGCATTTTCATTAAAACCAGAATGTACAAGAAGCAGACTACTTTGATTTTGGGCGAAAAAACAATTAGGCATGTATAGCAGCATTCATTTTTAAGGCACACTTCATGAAAGACACAGCCAGCAGCTATAAAAGCAGTTGAATCTGATAGTAAATGTAAGTACAAAAAAGCTGGTCTATATTGGTAAAAGCCTCTAGATTTTAAAATAGGAAACAGATATATTTTTCGCTGGAAGTAATATGTCGGACAAAATAAAACCAAGTGGACCAAGGTTTGCTACAAGGTTCCATCAGCAAGGACACGTTAAATAGAATTACTATCATATTGACCAGGAGGGAGCAGAGACTGCATCGTATTGAGCACAATCGAAACCTTGTGAGAAGGGATCTCTACCATAGATTTTTAACCAAAGTAAGATAGTGCTCTGAGCCTGGAGTGGTTTGTATTATCTTACAGGCTCTTGCTATAGTTCTATCCATGGCCCTAGATTCCTTTATTTCCATAATTTGTCTCATATATATATCTCCTTTATCCTCTCCCCATCCGCTTTAACAATAGATTGAGCAGCGTTATACAGTTCAGGATGACCCATTTCAGCAGTCAGGTTTTTTATATATGCCAGCCATCGTATCCTATCCCCCAGATCACAGAGAAGACAGTCATTAATTACTTCTCTGTTAAAAGCAGTGTGATCCTCACTCCAGACAGAGATCCAGAGGAGTAATGGAGCTATTTTTACAGCATCTTCCACAAATCCAAATCCCAACTCATCATGCATGAAGGTACTAGGACTTAGGGGACCAACTCCAAGTAGTTTTCAACAAAATCTATCCTCCTCTCTCTGTGTTTTTATACAATTATGATAGCCCCAGATGGCTGCACCATACATAAGGACTGGCAGACATTTCATCCTATAGATCTGTAAAAGGGGAACTATAGGTTTGTTTCCTATTGAGGCAGAAAACGTAAAAAGAGCACAACAACCTTGATTAAAACGTTGGCCTCTGACAGCCATACATAGGCTCCAGCTTCTATGTTGGTCAAAAGTGACTCCCAGGTATGGAAAAGAACTTATCGGCGATATTACTTTACCCTTAATACATATGGGCCTAACTTTTGAGGTGATCTTCCCGCAAATCATAATATGGGTTTTGGGAATATTGGTATCTAGATCAAGATCGTCCATAAAATTTACAAACGTACCCACCAAACCCCTCAGACCATTAGATGTGCGGAATAATAAAACCGCATCATCTGCATACCCCAGAGACGGAACAAAAGCAAATTGTATCCTGAGCATATCCTTACCGTTTGCTATCGAAAATATATTCAAGCCGTTAATGTATAATAGAAACAGGAGGTTGGCCAGTACACAACCTTACCTAACACCGCTAGGGAGGTTAAAGGAATATGTGCACTCCCCCTTATGGCCAAATCTAACAGTTGCTGTTATCTCTGAGTGCATAGCTCGCAGAAAACCCAGCCGGGTTTGTGGCAATCGCATGTCAGATGAAATGGACCATAGCTTTAATGTGTTAACTCGGTCAAAAGCGCTGCTTAGGTCCATGAACGCTAAATGGATGGTACTTTTCTTTGCCACCACATATTTACCTATCATTAACTCTAGATTTAGGCATTGCTCCATAGTTCCCTTCCCCTCCCTGAAGCCATACTGTACTGGACTCAGGATATTACGACTACGAGCGTTTTCCTCCAACCTCCCTAAAATAACTTGTCCGGTCACCTTCAAAATCGAATTAGGCAAAGAAATTGATGGTAGTAACAAGGGTTATGGCGGTCCAGTTTTTTAAAAAGAATTGGGACAATTGTGGCACACTTCCTTTAGTATTCCTCTAGCTGCAGCTCCATTAAGGATATTTGTCGTCAGAGGGACCCAAAATGTAATATTTTGTTTGTATAAATCCATTGCGATTCCTTCCAGGCCAGGAGCCTTATTGGCTGGACTAGTCCTAATTGCCTCTCTTACTCCCTCTAAGTCGAATGTTAGAGGTATGGGAAGCTCAAGTATATTCCCAGCACCTTCATTGGGTCACCTTATGTCCCCGGGGTAAATACTTGAGAAATGTTGTGGCCATTGTCCTGCTGAGATAGTATTACTTATATCATTGTCAACGTGTGAGGGAAAATCTTTACTCCTAATTATTTGCCAGAATCCCCTATAATCTCTCTTGGCGCAGGCGGTCATTAATCTGTCCCATGATTCTTCCCTTAGTGTTTTCTTCCTATGTTGTAAAGCCTCCTTGTATCTTGAGCTTGCCAGTATAACGTCTGATTTACTTATTGGCCTTGTGTTTACTCTTGATCAAACCACCAAGATCTGATTTGCTTCACTGGGGCGGAGAGGCTTTTCATGATCTCCTTAATAAATTTAGTGAGGGTTCCAAAAGCTTCCAAGACCTTTTCAGGAGAAGGATCAATCCCAAGCTGTGGGTTCATAAGTAGGTCTATATTAGCCACGACAAGGGACTTAAGTAACTTGGAGGTCTGAGTAGTACACCACCTAACTCTACACCCCTTATCTACAGTTTCCATCCCAGTTAAACCAGGGTTAGTGACACTTGCTACACTCATCGGTATTGGAAGTCCGAACACTATAGGGTTGTGATCACTATAACTGGTGGATATGATATCGCCTGACCTAACCCGTTCTGACATTGGCCTTGAAAAAAGTATAGTCAATGGTTGTTCCCTTACCCCTCCCTATAAAGGTTGGTTTGCCACAAAAAGTCTGTCCTACAAGCGAACCTAAGTCCATGGTGTCAGTGCGACCTAAGGCTCTTATCAACCGCTGGCCTCTATCATCTGCACCTGCTGTAAAGATATGCTGCACTTTCTTCGTAAAAGCATTGTCATTGAAGTTAAGTTGGCCTATTTTAGCGTTATAACCCCCCATAATACAAGATTAAAACACTGTAGCCTTTGACGGGCTCTAGTTTCAAGAGCATGCAATGCCTTGAATAGCTTAGAGGTTTGGCAGCCCAAGTTTATGACTTCGTTGTAGAAATTTACCAAGAAAAAATTCAAATTCTGACACTATCCATATAACCTGAATCCCAGCGTGCTTGACGGGAATAACTATAATTTTAAATAAATTAGATATATGGATCAGGATAGATAGGCCAACTTGTGCTCTACGACATCCCCCTCTATTGCAGGGACGTGGAAGGATTCATATCCATCCACAAAAAAGGGTTTGCATGCCGAGGTTTCTTGGAGTAAATCACGTCATATTAGTTAACCAGGCATAGCCATTCCGGGTCCATCACTTTAGTAGTTGCACCTGCGACGTTCCAACAAAGAAAGTTAAGAATTTGGGAACTATTTTCAAGTGTTTTCGGGATACTGTTCTTATTTTCTTGGGCAAATGTTGGGAGCATATCCCCCTTATTACATTCAGGTCAAAGTACAGGATTTCCACATAGTCTATTGTTACTGTTCAGACCTGTCAGTGGAAGGTATCGATTGGTAGTAGAAATTCAATGTTTCTCTGATTGGTCTAGATATGCTCATTTGGTGTCCTCGGGTGGGTCTGGGCATAATTGTTTGTTTGCCTCAAGTGGCCATAAAAAAAGCTTAGGGATTCGAGGGTGATTCCCTCATTTGTCAACCGTTTGGAGCGTTGGTTAAAAATGAACCTCCTTGTCAATGATGGGTCTCTGCAATTGACCACAAGGCAGTCCCCTTTACGTTGTTTTCTTCCCAGTCCCACTCACCGTACCCTTCTAAAAAAAAGAATATCCTTTTACTCTTTATTTTAATTTATTGATAAAGTTTTGTATAGCGTGAACGTGACCCGTACGGGTATAAGAGCACTTCACAATTTTGGGTAAGAGGGATACAGTATTGGGAGGAGGCAAAATAATCTTTACATAATTATGCAAGACGTGTGCAGGACTCCTGAAGGTATCAGAACTCATCACTAAAAACAGGCATTTAACAGAGCCAATTACAGACCTTGTTTTGTAACTGCATAGTAGATTTACTAGATTTACTAGAGGATGAAGATATCTCGGGGACCCCTGTCATTGCTAAAACATATGGGCCATATTCAGGGGGGAGATTTAATACAGGCAGATTATCCTTCTCTTGTGGATAGGAACCCAAGCCTTCCTTATCATTCCTGCTGTTCATTACTGCGTCGGCTGACCCCCTTCTGTCAGACTTGAATTTCTATTTGACAGTCTGGCTTGCTTTGGGGCAGACACTAAAGCGTTTGCAATCCCACTCCTCTGAGCATGGGTACTTGTTTTTGCATTTGAACAGGGGTTAACCTCATCTATTTTGGCCCTTACCTGAGTGGCCTCACGGCCCATCTCAGATACATTGTTGCTTAGAGCACCAAATGTTTGATCAATTTTAGAGGTTAAAGCTTCCACCATTAATTCAATCTTGTGCATCTCTCCATATAGAGGAGCAATTCATGTATCTATTATTTGTTTAAAATTATCATTATTCAGTTCCCAGTTAATATTGTCCATGTCCTTATCCAACTTATTGCTGATGGCCTTAGGCAGCTACTTTTTCTTGGAGCCCCGTGTGCTTGATTTCACCATTATTGGGCATTTATTTTTACATTTCCTTTTAACTACTGGTGCACACACACCATCATCTGGGAGTTCAGCCGCCCCATTAGCTGTCCGATCAGCTTCCTGTCCGTCAGATGTGGAGGAGAAAATTGTTAGTGCTGCAGTAACTACGCAGTTAATTACTTTGATTGTTTGTGAGTTGTTTGGGCGGTTCGGGCTGCCCCCACCCTCCCGCAAACTCAGACGTCCTTCGGCTATATCAATTTCCCTTGATATTTCCCCCACCACTCTTGCAAAATAATTGTCCAATGTGGCCATTGACCGGGGCTTAAAGGGGTTTCCCTTTCCCTTTCCCAGGTCATGTTTCCGCATACCCATTATTCTATCTTCCTAAGCTCGGTCCGTATTGAAAAGAGTGGAAAAGCCACAAGGAATTGCCCAACCCAGCCTCTTCCAGGCTTTGACTGGCCTGTTCTTGGCCCAGTCTACACCCTGGGCATGCGCCCATGCACCTCCCGCAAAGCGGGAGCCTCAGAAAAACAAATACCCACCTCTGGGCGCGGGCTGCAAGGCGTCGGGGTGGCGTCTGCCGCAGGCGTTTCTGGGGCTTGTGGTCGTGCCCCAATCTGCACCAAAGGTACGGGTATCCCTCAAAGCGGGAGCCCCAGACAAAGAAAAACAGCCTCTGGATGCAGGCAGCAAGGCGTCAGTGGCGGCGTCTGCCGCGTGCATTTTTTGGGCTTGTGGTCCTGCCCCAATCTGCACTAGAACTACGGGCGTCTCGCGAAGCAGGAGCCCAAGACAAAGAAATACGCACTTCTGGTTGCAGGCTCAAGGCATCAGTGGCAGCATCTGCTCCCGGCGTCTTTGGGGCTTGTGCTCCTGCTCCAATCTACACCAGAGCTACGGGTCTCTATCTAATTTAATGTACAAACTTTTTACCAGTTGGGGAAATTCACAATGGGCCAGCCCGTCTTTAATGAGACCTCCATTATATATGATGTCATTTTTAGGTTTGTATGGCCTAGAGAGACAGCTTTACCTGTTTCGAAAGCCTCATGTTTTACTAATCATTCAAAATGAAATACAGAGCCAGTGGCTGTCCTAAATTTAAGCAATGGCGTTTTGTCTGTGCACATATGCCTAAAAAGTAGCCTAGTTCAGTGCCAAGGCTGGCTGGGCAATCTTATCCTTCATTTTTGCTGTCATGACATTTTTAGGTCTCGCACAGGCAGCGCATGCGCTGCCTCTCCGAGGCATCAAGTAATCAGTATTACTAGTGAAACTCCACCCATTGAGTTTCTCTTTGTTTTGTCGCTTGCCATTGGTGGAATTTGGCATTGCTTTTCTTATTTTGCTCATTGTTGGCTAGTGGTCCCATCTGTCACTTCCGTTTTCTTCCGTTTCTGCAGGACGCAGCATCGACCAACTACAGTAAACTTACGCTGCAGGGCGGTATCTTTTAATGTAGGGACTACTTCGTTGTTTTTTAGGTCTCACTCTCACATAGGCAGTGCATGCATGCCCCGCTGAATCCCCCAGGCCCTCTGTTACTGCCCTGTCTGCACTGCTCGTGTCTTTTTAACCGTAAATCTCTTCTCGCTTTCCCCCTCCCACTGTCCGTGCTCTCTCGCCCCTCTCTCCCCTGCACTCCCGCTGTCGGTGCCTTCTCTAATCTCCCCCTCCCCCGCGTTTGCAATGCCATGGATCTGGATTGCAAATGCTTGTTGTCTGTTCGTTTTCCAGTTACTTAGCATTTTTTTGGGCTTGGACTGCCAAATTCCAGACTTAAGCTCATGTGCGCTGAGGTGCCAACATGTCGGAAGAAAAAGCGCTCCGAAAGTCGTCCCAACGATCCGGATACATTCTCTGCAGTCCCGCAGGGCTCTGCCAGGCGATCTCCGTGCCCCCCTCGCTCAACCCAGCATTGACTTGTATTCTCGTGAGGCTCTCCGGGCCCTTTTAGAAGCTTTGTGCGCATTTAGTTGTGTCTCGCACCCGACTTGTGTGGATTTAATCAAGCGTTTTCGAGAGAGCGCTTTGTGAATCAGATTTTCGTTGTCTACTAAATTGCTGACCTTAAAGACCTGGCTTTGAACCCGAGGTTAGGCACTAGGCAGACGATAATGACAGACTTTAATAAAAAATCACTTTACATCCTTGTAGTTTAAAATGTAAATAATGCGTATTGTTAGAAAGAAATCATCTCATCTATAAAGTGAAACGTCCCAATGACACAATTGCACATTTTCTTATCCTAATTTCAGCAACTCTTTCTGAAATTGACCCCTAATTCCAAACTTGTTTATGAACAGCACTTCAAGTCAGAAGTGCCCCTACTGTCGTCCTTCGATTCAAGAACATTATTCTGACCTGTAATCCTAAAAAGGCTCCCAGATGGATTCTCTTTTGGATATAACACGAGCTTTGAGGAAGTATTAACATTACGTCTCATGCTCTCCAGATGAAAGGACACAATGTACAGTGCAGCAGCATTTGCACATTTTTATTTGTTACATTATTTTTTTAACTGGTCAGTTTTTCATCTGTGATGCCTTGTCCCTGCTGATTAGGTTGCAACTGTCCCCTCTGGATTTAGTCTATGGTTGCCAAGTCGGTATTTTGTCATTTGGTGGCTATGTTCTTGCATGGAATCATCCTTAAAATGTTTCATATGAGAAAGCAAGAACCCTATATGGAACCCATTGATTATTTGGAGGAGTAAAACACCAATCTGTGTTGCGTTGTGATAAGTATATGATGACCATTTGCAAAAGCAGTACGTGCGGCCATTTTATAAACAAAAGTGCTTTGATCTTCACTAATGGCCTTCCGATGGAAGCATTTTGTAATGGGTTGTCATTGAAAGGACCGCTTTAGAATTTTTTGTTTAATAATACCAGTTCCGACCTGCAGACAAGTGGCTGAAGTTAAAGTTCTGTAACAGAAGTTTAGTCACCAAGCGGCTGTGGTATTACCATTGCTGCCACTGCTGTAAGCAATGTGGAAATGCAAGAAGGATTCAAAGGTCAACAATGTTTGTAGATTGTAAACACAGTAGACAGCCTTTGAAATATCATCCCAATCCATCATTACAGTGATTCAGCATAAATGTAAATACATTTCTAAATTGCATTCTTTATCATGCTTAAATCATACAAATACCTTAAATGTCTTACCCTTGTTGTGAAGAGGAACCTCGGTCTGGCTTATCCGACTCTCAGGTGAAGATGAGAGGTTTGGGAGGGTCCTAAGAGTAGTAGCTTTGCTGGTGGTCTGGCTGCTGTTTTATTGATTTTTGCACAGGTCTTTTTTGCTTATTTCCTTTGTAAATGTATGCACAAACTTCAGACTGCAGCATTTTCACTTTTTATTACTTTTGATGCCTATTGAATATGCTTTCCAAGAAAATAAAGAAGTTTAAAAAAGTGCAGGCTTGCCAAGGAAGACCTACTTGCTTTGCCAATGCTTGCTTTTCCTCTCATTTGGGTCATTCTCAGGGGATAAACCCTCAGGATCTCTGGGGTATATCAAGATTGAAAGCAAGGTTTTAACATCGTGATTTGTGACTATTTTTGGGGGTAAAAATAAACATGGTCATTTAAGAATTCCAGCTTGTTTGATAAACTAGGGTTCCACATGTTTATTTGTTGCTGGTGCATAGAACACACATCAGTGACGTTCTGCCTGTTACTTCAAGAACACTGAGATGTTCTTGAGACTTTAATCACTGAACAGACACAGAGAAGGCAGTGTCTCAGCTGGTCCCTGGGAAATCTTCAGGACCAGATCAGCTACCACTGAAATTGTTTCCAGTATGGCTAAATTGTTTGATTTATTTATTGATCTAGAAAAGGAGCCTGCATTGTGGGGAATTCTCATTGTTATATGTTTAAAGAAAGAGAAAGATCCGACTAAATATGGGTCTTACCGGCTGACTTCTCTTATTAACCCCGATTTGGAGATCTATTCTTTTATACTCTCCAACTGACTATCAGTTATGATTCCTTCGCCTGCCGATCCCATCGAGCATAGGTTTACTTCCTGCTCAGGATAGCACCTCGTAGCTTAACACAGTTATCAGTGCTGTGGATGTGGCTTGTGTACAGAATAGACCCATCGGGCAGATCCTGCGCGACCCTCGAAGGATCTCCTGGCGGTTCTTGAGTTCGCTCATGCTGTACATGGGTTCTCGTGCTTCTTTTATAAGTCCAGTGAGGGCCTCATATAGGTCATTAACTGCACAGATTGTTTGTGAAGGGATCTGACTGAGAAAATGAAGATTAATAAAGGCACCAGGCTGGGCGGCCCTCTTTAACCCTTGCTCTTTGCCCTATACTTAGACCCCTTTAATCAAGGTCTTAATCGAACCCCGTTCCTTAAATCTCTGGGTGGATCTGCCATTTATTTTGGGGTACACATCACGTTGAGTGTGGGGCACATTGTAGATTGCAATTCATTACATTTTAAGTCGCTTAACATTTTCCAGAAATTAGATAGGTTACAGATCAGCTTAATTGGGCATTGGAATATTATAAAAAAAAAGGTCATTCTTCCACGATACTTATATGTTTTACATCTATATCCTAGTACCTTACCATAGGCTTTTTTTAAAAAGTTGGAGTTTGATGGCAAAAATGTATTTAGGGATATAGGAAGCCACAACGTGCTATTCAAAATCTACAATTACTGCGCCAGCAGAGTAGAGTCTCCCTGCCCTCCTTATGGCTGCCTGCTCTCGCTTTCAATTTTTTACGGTCATGGGTGGGGGGGGGGGGGGGTTGTCGGGTTAGAGAGGCCTTTGAAGTCAATTAGGTAGGATTTATAACGGACAGGGGAAGCGTATTGTTTTTTTAATGGGCTCTTTGTTGCAGCACATTTTAAAGGTACTAAGATTAAAACCCTCCGATTCTATAATTTAGTTTGGACTCATATTAGGAAATGATCTGGAATTTCTAGATGCAGTAACTGCATAACTAATAACCGTCACACTCCTACAAGTGTGACCATTCCAGGGGCGGCTCCTTCACTATGGCAAAGGAGCGTCCCACCACTGCTGCTACACAGCAGAGGCAACAGTGATAAAGGAAATGATTATACATTTATTTTATTATCATTTTGTTTTTCGCTGTTGCCTCTGCTGGGTAGCCGAGTGGTGGGGCTGGGACATCCACCGGAGCTTCAGGAGGAGGTGTTGTGGGCAATATTAAGTGCGCATGATGGTTAGGCCGGCCAAACTTTTATGCACACTTAACATTTCTCCACCCGGCTGTGTTGTACAGTCAGGTGGAGAAAAGCCACAGGTTACCAGGCACTGTCTGAGCGGCAAAGCAGACGAGGCCGCTCAGACCAATCCCAGCGGTGCTCTCATTCTGGGAACAGCATTCCCAGAAGTAGATAATCGCTGGGATTGGCTTCTGGGAGCCTGCGCAGTGTGAGCCAGTTGGGGATCGGGAGAGGACGAAGATGCAGCATCAGGTAAGTCACAATTTCTTTGTCCCCCACCTTGCCGCCCAACCACTTCCCAACGTGGTCAGCCACCACTGGACAGTTCTGACAATTCCAGGACCCCAAAGTTAAAAGAATGGTTTTGCCAGCAGGTATTAGTCAATCTTAATTAATTAACAAAGAACTGTTGTAGTGCTCGTCTCTAAATTAAACAAACAACGCCACCATGTGGCAGACTGTTCTAGGTTCTGGTGCTGGCAATTAAGAACCGATGTTGAGCACCGGAAACCACAGGCTCAAATTAGGCACTGCCACCATTATCCTTTAATTGGTTATAACCAGAATCTTCCAGAATTACTGCATTCTAGAATTTGTTTCCCTGTTGGTGGCTCTGTAATTGTACAATCAATTTTGGGTTATATGTTGGATGAAGGTCACCCTCGCCCTTTTGAAAATTAGTGGAATAAATTTGTAATACTGCAGCAAGGCTTTTTTTTAGGTCTTTGCATTTCGTAGCTTCCTTACAACTATTCCACCAGAAGAAATAGATCTATTAGATGACTTTTCAGGGTTTTTCATGAGGATACATAGAAAGGGGCATATATGTCTAGTGTATAGAGTATTTAGCAAGGGAAGGGAGTCCAGATTTAATTTTGGAGCTTTTAAATGGAGTTAATTAACATTTAGACCAGCCGTTCACTTACTATGACGTTTGTAAAACTAACTTGCTGGTACATATGTGTTTTGCACATTAAAGTACATTGGGTTTAAGATTCTTAATGATGTATATAACACCCTAATCGGTTTATATAAGTGGTGCATAAGACAGGACCCGTGTTGCTTTCAGTGTGCTACGGAGGGGGCTGACACCGCTCATATTTTGGCGACATGTCCATGGAATATAAAATAATAGGATTATTTATTTTGGAAGATTAATGGGTTGGTGAGGTTGAGTACAGCCTGGAATCCTAAACTGATTTTACTGGGGCATTCCACTTGCTCTGCAGCAAGGTTTGCTGATATATATTTTATAACAATCACATTGGCAAGACTAAGGTGCCGATTACGATCCGGTAAAAACCGGGTACGAACCGTCGGTCGGAGCGTTTTCCCCATCCGACTCGTACCCGGTCGTAAAACTTTACAAACATGGAATTACGATTCGCACGGAAACACCATTTCCGTACGAATCGTAAAAAACACCGACCGACGTAAATATACATACGAATGTGATCCGGGAATGCTGCGACGTGACGTCGGTACGCTTTCCGGCAGCGTTTCACGACCCAGGAATTACGATTCGAACCGACAGCAGTCCGGACGGCAATATTTTCACGGCACCCAAAAAGTGCCGGAAAAGCGAAGTACGGCGCGAATCGACCAGAGTAGGTGGCCCGGTACGCACCATACCCCCCCCAGCCCCCGTACGTACGCGCCGACCCCCCCCCAGCCCCCGTACATACGCGCCGACCCCCCCCAGCCCCCGTACGTACGCGCCGACCCCCCCAGCCCCCGTACGTACGCGCCGAACCCCCTGTATGTACACCCGTGTACATGTCGAACCCCCCGTGTACGTTCGAGTCGAACCCCCGTGTACGTTCGAGTCGAACCCCCCCGTGTACGTTCGAGTCGAACCCCCCCGTGTACGTTCGAGTCGAACCCCCCCGCGTACGTTTGAGTCGAACCCCCCCGAGTACGTTCGAGTCGAACCCCCGTGTACGTTCGAGTCGTACCCCCACCCGTGTATGTACGGTGCGTACCCCCCGTGTACGTTCGAGTCGTACCCCCACCCGTGTATGTACGGTGCGTACCCCCCGTGTACGTTCGAGTCGAACCCCCCCGTGTACGTTCGAGTCGAACCCCCCCGTGTACGTTCGAGTCGTACCCCCACCCGTGTATGTACGGTGCGTACCCCCCGTGTACGTTCGAGTCGAACCCCCCCGTGTACGTTCGAGTCGAACCCCCCCGTGTACGTTCGAGTCGTACCCCCACCCGTGTATGTACGGTGCGTACCCCCAGCGCTATGCGCTGGGGGTACGCACCGTACATACACGGGTGGGGGTACGACTCGAACGTACACGGGGGGGTTCGATTCGAACGTACACGGGGGTTCGACTCGAACGTACACGGGGGGTTCGACTCGAACGTACACGGGGGGGTTCGACACGTACACGGGTGTACATACAGGGGGGTTCGGCGCGTACGTACGGGGGCTGGGGGGGGGTCGGCGCGTACGTACGGGGGCTGGGGGGGGGTCGGCGCGTATGCGGGCACGTCTCCATGGTTGCTATGGGAGTTCGGTGCGGACGGTGTTTTTTCCATCCGGTTGTAACCTCGGACGCACGGGATGGATCGTGATTCCTCGGTCGGACTTCACCTTTCACATTTGTACGGTAAATCGTACGAGGACGTGTCGGACACATTTTCCGACCCGAGGACGTGTGGGGAATGATTCCCAATGCGGTTCGTATGGACTTTTTACCATGCGAATCGTGATTGCCAGTTCGTACGGCACTTGTACGATTCGTACGGTAAAAAAGACCGGATACGAGTCGCACGGGGAAATTTTTTACCGGATCGTAATCGGCACCTAGATCTTGCACAGCAATGGCTGCAGAAGTCTACAACTACTCTTGAATCATTTCAAGCCATTTTGCGAGCAAAGAGGTCTCGAGGTTAATACCTCAAAGACCAAACTTTTGTTAATGAATCCACATAGAACATTCAGGGGCAACATGCTACTGGGAGGGATACCACTTGAGAGAGTGGCTAACTTCGAATACTAGGGTATTACCTATCTGAGAAAATGGTATGGAAAGATCACATCACAAAGCGGAACCTCCAACAGAGACAGACTACTGGGGCACTGATTAGGGAACATGGAACCTCCCAAACTAAGCCAATAGCCGCCCCTTCCAGATTTATGACCAGAATGTAGTGAGTTCCGCCCTCTATGGGGTCGAACTCTGGGGATTCGAAAACACTGATAGCCTGCTTACCACAGAAAATAAATATGTAAGACCTTTATGTTCACTCCTGCAGAGTACACCTCTGTAACCACTGAGGTTAGATATGGGTAGACGCTCAATTGTGGATAAAGCTAGGTTGCGCCCCCTACTGTATTGGTTACGTCTTAGGCTAAAGCCTGAGCTCACTCACAATCTGGCAGCACTTGAAGAGGTTTTTAAGCTTGATCGTTGTAAAACATTTAGATGGCCAAATGAAGTCAGATCACTATTATAGCGATAAGTCTGGGAAGTTCTTGGGAAGCTAGAGATGTGGACGAATTGCCAAGCAAAGAAGTGGTTAAAACCCAATACTGGAGTTGGGTAGCACAGTCTTTTGCTGCTCAATCATCAGTGGTTCGTCTCACATTAGAATTCATGGAATTCAAACCACAATGCACCTTTGTAACCTATCTGGATTTTATCACCATCCCGCTGGACAGGAAACTTTACATCCAGTTTAGATTAGGCTCACTCCCCGTGAATTCCTTTACAGTGGCTTGGCGACAGCCTCGGTCTAGTACACAGCATTGTCCGGGCTGCCCCACAATGATTGAATCAATTGCCCATATTTTCTTTGCTTGTCCTCTCTATAATTCCAAAAAACACAATTAGTTAGAGGGTCTAAGGGAATTTAAAGACCTGCGCGGGCAAATCCCCAAATAGCTGAGACTTAAACAACACAGAAGTCCGCGGGTCTACAACAGTCTAACTGAAGCACGAGAGTAACAAACCAGCAAAATCAGATATGCAGAAGTCCTTCTAAAAGGGACCAAGTCCCATCAACCACCGAAGTGGCATGCTTCATCATCTGGGACCTCCCTTAACCACACCTAGTGCAGTTAAAGAGCTGCGACTCCTTTATTTACTGTAAAAAGGAGGAGCTCAAGGATGTTTTAATTGATGTAACATGGAGGATAGAAACCTCATGGTGAAAAACGCTGCCAAAAGTGTGGTGAAGCTAAGTGCAGTGTGTGAAATGAGAAAAAGTGGTTTAAAATTGATTACCAATAGAAAAATGTTTTTATTCGATATCCAGTGGTATCAAAATAAAAAAGCAGAGATATTGGAGGAGACCGTGTACGCAAATATTATAGGAACACGTCCTCTTAGGTCTACATGTTTCAGCCAACTAGTGTCTAAACAGAATAACAGTGGCTTTCTTCAGGACTGTATCATAACACTACTGCAAAGTGTGAAAATGTGAAAAATAAATTCAAAAGGAACGATACAACCTACACATGTACCTGCTTATCTGGAGATATGCGGCACCGTAGGGAAGTACAATTATCACCTGTTGAAAAAGAAATAGTTTTAACAGGGAAAGAAGTACATAATTGATAAGAGCTGGTTGAAGTTACAGGTGTACATTGACTTAATGCAAACGTATCAATAGTAAACATTTGTCATGAAGGAATCTAAAATGCCTTCTTACCCGTCAAAGATCGGGGATGCGTCCTACACTCCTGGTAACAACTCAGGGCGTGAGGCAACGCTCTAAAAAGCAAAAGGAACAGACTGATACTAGGGTAAACGTAGTATTGCCTATTCACTCGAGCCACCACAAACAAGCTTGGCTATACAAACACATCAAGGTCGGTCAATTGACTAAACAAAGTATGAATGTAAACTTGGACCCCACACTGGGTATACTGACATTCATCTAGACAGCAGCTGATAAAATTCTCACTGCCAAAAGGAACACAGAGATTCTTTAATGAAGTGTCAAATAAAAAAGCAATATCCGATCCTGTCTTGCGCAAACCGGTGACCTGTGTGTCACGGGGCAAGCTACAGTGTAAAGGAGCGTCAAGGAAGCGCCTCACCGGTTTGACCGGGTGAATCCAGGTGCCAATAGTTAAGAAACATCGCCGAAGCAAAGGATTAGGTGACGCAAATGTATACACAGACTCCAGTCAACAACAAACAACAGTGTCGAGGAGCGTCAAGGGGGGGACGCCACAACGCTATGGCCGATTGGATCTAGGTGCCAATGGTTAAGAAAAATATCCGATGCTAAGGATTAAGTGACACAAATGTATACACAGACAACAGTCTACAGCATGCTTACCTGTCCGTCGTTACCCCGGACCTTCTTCCTGGTTGTTCCGAGTGGTAACCGGAACAGTGTAAGCATACCATACTTGAAGACTCACGGTGTTTCCTACACGAGGCTACGCGAATCCTAAGCGTCACCCTCATCACATGACTAGGGAGCCCATGCGTCATACGCGATGTGAGGCGTGTGCGTAAGAGAGCATGCCGGGTAATGTAGTTCATTCACCCACCCTTAATCTACTGCGGGAGCGTCAGGTTCGAAAATCGTGTCTAAAGCTGAAACGGACATTATTAAGACAAGGGCTTTCTGATTATCTCAGTGGGCAAGGCTGGCCACCTCTCGTTCATAGTAAACCCCACTGGGTACTCCAACATAACATCCTGTTAAAAACGTCCTAATTGGAAGTCGTGTCTAAAATAGGACAGAGAGACAAAATTTCAAAGAATGTATGTTGGTATACCGAAGTCCCAATACCCATACATTCATGGGCTCCCTAGTCATGTGATGAGGGTGACGCTTAGGATTCGCGTAGCGTCATGTAGGAAACACCGTGAGTCTTCAAGTATGGTATGCTTACACTGTTCCGGTTACCACTCGGAACAACCAGGAAGAAGGTCCGGGGTAACGACGGACAGGTAAGCATGCTGTAGACTGTTGTCTGTGTATACATTTGTGTTACTTAATCCTTAGCATCGGATATTTTTCTTAACCATTGGCACCTAGATCCAATCGGCCATAGCGTTGTGGCGTCCCCCCCTTGACGCTCCTCGACACTGTTGTTTGTTGTTGACTGGAGTCTGTGTATACATTTGCGTCACCTAATCCTTTGCTTCGGCAATGTTTCTTAACTATTGGCACCTGGATTCACCCGGTCAAACCGGTGAGGCGCTTCCTTGACGCTCCTTTACACTGTAGCTTGCCCCGTGACACACAGGTCACCGGCTCGCGCAAGACAGGATCGGATATTGCTTTTTTATTTGACACTTCATTAAAGAATCTCTGTGTTCCTTTTGGCAGGGAGGATTTTATCAGCTGCTGTCTAGATGAATGTTAGTATACCCAGTGTGGGGTCCACGTTTACATTCATACTTTGTTTAGTCAATTGACCGACCTTGACGTGTTTGTATAGCCAAGCTTGTTTGTGGTGGCTCGAGTGAATAGGCAATACTACGTTTACCCTAGTGTCAGTCTGTTCCTTTTGCTTTTTAGAGCGTTGCCTCACGCTCTGAGTTGTTACCAGGAGTGTAGGACGCATCCCCGATCTTTGACGGGTAAGAAGGCATTTTAGATTCCTTCATGACAAATGTTTACTATTGATACGTTTGCATTAAGTCAATGTACTCCTGTAACTTCAACCAGCTCTTATCAATTATGTACTTCTTTTCCTGTTAAAACTATTTCTTTTTCAACAGGTGATAATTGTACTTCCCTACGGTGCCGCATATCTCCAGATAAGCAGGTACATGTGTAGGTTGTATCGTTCCTTTTGAATTTATTTTTCACATTTTCACACTTTGCAGTAGTGTTATGATACGGTCCTGAAGAAAGCCACTGTCATTCTGTTTAGACACTAGTTGGCTGAAACATGTAGACCTAAGAGGACGTGTTCCTATAATATTTGCGTACACGGTCTCCTCCAATATCTCTGCTTTTTTATTTTGATACCACTGGATATCGAATAAAAACATTTTTCTATTGGTAATCAATTTTAAACCACTTTTTCTCATTTCACACACTGCACTTAGCTTCACCACACTTTTGGCAGCGTTTTTCACCATGAGCTCTCTATAATTCCCCGAGACACCAGTGGTTAACCCCTGTTTGTAGGTTATTAGGAACTTGTTACCATCAGGATGCGCTCCGCATCTTAAAATCAGCTTCTGGCCTCTTGTAGCATTTGGAGTTGCAAAATTCCTTGTAAAGATGTGGATTATCGTAAAGGTTTGCATGCACAACGAGATAGTTTGCTTCCCACAACTTTTCCTTAAAATAGTAATTCAATGTTATGTAATAGATATATAATGTTATATTTGTAAAACGATTGATTGCAGCTATTTTTGGGTTTCCCTTTTTTAATAAGGTGCATGTTTTAAAAATATTTTTAGATTTGATCTTTTTTAGCAAAAAATTATTATTGCTTTTATATTAACGGTGACGATATAATAACCTTTTAGCAGATGTGCATTATCCAATGATGTTTAATATTGAATCATTGTATTGTAAGCACTCGCACATTAATGGTCGTAATGACTGAATAAAGTTATAATGATGATTTTATTGGGGCATTCCACTTGCACTGCAGCAAGGTTTGCTGATATATATATTATAGCAATCACACTGGCAAGACTAGATCTTGCACAGCAATGGCTGCAGAAGGACCCCACTCGCCCCTCGGTATGGTAGTTGGAGTCTTAGATCTTGCACAGCAATGGCTGCAGAAGGACTCCCCTTGCCCCTCGGTATGGTAGTCTGAGTCTTAGATCTTGCACAGCAATGGCTGCAGAAGGACCCCCCTCGCCCCCCGTAATGGTGGTCTGAGTCTTAGATCTTGCACAGCAATGGCTGCAGAAGAACCCCCTCGCCCCACGGTATGGTAGTCTGAGTCTTAGATCTTGCACAGCAATGGCTGCAGAAGGACCCCTCTTACCCCTCGCTTTGGTAGTCTGAGTCTTAGATCTTGCACAGCAAATGGCTGCAGAAGGACCCCCCTCGCCCCTCGGTATGGTAGTCTGAGTCTCTTTATTTATTTTTTTGAAACTTTATTTTTCATTTTCATAATACAGTACGTTCCGCCTTTGGTACTGTCGACAATATTTCAATATAAACCGCCGCATCTGTGCTATACAAAGACCCATATTGTACACATATTTCAATCCCTATCCAATATCCAACCAGCCCATCTCTGACAGCTTGTCTCCTTATGATATGATATGGCAAACTTCGAAATCCCTCCCAGTGGTCCCATCGAAGTTGGAAAACATTTCTACCCTCCAATGCAATCAAGTATAAATTAAAAGTAGGTACATCAACTTTATTCCGCCTCTGTGTTGCATTTTACCCCATTCCTTTGGGGACAAGTCCATCTAAGCGTTGCGAGGCAAGGGAAGTGTTTGTTTAGTTCAAGTAAGACTTAAAGGGGCCCCATATGTCTTTTGGATGAGACTCAGAGGGCTGAGTTTCTGCATACAGGTCACTGTTCGTGTTGCAATGGGCTAAGCTCTGGAGCCAGGCCTTGTTTGTAGGCGCAGATTTACAGCCCCATTTAAGAGCTATCTCTCTTTTTGCAAGCAAGAAAGGCATGGCAGTGAATTTTCAAACACCTTTGGGGAAATCCAGCACACAACCCAGGAGGGGGCAGGTCCAGGGGAAGGTGGAACCTCCAAATGAATCATCTTAGTTATTTCGTTGCAAACTAAATGCCAATAGGCCCCAATCTTAACACAGTTCCAAAGAAGATGTGCGAAATCAGCGTGTGGAGCCCCGCATTTACAACAGGAGTGTGGTCTGGCCGGGTCAATGTTGTGTAGTGTTTCTGGAGACATGTAAACTCTCCATAAAAATTTTAAATGTAGTAACCTGTGTCGACTGTTGAAGAAAACTTCTTTGATTTGCGCACAGCTAAATTCCCAATGTGAGTCTGGTATTGGTTGCCCTATATCCCGCTCCCATGCCTCACGAATCTTAGTGTCTCTGCTGGGGACCAGGGCCATACACGCATGGTACATTTTAGAGACTAAACGTTCGCCTTCCGGGGTCGTAATCACAGTGGTTAGCGGGCCAAAAGCAGTAGGTTCCAGGGGAAACCCAGCAAACGTTGCCCTAAGTGCACAGCGGACACGGTTGAGAATGAAATTGTCCATGGATGTAGCCTCACTGGATCTACCCTCCCCAGTTCCTGAGAAAACATGGCCCCCGGTGAAAAGGTCTCCGATTTTACTTATTGAGAATTTGGTAAATATGCGCTGCACTAGCTTTTCTTGCATAATGGGGATCCATGAATTGTTTAATATCGGGATGTCAGGGGACTGTAATGCAGTCGCAGCAGTGACTCGAACCAATTTCCGCCACGCCCAACTAGTGGTTGATACAGTTTGAATGTCTCGGGGATCTCTTGGGAATCCTGGGAGTAGAATTGTGTGCAGCTTCGCAGGCAACACTAGATCAGCCCCTATAGGGAAGTCCAGCATCTGGATGGTACCAAGAGTGTGCAAAACTGCACTGCGCTACCAAATAATACATTTGAAGGTTAGGAACCCCAAATCCCCCTCTATCATAAGGCAATGTCATGGCATCCCAGCTGACTCTAGGCCTCTTACCGCCCCATATCAATCTAATCAAGTGGGAGCGAAGCATGAGAAAAAAACTGTTAGGAAGTGGGATCGGGATGTTATTAAGTAGTTACAGAAATCTCGGAAGAATAATAATTTTTATCAATGCCACTCGGCCTGAGAATGAAAGGGGAAGACGCAGCCATCTGTCTACTTGGGACGCAAGGGTTACCATCACGGGACCATAATTCAATCGGACCTTCTGATCAGTATCCATGTGGATGTGGATACCCAAATACTGTGTTGAATCGGAGCACCAGTCAAGGGGAAACTCGCAATCCCATTTTTTGGTGCAGGGAGTGATGGGGAAAATTACTGGTTTGCCCCAGTTGATGCCCAGGCCGGAATATCCTCCGAAGCGAATGATCTCCCTGATAAGAGGTTCAAGATTCTCTTCAGGAGTGCGCACATAAAGGATAATGTCATCCGCATAGAGGGAAATGAGTAGAGGGCCCGTCTTGAGCTGAAGTCCTCTATGTAAATGGCGTTCTTGAAAGTGTCTAACCAGGGGGTCCATTGCTAGGATAAAGAGCAACGGAGAAAGTGGACACCCCTGCCTAGTGTCACGAGAGAGGCCAAAGGACCGTGATATCGTACCATTCAGATGAAGTCTGGCTGTGGGGGCCATGATATAGTAACGAGGTAAGGGTGATAAATCAGTTTGGCAAGCCTATTCTTCGCATCACTGCCAAAAAGAATGGCCATTCCAATGAATGGAAGACTTTTTCAGTGTCAAGCGGCAGTGCGGCTGCCGACACCTCCGGCGATATTCTGTGTATTACTGCAAACAATGTCCTCAAATTAAGAGCGGTCGACCTATGAGGAATAAAGCCTGATTGGGCCAGGGAAATTATGCCATCCAATAGTAGGGCTAGCCGCATCGCTATTATTTTCGCCAATACTTTATAATCAAGATTTAGGAGTGAAAGAGGTCTGTATAACCCGCAAGCCGTCGGATATTTCTTAGGTTTGGGAAGCAATACGATCACCGCTTCACGCAATGTAGGGGGCAACTCTCCACACTCTAGGGTCTCGCTACAGACATCAAGTAAGCGCAGAGCTAACAGATCCTTATATGTCTTGTAGAAATCCCCTGTAAAACCGTCTAGTCCGGGGGCTGTGGACCCATTTATGGCGTCTATCACACTTGAGATCTCTTCTGCTGAAATGGGTTCCGCAAGGAACTCTTGCATGCATTTTTCTAGCCAGACCAAGGCAATCTCTGATAAGTATTCCTCATGGTCCGAACTATTGTTGTTCCCCCGAGATGTGTACAGGTTGGAGTAGTATGACAAGAATTTGTGATGCATGTCCGGGGTGCTCATAAGTATCTGGCCTGCAGAAGAACGTATCTCAGTGATGTAAGCACGTCCTGACGGGGGTTTCAAGAGTCGGGTCAACATCCGTCCCGGTCTGTCGCCCTCCCCTTAGTGGCCGGCGATGATATACTTGGTTAAAAAGAATTGTTTCCCGCTCTGCGGCCTCCCTGAATTCTGTCATTAAGGACAGTTGTGTGCTGTATCTAACTGAATCAGGTCGTACAATCTGTTCTCTGTCTAATGCGTCCAATTTATGTTCAATGCCAACTATCGTTCCTCTAAGATCCTTCAGTACCCCTGCGTGTTTAGAAATGCAGACACTGCGCATGTAGGCCTTAAAGGCCCCCCAAAGTTTGGCCCAACTGGCGACAGATCCAGTGTTAAGTTCAAAATAATCTTCTATAGCCACTCGAAGCTCCGAGTGGAAGAGATTGTCAAGTAAGGCATGACCAGGGAATCTCCACTGTCTCTCAACTCCCTCTGGCCTAGGGACACAAAGCTTCAAAACCACAGTGGAGTGATCCGAGTATGTTCTGGGAAGTAGATTGATGGATTGACACAAGGTGGATAAGTTAGGGGTGACCAGCCAATAGTCTAATCTGGTCCAAGTGTCATAACGGACTGCATAGTGAGAGTAGGCGGGGTCGGTCGGGTGTCGTTGATGCCAGACATCGATCAACCCAGTGGAGTCGCATAAGTGCGACAGGGCCCGATGTGCACGTGGCTTAGTATCTGATGACCTGGAAGAGCTATCTAATGCTGGGTCCATTAAGAGATTAAAATCACCCCCCCATGCAAATAAACTCGGCCTCTAACTGCAAGATATGAGAATGTGCATCGTGGAAATACTCTGGGCAGTCAGTATTAGGAACCTATATCTTCACCAAAGCAATGCAGTGACCCATTAGCTCCCCTGTTACCATTGTGTAGCGTCCCTCCTTGTCATTGTGTGCTTTATGTAATTGAAATGGCAGATGTTTGTGTATTAAAATTGCGGTACCTCTTGCGTATGTACTGTACCCAGCGAAATATCTGTGAGGATCCCAATTGGACACAAATGCAGCGATGTCAACCCTGGAGAGGTGGGTCTCTTGCAAAAATGCAATATCAATCCCATGTCTCTGTAAATAGTGTAATATATTCCTCCCTTTCTTAGCATTATTTAGTCCTCTGACATTCCAGGTGATGAGCGAAAGGTTGGAAAAAGTGGACAAGTTATCCAAAACTGGCATTTGTGCGATAGAACAGTGATGTCTGATGTATAGCGGCACTAGTGATGCTCAATGCACAGCGAGCGGACTGTATCGGCAATGAATGGAACCATAGATTACGAAACACCCATCCCATCCCTGCTCAACCCCATGCAGGGAACAACCCCATTGAGTATACAATTACAGACCCCAATCAAACTGTTGAACAAGGAATATATGTAGAAACCAAAACATTCTATGAACATCTTACACACTTTATGTGCTAAACACATGGGGGAATGGCAACGCTACTCCGGAGACCCAACTTAATGATTATCTGACTAGACCAATGTACACCCATCGTTGTTCACAGCGAGGTGATAGTTGTGAGAAATAATTGAGTCTAAAATCTTGCTTGAGCGTTTTTCAGAAGAAAAAAGCTCCACACTGGCCAAAGAGCCACTGTGCGTGGGAGAATATCTGGCTGCATCCTTGCTTTTGTGGCTTCCATTGCCTTTTTACCCTCTACAGAATTCCTGGACTGCCATGGGGGAGTCGAAGATTCAGTGTTAGACGGACCGGGAGGGTCGGCCGAGGACAAGGGGAGAGGTCTCCGGGGAGAGCCGTCTCCAGCGATCGTACAGATGAGTAACTTCCCCCCCACAGATATACACCACACAAGGATAGGATTTAACGTTCTTTATAAGCGATTTCTTAAGGTACGATGGAATGGTACAAGGAGGTCTGGACTCAGGGGTCCCCTCGATTCTAGTCTCTTGGTTTGGGAAAGGGGGTAGCGGGACAGTCTGGTTACCAATCTGGTAGATGTGATGATGGATAGCTCACAATCCTCGAGCTCGGTGTTCTAGCTTGGACGGGCCGCGGCAGCGCCAGCAGGTCCCGGTGAAGGTGGTCGTTATACGGTCCGCGGCAGCGCCAGCAGGTCCCGATGAAGGTGGTCGTTATACGGTCCGCGGCAGCGCCAGCAGGTCCCGATGAAGGTGGTCGTTACAACGGTCCGCGGCAGCGCCAGCAGGTCCCGACGAGGATGGAGGATGCAGAAGGCCGCGGCAGCGCCAGCAGGCAGGACGATAGTTCACAAGGCAGGGCTACGGCAGCGCCGGTAGTCCGTCAAGGCTGAGTTCTTCTCGGTGTCTCTCGACTCCAGGATACAACTGCCTTCCTGCTCTGGAGCTGCCCTAGTTATAGGTCTGGCGCCCTTTGATGTCCGGACCCTCGCACTTGGAGGTCGGGGGGTCCGGGATGAGGGAGTCCAGACACCCAGCAGGGGGGTGGAGCCAGCGCCCGGGGGAGCTGGAGGGCGATCGGCACCTGGCGGGGGAGAGCCATCGACACTTCTTTCTCCCATCGACCTGCCAAGTGGTCCGTTCACCTCCTGGGTGGATGGTGGTGCCGGGATGTCGGGGCCTGGCCAGACCCAGGGTTAGGCTCGAGCTGAGGCCACGCGGCCTCGTGGTGCCGTGTCCAAGATGGCGGCTGGTCCGGCCTGGGGAGCCGGTAGTGGTTCGGCCCCATGATACATAGATGTCCGGGGGCAGGAGCTCCGTCTGGAGACGGGGTGCGGGTTGTTTCTGTGGGTAACACCTGGAGGGCCGGGGCTTGGGCCCTGTCATGCGGGGAGGGAGCAAGCCCTTCATGTGGCCTGTCCAACATGCGTCCCCCCCAGCTGAAGGCGGGGAGAGTCACCCATCCTCTTGGGGACTCTCCTCGTCGAGGCGGAAAAAGCGTGACAGGCCATCTGCGTTGGCGTGGTCTTGGCCCGGTCGATGTTCCACAGTGAAGTCCATCCCCTGCAGGGAGATGGACCAGCGCAATAGTTTGGGGTTTTCCCCCCGCATCTGCATTAGCCACTGCAGGGGTCGATGATCTGTTTGCACCCGGAAGTGGGTACCGAAGAGATAGGGCCGGAGCTTTTTGAGGGCCCACACCACTGCGAAGGCCTCCCTCTCGATTGTGCTCCAGCGCTGTTCTCGGGCCAGGAGGCGTCTGCTGATGAAGGCCACCGGCTGGTCAAGACCCTCGGGGTTCAGCTGGGAGAGGACCGCCCCGATGCCGTGGTCGGAGGCATCCGTTTGCACAATGAATTCCCGACTGTAATCGGGGGCCTGGAGCACAGGGGCAGTGCACAGGGAGGCTTTCAGCTTCTCGAAGGCCGCTTGACAGTCGGGGGTCCAGTTAATCTTCTTCGGGTGGTTTTTGGACGTGAGACCATGAGGGGCCCCACAATGCTGCCATAGTCCCTCACGAACCGCCGGTAGTAGCCGGTGAGCCCCAAGAAGGCTCGGACCTCGGTCTGCGTGACTGGGGGCTGCCAGGACTGGATGGCAGCGATTTTGAGTTGCAGAGGGGCCACCAGACCGCTTCCCACCTGGTGTCCGAGGTAGGTCACGGATCCCTGACCAATTTGGCACTTGCCGGCCTTGATTGTGAGGCCGGCCCGCTGGAGGGCCTGCAGGACCTCTCGGAGGTGGTGGAGGTGGTCGGACCAGTGGCGGCTGTACACAGCGATATCGTCCAGGTAGGCGGCGCTGAACTCCTCGAGCCCCGCCAAGACCTGGTTCACTAGTCGCTGAAAAGTAGCTGGGGCATTCTTCATGCCGAAGGGCATGACTTTGAAGTGGTAGTGGCCATCGGGGGTAGAAAAGGCGGACCGTTCTAGGGCCCGGGGTGTGAGACCGATCTGCCAGTAGCCCGCTGTCAGGTTGAAGATGCTGAGGTAGCGGGCAGCCCCCATGCGGTCGATCAATTCATCCGCTCGGGGGATGGGATGAGCGTCGGTCCTGGTGACAGCATTCAAGCCCCGATAGTCGACGCAGAATCGGAGTTCAGGAGTGGTGCCGGGGGCAGCAGCTTTGGGGACCAGCACGACCGGGCTGGCCCAGGGGCTGTCCGAGGGCTCGATGACCCCGAGCGTGAGCATCTTGGATACTTCCTCTTGGATGCAGGCCCGCACCCGGTCTGGTACGCGGTATGCCCGGTGTCTGATAGGGGGACTGTCCCCAGTGTCCACGTCGTGCAAGCACCAGGGGGTGACCCCTGGGGTGAGGGAAAACAAAGTAGCAAACTGCAGCAGGAGGTCCCGGCAGCCTTGGCGCTGCTCTGGGGTGAGGGCATCGGAGAGCCGGACCCCGTCCACGGAACCATCTTTCTCCTGAGTCTTCGGGAGATCAGGGAGAGGCTCGGAGTCTTCTTCCGCTCCACTGTCTGTAGCCATCAGGAGGCTGAGTTCCGAGCGCACAAAGTGGGGTTTGAGTCTGTTGGTGTGGAGGACCCGGAGGGGGTTCCGGGGAGATTCCATATCGATGAGATAGGTGACGGGGCTCTTGCATTCGACCACTTTGAAGGGCCCCGTCCACTTGTCCTGCAAGGCACATGGTTCGGTGGGGGACATCACCCACACTTGTTGACCAGGTTCGAATTCGACGGAGGAGGCATTTTGATCGTACCATTTTTTCATGTCCTCCTGACTGGCCTCAAGATTCGCTTTTGCCATTTCCCTGAATCGCCGGGTCTGATTGCGTAGTGTCAGGAGGTACTTGAAGACGTCTGGAGGGGTCTTTAGGGGGGCCATCTCCCAACCTTCTTTGACTAGGCTGAGGGGCCCTCGCACAGGGTGCCCGTACAAGAGTTCGAAAGGGCTAAAACCGAGGGACTTCTGGGGAACTTCTCGATAGGCGAAGAGGAGGCACGGAAGTAGTACATCCCACTGGCGACGGAGGGGCTCTTCCAATCCCCCAATCATTCCCTTGAGCGTGCGGTTGAATCGCTCAACTAGTCCGTTTCCTTGAGGGTGATAGGGGGTCGTGAATCGGTAGGTGACCCCGCACTGTTGCCAGAGGGACTTCATATATTTCGAAATAAAAATTGTGCCTCGGTCGCTGACGACTTCTCGGGGGAAGCCCACCCGGGAGAAGATCCCCATTAAGGCCCGGCCGACCACCGGGGCTGTTACAGTTCGCAGGGGCACAGCCTCGGGGTAGCGGGTGGCGTGGTCCACCAGTACCAGGATGAACCGATGTCCTTGTGCTGTGCGGGGGTCCAGGGGCCCCACAATGTCTATTCCCACCCTCTCGAACGGGGTGGTGACAACTGGGAAGGGTTGCAGAGGTGCTTTGAGTTTGCGGCCGCTCTTCCCGCTGGCCTGGCACGTGGGGCAGGACCGGCAGTGGTTGAGGACGTCGTTTCTCATCTTCGGCCAGAAAAAGTGGGTCACCAGGCGACTGTAGGTTTTGTCCTGGCCCAGGTGTCCAGCCAGAGGGACATCGTGGGCCAAATTTAACAGGAAGTCTCTGAAACGGAGGGGCACCACCAGCACTCGACTGGCCCCTAACTCCGCGATTCTCTGTTCACTGTATAACAGGTCGTTATCCCAATAGATCCAATGGGCTCCGGTGGTGTCCCCTGCGCTCTGGGCGATGGCTTGCTGGCGGAGTCCCTCGAGGGAGGGACAGGTCTTCTGCTCTTGACGGAACTGTCCCTGGGTGGGCCCCCCTTCTTGACGCCACTGAGCCAGGTCGGGAAGGTCCTGGGGCTGGGCGACCCCTTCGGGGGTTTGCTCTGGGGGGTCGGTATAGTCGGTGTCCTCTACTGGAGCGATCGGGGGAGGAGGTGCAGGCCATTCTGGTTCTTCTGGTCGGGGGATGGCACGGGCGGCCATGGACCGGGTGGTTACGCACGCCCAGTCCGGGAGGCCCAACATCCCCAGGTGCTCTCTTCTTTCGACGGCGGCCCACGGGGAACTCTCAAGATCATTCCCCAGGAGACAGTCCACGGGGGCATCATCCCGGACCGTCACCTTCAACATGCCGGAGACCCCTCCCCATTCGAAGGGGACGCAGGCCATCCGACATAGACTCTCTGAATTGTCGGCTGAGCGGACGGGGCAGAGAATGTTCGGCAGGATCTGCTCTGGTTTTACCAGGTGACAGCGGACGGCCGTCACACTGGCCCCTGTGTCACGTAGTGCTTCAGCCCGGCGCCCATTAATGTTCACCCACTGGCTATATTTTCTGGTGTTGGCGGGTAGGGGGGCCCGCGGGACCATGTCTTTTCCCCCTAGGCACGCTAGAACCATGGCGGCTGGTTCCCACTCTTGTTGTGCCTGCTCGTATTCTTCTTGTTCTTCGGAGATTTGTTCTCCCCCCAGGGCGGCGGCAGCTACCTGGCGGGGTTTTGGAGTTTGGTTCTGTGGACAGTTCGGGTCATTGGCGTAGTGGCCGACTCGCTGGCATCGGTGACACGTGACGTTGGCTCGGAACCCCGGGCGCATCGGGGGGTTGCCCCGGCTGGCCGGGGGCGGGGTGCTGGCAGCGGGAGCGGCCGGGACGGTGTCTCTCCCTCGCCCCTGGCCTCCTCCTCCTCGGGGACGGTGCTGACCCTGGTTGTTCCGGTTCTGCTCGTGTGGCCCTCTCCGGCCCACTCGGGTGCTTTCCCACCGGTCAGCTTCGGCGGCGAGTTGCCGTTGGTCAGTCAATTTCGACGAAGCAGTTGTTAGAGAGGTGCTCCCACACCATGAGATTAAAAAGTTGCTCGTAGGTCGTTACGTGGCTTCCCTTGATCCAACCCTCGAAGGCTCGGCTGAAATAGTTGACATATTCCACCCAAGTTGTACCCGGGATCCGGGTGCAGTCCCGAAACCTCTGGCGGTACATTTCGGGTGTGAGCCCATATCGGGTGAGGAGGGCAGCCTTCATGTGGTCATAGGATGACATCTGATGGTCTGGGAGCTGTAGCAGGGCATCGCGGCCTTCGTTGACGAACCTCCCCCATAGGCCGGCTCCCCAGTCACTTCGATCGATCCGGTGGGAGGTCATGGCGATCTCGTAGGCCTTGAACCACTGTTGTATGTCGTCCTCTCGGACATACTCTCGGACGACATCCTTGGGGATGTGGACTTTCTTTTCTGTCGCTCCCGGGGTGCGCGGTCGCTCGGGCACCTCCGGTTCTTTGTTCTGCTTCCGTAGTTCTATTTCTGCCAGTTTGCGCTCGTGTTCGTATGCTAATCTTTTTTCTTCGAGCTCTCTCTGCCTCTGTTTTTCTTCCCGTTCTTCTCTTCTCGGAGCCGCAGATGTTCTAGGTTCAGTTTTTGCTCGGCTAATTTTAGTTCACCGTCCATTTTGAGCCGTGCCATTTCTAACTCATGTAGTCTGTTTTTTTCTCTTTCTTGGATCTCTTCCTGCGAGAGGCCCGTTCCTCGCTCCTCGGGAGCCGTGGCGTTCCTCTCTGATGCTGCACTGTTTCGGTCTGGGGATCTGGCGACCCCGGTTTCTGCCCACGACTCAATGGCGTGCTTAAAATCGTCTTTGGTACTCAGGCCGGTGGTAGCAATGCCTAGTTCCATGCAGAATTGTTTCAATTCACGATGGCTTCCAATTTATCCATCTGGAATTTCTCGGTGGATCCGCTCTCTTTGGTTGACCTTGTGGTTTTGTCGTGGGGTGAGCTACTCTCTGTACGATTACGCGTTGATTCGGATCGCGCCGCTGGCCACCAATGTTAGACGGACCGGGAGGGTCGGCCGAGGACAAGGGGAGAGGTCTCCGGGGAGAGCCGTCTCCAGCGATCGTACAGATGAGTAACTTCCCCCCCACAGATATACACCACACAAGGATAGGATTTAACGTTCTTTATAAGCGATTTCTTAAGGTACGATGGAATGGTACAAGGAGGTCTGGACTCAGGGGTCCCCTCGATTCTAGTCTCTTGGTTTGGGAAAGGGGGTAGCGGGACAGTCTGGTTACCAATCTGGTAGATGTGATGATGGATAGCTCACAATCCTCGAGCTCGGTGTTCTAGCTTGGACGGGCCGCGGCAGCGCCAGCAGGTCCCGGTGAAGGTGGTCGTTATACGGTCCGCGGCAGCGCCAGCAGGTCCCGATGAAGGTGGTCGTTACACGGTCCGCGGCAGCGCCAGCAGGTCCCGATGAAGGTGGTCGTTACAACGGTCCGCGGCAGCGCCAGCAGGTCCCGACGAGGATGGAGGATGCAGAAGGCCGCGGCAGCGCCAGCAGGCAGGACGATAGTTCACAAGGCAGGGCTACGGCAGCGCCGGTAGTCCGTCAAGGCTGAGTTCTTCTCGGTGTCTCTCGACTCCAGGATACAACTGCCTTCCTGCTCTGGAGCTGCCCTAGTTATAGGTCTGGCGCCCTTTGATGTCCGGACCCTCGCACTTGGAGGTCGGGGGGTCCGGGATGAGGGAGTCCAGACACCCAGCAGGGGGGTGGAGCCAGCGCCCGGGGGAGCTGGAGGGCGATCGGCACCTGGCGGGGGAGAGCCATCGACACTTCTTTCTCCCATCGACCTGCCAAGTGGTCCGTTCACCTCCTGGGTGGATGGTGGTGCCGGGATGTCGGGGCCTGGCCAGGCCCAGGGTTAGGGTCGAGCTGAGGCCACGCGGCCTCGTGGTGCCGTGTCCAAGATGGCGGCTGGTCCGGCCTGGGGAGCCGGTAGTGGTTCGGCCCCATGATACATAGATGTCCGGGGGCAGGAGCTCCGTCTGGAGACGGGGTGCGGGTTGTTTCTGTGGGTAACACCTGGAGGGCCGGGGCTTGGGCCCTGTCATGCGGGGAGGGAGCAAGCCCTTCATGTGGCCTGTCCAACATTCGGGATCTGCCCTCAACATCCACACGAAGTCATGCTAGGCACAACATCCCATATCTGAGCCCCAGATTATGTAGCGTAGCCTTGACACCATTATATTTGCGCCTCACTTTTTGTATCATAGCTGTAAAGGCAGGGTACAGGGACAGCGTAGATCGCTGCTAGTTAATATCGCCTTTTTCTCTTGCAAGGCGCAATGCCGTGTCCCTGTCCCGTAAGTTTAAGAGACGCGCAAATATGGGCCTGGGAGGGCAACCTGGATAAGGGCGAGGACCTAGCAAACGATGAGCACGTTCAATGAGAAATACTGAAGTGAAGGCCTCTCTTCCAAATATGTCAGTTAGCAAAGTCTCTACAAACTGATCCATGCGACCGGTGTTGGCCAACTCGGACACCCCTGGTATACGGAAGTTATTGCACCTGCTACGCGCCTATAAATCTTTATTTTTTATTGCCAGTTCTTTGAGGAGTTTTTCAACTCAGTCCAGACGTCAGACTGATTGAGCAGATCGGTCCTCCAAGTCCAACACCCTCCCCTCCACTGTGTCGAAACGTCTGTCATGTACATCCAGTTTGGCACCCAAGTTATCTAATCACTTGTCTAAGGTGTTGAAGTGGCTGTCCAGGGCCCTAAACCCCGCCCACAACTCTTGCAATAGAGAACTTGAGTCCGCCGGTGGGTCTACTGTAAGACCTGTGTCAGAGCCCCCCTCAGCCATGTCTGCAGCTGTTTCTGGGCCTTTCTCAGTAGCCTTACTAAACTGCAGGAGTCGCTGTTTGGGGTCCTTACTACCCATGCCGTCTCACCCTCATCTACTGAAAAACTATCTCTTGTGCAGTTGGTATATAGACAGAGAGGGGACCGGAAAGGGAAGAGCTGGGGGGCTCAGTGATATTTGGAAACACAGTTCACACACCGGTATTGGTGCTGGCGTGGCACGATACCCATCTAACAAAAAAACCAAGCAGCCCACACTGAGGCTGTTGCGCACTCTATGCTGCTGTGTACATCGTGATCCCCAGCGCCAGCCAGGCGCACTTCTCTGCCCGTTGTGCAGTCGTCAGGAGACTTAAAGGGTCAATCATGCTGCTGAGCACTATACAGTGTTGTCTTTGATGGATCCAACTGGAAAACTGGGGTTTAAGGGCTCATCCCCCATGCACGCACCGCTCCGCAGCCCAGTGTCCGCAGTCATCTGGGCAGCCGTGTTGAAGGATCAAAGGTAGTGATAGTCCCCCCCCAGGTGACCAGATGACCAGGTCCCAGGTCCACCTGCGGCCCCTGTCACCGCCGGGACTCCGGGAATCAAAAAGAGCAGGCCGCGATGACACTGGTGTTATGTCCCAATGCGGTGGACGTTGCAGCTGGTGGAGGGGGGGGTGGACGGGACATGCTCCCTCTGACCTCGCCTCTTGCGACTCGAGGTAGTAAGTTCCTGCAGCAACGGTCGACGTTTAGGCCCGATCCGAGGCCCGGCATCTTCTCTGGGATTGGCTCCGCCCCCTTGGTTCCTCGTCTCGGAACGGGCCGATTTCCTCAGGTTTGTCCGCACATCTTGGGACCGCATGATCGCCGCTTCTTTAAATGCGCAGCACACACCACTGCAGTAGCTTTTGGGGCGCAATCCGTCCGGATCTATGGAGTTTGTCAGGGTGCTCCGGCTCCGGCGGGGCTTCAGCGCAGCACGGTCATCTTGTTCGGCAGCCTGGCTACACCCCATGGTAGTCTGAGTCTTAGATCTTGCACAGCAATGGCTGCAGAAGGACCCCCCCTCGCCCCTTGGTATGGTAGTCTGAGTCTTATATCTTGCACAGCAATGGCTGCAGAAGGACCCCCCTTGCCTCTCTGTATGGTAGTCTGGGTCTTAGATCTTGCACAGCAATGGCTGCAGAAGGACCCCCCTCGCCCCTCGGTATGGTAGTCTGAGTCTTATATCTTGCACAGCAATGGCTGCAGAAGGACCCCCCTTGCCTCTCTGTATGGTAGTCTGGGTCTTAGATCTTGCACAGCAATGGCTGCAGAAGGACCCCCCTCGCCCCTCGGTATGGTAGTCTGAGTCTTAGATCTTGCACAGCAATGGCTGCAGAAGGACCCCCCTCTCCCCTCGGTATGGTAGTCAGAGTCTTATATCTTGCACAGCAATGGCTGCAGAAGGACCCCCTCGCCCCTCGGTATGGTAGTCTGAGTCTTAGATCTTGCACAGCAATGGCTGCAGAAGGGCCCCCCTGGCCCCTTGGTATGGTAGTCTGAGTCTTAGATCTTGCACAGCATTGGCTGCAGAAGGACCCCCCTCGCCTCCCGTAATGGTGGTCTGAGTCTTAGATCTTGCACAGCAATGGCTGCAGAAGGACCCCCTTCGCCCCTGATCTTGCACGGCAATGGCTGCAGAAGAACCCCCTCGCCCCACGGTATGGTAGTCTGAGTCTGTTACCCTTAGCGGTGTAGAAATGTTGATTCTCCAAAATGATGTACTCAGGAATAAACTTCTGCGTATCTGGGATCCATTTCAAGCTTGGTTGTACCTGCCTCTCTCTGGATGCGATCCACAGTTTGATGGTTACTGGGCTTCCCAGGGGTTAAAGTGCTGTCATTTATGGCAGGAGATGTTCATGCGCTTCCATTTTTGCTACTATTCAGAATCATAACTGGTTGTCACCTTAGAATTAGGTAGATTATTAGTTCATGATCTCTAACAATTTTTGAGACTTTATATTTCCTGATGCACACTTCCCTTTAAAACGTATATCCCTCTCTATCGCCTTTCTGTATTTATATGTTACGTGTTGATTTTCTCAATAAAAAAAGGCGTTTAGCCCGGTATAGTTGCCAGGCATTTCTGTAGGCAGACAAGCACTGGATTTATAACCAACATTTGCCTCATGGCTCAAGGCTCCCAGAAAATTTCAACCCAAATTATTTTAGCTGCAAACACAGAAATGTTGCACGGTGTCTGCAAAGGTTTCCTCCAGGGCTTCAGAACTGGGAGCTGTAAAAGAGACTACCTGGTGGTACTGCGCTCTCGCCACAGTTACAACACTCACTTATTTCCTGTAAACTTGATTGGTGTATGAAAATGCGTGCAGTGCTTTGAGAACACATGATGTGTCTATGTGGAGACCGTAGGGGGTGGTGGGTTTCCTCAATTGTTGAATGGGAGGTGCCCACCAGTGTATCTCTTGCTGCCCAATTATGTTACATTACTAACAAACAGAAGGCACTGGCCGTTTCGATGGCAAAATCAGGCAAGCCCGTATTAAGCACGCTTCAAGGTTTTCTGAGTATGCCTGAGATACCAAGGACAAGTTCTTCAGAGAAACGCTCTTTAGACCTGAGGATGCATCCAAGCACAAACTTGGCCCCAAAGGGTGGATAGCAAGGGCAAGATGCAGAGAGATCTGGAAATGCCACTGTAAGATGCCTCAAAATGGATGTCCCACATTTAAAAGCCTGGTAACAAGAGGTTTTGGGAGGATGATCCTTACTTGTCTGTGAAATGTACTGATTATGGATAAAAGTAGGACATCTGTGAAAATTATAGCATAACATATACTTGGGAGACAAAACATCGCCTGCCACATTTTCTCCAACCAAATTACTTTTTCGAGTGCCCTATAAGAGTACTGAACAATTGCACATAAAATAAGTAGGGAAAGCTTTTCCATCAACCACAAACCTATGCCATATTGTTACCTATGCTAAGGCAATCTATCAAGGTTAAGAGTGGTGCATAAAAGTAACCACATCTTAATTTGATAATGCCAGAATAGAAACAAAATATAGGCCTGCACTCAGTAACTAATTTGTTAGGGAGATTCATGAATCTGACTTCATTGTTTCTACCATGACCTTAGATATTCCACCGCCTGACATGAAGAGCAAAAAGATACAGGCAGTATTTCCCGTTGATTTCCACAATATCATCACATTGAAATATACAAATAAGTGATATGTGGAGTGCTTGAATTAATCTCAGCCACTGGTAATTAATTGGGCTGCGCCCCAGTCCATCATTATTTTACACACAAACCTCAGTTTGAACCCTGCCACATGCGAATCAGTCTTAATCCTGCTCCAATAGGAATCTTTAGATCAGGTCCTCGCTAACTGGTATACACAAGCAACCCAAGGCTGATCTTGCCCTGATTGTCGGCTCATCAGTTGGGTACAGCTTAGCTCCAGTGATACTGTGTGCATGGGACCCTCGTATGATTGATTCCCACTTATTTGCTGCTGAGGGCCTAGGGGAAGGATGGGTGTGGAAACCACAGAGATAAAGCATGGGTTTTAGAGCCACTACCTTTATGACTGCTGAAACTAGAGGTAGCATAGAATGCTGGGGGTACCAAAGGACACAGCAAGGTTAGAACACGCTACCCCCTGGCAAATCTTAATGGAAGTCCATGTACAATAGAGATGGAATGTGACAGAGACATAGTTAAATTTAAATGAGCCAGAACTACTTACACTAGGCATGGTATTGAGCTATTGTCAGACAGTCTTACAACATAGGATATCACAGATCAGTATAGAAAATATAAAGACTATGTATTATTCCAGAAATGGTGAAAAATGTTTAGCCCAGCTATTTCAAGAGTCTTGCAGAATAACACACTGTGCATTAGAAAGTGGGATCACTCTGGTATGCAAGCCCGTCCTGGGAGTAGAAAACAATGTAGCTGAAGCGTTAAGTTACAACCTCATACAAACGCAATCAATAAATAGATAAATACAATGTAAACAAAGGTTCAGTCACTGGGTCACAATAGACACAGATTATTTACAACTGAAGGATACAGGAGATGCTGAAACTGTGCATCTAAGTACAGACGAAAGGAGTGTGCCTAAAGGAGAGGCCGACAAAAGATATCTTTCTCTTGCATTGCATTATTTCCCAAGAAACAAGACATTGTTTTCTAGTTGCAGACACAATGATTCTGATTGCACTCACAGTGACATGACATCGTTCTTACTGCTTGTGGATATATTCTTTAAATCATGCTGGAAGGAGCGAGTACTGCAGAAACAACAAGGTGATAAGAGTTATGCTTGAGTTTGTTTCAGTCACTGGTTATCGCTATGGACCACATTCCACACCATCTGATTGCCTGTGGTCCCCTTCTAGAGGTGCCTTTGCTCACCATTTCTGGAAGGACTGTTTCCATCAGGAGTAGGTCAGTACTAATTTGCATAAGGTGGGCCTTTGTCTAAAGTGGCACTGTGGGCAATATAATGATGGACTGGAATGCTGACCTGAGCGATTATTTGTGACTGATATTAATTCGGTATACCATCCATCACCTTGTTGTTGCTAAATTTGACACCCTAAGTGTGGCGGGTAAGGAAACACCTCTATCTGCATGATCAACCCCAATGTTTTGATGATGATGCTGGTTTTTCGATTCTGAAAGTGCACTAAGGCCTGCTAATCAGACCTCAGTGCCAATGTCCTAAACCTTTACAAAGTGTATGTTGGATTGGCTACCCCCAATTGGCATAAGTTAACTAACTTATAAGTCCCTAGTATATGTACCCATGGGTACCTAGGTTAGTGTTGTTTTATGTTGGAAAACAAGCAAATGGTGGTCTGACCATGTGACTGGAGTTATCGTTTGAAAGGTAAATTGTTCGGCATTAGCAAAAATTACATCTAGAATGTGTACAGCGTTGTGTGTGGGTGTGTGAAGGATCTGATGATGGTTCAGTGCTTCTATGCCAGTGATAATTGTTTTTGGATGGGGCATTGTGGGTTTGTCAAACCAAATGTTGAGGTCACCCAGAACGCATATGTTGGAGTGTAGTGTTATCAGGTTTTAAACTGTGTCTAGGAGTGTGTTTGGGAATGTCGCCATGCTAGGTGTAGGTCTGTAAAGGAGGAGGAAGTTACAGGAGGAAGACGGTGTAGGAGCGTATCTGGTGAGAAGAGCCTCACAATTCTTTATGGAGATGTCTTCACCTTTAGTGATATATAATATTTGCTGAACTCAACAGCTAGGCCACCTCCTTTTTTGCCTATACGTTTTGGGTGACCGTTTGATAGCCTGGAGGAACGGCTTCATGCAGGACTGGAGTCATATCATCTTTCAACCATGATTCAGTTATGAATAGTATGTCTGGTTTTGTGTCAGTGAGAAGGTCGTAGATGTGATGTTTGTTTTTAGAGAGCTATCAAGCATTTATTCGTAGACAGTTTAGAGAATGTGCTTTGGTGACAGGGAGACTTTGTTTTGTAGAAGAGTGATCAGTATTGTGTGGGTTTGTAGCAGGTGTGTTTTTGGTGCTGGTATTAGCTGTATTAGCATAGCAATTGTATAGCTGTTCTGTAACATGGTTTCTCGTCCAGCAGCTTTTTTGATGGGTCTGTATGTGTGGGTGGTGGAGATGTTTTTTCTAGTTTTAATTAACCCATATACGACGTTGACCTATACATTCATACAGTGACAAGGTTTTTGCACTTTACCCACCAAATGCAAAATTATCCTGTCAACATTTTAACATGGTATGAAGCTGACAAGATGGCAATTTTGAACATTCTGCACTAATTTATGCTAATTTGTTCGCATGCATGATTGTACTGTATTTTATGCTCTGTATGTCCTATGGATCTACACCCTACTTTGTTTTATTAATTAAGATGCTACTTTGACCTATATATTCTTCCTTCGAAAATACTTTATATAACAAATTGTAGTGTATTTTTATGGTTTCTTGCAAAATCTGAATAAAGGTTTATTAGATGAGATTGATGTAACCCCAGGGAAGCGATGGACCGTGGCTGTCCATCAATTACTAGCACTAACCTTGACTTATGGCTTTGAGGGCAACTGACCTGCAAGCTATCCACACCTATAACCGCCTTGGCCATACTAGCAGGATAGATTATATATTGATCGCCCTAACTTATATGGAAGTCTGTGCTAGACATGGGGTAGACATAAAGAGCGACAGTGTCCACATTACTATCCATTGTACCCTTTTAGATTTATTGAACCATCTTGATAGTGTCCCTTTGTCTTTATCCAAGGATCTGAGGCCAGCCCTAATAGAGTTGGATAGTTCTTCGACCCTAGAGTTTATAAATTCCAGTACTTTTGCTATCCACAAGAAACTTTTTGCTGCAGTGGGAGAATGATTTTTCAGTATCGTCCCGGGGGACAACTGGCCCAGAATTTCACCAGAACGTGGTTCAGTAAAGACTGTAGGGATGCCAAAAATGAATTGTATTATGCACTGAAAAGCGCTGATGTCGATACTATAAGATGAAATAGACAGCAATTCAAATTGGCAGAGTCCAAGACACCTAAGCACTGGCATACCCAGTTATGGGTAGACCTATCTGAAGCTACTAAAGCCTTGACCTCCAAGAAATGTTAGGATATAGTGGCTAACAGGGGCTAGAGGGAAAATAATTTTCTTGCTAATTGTATTCAGCTGCATGTTTGGCATAAACATTTCTCTGACCTCTATGGCTTAGGTGCGGAACTTTAGACAATCAATAGGCTGTAACAGTTCCGGGAGTAACCCCTATGGCCATCGATTTTAAGGAAACATTGAGTGCCCTTAAAAATATTGTTTCCTGCAAAGCAGCAGGCCCAGATGGGATACCGGGGAATTCTTTTGCCTCGGATCCCTAGAACTGGGCTTAGTATATTAATAAATTGTCAAATGCAATCTTAGAAGGAACAGAAATCCCAAGTAGCTGAAAGGCTGGGGCGATCGTCCCAATCTACAAAAAAAGTACTAGGGACCTACCATTGAACCAAAGACTCATTATCTTAATTGATGCCTTCCAGAATGTGCTCTGCAGACAGGTTTAGAACACACTAGATTTATGGATGGTGGAACATACTTCCCTCTTGCACCTACAAGCTGGTCTAGAAAGAAAATTAACACAGTTGACCAGGTGTTTAGATTTCTAGCAGCTCACTTAAAAACAGTTGTCCTACAGATGCAGCATTTATACGTGATGTTCGTGGACTTTAAAAAGTCTGATTCTGACTTGGTACATGTCAGAAACTATGGGAGGTATTGAAAGTAAATGGAATCCTCCTGACCTGCTTGATATTTGTATATGCCTACATCAGGGGACATATGCGCAAGTGCACAGGTGGCCCCAAGGCGAATTAACAAACCCAACAAGGATGCAAAGAGGGGTATGAGAGGGGTGTGTGTTCGCCTCCACCCTCTTTTCTCTTTATCTAAACGACATGGCAGCTCAACTGGAGGATCATAGTAGTGATGCTCCTAGCATTGCCAGCTAAAGACTCTCCTGCTTCATCTTTTTGCAGACAATACTTTTCTAGTATCCAAACCCCCAGCCGGCTTGGAAATTCTGGTATATCATTTAGCAGCTTTTTGCGATGTGTGGGGTTGAAGATAAATCAAGCAAATTCAAAATGTATGTCCATCAACCCCCACAAGTGACTTAAAGGTATCATTAGGTTGGGTAGTACAAGCCTGGACAGGGTCTCCGAATTTGATTATTTGAGAAGTAGACTGACAACAAATATGTTGTGATCTTCTCAATTTAAGAAAAGCAGTCCGAAGCTATGCCAGCAAGCGTCAGGGTTACTTAGATTATATAGCTCCACCAAAGTAAGGCAGGTCTCTATAGCCATAAACGTCTATAATTGAAAGACAGTAGGAAGTGCACTCTATGAGGCGGAGTTATGGGGTCTCTCTGGATTAACCAACTTGGCAGGTGCTGAGAACAATTTCTTAAGATCTCTGCTGAACTTGCCTAAAAGTCCTCCATACTTCATTTGCGATGGGTCACGGGCATTAAATCAATTGCACTTTAGGCAAAATTATGACCTGTACGATATTGGCGAAGACTGAAATTCACCCCAGCTCTCAAAGTGCTTTTACAGGAATAGTAGCTCTTGACAAAAGCAAGAAAATAAAATTAATGCATAGCATCAAGTGCTATGCAAACAAATGATGGACGGAATGCTGAATAATGATTTGCATATGGCTGGGTCTAAACTGGGGTGGCATGGTGAGCAAAAGAATGATGGATTTAACCCAGGTCTCTTGACTGGGGGTGAATGTATGATTTATTCAGCATTCCATCCATCATTTGTTTGCGTAGCACTTTTCACCCTAAGTGGGATGGGTATGCCCAGACGTGGGTTCCTTGTTCACTGTGCCACCGGAATCAAGCCAGCCTGGCTGATGAAGGGCAATACCCAGAAACCTGTCCCAGGATGCTTGTTTCTGGTCCAGGGAGGACCTGGCTTGGTAGTTCGGTCTGGACTCTTCTGATGAGGCACAGGGTCAAGACTGATTTGCATATGGCTGGGTCTAAACTGGAGTGGCATGGTGAGCAAAAGAACGATGAATTTAACCCAGATCTCTTGACAGGGGGTGAATGTATGATTTATTCAGCATTCCGTCCATCATTTGTTTGCGTAGCACTTTTCACCCCAAGTGGAATGGGTATGCCCAGACGTGGGTCCCTTGCTCACTGTGCCACTGGAATCAAGCTAGCCTGGCTGATAAAGGGTAATACCCAGAAACCGGTACCAGGATGCTTGTTTCCGGTCCAGGGAGGACCTGGCTTGGCAGTTTGGTCTGGACTGTTCCCATGAGGCACAGGGTCAAGACTGATTTGCATATGGCTCAGTCTAAACTGGGGTGGCAAGTTGAGCAAAAGAATAATGGATTTAACCCAGATCTCTTGACTGGGGATGAATGAATGATTTAATCAGCATTCCGTCCATCATTTTATTGTGTAGCACTTTTCACTCTAAGTGGAATGGGTATACATTGTTTGTGATGTTTCTAAATTTTTACACTGGAGCTGGATTGTTAGAGCCAAGGTACTGAGGTAGTTCTGACTTTATATGGATGCAGCAATATAATACTAGTTTATTTGCACAGTTTGCAAACCCTATTTATGCTTTTTAATTATCTAGAATGTTTATTTAGGCGTTTAATTTAATGGTTTTATATTGCTTTATCAAAGCACAAACACCTTCAATGCTCTATTTGCGCTTGATGTTTTTGTATCTCCTTGTGGCAATGTGCAGAGAATCTAGCTTCAACTTATATAGTTTGTTCACTTTAACAGCTTAGAATTTCCATCTATGACACTATTGCCATGATTCTGTATTTTTCTAATTGGGTACCATTACCATCTGCGTCTGATTTGTGACTAATGTCCTTGTATTCAGTGAATGTCATTTCATCTTTCTTCGAGTACAAAAAGTATCTATAAAAGACCATTAAAACACAATAAAAACCACATGCAATATGCAATAAAACATATATATAGTTAAAACAATAAATTTAAAAAAATACATGTTTAAGATCCAGTGCAAGAAAGCCATACCATGACAGCCATGTTTATGCATAAGTATATATCTAGACAGTGTTGATCGAAAGATGAGCTCCGGCAGCGGTGTTCAAGAAAGCACCTATAGAAGAAATAGACTCCTTATCATTAAGTTGAAGCAGTTGCCTATATGCTACCCTAAAGTCAGTGATATGATGCCTCTTCATTAAGGGGAGCAAAATACGCTTTATATATAGAGAAAGAAAGCAGCAGAAAAATAAAAAGTGCAACATGGATTGTCCAGAACGTCTATTGCACGGACAAGTTAAGGATTCAAGGTTTACCTGGAAGCCTAAAGGGAAACATAACAGGTATGTAGCAGGGCCAGCTCTTTAACGAAATATTAGGCTGCGCACCCAATGGCCCAATGGTTTATTCAAATACCTTACAATTAATCTGTCCGTTCCAATATTCCTATAAACTGCCAGACTCGGCTTCTTAATCTCAAAAGCCAATCTTTCGTCCTGGGAAAGCTTAAACAAGGCTAGCTGCATCTGCTTTTTACTGATGGCTTGGGTAACCCCAGGCTCCTCAAACAAATGCTGGTAGCCAACCTTATGCAAGCGGCAATCCACCGCTGCCAACCAAGGAATGCTCTTGCTTTTGTGCAGGCGAGACAATCTGAAATAATGTCTCTTGTAAGACTTGCCTCCTTGTTTCTCCAAACTGCTAGCCATAATAAAGAAGGGCGGGCACTATTATAATCTTCAATAAAAGGTATATTCATCATCATCATCATCAAAATATCTTTATTCGGATATAAAAAAATCCAAGAAAAGAACAAAAATGGATACACATAGTTCAACATAATATTACATACAATATCACATGGTAAAAATCATCAAGACTTTGTAAAAAAATGCAGAACTAACGCGGATCTAAATGTCTTATTCATAATCTTACAGACTAGTTTTTGCAAAGCGACTTGTTAGCTCTACAGTCATCAAATATTCGTTAATAAAGTGCAGGGTGCAAGAGCTATATAGTACAAAAAAGAAAACAATAACCATGTTAAAATGTGCGATCATAGAGGTTTAAAACACATATATAAAAATGCTAGCATTAAAATACCCTATAACTTCCCTTGAACGATAAATCATCCAATACGTCATTTACATACTTTTATGGCATTATTACTGTTTTCTACGTGGTGCGGACCTAATAACATGAGGCGATACGCCATCTCCTTTATACTGACCACGAGGTAACTTATATCTCACATCGCGATTTCCTCGATTTTACAGCAAGTCTTAAAAAATTCACAGTACAAAACAGTGTAAGAGGTTCCGCAGCGAGTTTTAAATATAACAGAGCAACCCTGACGTGGGTGAATTTATTCGCTTTTAGGAGGGGTTTTAAAAAAATGTTCCGCGGGAAATCATATAGGGGACAAAAGAATACAAAGTGAAGAGTGTCCTGTGGAGATACCAGATCGCAGCCACAGGGACCCTTTGAGCAGATATCTTTTGTGAATCCCGCGGGGACAGCTAAAATGTGGTGTAAAAGGTCCAGTCTAAATCTGGTCATTAAAAATCTGTCATTTTTGTTATAGATTTGCGCCAAATAAGGTTCTATACCAGCAACGGATTTCGTAAGTATATGTGCGCGCACTGAGCCTTTCATTAATTCACTATCTTCTCTATGGCAAGCTACCCGCCTCAAGTATTCTGCTTTTATGAGTGTTTTTAATTGGGGCGTCATGGAGGAGGGGTCATCAAAACATCTTGCATAGCCCAGCCACTTCAGTTTATCCTTCACGAATTTTAGCCATGGGATCTTGTGGCTTTTTTCCCTTCTAATACAGTCTGTAATTATATCTCTGCTGAAGCTAGCGTCAGGATTGGTCCAAATTTTAATCCAACACATTACTGGTTTTAGGCTTATTCTATCAGAGATATAAGGGAGCCCTAACTCTTCATGTATGATATATGCCGGGATACTTTGTGGTACTTGCAAAATCCTTCTCAGAAACTTATTTTCCTCCAGTTGAATCGTGGAGGTGTTTCTAGTACCCCAGACCTCGCTCCCATACATAATCTTAGAACAACAGATTGAATTATATAAATTCAATAATTCGTTCGGTGACCAGTGGCCTAGCCTCGTGACGCGTGACATGATGGAACCCATTATGCTTGTGTGCTGTTTGCATTTTTCTGTGACTAGTGGCGCGAATTTTAGGTGTTTGTCAAAAATGATTCCCAGATAGTTAAAAAACTCTACCTTCTCAAGCTTATGGCCCCCGATTTTGAAACTAAAGTTCCTCTTTGGTCTTTTACCAGCTTCCATGATATAGGATTTTGTTAGGTTGGCAGATAAGTCTAGTTGTGCCATAAACCGGCAGAAGCCGTCAATGAGGGCCTGCAGACCCCTCCCTGTTCGTGCGAGGAGTACTGCGTCGTCCGCGTATAGCAGAACGGGTATACTTCTGTTGGCTACTCTCGGGCAGTCCACCCCCAGTTCTACTAGGGCTTTATCCAGGCCATTTATGTATAACGTGAATAAAAAGGGCGCTAGAATACAGCCCTGTCTTACCCCTCCAGTGCAAGCAAAATGATCAGTTAAATTCCCTTCATTGCTGTATCTGATCCGGGCAGTTGTATCCCTATGTAGGGTTTTTAAAATAAAAATCAGACTAGGGTCCACCCCAAGCAACTTTAAAATCTCCCATAATTTTTCCCGGTTAACCCGGTCAAAAGCTGCCGTTAAGTCCATGAAAGCAAGATAAACTGTCCCATCATCTGCAAGAGTATACTTAGCCACCAGGTTATAAAGGTTGAGACATTGGTCAGAAGTAGAGCGACCCGTTCTAAAACCGTACTGGGTATCTGTGATAATATTGTTTTCCTCAGCCCAGTCCATCAAACGGTTTAGAATTACCTTCCCTAAAACTTTTGCTGAAACATCGATTAATGAAATCGGGCGGTAACATTGAGGATCACTTTTATTGCCCTTTTTAAAAAGGGGAACAATTATGGCAGTCGACCAAGACCTGGGCATACCCCTTTCCACTGCTGTGTTAAAAACTCTAGTGAGTATAGGGGCCCAAAGGTCAACCTGGGATAAGAATAAGTCGGGAGGGATCCCGTCTGGGCCCGGGGCCTTGTTCTTTGTCAGGGCTTGGATTCCAATTTTAATTTCGTCCACTGAGAACTGAACCCATGAACTTGGCAACGCGCCTGCATCAGAGATGTAGTGAGTCAGGGTACTGCCCTGATTATACAATTTTTTGAAGTGGGAGACCCACGCTTCCGGCAAGATATTGCAGGAGACCTTCGCACTGTTTGGGGGCTGAAAACTAGGATCGTTAATCACCCTCCAAAACCGTGACATATCTCTCATTTCGGCTGCCTCCCTTAAATTCGCCCAGGCTTCATAGTGGATGGATTTTTTCCTATTTTTTACGGCCATTTTATAGTTGGTCCTACATACCACTATCATACTCCTGTCCTTCGGGACCTTTTTAAGTGCCCGTTTAAGTTCTTTTTGGGCTCTGGAGCATGCTTTGTCAAACCATTTCGGCGTAAGATTGGGCGGTGCATGTGATTTAATCCTCAATAGTCTGTCAATATCCCTTGCCATGCTTTCAAATGCGTTTATCAAATCTTGGCCTCTAATATCTTGGTTTAGGCACAGCCATATCCCACTTTCTGGATTTGCGAGAAGTTTTTTATAGAATGTTTCCCCATCAGTATTAGACCAACGCAATCGCCTACCCTGATCAGTTGCTTCCAAATTTCCCCTTATCATCCGAGGCATTAACTGCCCGGGGTCATCAGCATCCCTCAATGATAACACCAGTGGGTTATGGTCGCTGAAGATACTGATTTCTATATTAAAATCTATGATCCTACTTTTAAACTCATAAGAAATAAAGATACAATCTATAATAGTTTCTTTACCCCTGCCTTTAAACGTGGGATTTATGATATTTGGGAGCCTGGGCTTAATCAAGTCCATTGTAGGGACGAGATTATATATCCCCAAAATCATACTTAATTCACTGCCTTCCTGCGTATGTTCAAGGTGCCAGTCATCAGTGGAAGGACAAGAATTCCAAGATCCCTCGAGCCATTTCAGATATGGGCATGGGTGACAATTAAAATCTCCCACCAAGATTACGTTTGGGGGATAATTTCCCCTAGAATGCAAATCAGCCAGTCTATTCTTCAGGTCTGCCAGCCTCTGCATTGATTGGCCCGCATTGTAAAAATTTATCAAGACAAACTTAGTCCCCTTGTTACTGTAACTAAGGCCCTGAGTATATTCCGAGTTCCAGCCCAAATCATCCCATGTCCCCTGTAGCGTCAAGGATACATAAGTTATTAGTCCTCCTTTCGCTCTTCCCATCACGGATTTTTGAGCGGGCACAAAAAACATTTTGTACCCATCTAGATGGGGGACATTGCTATCCATTTCCCATGTTTCTTGTAAACAGATAATGTGGAACTTTTTGCTGTACTCCAGCCATTCCTTGGTTCTTAGTTTGGGAGAGATTCCGGCAATGTTCCACGATACTACCCTAAGTTCCCCGTTCCCCGGGTTAGTCCCGTTCCATACATGGGAATATTGAGTTTGGGAACCCCCTTCTCCTGAGCCGATCTGGTCTGCTTCGGGACTAATCGCAGATTGAGTAGTTACCCCCTCCTTTTGGGGGATTTCGGGAAGATGACTGTTTCCTATGGACCCAACAATTTCCACAAGCTTAATGGTGTCTGGAGGTGGTAAATTTACCGGTATTTCTACTTGAGTCTGTCAATCTAGTTCATCCATCACTGCCGCATCAGACAATGGATTGAACCTATTGGAGCCTAACCCCAGTCTAAATGGTCTAGACAGCGGGACTACCACTCTATTACGTGGCTCCTGACGCGGTACTTTTGCCTGATCCCTATAGAAAAAACTTAGAGGGAGCATTTTAATAGACGACCCACTGTCAAACGCCACATAACTATAAGCCAACAGTTCTTTTACCAGCTCTCGGTGTCTGAAATTGACAATGACGCAATCTCCGGCAAACTTCTTTTTTGAGGTACCAAGCCAAGCTACCCTCCTTGCCATGAGAATATGCGATCTCCACTGCATAGAATCCTTCGCATTATTATCCAACCAGTGGCTGACCTTGTTTATCAAGGAAACTGTAGATTCTTCTCTTTCCCCGTTTTGGGCCGGTACCCCTGCTAAAACTATTGTATAGGGGCAACATGCCGGAGGCAAATCTAACGTCTGGAGGCCCGGCGAGCTCAGTACCTGGGCATTATGGGAACCGGTGGCTGCTGACTGAGCTTTTATACTAAACTCTTGTTGCGTGCTTACAGGGGCCTGGACCGGGTGTATAACTCTATCATTGCTCCCAATACGATCTACCCTCTGCTTTGACCCTGCTCGTTCCGGGTTGGCTACAGGCTCTTGCCCGTCCGGTAATGAAATTAACTGGGGGACTGGGAAAACACGTTTATCCATCTCCAACAACCTATTGACCTTTTCCTCGATTTTCTTTATGTCTGCTACCAGGGGGGCCAAGTGTTTAAGAAAAAGGACTTCCAACTTGGAATCGAGTGTTTTCATTATCTCCTGTTCCCAGTCCATTCTGTTTGCAGGGGGGCTGATATGATCTTGTGAGCAAGCTAACCTATTGCTTTCGTCCTCAACTATTATAGGGACAATTTTGGAACCACCTTTTTTTGTATTTGGGTCATTTTTATTTTTACTTGTCCCCTTGTTCTGTGGCCTGATTGAGGGCTTCAAACTCACGATAGTGGCACTTGCTGGTGCGGGGTCTGGCGTTCTTAAGGCTTTTTTTGAACGGGTAACTACTACCCTTTCTTTCTCCACTAGGGCGTTAAGCTCCCTCTCGCCCCCGGGAATAATCACATTTTGTTCTTGGTCATCCGCCTGTGCCCCCCCGGGTCCGCTAACCTCCAGTTCTACCGCGGGACCTCCCGCTGACGATAGCTCGTCACCACCGTCACTTTGGCTATTTCTATGAACTTGTGCTGATGTGACACCCTGAGTTTTACTAGACAGAGAGGGACCCTGACCTGCCGCTGTGCTCGTCCCCGGTGTGACACATTCCGCTATTGTCCCCAGTGAGGAGCGTTTCTGTGTCAGTAAGGAATCAAGGGACAATCTACGCTCCGTCAGTAGTATCTCATGTGTCAGCAGTGATTCCGCCCGTGTGATAAATGCATCTAGTGTACCCCTAACTCCTGTCCCAGGTTTGATTGGTGTTTTTTTAGTTTTCCCCATAATCTCAACTGAAAATTTGAGGCTGAGCCGGGAGCGAAAGACCACCAAATGCTAACTTGCCCACTGCAGTGAGAGATTGACCTACGCTATGACTCACAAGTGGTGGCTGCAGCAATACGTTACAAAGCAGGACAGAATGTTATGCCCCCAGCTGTGATGCCTCATGCAACTAACAGTGTGGAATCTACGGACCACTCACAGACTTAACTTAATGTTCGTAGAAGTCTATCAGAAGAGGTGGAACAATGCCCGGCTTGAACAGACGGACCAAAAGGAATGGCCCAGCCCGGCCTCCTCTGGCCTCGGACGGCCGCAGACGGCCCCGCCCTTGTCCCGGGCTTCTCCCGGCGCGTCCCGCGAAGCGGGAGACCAGGTTTGAATTTAAGCGCCACTGAGCGCGAGCTGGCGGTGTACGGCGTCCGGCCGCAAAGGCTCCTGGGTAGTGTAGTCTCCCCACACAGCGGCCGCGCCCTCAGGTGTCACGGGGCTGCAGGCGGCGGGGGAGACCGGCGATGAGCCCAGGGATTCAAAGGCGCCTCGGCCAGGGACCACAGGAACAACAAAATCAGGTACTTTCCCCGTGCTCCTCACAGGGTTGATTCGAGACTCCCGTCAAAGTCAACACTGGGTGAGAACGGGCCCTGTGTAATTTGGAGGGTTCGCGAGCGCGAGGGGCCGCCTTCCGCGGGGAGGGCGCGCACAAGAGGCGAGTCTGCCGTGTTTGCCTTGGTGCTGCAGCCGGCCCTTCAAACGGGGGCTTTTATATATATCTCCATATTTATAACTGCCTGCGGTCGCGTGCGTAAGCGGCAAAAACTGCAGCGCTTTCATACACTGTGCCCGACCCTTGAAAAGGTATATTCAATTAGATGTAACAAATAAAGTAGGAGGTGGAAATGGGAGCCCCCAGGACTCTTCGGCAAAATCTTTTTTCTTCCGCCTGGGGTGTATTACATTTGATGATGACCTCAGCTCATATGTAGCCATTGGGAGACATTGCATTTTGAAAAACGGAAAAAATGACAAGAGAGCACCACCATCCTGGGTTGTGGTGAACTAAACAAGGAGCTAATCGCCCTGGAAAATGTATTCCTACAATGCTCAATTTGTGCCGTCCGGGACCCATTGCCGGCAAAAACTAGCCCCAAATAAGAAACAGTACTAGTACATTTTAGTTTAAGCTTGCCCATAGTAACAATGGCTAAATTGTACTTTCTTGGGCCACAGGTCATAATATAGGATTTTTTTTAATTAGTGCATAGGTCTAACATGTCCATAAAATGTATGAAACCTTGAACTAACAGCAGCAGAGCCCTAGGGGTACGAGGTATCAGCACAGTATCACCTGTTACAACAACGATGGTAATGGAGAGACCTTATCTTTAGGGACATCAGGGGTGATGGTTGATAACAAAGATTGAAGATCGGTAATATACAAAATGAATAAAAGTGGAGCAAAAACACATCCTTGTCTCACACCCTGAAAGATACCTACGTCTCTAGACACCTCCTTCCAAATATTTACTCTAATGTTAGCCTTCTTGTACTGGTGCCAATAAGCAAAAAAGTGCACCAGTGCTTCATCCATCCCGTATGCTAAACGATTAGACCACAACTTCGAGCGATTTACACAATCAAATGCTGAGGTCAAATCCATAAACTCTAGGGATGTTTGAGCTGTGGTATATTTCCCAAAGAGCAGATTGAGATTAAGACACTGCTCTACTGTGCCAACCTGGGACCTAAAACCATACTGGCAAGGGAATAAAAAGGGCTCTTCTTCTGCCCATTCCTTTGTCCAGATTTTTAAAGTAGTGTCTATTAGGGAAATGAGCCTATAACAACTGGGCTGTGAAAGATCACCCTTTTTAAAAATAGGGACAATGATAGAAGTTGACCATGTGCTTGGTAAAGGGGAATGGGCCAAACTCTTAAAAACATTCAATAATAATGGAGCCCAGAGTTCCGGGTTATATTTAAGAAGGTCTATTGGTACCCGTCTGGGCCGGGTACTTACCCCCAGTGCTCTGATTTATCGCATCTTCAATTTCACCCAGAGTTAAGTATGCTGCCGCAAAACTGTGAGTGACGGAGAATTTACTTTCGGCAGAAATGGGAGTGTAAATGTTGGTAAAATATATTTCCCAGATCTCGCTAGAAATGTTACAGCTAACTGGGGTTGCTACCTGATTAAACTGCTGCATTACTTTCACCGCTGACCAAAAATGTTTGTGATTATTTATATTTGTCACTGAAGCAAGTGAACTCTATTGTTGCTCTAGTACATCCTTCTTTCTTGCTGTATTGACCTCTTTACATGTCTTATGTAAGAAGGCCACCTCTTGGAGATTACTCGGGATGCTCATAAGGGCCTAACGCAATTGGCGATTAGCAATAGAGCATTCATGACTAAACCATCTAGGTTTGTTAACAGTTGGATGTGAATGTCTCAATAGTTCTTCCTTAATAGTGGAGCAGAGCTGAATAAATGACACGGGCCTGGATAGATGGTATCAGGTTTGGTTAGGCAAGCCATGACCAATGCCAGATTCTCCTTAATCACTTTTTGGAATAAGTGAGAGGGTGCCACTGCTCTCCATTTTAATTTTAATCCCTCAATGGATGGTTCAGATTACTTGCTCCACATTCTCTAGTATAATGAGGTTTGAGAGACAAGCTAAATGCTGCCTCAATCGGGTTGTGATCCCCCTAGTTAAAGGGAACAACTTTGCCAGAGAGCAGCCATTCCTCCAGATTAGGCGATATTAGGGAAATAAGCAATTGTGGCTATGCAGCCTTGGCCCTATAGGTACACAGTAAATACTATTCTTATTATGGATGAGATTATTTGAGGTAGCAGTACTAATAGGACACTAGGAAGTACTCATTGGTTTGAGCCTGGCAATAAAATTGCCACCTAAAAAAAACCTGCTAACTTCCCACTATCGCCAACAGTATTTTGTAAAAAGAGATATATAATCAAATAATATAGGAAATTTAGTGTTGGGAACGTTAGTAAAATCAATATTATAAAAGTTAATTAAATACAGCGTTGGACCCTTTTTGTACCTCACTTCCTGAAAGTTACTGTTTTCAGTTTCTAATGCCTTAGCACAACCCCCTGCCTTAATATTCACCCAAGTAGCCAGCTTCCAGCCACATGACCTGATCTGGAAGGGGTTGCAAAATTATTGTAGCACACAAAGCCATCAACAATTTCCTGTGTTGCCCAAGTCTACTGAAACATTAAAATATCAAAGTGTCTGGTAAAAAAAAGCCAGTCTGATAACAGAATCTTAGATTGTAGGCCCGCCACTTTCCAACGCAGAATTTTCAACTTGGTGTCACCATGGCCTGATATTATGCCCAAACAAGGTTCGGCATTGAGAGGGGACTCTCTCTCCGATGCGCTAAGTGCTGATCCAACCATATCTATATGTTCGGGCCTCAGTCTGTCTAGCCGGTTGAGGCCTTCTAAAGTGGAAAACCTGTTCCAATGTGCAAAATCGATGGGTTGGATGGGGTTCTTAATATTACTGGTTTATTAAAATAACCGAGGGGGAGGCAGCAGATTTCAGTGTCTTTGCGACCAATAGCCTCTTGATGCTTCAGTATATTTCGCACACTTATTGGCCTACGAAAAATAGAAACAGTACAGTCTCCATGAATATCTTTGTTTGAACGACCTACCCACCCTCGCACCATTAAAATTTCACTACAACTCAAAAGGTTAAGATGTTTGAGCTTAGTGAGGCAATCAACACATTTGGTCCGTAGATCCCCCCAGGATTTACTTTGAGAGTTTTTGGTCAGATTGCTCAGTAGAAGCTTTGGAATATACACTCACATTATTACTAGGCATCGGTTCCCTCTGAAAAACAATGGGAGCTATGGCTGTTGCACCATTCCTTACAATGATCTGCATAGTCGGCTGGGCTGGTTTTTGTGGCCACAACTAAGCTGTATTCACTGCCCTTCCCCTTGAGATTGAGACCTGATGAGGTAGCACCCCGCTCAAAAGAGCTTGCAGAGCGGGATCATTATCTGATTGGCACCCACGTCTGCCTCCGCTGCTGATGACTGCAGGGGAGGAATGAATGAAAACACTACCCAAACTGTTTTCAAGACTGTCCATGCACTCTAACACCAGCTTAAGTTTTTCATAAAGAATGTTACTAAATCTGGTGCAAAATATTTCCAGAAAAGAAGAATCAAACGGTGGAACAGCACCAGCGTGACAGCCCAGGGATTGTGCATGTGAATTTAATTGAGAATTTAATTGAGATTGTGATTGAGAAGCTGGCGAAGGCTGAACCCAAGAAAGGGGGTGGTTGTTATTAGTAACAGTATGGCAAGGCTGTTTCCTTTTAGCGGTCGCTGACTTGTCCAGGACTTTTTTGCGTTTTACAGCTGTAACAGGAGCAGAGACAGACTGTGACATCAAGGGGTGATCTGAGTGAAGCTCATCACTGGTGCCCATATTGGTACTAATATTGGAACAGGCAGCATTGGGCTATTGGACAACCCCGCCTTTGGCCTTATTGTCTGTGATATCACCATCAGCCAATGGGGCTGGTAGCACCCGAAAATCCAATGACAATCCTTGCTCTGTGAATTCTATTTTGTTTGTAACAATCCCTACGACCATTTCTAACATACTATAAATTGAGACAGAAGGGCATGTAGTGACATTATCCCCTTCAATCTTGCACTTCCCAATGACCACTAAACTGTGAACTCTCACCTTTCCAAAGTGGAGTACCACACTCAGGTAAAGTCAACGTTATCATCAGGGTCAAAAAGCCAAGGGGGATGGGGGTGCAGCCCATCCTCGGTGAACCACGGACGGCCACAGACGGGCCACTGCAGTCAGTTTTATGTGCCTCCTGGCATGGGAAGTGAGGCAGCCCTCCTTGCACTAACCACTGCTGAGGCTTGTGGTCCTCTTCCCCCAGCCTCCGGGAAGCGTGTCCAATTAATAGGTTAAGAAATATTCAGTTTTACATAGATCAAGCAGTAATTTTAGAACGCTCAGATGGTCTCGTTTTAGAGACTATATGGTTATTTCTCTTGGGTTAATCTATTACGACTGTGAGCTTTGAGGGAATGGGACACGACTTGTCCCTATGATGTAGTACCTGGATGTGTGCCTGCTGCCTTAGGAGTAGAAGTCGGGCTCCAATTAAATCTCAGAAGATGAAGGCAGTGCTGGGGTAAGTTTTAGTTGATGCTGCCAACCTCGGTCAAGGGGCCCTTGTCAGTTTCAGAGGTAAACGTGAGGTGCTGCTTCACAGCTCTCAGTAAACAAAAATGTGAAGCAAACCAAAAGAGTTACAGGTTGTGTTGGCGGGCCTCGGTTATGGAGCCCGCGTCCCCTGCCGAATGACGTGTGGTGCTGTGAGGTGCAGCTGCACGGCTCCCAGCCGACTGCGTTGTGAAGTGAGCAAGAAGAGTTCCAGACGGTGATGGCGCACCTTGGTTTGGGGGACCGTATATTGCAGTGATGTGAGGCACTGCTGCACGGCTCTCAGCCGACAGCAATCCGAAGTAGGCCGAAGGAATTGCGGGCTTTATTGGCATACCTCGGTTACGGTGCCCGCGCCTCGCAGAAGAGTCACCCTGCTAATCCCCAAGCGGGCAGCTTGCCAGTCCTTGTATTGATTTACACTATGCTACTGATAGAGTGCTTACAGCACTCTAAATTGTATGGGTGCACTATACTCATGGTTGAATCGCACTCACATGTATTTTGTTGTTTGCAGTGCTTTATAATTATTAAGATGCATTTATTGACGTTCTAGTAGCATTAAATTTTAACGTGCACATTCAAGTAGGATTTTACATGTATTAGAGACACCTATAATTCCTGTATGTGTAATGTGCAGGATGAAAGTATACTTGTGCAGTATATACTGTATTTAGTTTAAGTTGCCTGAATTGTAGGCCCAAATTGTAAGTTGTTTTGAGTTTTGTTTCTCCTTGGTTGCTCAAGAAATAATTAAATGAATCCTTTTTGTGCTCGAAGATAGTATTTTCTCATCCTACTGCAGGTACAGGAATTTGGCCTTGTTATTCTTAGATTAAGGAGATACCCGGAATGTCTTTGAAGAAGCCTAACAGGCGAGAAGGGAGAACTCCTTTTTTGCCTGGCCTATCTGAAACCCAAGGCCACTGGAAGACGAAAAAAAAAATAATTAAAGCTCCTGTGGAAAACAACTGGAAATGCTGCAATTGCGAAAGTTCATCATGTGACATATTGTGGGTTGAACATTGTCTTTTTGTATGATGCGCAGGGACAGATTTGAGAGTCTTCGGCTTGTTTTTGGAGGAGAAGGAGCATCTCAGAACGAGCTCCATAGCTTTAAACTATCAGACCCATTTGACGTGAGTACTTCTTAGGAAGTCAACACGTGCTGACACCTTTGGGATAGGACAAAAGAGATCGGTAGGACCCTCAGTTAGAGCAGTGTAGGGAAAGACATTTGGTTTTGGTTTTCCTCCCTGATGAAAAGAGAATTGGACTCAGCTTCTATTCTATGCTGTATTCTGATTTTGGAGTTCATCACTTTATGCCTTTTATGCCGAATGAATTATATTCGTAGACTCGGCTCTGTATTGATTTTCATGTATCTATATACTCTGATACTGAGCTGTGTTTATATTCAATTATTTTTGGCCCTATAATAAACCCACAAAATTGAAATTCGGAGTCTGTGGTCCTTTAGAGTATGACTAAATTGAAAGTATAATCTTGAATTGTTTTACTCCCCTCCACCACTTTTAGCAAACAAATAAAAGACCATCAGTCTTAACTGTAGTAGAAAAAGCAGGGAATATAATTTGGCGTAATCACTACCTTTGCACATTGTCTTAATGTATTTGTGATCCTATTTGTATTATTATGTTAACTTATGTAACTGTGTAACTTTTATCTCACATGTGTATGCTGTGTATACTTTTATAATGAGTTAACCGAATAAAGTATTAAACTACTACAGGAAGAGTAGAGGACTGCTGCAGAGGGAGGTGTTACCTCTAACTCGCATGCAGCTACACAGGCTATTGGCCCAAAAGGCAAGATTAAAATGAGAAACCAACCCTGATGAGCAAATGGCAACCACACTCGAGAAGAGCTGCCCCTTTGTTTAGGTCGACTGGCTGGCGACTGGAACAGAGAGGGGAAACCATTTGCTACACCGTTTTTTCCAAGGGCGTGTAGCACACAAGTAGCCACACCACTAGGGTAGATTACCAAGCTCCTCACACCAAGTGAGGCGTTCCGAAATGTTAGTAGTGAGCAGGATAGTGCACTGTGGGATTGTTAAGATGCCATACATAGCCAGAAGTTTTCATAAGGTAGAAGGGAACCTGATAACCCACTGGATAGTGAATGCTCTATTCTCTTACGGCACTTTCTGGGCATATATATGGCAGTCTTGGTGCCCTGAACCTCAGTTCACACTGGAAAGTGGACTGAAGAAGGATTGTCCAGCTGATCCCTTGACCTGGCAAGAGAAGCTGCACTAAATGCTGGACTGCACATGCTACTCCTTGGGCTAGTAAACAGAGGACTGTGCTTGTGGTGCCTGGCTCCTGGAAAAGACACTCCAGAGCCCCAGACTGAAAAAGTGAACTCTATGAGATGGTCCCTGTTATACCACCAGGGCCATAAAAGCTGAAGTAGCCCGCTCTGGCTTGTCAATTGCCACTCTTGTGAACTTGCCTCTGACCTTGGACATGCAGACAAGAAGACCACCCCTCAATGTCCAAAAGTTGCACCCGAGTATGCCAGACTCAGGAAAGTCATTAGAGTGCAGGTTGGTCACAATAAAAGAGACTAGCTCTCGCCAAAGGATACAGCTGAACCTGCTGTAACCGGAGACCAGTAGTCCTGCCGTTGCCAGGCTTCTGCTGGCTCAATGACTACTTCAAGGGATGCCAATCTCTGTGGCCCAAGTCATCCCTCTTCATCTATGGGCCGAGAAATAACCCCAGGAAGGCCCCTTCAACTGCACAGCACCCCTAGCATCTTTCAGCATTCTCAATATCCTGTATCCTTATTCTATTCTTTGTTGCATCTAAATACTTCACACTATTTGCTTTGTTTAAACCTTGCTGCTTGAAGCCACATCCACCAATGGTTCAACAAGAGATTTTATAAACAAGCCTGACTGGACCCAAGATGGTTTGGTGGGTGTATTACATGGTGGGATCCCACAGCCACACAATACAATACACCAACATCCTCACAGACGGGTATGCCAAGCTGCTCACAGTGCTATAGAACTCAAGTTATGCCTCACTGATGAGACTAAGTAGGTTGAAATCGGTCTGGGGTTGCTTGTGATTCTTTCTGGGGAGGGGCCTCACCTCGCAGTCTGGGACGTACTGTCCCCATGAGAATACGGGGTCAGTACTGATTTAAATAAAATAGGCTTTTGTCTAGAGAGGCATTTTGGGGGAAAAAGATGGAGTAGAATGAGGCCTCAGCGTTTGCTAGTAGCTGAGACTAATTCAAGCATTCCATCTATCATCTTTTTGTTGCTGAAGATTAAAAGTACAAGTACATCACACAATACTCATTATGAAAGGCAGCACAATTACAGGACTGTAAAGAGTTAATGTCCTTAGCAGCCGTTTGTGCCAACGTTTTGACCTGTAACTTCTAAGTCTGACAGATTTTTTAAAGCAATATACCGTTACATCTGCTGAACCCTTTTAGTTGCGGGGATCTATAGGACTTGTAGGTTCACCAAGAACCCAAGGAATGCACAATCAATAATTGAACTGTGCCTTGCAGTGGTTTTTCATTGTCTAACGGGTATATAGCTATTCATTTGGTAAAATATAGTGTGAAAAATAGGTCCCAATAAACCTATATATTCCCGAAATGGGACAAAACATAGAGTTTAGAAGCAGTGGTTATTTGCACATCTCCAAAATTGTGGGTAACTATACAAGCATATGAATTAGAGATCATTTTCCAGAATGACTTAATTTTACAAATTGTCTTACATTTTGAAGGCAGAAATGTAAAGGAAGTCAATCGGTAATAACACTTGTTCTACTATTCTGTGTTTCCCTAAGTCTCACAAGCGAGGTAGCATTTTTATCGGGAGACCAAGGGGAACGCTGGGTGGTAAGACATTTTTGCTGGTGCGGTGATCCCACACAGAAATGTAAGGAAAATGTGGGTTTTTTTCAGCTAAATTTGAGCTTTGCAGGGTAGGAAAATGTTAGGGTAGCCATGCAAGTCACACCTACTTGGACTCGCCCGGGTGTCTAATTTTCAGAAATGTCTGGGATTGGTAGGTTTCCCTATATGGCCGCCGAGCCCGAGATCAAAAACGCAGGTGACTCCCTTACAAAACAAGGTCTTTTTATAATCTATAATATTAAAGTCTCAACAGTACATTTTGGGCCATTTCCTGTCATGGGCACTAGGCCTACCCACACAAGCCACTTTGGGTATATAAACACCATATCTTGCTGAGGTAGACAAAGGAGAAAAGGACTTCCATGCTGACACACTGACACGAGAAGCTGAGGCTCCTGCCCACAGACACTCCAGCTCTCAGTGGTCTGACATCCCTTGCGGGGTGTTCATCTCAAGACAAAGACGGGGCCCACAGTCTCTCACTTCAGGTAATGGGGTTGACTTTGACCTAGAGGGATTCTTGGTTCCACACCTGCATACATGCTAGGTACACTAAAGTACATTTAGTTAGGGTCGCATTGTAGGAGTACGCATTTTTACTGTCATGTATTTTTATACCTGCCTGTATTAATTGTTTTAGCACTATGATAGAAATCTACCATCCTTTTACTCTGTTGGTGCTTATAATCATCTATATCTGTGTCTGTCTGATGGTTGTTTCAGCACACCTATTTTACACTAGAATGACGCTGGTTCAATAAATGCTTATTGGAAAACGTCCCCACTGTTTATTCTGTGTATCGCTCTGAGACAAAATGAGCACGAGTGACTGAGCAAAAAGTACTGTACTGTTTCCACAATCCCTGATGGGACAGAGTTGTCATGTTTCATAGTTGCCAAGAATTATTCTCTCCTTAGTAAGAGGGGTTTCTAGTGGCACTGTGATCTAGCTGGTATACAGGCAAACATACCCGGTGGGGGTCTCTGGAATCAGTCTGGACACCAATCCCAAAGTCTGTGTTGTGTAAACGTGCAGATCCTATATAGGTTTATAGAAACTACAGCTAGGCACTTTGCAAAAAAGGGTCCCTTTTCACTGTAAAAATGTGGTGTGTCCAGGTTGCATTTTGGGACATTTCCTGTCGCAGGCACTAGGCCTACCCACATAAGTGAGGTACCATTTTTCTCAGGAGACTTTGGGGAATGCAGAGTGGGAGGAATTTTGTGGATCCATGCATATTCCAGAACTTTCCATCACAGAAATGTGAGGAAAATGTGTTTTTTACAAAGTTTGAGGTTTGCAAGGGATTCTGGAAAAATGTCCTATAATTCACATGCTAGTATGGGTACCCACAATTTCGAAGATGTGTAAATAGCTACTGTTCCTAAACTCTATATTTTGTTCCCATTTCAGAAAAAACATAGGTGTCTTTCATACCGAGTTTTCACTGTTTATATTTTCCCAAATTAATTTCTATATACCGGGTACACAATAATAAACCATTGCAAGATGCTGCTTAGTTATTGGCTCTGGGTTCGTCGGGTTTTGGTGAACCTACAAGTCCTATATATCCCTACAACCAGAAGGGTCCAGCGGATGTAACGGTATATTGCTTCAAAAAATCTGTCATACTCAGAAGTTACAGGTGAAAATGTTTGCACAAATGGCTGTTTTTTTCAACTCATTTTCAATTTTTCCTATTTTCAACTGTTAGTTTCTATAAAAAACACCTTGAAGGATCTACCCAAATGACTCCTTGCTGAATTCAGAATTTTGTCTACTTCTCTGAAATGTATAGCTTTCCAGGATCCATTATTGCTTTCATAACCCTTTCCGACCATTAACTGGAGAGAGGTTGAAAGCACAAAAAATAGCAAAAATAGGCTATGTCCCAGTAAAATACCAAAACTGTGTAAAATGTTTTCGTTTTCTGACAAAAGTCTGTCAGTCTCTGAAAGCTGGGAAGATGGTGATTTCAGCACTAAAAAAGCCTTTGTTGATTCCATTTGCAGGGAAAAAACCAGACGCCTTCATCTGCAGCACTTTTCCCACATTTTTTCCCCCCAAAAAACAAAATGTAGATGTATTTTGGCTAATTTGTGGGTCCCCTCCAGGGGAACCAACAAACCCTGGAAACCTTTACAATCCCTAAGATGTTGGAAGAAAAGGACGCAAATTTAGCATGGATACCTTATGTGGACAAAAAGTTACAGGGGCCTAAGCGCAAACTACCCCAAATAACAAAAAAAAGGCTTAGCATGGGGGAGAAGAGGCCTAGCAGCGAAGGGGTTAATGGCTGCAGCACAAATTGTGCCACCCTAGAGAACCCCTAACCAAACACATACAGACTGCCACTGCAGGCTGCGTGCCTTGGTGCAGACAAAAGTGAAATCACAACATGGCCCACGTCACTGTGTGCCATACCCACCGACACTGTATGCATTATAGTCAAGTCAAGTCAAATAGCTTTATTTCGATAACAAGTATCATAAAAGCATCGAGCAATCCATCAGTACAAAAAGAAGAGAATAGATATTATAAAATTAATAAATATAGCAGCACATGAATTAAAACAATCAGAATATAAAGCTATTTCATCATGGATTGAACATTTCATTTTGAATTAGTTAGATAAAAACACTAAAAATATAGTTAAAAATAAGGGTATTTGATGCCACATGTAGGGGTCAGTGTGTAATGATTTGAATTTCATTTATCCTCCTTTTTTGCTCAGCTGTACATGCTAACAAGGATTCCAGATCAAAGTCAAGTCGCCCTTTGTTTGGCACTGTGCCTGATTATCCAGGCACGGCCTAGGAACTTGGCGACTCCGCAAACAAAGAAGGTTCTCGAATCAGATTTTAATATATGTAAAGCTACTCGATGATCGAGAGTGCCTAGTTGTTTGCAGATTGGCTCAAGCCACCTAGACCTAGCGTTTGCGTACCCTGGGCAGGCGAACATAAGATGCGCGATACTCTCTTTAGACACCCCACTAGAAAGGCATTCTTCAGTGGTCTGATATGGAGGGCGCCACTTCGCAGTGAATTCATGAACTGGAAGTGAGCCGAATCTAAATTGAGTATATAGTGCCCTCTCTCTTGGGATCTGAATTATGTCCAAGTATGGTTCAAGGCGTCGAGATTGTGTATGCTGGAAGAATTCCTCCGTAAACCTTCCCATGCTTGGACAGCTAAGATCTCTGGCATCTATCCAGCCCCAATAAGTGCGTTTGAGTTCTGTCTTGCTTGGTGGATTTTGGGTGTCCCAGGATTCCTTAAAGCCATGCATTATAGGTACATCACCCCTATGGCAGGGATTACAGCCCTAAGGCAGGGTGCACATACTACATGTGAGAACATATCTGCGCGAGCGGGGTAACCATTCGAAGTACATGTGCTGGACACTGGAGAAAACAAGTTCACTAGCAAAATGATGGATCCACTGAAAATAGGGATGTTTGATATCAAACATCTCATAGTAATAAACCCACACTGATGCCAGCGGTGGATTTATTAATACATGCATGCAGATGGTACCTTTTGGGTGCCCCCTAAAAATCTACCAGCTATTGGTTTGCTGGCTGGTTTTCATCAGCCTACCACCAGAGACAAATGTCTGACCCCCAAGGGTGAGGACCTTTGCTCTCAAAAGGACAAAACTCAAACCTGCTCTGGCAGAGTGTGCTTAAACCCCCGTCGCATGACCTGCATATTAGCAGTTCAAGGCTGGGGAGTTTCAAAGAGCCTACCACCTTTGGAATGCGAATTTGGCTTCTCTCACAAGGGAGGAAGCTGACCCCCTTTGTCCAGGGCCATATGGCATCCGGACAAGCGGGAAAGTTAGCTAGTACGCAAGGTTTCTCCAGCCTAAGGCCAGTACCACCCCTAAGGTGTGCTACCTGAAGTGGAGGTGACTTTTCAGAGAAAGCGATGTTGGCGATGGCAAACTTAGGAACTTTGGGACAGGGTTATGCCCACTTCCTACAGGAAGTGGTCCTATAGGGGGGTGCACTCCACTAACGCGCCTAAATTCAGTATTTAGAGGAGTCCCTGACACCAGAAAATTAGATTTTGATGACCTACGAAGAAGGAGGATACTGAAGATCTGCAAAAGTAGAAGTCTGACGGAGAGCAACTGATTTGGCCCCAATGACTCCTGCGCCAAAGATGTCTCATCGTGCAGCTGCCATGCCTCCAAATTCCTGGAAGGACGGCCTGCCTTCAATAAAGACTCAAGAATTTCAGTGGCGCAGTTGAACTGTTCCCCTGCATCCTGTAGCCATCCCAAGAAGAACCGTAAGGACTACGAAACCACCAAAACGCGCCGCCGCCAAGCACAACTACGCCTGAGCCCCCAGCCCAAGTTGGATTGGCCCAACAGTGTCAGTGTGGTCCCCAAGCCCTCAAGAGACAGAGTACACTCTGGTTCCATCCCTCGTGAACTCTCTGATGTCGCCTGCAACCTCGGTTTGCAGGCCCCCTCAACTGCTCCCGGAAAAGAAACCTAACACCTCAGTCACTCTGTACCTGGCCACCCATGCTTGAGGAAAGGAGGACCTCGGGTGTCCCCATGTCGCCTAGCATTGCAGGACTTAAGCCTTTTCTTGGTTCAGTCTGACTGGCCTTGCAGTTTAAACTGGCAGCCTCTTCTCCTGGAGATCGATGTCCATTTTCTAACATTGGTCCTTTGATCCTGTATTGCACCCCTGAACCCAGCCACCCTAGTGCTACTGGAGGTAATCTGCTGATACTGCCTTGGACCTTGCCCCATACTCACCTTAAGTCCAGGAGATTGGCCTTGTAAGTCCATGTACTGTACCTGAATGCCACACTCGTTTTTTCTACTATAGGATAACAATGTAGCTTCTGAAAAATGCACTAAGTGTTGACTTTTCAAACATAAAAGTATTTCTCTTGCAAATGTACTTACCTATCATATTGACTCTGGTGTCTAAACTTATATAAAAGAAACGTGTGATTTTTATAAATTGGTGTGACTCATATGTTGACTATTATGTGCATGTGCTGAAGTCTCACACTCCTCTCTGACAAATATAAGCCTACTGGACCACACTACCCTCAAGAAGGGTACCTTGGGATTGCTAAAATAAGCCCCTGTCCACTCATAAGGGAATACCAGGACTCTTTGCATGATATATCACATTTTGGTAAACCATATAAAGAGCCAGCTTCCCACAATAACAATTGTATTTTTCCATTTGAAGCTCTTATAGCTTAACATACAACCTGCCTCACATGACCATGAGATAGCACATTACTAATATTGTTCCCACCCACATTCACAGCAACATAAAGACTCAATATACAGAGACACTGCATTGCTAAGCACTGATCAAGATTCCAAAGTATGTCGCACATTAAACACATCTTTTTTTATTGCCCATGTTGGGAAACACATTAACCGTATATTAGATGTATTATTCTAACCAAGCACTAGATAGGGTGGCCAGATTTTTAGTAATAGTTAAGTTCACATTTTACACACACACAAAACCATAGAAACTCAGCAGTTATCTCAAGTAACTACAACTCTTGCTCTAAGGTAACTCTAACTCATGCCCTCGCCATGCATTGCTAATTACCCCACGTATTACATCACTCATGACATTTTCTATGACAACATACATAATATCACAGCAACATTTGCTATAAAATTATCGATGAGAAAACTGCATGGTGAGACCTCAAGCTATCATTACCTTAGGACACGGGTGGAGGAAGGGGGCACCTGTCCCCCTCCATGGGGCGATTTTTGGTTCCAGGGATCCATCCTCTGGGGCCCGGTGCATTTATTTAGGGCTAAGGGGAGGGGAGGGGAGTATGGAGCCCCCCTCCCCAGGCTGTTTTTGCCCCCTGGGACATCATCCCCTGGGGCCCACCACTGTTTTTATGAGGGAGGGGGCACACTGCCCCCCTTCCAGGGTCAATATTGTGCCCTGGGACCCCATACCCCAGAGCCTGACCAAATGCTAAAGGGAAGGGAGCCCTGCAGCCTTCTCCCTGGGTTGATTTTTGCCCCTGGGGCCCCATATCCCAGGGCCCGGCCATATTGTAAATGGGGAAGGGTGCACGCAGTACCCCTCCCTGGGCTGATTTTAGCCCCAGGGACCCCATTACCCGGGCCCAGCACCTTTGTAAATGGGGAGGGGGACACACATCCCACCTCCACGGGTCGATATTAGCCCCTGGGACCCCATCCCCTGGAACCTGGCCAATTACTAAAGGGGGAGGATGCCAAACAGCCTCTCTCCATTTGCCAATTTCACCCAAAGGGACCCCATCCCGCATGGCCCAGCTGATAAATAAAGGGGGAGGGGGCCAAGCGGCCCCCTCCTGGGCCGATTTCAGCCCCAGGCACCCCATCCACCAGGTTCCTGACAAGAAAGGGTGGGTGCCCTGGTGCCCACAAAGGGCACCGACCATATCTTCGTTGGGTCCACGGGGGGAGCCCCAAGGCCCTAGTCGGCTCTGGGCATCCATCGGATGCCGGCATTGCTTCTGCCCGCAGGGAGCAGCTAAAAATGTTGCTCCTAGCAGGCAGAAGCAATGTTCAGATCTGTTTCCTTGCCCTATCACTACGGGCAATGAAAGAGATCTGAAGTCCGTTCCCAGCTGGAGTAGGAACTGCCTGCGGACTTCATGTTTGCTCTTGCTTGGTGGGAGCATTGAAATTGCGAGAGCAAACAGAAGTTTCCCTACCTGCGTCAGTGCGGGCAGGGAACCTGCTATGTCCTGGGGGTTAGAATTCCAGGACATAGCAGGAGCCGGCCTTTCGGGATGGGGTTCCCAGGGCCTATAATGGCTCTGGAAGGTGGGCCCTCCCTCCCTATTAATATTTTAGCCAGACCCCAGGAGATGGGGTCCCCTGGGGCCCAAATCTTTCCTGGGAGGGGGTCTGTGTGTCTCCTCCCCTTTTTTAAGTTCAGCCGGGCCCTAGGGCATGGGGTCCCCAGGGCCAAAATCAGCTCACAGAGAGGGGCTGCGTCACCTTCTGGTAATAACGGCCAGGTCCCGGGAGATGGGATCCTCTGGGCCGAAAGTTGCCTGGGGAGGGGGAATCATGCTCACCCTTCCCCTATATTATTACAAATAATTACCCCGGGGACATGGCCCACCTGGGGGGCAATGAAAACATGCACAGGAAACTGCGCTTTTTTTTAAAATTGCCGCTGAGCCTATGCAACTTCACAGCAAAATAAAAAAATAAAATAAAAACATGTTTTTGATCATTTGAGATGTCATCAGTGACATATCACTGACCATGTAATGAGTGATGTAATATGTGAGGTCTTAAGCAATGTTTTGTGGGGGCATAAGTTATAGTTAGCTCAGGTAACTATCAGTGCTCAATTTCTCTGGTTTTGTATGAGGGAAATCTGAGCCTAACTATAATGTCCCTGTACCCTCTCTTTTTTCCAGTCAATTTCTAAATTTTTTTAAATTCTATTTCCTAACTTTAAAGTCCCTTTAACCCTTGTTTTTTTCAATGAATGTCCACGTTTTTTAAATGTTAATTCATAGGGCAAGGTTATTAAAGGCTTTTTCGTCTTGTAAGGAATAGGAGGTAGTGACTTCAAAGAATTTAGAATACGTAGCATTCATTCAATCCAAAGGGGGTAGAGAATTTACAGAAGTTATGTTTAGCTCCCCAGTATTTCTGGGCCTGGGATTAGAGGCTAATGATGAACTAAATAGACTCGGCATAATAATCGCCCTGATAGCTGAGATAGAGCCTTCCTGTACAGTACCTCACCAACCTGTAAATCATGCTGGCTCAAACCAGGCACAAGTACATTTGCTATTTGGGGGAAAGTAACACCAACCGCTCCTGAATGGTGGGGTATAATCGAGGCACTTAAAAAAGATAACTATTCCACTCTACCGGAGAAATGGAGGGATAAAACCAATCCCCTTTGGAATAGATTTGCACGTCTAAGCTTTGATAGGGAGCGTGTTTTTTCTTGGGAGGACGGGTGTACTAGGTAGCAGCTGCACCCTCCGGCCTGGCGGTCATATCCAGGAATGTTCATTGGTTGAGCAACTTAATAAAAAGTTAAAAACAACGGATCTTACGCAAATATGGGAGGAGAATGAGATCATTTGTTTGCAGGAGACCTGGTTGGTGGGCGATCCATTCCAGCAAAGTGGGTTTATGCAGTTCACTAAAGGAGGAACTAAAATAGGTCCCGGACGGATAAGAGGCGGTCTAATGACATTAATCTCAACTTAATGTAGTAAAGGTGCAAGCATCATCCAGACAAGCAGTGGGTGGCTTTTGGCTTGTTCCTTGGATCTGTATGATGGCTGTTTGCTGTAATATAGCCTTACAGTTGCTAATGTCTATATAAACCGTGATGAGTCCTGGAAGGAGATGTGGGAGGTGCTCCAGAGGGACCTGGTTGGTCTGACAGAATTTCCAGGGCTCCCACGGTTCTCCTTTTAGGAGACTTCAACCCCTGCCTGGCCCTAGGCAAGGAAGATGTGGGAGCCTCTGAGCTGTTAGAATCCTGTTGTATCCCAAACGCATGCTTCCCAGAATGCACTCAATCTAAGTTAGAGGGGAAATGTACTCAATTTCACTTGGAGTTAGGGTTTGTCTGTTTAAGTGGATGTTTTAAAGGAGATTCACCGGCAGCCCAAACATATCATGGGAACCAGCACTGCCCAATAGACTATATATTCATGCAGGCATGTTTGTTTTACCCCTGTAAAGGATTTGAAGTGTTAAGAATCAGAGGAAGTGATCATTGGGGTTTGAAAATGGTAATTGCTGCAAGCTTATTAGTAAGGGAGTGGGTGATCCCGATGAAAGTTGCCTTCACAAAACGTCTAATAACAAGAATAGATGATAGGTATATGGCGTAACTGACTGAGTATTAACTTCTCAGTGAGCTGGTTCTTGGGAAGGATACAAGGTTAACAGATTTGGAATGGTATTCTAAGACCATTACTGAGGTAGTTAAGCATTTGACCCCAATAGTAAGGCAATGCAATAAAGCAGCAGGAGAGGAAAAGTCTAGCTGGTCTTTAAAGCAGCAGTGGTTTGATATGGAGTGCTTGCAGGTTAGGAAGGAGTTGAGGAAAGCAGGAAGGGCCAGGCGTTCGAGGGACCCTATGATTACCCTTGAGAGCTATAACCATAAAAAAGGGCATATGAGTCCCTGATTAGGGTTCCCACTCAATGTTTTTATGGGGCTGAGGTATTGTCCTTAAGTATGCCAGGAAGTTGGGAGAGATGCTAGAATAAGTGCTTGAAAAAATGCTTGGCCTGCCAAATCTGTGATGGGCCCGGCAATAAGACTTGAAGGTGATTTACAGGCCTGGAATTTCTTGGCGCACAAAATAACCCTGAGATTCTGGGATAATCTCTGGTCCTCAGAGACTCAGAAGAGCAGTTCTTTGTACTTCCAAAATAGGAAGAAGTGAGCTAAGATTGGCAGAGCAGGACAGAAAAGATTAGACCTAATCACCGGGGCCTTAAAAATGGAAAAAGTTAAGGTGTTCGAGGCTACATTTCTCTCGAAAACCGAGCTACAGATGGCCAGTATAAGGGAGTCTAGATTGGCTGGCAGAAAGTATGTGGGGATGAAACCCTGTGCAAGTTATATGTTAGATTCATGGGAAAAAAAGAGTGTTTCCCTACTTAATTGCTGCCAATTTACGTTCACTGCTCTTAAAATTTCAGGTGGCTTTGAATGTTTGGTATCTGAGGGAGGAGGAATGTAAATCTTTTTGGGATATTATGGAGAATAATTGTACATGTGGGCTGAAATGTCAACATTTTAATATGCATTTTGTAATCATTTGTCATCATTTTTATAGGCCTTGTCGCTCCATTTTTAAAATGCTTTTTCTAAAGTATTATATATAACATCGTAATAATGCACTTGCGTTGAATATGGAATTTTTAGTTGTAGCTTCTGCCATGGCAATATTTTAAAAAATATGTATCGGCTAGAAATGTAGAAATCCTGAGGAAGGAAGTCTACCCAAGTATTTGAGACTTAGGCCTAGGGACAGGGCAGGACAAAGACTGAATCCGTATTAGATTGATTGTTGATTTTAATGTTAATGTAAATTTAAATAATCATGTATTTATGTTTTATAGACCTGAGTCTAAACATTAATAAAATTGAATTCAATAATGTTAATTCCTAACTATAACGTCTCTGTAACCTTTGGATTTCAAAGGTTTTTTAAATTCTATTTCCTAACTAATGGAGAAAGGGTGTAGGACTTTCCATGAGCTCTCAGCAATCCTGCTGTGTAGGACTTACAGGAGGTAACAGGAGGGGTTCTTGGCCCCCAACGACCCTCAGCATCAAATGGGACTTCATACCCCAACAAGTGGTGAGCCAGGAGGCGTGTTTGCAGAGTGGTGGAGAAAGGTGAAGTGGCATCGGATGAGCTCTCAGCAACCCCGCTGTGTGGGACTTACTGTATATGACAGGAGGATTTCTGGGCCCGCAAGGGCACACAGCATCAAAGTTTCTGTACTGTTTCCACGATCCCTGAGGGGTCAGGGTTGTCATGTTCAGTGGTTACCAGAAACCATTTGCTCCCTGGGAGGTTGGGGGGGGGTTTACGGTGTCTGCTGGTCTATAGGCAAACACATCCTGCAGGGGTGTCCGGAATCAGTCTTGGTGCCATGCCCCTAGTTTATGTTGTCCAAACAATGCACAGATCCTACGGATTAGTAGGAACTACACAACAGCCCCTTTGTAGAGTGGTGGAGAAGGAGGGTAGGGCCTCAGATGACCTCTCAGCATACTCATTGTGTGGGACTTAGTGGAGGTTACAGGAGGGTTTGTTGGCCCCCAAGGATCCTCAGCCGGCAAGGGGTTTTCATTCCCCAACCAGTTGAGCGCCAGGAGCCCCCTTTGCAGAGTGGTTGAGAAAGGGGGTGGGGCTGCTGCAGGAGACGGCATTGCTTCCACACACAGGGATCTGCTAAACATGCAGCTCCCTGAATCTGAAAGCAACTAGTCTGTTTGACAGTGGGCAAGGAAATAGAGAATGCTCCGCTACCAGCAAGCAAGAGCATTTTCACAGCTCTTGCTTGCTGGAAGTGGTGTGTTTGTTGTGGCTTGGCAGGAGCGGTTAAAGCTTCTGCCAAGCCACAGCAAACAGCTCCCGGGACATGGCAGGAGCCGGCCCTGGGGCCTAGCTATCCAAGGGGCCATTATTAGCTCTAAGATGGGGGCCTCTTTGAAGTGGTGGTCCCCGGAGCCGTTTATGGCCCAGAAGGGGGGCTGCACCCCCTCCTCCAGTTTTAATGTTAATTTGGCTCCATGGAGGTGATGGTCCCTGGGTGGTCCAAGCTGCCCCCCATTACCTTTAATTAAGCCCTGAGGAGGTGGTGGTCTTTGAGACCTGAGGGGATCTCAGAGCCCCTCCCCTTTATTAACACCTAAGCCCCGGGGAGGAGAATGTCCCCAGGATTTTTTTATAAGCCCCAGGTGGGTGGCGGTGTGTCCCCTCCTTTCATTCCCGCATGCCCCTGGGACCTGGCCCACCCAGGAGCTATTAGTACAGAAGTGCAGGAGCCCTTCCCTGCCCCCTTCCCTTTTTTCAACTTTGTTTTTTTTTTTAACTCAGCTGAAGCCGAGTCCCAAGATAGGTGCCAACACTTCTTGGTTTGAATTGTTGACAGCTAATCACATTTGAGCACAGGGATTGTTGGACCCCTGAGAATCTGTGTCTCCAGATATGCATTTTTTGTTTATTTCTCCAAAACTATGAATTTACACCAAAGAAAAACACTCTTTCTGGACCAAGAGCTAGCTTTCTGCCAAGTTTTGTGTAATTCTGTCCAGCAGTTCTAGCTGTAGTCGTGTTCAAAGTTTCCTAGAGAAATGAACATTGAAAAAACACTTATTTTGACCCCCACTTTTTCTCAGCCCCAGCTTGACAGATCACCCTGAAAAATTCCATGCAAACTTAGACGTACCATGGCACTTTTTGTGGAAACTATTGTGAGGGTTTGTCAAATGGCACTAAAGATATAGGCAAGTCAAAACCGCTTTTCCTGTGGGGCGTGGCTACGTGTGGCAGCGTAATGGTCGCGTTTTGAGGCAGCTCCGCTCTCCCTGACCAAAAATCCCTCCATCCGCCATACAGATCCGCATCCAGAGGTGGGGAAGGGCTGCACCGAGTGCCTGCGATCCAACCGATCCGCTGCCCAGCCCCGTCGAACGCGGGCGGACGGAGCGCTGTCTGCTGCGGTCCAGGGCCTCTCCGCAGAGAGAAGCAGCTTCCTACGGTGGTTACTGGTGCCGCTGCGCTCGTACTGAAGGGCGCGCGTGCCTAATTGATGTCGCGGCTTGCGGCCTGGTCCGCGAGTCGTGAGAGACTCCGGATCTCCTGGAGTGCCTTTGGAGGCGGTCTCGCCACAAATTAAAGAGTAGTGACACTAGTTGGAGGTGCGGTGGACCCGGCAGCCCCTGGGGAAGCACTATCGCGGCACGAATCCTGCAGCTGAGTGGTTGGGGCTGCCCGGATGTCAGACGGTGGGAGCAGCGGTGAGAGTTGGCTATTTCACAATAATTGGCCACCGCAGCCATAGGAGGTGCGTCCGGCTCCTGGTGAGATCCTCTTTTGACCTGTGGCTCCCGTGGGCTCGTTTGGGAGGGAGCATAGTGCAGCTGGTGACGGCTCTGGCATTCGCTTACTTGCAAGTAACCCTCCGGATAGCATTCCAGTGGCAGACTTGGGGGGGCCCCATGGACGGGAGACAGACTGTGCCGCTGGGTTGCCCTGTAATAGAGGCAATGGTGACTGGTAGGGGTCAAAAAGCAACGCAGCAAAGCAAGCTGGACAAATATACCTGCTCCAAGGGCCCCGTACCTGAGCGCCCAGCCCGGACTGACCCAACTGGCGGATTGGAGAGCGAAACCCCTGAGCTATCACTTAAAGATGTGATGGAGGCCATAGTGGGAGTGCGTGCCTCCATGGAACAGCGTACTGCTGCCAAAACACACGAAAAAGTCAAGCAACTGGAAATCACCACCAGGAGTCTCGTGGACAACGTCTCGCAACTCCAGACCAAGGTTCAGGCTCTCCACACCTTTAAGAAGTTTGCTGAAGATAAGTTGGATGACTATGAGGGGCGCTCACGAAGGAACAACGTATGCATTATAGGTGTTCCAGAAAAATCAAGCGCCAGACCTCTTTGTTGAAGACCTTGTGCTCAACCATCTCCAGCTGAAGGGCTTCTCGAAGTTCTTCGGAGTGGAAAAGGGCACAACGGGTCCCAGGGGGACGCCCAAAGCTGGGGGCTCCACCTCGACTCATTTTGGTGAGACTCCTGAACTTCAGAGACCGTGATGTAATACTGCAAAATGCCAGGAACTCGCCGCCTCTCGGGTATGAAAATTCAACTATAACCTTCTTCCCGGATTTCACACAGGCAGTGCAAAGGCAGCGGAGGTCGTTCTTGTCTGTCAAAAAGACTCTGAGAGAGAAAGGGGTAAAATATGCTATGCTCTTCCCTGCCAAACTAAGAATTGAGGCGAATGGAAAGACTTGGTTCTCTGACCACCCAGAGGCGGTGGCGGACTGGCTGGTGGGCTGGAGAGATGCCGGGGAGCACAACTCATGCTGAACCTATGTGAGGATTGCCACGCCTTGTTGCGTCGGACCAAAGGTTACTCAAATGAATTCCGGGGCCTCTGTGGATCCTGACTATCCTGGTGCCGGACCCTGCAGGTGGTGCCTCAGCATGGAAGTGTACATGCGGACACTGACAACTATATCTCCTGGATCGTTGGACTTTGGTGGCCTTCTACTTCGGGACTAGTAAACTATGTTCTTTTTTCCCTTTCTTTTCGGGGGGAGGGGTGGGGTCGGGGATAGGCCTTCATCCCTGCCTTTAACTTGTGTTTGTATTTTTGGGGTGACTGGCACTCTGCGCAGTTGGTTTAATGGGCTGGTTTTTGCCCGAGAGGCAGGGAGGGGGGTGTTGGATGAGGGGTTGGGGGGATGGGATGGTTCTTTGTTGTTATATCGGCTTCACTGATTCACATGGCTTTGGGTGTAATATCACATATCAATATGGCTTTGAGATACAAATCCAACTTTAACGTTTCACTATGGGATCGCACTGGGAAAAAAGCTTCACATTAATTAGTTGGAACGTGAATGGGCTGGGGGACAAGGTAAAGCGCACAATAGTCCTGCAGTACATAAAACGACATTCCCCGGAGGTGGTCCTCTTGCAGGAATCACACCTGGTCGGAAACATGTGTAAAGCCCTCAATAGGTGGGGGTACAGGCTCCTTGCCCACTCGGGCTTCACTAGTGGGTCTAGGGGAGTGGGCATCATGGCTAAAAACTCCTTCCCTTTTTCTGTTCAGTCTTCATACACTGATGACCGTGGGAGGTATATGGCACTCACTGGGCAGTGGGAGGGTAGGGCATTGACCCTGGTGTCGGTGTATATCCCGCTGGGACTGCAGGCCCAAATGTTTAAGGATCTGGGCACTCTGCTCCTCTCCCTCCCGGAGGGCCCATTGTTAGTGGGGGGTGACTTTAATGCTGTTTCATCTGGCATACTAGACCGCCAGCCCCTGTGCTACAGTGCCTGCTAATAGTTTGCTCCCTGATTTCATTGAGGCATTTGGCCTGTCAGACGCCTGGAGGGCATTCCACCCTGGGGACTTGCAATACACCTTTTTCTCTGGTGCCCATCACGGCTCCTCCCGCATTGACTATTTATTATTGCCGGCCTCTCACCTACTCCGCTTACAAGAGGTCCGTCAACTAGCACGCGGCATATCTGACCACTCCCCTCTGTGGACTAGGTTAGTGCTGGGAGACCAACGGATTGACATGGTGGCGCCCATTAACTCCTGGTACCGCAAAGCCCCTTGGTTCGCGCGGACCTGCAAAAGGCGATTGACTGCTATTTCCAGGAGAACCTCTGCTCAGTGGATTCTCCTCGGACACTCTGGGAGGCATTCAAATCCATTGTTCGAGGGGTGGCCCTCTCTCTCGTGGTGGGAGTTAGGAAGGAAAACTCCAAAGAGCTTGAGGCAGTTGAAAGGGACGTCCTTCGACTAGAGGCAGACGTCGGGAGGGGGGACGACCCCGAAGCAGCGCATTTTTTGCGACTGAAGACAGACAAATACAAAGCCATTGTCACTGATCGTGCCAAGTCCTGGGGGAGGGAGAGAGACGGTAGGATTTATGAATGGGGAGATAAAGCTGGGAAACGTATTGCTTGGCTGGACAAGAAGGAGAAAGCTAACCGACTTGTGCCGGCGCTCACGACCGACTTGGGTGCAAAGATTACAGACCCGGTCCACATTGCCAAGGAGTTTGCCACCCATTACACCACTGTGTATCGGACACAGTCATCCCTACTTGAGGTGGACTCTTCTGACTTCCTCAGAGACCTCAAACTCCCGGTCCTCTCTGAGGATGATCAGAGCTACTTGGATAGCGACATAACTACAGACGAGATCGCACAGGCGATCAGGGCCCTGAAGCCTGGCAAAGAGATGGGGCCCAATGGATTGCCCATTGAGCTTTACAAATTGCGTCAGCTACCACCTGATCAGAGGTTGGCGTCGATAGTGGTCATCCCTAAAGAAGGGAAACCGTAAGACAGATGTACTCTTATAGACCCATCTCCTTGATGAACGCCAAACCAAAAATACTTGCTAAACTTCTGGCCACCCACCTATCACGAGTGATCGGTGCCCTAGTACACCCAGATCAATCGGGCTTTATGCCCCATCCCAACACTGCTCTGAATCAACAACGAGTTCACGGGGTGATAGAGCAGGCAGCAACGGTTCAAGAGGATGCTGTAATCCTATCCTTAGATGCCTCCATGGCATTTGACACTATTGAATGGTCATACCTTTCCGCAGTACTTCTCAAATTGGGATTTGGCCCGCAATTTATATCCTGGGTCAGACTCCTCTATTCTGCTCCCCTCGCGCAGGTGGTGGTCAACAACAAGCGGTCCAAGCCCTTTTCTCTTAGTCGAGGTACTAGACACGGGTGCCCGCTGTCGCCCCTGCTTTTCGCCTCTGGCTGCCTGGATCCGGTACGACCTTGCCATACGTGGTCTGCGGTGCTCGGTAGAGTGGGAGGACTGCATCTCGCTCTACACAGACGACATTCTCCTCTATTTGGCCTCCCCCAAGCAGTCCCTTATATGTGTTTTAGACATCTTCACATCCTTCGATAGATTCTCGGGCTACTCTACTAACTGGAATAAATCTCTCCTTTACAACCTCTTTGGTGGGACTCTATCTCTCCCCAGGGAATGTCCGATACAGGTGGTGTCTGATGGTTTCCGATATTTGGGAATTTTTGTCACCGCCGACCCCAAGCTCCGCTATGAGAGAAATTTGCTCCCGCCCTTACAGCGCCTGCGACGTGATGTTGCCAACTGGAGGGCGCTTCCTCTCTCGCTGCTCGGCCGAGCCGCCCTTTTTAAGATGATGTCCCTGCCCCGCTTCCTTTATGCCCTGCAAAACTACCCGGTCCCAGTTCCAGCGCGATATTTTAAAGAAATTGAAGATCTACAGAGACAGTTGCTTTGGGACGGGAGACCAAGAATAGCACTTCACAAGCTAACCCCCAACTGGTACGACGGCGTCATCAGCCTCCCTGACATAAAGAAATATTACTGGGCGGCCCATCTTGCTGCTATCAATCAGGGTATGTACCGAGCTCTGGGAGATCCGGGATATGCCATGGACAGATGGCAGCTACCGGGCGGGACATACAACAGAGCCCTCTACGCTAAACCTAAGAAGTTCCTCTTAACTGGGCCCACCTCCCACTCCCAAGTATGGCACGCAGTCAACAAAAGCTTAGGATGGGACCGGAGGATTACGCTTGCGACTCCCTTGTGGGATTCGGAGCAACTGGGTAGTCTACATGGTTCCAAAGGGTTAGACAATTGGTACCTCATCGGTATTTCTCGGGTGGGCGACCTTTGGGTGAAGGGTAGCATACGTAGTTTTGGTCAGCTGAAACAACAGTACGAACTCGCAGACTCTGATTTTTTTCGCTACCTACAAATCCGGCATGCATTAACCACGGCAATTAATAGGGACTCCCCCCTCCCTGATTCCTCCCTACTAGAGGATAAATTATTGGACGGACTGCTTCCACAGAAATCTATCTCATTAACCTACAAAAAACTTGTCAACAACCCACCAGATCCCTTGGTTAAATAGCGGGAGTCGTGGAAGGCGGATTGCCTCTTACTAGACGACGAGGAGTGGAGTGAGGCGGTGGCCTCCCCTAGAAAGTTGGCGATCTCTGCACGTCTCAGTTTGATACAATTGAAAATTCTCCACAGGATCTACATCACTGGACCGCAGCTGGTCCGTATGGGGCGTGGTGAAAACTTGGACTGCAGGCGTGGATGTGGACAGCTTGCCACCTTTATGCATATTCTTTGGGAGTGTGAGCAAGTTCAGTGATATTGGAGGAGGATTCATAAGGTCATAAGTGAGGTCCTTAACAAATCTGTCCGCCCTGAGGTTAAAAGATGTCTACCAAATGTGTGGGAGTCCACTGACTTGGGAGGGGCGGAGAAGTTATGGGTACCACTGGGTGCCGCGGTTGCTTAAAGAGACATAGCTCAATTATGGGGAGGGCTGAAACCCCCTACTGTTATCACTTGGATGCGAAATATTGACTGGTGCATGTTTCGAGAGAAAACGGTCTATGTGGCAAGAGGATGCCCCAAAAAATGGTCCCGAGTGTGGGCCAAGTAGAACACATACAGGGGAGATATCTGTGCCAACTGCCCTCCCTGACGATGAATCCCTGTCTCGTTAAGTACTCTGTCCAAAACTGGCGCCATTTCCCGCAATTGCTTTGTTTTCTTAATGAAACGTCATTCTCACTCATGCCATATCTCGACTACATGTGATTTACCGATTGTTTGTATGTTTATTTATTTTTTTTAAACGCTTTTCCTTTGGAAACACGGTTCTGACTAAAACTACCTACTGGCAATCGCCGGTAGGTTATATGTATGTATATGTATATCCCTCCTGTCCCTCTTCTGGACACTAAAACCTGCTTCTGATGATGCCTGCCTTGGGTGACTGGACACTGATGCACCCCTCATGAAATCCTGCTTTGCAGATTAGGTAAGGCAAGGCAGCACAGCAAGCGACCCTTTAAACAACCCAAAAGCCCAGGGTAAACGTGAGCTTGCACCATATTATGATTAATTTGCATGCTCACTCGACCATCTTTCACATACCGGCACATGTCCTCTTTTCAGTAAAACCTGTTGGGATGTGGGATAGTCCTTAAAAAAACGAGACTGTCACAGCAAATCCGAGACGTCTAGTAACCCTAGCACTAGATGACTGGAAAAAAACAAAGGTTTAATGTAACATTATAGTTAGATGAATTAGTCAGTGACAAATTTAACGTTTCGGACAAAACAAACCACAGAAATTCACCAGTTATAGTTAGCAGAGGTAACTATAGTTTGTGCCCCCGCCATGCACTGCTTATGACCCTACATTTTACATCTCTCATGACATGTTCTATGATATCACTGATGACATCTCAAATGCCCTGGCAGCGATTTTGCAGTTTTGTTTTTCAATCCTGTGTGAGTCTTGCTGGTTCTTAGCTTTTGTTTGTCAATTGTTTTATTTTTTACCCTTAATTTCTCAAAAACAAACTACCGAATGGGTTTGCACCAAATCGCAAAAAAGCACAATGTGGGGACCAAGATCTAGCTTCCTGCAAAATTTGATGTAATTACGTTCAGCAGTTTTTGTGTTAGCCCGTGTTAAAGAAGTCTATGGAAACTGCCTGGGGATTTTATATTTTGGGACCCCTTTTTTTCTTATCCTCTGCCTGATAGATCGCCCCATAACTTTCAATGCACAAACTAGCCAATAGGTAGCACCTTTTTGAAAAGTTATCTGGAGATTCGTTAAACGGTGCCAAAGTTAGTAGCAACACAAAAATCACTTCTCCTATGGAAAAGTAATCCTAACTATAACTACCTAGTGGCAGCTGCCACTAGGCAATCTCTCTCTCTCTCTCTGTATAAATATATATATATATATATATATATCTCCAATCGCAAAGTTCGTCCACAAGTTCGCTTTGGCTGAAGGGCTGCAGCTTACATCATTAAACTGCTAAGAACTTACCTATCGGCTGTGGGCTCTTTCTTGTGGACGAACTTTTCGATTGGATTCATAGCGGGCAGTCCTGCCGCGAAAGGAGCCCCGCCGTGTTCACATGGTCTCTGCTGGCACCAACCGATGTCGGCAGTTTAGAGCGGTGAGGTGCAAGATGCAAGTCACATGGTGCATTCCTTCGAGGTTAAGACGTTTCTTCAGCCCACTGTGGTGTTATTTTGAAACTATCAGTAGCACACTTGTGAATTTCACTTGAAATCAATTCACCCAGCGCCGTGCAAAACTACTGAAACCAGAAGGCAACGCGGTTGCCCCGCCCATCATGACGAACATGCACAAGGGATTTAAGCGCTGGGGGACACTTGACGTTGTTGTTTCCTGAGTCTGCCCATGAAGAATTGCGCACAGCGCACGAAACGCGTCGGCTTTTAAGACTTGCTTATCAGGAGATTCGCTTTGGCTGAAGGCTGCAGCTTACATCATTAAACTGCTAAGAACTTACCTATCCGCTGTGGGCTCTTTCTTGTGGACTAACTTTGCGATTGGATTCATAGCGGCCAGTCCTGCCGCGAAAGGAGCCCCGCCGTGTTCACATGGTCTCTGCTGGCACCAACCGATGTCGGCAGTTTAGAGCAGTGAGGTGCAAGATGCAAGTCACATGGTGCATTCCTTTGAGCTTAAGACGTTTCTTCAGCCCACTGTGGTGTTATTTTGGAACTATCAGCAGCACGCTTGTGAATTTCACTTGAAATCAATTCACCCAGAGCCGTGCAAGACTACTGAAACCAGAAGGCAACGCGGTTGCCCCGCCCATCATGACGAACATGCACAAGGGATTTAAGCGCTGGGGGACACTTGACGTTGTTGTTTCCTGAGTCTGCCCATGAAGAAGTGCGCACAGCGCACGAAACACGTCGGCTTTTAAGACTTGCTTATCAGGAGATTCGCTTTGGCTGAAGGGCTGCAGCTTACATCATTAAACTGCTAAGAACTTACCTATCCGCTGTGGGCTCTTTCTTGTGGACGAACTTTGCAATTGGATTCATAGCGGCCAGTCCTGCCGCGAAAGGAGCCCCGCCGTGTTCACATGGTCTCTGCTGGCACCAACCGATGTCGGCAGTTTAGAGCGGTGAGGTGCAAGATGCAAGTCACATGGTGCATTCCTTCGAGCTTAAGACGTTTCTTCAGCCCACTGTGGTGTTATTTTGGAACTATCAGCAGCACGCTTGTGAATTTCACTTGAAATCAATTCACCCAGCACCGTGCAAAACTACTGAAACCAGAAGGCAACGCGGTTGCCCCGCCCATCATGACAAACATGCACAAGGGATTTAAGCGCTGGGGGACACTTGACGTTGTTGTTTCCTGAGTCTGCCCATGAAGAAGTGCGCACAGCGCACGAAACGCGTCGGCTTTTAAGACTTGCTTATCAGGAGATTCGCTTTGGCTGAAGGGCTGCAGCTTACATCATTAAACTGCTAAGAACTTACCTATCCGCTGTGGGTTCTTTCTTGTGGACGAACTTTGCGATTGGATATATATATATATATATATATATATATATATATATATATATATATATATATATATATATAATTTCACAAGAGGGAACTAGACACCTTTTTCGACGCTGAATCTCAATTCCCTGTTACCCTCACAGGGACTTGCTACAATAGTTCATGAGTTTGAGAAAAACGCATATCATGCTCCAATGTCCATGTATAATCTTTTATTTCGATTTTCTTCTTCTGTTCTATACAACTTCCTCAGTTGAACATGAAATAGTTGTTCAAGCCTTCTTGTGATTATTACAATTCTTCATCATTAGACTTGACAAAAACAGCCAGTTCTTCTTTATTAGTTTTGACAAAAACAGCCAACACGTGTTTCGCGAAGGTTATGCTTCTTCAGGTTTAAAGTCAATATGGAGCAAGTCTTGCGATAATCTTAAGGTTTTAATGTTCCTTTGTCCCTTTTTGTATATCAAATAGTCTTCAATACATCTCTCTTTTGTTCCTCTGTCAAATTTCAAATGTATTGCTTGATTACTAAAAACCATAACAAAATGTTAAAACCAGGTAGCTCATGTATACACAGACAAAGGTTTAAAAAAGAGAAAAGGGAAAAAGAGGGCCCAGGTTAATGCAAAGACAGGGCAGTAATCTTGCTGTGGGTAAAAGATGTCCGAAACAGTCCGAAACAGTCACAACGTGGTAAACAATTTTTTTTTGTGTGTTTGTTTTATAATTCTAAAAAAGAGACGAATGAATATGTCAGTTAGTTTTAAAAACTGAAGACAATAATTAGGTAGGCTGCGCTGGAGGGACCGGAGGCCGCTGAAATTTTGTTCCAAGGAGGTGGCAAGACCAGCCAGCGGAAGGTTTGCTGCCTTATCTTTCCCCAGCAATTTAGCAGCTCTGATGACGAATTTGGTGAACCGAATGTTCAGCTTTATATTTTCTGGGTTCATAGCGGCTATTATGGCCTGACGACATGTGCGGGCGCCTAGTTTATTCCACTCCTCCCGCAATAAAGTCCTTCTTTCGTTGAGCAGCGCGGGGCTTGTGCAGGCTATGTGCTCCATGCTTTCGGAGCGATAGCCACAGTCCCTGCATTCAATACTGACACTAGGTCGCCGCTGTTGCGGCAGGTGCTTTAAAAAGGGCCACTCGCTCAACCTTAGGGTCATGAACTTAACCTTCCAATAGAGAGAGTATGTGCTTGATAGGTAGGATGACTCAACCCCTGGTTTGAAGTCGGAGATAACAGACCAGGCGTGTTTCCTTCTTGATAATTTTGCCCTGTCGGAGTGAAAAGACCAGAGCCGGACACTTCGCTTGATTACGGTCTTCTTTTTTTTGTTTTCCAATTCCTTGCCTATCCTTTCTTTCCATCCATGATAGCCGAGGTTCCCACATATTCAAGCCTTTTCTCATAATCTTTAACCCTTTGCATTTACACAGAGAGATTTCCTGATGTCCGATATATAATAATCTATATAGCCATTGATAATATGTGGGGGGCTCACTATCCTTCCATGCGGTAGCTACGATCAGATGAGCTACTGCTAATGTTAAAAACACAAAGTCACTCCCCGCCAGATCCAAGTTTGCCCGAATGTCATAACCTAATAGCATCATGTTTGAGGTGATTTTAATCTTTTGATTCAGTGATTGAAACCAGAATTTTTCAATATCCTCTTTTAGCAAACCCAGCTTTGTACAAGAATAGAACATGTGTATGCTATCTGCCGGGCCCAACTGGCATCTCGGACATTCATCCGTCTGTCTCTTCCCCACCCAAACAATTTTGCAGGCATATAATAAAGATTATATAAAGTTTTGTATTGTTGAGATTTAAGATTCGCTGACATAAAAACTTTTATCCTGATCTCTAATACCATGTCTATATCCACCTACCCATCCCCAAGCTTACCAACCCACCTTGATTCTATTTTGGCCATATCATCTGGCATCATCCTCAGTAGCTCTTGGTAAAGATCCTTAATTTTACTTTCTGAGTTTTTCATAATCTTTAATAGAGGAATCGACTCCATTCTAATAAGACCTTTGGGAAGCCCTTTTATACGGTTCTGTATTTGAAAATTTTAAAAACATGAGTTCCCATGTATACCAAACCCTTGCACTAGTTCTATGAAAGCCTTTCTTTCTTCATTAGAATATAAATCTGCCAGTGACATGATTCCCGCTTGCTCCCACTTCTTGGCCATAGCATCATAAAATGCTGATGTCAAAAAATCAGAGTGCCAAAGTGATGTATACTTATTGTATCTACTAATTTGGCAGATTTTTTCCACCTTTTTCCAGATCTTCAACGCAATCACAATACATTTGTATTGAGGTTTTTTATAATAATTTGGATCGCTTTGTCGTTGAAATAGTCCCTCAGCAGCATCCCCAATAGCTAACTGATAGATAGTAGGTATTCTCAACTGTCCCACTTCTTCATTTTGAACAAAGTAAAGAATTCCAAATTGTTGTAAAGCAGTAGCCCAGTAATATAGCTGTATATTGGGGGCTCCCCAACCACCCCGTTCCTTTGGTAGCGGCAAATATTTATTAGCACGCCATACCTTTTGGTAACCCCATATGAATTTGGAGAACATACCCTCAATTTTATGTATTTTACTGACAGCTAATTCCAGCGGTATCGCTCGGACTAAATATAAAATCTTGGGAAGTACCTTCATTTTGATTAGAGGGAGTATGTGCTTGATAGGTAGGATGACTCAACCCCCGGTTGGAAGTCGGAGATAACAGACCAGGCGTGTTTCCTTCTTGATAATTTTGCCCTGTCGGAGTGAAAAGACCAGAGCCGGACACTTCGCTTGATTATGGTCTTCAATGCCTGTTGTGATGGATTTGTTCCCCAGTATTCTGTGACTCCGAGTAGCTGTAGGGAGTGGGCCAAGTGGAGCCGATATTTTTGACTAGATTTACTGGTCGATATTTCCTTCCAAAGCTTGGCCTTAAGACTAACATCCCAGAAGTTGCGTAGTCTCTTACAGAACTTAATAAATGCGCCGGCCTCGACATGATCTAGCAGGCTAAGTTCTAGTCTGACTTGTGCTGGAGATGAAGACCTAGGCAAGCGCCATGCTTGTTTAAAGATTCTGGTGGTTGATTTGTTTAAGAGGATGTTTGTTGCGCCCGTCAGAATCTCATGCCTGTATGATAAGGAGTTAGTGATCTTAGCCTTCATCACCTTGAGCAATGGAGTTAGGCTTGGGCCAAGTAGATGTTTTGAAAGTTTTGCGGAGGCGACCTCAAGTGACAGTGCTTTAGCCTTGACTGCATCTTTTTGCTTGGTGAAGGAACCTCTGGAGTCAAGTAGGATTCCCAGATATTTGTAGTGTGGCACTGTGTTGATGCTTTTATTGTTGAAAAACCACCTACTTCTCCGCTGCTTCTGTTTGCCGAAGTGAATTATTATTTTTTTGACAGATTCAGTTCAAGAGCATTATCAATTGTGTAGCGGACTAGTTCGTCAAGTAACCTCTGCAGGCCTACCTTTGTGTGGCTCAGTAACAATAGGTCATCGGTGTATAAAAGGTTGCTGATGCAGGTTCCATCCAGTTGAGGCGGGTGGGAGTTGACCTTGTCAAGTGTGGAGGATAGGTCCGAGATGAACAGATTGAAAAGAGGGGGCGCCAACACACAGCCGCGTTTAACACCGCTTCCTGTTTGGATCTTTTTTAAAACATGAGACCCATCTCCCAACTTTATTCTTATCTAGGCTCGTGTGTGATGTTGGATTATGACGTTTAAGAGGGCGGGGGTATGCCCCAGCTCTCTAGTTTTTGCCATAGGCGGCCGCGAGGAACCCGGTCAAAAGCCGCCTTAAAGTCAATGAAGCAGCAGTATAGTTGGATACGACAAACGTATGCCTTCTCCATCAAAACGGTTAGTGTCAATAGGTTGCTGGTTGTGCCTGAATTAGCCACGAAGCCGGCCTGATTAAAGGGGAGGCGCTGTATTGATTCGGCCCAGGTTGATAGCTCTTCCAGTAGAATGCTGGCATAGTATTTGGATTCAATATCAAGAAGGGCGATCATTCTGTAGTTTTTCGGGTCATTTATTTTGCCGCTCTTGTAGATGGGATGAATGATAGCACCTTTCCAGGAGTCCGGGATGTTGTTGTTAAGCCCGCAATGTAAAAACAGGGGTGCAAGGAGACCTGATCACAACGTTACATCTGACTTAAACAAGGTCTGGGGTAGTCCGTTGGGGCCAGGGGCTCCATCTGACCTGCCTTTCCTAATTAGCCGGGCGATGGTGTTTGTTAAAAGTCCTGTTGTCGTCAGGGGCTCTGATGTTGAATCATTTCGTGCCTCCATTCTCTCAATTGATGTTTCGTCCAGGGCGACTTCGACTGGGGTAATGGACCCAGTGTTGCTTGTATAGGGGGTTTCCATGAGTGCTGGCCGAGGTCTGGATATCAAATTGGCGCTGGGGTGCTCTGTCTTACCTAAATGTTCACTGAAGTGATTGGATAAAAATTTGGTCCAGTCATCAGCACTTATGTTTGCGCTGCCGTTTCCTCTACCTCCTAATGGGCCTCTATTCACGAGGGACCAGAATAACTTTGTGTTGCACGTTTTGCTGGCATAGACTAACTTCAACCAGAACTGGTCTGACACTTACTGTTTGTCTCTCTGATCGGATGACTTAAAAGCTTTTTGAGCTTGCTGAAAGAAGTTAAATAGGATTGCATTTCCCAGGCTTTTTCTGGCCTGGCGTGGGGCCGAGTTTCTTTGGGATTTTAGCTTTTTTGTTGCAGGCGAGATTAACCCTGGGCGTAGTACTACGCTTCGCCCACGTAGTGTACGTAGCGCTGCCTGCTTCGCAGTTTTCGAAGTAGGCGTAGCAAGCAGTGCTACGCACACGCCAGGGCAAAGCGGAGCTGCCTGCCGCCCGCCACCCGCCCGCCCTCCTTTTAAAATAATGTCATGTATGATAAAAAAATTAAATATAAAGACTTACCTGCAGCGCGGCGTCTCCGGGGCTCCCTCTTCCTCGTTCACAACTTCTTGTCACAAATGCGCATGCGCGGCCGCCCGCGCATGCGCATTTCATGGGGCTACGCGGAGCACGCGAGTGTGAGTAGATTTAGGCACACTACGCGCTGCTCCACCTAGCCCCACTATGCCCACTACGCCCAGGCTTAGACGAGATGCGAAGTTGTGGTGTTTTTTGCCAGGACTAAGATTTGGACGTGAATTTGTTTACTAAGCTATTTACAAGTGCTTCCCAGCCATCGATGATAGGTGCGTCTTTTTTGCTTTGTGAACGTAGAAAGGCACCGCATTTCCCCGTGACAGCTCTGGACGTCCATTTCATTCTCCTTAGGTTCTCTGTGTGGCAGTCCGATAGCGTGTGAGCGAGTGCCTGGTGATGAGGCATGTTGAGAGATAACATTATTTGGGGTCGATGGTCACTCTCTCCTTTTGCTGCGATGTAATGGCACTCGATTAGGGCAAGCATTTCACTGTTTCCCAATATAAAGTCCAGGAATTAATGGGTTCGGCCGTTGGTTCTTGTCCAAGCCGGGGGAGTGTCTGTGGGTGAGGGCCCGTTTATTTCTATATAACCTATTCTGCTGAGATGAAGGACTGCATATTTGCCCAATTTAGAGGGTCTAAGTCCTGATGGTAATGTTTGTGTGGCAAGATATGAGGGGACCGCTGAAAGGATGATCCGTAGGTCCTCGAATCGGTTGCAGAAGAGGTTTGTATTAAAATCTCCAGAGATTAAACACGGTGTACTGCCGTATGTGCTTAAGATGTTGCATAGTATTTTGGTCAGGAGGTCCAGTTTGAATTTTTTCTCAGCAGTACCTGGTGAAATGTAAACATTTAGCAATAATAGCTTGCTTTCTGATGTGAAATTTTCAATCAAAATGCCAGCGACCCAGTCAACGTCAAATTTTAGCTGTTCGATGCGTGCGGACAATCTAGTAGATGCATACACTGAGAGTCCGCTGCACAATCTGCCAAACTTGGTCTGTCTTGTGGCGGGTGACGTGAATTCTAAGTACCCTTCAATTGGGCTGCTGGTTGATAACCAGGTTTCCTGGAGGAGAATAATGTCGTGTTTTTTTAAGAATCCAAGTGTGTCTGGAGATTGAAATTTCGACAAGAGACCGTTGATGTTCCAGGAGCAAATTGTTAAACCATGTTCAAGGTAATTTCATTTGATCCTATTTTGGGATAGGGCTGCTGGAAGCCATGACCAATCTGCCCTTCTGGTGGCTTGCTGTATTTCACTGCACTGATCATTGCCGACTGGAGAGCGGCTTCTGGCTGACTTTAATATGGAAAAAGGGGCAGGACTTATACTTGAAGCTGAAATCTGGCTGGGTGCAAGTATTGAGGGGTATCGAGGAGCTCAGGGTGGTGCTATGATTATTCCCCAGTTTTTGAATTGATCAGGTTTAGATTGAACCAGTTTCCTTATGGCTTTAGTTGCAAATGTAATTAGGGTTGATTCTCCCGCTTGGAGGTCATCACTAGGTTTGAATTCAATAGCGAGTATATCTATTGATTCCAGCTTACACAGGTCCGAGTTTGATTTGAAAAGCTGGATTATATTCCCACGGTTTAATATGTCATGCGGGCCTTGGGAGACATACTCAGGTGTTAGCAGTAATTTGGTTTCCTTGCTATCTGTGGCTAAATTAGGGATTACACCGGGCGATGACTTAGTTGGCTTGAACTTGACTTCTGATGTTCGTTGATGGGTCGATATACTATGCAGGAGGGGGACTTGCTCACTGACTTGATTGGTTGATGGTGAGGTAAGAACTGCTTTGCGCATAAGCGCCAAAGGAAGTTGGCTGGGTGGAAGTGCCCGAATACTGTTGGTCCAATCCTTTGCGGAGGCGTGGTTGTGGCTGTCTTGTTGACAAATGTTAGTTCTTCATTGCTTTGTAGTTGCCTGTTTCCAGTGTTTCCATTTTTTTCCTGAGATTGTAGTGTGGGTTGCAATTTACATACACACATTGCTAAGTTAGCATAACCGCGTTAGATGTTAGAAAGCCATCTTGCCGCTTCTGCTGTTTTTTGCACACGATACTACAGTTGCATGTTATTAGTTGAAAACTGCTTGCTCTTCTTTTTCTTCACATGAGAACTGTCTGTTGTTCACATCCCTAGCCGTGAGCTGCGACCTTGGTCTGTACACTGTGTAAAAGAAACAGTCTGGGTCGCTAGACAATGCATGTTTTTGAGTTCAGGTTGATCGGCCCACTGTTTAGCCATAACACGCACGCAGCTGCACATACCTGAAAGTCGAGTGCTTTTAATATTGCAGGCTGCATGCTTTACACTCATTCTGAAGAAGAGGTTTCCTAGGAGAAGACCACATCTGATCCAGTGATGTGAATCCACTGAGCTGATCTTTACGGTATGGGGTTCCCCATTCGAGCCTAGAGACCTTTTATTAGTCTAATAATATTAGTTTATTAGTGAAGGGAAGGTGGTTGTACCCACTGTCATTTATAATATGATTTCTCCCTTTATTTTCTATGGTATTGTGACAATGCTGATGGTTTTGATATTAATCATTTGTCTGCTTGTGTTAGCCAAAGTACTGCATCTTAGGACACGAGGTTTATAAAATATACTCTTTAAACTTTACCGTGTCTTCGTTTACTCTTGTTGTGGACTGATATGAGAATAATTACGAACATGTATTTCTGATTCCCACCATTCCTGAGAGTACCCTAAGTCGCTTGTTCTGGGTTGTCTATTCATTGCGACCTCCGTGATGATACGGATAACGAATGGAACACTGATGCTGGCCGGATAAGGGGTTCTGGGTTCTGAGGTGAGTTTCTGGTACACCACAATTCACTGAGGTCCTGGTTTCCTGCACATGGTTCTGTGTATGAGCAGAATCCCTGCAACATGGCGCACCTAACATTTGGTCTATTGATCTGAGACACCTTAGTAGTGCTCGTATTAGTCCACATCCCCTCACTCTTGTTTCCGGACAACGGGAGTGACGGAGTTCAACCTTCCTTCAAGCTTGATCATTATAAAGGTTTCTGAACTCTTGTGCTACTAATAGAATATGGTGTAGATTTTCTGTTTGTGTCCTAATGGCGGTCGATATTCCGGCTCATAGCCGTGCACCCCTGAAACGTCATTTGACGCAGTATGGGGTGTCGGACGATGGTATGGCTGTGATTTTTGTGGTAAGTGCCGATGCGTTGTTTCCTTATGAGTTGTTCTACTCTTGGGTTACTTTGCCGGCGGTGAGTGAAGACGATGATACGTTCCACTCCTATACTGCCACGCAGCTACCAGCCAACTATACGCCATATAGGACTCAAGAAATTCCTATTTCTGCCTGGCAGCATAGTATTTGGTTTAATGGCGCCCTTCCCCATGCGGTTATACCGGCGAGAATGGGCCCTTTGTCGAATGCAGGGGCCACATGGCCGGTACTGGCTGGATATACGCCTCATCCCCGCTATCTTCATGTGACGGTGGCTGAGTTGCGTGTACTTCACACAGCCCTTATTACAGTGCATAGGGCTTTAGTGCAGTACGTGCAGGTGGGGGCACCTGCTGTTGCGGGACAACCGACGGACCACCACGCGGTGGTTATTAGTCCTGTTATGGTTAATTCGGTTGTGGGCAAGCGCCCCCAGAATAGGGATGATTTCCCTTATTGGCTTGCTGAGAAATTTGACCAGTTGGAAGCGGTTTATCCGCATACAACTCCTGTGGAGAAACACAGGATACTTACCATTACTTTGCCAAAAGACTTGGTCCCAGATATGGCCGATTGTGAGGACTGGGGCAAGGTCTTTGCTGCGACATAATAGAAGTGCTTTGGCACTCCGTCTCTGTCGGTACCGCCCTCCGTTATTAAACGTGTTCAGGAGAATCACGGTGCGGAGGCTGCCGTAGAATTGGGAATGCGGCTTGTCGGAGTGTTCGATGTGGTTGCTACCATGATACTGGGCAACCTCAAAGGAGATGCTATGCAATTCCAAGTGCTTAATAAATTAGACGCGGTGAACGAAGACGACAAGCCGAGGGAATTCGCGAAAATTATCGCGAATGCCTATAAACAAGTTGGTCATAGCGCTTTAGGTGTTAAACCAACTGTGAAGAATCCTGATCTAATACAGCAAACAAAGGCAAACTCGTCTGGTAAAGACGAGCGCCCTAATTTTCCGAAACAAAATTGGCGGGCGAAGAAACAGGAGAAGCAGCAACAGAAACAGGGGTCTCGTCCTGCCTCTCCCGCACAGTCAGGTAGTGAACGCACTTATGATCTGCGCGATTGTGCTACTATTAAGTCACCTGATCGATTTCAGGTTTCTGAACAACGTTCTCCTCGTTCTTCACAGGAAACATCGGCTTCACAGTCCGGTGGCGGAGGCGGTGGCAAAGGTCGGGGTGCCCCACAAGCACGTGAGCAATCCCGACAGACTGACGGCAAAGGCAAGCAGGAGGAGTTTGCATATCAACGACCCCCGTTTCAGAAGAAGAAAGTTGCTGTGCTAACAGCGAGGTATGCCACAGATAGTGCGGACACAGCTTCGGAACCTGACATGGGCGCTAACGCTGCTAGACAGCGCAGCGGAAGTTACCATAGTGCGACAAGCTCTGCGTCCATATCTGGCGGCGACAGCAACTGACAGGTTCATTGCTGTTGAAACTGCTGACACAAGAGTGGCTCCCCCTGACAGACTATATAACATAGTCCTCCTGATTGAAGGTGACAAACAACGGACAATAAAAGGGATTTTTTGGGATAATCTGACCACTTCCTATGATATTCTCCTGGCGGAGGTGGATTGGCCCCCAGCTTTTATTTTAGATGCTCCTAGAGGGGAGGAGGTAATCCTCCCGTCCTTCGTGCACACAGTGCCGAAGGACCAAGCTAAACAGTTCGCTGAGGAGTGGGCACTGGTGCTTGCACCAGCATTGTATCGTACTCAGGTGGGCTTGGATAAATTGTCCCCCAGCCATGAGATTCCGTTGCGGTCCATGCCCCAGCCACAACCCCAATATCCCATGCGTCGTGAAGCAAGACCCCACGTCGCGGCAATCCTTGCTCAATTGGAATATCAGGGTGTTATTGAAACATGTGTGTCCCCTATGAATAATCCTTTATTCACTGTGACGAAGCCTGACGGATCGTACCGCTTAGTTTTGGATTACCGGCACTTAAATTCACACTGCCGGACCTGCGCGGTACAGCATACTCACGGTTCGGCACTCGTTGATAGTCTCGTGCGAAAAAGGTTTAAAACCACACTTGACATTTCCAATGGTTTTTACAGCCATAACCTGTCCTCTATTAGCAGTCAGTGGACAGCGTTTACATCAGGCGGCAAACAAAAACAGTTTACAAGATTAGCCATGGGCTATAAAAACAGCCCTGGCGTCTTTGCCGCCTGCGTGGTCTCTCTTTTAGAGAGCATCGACCCGGATGCATTCTCGTATGTTGATGACATCTATCTCAAAGACGACGAGTTGTCCCCGCATCTGTGTCGCGTTGACAATATTATTGCGAGGTTTGCAGACTTCGGTTACAAATTCAACTTTGCGAAGTCTCACATTGCAGAATATACAGTGTTGTTTTTGGGCTAGGAGTTTAACAATGAAGGTAGAGGTTTGGCTCCTCACTTTCTGGAGAAGTGCGCATGCCTGCGTGCTCCTACAACATTGAAAAAATTACAGTCTTTGCTGGGCTTTCTGAATTTCGGTCGCACGTATATTCCTGATTATGCCCAGCGTATCAAGCCGCTTTATGCCTTGGTACAACCTACTTTTTCCAAATCATGCTGGCAGCTAGAGCATTCAGCTATCTTGCAATCTTTGCAAGCTGATCTTCTTACTTCAAAATACTTACTGACACGTGATAACCACACTAACCTGGTAATAAGAATTGTGCCGGGCGCAGTGGGTTTCACGTACTTAACGTTCAATGAGGGCGATACCGTCCCCATTGCATTCAAATCACACTTGTACACCTCTGCTGAGTTGAGCTTTTCTACTGTCGAGAAAGTTCTGACGGCGGTGCAGATGGTGATTCTTAAAGAACGAGCGCTGTCTATGGTTGTGGCCACAAAGGAGTGCTGATTCCCGGACTGTCATCAGGGATTTGCGTGTCTTTGTGGGAAGTTTTGCATGTGGTACCTTTCATTCTGATCAGGGCCCTGCGTTCGCCTCTAAGGCGTACAAAGAAGCCATGAGAAATTTGGGGGTCCAAGTCAAATTTTCGTCTCCCTACCGGCCTGAGTGTAATAGTGTGGTGGAGCAAATGAACCGTGACTTAAAGCAATCTTTGACAGCACGGGTTTTGGGCACTGGCCGGAACTGGCTAGTCCATTTGTATAACGTCCAACGTGCACTTAATAATCTCCCTAGAAGGGCTCTGGGTGGGCGGACCCCATACATGATGCTCTTCGGAATAAGAATGTTTGTCCCAGACCTTGATGGTCTAGACATGGCGGCGTCAGCCGCACCCTTTGACGTAGATGAACACTGTGCTGTATTGCAGAATCTACAAGAAGCCAGAGACAGTCTATCGAAGGAACACATACCCTCCACATCTGATGCTGAGCTTCAGATTCCGGTAATCGGCTGGCCACCTCGAGTTGGTGACCTGGTCCTTCCAGAAGGTGGAGAACAAGAAGGAGTTCGGCCCCTCTTATCGTGCACCGGATCCAGTGCTTGGCGTGCAGGGTACAAGAACAGTCATTTTACCTCCACTTCCTGGTCGCAAGGATAACAGGTACATCTCTATTGACAATGTCAAACTACAGCGAGTGGCCGATATTTCTTAGTATGACTCCAGCGGTTTCATGCCCTGCGATGCTGAGAAATTCTGTTTTGGTTCCTGCTTCTACCACCTTGTCTGATGTTGCCATCGAGATGCATACAGTTACTGATCCTCTGTTGTTACCACCCGCTGGTGGTCTGCCTGAAGAGACTGAGTATGCTTATCCTACAGATGTGCAGTTGCCTGTTTTACAATCCACGGCAGTTAACCAGTCACGTTTCTCCTTTGACACTAACTCATTGACTTCCAATTCCCCCTCGAAGATTTCTATTTTTGCTGTTTGGTTCAAAAGACATTTTTTGATTCCCCCTTGGACTTACATTTGGCTGGTGCTCATAGGTATTTTTTTGTTCATGTCCATTGGATTTGTAGTGGTATTTTTCCGTCTTGTGAATGGACACTACCTTAAAGAAAGATCTAAAATTAGACTAATTGATGGAACATTGGCCCCCCACTCCTCATCTCACATCATGAAGAGGGACCAGACTTTTGGGAATATTACTGCCTGGCCTTTGTTAGATGGGATTGCGTGGGATGCTGTTAAATTTCAAATTCATGGTTCGACTGAGGTTATCAATGTACCTAATGTATTTCGTGTTTCCATGGGTGATGTAGTTAAACAAAACATCCGTTCTGATGATTGGGACGTTCAAGCCATAAAAGCACTGTTTTCGGATTTGAAATATTATGCTGCGTTTGATGCTGAGGATTTATATTCAGATACAGCTAATTATGCTGAGCAATTTTGCTTTCAACATTATGGCAATCATTTCCTGCATAAGGCAAACACATTTCGAAATTTTGTAAATTTTACCCAATGGGAACATTGTCCAACACCACTTTTAGGTAGCTCACCTACATCGGTAGACAAATACACATATTTTTCTGATTTCAGTGTTTCCAAGCCAACCTCCTTTTATTTTAAAATGGCGTCCGAACCTCCCTCAAAGTTCAGGCTAACTCACACGAAATTCTTATATTCGAACTCCTTTATGGATGAGTTGTCAATCAAAGGTTATGATTTTTGGAAGGCTACTATTGATCTTAAATCGGTTTGGGGTTCCAAACCGTGGCAGGTACAAGGGACAGAAGCTTTGCACCGTGCCTGCCTTATACTAAATCACATGTTGTTTTTAAATTCGACAATCTTCCAAACCACCTGTCTTGTATTGGCTACTTCGAAAAAACAAAATTTTCCCTCGATTCCAGATCTGGGTGCTTATCCGAATTGGGATAACCAAACAGATCAATCACTTGATGCGTTGCAGTCATCTATCTCTAACACGTCCTTCAATATTTCTAAATTTAGTCCTGAAGGCTGGTTAATATGGCAGTTGAGCTCAGATTCCTGTCAACATCGGTTTCTGGGTATGAAACCTGGGTACACGCAGGTGCGCGTGGATCCTCGTTTTGAGTCCTCGCATTCAGTAACTACCTACTCTGTGGGGAAGTGTTATGTCAATCTTGGCTGCAACATTCCACTTTAGCATCTGTTAAACTTCATTTATCAAAATTACATGACAAAATAGATTTGAATGATTTTGTTAAGGGTCCTGTGGGTGGCAGGTCCAAAAGATGGGCGTATGCTGTCTATAACGAAATTTGGAAGTTGTCACAAATTGAAGCTGCTTCCCGCTTGAGGGCTATTGATCAAGCGAATATGGAAAAAGTATTAGTCATTATAGATAATAGCATTAACACCCTTTCTTCCAGAATTTATACGTTAGACAATATAGTTTCATCTGTTGTTGATATTGTACAAGATGATATGTCTGTGTTGTATCATGGTCAAAATCAATTGCGTTCTGTTATGCAGTTTGCATGGACGTTGCAAACGTTAAAGGCAGGGAAAGTCCCATGGGACTATATGAACACGTCATCTTTGTTTCTTCCCTTTAATCTGACTGCAAAACAATTCATGTCCATGAAAGATGCATCATATTCCTTACTACATATTGAAAAGTTAGAACCTTTACCTTTCTCTGTGGCCGAATTAAATTCAGCCGTGTGGCTTATACACGGTTAATCACTTTACCTTTTCCCCTGTTTAAATTCAGCTCTTGCATGAAACATTATGCACTAGGCAGATATGAACAATTAGGTACTGCCTTCCTGCATGAAGTTTGGTCACTCCCCTTTACATACAGATGTGCGAGAGATGGTAAAGAGGTATACTTGATAGGCGAGGAATGCACCTCCGCACCTGATCATTCAGTGGTATGTAGGCACATTCAATTGCATGGTGCATACAATGTGCATGCCCCTAACTTAGCTTGCGTCCTGAAAGGGATTCCAGTGCCAGCAATTACACCATCATTCACGCTGCTTGCTAACGGTAGTTATTTGCTTTTAAATAATGAAGCTTGCTGTGGGATGCTAGTGGGAATTCCCTACATAGTGACTGTATCACAGAGAGTGGTTTGCTGTAAAAATGTCCTTTTCCCACCCCCGCATGGGTGGCTCGATGTATCTATCTGGCCTTCCATACCAACCTTGAAAGCAGAGTTCAATAAGATCAGAAGAATAAGTGCTCTATTGTCTCAAAAAGAAGTCGCGCTGACTTCTTCCCGGGAAACATTTGTCCTTCATGTAGCAAATGCGCGCACAGAGGTGCAGGCGCTTTTGAATACTGATCTCCCACTTCATTTTGGGGCTCTGATTCAAACTATCTTTAATGCCTCGTCAACAAGTGGCTTGGCTCATTTTTTCAAAATTGTGGGCTCCGGCCTCGTGACCTCCTTCCAAACTATTTTTGGTGTGATCCCGGCCTTTTTTCATTCAATTTTTTCCAGCGTCTTTGGCGGTCTCCCGTTGATTCTGGCCCTCGTAGCAGGAGTACTGTTGTTGATCTGCTTACTGCGCAATGGCTGCACAATTTGTGTCACACGACAGCCTGCCTCGGCTGCAGCATCTCCGTGACCGGATGCTTGAATATTATGGTACATTACCACTGGCGACTTTAAGCATAGCCTATGGATTGTCCTTCCGGTTTTACGACTTTACATGCGTACAACCTGTCTTTCATTGCCTAGACTGTCCCTTCCAATGGGCTCTGGATTTGTGCTTGTCAAACTCGGTGTCTCCCACCCCGGATTATGATCGACTGATGAGTCCCTTAGTGGCTCATGAGTTGGACTGTTCTGGTGTTAGGATTATGGCCTGTGGAGCGGCACATGGAGTCCTAGGGAATTGGGACATCGGAACGGCTGCATATGACTTTCTGGAAAGAAGTTATCTTGAAGAACATGCCGGTTGCCCTCTGATGGTACTAGAGGCTCCGATTGTCGAGGAACATGTATGTTCATTTGAATTATTCAACTGGATGGCAGAAACTTTTAGAGGACGCTCCAACGGTTTTTTGTTGGAAGCTGTTGCTACCTACTGTGCATATACGCTACTGGATTAACTGAGAGGTCGTCTGACTTTCCGTTGCACAGATTACTATTATTTTTTGAGTTTCCGTTTAATTTTTACGATTAATGACGCTTTATGAGCATTGCCTTTAATAATAATCGTTAGCTTTTTTCCCCTTTTTGTAGGTTTTTTTTCTTCGTACTTTCACTGCACCTTTATAGGGATTTGACATTCAAGCACTTAGTTCGTCCGCACTTGAGCACTGTGTTTCCTGATTGTGTCCCTATTAGCTAGTGGTCCGATCACCGGGGGGTGTAGTGTGGGTTGCAATTTACATACACACATTGCTAAGTTAGCATAACCGCGTTAGATGTTAGAAAGCCATCTTGCCGCTTCTGCTGCTTTTTGCACACGATCCTACAGTTGCATGTTATTAGTTGAAAACTGCTTGCTCGCCTTTTTCTTCACATGAGAACTGTCTGTTGTTCACATCCCTAGCCGTGAGCTGCGACCTTGGTCTGTACACTGTGTAAAAGAAACAGTCTGGGTCGCTAGACAATGCATGTTTTTGAGTTCAGGTTGATCGGCCCACTGTTTAGCCATAACACGCACGCAGCTGCACATACCTGAAAGTCGAGTGCTTTTAATATTGCAGGCTGCATGCTTTACACTCATTCTGAAGAAGAGGTTTCCTAGGAGAAGACCACATCTGATCCAGTGATGTGAATCCACTGAGCTGATCTTTACGGTATGGGGTTCCCCATTCGAGCCTAGAGACCTTTTATTAGTCTAATAATATTAGCTTATTAGTGAAGGGAAGGTGGTTGTACCCACTGTCATTTATAATATGATTTCTCCCTTTATTTTCTATGGTATTGTGACAATGCTGATGGTTTTGATATTAATCATTTGTCTGCTTGTGTTAGCCAAAGTACTGCATCTTAGGACACGAGGTTTATAAAATAAACTCTTTAAACTTTACTGTGTCTTCGTTTACTCTTGTTGTGGACTGATATGAGAATAATTACGAACAGGTATTTCTGATTCCCACCATTCCTGAGAGTACCCTAAGTCGCTCGTTCTGGGTTGTCTATTCATTGGGACCTCCGTGATGATACGGATAACGAATGGGACACTGATGCTGGCCGGATAAGGGGTTCTGGGTTCTGAGGTGAGTTTCTGGTACACCACAATTCACTGAGGTCCTTGTTTCCTGCGCATAGTTCTGTGTATTAGCAGAATCCCTGCAACAAGATATTAGATGTAGAGAATGCCTTAAGGCTGGGGGAGACTCCTTTTCTGATGAACGTTTTACTTTTTGGGTTCCTTTTTGAGACGTTGGAAACTTGGATGCTTGCAACTGACTGGTTGGGACGGTGAGCGCTGTGCTCGGACCCTTTGCTGTCACTGATTTATTGTTTGTAAAATAGTTACAGATTGTTTTTTTAGGCCCTTCTGTGAGCCTATTTCGGGATTTCCGAAGTCTTTTTTTTTCCCGTTTTGATAGCCGATGAGCGGGTTGCTGGGGTGATTTGGCATTGGTAATTGTGTCAATAGCTGCATTAGAAACTGCTGTTGCTTTAATTGATGGTGAAAAAGCGGTTGTTAATTTTTCGGTCGTGTGCTCAGGCTCCGGGTGTTCGCCCTGTGCAGGAGCCGGTGGCGTGGGGTCGGGGGGGGCCTGGATGCTGGGATCTTCTGGATTTCTGTTAATACTGATGACAGAAATTGGGGCAGTGAGGATAGGGAGTCAATGATGGGAGAGCAGCAACATACTGATTGAACTAGTTGCACTTGAGATTGAGCTTTTATTATCAATGAATTGAGCGCCTTCAGCTTTTGATCAATTCCAACGGTGTACACAGCAAGGGTGTTTAATAGGTCCACCTGTTGGTCCATTTTGTCTGAGTGGTGGTTCAATGCTGACACTGTGGATTGAAGGGTTTGGAGTAGTTGTGACCAGAGTTCGTTTGGGTCTGGAGATGAGGGGCTGACGGTCGACCTGTTGGATTCTTTGGTGAAAAAAGATAAGTCGAGCATGGTATTAGGCATGATGTTGTGGCCCCAACCTGTGTTGATCTTTTGTTGGCAACTGTTGGTGGCTGATGGTGAAAGGGATGGGGATGACATTGTGGGGTTGCTTAGATGTTCGTTTACCTGGTTTGCAATTTGTGGTGTGAGAACTTTAATGGTTGCTATTGAAAGAGCCTTGTGGGTTGGGGAATTATTTGCTAAAGGAGAAAACTGGCTTGGGATCCAAACAGGGTGATAGTGTGGCGAGGTCATCTTGCATCCTATGGGAGGTAAAGAGGAAGCAGAAGCCAGTGCGTGAGGATTATCGTCTTGCAGGTCAAAGGAGAATTGGTCGAAAACCTGGTCGAGAATCTGTGGCGTTGGAGAGGCTTTGGGAGCTTCTTTTGTTTGGGGCTCGGCCATTGTTGGAAAGCCCGGGAGCGATGAACTGGGGCCTGTCTCGCCAACAGACACATGGATTATGGGCTGGCCAGTTTTCGGTGCAAGACTGGGGCTGGGGCTGGGGATAGGACAGTTGCAGCGGGAGTCAAGGGTATGTCGAGTGAGCTTGATCTGGACTTCAAAGCGGGTGCAAAACTTCTGAAATAGTCCCTCAATTACATTTTTTTAATGAAGAAACTGCGTTAGCTGAGGATCTCGATTTCGTGTCTTTGCAGTTTGGGTAATCCTGGAGCGCGCTGGCTCCACCGGCACCACTGGTTATTTGGTGGTCGAGATGAAGCTGAACTTGAGGCGAAGACTGATGGGGGATATTACTCTGGAACTGTATCCGAGACAAGACCCGGGTGTGACTGTGACTGTGGATTCGACGGTTTTTCCGGATTTACAATTGGGGGTAGATCCGCTGCTGCATCGTCAAAATCCTCTTCTTGTTGCCCTTTTTTGAGGGATTGGGTCGGGCTTTCCTTGTTTTGCCTGATATAATTGCTGAAAGACGCTGAAAGACGTTAATGATGAAGGGTGGGGGGTAGAGGATGGCCCAAGGGATGCTGATTCCCCCCGTCATGACCCCCCACTGACCGAGCCGCTTAGGTTCTTCATAAATTATCAGAGTGCCCAGAAAGCTCACCCAGGGGGGTCGTGGCTCAACGTTATAGTACAGGCTGTGAAAGGTTGGTTGATTTCCCCGCTTGATGCTTGATGCAGGTGAGACAATGGCTGCAGTAGCTATGATGCCTATAGTGCCTGCGGTGGTGGTGGCTTACATTGATTACTGGGTGACTGGGGAGGCTGCGGTGGCTGGGGTGGCTGGAGAGGATAGCGGGATTCTTGAGCACCTTGTTGACGGCAATGGTAGCAACGGTGGCAGCAGCGATGACTGTAACGGCGGGGGGATGGCAGTGATGGCAGTAATTGCAGTAACTGCGAGTGAAAAGCTGCTGACGATGGTGGCAAGAGCAGGCAGGCGCTGGCAGGGTCAGGTGAGCCCAGGGCGAAGTGAGGCGTGCAAGTAGCGGAAAGTGGCCGGATGACAGACTGATTGCAAGCAGGGCACGCAAGGCAGAATCGCAGGTTGCACCCGATCTAATTGAGCCGTCTCCGCGATCTACCAAGGGCACGCACTCACTGCGGCCGCCAACCAATAGGCAGCCACACTTACCGCGGGAGCTCTAATCTGACCTGGCTTCCTGCTCCAGCTGATCTGCCACACTCTCGGTGACCCCCTGGTGTCAGGGGTGGGTTCTCCAAGGTCTCCAAGGGGTGCTGCTCCTCTGTCTCTTTTCCCTGTTTCTGACCTTCTGTAGTTCTTATTTGTGGTTGCATCTGCAGCATCCTGATTCCCTTCATCTCCCATAAAAAAGATGAGGAAGTTTTAGGATGTGATGTCGCAGGATTATAACTTTCTGTCTCACTCCCACTGATCGCTATACTTGACATACTGCTTACACTGGAATTATCGTCCATTAGGGGTCTACCTTTAGGAGCTAAATCTTTTTTCATAGTAGTATCAAATGTTCTCATCCTGTAGAATAGTCTATTCCATCTCTAGACAATCTCTGTTTTTTTTCTTTCTTGCAGTTCTACCTGTGATTTGTCTGTAATACCTTCTAACATTTCATTATTCTATTTAGTGTTCTGAGAACAGTTGAGAAATTCTATTTCTTTACATAGATCTTCTATTTGTTTAGTCAACATCCATCTATGAGATTCTGCAAATTCTATTAGCATATCCATTAATTCTCCACTAGTCTGATTCAATTTAGCTTCCCACTTATCTGCTTTATTTTCATCTAAGTAATCCTCTGTTGGAAAGATATTAATTCTTAACCCTCAAAGGTTGCGATTGACTTCCAAATATTTCTTAAGCAACATTGCATCCCACCATTTGGAAGATTATTTTTTCTGTAATCTTTCTAATTTAATTAACAGTTCCTTAAGACTCTTGCCATTACTTCTGGTATTTAGATTAGTACCCCTAGTTGGTACATATTGAAACAGTTTATTTGCCAATTCCTCTCTTCTTCATAATGTTTAGACATTATATAAAATATAGTACAATCAAATAAGATTGCTTATCATAAAGCTGCTATGCTTCTTTTATATAAACAAATTTCACAAGAGGGAAATAGACACCTTGACCGGCGCTGAATTCCCTGTTACCCTCACAGGGACCTAGTAAATTAGTTTGAGGCCATACCTTTTTTCAGTGGGTGAAGGGGGCCATGCGTCCCCCCTCCCCGGGTCAATTTTGGCTCCGGGCACACCATCCCCCGGGACCGGCCTTTTCTTTTTTTAATTTAAAGGGAGGGAGATGGAGCAGACACCTCCTGGGCCAATTTCAACCCTGGGGACCCCATCGCCCTGGGCCTGCTTCTTTTTATATATATTATTATTAGTTTTTTTTATGGAAGGAGGGCTACGCTGCCCCCCCCTGCCGGGCCGATGTTGGCCCTGGGGACCCCATACCCCTCTGAGCTTGTTGCTTGCTAGCAGGAAAAAAGAAAAATGAGAAATCACAAAGATAACTGTGGAGAAAGTCTTTGAAGTGAGATCCAGGTCCCGCAAAATATTGGAGCAAATTAGTTATGAGTTGGGTATCCTGGTATTCTGTGTACCTTGCAGTGCCAACAACTTGTAGAGAGATTTTGGATGGATTAGACTAGGATAAGTAAATTTTTGGATTCCTGAATTTAGCATTGAATTGTCAAGTCCTCTTGATGGGCATTATGCTTTATAACTTGGTTTCTCTTTGGTTTTTGAGGGTAGCTTTGTTGCAATCTAAACTTGACCTTGGACAGACATTATACTAGGAGACGTAAACCTTCACTTGAATGATGCAGAAGATATAACAATTAAAGATTTATCCACCGTCCTTGAAACTAACGATCTTACCCAACAATGCAATAAACAAACCCACACCAAAGGCTCTATCCTCAATGCAATAATTTCCAACCATAACACCATTTCCCTCCAGTCCATATTTCCCACTCACTGGATCTATCACCACCTAATTCTGTTCAATCTCAATGCCAACCAACCTAAGCTCCAGACCCAAACTAAACATGCTAAACAATGGGCAAGAAATATGCACCAAAATCTTCAGCCAGAGTTAGGATCTCTAATCACTTCCCAAATTCTACCTCACCACTCACTATAACTCGAAAATGTCAGAACTGCGTAACATGATCCTCCCTTTAAAACTCAAAAAGTTAAGAAGGATCCCCTCCAGATCCTGGTGCAATAAAGACCTCAACAATGAGAGATGACAACTTAGGCTGGCTGAAAGAACATGGAGACAACAAGCCTCGCTGACTCATCTCTCTCTCTCTCTGTCTCCTCCGAGCTGAACGCCTAAAATACAAAAACCATATTGACAGAGAGAAATCCTCCTTCTTCTGAGATCTACTTGACCACTCCTGAAACAGACCCAAGTACCTTTTCAACATCTTAAACCCCAAACCTCCTCTTTTCCGCAGCATCCACCAGATGACACTGTTAGCGATGTGAAGAGTTCACCAAATTCTTGTCTATAAAAATAACTAGCATCAAACTCTCACTGTACCCCCACACCTCCTTTCCCTGCAACAAAGATTCCTCACCTACCAAAGATTGCCTCCCTACTGCCACACTCCAAAAACCAGACGCAGACCCAAATGACCTTAATAATTACACACTTATAACTAACCATCCTCTCCTTTCAAAAACCATCGAAAAATGTGTGCTCTCACAACTCAACAACCACATTGAAAAATTCAACCTGAGCAACACCTGTCAATCTAGATGCAGGAAAGGTTGTAGTACGGGGACTGCAACCCTTAACATCACGGATGACCTACACTGATCCCTAAACAAGGGGCAGGCAGGCATCCTAATCCTCCCGGACCTCCTCACTGCCTTTGATACATTTAACTACAAAATTCTCCTAAACGCCCTTTCTCAACGTGCAGGCATCAACTGTACTGTGCTTCAGTGGTTCGCCTCATACCTGAACCAACAACCTCACTTAATCAGACTGAATAATTCTACCTCACCAGCGATATCAGTCCCACAAGGAGTCCCCCAAGGATCAATACTATTTCCTGCCCTGTTCAAACTCTATATGGAACCCCTTGCAGTGATCCTGAAACAAGCCAAAATCGCCTACCAACTCTATGCAGATGACACCCAACTCTACTTTAAAATCTCATCATCCAAAGACATCCACCACCTAAATTATACTTTCTGCATGGTACAATCCTGGCTGACTAACAACCACTTACAAACGTAGCCCCAATAAAACTGAACCCCTCCTCATCCAACCTGAAGGGGGGGGTCGCATCCTGTCCACAACGGGCTTGACAACCTAACTACACTAACCTGCAAACTTTCTATCTCTAACTCCGTTAATCTCTTGGGATTACACTAAACAAAAACCTGAACATGAAAGACCACATCAATACCTCCACAAAAAGTTCCTTCATCACGCTGAAACACCTAAAAAAAATCAAACCCTTTATCTCCCCATAAGACGTAAAGACTGTAGTGTAATCCCTATTCCTCTCCAAGCTACACTATGGTAATGCAACAATCACCGGTTCCCCAAAAAACTACCTTCTCCCTATGAAATCTACACTCAATGCAACGGCCAGACTCCTCTTCAGGGAAAGCCACTTTGATCACATCACTCTCACTCTTAAAAAACTCAGCTGGCTACCAATCGAAGTGAGAAGTATATTCAAAACAGCCTGCATAACCCATAAAGCTCTCTACAATGAAAATTCCTATCTACTTTGCAAACAAATTATTAAAAGCTGGCCGAAAGAGATCTTTGCAAAGCTCAAACACTCAACTCTTAATTCCACCCAAATTCAAGAAAGAAAAAACATTCACCCATTCGTTTTCAGGAAATGCACATAGAATATGGAATACCCTGCCATAGGATCTTCGTACCACTCAATCTTTCCTACACTTCATGAAAAACCTAAAGCTACTTCTCCTCAGCAAATACCTGAACCCTACCTCCTAAAGCAGTGGATGCCCTTGGATACACGTCTCCTCCAACTCCAATGAGCCTGAACATCGCTACCTCTGGATAGAATTGTGCATTTACCCCCTTTCCCCTGTATGAACCAAGCATCACTACTTCTGAACTCTTTCACATAGCCACTACAACACCTTTTGTATATTAAATATCGCATCATATTACCCTATATTCTCTGTTCTGTACTACTTGTAAATGCTGCAGCGCAAACTCTGTAAAGTGCTCTGATACCTTCGGGTAAAGTTTGTGCTATATAAAACTCTAAAATAAATTAATAAATAAATAGCTTGTGGTTCTTCTGCATAAATACACAGAGATGTTAATTGCTAAAGCAGGGACCATTTGTTGTTTCTTTATAATGTATAAAGGAATAATTACCTAATATAAATATATGATTGTAATATGTCTGCTAGCTCACCAGATCTTCACCAAATGATAACCAGGAGATGCAGTTCCGGGAATGATTTCAACATCCCATAATTGTCCTTTCCTTCTGTAATCATCCAAATACCAAGCAATCATTTTCCTTCTACACCAATTTTAGACAATTACATTTGACTGACAAATTCAATGTACACTCTATCCCCAGTGCAGGTGATGTAATGTGTACCTTGGATCCTACATAATTTCTACCCGACCCATTATCATTCTGACTAAGAGGTAAAGGAAAATTATCTTTATGGAGATGGGTTATTAAAATAATCCATTTTATCATGCTGTGGAGTTTGTGTGCCTCAAATAATTCAGACACAGGTGAATGAGACTCTTGAAGGTCTGGCTACACACTGGCATATCACTACATTATCACTGTATAGAGACACTCCTGGGAACCACAATTGAATCAGATAATGTACTAAAATGAACCCAGAGGAAGAGTTAGTTTGAAGACAGGTAAAAGATTAATATTGCACTGAAAAACATAACTTGTTTTGATAAATGTAAGTCTTGTCACTGGAACAACATCACAAGACAGAGGTCAGTGTATATTATGGCTCCTCAAAATAACAATATCTACATTTTTTGAGAACCGATAGCAAGAATATCTGAGGATCCCAAGAAATTCTGCATTTCTAACATTATTTTCAAAAATGTTCTCTATCTTGCTCTTGCTTTTTAGATAAAGATTCCAGTTGTAATTATGCCTTTTCTGATAGATATGAATCCTTGAATTGGGCACATCGAGACACCACTGTAGAGACATCCTTGCATCCAATCCAACACTTCTCTTGTATGTTACTCATATCCTACCTGAATGGAGGGAATCCTCTGTATGATACTGACATGTAGTTCTCTTGGTTGCAGTTTCTCTAATGACTCCGGTATCCAGAGTATCTCCATTCCTAAATCAGGGAGCCTTGGATTGATGGTCTGCGGAGGCTCGAACAGCCTGGAGGGACCCATGGTGTACGTACAGGAGATCATGCCTGAGAGCGACTGTCACAGGGTGAGTTTGGGAACTAATAAGCCATAAGATGGGCTAGTTGATTCAGGAGAGCATAGTTAAGAGTGACTTGCACAAAGTAATTCTAGTGACTAATGATGAGTAACTTGGGTTTTTGCGTTCAGGAGATCATATGAGAGAGTGAGGACTGATGAGGAGAAGGCTGTGCATTAAGAACATCCTGCGCTCTCAAGTTTCCCAGCTCCATGCATGAGTCACACGGCCAGTCTATGTTGTTTGTCTTTACATTCTAAGATTTGTAGTTCTTCGAATCCCATTATAAAACCAGGACTTCAAATCTCAGAATGCAAATACAAATAATGGACTGCATGAGCTGCTTCCACATGGACCTGGAACCCTTGAGAGCTCTGAGCATCACGTCTGAGTGATTGTTACTGGATGAGTCTTGAAAATGATCCTGAAGAGATGATGGACATCTCACCTTACGTAGTAGCCGTTACTTCACCGATGCCCTGAGCCCTCAGCTTCTCCCTACAATGCTCTTGTATCTTTCTACTGCTCTCTGAATTAAACAATATTTGATCGTGTTCGCAGTTGTTTAGGGCTTCTCAGAAAGAAGCATTACAAAGTCACTTCTTTCACATAAATACACTGCAACCAAATAATTCAGTTTTTTATTTATAATAAGGAAAGTCACAAAGAAAGTTACTCATATTGGAAATGTTTGGCTTGTGCTATGGTGGAAACTTTTCAAATTACTTCTAATAAAAAAATAAAAAAATCAGTGTGTGTGTTCAGTTTTTTCACATCTAGAAGATTGTTCAGTGTCATCTACATTCACTACAAGAGGAATCATAAACTTCAGTTTCATCAAAAGAGGTTCCTCTGCCCCCCCCAGCCTCTCTGTACAGAGATCTAAACCTTGTGATACAGATTAAGCCAGGACGGTGAACTCCGCTCCGTTTGCGGAGATTGTAGAGTTTTCCGCACTCCGCGTAATGCGGAGCTTGCAGAGTTCTAAAAAACTCTGCTCCGCGCAGAGTAGTGGAGTTTTTGTTCCTCGCTCATGCTCTTCAACTTCAAGTTGCCGAGCAAGAAGAATTCCCCTCCCTGCAAGATTTTTCCTCATTCACGCTCGTGAATGCAAGTTGGTGAGCGCGAGCAAGGGAAATCAACCTCCTAGCGAGATTTCTCAACGAGGGTGGTCGGATTTCTCAATGCCGGTAGCCGCATATGCTCGTGACCGCTCGCATTGAGAATCTGTCAGTTTGCATTGAGAAAGCTGAAGAAAGGAAGCAGCGCCCACTTACACTGTGCATGGTGCTATTCGCGAAAATATCACAGTGTGGACAACTACCTGGCACTGAAAATTACTGTGAACTGCATTTTTCTAATGCACTCCCCCGCTTGCGGAGCTCCACGTAGCGCGGCAGAGGTTTTTTTGCAATTCACGTAGTTCTGCTACCCGTAGTTCCGTGAACTCCGCCTAGGCTTAATACAGATCACCTGTTGCATGGCAGAGCTTTACAAAGGGACACTAGGACCACGATTAAGAGTACTGTGTTTTTGCATTGTTCTGTATTGCACCGGTCAAATAACGATATCCGAAATTGTTCTTTATTAGATGTTATGAATAACAGCAATTGCCAGATTTCCCCTGAAAATTAGGCAAAATGTGGATTTGGAGGCTTGATCTGCCAGGGGTACAGTGTTTTCCATGGCACTCATAATCCTTATATGTACTGTAAGAGCAGTTACCAAAATAGTGGAATTTTTTGGGGCACTCGCAGCCGAGGCCTACAGGTCACTGATGATCCACAGTCTCTTTCATCAAGTGTGGCGTGTCCTGGAGAAAGAGTGCATTGTTCTACAGTTCACCACAGCCTCCTGTCAGAAATTTGTCAAATACATGAGTTTTTGAGGTAGCATGACTGCATTCAAATGCCATTACTGTATTCTTGTAGGGAGTCATGCTAAATGTATACACAAAAAGAAAACTTTTTCCATTTCCCTTTAAAACAAATGGCACTAACATTTGAAAAGATGGGATCTACACTCCTACAATTATTTACTTTCTTTTCAGAAGATTATGCAGGCCATGCATCACAATTTAAGATAGATAAATGACATCCCTTTTTCATTTTTAAAGTCTGTAACATAAAATAATTGGCCTCCGATGTCAAAGAATGATGGAAGAGACGTGGCTGTTACATGCTGCAGTCCTTTGTGGATTATAATGGGCTTGAGAGGAGTATGTATTTAGGAGACTTTGGCTTGGGAAATAATTTCTGATTGGGTTGTGGGTAGGATAAGGAATTATATGTGTGGCACGAACAGGTAATCATGCCTATGTGTGTTTGTAACAGGATGAGTTCTGGGACTGATGATGGATATCTTGGGTGAGGTTATGGAAGTTTTAAGGCAAAGGTTCACAGATGTCCTGAAAAAATGACAGATTCTCCCATGGAGAGCTTGCTAGCTATCCTCCAATCAAGCATCTATTGTCTCTCTGAGAAAGAAAATAAAAATAACCATTGCTAATCAGCTCCATAAGAAGATCAAGTCCAACACTCTCAAATAGGCTTAAGAGTCTGGTTCAGAATAAGATGCATCATGAAGAAAGTGATCACCGAATTAGAGGACAATAATCTGCATGTTGAGGTCAACAACAACCCCACACTCTTCTAATCCTTCTCAACTTCTGTGCAGCACTTCATACCATTGACCAACCAGCCGTTTGGAACAACCTTTCACATTAAATAATTTTAGAGCACCGCCCTACTTTGTTTCCATTTATTTTGTCACAGAGATCCGACCTAGTCTAGATGATGTCCTCTGAATCTGAGGCTACTCAACAACATGCAGTGTCTATCAAGGAATCCACCAGGAATTTTACTTTTATGCATGGGATCCTTGGGCGTTTTTTTTATGGCAGTATCCACTGATATATTTAAACAACACCCAGTTTTACCTAAGGATCAAATCAAGTCACAATATCATGCATCCGAAATCTTCATTGTAACCACTTAAATATGGACGTCTGTGACCTATTTAAGTGGACTTTAACTAAGGACAAACTTTTTCTTTGCAAGAATGCCAGTAACCAATAAGAAGTCTTGGCATCATTGGATGAAATGAACCTAGAAGACTTCTGTCCACTACGCAAAACAGTGAAAGCTCATCAGGCTTCCATATCAACACACACTGAGAAAACCAAGACAGCCTGGCATCAGCCATTGTTACTTAAGAGAGTGAGGGTATTCCTTCAATAACAAACCAGAGGAAGACTTTAGAATTATCTTAAGTGCACTAATCCGGTCTCACCTTGATGAAGGTATACCTCTCTTATTGAGATGCCAGTCACCTACATGGCATTTTTGAAGAGCATCATTTATACTGCAGCCTAACACAAAAGATTTGTGTAAATTTGACCAAGCAATACGTACAATCAGATCTCTATAGGCTGCAACCTGCATCATCTTTTTATGCATCAACCTGAGAGCAGTTAGTAAAAGCACTGCATCATGTCTAACATTAAAAATCTAATCGTCTGGAGGACCATCAAAACACAAATCAGTTACATCAGCAGATGTGAAATCAGAAAATGCATGAAGCAGGAAAGTAAATGGAAGATCCCCCGCTGCTCTGCACTGAGGATAGAGAATGCCTTCCCAGTTGGATTCCATAACACAGCATCCACCCTCTGTTGTTTTCTTGTTGATCTGAGACACTTTTTCCACAGGTGAGTTAATTTCCCTTGGTCAGCGCTGTGGTTGGCCACAGGTAATGGAAAAAAGGATTTGCAGAAACGTCATCAAGTTTCTTGATCAGTGGGTTTTCCTTTTGATGAAGTAGAATTTATTGTTGAGTTCGCAGAGGTGGTTGTCCAACATTTCAATGCCTATATCTCTATATTAGTCCTGTGGATGCCTAATGTTCTTATGAAACAAGGAGCACCTGCTGTTATCCGTTGGATCATGTTTTTGGATTTTCAATAGTTTGCCTGGTAACCACTCCACACCAGGGAAGAATGTGACATTGTGGGTTGGATCATATCTTTGATTGCATACACCTTACTCCACATAGGCATTAACTTCATTCTCAGAAGAGGGGGTTATGCTGCTAGTTTGGTTGATGCCTTCTGCTAAGCCTTCTCAATGTGCTTTCCCCATTTGAGTTTAGAGTTGAGTATCACCTCAAGGTAGGAGCTGCTGTTTTCCAACTTTATTGCCTTTCCATTGAAGACAATGAAGTAAGATCTATTTATGCTCTTTAATCTTTCTTGTGAATTAAGGTACGCGGTTTTGCATGTGTTGAGGTTTATCTGTCAGTCACTGTACTAGTCAGAGAGTCTGCTGACCTATGTTTCAAGGTTCTTAACTACTTTTATCAAAGACAAAGAGATGACAGTAACATCATTGGCTAAGAGTGCAAGGTCTGTCTTCTTTGAATCTGTGGGAATGTAATTTGTAAAATGATTGCGTGGGAATGATCCAAGATTTGATTCATTTGGTATCCTGGCAAGGCTTTTGCATACTGTTGAGCATTGCTCTTATACGGTTCCATGAAAGGCGTCTTTGCAAGGTAGCTAGCACACCCTGTTGCAGCCCTGGCTATTCTTTATACCTCACCCATACCTCCTGCCGTTCCTAGCTCCCATTTACCTTATTCATATCCCCATTTGGATTCTTTGCATCGAAGAACCCCTTCTCATTGATTGTGCAGCTCTATTGCTTTGTAGCGAGGTTTACCTTCTATACATTTGCTTACCTGCATACATGGACAGAAAATCAAGCATTCGGTAAATATCTCATATGGGCAGCAGACCATCTTGACTGGGACAGTGTAATACATTTCAGACATTTACACTTAATAATAGCTCGTTGGGGGGGGCGTGGCCAGCCTAGATGGCCATGTGGACATGATCCACGATGGCTCCATTACCACCGACAGCAACCACAGGGATATGAAGAGTTGTGGGAGGCCAATAGCAGAACCCTAGAGCAATGTAAACCCTAGGAAGAAGCCCCTATACAGATGGAACCGTCCAGATACATTATGGGGCCGGATGGTGGCTGATGCCGAGACGACTGAAACGGCACAGGACCCGCGACTGGGTCTACAGCTGCACGACTTACTACGACCGGAGCCCATGGCAGAGATGGATTGGGGCCCAGACGGGGTCCAGTCAAATGCTTCACCATCAAGACCAGGACTTACTCACAGCAGAGGAGAGACGGTACGCGGAGGAACAGGCGTGCGCTGGAACGACAGTCAGGCGGCTCCATGTCCTGCAGCCCCTGACCGGTGCATCCGACTCTGGACCTTGCCGATTAGGAGAAGCATCCACATCAGTGCGGGTGGGTCCCGACTACCAGCAAGCATCCATGATGAAACTGGGGTAGGCGAGGACATTGGTGTGGAGTCGTGGATAAACCTGTGCACGTCTGAACCCAAGATGGCAGCCTGAAGATCCACCACCACCATGACCAGAAGGGAACAAGCGCTGATCCCCTAAAGAAGCAGGTACAGGGATGTGGGTGAAGAGCACTCGGATAGCCGCCGGAGCCCTAGAAGATAAGGGGGCATCCTGTAGAGAAAAAGCCCTGACAATCAATCAATCAGGGAATTGTGAAGCATGCTAATCATCCGTGATGGCCTCAAGGTGTTGGGGGGAGCAGCTTCGAGTCAGCTGAAAAAACAGGTCTTCCTGAAGGTGTGCAGAGTGGGGGAGCATCGGATGTTGATCGGGAACTCGTTCTAGGTCGTTGCTGATATGTAGGAGAAGGCTCTTCCACCTGCTCTGGCTTTGCAGATCCGCAGGGTTTCGGCGAGGGCGAGGTTGGAGGAGCGGAGCTTTCTCTTGGGTATGTGGAAAGAGACTCTTTTGTTAAAGTATTGGGGTCCGGTGTTGTGGAGGGATTTGTAGGCTTGAGTGATTAGATTCAACGTTACTCTCTTCTTGACATGGAGCCAGTGGAGATTTCGCAGGTGTAGGGTGATGTGTTCATGTCGTGGGATGCCGAGGACGAGTCTGGCTGTGGAGTTCTGGATAGTCTGGAGTTTGTGGAGCAGAGATTTGTTGATTCCGGCATAGAGGGCATTCCTGTAGTCCAGTCTGCTTGTTATGAGTGCGTGGGTGATGGTCTTTCTGGATTTGTGGGGGGATCCATTTCAAGGTCTTGTGAAGGATGTTGAAGTAGGTGGAGGCAACGGCGTTGATCTGTCTTGTCATGGTGAGGGAGGAGTTGAGTATAATTCAGAGGTTTTGGGCATGGTCTGTGGGAGTGGGAGGGATTCTGAGGTGTGTGGGCCACCAGGTGATGCTGAGGGAGTGGGCCAGAGGACGAGGACTTCTGTCATCTCCGAGTTGAGCTTCAAGCAGCAACTACTCATCGAGGATGCGACATATTTCATTCATTTCTTACTGGAAGCTGAGTCTGGTGGTGTTGGGATCCTTTGTAAGGGAGAGGATGAGATGGGTGTCGTCTGCGTAGGATACTATGCTGAGTCCATGCTGCCTGACGATGGCGGCGAGGGGGACCATGTTGATGTTGAAGAGCGCGGGCGTAAACGATTATCCTTGGGGTACTCCGCAGTTGATCTCTGTGAGTTTGGAGAGGAAGGGCAGGAGTCTGATTCTTTGGGCTCTGCCGATGAGGAAAGAGCGGAGCCAGTCGAGGGCAGTTCCCTGTATGGCCGCGTAGTGGAGTCTGGCGGTGAGAGGCTGGTGGGAAACGGTGTCGAAGGCTGCAGAGAGATCTAGTAGGATGAGGGCGGAAGTGTGGCCTTCGTCGAGGAGAGTATGGATGTCGTCTGTGGCGGCAAAGAGGGCGGTCTCAGTGCTATGGTTGCTGCGGAATCCAGGTTGGGAAGGGTCGGGATGGAGTTCTCTTCGATGAAGTTCGTTAGCTGGACGTTGACATTCTTCTCGGTGACTTTGGGCGGAAGGGAAGCTTCTTGAGGAGGGGCTTGACTTCTGCACGTTTCCAGTTGTTGGGGACAGTGCCAGCTTCGAAAGTGGCATTGACTGTGTGTCGTTACTCAGGTGCTATGACGGCTGCGGCTCTGTGGAAGATGTGCGGTGGGCAGGGGCCCATGGGAGCTCCTGAGTGAATACTTTTCATGGTCGTGGCGGTGTCTTCGGTGGTGATCTGGGTTCCAGGCGGATATGTTTGGCTGGCTGTCGTTGCTGGAGGAAGGAGTGGCTTCGGTGCCTGGTGTCAGTTCGTTGAAGTTGTCGTAGAAGGACTTAATTTTCAGATGGAAGTAGGAGCTGAGTTTGTTGCAGAGGTCCTGGGAGGGTGTGACATCCGTTGCTTTGCTAGGGGGACTGATGAATTCCTGAATGATGCTGAAAAGTTATTTTGAGTTGCTTGAGCTGGCAAGGATTTTGTTCTGGGTGAAGGTCCTTTTGGTGGCTCTGATGAGTTGGTGGTATTCTGTCATGGCGTTCTTCTTGGGAAGTCTGCAGGTGCATCTGGATTCTTGGAGGTTGGTGGTGAACCAGGTGGCCTTCCTGGGGCTCTGTCTGTCGGGATTGCGGAGGGGGGCGAGCTTGTCTGTGCTCCTTGCTGACATTGCTCCGGTTCCTTCACAGAGGGTATGTTGTAGGTTTGTGAGCGGTGGCTTTGTCGAAAGAGAAGTGTACGCAGTGGTGGTCCGTGCAGGGGGTTTGCGTGGTGTGGCTGAAGTGAATGTTGTTGCTTCCTGCAAAGATGGGGTTGAGGGTGTGTCCTGCCTTGTGGGTGGGGCTGGTTACGATCTGTTTCAGACCGAAGTTGGTGAGGTTCTCCAGGACGGCGGAGGAGTTGGGGTTGCTAAGGTTGTCAAGGTGGAAGTTGAGGTCTCCGAGCAGTATGTAGTCCATGGATGCAATGGCGTGGGGGGCGATGAGGTAGGTGATGGTAGTGGTGAACGCAACTCGAGGTCCTGGAGGTCTGTAGGTGAGGGTGCAGCGTTGTGTCTTTCTGGGGCTGGTGTGGATCTGGAAATGGAGGTGTTCCATGGGGATGAGGGGTCGTTAATTGTAGAGGTGGTGAGTCAGAGGGAGTTCTTGTGGGCGATGGCGAGTCCTCCTCCTGGTTTGTTAGGGCGATCCTTCTTGTGGATCTTGTATTCATCAGGGATGGCGCTCGTGATGTCGGAGGCGAAGGTGGGGTTGGTCCAGGTTTCCGTGAAGAAGGCGACTTCTGGCTAGATCGTGTCGAGGAGGTCCCATATTTCTACTGCGAGTCTGTGCAGGGAGTGCACGTTTATGAGGATGCAGCTCAGGGCTTCTTGTGTGCTGGCGTCCGGCCGGAGGGCGGTGGCCATTGGGGTGCGGGGTTGGTGAAGGTTTGTCGGCAGTGTCTGCAGGAGAATTGGCCGTGCGTGGTGTTCGGTGTGGACATCTGGCAGTTGTTGTTTCTTCGGGAGTTGAGAGCGTGGAGGGCAGCTTAGTCGTAGCAGTGGGTGGTTGGAGGACCAGGGCCCCTGACGCTTGTCGCGGTTGGGCACAGACAGGCTTGCCGATCACGGTGCCGTAGGCGGTCTCTCTGGCGCTCGTGCTGACTCGCAGTCAGCCTCTGTCAACAGTTGCCCCCAACACGGGTATAATATAACAAAAAGTGCAGCTCCGTGCTCCGGCCCCGGTACTGCCACTCCCTTGGCCAGTACAGGCCGCGATACGAGCCGAAGCAGAGGCTCGCACTGCCGGAATGAGAGAGAGGCCGAGAGCATCTCCCTCCGAGCCCGCACCCTGCCCCAGGCATCGACACACGTTACCTGGGGGATGCGACCTCACTCTCCTCTCCTCTTCCAGCGACTTGGGCCTCCAATGCAATCTTTGTGAATTGGCAATGGCGGTCTCGAGCCGGCGGCTCAGCTCCTCCGGGGCTGTCGGCCCGGGCTGCTACTGCTACGAAGATCTCAGGCTGCATGAAGCACACGCACACAGCGTCACTGAGACTCACTTGAACTCCGGGTGCACGATAACAAGGCAATCCTCACGAAGGTCTCAGGCTGCACAAAGCACCCGCACACAGCGTTGCTGAGACTCACTTGGATTCCGGTGTCCACGATAACAGGAAGATCCTCACGAAGAGCTCGGGCTACAAAAAGCACATGCATACAGCATCGCTGAGACTCGCTTGGACTCCAGGTGCCCACGATCACAGGGCACTCCTTACAAGGGTCTCAGGCTGCAAAAAGCACACACACACAGCGTCGCTGAGACTCTCCTGGAATCTTTTGTGTTCCTGAGTTTCCGCAACAGGGAGCCAGCTCACCTCGGGCCCTTGGGGATAAGTTACTTCAGGACACAGCACAGCAAAGTTGTTTCAAGCAGGGGGACACAGCTCACAGCAAAGTCCCTTCAGCCTTTCCTTGGTTAAAACAGCAAACTGCAGGCCATCCCCAGAACACACAGCAAGGGTCAGTCCTTTCTTTCAGTCTCTTCAGTTGTTTCTTCCTTGGCAAAGGTTCCTCTTGACCACAAAGTAGCTCCAGTCTTGTTCAATCTTGATCAAGCCATTCTCCAAAGTTCAGGGGCTTCAGCTCTCATAGTTATGTCCCTCAATGGCTTTGAAATCTTTGTGTTCATGGGGGCACTGACCCCTGTTCAAACCAGTTCTGGGTACCTTCCTGCCAGTGACATCTTCTTCCCTTTGATTAGTGGGGGTCTGGATTCGCAATCACTCAGCAGGAGATGGGACAATTGTTTTATGGCAGCAACACAGCCTCTTCACCTCTAAGGGCTACTCCTTCCCCTACACTCCAGATGCAGGTCAGCCTGTTGCTGTCTCACCTGCTGTCTCACCTCCTCCCCTAGGTCAAGACATTCCCCAGACCCCACAAGACATAATGATGTGGCGTTGCTTTTCCACTCCTCTCTGAAATTTCAACCAGAGGATACAAGATGGATAAAGAGGGGAGAATAGTGGTGGTGCAGGGGAAATCCGGGGGAGACTCTGCACTATTCCAGCAGCAGATGTACTAAAACAAACCAGGTGACCTTAATAACTTCTCTTTTAATGTTGAAAGGGGGATTTGCAGAGGGGAAAATAATATTAATGGGGGGATTTCAACCTTACTTAGCACTCGGGCATTGACAGCACACACCACCCTAGGGCACCTACCTGAAACTTTATGAGGGGGCTGAAACAAGCAGTACACAATCTGGGGCTCATTGACGGGTGGAGGGAGCTTCATCCTGAAACGAGAGACTATACTTTCTTCTCCCACGTCCACCGTACATATTCCCAGCTGGACTATATCTTCCTTAGCCAGGCACTATCCCACGACATAAGGGAGGTGACAATTCAATCTATCACAATCTCTGACCACACCCCATTAGTTGTAGCTCTAGAATGGAACAACCCCACAACTAAATAGAATCACTGGTTCTTCATAAATGCCTTGATCCATGACAAAATGCTCCAGGATGACCCGCGGAAGGCCATTAGGGAATATTTCCAATTGAATAAACCACAAGACACCACGCCCAATAATAACTGTGATGTATTCAAAGCAGTCCTGAGAGGCCATGGTGTGACATTAATATCCAAACTTAATGACCAAAGGACGAGGGAACAAGTAACGCTAGAAAGCGGCCTGAAGACCCCAGAACAGGCCCACAAAGTGGCTCCTACTTTGATCCTTCAGCGAAAAGTCACAGCCGTGAGGGGGAAACAGAACGCAGTCTATACTTACAGGGCAGAATTGATGCTGCTCCGCCTTAAACAAACAGCTAATATACATAGTAATAAAGTGGGGACACATCTGGTAAGTTAGCTCAGGGTACACAGAGAAAGGGAGTATATTGGTGACATACGTAAACCCGCCGTAGAAGTGGCAACCGAGGATGATGACAAGGCCCTGACCCATAGACAATTTTATAAATCACTATACACAGCTGACCTTGCCAACTCTCGAGCGCAACTTGACTATTTACACACAGTAGTACTACTGCAAGTCACATGGGCCCAAAATGAACAACTAGGGCAACCCATCAACAAAGAGGAGGTACGACAGGCTATAGTAACTCTAAAACTACAAAAGTCCAACGGCCCAGATGGGCTTACAGCACAATTCTATAAATCCTTTAGCTCCGTACTAACCCCACATCTGACTTCCCTCTTTAAACACATTGCTAACATCAGTGAGGTCACACCTACTATGAGCGAGACTGCGATCAAAGGTAATACTGAAACCAAGTAAGGACCTACAGACCTGTAGCTCATACTGACCCAAAGCACCACTCAATTTAGAACTATATTCAAATATTTTGGCTGTGAGGCTATGGTATCTAATGCTCAACCTGATCCATCCAGATCAGTCGGGTTTTATCATAGGCCGGTAGACATACAACAAAGTGAAGAGGGTGATTTACCTAATAGAGAAAGCTACTAAAAAACATATACCGCCATTTTGCTCAGTCTCGAAGCGGAAAAAGCGTTTGACAGGGTTGATTGGCCCTTTCTCTTACATACCTTACAGCAATTTCGCTTCTGTGGCTTTTTTATAGCCATGATTCCTGCAACTACGCTGCACCTTGCTCCAGGGTCCTGGTCAGAGCAGTGGGCTCAGACGTTTTGCCCTAGGAAGAGGGAGGAGGCAGGGCTGCCCCCTGTCTCCGTTACTCTTTGCACTAAGTGTAGAACCCCTAGCTGGAAGGATCAGGGCGATGCCAGCATTTCGGGATATCAAGTTTGGATCAATGGAACACAAAATCTCCTTTTGTGAACGATATGTTATTAACCCTCTCTGACCCACAACGCTCCCTGCAAACACTTCAGGATGAGTTACAACTCTTCTAGGAGGTAGCAGGCCTACGTATTAATTTAACAAAATCCTTCCTTCTTAAGCTAACATTATCGATAGCAGACATTACTTCCCTGGTGGCCTCGACCGATTTTCAGTGGGTGAAGAAGGAGCTCACATATTTTGAAGTCAAGATAACCCCCAAACTATCTAGTCTACACTAGGGTAACTTTCTTTGACTCTTGCTTCAGCTGAGGGTTGATTTAAAAAGGTGGGCTCCACTATACTTCCACTGGCTCGGCAGAATACATGCTATTAAGATGACAGTGCTGCCGAAATTTCTCCACCCCTGCCAGAGCCTTCTCATAGAGCTTGACAGGGCCTATTTACCGACCCTCTGAACCATGATAACCCAATTCCTTTGGCAGAACAAGAGAGCTTGACTGCCCTTAAAATTGTTATGGCAACCAAAAGACGAGGTGGTGTGGGGCTCGCACTACCAAATTTCCAACATTACTATATGCAGCACAACTGAGAGTCATTGCAGACTGGTCCATGCAGGAATCGGACAAGCACTGGCTCCACATGGACAGAGCAATCCTGTGGAAGCCACGAGCGGATCACCCCAAAAATGCTTACTTGAGCACTCCCACAAGAGCAACTCTTAAGAACAGGGATGAGGTAAAAAAGCTACACAATTGGACAGCATACCTTCCTCCCTACAGCCCGGCATTTCCTTTGGCTGTACAACCGAGCCCCTTTGACCATTGAGGGAGGGGGGCTGTCACACCCTCTCCAATATTTTTCGTAATTGGGATATACTGATGTTTGAGTATTGCCAGAGGGACTTCAACCTTCCAAGTACTGAACACTTCCGCTACCTACAGCTGAGACATTGGGCTTTACAGACGGAGGTATGGGAGGTAACAACTAGGGAAAACCAAAGGGGATGATGGACGGAGTGTTGAACATTGCAAGCACTCACCCCCACTCAACTGATCTGGGTTTAATCCATCATCATTCTTTAGCTCACTCTGCCACCCCAGTTCAGACATGGCCATATGCAAATCAGTCTGACCCTGTGCCTCATGAAAACAGTCCAGCCAGAACTGCCAAGCCATGTCTTCCCTGGACCGGAAACAAAAGCATCCTGGAACCGGTTTCTGGCTAATCAGTCATCATCAGCCAAGCTAGCTTGAATCCAGTGGCAAAGTGAGCAAGGGACCCACGTCTGGGCATACCCTGCCAACTTAGGGTGAACAAAGCAAAACCAAAAGGGATGATGGACGGAGTGTTGAAAATTGCAAGCACTCACCCCCAGTCAACTGATCTGGGTTTAATCCATCATCATTCTTTCGCTCACTCCTCCACCCCAGTTCAGACATGGCAATATGCAAATCAGTCTGACCCTGTGCCTCATGGGAACAGTCCAGCCCGAACTGCCAAGCCAAGCCATGTCTTCTCTAGACCGGAAACAAGCATCCTGGGACCGGTTTCTGGCTAATCAGCCGTCATCAGCCAGGCTAGCTTGAATCCAGTGACAAAGTGAGCAAAGGACCCACGTCTGGGCATACCCTGACAACTTAGGGCGAACAAAGCAAAACCAAAGGGGATGATGGACGGAGTGTTGAACATTGCAAGCACTCACCCCCAGTCAACTGATCTGGGTTTAATCCATCATCATTCTTTAGCTCACTCCGCCACCCCAGTTCAGACATGACCATCTGCAAATCATTCCGACCCTGTGCCTCATGGGAACAGTCCAGCCCGAACTGCCAAGCCATGTCTTCCCTGGACCGGAAACAAGCCTCCTGGAACTGATTCTGGCTAATCAGCCGTCATCAGCCAGGCTAGCTTGAATCCAGTGGCAAAGTGAGCAAGGGACCCACGTCTGGGCATACCCAGCCAATTTAGGGCGAACAAAGCAAAACCAAAGGCGATGATGGACGGAGTGTTGACAACTACGAACCTCACACCCAGACAACATTTTGTGATTGGGGCTGAGTCAGCCAAAGAGACCATCTCTTTTCTTTACTGCTGCATATGCTACCTACCCAGCCACTATGCCATACTTCTTTCTGGGAACACACCTTGGGGCAAGAAATCACAGACAGACAATGGAAGATTCTCTGGAAAAACATATCGAAACACAATTGTTCTCTAAGCCTCCGTGAGGCCCAATATAAAGCACTGTATGATTGGCACCTATATCCCACAAAATTAAAATAAACCTTTCCCACCACTTCAGACCTTTTTTGGAGAGGCTGCAGGCTCCTAGGCGACATGCGTTACATTTGGTGGGATTGCCAGACAATCCGGTCCTTCTGGGAAGAGAATTTAGCGCAAATCAAAGATGTGCTGGGGTAACCAATCCCAAACACCCTGGATTTTGCTCTCCAGGGTCTACGGGCAGATATCCTGAATTACCAAACAAAAAGTAATTAAGTCACAATGTGGCTCTGCCTGGGGATGGCAAAAGTGGCAATAGCAGCAGTGTGGAGGAGAAAGGAGGCACCAGCCTTGACACAGTGGCATGCACGTCCATGGCAGGCAATCACACTGGAAAGGATGAGTGATATCTTCAGGGATGATTTAGAAAACTTTGGATATGTTTGGGGACCGCTGACTATCCAGGGGTCTCCCGCTCATAACCTGTCCCTCCAGGGTACCAGTTCTTAACAGCGAATGGATCCACACTCAAGGGTACTGATAACAGGTACATTGACCCCTAAAGTACCTGATTAGTGTTTCTATTCTTTTGTTCTATTATTATTTCTCACATGTGTTTATACTAAGTTCTATTAACCCCTTCGCTGTGGCGGGAATTCGCTGGGGGGGGTTGGGGGTCAGCGCGGTGGCGCTGTGCTCATGACGGAGCCACTCCGTCATGAGCCACGGTTGAGCTGTGCTCATGACGGAGTGGTTCCGTCATGACTCCGCCCAGTTGCATTGTCCCCCCGCACAGGCGGGGAAACAGCGCCGCATGGGCGGAGCGGCCGCCAAGGGTCGCGGCATGACGGAACCACTCCGTCATGAGCACACGGCAACCGTGGCTCATGACGGAATGGCTCCGTCATGAGCAGGGGAGGGGTTAATAATGGTATAGGGAGGGACTAAGGACAGGGGAGGGCACTTATATGAGAGGGAAACTTGACTGAGGTTATGGGCTATACTTCAATAGGACTTAAACCTCAGGAAGCACCCTATTTACCGATAAAAGCTGTGTATAGTAATAGCTGTTAGAATGCATAATGCAGGCTACTCAGTTCTATGTATTGCTGCTGATATGAAAAAAATCTACAAAGACAATTTTTGAGGAAAAAAATAGCTCTTTGCCTGCTCTTTGGCCATGTTCATAAACTCTATAGTCAGATTAGTGCTGCTTCATGCATTATTTTATATGTTGAACTTTTAGTCGCATGCCTGGGGCACGTTCATTGGATTAGTGCTTAGAGTAATGTGCAAACTAGCAAGCAAGCAGAGTTCTCAACTTCCTTGTGTTGGGAGACAATTGTCTGGGCGCAGTCTGACTGTCACTAACAGTATGAATCTGGATGAATGACACATAAATTGGTGCAGCAGCGAAACCTAGCGGTCAGTAATCAGACAGGGTGTGGTTAAGGCTGGCAAGATGGCTTGGTGAGTTGAAGTCACATCACTGACATCAGCTCAGAAAATCCTAAATTTGAGACCTGCCAAGTCCCACACAGCCTTCCATCCTTACTGAGTTGGTAAACTGAATGATGAGAAATTGTTTAAAATTCCAACATATGGTCAGAGAAACTGGAATGATGCAATTTTGCAACCTATGTGTCGTACACATACTTATGGATTTGCCACATCATGCGTTATCTGCTGCATAATATGTAGATTTCATTTTTTTTTAAATTGGTTCTAGCTCAACCTGATCAAAAGTTACTAAAAATGCAGCCAATGTGTGTGGTCACTCAGGGGTAGGGCCTTCGCAAAGGTTGACCTGACACTTCTCTGTGGTTTATTGCTATATTTGGTTATTAAACTGGTAATGATGAAGTGGAATCTTTGCCCAGACAATATTAACAAGTGTTACAGGCATTGGCAATGCCAATATGTCTGGCTTGGCTTTAATGGAATGTTGTATAGTAATGCATAGCATTACTATCAAATAGGCCAAACGTAAACATCCATGCAGGTTAATGACTGCCCTCCTCCCACCAGTGCTGCTGCCAGAGAACAGCACCATAAATTATCTAGTTATCTAAGACAATGTTATAGCATTACAATGTCATGTTCAAACAGCTGGATAAATAAAGTAAATTATCACATCTGTGTAAAGGCCAAACACTTTTTTGTGGAAGCACACAATTTCTGCCCAATCAAAGCATGCACTCCTGGCTCCCAACATGTGGCTGGAGTAAAAAACTCTCTCTAGTGATGCTCACATAATTGTCTGGGGACAGCTGTGCTTTCAGGTCAGACCATAAAAATGACAAAATAATGAATACTATCACAACATTTGCCACATTAATCTGCCTTTAGTTGCCGCATAATTTAGTCAACCCTGCCATATAACTTGGGCCTTCCCTGCTGCTTGCCAGCTCTAGGGCCGTACAACCGGTGCAGCCTCACATGGCGCTGACCTTGGGGCTGCCGTGTTTAGAATTAACACAGATTTAACAATGAACCTGTTGCAGAGTTCTTTGCCTGTCCAGCAGTTTTCAAACAAGGATAGAAATGTCATGAAAACTCTCGTGAATAATGTTCCAATTGGAGAGAGATTTGGGTTTTGTCTAATGGCAGTTTCAACTCACAATAAAGTAGTGCAGAGGTTTAATATGCTTGCTGCAAAGAACGTGTATCACGCAAATGAACAAACTGTATTTTATGTGGCTCGATCAGTGGGTTACTGCTTTTGTCACAGAGATCCTTATAGGACAGTGAACTATGAACTGCTATCAAAGGCTCCATGCAAACTGCATGGTATAGGTGAGAACATTATGTTTGTCCCCACTCTTTCATTATCCCAATGTTGCTAAAAAGGTTTCATTGTGGTAGAAATGCTTTCTTATTAGCAAAGTAAACCACTGTGGTACAATTTAATTCCGGAGTTTGTGCTTGTCCAGACCAAACACTCATTTACACATGTATGATTCATTGGCTCTGTATAATATGTGTGATTTAAAGTGCTCTGACACTCTACACTGGTATGAGTAGCGCTATAAAACTGGGGGAGCGGGGTAATAAGGGAATTCAACAAGAAGGAGTTGTTTTTTTTTTGCTGGGGTTTGGGGGGCCAATAAAGATTGCCAGACTGGGCGCCACCAGCCCTGCCCTGGCATATTTCCAGTGGCCCTGCCTACGGTACAGTTCCCATCCTTTAGAAACGACACTGTGTTATGAAGCTCTAAAGTGTATTATTTCTGGATGTGGTCTTGGGGGGCCAGACATACATGTAGTGTTCTGTCTATTCTTGTTCTCGCTCTGGTTTAGAGTGTTATTGCTCTAAGATCGTTCTAGGTTCCATGGTGGGTTGTGGTGCAGAGGCAGTTGGGGGATTAACCTGAGTGGATGTATAAGCTGTTCTCTCTGACGGAATAAACTACCTTTGGAAACCTTCACGAGTCTCCTTCACGGTTACTTCAATACACACTGCTTTTACATTTGCACGTGTTGGTCAGTCAGATTGTGGCATTAGTAGGCACACCGGCACTGCACTGATCCCAAGCATTGAGACCGAACGCGGCACTGGCACGATTCTGGAAGAAGCACAAACACAGATCCAGCTGTGACACCTAGTGGCCATTCTGAGCGTCTGTTCCCACATTGCTTCTAAAAATAATGATATTGAATGGTACAAAACAAGAAAACCTGCCTGTGGGTATGGATGAGGCAGCGAGCTCGCAGGATGCTGCAATAACCTCTAGTGGCTTTGGAACGGATGATCTAGTTGTAAGTAATATTTGCAATTTCTGTTGTATTTTCTAAGAATATTATCTTTATTGTGTCTTGTGATCCTTTGTTGATTGTTACTCTTTAAGATTTTTAGTATTTGACAATATAAGAATTTGCACTTGGTGGCTTGGAATGTGACACTGCCTGAGATCAGGGGGAAAGGACTATCAATCGAACATGACACACCAGCACAAGCTCAGATCTTTCACTCAGGCTCCAGGGTTCAAGAAAACAGGAATCTGTGGAAGATCCTTTACACAAATAGACCCAAAAGCTCTGTATGCACAGAATATATGTATTTCCCTTAGAAGATAACAGAGATCTGTTTTTAATGCATTTTAGGAGACAGTTTATCATCAAATCTTTATTTCGGTAAAGATTACCATAAAAGGCACAGATTCAGAGCATGAATTGCATATATGTCAACATACATCAAAAGATGCACTCCAGTGATAAAATTGTACAATTTTAAAAGATAGCGTTAAATGTAAAAACTCACGAGGATAAAAATAAACACAAAATTAAACTACGGGGGTGTATAGATCTCATTAACCTCATAGATACAAACCATCCCGATACTAAAATATAGGCAAACCTGCAGAGACATTTCCTACATGAGCCAAGTTCGGGTGGAGATGTTTTAAGTACTCTATGTTACATTAGTTGTTATATTATGACAGTATTTCCAACATGGATTCATGGCAATGATGGATATATCGGGGAGATGGATCAGTCAGATCTGTCTATCTGTCTATACAATACAGAACATAAAAAAAATATTGTAAACATTTTTTACAAAGAGAAAAAAACTTAAAAGAATGCTAAACAATATTGCTTGCTCTTTCTATTTTACTGTCAAATATAGCAGCAATAATTTTATAAATATTTAGACACAAATGCTGATCATAGGGTTAGGCCGTGAAGGATTCAACGCCCTTCTTCTAATTGCCCATGCAATTCCCAAATATTTTGCGATAGCACACACAAATAGAGGTCTTGCGTCAGATTTTAGTATACGCAGAGCCACTCTGTGATCTCGAGTGCCAAGTTCTCTACAAACAGGATAGAGCCATCTACTCCTGGGTTTAGTGTATGCTTTGCATGCAAAAAGGAAGTGAGCAATAGATTCTTGTGGAGAGGGACAGCAGGGACAGCCCTTTGGTAATGCTTTGTTAGACAGCCATGAATTTGTAAATGAATTAATAGGCAGGTTGCCAAATCTGAACTGAATATACAATTTTCTATCGGCCGGCACTTTAATAATATCGAGGTAACTTTCAAGGGTGCGGTTGCACTTAATATCGTTAATTTCCTTGATCAGTCTCCCTCGATTGCCGCCTAAAACAGCAGAGTGCTCAACCCCTTCCCAATAGAGGATTTTAATCGGACTTTTAGTGAGGGGTGGTGGAGAACCGATATCGAGTCCCGCTAGACCTAAGTGTGACAGGAGGCATTTTGACGTGCTTAGTCCAACCAATTTTATGCATGGAATCCAGGGCACAAATCTCTTGGAAAGCGGCAACATACACCGATAATTGTGGGGTGGATACCAGCCGATACCAAAACAATAGGGGGCGGAGCTTCACTAAGTCACTTATGGGTTTGATGCCCATGTCTAGCAATAGTGGGCGAGTGTGGGTACTCTGTGGGAGAGAAACCAACTTTTTAAGGAACCTTTTCTCCAGGGATATCAGATTGTTAGATTTTACCATCCCCCAAAGCTCAGCACCATAAACGGCACTGCTCACGACAGGAGACCGTTATCCCCTCCCTAAAAACTATTTGTTGGGTGTCTGCATTGTGATTTCCTTCCTAGGTAAGTAAACATAACTTGCTTTTTCACTTCTTATAAGGGCTGGAGGTATGTGTAAGCACTGCAAGTGCATGGTTAGCCCCAGGGTCAGCAGCACACATTTTGCGAGGGGGTGGTGGCTAGGTGGTAAAGTGTTTTCAGTGTTCCGAGTTTCTGTAAGCGAAGGTACTAGGCTGTAGCTTGGATGTGGTGCTTAGCTTCTGTGTGCTAGAGAGGCAGGTCCCTGAAGGAATGCAGCTCTTTGGTACTTGTTATGTTCTAATGTTATGTTCTAATGTTATCCTTTAAATGTGTTTGCTTATGCCGCTCCCTAGTAACAGGGAATTCTAGATTATTAAACAGAGAGTTACTGAGGAGCCGGCCCATCTAGAGGGCTGGAGAAGGTGCGGTGCTTTGCACCTTATTATTGGTGTTCCAGTGAGGATTAAAACTTTCAAACTACACAACTTGTGGTGAAGGGTGCTGGAACACCACAAAGCCACCTGTGCGAAAGAAGTGATTCTATGAGGATTTGTACCTGCAGTGGAAGCCAGCTTAATTAACACAAAAATACAATTGCAGATTGTCTGTTTAAAGTTTGGTGGAACTTTTTTCATTTTTGGCCCCAAGCTGCGAAAATTGGGAGGCACTAATCAAGCTGCAACTATTTTTACTTTATTGGAAATTTCTGGTCGCAATTATCGATCCTCGTGTTTCTGAAGAATGGTCTCTGTTAGAAACCTTCAGAGGCATTTATCCAGCCTTGGGTTTCTAAGGGTGTTCTCCATGATATTGAATATTTCCTTGTTATGGCCATTGGAGGCAAGCAGTGAGCCATTTGCGCTGCCATACCGCCCTGGGTTTTATTTGAATCTGGTGCGTTCTAGCTTCAGCAACTTTCTTCTTCGTCAACCTTTTGGTGACGTAGCCAGGTTATTAGGAACGTGAATGCAATGGGAATTACTGAGACGGCGCAAGCTTCCGTCTCCTAGCAACAGTATTTCCTGTGACGACAACGTTCATGCGTTGCTCTTCACGTCTCCTAGTAACTACAATTGTTGTTGTCGTGCTTCGTCGCAATTTGTTTCAATCCCACTTTGGTGTGCAGTGCTCAATTTGAGAGATCACTGACACACACAGCTTTCCATGAAGTATTTCTTTTATGTGAATTATAGCATGCAGTGAGTATTATGAACTTCTCTGATGTGCATAGCCTATATGTAGTGACCTGCGTTGTATGTATCTGGTTACTTACTCCATAGCTGCTCAGCCAGTGTGAATGTGATGCATGGACTGTTGGTGTGAGAGTCTTGAATGGAATGCTTGGGTGCCTGGATGCTTGAGTGTGTGAGTTGGAGTATGGGATGGGCAGCAGGAAGACTGCTCCTGGTGGGGCTGCATCTCTACTACCTATCTACATGTAACTGGTCTCAATAAATCTACCTGAAACTACATCCTGACTGTGGACTTCATCACTACAGATTTTTGGCGACGATTCTTGAAACAAAACTACGTGTGTTTTTAAAACGGACTCTGAAACAAGAAATCTCGTAAGGAAACCAACAGAAACTTAGAAGAAAACCTCCAGTCTGAAGTACAAGGCGTGCCAGCCCCACCAGTGTCCTTTTCACCAGACAGCCCCTGCCTGCTTGTACTTCTTTGAGCTAAAGGATTGCCTATTCCTGCTTCTGTGACATCTTGTGTGATCCTGAGCACTTATCAATGAACATCCCAGCCTGGACAAACTTCATTGGTCTACTTAAATGACTTTTCCAAGTGGATAGCTTGTGTGATCATGAGCACTGTCTTCTGTGCACTTTCTTCTGTGACAACTTGTGTGATCTTGAGCATTTTACCCTGCTCTTCGCCAGTCTTCCTCACACTGCGTGACCCCAGCACAAGTGTGGAGCGATCACAAGGAAATCCTAAAACAGCGGCACAAGTTTTCATTCTACATTCCTGCTACTATGACAACTTGTGTGATCCTCAGCATGACAGCTTGTGTGATCCTGAGCACTACATCCGTGTCTCTTTCACCAGTCAGCCCCAGCCTGCGCGTACTTCACTGGGCTCAAGGATTGGGAATGATTGCTGCACACTGTGTTTTCGTGTTTGTGGTAATCTGGATCTGGAAAAGTTTACAGAGAAAGTTTTGTTTGCTGCAAGATCTTGCAAGACAATTGCTGTGTACTCTCTTGTGGGAAGGAGTAAACGCGTGGCCTCTTTATCAATCCATGAAGTTTGTGGTTTTCAATACCATCAAAAGTACCATCATGTGGCACCCCTCATTGTACAGCTTTTGGCTGGTGCGTAGAGAAACGTTTAGTATTAAACCCACCCTTACGGAATGCCGGCCCGTTTGGATATGGGTGATTTGTGTGGTCGAAGGTATTTGAGACACCGTGAGCAGATGGTAAATGTATTATTCATTTTTGCCTATCTAGCAAAATGACGTTGCTGCTGTGAAGCAGTTGAAACAGTTTTTTGATGTCGCTTAAATTACAAACTGTGTGCACGCATCTTACCTGGTTTGTGTTCTCACGTCTTGCCGCAGTTTTCTTCAGTGACGTTTTGGTGATGTGATCAACTTTCGCTGCTGTGGGACGCCCAGCTGCACAGACTTGCTGTGAGCCATCCAGGCCAGTGTCATCAACGAGCTGCCATCTTTTTGTGGTGGCAAGCGTGGATACTGTGGAAATCTTCAATGTTTGTCATGTTTCCTAAGGAACGCCGGCACATCCGCTACCCAGGATTTATTTTTTAAAGCAGCGCAGATGACAATTAGGCATGCAACATCATGGCACAAGTCTGGGAAGCATGTTCATCCAGCGCTTCTTGTGTTTTTTCTTCAAGAAGCTTTTCAAACTTATACTAGCGCACTACTACCTCTCATGTTTGGATAACCTACTGCTATAACTTTTCCAAGAAGATTGTGCCTTCTATGTACACCAACACACACACCATCCTTAGGGAAACAGAGCGTGTCATCTCTCCTACTGATCTATGGTGACACGAACACCAGTTGTATCTATTACATGTATATTGGGGTCTGGTGTGTTGTTGTCTAGTTGACACACACACGTTATTATTATGTTCCTGTCTCTGCAAATTTTGAAAGGTGCTTATGTTCATCTTCACTTGTCCACAATGTATGTCTAATTTTCTGACTCTGGCAAGTGTTTTTTTTTTTGGGTCATGCACTGTTCTTTCAAAGCAATGTTATATGTTTTTCAGGTCCTCTGTCCTCATAGCTCTCTCTATGGGTTGTTCCCATAAAGTGCATGTTACATTAGGAGCAGTTAGTTGGATTTTAGTCCCATGTTTTGTTTTGCTCACACTATTAACCTCCAAATAAGGTTTCTAATGGGTACAAGTCCCATGCCTTTGTGGTGGGTGTTAGTTCCATTTATGCTGTTCAATTGGGAACAAGTCCCATGTTTTTGTAAGGGGTTTTGGTAGCTTTTACGCAGTTTGTAGTGGGTTTTAGTCCCATCTATGTGGTTCCAATGGGTACGAGTCCCATGTGTTACATTGTAGTGGGTTTTAGTTCCACCTAAGCAGTATGTAGTGTGTTTTAGTCCCATCTACGTGGTTCCAATGGGTACGAGTCCCATGTGTTACATTGTTCTGTGCACGTATCTAACCTTCACACAACGGGTTCTTATGGGTACAAGTCCCATGTGTCTTTGTGTTCTGTGCACATAGCTAACCTCCCCACAGGGGTTCTATTGGGTACGAGTTCCATGTGTGAAATTGTATGTTCACACTACCCTCCAAATGGGGTATCTAATGGGTTTTTAGTCCCATGTGTTTTATTGTTCTTTACGCTTTTCTAACCTTCATTTAGAGGTTCTAATGGGTTTGAGTGCCATGTGTATCATTGTATGTGCGTATTTGTGCATACTCGTTGGTTGTCTCCTCCTAGGCCTGTTTAGCTGTATGGTTAGTAGTCAACATTTCTTTCCCCTTAACCATTTCTTTGGTTGTTCTTGTTTGATGTAGATGTTCCATGTTTCTGGTCTATTTATTCACCTGTATGTTGGGGAAAGACAGTTTGGGTGTTCGTCACCAATTTCTATTGTTTTCTTTTAAACATTTATTGGAGGATGATGGGTGGGTAATTTATACATTATGTATATTTATCTTTGCATCTCCTCTAGATTGTTTATTCTTATTGCATGTACTTTTTGTACATCACATGCATATTTTATCTGTATTTTCTTTCCATTTTCCTTGTACTTCGGTCTTAACCTTTTATTTCATTTTCTCTTGTACTTACTCTTGCTTACTCTCTGGTGCTTTTTCATCCTTGCTCATGCTTGATTTTCTTGGTATCTGTGCTATGTTCCCTTCACATTTGGGTTAATTCTTTTCTTGCTTTTTTCTCAACTTTTCAATTTTTCTATTTCCTGGGTTTCTCCTTGTTTGAACCTTCCTCTTCTTGGAGGCTGCTATTTTTTTGTTTGGTAGAAGAAGGGAAGGTATGTAGTGACCTGTGTTGTATGTATCCGGTTACTTACTCCTTAGCTGCTCAGCCAGTGTGAATGTGATGCATAGAATGTTGGTGTGAGAGTCTTGACTGGAATGCTTGGGTGCCTGAGTCTGTGAGTTGGAGTATGGGCTGGGCAGCAGGAAGACTGCTCCTGATGGGGCTGCATCTCTACTACCTATCTACATGTAACTGGTCTCAATAAATCTACCTGAAACTACATCCTGGCTGTGGACTTCCTCACTACACTATATTGGAAAGCTGAGCTGTAGAGTGTCAGCGACTTTGGTAAAGTTCGCTGCTGGGCACAGCCTGTATTCGAAAACTGTGTAGGAGCGTGTTTGCCTTTCTGGTGAGAAATCGTTGATGCACACAGCTGGTTATTAAGACTCTTGAGATACTTTACAAATGCACATAATGTTACTTATTTATTCACTGATATGCATAGCTGTCAGTAATTATTAGAGTGTTCTATATTTTAATGGTAGCATTTATACATTACCTTTATTTTAATCTGCACTGTTGACTGCTCTGTTGAGTTGTTTTCACTGTTGGGTGGTGAGTGTAGACATAACAATGAGCACCCACCCCTACCCAAGCATTTTGGCCTGCTGGGAGGAACTGTGTATGAAATGACTTGACTGGCAGTCTTATTTCAAAAATTACCTAGACACTATTAATTTTGATGGGAAAATGAAACCAGAACAAAAAAACGTATATTCTTACCTATGGGTTTGAAAGTATTTGAGAATTTTCCAAAGACTTTGAGTGTTGATGATATCAATGTCTTTGATGCAGCCATGGCTGCATTTGATAAGTATTTTGCACCTAAATTGTGAATCTGCATTATCAGATACAAATTCTTCAAAAGTAAGCAAGGTGTGAATGAGAGTGTGGATGACTATGCGGCAGCTTTGCACAAGCTTTTACTTGAATGTAAATTATGAGGTCTACAAGAGCAAATAATTTGTGATCAAGTTGTAATGCATATTAAAGACACTGCAATCCAAGAAAGACTATGGATTAACGGTGTGCAGAATTGCAGGACAATTTGGCCATAGTAAGGAGAGCGGAGATGTCTAGCCTAGTATAAAGGAAGTCAAGGGTGAAATTGGGGATGAGGTAGTAAGCAAAATCAAGGGTAAAGAAAGAAATAGTATGTCAGAAAAAGAACCAGTGATAGGGAATAAAAGAAGTTTTTAAGTGCTATCACTGTAACAGCAAGTTGCATTTGGCGCACAGTAAATCGTGCCCTGCGCTCAAATTGAAATGTGACAATTGTGAAAAAATCAGTCCAATCCAATAAACTTTATTTGATCTACTTAATAATCATAGATCCTAAAAGTGTACACATTAAAAAAGAAATAAGCATTCTTTAAAAAGAGAATGGATAAAAATCGGCAATTTAGAAGACCCATAACAGCCCTTGCACCATGACCTTCCATTTATACAATACACAGAAATTCAAAATTTGATGTTGGTGCTATATACTGTAAATGTAATAGTCAATCATGAGACAATCATCCATCTAACTAATAATTAATTAACAAATAGATAAAAATTAGTTAAAAGTGATATGTCTACATTGCAGGACAGGATGGCTTCTACATATATTTTGTCATGGTAAGTCTAAATCACATGGATTTTTCCACATTACCATTGTAAGCTCAGGTAAGGAAATGGCTTAGTTTTGCACATTTCTCCCTTATAGAAGACGTCTCCTGCACAAACAGGTCCACAAAAAAGAGGCTACGCAGAGACAGACATAAGGGTCATGGAACTTCTTCAAGAACAGCAAGGCAATACGACATTGATTAAAATTGTGCCGCCTTAAAAGTGGTAAAAGATATCTAGGTCTCTGTTTTTATAAAAGTTACAAAAGAAAAGAAGATGAGGATCACGTTGCACTTATAAATTGTCACATGGACATGGAATCAGCTCATTTAGGCAGTACGTTTTTGCTGGAAAGCCCAACATCAGAGGGATTAAACTGGTAAGAAATCTTAGAAGGACAAACCTATGCTGTAAATTTCTTACACCCATCAAATACGAATATTCACCCTCCGTTAAGGGGGGATGTGATAGCACAATTTCACAGATGTTTTTGCACGTGAATTTCTTCCCTGACATTAGCTGCCTTAGCTAGATATAATGCTTAAAGTTTCTTTTCAGGGAATTTGGTACAAGAACTCTGGTTTGTAAACAGTTCTGGTACGCCTAACGACTGCAACGTTGATTTGAGATATTGTAACCAAGCAATTTTATGTGCCTTGTCTAATAATAAACAATTTTGTGTTATGGCCTGGTTAAGATCCACTGTGTTTCTTTTCCTGAGTGTCACAGCATGATCGTGGCAAGTCTCACTATGTCCGTTATAATAGGTGGCAGTCATAATTAGAAAACGAGACAGGAAGCGAGGCGATCCTCTTTAAAAAAGCTGTCCTCTATCTACTGGAGGAATCTACTGGAGCCCTTCACCACAGCCCTACCCCATATGTTGTGGCCAAAATAGTTTTTGCATCATAAATATCTTTTATCCTCTCTATAGGTTTGGTTCCAAGTTTCTTAATGAAACTAGAACTTGCAACCAACGTTCTTTCCTTGGTTAGTGCCCTACAACCCACCATGTGCAACCAAGTTTGTTTACTATCAAATAAAACTCCCAAGGAGGAGAAAGTCTCCTCTACTACTAGTTTCCTAGTCCCAATGAGAAAAGATGGAATCCATTTGGGAGGGAGCGCTCTTGACACCATGACAAAAAATTTGGACTCATTAACCTTAAAGTCCAGGGATGACATGTAACCCACCTAGTTGTTTATTAGGCTACTCCTGTCCTGCCTATTAGGACTGCATCATCTGCATTGGCCAGGATCGGAAGTAGGGCTGGAGGGTAGGATGGAACATCTACCGCAGATCCTGTTAGGGCGGCTTCTACTCCATTTGTGTATGGCGAAAACAAAAATGGGGCAAGGACACAGCCTTGTCTGACTCCTCTCTGGATTTTAAAGGGTCTTGTGCATTCACCATCCCTTCCACAACAGACACACGACGTTGCCTGTGAGTACATTTCCTGAATTAGATTGATCAACTGGGGATCAATGCCCATCTCCAACATTATGGACCATAACTTCACAAGGCTTATGCAGTCGAAAGCTGCCGTTAAGTCCATAAAAGCCATGTAAGTGTGCCGTCCATTTGCTACGGTATACTTGACGATGGTCAAGCTTAGGTTCAGGCATTAATCAAAGGTGCCTTTACCCTTCTGAAAGCCATACTGGGTTGGCAACCAAATATTTTTTTCTCTCGCCCAGTCCTCTAGCCTATTTAATAGGACACAACCCAACAATTTACCAGTACAGTCCAGAAGGGAAATTGGCCGATAATTTTGAGGGTTAGATTTGTCACCCTTTTTATGTTTGGGAACAATAATACTTGATTTCCATGATGGGAGTGGTCCCTTCTTAGAAATATCTTTAAATATAATATTTAGCAATGAGGCCCACAACTCTTGGTGTTCTAGAAAGAAATCTATAGGGACCTCATCTGGGGCTGGAGCTTTAGCACAGCTACACTTGGCCAGTGCAATTCTCGCCTCCTCAAAATTAAAAAGGTAAGGGTTGCTCGAAAGTTCCATAAGGTCAAGTGAGTCGCCACTTGAGGCAATCTTACTCCCAAAAATGCCTTCAAAATGCACTGCCCATGTGTCTTCATTTATGTGATTATCCAAGGTTTAGTCTTTGTTATTCTTAAAGTAAGGAGCTTTTACAACTTTCCAAAATTCACTGCTATTGTTGGAAGATGCTGCCTTGGTCAGCTCTTCTTCTCAGGCTTCCTCAATCATCTCTACTTCCCTGTTCTTCCTAGTTTTTTTTATAGATCTTACGTGAATATTTAATCTGTTGCTGATCTCTGGAGGATGCTGTGAGAGCCCTGCGTGGATCTTGTAAAGCCTGGTTACAGGCCTCATCAAACCAACCAGTTTCCCACCTCTCCTTAGTGGAATTAGGCCGATTCAGGGACAGTTTAGTTTCCTCAAGTAATTCTAGGAAATTTGGGATCAGGGTGTCTGATCCTGCGTTAGGATCTAAACAATTCATAACCACATCCAACTTGTTGGCTACGACCTGGTGGATAGCTCTCTTTATGTCTATATTGTCCCATTTCAGCTGATACCCATTCTGTCTTGCTAGAATTGGTCTTGGTATCTTTTTTGTCTGCCTAAGATAAACTCTGCCTCCAGATAGCTCGAAGAACAGTATTGCTTGGTCGCTAAAGGTGGAAGGTATGGTATCGGTATGGAGAAAGTTTCCATGAGAATGGGCGGCGACATCTATAAAGTCGATTCTCGACTCATAATTACCTCGGAAAAAAGATTTTTCGGGTCCGCCTACTACTGTGTTTATTGCAGACTTCTAGGTTCCAAGAAGTTAGCAGCCTATTTAGGGTATTCCCATGGTCATTGTGCATAAAGTGCACCACTGGGCCCCCCTCAGTGTCTCCTACCCTGCAAACAGGTTCCAATGAGTGGAAGCAAGGTTGGGCATTAAAGTCCCCTACCCACAGAATGTTAAGTTCCTTTGATGGTAATACCCTTATGAGTTTTAACAAATCCCTTTCCAGCAAATCTACAGTTGAGGCCATACTCCCACCGAAATTATTATTATAATAATTTATCTTTAATCATATTTGCGCACTTTCTCCTCTAAAGGCTAAAAAATGAAATTTGGGGGAAGAGTGTTCAAATGTTATGATCTTAATATTTAAGGTGTTGGAAATGAAAGTGAGCAAGCCCCCTTTAGCTCTACCAGATGCGAAAGAAACTGCTGTGGATTGATAAGATCGATGGCCGTTAATGGATATTGGGTTTGTGGCCCATGTCTCCTGGCAACGTATACTATCTCTGCTCTGCAATGCCAATGCCCATTCCGGTAAGGACTGCTTAGTAGCAATACCCACACAATTCCATGTGGCTATCTGCACCACTCGCTTTTGATGGCCCGTCCTACCCACAGAGGGCAATGCTCTGAAATTGCTTAGCTGCTCATGAACACAGGTAACGTTACCAATACCACCCCCTTAGGGAATTGTGCTTGGCTCATAAGCGCCATTAGTTTCTGGGTTATTGCTATCCCCTTTGTGCTACTTGTAGCACCAATTTCACCCCCCTTGAGTAGTCAATCACAAGACTCTAAATCAACCAAGGGGCCTTAGTGATTCGATAACTCATACATTGCCTCCTCTCTATGATGGCTGGTAAGGTCATGTATCACAGGCATGGATGGGCATAAATATAGGATTGGGGCTCTCAGATTATAAGGTTGCTGGTGCAATCGTGGAGAGGGTCTATAGAATTTTGCAAACAGAAATACAGTAATCTGTGTGGTAAACAAGGGAGGATTTGTACAAGCCCCCAGCAAGTCTCTTACCACAAACTGATTGTTAAAATTGACAACCACACAATCACCATTTGTTGTTTTAGCCGAGTGGCCTACCCATCCTACCCTCCGTACCATATGATATGCACATCCAATCTGATGCCCAGTGGGCCAAAACCTTTAGCGTGGGTACTGAGCCAGTGCAGGACTTTGCCATTAATTGGTCCTTGGACTCCCTCTGGCCCTTGGTCTATGAGGGTACGCTAACTAAAACCAGGAGGTATGGGAGAGCTGCTGGGAGAGATCTAAAATGTGAGACTGCTTTATACCAGCAAGCCAGGGCTCTAGGCTCTGTGTGGTCTCTGCCACCAGTCTCTCTCTCAGTCCTATTATTTGTGGGTTACTCTGTGTTCTCTGCACTCCCTGTGCGCCGTTGGAGGTAGTACTAGTGTTACCCTGAATGCTACTATTTTTGTGTGCCTACGTCATAAATAATAGGTGGTATTGGGGCTGTATGATGGGAGGTGTTTAATGGCATCGGGGGGCCTAATAGGTTGATGTGATTTTTTCTGTTTGATCCCTCCTTGTTCCCCCTATCCACAATCACCAGTGTCCCTGGAGTTTGTCCAGATATAGGAGGCTGGTCCACCATCAGCAAATCCCATCCAATAAGGCCCCCTTTGATAAGAAAATCTAGTTTCTCCTCAATCCTCCCCATTCTGTTATTCAGTGGTTCAAACAGACTATGGACCACTTTCTCCAGTTTTACAAAAATATCCCCACTAAGTCCCTCCCTGGAGTCTATTCCCAGGTGTGATGGTACTGCAACTGTAGGTTCTTGAACAGTTTTATTCACTCTTGAAGCCCTCAGGGAATTTGGTTTCTGTTTCCCTCAAGGCTTCTTTCTTTTGACAACCGGTTCAACTGCAGAGTCATTAGATGCTGGAGTGTCAGATTGGGATAGTAAATTGGGTGATGCAGGCACAGAACACTGGGATTGGGGGTGACCCATGACTCAACACCCTCAGGTACTATCGGCTGTGCAGATGAGAGAGATTGCAACAGGGGGCCATTTCTCCTTTCTTTTTCCAGGGAAAGATGTCACTCCGTGACCTCAATTTCCTTGGATAGAACTTTGTAGCTCTAGCCAGGAAGCAGTCTAGGGTGTTTACTATCTTCCCCCGGTTATTTGCGCTGCAGCTTTATGCTTACCCGTTATGTTAATGTCCACTGTCTCTGGAGTGTAGCTGGTCTTTCAGAGTCTTCGTCCCAGGATTGCACCTTGGAGGGGGGCCCAGGCCAGACTGTTCCGGCCTCCAACGGGCCGTGGATGGGCCTGCATTTGGCCTGGGCTTGGCACGGGCACATTCCCGTATGCGCCTCATGCCGCTGGAACATGGCGCGCTTTTGAGTGTGCAAGGCATTAGAGGGAGTCGGGAGTTGTAGTCCTCCCCAGCAGAAACTGTCTCGGCTTCTTCCCGGCTTCACACAACCTCCAGAAGGCTTCTGGCGAGCGGCAACAGCTGCCAGGGGAACACATCGCACTTTTGAGTGCACGAGGCACCAGAGGGAGTCAGGAGTTGTAGTCCTCCCCAGCGGAAACTGTCTCGGCTTCTCCCCAGCTACATACAACCTCCAGCAGGTTTCTGGCAAGTTGCTAGATGTCACTTGAGCAGTGCTTATGAGATAAATTATGATTTGGAGACAGGTTTTTGACTTTTACAACATTGACCTTCGATGTGCAACACACGAGCCCGACTAAAGGTTAAGCCCTGACAAAATCAGTCATTATACTAAAGTTTGTGTGTAGAGAACAGGGAGGACTCAGAGGTAGAAGAGTGTGTCAATAGGGTGTTTAGCACAAAAGAGTCATTGGTATTGAATGTGAAAGATGATGATAAATTGTAAAATAAACTTATTTGCTTAATGAGAATTGGAGGGGTGGAAATCCATATGTATGCTGATTCAGGTTCTCCTTATACTATTGTTAGAGAGGTGGTATGGAAAACCAAATTTGTGAACTACATTGGAGAGAAATAACTTCCAAAATGTTAGACCGGAAGGCTTTTCTGGTCAAAGGATTGAGATGTTAGGGTACAGGTCATTACTCTTCAGATTTAAGAATAGTGAAAGTCAAGGGAAGTTGTATATTGCTAGGAGAGGACCATCTGTATTGGGATGGCATGATCAGGGCACCCTTGAAATTAAGTTAAATCCCAATTTCTCTGAACCTGTAACGGTGGTAGATGATGGATAAGAAATAGGCAAGGCTTAGTTGGAGGAATTTAAAAATGTGTTTTCAGGGAAAATTGGGAATCTCACGAATTTTGCACATTGCATTGTTCTTAAAGAGATGTCACAATCTGACTTTCGCAAAACAAGGAATATTCCTGTATTGTTAAGAGATGAAGTACAGAAAGAACTTGACAAATTATTAAATGTGGGTCTCATAAAAGAAAATAGAGGCATCTGACTGGAAGTATCTGGTTGGGATCGCCAGGCGCAGCAATTGCAAGATTAGGCTACGCATCGACTAATGCTATCTCAACATCAATGTTGTAATAGACAAACTTCCATTGCCTACAATCTCTGAGATGCGGGCTTTGTGGATGGTGAGGTTAGTTTACATCTTTGGATCTATCTGCAGCATAGCATGAAATTTCCCTACAAAAGGACAGTAAGAAATACACTGCATTCATCACGCCATGGGATGTTTTTAGTAGAAAAGAATGCGCTTTGGGTTGGCCTCTGTTGCTGCAGTTTTTCAGAGATTAATGCATCAACTTCTAGGCAAGGTGAAAATGTAAAATGCTTCCAAGATGACATTTTGGTATATGGAAAATCTAAACATGACCTTGAATAGTGTGTTAGAGATTCTTAATGACAGGAATCTTACTGTTGAATTTTCTAAATGCAAAGTCGCGAAGAGTTCCAGTTCATATCTAGGCCATGTTTTGAGGGAGAAGTGAATCTCCCCCAAACCAGAATTAATTGAGGCCATTAGTAAAGCTAGCAAAGAGGGATTAAGATCCTTTATGGATCTAATGGAGCTTTATGCCAAGTTTGTAAAAGGGATTTCCAGAATAATTTACAATGAGAGGCAATTATTAAAAAACAAGTGTAAATTTTGTTGGACTCTAGTGTGCCAACAAGAATTTGAGGCAATTAAAAGTGCTACTGCTATTGCTCCAGCCCATAAAAATATTGATCCGGATCTTGAAAATGTTGGTACTGTTGATGCAAGTAACAAAGGGCTGGGGGGACAGTTGCCACAAAGGGATGCCAAGGTACAAGAAACAATCATTGCTTTTGCCTCAAGAGTCTTGTCACCTACTAAAGAAAGGTTTTCTGGTATAGAAATGGAAACATTGGCATGCGTATGGGCATTGGAAAATGTTTGACCTTTCACATGGGGTAAGGCATGTGTTGTGAGGACCAATCACAAACCCCTCATTAAATTGTTGAGCACCGAAGGCATGTTGAGAGCTTCAATGAGAATCAGAAGAATGTCAATGAGTCTCCAGGCAAAAGTAATTTTACAGCTGATTTTTTTGTCTATGATGCCTTCGGACATAAAGGAATGCGAAGACTCTGAATGGAAGGATTTTAGGATAGTTTACATTTTAGATCAAAGATTAGCTTGAATTAAGAAAGAAGAATGGATTGAGGAATGCGTTATTGATCCCATATTGCTGAAATTGGTGGAGTACACTAGCTAAGGTTAGCCAAATAAATTTGAACTAACTGTAAATCTGAAACATTATTGGGAAGTAAAAGGTGAACTGGCGGTTGAAGATAACATAATAAGAAGATGAGAAAAAGTAGTTCCTCCAAATAGTTTAAAGGAAAACTGGTCAATCTGTGCCATGAAGCACACGCTGGAATTGTTAAGACTAAACAAAAAGTACAAAAGTGGTTTTGGGGGCCTTGATTAGACTTGTTTGTGGAAAGAAGGGTGAGGGATTGTTTTGCCTGTGCCAATGCTGATAAATCCCTAAGAACATTAAAACCCAGTCTGTGTTAGCCCATTGTTCTGCATGGTCCATGGGAAACCGAGGCTATAGATATCATGGGTCCCATAGGAGAGAGACAAAAGTACTTCATTGATACATTTCCGAGATGGCCTACCATTAAAATTGTGGAAAGGGTTGATTCTGATGCTGTTGTGAGGTTTTTAGATTAGGTTTTCCTTAGTGAGGGCCTGATAGAGATCAGGGTGTGTATAATATTCCCACTACCACAGATAGAGTAATCTCACAGTTACACGCACATACATTCATCATACGCTAGGGCCCATTTCACTAACATACGCTCAAATACCCTACCAGCAGCAATAAACCTGTGGAAAGAAAACTCCTAATCACCCTGCATCTATATCAGGTCGATAAGATCTGGTTATTGAGACTGTCCATAAACATAATCTATACAACCTATACGAATAATCAAAATATAATACACAATAATTGACAAGAAATAATATCCAACACCATGTTCAAGTTATATTGCTTTATCTAAAATTAGTCAAATGAAAATCAAGCAGCATAAATCATTTTTCTCATAGTTACCTATTCTAGCTAAATGTCAGAACGGGTCAGGACAAGTCACTCGGTAAAGTCTCTCAAGACGAAGTCCCTTCAGCATCAATCCTCAGCAACGCAGATTCGGTACGCGGCAAAGGCAAATGGCAAGACCCTCTCTAGGCTAACAATTCTTATACTAAATCAAACAAAGGAAAGATACAAAGAAAAGTTGTAATGTCCGCTGGACCGCTGAGCAGAGCGAGAAGGAAAGGATGTAGCATTGCAACATTCAAAAATCTCCGCTCAGGAAAAATCACAAAATAAAGACTACGGAACAGGAACCAAGAATTTCAAATGTATCTGTTAGTTCTACTTCTCCTCGGCAATGAGATCAATGCTCAGAGTCTTTCTCTAAGGCTCCTTTGTTTTCCCAAGGCTGCCAAGGACGTTCCATTTCACTCGAAGATTACCCCGGCTGCTGATGTCCTCATGGAAAATTTCACAATGCAAGCAAGGACTGTGGTCAGCTGACTTCAGGACCATTTTCAGCAGGGCTCTCTTCCATCACAATTTTCTATTCTCAACTCGAGGCCAGGCTTACAAAATCGGCCATCTTTAACTAGGCCGCCATAGGCCACAATAGACCATCTTAATGAAAAGAAACAAAAACAACGTTACCACAGCATAGTGATTAAACAGTGTTAACCCCACTAATACCCTTATGTGTATGCATCTATCTAGCACTTTCAACATAGAAAAGCATTAATTCGGAAAGCGTTTTGTGCTCAAAAATAAACAGCACATAGCAACGTTTAAACATGAAAACACGCACGTTATTTTTAAACAGCACATTTATGCGCACCCACGTGTAACTCTCTCTTGTTAGGACAAACGGATTGATTAATATAAACGCACTTGCACAAGACAAATAATTAATTGCTAGTAATTAATAAAATTAATATGACAAATAGACATGCCAGAGCTTCAAAAACCAGCGAATTTTCAAACAGAAAACTCTGCTCCAGCAATCCCCCCTTTGGTGATTTTATCACCAAATAAACCCAAAAAAAAAATTAGTGAAAATTTAGTCCCATTTTAGGAGAAATCGGAAATGTCGTTTTCCCCTTACACAACATTACACACCAGTCACTCTTTCATCATCCCTTTTTGTCTCTAAGTAAACACTCTCCCTCAATTCTTCTAATTCAATTTCTTGAGGTTCTCTTTTCAACCTCTTGTTTTTCTTTTCTTTATTCAATTTCTTCCTCCCTCCCCTGTTTTTACAACACACACACACCAATCTTATTATCAATAAAGCAACAATTATACAAGATAAAGGAAACAATATTCTACCTATAATAGTACTACCTATTTTTGCAATAAAATCCTTAACAGCTATCATTTTATTAGCTATTTTAGTCCATAAATTCTCAGCTTCAAGTGGTACTAATTCTTCATGCAAATCAGTAATATTTTTGATATAGACCTTCAGGTCTTTGCTTTCGTCTGGAATGTAAGTGCAACAATGTTGAACTTTTAGCATTCCACAGACTCCACCCTCCTTGGCCAATAGAATATCAAGGGCAAGTCGATTTTGCATAGACATGGCACGTACGGCACTTAATTCCGTATTCACCAAAAGAAACCCTCCAGCGGTATTTGTCGATAAGCGATCAACCACTGTAGACAGTTTCCGAATTCCATAAGCATTCAAAGAAATTCCCACTGCTGGAATCAAAACCCCAAAAATGTCACCCACTATTTCAGACCAAGTTTCTCTCTTAAAACGCATTAGTAAATTAATATGTTCTACATCTGTTATTTTATCTATATGAAAAATCTTTGGAAAAACCAGGCCCACATAACACGTGCCATACCAATGGTCAGGCAACTTGTAATAAGCCTTGTTCCCACAAACATAATATACTCCTGGAAAAATTGTATCTTCTCCACCTCTGAAACCCCAACCTGTTGCAATGAAGTATGTATCATGGCACTCACTAGTCCCAACAAAATATGTATCATATTGGGATTTCCTTCTTGTAATGCAAAGTTTACCTTTCTGTGATGCATCTAAAGCTAAAGTTGGACTAGCCCCATTCTTCAACTCTTTTCCCATCTCAATGTCCCAAATTGTCTCACTCACTTTATATTTTCCCGCTTTCTCCTGCATGTTCAATCTCCTTTCTTCTACCATATCCAGGAAAGCTTTCTCCTCTCCTTTCAAACTGCAAGTTAAATTATTCTTAAAAATGTAATCTAATGTTAATCCTTTTTCTTCAATAAAAATTTCACCAAAAGTGTTAGCTTCTTTAGCTGGATTCAGCTCTTTGTTCATTGGCAAGTGCCCAAAAATACTATCTCTGTTAGACATCTTATAATCTATTTTCCCTAACAAATAAAAAACACTACTTAAAATACTACAAGAAATACCATATGTAGCTGGTAAATGATGATAAGTAACACCCTCTGAAACAGATGCAGGTAATTGCATACAGACGTAGCAATCCCTTACTTCCATTGTTTTCACATATTCATATAATAATTTTGAAAAAACATTACTAGAAAAGTTATTAATTGACCTATCTTTGTGTATGTAAGTATTACTAATTCTAATTGGAACTACTTTTTGCGAATTCCTCTAAACATTTGTCACATTCTCTGTATGCATCTCAAACTCTACTTTAAAAGTAACTAATAAAACTAAAACACCCCATAGAAGCATTAATAATCCAGTACAGCAGCAGCACATTTTACACCACCTTTTAAAGAAGGCACATCTATTTCTATTATCCTCTATGTTAGCCATTTTACTACTTTAGTTTAGCCTCTACTACTCCACTACTGTTGGAACTCTCCAATTCTTCAGCAATTCTTCAGCTTTCAGTTTTTCCAAATGATCTTTTCGTTCACTTAATCCAAGTGAATCCTCCTTTATTCAGTTTGGATATTTGTCATTCTTCACTTCAATTTCTTCAACATCAAATTGTATTAGATCTCCAACATCAAAATCCTCAGTACTCGACTCTTCTCCAATGTCAGTCAAGAGTACTTTCAGAATTTCACCAGTATCTTCCTCAACCACTTCTCTCAAGATCTCTTCCGGATTATCTCGAGTCACTGTTTCTTCTTTTCCTCCTTCAGACAGTGCCACCTAAGACCATTCCGGTGATCTGTACTTTTGGTTGGGTCTTCTTACTCTTTTTATTTCCACTGGTTCTTTTGACTCCTTTGATTCTTCTCCTTCAGCTTTTGAACTTTGACTCGAAACTTCATTCACTTGTTCAGCTTTCGATGTACTTGCTCTTATTATTTTGTATCTCAGCCTCTTAACTCTGTTGTTAGGCCAACGATCTCCTCTTAACACCTTTTTCGGCTTTATTTCTTTATTACTTCTTTCTCCAATCCAAGTTCTCTTTCTCAGAACTCGACCTTCGGTTTGTTCATTCTCATCATCCAATTCTGTTTCAAGTGCCTCTTGTTTCCGTTTTCTAGCAGCTTTCTTCTTTTCCACAGATTTTTTCACCACTGTTTGAGATCTCCCTACTTTTGTCCCTCCTCGAGTCTCCGACACGCAATCTTCTTGCTGTCTACTTGTCCCTTCACCTGGCTCATCAAGAATGTTCCCTACACCTCCTCGGGGGTCTTCCGCAATCTGTCCCTCTCTATCTTCTTCTGACCCTACTTCTTCAAGAATAATCTCAAGTGGTTCTTCAATCTCCTCTTCTTCTGATTCAGGAGTAGTCTCTGTGAAATTTCTCTTTTCTTTTCTTTTTCCTTCACTGCTTTTTGAAACTTCAGGCTCTCATACAGAATTTGATCTCTTCTCTGATACTCGCAGTGGTTCATTCGAAGCTTTTCCTACTTCTTTCCCCACTGATTCTGTATCTTCATCATCACTGGAATCTGACTCTTCAAAATACTCTTTACCAGTCCCTTCTTTTGGGTTTGGAACTCTCAGAGTATGACTTGCATGTACCCAGTGTCTCACTCCAGCACACTTTACTGCAGTCGTCGTAGTCAGAATAACTTGTCTTGGCCTTCCCCACCTTGGAACCAAGCAATTTCTTCTTCTGTGAACTTTTATCCTCACCCAGTCTCCTGGACTCAGATCATGGGCTTGCTTCTTCTCAAGTGTGGTAGCTTCTTCTCCAACCTGGTGAAACACAGAATGAACTGCGTCAGCCAGGCCTTTACAGTAATCCAAAATCATGTCATCAGTTATTGTCACCAACTTATTGACAGGCACGAATGCATGGCGCATTGCACGTCCCATGATTATCTCGTGCGGACTCAAACCAGTAGTTCTATCTGGAGTAGATCTAATAGTCATCAGCGCTAAAGGTAAAACATCTGGCCATTTCATGCCAGTGGCTAAGCACATCTTTCCAATCGTGTTCTTTATTGTGCCATTAATCTGCTCAACCACACCAGAAGCCTCTGGTCGGTATGCACAATGTAGCTTCTGCTGTATTTTCAATGCTTCACAAATCAAACCCATAAGTTCATTTTGAAAGTGTCCACCTCTATCAGACTCAACTGTTACTGGAAACCCGTACCTAGGAATCAACTCTCTTAACAGTAACTTTGCCACTGTTATTCCATCATTTCTTCTAGTCGGGTAAGCTTCCACCCACCTTGAAAACAAACAGACTACCACTAGAACATACCTCAGTCTGTTTACTTGGGGCATCTCAATGAAATCAATCTGCATTCTTGTAAAAGGACCTCCTTCTCTGCCTATTGTTCCCAGACTCACCACTGTCTTTTTCCCAGTGTTAAATTGCTGACAAACCAAACACCTCTGACAGATGCTTTCTGCAATTGTCCTGAACTTTGCATTGTCCCAGGTCTGTTTAAATGACCTTACCATCGCATCCCTCCCCAAATGTCCCTGGCCATGATACATCCTTGCCATTGACGACAAAATGGAGTTAGGCATTACTGGTCTGCCATCTCTGTAGACCCAAACATGGTCTGTTTCTCTTGGAGCACATCCTGCCTTAATCCAATCTTTTTTCTCTTCCTCTCCTGCCTCATCTTGCAACTGTTTCACTTCATCCCAGGTTTCTAAGACATTAGTAAACATCACAGAGAGAAAAGACATTTCCCCCTCTCGGTCCCGATTTATGGACTGATTTGTCTTGGCACAGTATTGCGCAACATCATTAGCGTAACGGTTTCCAACCGTGATAAAATCCTCTCCTGGTCCATGGGCAGCACATTTTACAACTGCTAACTCTTTAGGCAGCTGTATCGCCTCAAGCAATTTACCAATCATTTCAGCATTCTTTATTGGAGTTCCACTCGATGTCAAGAAACCTCTTTGTAGCCAAAGCTGGCCAAAGTCATGCACAACTCCAAATCCATACTGACTATCAGTCAACACAGTCGTCCTCAAATCTTTCCCAATTTCACAAGCTTTTGTCAATGCTATCAATTCAGCAACTTGTGCAGATTTCACTCCTTTCAATTGTGATGCTTCCATGACCTCTGAAACTTTGCACACCGCATATGCTGCACATAGCACACCATCATCATTTCTCAGGCATGATCCATCCACAAACAACACATGATCACTCTCATGCAAGGGAAGATCCCTTATGTCTGGTCTCGGTTTTGTACAGTAATCAAGCACATCCAAACAATCATGATCATCTTCCATTTTTACACCCACGTTTTCAATATCTGGCAAGAGTGTCGCTGGATTCACATTCACACATCTTTCAAGAGTCACATTTGATGCTCCCAGAATCACTTTTTCATATTTAGTCAACCGACTATGTGACATGTACTGAGTTCTGCTTCTTGTCAAAAGAATTGCCACATTGTGAGGTACGAATACCCTTACAGGATATCCCATTATGATTCCCTCACTTTGTTCCAGACTCCTGCATGTTGCAGCCACAGATTTCAGACAACCTGGTAAACCCACAGCTACAGGGTCAAGTGTCGATGAGAAGTACGCAATAGGCCTTCTCAGTAATCCATGTTTCTGAATTAACACTGAAAGTGCACATCCATTTCTCTCACTGCAGTACAGCTCAAATTCCTTTTCGTAGTCAGGCATACCCAAAGCTGGAGCCTCACACATTTTACTTTTGAGCTCTTCAAATGCTGCCATTTGTTCTGCATATAGATCCAATGGATCTGTCATCTCACTTTTTGTCAGTTTAATCAGTGGCTTTGCTATCAAGGAAAAATTAATTATCCACTGACGACAATAACCCACCATACCCAGGAACATTCTCACTTCTCTCTGAGTTTTTGGAGCTTTCATTTCTCTGATTATTCTGATTCTGTCATCCGTCACTTTTCTCAGACCCTTTTCAATATTGTGTCCAAGATAATGCACCTCTTTCTTGCAAAATTGCAATTTGGCTGGAGATACCTTTAACCCTCCATCTGCCAGATGATTCAGTGAAGCTATGGTATCTACTTCACAAGCTTCACGTGTCTTTGATGCCACAAGTAGGTCATCAATGTATTGCACAAGTACTGAGCTCTCAGGCATGATCAAACTCTCCAACGATTTCTTCAATAACTGATTGAATATCGAAGGACTCTCCGTATACCCCTGTGGGATTCGACACCATGCTAAGATACGCTGGCCAAACCTAAATGCAAAAATCGGCTGGCTATCATGATGTAATGGAATTGAAAAGAACGCATGACACAAATCAATTACTGTATACCACTCGGCATCATGTGGAATTTGATACAGGATCACTGATGGATTTGGCACGATAGGACAACATGCCACCACAATTTGATTAACTTTTCTCAAATCCTGTACGATCCTAAATTTCCCATTAGGCTTTTTCAGTCCCATTATCGGTGAATTACACGGACTACTCAGTAATTCTCTCAGGACTCCCTGCTGAATCATTTTCTCAATTATAGGAGTTATCCCTTCAATTATTTCTGGTGTCATTTTGTATTGAGGAATGTTAGGATATGTAATTCCCTCTTTTACTGCAATTTTCACTGGATCTACATTATTCATCAATCCCACATCCTCTCCAGTAAAATCCCAAACTGTCCTTTTCACTGTGTCTCTCAGCTCTCGAGGCAAATCCTCCGGATTAAACACAGCAAATGCACCAATTAACTCACTCTCTCTATTCTCTAGAGTCACTCGGTACAAAACATCTTCATCTGGTGTCTCAAAGGCTATCCCATCCGGTGTACAAAAAATTGTGCAGTTCATCTTGCACAACAAGTCCCTACCCAATAGGTTCACTGGACTAGTGTCACAGACAATGAATCTGTGCATGTCTGAAAATTTCCCTATCTGTACTTTTACAGGTTCAGTAAGACGTGTTCTGATTTGCGTATTGGCTACACCAACTACTTGGATTGCTTCATCCGAGAGAGGAAGATTTCTAACATCTGTTGACCTGACAGTTGATCTTGTTGCACCTGTGTCTACCAAAAAAGTAACACTCTCCTCATTTATTTTCCCATCCACAAATGGTCCTGCCTGGTCTATTTCTAGAGTTGCACCAAGTATGCACTCTTCTTCCTCTCCTCGGCACCGTCAATAATCACCCTCAGATTCACTCCCTTCACTCTTTAACAAGTACTGTTGTACCTTGTTTGAACGTCTCGGTTTGTTTACCTGTTCATCATTGTAGAATCCTGAATCCTGATTATACTTTTGTAACCCCTTATTCTGCGGCAAGGGCGGTTTAGGCTCTTGACTCTGCTGTCTCACAACTTTCTGTTGTTGCTGCTGTTGATTATTTCCTTCATTCTGCACCTGTTGATTTAAGGATTTATTCTCATTACTCACTAATGGTGGATTAGGACACTCCGATCTCCAATGCCCCAATTGGCCACAGTTGTGACAAGGAAACTTTTTCTTCGCTTCCTCAAGACTTCCTTTTCCTTTCCCTACATATCTAGGTCTATTCCCTGCATTATTTCCTGGATTATTTGCCTGTTCCACTAACTGTGCTTCCTGTCTCTCCGCAACTTTCCCTTGTGCCCACATTGCTTTCTCTTTCAGCTTTCTTTGTTTTGCTTCAATTTCATCACTGAAGTATTTTGCATGTCTCAGAATCTCATCTACTTTCTTACTCTGCCAATCCACTGTATGCTCACGAATTCTCTCACCAATTTCAGGTCTAAGGCCATATACAAATCTGTATACAAAATGACTCAAATCTTTGTCACCCAGGTGTTCATCTCCACTGAATTGTTTGAATGCCAGTATCAGCCTCTCGTAAAAAGCATGAACTGATTCTTTCGCTTCCTGTTGTGTTCGATCTATCTTTACCCAATCTGTCTCTTTTGCAGGAACTTTACTCTTCAGGTATACCATCACCTGATCATACTTTCTCATTACCTCTGGATCTGGTGCCCCTGTTCTTGGGTCTCTTGGATATTCCTCAGTAGGCCAACTCACAACTATTTTACACTCAGTCCACAAGTCTGCTGGAACAATTATATCAAACAGACTATTCAGGTCAACCCACAGCACTTTTGACAATTTCACAAACCTATCTACCTGCCTATACCACTCGACGGGCTTTTCTCTCAATCGAGGGAAATCATTCGTGAATGATAAAATATCCTGTCTGGTCCATGGAACATGTACATATCCTCCTCCAGGTATTTCTCTCATAGGATAATTATCCACTGGTTTCTCTTTTTCTCTCACTGGAAATGCTGAATAAGTTGTTCTATCTTCAGTCTCATCTCTTTTCTTATACCACCTATCCTTCCACTTTTCTACATCACCCCATCTTCGCAATAATGCTACCATTTCCTTCATCTGTCCTGTTCTACCAGTAGCATTCAAATTCTCAATATCCTTCTCTGTAAAATCCATCCTGTAAGTTCTTTGTAAAGCTTTCACTTTATCAATGTCAACTCCCTGCTCATTCGCTATTGCTCTTAGCCTGTCATGTGTATTTCTTGCTCTCCAGGTAATGTTTTTACACATAAACATTAGTTCACCATCATGATGACTCTTCAGAATCTCTGTTGGAACTGTTCCTGTAACAAGCTCTTCTAGTTCTACACGTAACCTAGCTACATCAATTACTTGTGAATCTTTATCCTTTTTCTGTAGAACCTTCATCCAATCATTCAAATCCTCAACTGTTATTTCAGCAGTTTTTCTCACTGGAACCACTCTCTTCTGCGGTTCTAAAATTGGCATCCCTGAACAACTAGCTTCACTGGCATCCAATATTTCACTACATGTGTCATGTCTTGATTGTCTCGGGTCACTTCTTTCTGCTCTTTTGCCTGAATCTCCTGAAGGACCAACTGAATTTGTCAAATTATTCCCAACATATGGAATCACCAGTCCATTCTCACCTGTCCTCTGTTTGTCAAACACAGGCATAACCGGACCTATTGTTACAGGCACCGTAACAGCTTCTAGATTCTTCGTTAACTCCCTAATCTTCTCTGTCAACTCTGTTGTAGTTCTGGCTAATTGTCTGGCAATCTCATCAAGGTAATGATCACTTCTTACCTCAGGTATCTCATTTTCTGTCTCACTAACACAAACTGTATCTCTTATCGGAGAAACAACTGGTGTACTTTTATCCGGTTCTGGTCTATATGGAGGTGGTCTCTTGTAAATCATGTCATTCAAGACCTCATCCTCATACTCATTAACTCCATATTTTCTCATTTCTGACTCAGGAACCCTTTCTGCTCCTCCTTCAACTGTTCTCATCGGATATAATCCCTCTGACATACTAACATCTCGCCACCTTTTCATTCGATCATGATGAGTCTCACGATCATGTCTCCTCCCAAACATGTACCTGTAGTACCCTCCAGATCTCTGTTTTTCTCTCTCATGTACTTCCTCTTCCCATTCCACTAAAGCCTCGAACTGTGTAGGTCCCGGTTTCGGGTCTAGACATAACATCTTTTCCCGTAAATTTCTCAACACGGCCAGATTAAATGAACCATGTTCTGGAAATGCTAGAACACCATCTTCTTTAGTATACCTAACCCAATTCTCCAACCATATACAGGTATGAAACCCATGTCTTGCAGCCATGAAGGATGCAGGTGTTTTCGGTGGAGGTAACAACTCACCCTCTCTCGTTTTAACATCTTTATCCTTGCTAAACCACTTTTTAATTTTACCAAACAATGTTTTCTTCTTTTTCTCTTCTTGGTAATACATTTTAGCGTTTACCAAAAAAAAACTCTCTACTCTTTCCGTATTATAAATATACAATACGAATTTTCAACCAATTGCAGCGCGACTCACACTAACGCACCAATCCTGGAACGTCTACGTCACTAAATAGCCCTTCCAATCCTTGCGCGGCTCACACTAACGCACCAATCCTAGCGCGAGCACTATTCTGATCTACTATCCAATCAGAGCGCGGTCTTTCTGACGTCAACAGTCGCTGCAGTCGCTTGTCTCCTGTCTTCTGTCACTCGTCTACCCCTCCTTTACAAAATCTTTTCAGTAGACTTCGTGTCAAAATTTCTACAAAATCTATTAGTTACAACATAAAAACATCTCCATTGTCTGCTTCGCTAACCACAGAATAGTAAAAGAGAGTCTATTTCACAAGAAACCTCTCATTGAAACAGTAGCACTTCCTCTACTCTGCCCTTCTAACATACATTCATTAACTGTTTCCTATAGGACTTGTCCAAAGAGTTTTACAATCAACTAAATGTACAAACATTCACGCACATTCATACAAGGAAATATAGTACATACGCACAGAATCCTGCTTCCCGAGAACAGACAATCTGCTCCACTACGGAATTATAACATACATCAACTAAACAGCTTTCCTCTGTTCAGTTTCTCAAATAAGCTCAGAGAATACCTATTACTTCTCCCGCGATAAGCTTTAACGGTAATCCTTACGGATCCCTGGGACTTAAGACCAGAGTTTCACAGATAACCTTCACTATCATACACACTCCTTATATACCAGAAATATCTAATAGTAACATACGACGATGTCACTTATTCCGAACCCAGACAATGTGACGCGCAACTTCAATTGTCACACGTTATTCCTTACAATTCCGTCTTTCCCGAGAGCAGCATATATTTCCCTCTGCCCTACTACGGAACTGCTACCAGCTCCCAAGTTCCAGAAGCACTACATATAACTCAACATTACGACTCCAACATATAATATTAGTACATATACCAACATCAATCAATAATCAATAATCAATAAGCTAATGTACATGCAATCTTATCAGATCAAGACAATCATCAATAACCATCCTCTGCTACCAGGAAATTGATAGAGATCAGGGTGTGTATAATATTCCCACTACCACAGATAGAGTAATCTCACAGTTACACGCACATACATTCATCATACGCTAGGGCCCATTTCACTAACATACGCTCAAATACCCTACCAGCAGCAATAAACCTGTGGAAAGAAAACTCCTAATCACCCTGCATCTATATCAGGTCGATAAGATCTGGTTATTGAGACTGTCCATAAACATAATCTATACAACCTATACGAATAATCAAAATATAATACACAATAATTGACAAGAAATAATATCCAACACCATGTTCAAGTTATATTGCTTTATCTAAAATTAGTCAAATGAAAATCAAGCAGCATAAATCATTTTTCTCATAGTTACCTATTCTAGCTAAATGTCAGAACGGGTCAGGACAAGTCTCTCGGTAAAGTCTCTCAAGACGAAGTCCCTTCAGCATCAATCCTCAGCAACGCAGATTCGGTACGCGGCAAAGGCAAATGGCAAGTGGCAAGACCCTCTCTAGGCTAACAATTCTTATACTAAATCAAACAAAGGAAAGATACAAAGAAAAGTTGTAATGTCCGCTGGACCGCTGAGCAGAGCGAGAAGGAAAGGATGTAGCATTGCAACATTCAAAAATCTCCGCTCAGGAAAAATCACAAAATAAAGACTACGGAACAGGAACCAAGAATTTCAAATGTATCTGTTAGTTCTACTTCTCCTCGGCAATGAGATCAATGCTCAGAGTCTTTCTCTAAGGCTCCTTTGTTTTCCCAAGGCTGCCAAGGACGTTCCATTTCACTCGAAGATTACCCCGGCTGCTGATGTCCTCATGGAAAATTTCACAATGCAAGCAAGGACTGTGGTCAGCTGACTTCAGGACCATTTTCAGCAGGGCTCTCTTCCATCACAATTTTCTATTCTCAACTCGAGGCCAGGCTTACAAAATCGGCCATCTTTAACTAGGCTGCCATAGGCCACAATAGACCATCTTAATGAAAAGAAACAAAAACAACGTTACCACAGCATAGTGATTAAACAGTGTTAACCCCACTAATACCCTTATGTGTTTGCATCTATCTAGCACTTGCAACATAGAAAAGCATTAATTCGGAAAGCGTTTTGTGCTCAAAAATAAACAGCACATAGCAACGTTTAAACATGAAAACACGCACGTTATTTTTAAACAGCACATTTATGCGCACCCACGTGTAACTCTCTCTTGTTAGGACAAACGGATTGATTAATATAAACGCACTTGCACAAGACAAATAATTAATTGCTAGTAATTAATAAAATTAATATGACAAATAGACATGCCAGAGCTTCAAAAACCAGCGAATTTTCAAACAGAAAACTCTGCTCCAGCAGGCCTTCCCAGACAATTAATAAGTGAAAATGGTGTGCAATTCATGTCTGGTAAGGCACATGGTTATTTTGCCAAGGTGGGGATTAAGCAATAAACCACATCTTTATATAATCACAATGGTAATGAAATGATAGAATGCTTCAACAGGGTAATTAAAAATGTGGTGCAACTGGCTGTGTAAAACAAGGAAGACTGGGAAGTTCAAGTGGCAAAAACCTTCTGGGCGTACATGACAGTTATTGATGATGCTTTGGGTGTTTCACCTTTTGAAGTTATGAGAGGTACGGAAGCAAAGACGAAGACTAAATCTGAAGGGCTTTTGCGTTCTGTCAAAACTAATGTTTCCATGGAGGACATCGGGAGGAAAGTAGAGGATACTCATTAAAAATATAAGGAGCAATTTTATTTGAAGACAAACATTAAGCATACTAACATGGAAGTTGGCATGATGGTCAAGGTGAGGAAACTTTGGAAGGTTAAGATGGGTCAGAGCCGATTTACTGAACCTTTGAGAGTTGTTAAAGAGTTGCGTAATGCCCTCGTGTTAAGTTTGGAATTTAAAAAGGATTGCTGTTAGTAACCATGAAATAGAAAGAAAAGAAGAGTCGGATAAGCAAGGATTAAGAGTAGACTGGGATGATGGTGAAGGAAGTGTAGAAGTATGTAAGGAAGGTAATGAAGGAGATGTGAGTGCAGAAGGAGGAAGCGCAGGAGAAGGAAGTGCTGACATGCAAGGTGTGGAAGAAAGTATGGAAGAAAGTGTAAGTAACAGCAGTACTAAGGAAAAGTGTGTAAAATCCTCTGAGGTTAATGTTGAAACTTAGGAAAGTGGGAAACGAGTGAGCAGCAAACCTAAATGCTTATATGATTATGAATACGATGAAGTAAGTGAATAGATTTTTATTTTTTAACATTTCATTGTTCTTTGAGTTATATATATTGTTTATTTGTTATATATGTTATATATATATATGTAAAAAACATATATAATAATATATATTATGTTATATATATTTCATGTAAACTTGTATTCTTAATGTGTGATTTAAGAATCCTGCAATTTTTATTCTTCTTTCCGTATTCATTCATAAAGGGGCAAGATGTGTTATGTTCTAATGTTATGTTGTAATGTTATCCTTTAAATATGTTTGCTTGTGCCACTCCATCGTAACAGGGAATTCTAGATTGTTAAACAGAGAGATACTGAGGAGCCGACCGAGCAAGAGGGTAGGAGAATGTGTGTTGCTTTGTGCCTTCTTATTGGTGTTCCAGTGAGGATTAAAACCTTAAAACTACACCACTTTTTTAAGTGGCGACGTTGACAGGGTTTAAAGGATGGCAGCAGATAGGCATTGATTATTTGGGGGATGTCTGGAAGGGGGAGGCCATCCGTACTTTTGAACATCTCCAGAAGGAGTACAGCTTACATACCTCACAGAGATATCAGTACATACGCCTCCAACATGCCCTACGCTCCCACATACCAAGTGGCACAGTAATCCTGGAGTATTCCCCGATGGAGGATCGTGTGTTACTTGATCCCATTGCGGAGAAACCAACATACACAATTTACAGGAAACTGATAAGCAATATTCCCGATCCCTTGGTTAGTCTAAGAGCGGCATGGACCCGAGACCTTGGGAGGCTCGACGAGGAGGACTGGCAGGATGCGCTCCAGGGGCCCAGGGAGATCGCTATCCGCTCTAGGTTTAGGCTTGTACAGTTCAAAATCCTCCATCGCACGTACTATCCTCGCACCCACCTGTATACATGGGGAAGGTGTCAGTCGGCGCTTTGTGTGCGGGGTTGTCAACAAGAGGGCTCCTTCTTCCATATCATCTGGGAGTGTCCAGTGATCAGTTCATTCTGGGTGAAAGTTATGGATATAATGTCTAGGGTAGTGAGGGTGCCAGTCCCGATGGATCCGAAGTGGATTCTCCTGTTGATCAAAGGGGACAATGACTGGTCAAGATATGTGGAGCTCTGGCTGGCCCTGGCTTCAGGGGTAGCTAAACAGAATATTGCTAGGGCCAGGGGGGTGCGGGTGCCCCCTCTATGGGAAGATTGGCAGCGAGATCTGGACTGGTGCCAAAGAGCGGAAGAAACGGTATACAAAAGCAGGCGGTGCACGAGAAAATGGAAGAAAATATGGGCGTCCTGGCGCAAATATAGAGAGGCGGGTGCCCTCTTGGAGGAGTAGTCAATTTTTATTGATGAAAGACACTTGTGTTTCCCTGATGTGTAATTCCCAGATGATGTCTGCACTGTTCCCCAATGTGCAAATGGTATATGGTATTGTATGGTCTTATGAGCACTGTTACTAATAAAAAGATTCCCAAAAAAAAAAACGACACCACTTTGTAGTGTTTTACTTTACAGTACTGCCATCCTTTTTTCTGTTATATCCAGGATGGACGCCTGCGCCCTGGTGACCAGCTTATTGCCATCAACCGGGAGTCTCTGGTGGGCAGTACCAATGAGGAGGCCAAACGAGTCCTGGCAAAGAACCGGTTCCGGTAAGGAGTGTGTAACTGTAAAAGGACTTTGAGTGGGGCACTGGAGAGGTGTGTAGTTGCACAAAATGGATGGTCATCTCTATGGCAACCATAGCCATTCTGAACACATCCCTGTGGTCTGCAGGTAGTGATGTCATAATATGCTGCCTTGGTAAGGGCATGCGTTTACGATATTATATATTTCGTTATCACTGCACACTAAGGTTTTGCTTGAAAAGCAGGAGAGAAAATGTGCCAATATTATGGCAAGATCACTTGAACAAGGTTCAGCCAGTTGAAGGTTAGTGTTTGTGACTGTGTTAAGGTAAGGGGTTTCAAATGTTAGAACATGCACCCCTCCTTGGGCCCTGGCGTGCCGTGTGCTTTCCCCGGACAGCATTACTATTCATTCTCTCAAACAAACGAAGGGATAGAGGGCTTATAAATAATAATCATTATTATTTATTAAGGTCCAGCATACGTGCCCATCAAACAGTGAAAACAGAAAGGGTATGCAGTTCCTAGGGGTGTCGCAGGGTGTGGTAGGATAACAAAAAGGTGCCAAGGTGAAGTTGTTGAAGTACGCAGGAGAGAAGATCACTCCTTGTGGAAAGGAGACCCTCACACACCCAACAAGCGGGTGTCTTGCTTCATCATCGGGTCTTGCTCCTTATCGGGCCGGCGGTGCAATGCCTGATCAGGCACCCAAATGGGGCCTTCTTGACGGAGATCTTTTTTTCCAATGCCGATGGGTGAGGTGTGTAAGCGGTTCCTGCTGCTGACTAGTGTAGGTGCGTGTGAGGTGTGAAATGAGTGAACTAAAACAGGGATAGGTGATCCACTCCAAACTATTTTAATAAAGCATGGTCACCATCCTGATTAAAACCAAAGTGAAACGCACATTCTCACCTTTAGGTGTATGAGGTAATGTGCTAAAAGGGTCAACATGTTTCTTGCCTGGTAATTTATTAATTGGCAATTCTTCAGGACCGAAAATAAGGCTACCTACACTTTTTTGGTGGTGGTCACAACCTCAAGGAGGTGTCAGTGGCGACCACGCGTACAGCACCCTAAAAATGTGTGGTACCAAAAGTTAAATAACACAACCTGCGAAAATAAAAGAAAAGCATTAAAAGTATTGCAATTAGAGGTAACAGTACAGTATCGACAACACGAGATATCAGGGTTGCTCTAAACAGTGGATTCAATTTGATAATGTCAAACGTCAACCGTGACATGCATCAACTGTGAGCAAACGTGTAAAGGACATACTTCAAACAAGCAGCAGTAAGAAGTACACTGGATAGACCCAATGCAGGGGGAGCTCACTGATAAGGAGCAGTGCAAGGTAACTCACCCTCATAGGCTGTGGTGAAATTGAGACCAAGGTGGGAGAGCACTAGTATTATAGTGTCCTAAAATGAAAAATGCAGATAAAAACACATGAAAAAGTACATGAAAAATACATGGTAGATACATGGCAAACCTGCATTGCACCGAACCACTAGGCATAGTGAAGCCCTCGATGCCAGCGGTAGACTATTTTCAGCTGTGGTTGTTCAAGGATGGAACGGCAAGGAATACTGAGTAAATGCCAAATCAACCGAAGGTTAAGTGCACTCCACCGTGGTATTCCACCAGTTTCCCTCAGATGCTGGAGAACCTAAATCACAACGAGAGTGAAAACCACCCCCATAGTCAGACCGCCTGCTCATGTCCTTGACGCTATTTCAAGGGGTCACCAGCGCGCATGGACGTCGGGACGCGGAAGGTGGGGCAGCACATTCGCACCGAGTCTAGCATGTATGTATATGTCAGCCTTCGAAGCCAGAGAAATTCACAATCCCACCAATTCTTACTCAGCGAATGTGCTGCTCTGGAAAAGATTCATTGATGACATCCTGATTCTCTGGAAAGGAGATTACACTAGATGTACAGAATTTTGTACCTGGATCAACACCTTAAATCCTTATTTGAGATTTACACACACTATTTCTGACACGGAAGTTCCTTTTCTTGATCTACGTATCCGCCTTGAGGGAGAGCATATCACCACTAGCCTGTATCGCAAACCAACAGATAGGAATAGCCTCCTCCTCTTCAGCAGCGATCACCCTAAGTCATTAAGAGAGAATTTGCCCTTTGGACAATTCTTACGCATTAGAAGGAACTGCAGCCCACTGGTAGATTACCAGAGGGAGTCTGCTGTCCTTATGAATGATCTGATCAAAAGAGAATATCCCAGACAAGTAGTCTCACGCGCACGCAAACGAGCGAGAAACATGTTGACCCTTTTAGCACATTAACTCATACACCTAAAGGTGAGAATGTGCGTTTCACTTTGGTTTTAATCAGGATGGTGACCATGCTTTATTAAAATAGTTTGGAGTGGATCACCTATCCCTGTTTTAGTTCACTCATTTCACACCTCACACGCACCTACACTAGTCAGCATCAGGAACCTCTTACACACCTCACCCATCGGCATTGGAAAAAAAGATCTCCGTCAAGAAGGCCCCATTTGGGTGCCTGATCGGGCATTGCACCGCCCACCCGATAAGGAGCAAGACCCGATGATAAAGCAAGACACCCGCTTGTTGGGTGTGTGAGGGTCTCCTTTCCACAAGGAGTGATCTTCTCTCCTGCGTACTTCAACACCTTCACCTTGGCACCTTTTTGTTATCCTACCACACCCTGCGACACCCCTAGGAACTGCATACCCTTTCTGTTTTCATTATTATTCATTGCCTGGATATGCTCAGGGGTGACAAGCAGCATTCTACAAATTCACCTTACATTACATTATATTACTTGACTAGCGCTGAAGATGTATTGCTACCAGGTAAAACAAAACCTCAATATTTTCACCAGATGATTGATTTCCTCTGGATGGTCAGTGACCTCACAGTTAACATCCGCCGGGGACCTCCAAGTAGGTGCTTATTTGACATTTCCGCTTCGAATATACCACTGGACTAAAAAGTAACATGGTATCTGAAAGAAACAGTTAGTTATAGATTCCTTACCTTAGAATTATCCCCAAGTGTCAGACTGGATCCGGAATGTTTTTCGTCAGCAGTACCCCTGCCCATCGGAAGTTGGCGCCGGTCAACTCCGCATTTGTCGTTGGCATCGTGGTTGCCGGAATGACGTTGTGGTAGTTACATAGATGCCGCCCTTGCGCGCTGACGTCAGTTCTGTCTTTTTCCACACCAGCAAGCGCATATCCGGAGAGAGCGGTACCGCAGTCACTTTTTGACTGACTTTTTCTCTACTTTTGTTGACATCGTTTTTGAGTCCATCAACTCCTGGTGCATGAGGGATGCCCAGCTTCAATGTTTGCGGTTCCTGTAGCCGATTGATGTCAGTGACAGATCCGCACCGCGTGTGCCTATTCTGCAGGACCCCAAGTCGTGCTCCGATTGCCGGACCATGAATGCGAAGTCTTTGCGCGAGTGGTCCCGAAAGCTTCTCGAGGCCTGGCGGTCGGCTTCGTGCCCCACGAGGTCCCGGTCACGTAGGAGGGCGAGGGACCGGTCGTGCAGCCACCATCATTCTTCTTCCAAGTCTTCGCACTCGGGGTCAGGTAAGTCGAAGCACAAAAAGAAGTCGAAGAAGCATTGTCGCTCTTCAACTTCTCCCCGTCCATCGGCCGATGCGACGAGGGATGCGGGTGGTGTCCCTCCTGCGGTTCTGCGTGCAGAGCCTGAAGCATCGACTCTGGGTTCCCCCCCTTTCCGGACCCGGAGCGACTCCTGCCCAGCTTCGTCAATTTTACGAGGTGATGTACGCCATCTTTGGGCTGCCTGACTCCGCCGGCGCACCTTCAGGCCCCGCGGATTCATCTGGGGGCCCTGGGCCTTCAACGGCGGTGGCTGCGGCCTCGGCACCACAGGGTCCCCTTGGATCCAGGCCTTGTTCTGGATCGGCGCCGGTCAAATTTGTTACACCTCCCCGATGCAGATTCCACCAGCGCCATGTCCGCAGCCGGCGTCGGCTGTGTCCCCAGCCGACATCGACCCCGGCCTCCACCTCGATGTAGACACGGAGCCAGACTGGCGTCGACTGATGCCGGATCCGGCGGGTACTTTTGTGCCCCTCTTGTACCCTACCTCTTTGAGACCAGATTGGCAGCCAGAGGAGGGTGAGGAGAACTGGGAGGGGACTGGAAACCCTTTAACTGACCAGTTAGGTTATGAACTGGACTGGAGAGAGGAACTGGGGGAAGCCAGTGGTTTGGATACCTCACCAGACCTTGGCATGTTGTCTCCTCCTACCATGGCTACAGAGGAGGGAGTGTCTTATGCAGTGGCGTTGCGTAGAGTGGCAAAGGCTCTCAGCCTTTGCCACCACCGTGGTTCTGGACGCCAGCGGGCGGGCCAGTCCACCACAGCCCCATCTGCAGCAGCCACAAAACCCTCCTAGTCTGACTTTTCAGGGCCACCAATCTCTATTGGGCAACAGGATTCGCCATCACCTCCCCACTGGCGCACCATCATGTCGGACAGATGGGTTTTTCAAATAGTTCGAAGGGACTATTTCCTCCCCTTCGAGACTTCCCCTCCATCCATGCCACCTCAGTACCATTGCATATCAGAGAATCATCTGGCCGTTCTCCAACAGGAAGTTTCGGCACTCTTGGCCAAGGGAGCCATCGAGCGCGTTCCTGTCCCAGAAGTAGGTCATTGTTGCTATTCCCACTACTTTCTGGAGTCCAAGAAGGACAAGGCCTGTGTCCCATCTTGGATCTCAGTGACGTCAATCACTTCCTCTGGAAGGAGAAGTTCAAAATGATGATGCCCGCTCTGGTCCTGTCTGCCCTCGACCCTGGAGACTGGATGGTAGCGTTGGACTTGCAGGATGCTTATTTTCACATCCCCGTCCTGCCGGCCCACCAGAGTTACCTACAGTTCACGGTAGGCCACGAGCATTTTCAGTTTACAGTGCTCCCCTTTGGCCTTACCAGCGCCCCTCGGGTGTTCACGAAAGTGATGGCAGTGGTTGCAGCTCATCTGCGCAGATCAGGGGTTCCAGTCTTCCCCTAACTTGACGACTGGCTGTTGAAGGCGGGCTCACCCCAGGCTGTTGTCTCTCACCTCCAGACTACGGCCGACCTCCTGTATTTGGTGGGGTTCTCCATCAACGTGCCGAAGTCACACCTGACTCCCACTCAGAAGCTCCTCTTCATCATGGCGGTTCGGGACACGATGCAGTTTCGGGTCTATCCTCCCGAACAGCGAGTCTGGGATATTCGGGCTATGATTCCAATCTTTCTGCCTCTATCCCGGGTTTGAGTCAGGATGACCCTCAGGCTACTGGGCCTGATGGCCTCCTGCATCCTGCTGGTGGACCATGCCAGATGGCATATGCGGGCTCTGCATTGGGGCCTGAAGTTCCAGTGGGCACAACATAAGGGGAACCTGTCCGATTGTGTCCAGATCTCGTAGGGCACTGCACAACAATTGCAGTGGTGGCTAATGAACCAGAATTGGGTCAACGTCAGATCCCTCTCCCTTACCCAACCAGAATTCACAGTGGTGACCGATGCATCACTTCTGGGATGGGGCAGCCACATGGGGGAGGTGGAGATCAGAGGCCTCTGGTGTCTGGCGTAGTCCGGGCTCCACATCAACCTACTGGCGCTTCGGGCGATTTGTCTTGCACTCAAAGCATTCCTTCCCTCTGTCCAGGGAAGAGTAGTGCAGGTTGCTGGACTTGGCCCTTTTTGGCAGGTTCACCCCTAAACTTTTTGCCTTAGCTGTGACATGGTGTTGGTGGTTTTAGGCCTCTGGGCACTTTAGCACTGTGGCCCAGTGTAAAGTGTGTGCTCTCTCTCTGTGCATTTGGTAAGATTGGCCTGCCCTCCTATAGGAATGCATTGGGGATTCCCTGATCAGTGTGTGTCAGTTGTAATTAATGGTATGGGAGGAGCAGAGTGGTCAAGTTTGGTATGCATGAAATTGTGAGAATAAATGCTGCGCAATAGTGTGCACAGATTTATTACGACTATGGTAGAAATGCCACTTTTAGAAGTTGGTATTTCTGTGTGCTATGTGTGTGCCTGCCTGATGTGAATTGCATGTCTGGCTTGTGAGTGACAGGGGCTGGGAGGTGTGTGTGGCTCTAGAAGGGGCAGGGTGAGTCAGCACTAGGCTGAGTAGGACATCTGTGCTGGGAGTAGTGGGAGGAGTAATCACATGACTCTGAATAGGAGTGTGCCTGCCCTGTACAATGCTGGCTCCGCCACCTGTGGTGTGTCTGATCACCTAGCCCCCACCTGACAAAGGGAGGAGGAGCTTGCAAAACAAAAGTTCTCCAAATCCTCCCTGAACCAGTTGCATCTGGTTCCCACATGCCCTGCACTACAGACAAAGAGAGTTTGTGGTATAAGTATAGGGGCTGTGACCCCATGAAAAAGTTCAGTTCAGTTCAGTTCAGTTCTTGTTCCTGAATCCTGCCGGGGCGTACTGCTGCTGGGGCCCAGGGGGGACTTCCATGAGGGCTTGCCTCCCTGGGCCCTGCATTGCCCCTTCATCTCTATAGACTTTTGGGACCATTGGGCTTTTCTGTGTGTCTTCAGGACCCAGGACCTTTGTTGCATTTTTAGAGCCCTGTGAGCGCTTTTATTTTAACTTACCGGCCCCTAAATAGAGGGGAGAGCGTGGGCTTCGCAGCGCGGCGCTGCCGCCCTTTTAACGGGTAATCCCTGAGTAGCGGGTGCCCACCCCGCGGTTTCCGCTATATTCGCGGGTGCCTACCCCACTTATTGGATATTTAAATAGCAGGTGCCCACCCCGCATGGCCGCTTTATGTTTATTTCGTATGTGGGTGCCCACCCCGCGTTCTACTTGTGTGAATCACCGCCGCGGCCGATCGGATCTGGAAGTCAGGCAATGTGGTGCCTGACGCGGGGCGGGACTTCCGCCTCGTTGAGGGAAGCCTGGGCCCCCGCCCACAGAGGAGCCTGGGTGAAGTGCAGAAGTGGCGGCCGGGGCGGCCGATGGCAGCGCGGGGCTCCCGTGAGTGAGGAGAGAGCCCTGCATCTTTGGGGGCATTTTTTGAGATAGGAGTGAGATTCACTCCTCTGCCCCAGTACTTTCACAGCTGCACGGCCATTAGCGTCAGCTGCCACGTTTAGGTATGCGCAATTGCGCACTTGAGAATTCTGCTGCATTGGCAGCCGCCCTGACTTTATTGGGACATAGGGCATTTGAGCCCTCTGAGAAGGCCAGTTGGCCAAGGGGACTGTGAGGTTTATAGGGCACCAGGCCCTGTGTGATTTATGTGGTGCTAGGAAATGTGATTGATGTATTATGATTTACGCACCCTGTTGTATGCCTCTAATGTGGTTTTATGATTATGAGGTTTTGCATACTGTGTTTATGTTTGAGTTATTCTCTACTGTGGTTTATGCCCCTAGTGTGAGTTATGATTAGGAGGTTATGGTCTAATATGTTTAGGCTTATGAGGTTGCCGCAGAAGATATTTTACGCCTAATGTGATACTGTGCAAAAGATGGTTTGTGTTACAGCATGATGCTGAGTACAGTGATTGCCAGTCATTACTGGTTGTGTTCTCCGTTTATTATATGTTTTACATCTACTGTTTTCACTTTGTGATGGTTCTGATAGTAGTCCAAGTGGCCCTGTCATGTGTATATAATCACCTGTAGCCAGGTGGCACAGTGTATATTGTGTGATTACTATTCTAATGTGTTTTATGATAATACAAAGGCTATTTTTGATATAACCTTGTGTTGAGTTCCTTTTGTAGTGTGCCTGGTATGTTGTTGCTGTGTGTGTGTTGTGCAAATGCTTTACACATTGCCTCCGGGATAAGCCTGACTGCTCGTGCCAAGCTACCAAAGGGGTGAGCAGGGGTTATCTTTGGCGTGTAACTCCCTCGCCCTGACTAGAGTGGTGGTCTCTGCCTGGCTTTGGCGCAAGCCTTAGCCAACCAGAGATACCATTTCTAACACAAGTGTTCACAGACAACACCACCGCAATTTGGTACTGCAACAAGCAAGGCGGGTGGGGTTGTGGACCCTATGTCAGGAGGCCCTCTGTCTCTGGACATGGCTGTAACATCAGGGCATATCCCTGGTGGTTCAACACCTGGCAGGTTCCCTGAACGCAAGGGCAGACTAACTCAGCTGCAGGTGCATGATGGATCATGAATGGCGTCTTCACTCGGAGGTGGTGCAAGGTCTCTTTTGACAGTGGGGAGAACCATGGCTAGATCTATTCGCCACCGCAATGTCAGCAAGTCTGCGCAATGGAATTTCTAAGGCGGCACTCGCTAGGTGACGCTTTTCGTCGCCAGTGGGGTTGCAGTCTTCTATACGTGAGGAACTTCTGTCACAGCAGCAGGGGACGGTCCTCCACCCGAACCTGTCCAACCTCCACCTCCTTGCGTAGAGATTGAGCGGCGGCATTTGACTTCATTTGACCTGCCTCCCGAAGTCTGTGATGTTATCTTGGCAGCCAGGCGTCCCTCCACTAAGACAGTACACGCCTGCAGATGGAACAAATTTGTGGCATGGTGCACAGCGAAGCCTGTGGATCCCCTTTCCACCCCTCTTTTTGAGGTTCTCGTGTTCCTCCTTTCTTTGGCCCAGCAGGGATCTGCTCTGGGCACTCTAAAGGGCTACCTCTCGGCAATTTCAACCTTCCTTAGGCTTCCTGATCAGCCCAGCCATCTCTTTTCAAGTCCCCTATTGTGAATCGTTTCCTTAAGGGCATTACTCATCTTTTCCTCCTGGTCCCTTCGTAATGCCGCAAGGGACTTGAACTTGGTTCTTACATATCTTATGTGCACTCCCTTTAAGCCGCTACATAACTGTCCTCTCAGGCTTCTATCTTTGAAAACTGCCTTTCTGGTGGCCATCACCTCTGCGCGCAGGGTGAGTGAGCTACAAGCTCTTTCTTCAAAGCCTACCTTTCAGGCTGTTCATCCGGACAAGATCGTCCTCAGAACTAGACCTTCCTTTCTTCCCAAGGTGGTTACTTCTTTCCACATTGGTCAAACCATCACTTTGCCCACCTTCTTTCTGCCTCTGCAGCCTTCAAAAGAGGAAGAGAGGCTCCACCAACTGGATCAAAAACGTGCGCTTTCCTTCTACTTGGATCGCACCAAATAATTCCGGGTGGACGAACAGCTCTTTGTTGGTTATGTGGGTGCCAAGAAAGGTCGGGCCGTGCACAAATGGACCATCTCCAGGTGGGTCATTCTGTGCATCAAAGCTTGCTATTCTTTGGCAAAGAAGGAGCCTCCAGTGGGACTGCGCGCCCATTCCACCAGAGCGACGGAAGCTACCACTGCTTTGGTATGGGAAGTCCCCCTTACTGACATCTGTCAGGCAGCTACGTGGGCATCGCTGCACATGTTCACCAAACACTACTACCTAGACAGCTAAGTCTGGAGAGACAGCTTCTTTGGCCGTTCTGTTCTCTAGGACTTTCTGGTGTGAGTTTAGTTCGCAGTCCCACCTCCGGGGTTGGTATTGCTTTGGTATCTATTCTAAGGTAAGGAATCTATAACTAACTGTTTCTTTCAGATGAACAAGTTACTTACCTTCGGTAACGATATATCTGTAAGAAACACAGGTTAGTTATAGATTCCTTACCGCCCCACTTATCCTCCCCATTCTGCGAACTAACTTCTAGGGTTAAGGACTTCCTTTCAGGGCCCTAGTTTTGTGCACCACTGGTCAGTGTCTTGCATGGCTCTGCGTTTCTGGCGTGGAAAGTCGTGTACAGAACTGACGTCAGTGCACGAGGGCGGCGTCTATGTGGCTACCGCGACATCATTCCGGCAACCACGACGCCAACCACGAACGCGGAGTTGACCTACGCCACCTTCTGATGCGCAGGGTTACTGCTGACGAAAAACTTTCCGGATCCAGTCTGACGCCTGGGGGTAATTCTAGGGTAAGAAATCTGCAACTAACCTATGTTTCATACAGAGATATTGTTACCGAAGGTAAGTAACTTGTTCTACTAATCCAAGCATAGCCATTGGGCCTCCTAGTTTGGCAATTAAAAACAGTCCTTAACTGGGTGAAGTAGGCCCCTTACTGCCTTGTGTCACGGTGTCATGCACCTGCTTCACTATTCATAGCTACACACCTGACTCCAGGAAGGGGACAGAGTTAACAGGATTGCAAGCTGGACGCTGAGAGTTCCTTTAGACCCGGAAAAGTACCCGCGGTTGGAAAGGTTTCCCTGGTAATTATTAAGGGGATTTGCAATGGGAGGTTGGTTGTCCCTGGTAATTTCCCATTTTCCCTTGACATTTTACCCAATCTCCAGGTGAAATGTACCAGATCTGCGGTAAATTCACGGACCATGTAATTCTAATGGTGCTTGGAAAAGGATTTAGCAATTCTATTGGAATTAATGAAAAGTTCATGAATGAGATAGGGTCTGAAAAATTCCTAAAAGGTTCCCGGAACCAATTCATTGTCTCTATGTGACGGATACTCTTGACTCTGACGAAGCATATGCTCTAGACATGTTTTGTTCGTGTTTATTTAACATCCTTCTCAACGCATTTCTAGTGAATGTTGGCACAAAGCATTCTTTCTGAATTTAAAGAGTATACCTTTTTGATGATAACTCCATGAGTGAACAGATATAGTTACCATATGATCATAATTCGTTTCCAGATTGTTGGGCACCAGATGCTACTCAGTTGAAGCTAAAACAGCTCATATCTGTCACACAAAATGTCCTTCATTTGGACCCTAAAAATATTCTCAATTTTTAATTAAAAATTACCATTGCCTGAAAGTGAAAAGATCTCTAATTTGTCAGGAAAGACACTTTGTTTCATCTGAAAATGCGTTCAATTTAGAATGTTATTACAGAATTAACTGAGACCATGAATCTGTCAGCTTTTTCCCATACAAGCTGCATGATGCCATATCGTGAATCTAGTTTACACATAAAAATGTTCTTCAATAGAACTACATATGCTTGTTGTCTGTAAATCGTTTCTTGTGCAGCAGAATCTTAAAAACATTCCTCTAGTCTTGTGTGCTAAATATGCCCCTAATTTTACTAACAATCCTCATTGCCTGAGATATCATACTGTAAGTAGAGACATCTCTCTAAACCATTTGGCCTCAGAAGAAACCAAACTTTTTCTGTATCCAGCTCCTGAAAGTGAATCATGCTATATTATTAAAGGGCAACCACATTTTTTACAGAAATTATTAGTAAAGAAAGAAAACACTCAATAAAACGGCAAAAAAACAGCAAGTCTCTATATTCTAAGATAGCAATTAGGAAAATATGTAATTTTAAAATACTCTTTTTATTCAGCTCTTTTCTACTGGCCCCTTACGACTTGACCGCCATAGCATTTTATACTGCTCCCGCTCGAACAAAAAAACATGCAGTCAGGCAACTAAAATTGCTTATTTGTCATTACAATAAATATGTAAAATATCAAATTACCCTCCCTGTTACCAGAGCCTTGAGCCCTTCTTGAAGAAGCCTTATGAGCATCCCTTTTTGACTAGCCCTTAAAACTGATCACTTAAAAATGATTCCTTAAACTGCCATTTTGAGACTGGTCTTTTCGTCCCATAACTGTGCCCTCTATTTAATGATTTCTGCAAGTCTTTATAAGCCAGTAATTTTTTTTGGTGTCTGACTTTCGTAGGCACGACAACAGCACAGAAGTGTCCTTTATCCCAGGTCGAGGGCAGCTCCAAAGCACCCCCACCCACAACAACCTGCACTCAACGTCGCAAAGGCCTTCTGGAAATGGGCTTGGCCCCTGCAGACTGAAGGTCCATGTGCGGTCTCCTGAGGTAAGTAGTGCTGGCGGTCATCTCACCAAAATGGAAATTCTTCATGTAGTGTGATTTCAGTGTTTACAGTGGTATTCATGTACTATTAAAATGCAGTATACATTTAGTATGCATGAAGACTATGTAGTATGCCCACAAGCCAAAATATGCAAATGAGGGAATACTAGTTCTGCTCAACTACCCCTCAAATACATGATGAACACTTCAATTGATTGCTAAAAGAGGACTAGTAGTATTCCAGGAGAATAGTATTTGAGGCTTAGTAATATTCTGCTAGAGTTCAGTCGCATCACTATGGTGCAATTTCAAAAGCAAAATGAAGGCTAGTCTCATTGATCGTGACCACTAATTAAATACCAGTGGTATTCTTTGTGAGCAATATCTGAAGTCTAAAGGCAAGGATAGTGAACAGTTAAGTGGGATTAGCAGAATTCAAAGTGAATGTTAAATGAACACTAGTCCCATTCATTCTGATTAATTTATAGTAATTGTATTTATTTGCTTGCTTGCACAAGGCTTCTTTAAATGATGGTTTTTGGATTAAATTTTATTTGTAAATTATCTTGGGAGTCAATAATTATAATCTGCCAGTTGCAAACTCATTAGTCATACATTCAGTATGCATTTTATGATTGTGGTATGTGGAATGTACGTTTGTTTTTCGATTACCCAAAAGGAACAATTGTGCAAAAATCAATTAGTTGTCAGATAGAAAAGTAATTGTTCTAATTCCTCCTGTGTTGATTGTCCACCAGACTCTACTAATGTTCTAACTTAGAAAAACAATACACAAAACACATTTGTACAAGCCAAATATGGCACTGACTTCGAAAATGTTTTAAAAAAAATACAGTTGGACACAAAAGTGTGTGATATGACATTTTAATTATATACTTAGAAGCTTGCTAATTGGTATCACATAGAATGTGACAATAGTAAACCACATTATTAGTAAAAATGTCTCCATCGCATTTGAATGGAGTAATATTCAAATTATCAGAACAGATTTTAGAAAACGGGACAGATATTAGCAGTATATATCCATCTGCTGCATATGAACCAGTAGCTATATTGCTATGTAAATCAAAGCTTATATAGTTTGAATTTTTGAATTTTTTTGTCTTGCATAAGTTCATTGGTTGTTAAAGATCTGTTGGTCACTATTTGGGACTTTGAAGGGTGCTCCTTGCAAGGAACCCAAACAAATTCTCTAAAATAAAATCTAAAAGTGTGTATATTATATTAACAGGTGGGAACAGTCAATTCTAGTGATTTCTGTCATGTGCACATCCTTCAGTCAGCATTATCCCAGTTCCATTTATCACCTGTACCCCATGGACCCAACATACTACAGGAACAGTAAACCTTTGAGTTTCCCCTAATGCCTCCTCAGTGGTGGGGGTTCTTGTGGAGTACACATAGGACTTTGCTTTTGGCAATCTATGCTTTTACCACTTTCAATGAATGAAAAAGAAGAAATACAATAAGATTATCTAACTACATATAAAATACATCCAAACATACCACTGCAAGCAGAAACTCTCTCTTCGTCCAGACCTCTATTCTTTGAATGCTTTCTTTCACCTGTTCCTTTGCTGTTTGCCAATTCCTGATCGTTAAATACCATTGGTATGACTCGATTTAGTACAAATGCTCCAGGATCACTTGAAGATGGTGCTCTTGCAATTAACTTTAATGTTGGCCAGCATCTATAAAGATATTGTTGAATAAAGAGGATTGTTTTGCGTCCTTAATGAGTTGTATCAGTCGGCCTTGCCTGTACTCTGAGGAGATTGTTTCTTCCTGCATTGAAAGAATGGATATTCGGGATACAAATACATTAAATTGATCTTATTAACAGTAGTAACACAAGTCTTCTCAGTAGGATGCAACAACTCTTGTCTAACACACTAAGTGAAGTTTCCATAAACTGTCACTTTGGACAGTCTTACTCAGTTGATGATTTACCTTTGTTACCTCTGGAATGATATGCTCTATAGTGCAATGGTCCAGAGAGACAGATATATCTGTGTATGTATATATATATATATATATATATATATATATATATATATATATATATATATATATATATATATATATATATATAGATATTCCCAAAGGATGTCCTGCATTATATATATATTACCTACTGGCTGTCGCCAGTAGGTAGTTATAGTTAGGTCCTATTTTCCATAGGAAATCTGCAACATTCTATTCCCAATAACTTTGGCGCCGGTTGACGAATCTTCGCGAAATTTTCAAAACATTTGACCAGCTCCGGTCCGCTCCTATCCTGAAAGTCTCGGGGTGATTCGTCAAGTGGGGACCGAGAAAAGAGGAGGGTCCCAGAGCGTGTTTTCCCCATGCAAAATCCATAGGAAACTTTAGTCGCAGCTACAGCCCGAACTGCTGAACGGAATTAAACCAAATTTGGCAAAAAGGTAGCCCTTGGTTCAGAGTTGTGACTTTTGGTTAAATGGTGTAAATCTGTTCAGTAGTTCCTGAGAAAATCAAAAGTAAAATCATATATATATCTATGGACGTTCAGGGTCCACGCACCCTCCCGATCACGAGCTGTATGCTAATTGGCTGTCAACACTCCAAACCAGGAAGTGTTGGCAGCCATCTTGTGCCTTAGTAGGACCAGGGCACAAGAAAGTACCGAAAAAAACGCACAAAACGCTGGGTGCGCGGATCCTGCCGATAAACAAAACAAAACGAAGCACAGGCTCCCGCGCTTCGTTGCTAATTAGCCCCCGGGGGAGCCAAGTCCCGGGGGCAATATGTTTTATGTAATGGGGGGCCCAGAGGGGCCCCCCAGCCCCGGGAACCACCACCCCCTGGGGCTCTACTTAATTTTGATTGCGGGGGCACACTGCTTTCCCGCAGCCCCAGGGAACGCCACCCCCGGGGCTTCTTACTTTAATGTGGGGGCCCTCTAAGGCCCCCCAAACCCCGGGGACCGCCACCCCCCCAGGGCTCTACTTAATTTGATTGCGGGGGGGGGCACAATGCCCCTCCCGCAGCCCCGGGGACCACCACCCCCCGGGCTTTTTATTTAAGTAAAAAATAACCTGTGTGGGGGGCTCAAGCCCCCCCACACGCCCTGGGGACAGCCACCTGCCCGGGGCTCTAAATATTTAAATTGGGGGGTCTGTGATGGACCCCCAGCCCCAGGCAACCACCCCCCGGGGCTTTGTATATTGTGGGAGGTGGCCGCGAGGCCCCCCTCCTGGAGCCTTGTCATGGCCCTGGGGACCGCCAACCCCCAGGGTCGGCTCCTGCAGTGTCCCGGGGTGCCCACCCCCGGGACACTGTAGTTTGCTATGGCAGGGCAGGAGCCTCGCGGCTCCCACCCTACAATAGCAAATTTGGTTTGAATTTTGAAAGAGAGAGCAGGAAAACCTGCTCTCTCTTTCAAAATTCAAACCAAATTGCTTTTCCACACGGGGAGCTGCATCTTAGCAACTCCCCATGTGGAAAAGCAATGCCGGCTCCCGAAGGACGCGGGGAGCCGGCGGGACCGTGGGGGGATTGGGGCTACAAGTGACCAGGGAGTTGGGGAATTAATTCCACTTCAATCCTGAGGGTCTCTGGGGGCCAACTAGCCCACCAGGTACCTCCAGTAAGTGCCACGGAGCTGCGTTGCAGAGTGTTGTAAAAAGGGGCATGGCCTCTGAACACCTCGCTGCAACGCAGCTCTCTGGCACATACTGGAGGTACCTGGTGGGCTAGTTGGCCCCCAGGGACCCTCAGGATTGAGGAGGAATTAATTCCCAAACTTAAACCGCACCACAGGGTGTGTTTGCAGACATGTCACTTCAGGCCACGCCCCCTTCCTTCACCGCTGTGCAAACACGCCCGTGGCGCGTTTTAAGTTGGGGGATTAACTCTCTTTTAATACTGAGGCTCCCTGAGGGCCAACTAGCCCAACAGGTATCTCCAGTATGCGCCAGGGAGCTGCGTTGCAGACAGGTGTTCAGAGGCCACGCCCCTTTATACACCTCTCTGGAACGCAGCTCTGTGGCACTTACTGGAGGTACCTAGTGGGCTAGTTTGACGCTCGGGACCCTTAGGATTCAAGGGGACTTAATCTCTCAACTTAGAACGGCCACAGGGCGCGTTTACACAGTGGTGAAGGGAGGGGACGAGGCATGAGGTGACGTGTGCAAACACGCCCTGTGGCATGTTTTAAGTTGGGGAAATAATTCCCCTTCAATCCTAAGCGACCCTGGGGGCCAACTAGCCCACCAGGTGCTTCCAGTAAGCGCCACTGCGCTGCGTTGCAGCGAGGTGGTGCAGGCTGTGCCCCTTTTTACACCTCTCTGCAATGGTGCTTACTGGACGTACCTAGTGGGCTAATTTACCCCTAGGGACCCTCAGGATTCAAGGGGAGTTAATCTCCCAACTTAAAACGGCCACAGAGCGTGTTTACACAGTGGGGAAGGGAGGGAACGGGGCCTGAGGTGACGTGTGCAAACACGCCCTATGGCGCGTTTTAAGTTGGGAAAATAATTCCCCTTCAATCCTGAGGGCCCATGGGGGCCAACTAGTCCACCAGGTGCTTCCAGTAAGCGCCACTGTGCTGCGTTGCAGAGAGGTGGTCCAGGCCGTGCCCATTTTCTCTGCAACACAGTTCTGTGGTGCTAACTAGAGATACCTGATGGACTAGTTGTACCCAAAGGACACTCAGGATTCAAGGGTACTTTATCCCCCAAATTAAAACGGCCACAGGGCGTGTTTGCACACATCAGCTCAGCCCCCCCTCCCTTCACCAGTGTGCAAACGCGCCCTGTGGCACATTTTAAGAGGTAGTTTTAATCCCCCTGCCCTATTATATACTAGGGGCTTTCAGAGGAGGTCATGCTAATAACGGGGGTACCCCAACGCATAGTGTTCCCTAGTGTATGTAGGTGTTTTAACTGTATTCTAAGTGTCTTTTAGCATAGCACTGGCTGTAGGACTGGTTAGTCCAAGTCAATTACCACCAGTACCCATCTGAAAAAGTTGAGGGTACAGGATGATTTTGCAACAAAGACTCTTTCTGCTCCTCTGTTTGTTCTTTCTGCACGTCTTCCTGCACTTTTCTTCGTCTTTGAGGACTTCTGTTGCTTCTTTCTGCATTTCCTTTGCTTCTTTCTGTATGTTTTTTCTTCTTTCTTCATATGTCCTACCTCTGTAGGCATAGTTAGAAATTAGTATATAAGAAACCTTTGAAATTCACTTAAAAAACCATAGGTTTCAGGCACGTTATAGTTAGGAATTAGCATTTAAAAAACATTAGAAATTCACTGAAAAAAACATAGGTTTCAGGGGTGTTATAGTTAGCTGGACATTTCACTCGTACAAAACCATTGACATTCCACTGTTATACTTAGTTCAGCTAACTATAACTCGCGCCCCCGCAATGCACTGCTGCTGATGACGTCACATATTACATCACTCATGACATGGTCAGTGACATTACTCATGACATCACTCATGACATCTCAAATGACATCACTGATGACATCATCCTTGTGATAGTGGCAGACCTCCTCTCACACTAATATAACCTTTGATACACACATTCAAAAATAGAAACTAAAATTTTCAAAAACATGGACATACCAATACCAGTTACAACAACCTATTCAGTAATTCCAAGATCTACATACACATCCACTCATTCACCAACAGTCCTATATAGTCACTCATACATTTAATCACTCTTCATATGTACTCATACACCTATACATCCTGTTATACACCGCCACTCATTCATAGAGTCACTCACACACATAGTCACTCATGCTAATAAAGAATCAAACATCCATTTACGTGCATATACAGTTATACACACACCACTACACTTACTTCTAGAGAAACGTACACATACTTACTCTCTTAAAAAATCACTTATAGAAACACATAATTATTTATACAGGAACTCTTCCAATCTCTCACTCTCACATATACTCACTTATATACACCAATACTCACATATACTAGTTTAAAACATATGTAGTTACTCATAAAGACACTATTGAAACAGTCATTCACTCACTAACACACCCATACACACACTCATCCTCCCATACAGTCCTGCACACATGCTGTCTTCAACACATACAAACAGTGAGTCACTCATTCATGCATCTATGCGCTAAGTAATATCCCTCACCGAACCATACAGACACTTAGACACTCATACTGATACTCAAAAAACCAACTAATAACCCATATAGACACTCATGTAGCTACTCACCAACCCATGCAGCTACTTGTACACAAAGTGAGAGACTGATACAGATATTTACATATTTAAACATTACTCGCTAACCCATGTATTCACTAAGATACACTTAATCAGTCAGTTATACAAACAATTTAACAACAAAAAAATCCATTTAGACACTTATTTACCTATATATTCTTCCATCGACCTTGAGATATACATATATAAAAAAATATTTGATTTTCAGAAAGATACACATTCACTGGTTGATGTCATCAGTGATGTCATTTGAGATGTCATCAGTGATGTCATGAGTGATGTCACTGACCATGTCATGAGTTATGTAATATGTGACGTCATCAGCAGTGCATTGCGGGCGCATGAGTTGTAGTTAGCTGAACTAACTATAACGGTGGAATTTCAATGGTTTTGTACGAGTGAAATGTCCAGCTAACTATAACACCTGTGAAACCTATGTTTTTTTCTGTTAATTTCTAATGTTTTTTAAATGCTAATTCCTAACTATAACGTGCCTGAAACCTATGGGTTTTAAGTGAATATATATATATAAAGAGAGAGATTGAGATAACGAGAGGGAGAGAGAGAGTGAGAAAGGTATATATATATATAGAGAGAGAGAGAGAGATAGAGGCAACGAGAGATATTATATATATAGAGAGAGAGAGATAACGAGAGAGATATATAGACATACCGAGAGACAGATATATATAGAGATAGCGAGAGAGAGAGATATAGAGATAGCAAGAGAGCGCAAGAGAGAGCGCGATAGAGAGATAGACAGATAAAGAGAGCGAGAGGTAGAGAGCTAGAGAGAGAGAGAGTGAGAGACAGAGAGAGAGAAATGGTTTTTGCTAAACAGTTTTTCGTGGAGTGGTGTCCTTAAGCTTCAGGGCAACTCGTATACATATCTTCGCACGGCAGCCCGGCCATGAATGATTGCATGGCCATTAGAAAATAAATATGGGTCTGTAAGGTTGGAATTGGTCCAGAACCTGTCTACAGCACGAGAGATTCAACATTGGAAACCGGCCCGACCTGTTGGGGCCCAACTGGAGGGCTTGGATATAAACATTAAATTTACACTTTTTAAGCATTGAGTTAGCAGTTAAACGGACCCCATTGATGGGGAGACTTGGCGCAGCACAAGAACTACGACTCCCACCATGTAGTAAGAATTTACTAACCTGTGAGTGCGGGGTCCACTGAAGGGCTAATTAATTGAAAGGCATGTAAAAGGAGTGAATGCGTGCTGCGCAGAATCCGTGACTGGCAGTTTGTGTTTCCCTATGAAGAAGAAGCAGGAGCTTTGAAACACGTCAGGGATGTAATTTTATAGAAAGGCAAGATCCGGTTTCAGCAATAAATGGTTTTTGCTAAACTGTTTCTCGTGGAGTTGCGTCCTTAAGCTTCAGGGCAACACGTATACATATCTTCACAAGGCAGTCCTGCCGTGAAGGATTGCACCACCATTAGAAAATAAATATGGGTCTGCAAGGTTGGAATTGGTCCAAAACCTGTCTGCAGCACGAGAGATTCAACATTGGAAACCGGCCCGACCTTTTGAGGCCCACTGGAGGGCTTGGATATAAACATTAAATTAACACTTTTGAAGTGTTGAGCTAGCAGTTAAACGGACCCCATTGATGGGGTAGACTTGGCGCAGCACAAGAACTACGACTCCCACCATGCAGTAAGAATTTACTCACCTGTGAGTGCGGGGCCCACTGAAGGGCTAATTAATTGAAAGGCATGTAAAAGGAGTGAATGCGTGCTGCGCAGAATCCGTGACTGGCAGTTTGTGTTTCCCTATGAAGAAGAAGCAGGAGCTTTGAAACGTGTCAAAGATGTAATTTTATTGAAAGGCAAGAGCCGGTTTCAGCAATAAATGTTTTTTGCTAAACTGTTTCTCGTTGAGTGGTGTCCTTAAGCTTCAGGGCAACTCGTATACATATCTTCGCACAGCAGCCCGGCCGTGAAGGATTCCACTGCCATTTGAAAATAAATATGGGTCTGCACGGTTGGAATTGGTCCAAAACCTGTCTGCAGCACGAGAGATTCAAGATTGGAAACAGGCTGACCTTGAGGCCCACTGGAGGGATTGGCTATAAACATTAAATTAACACTTTTGAAGTATTGAGCTAGCAGTTAAATGGACCCCATTGATGGGGGAGACTTGGCGCAGCACAAGAACTACGGCTCCCACCATGCAGTAAGAATTTTCTCACCTGCGAGTGCGAGGCCCACTGAAGGGCGTCCTTAAGCTTCGGGGCAACTCGTGTATATATATATATATATATTACCTACTGGCGGTCGCCAGTAGGTAGTTATAGTTAGGACCACGTTTCCATAGGAAATCCGCAACATTCTATTTTGAATAACTTTTGCGCCGGTCGACGAATCCTCGTGAATTTTTCAAAATAGGTGGGGCGCTACGCTCCGCTCCTACCCTGAAAGTCTCGGGGGGATTTGTCAAGCGGGGGCTGAGATAAAAGGGGGGTCCCAAAACGCGTTTTTCCCATGCATTTTTCCATAGGACCTTTAGACACAGCTACAGCCCGAACGGCTGAACAGAATTACTTGAAATTTGGCAGAGAGGTAGTCCTCAGGTCAAGGAAGTGCCTTTTGTAGGTTTGGTGTAAATCTGTTCAGTAGATTCTGACAAAATAGCCTTTAAATCAATATATATATCTGAGCCAGCTTACGGTGCGCTTACGGTGCGCTTACCGTACGCGTACGGTGGCGTGCGCGAGCGCGATTCTGATTGGCTCTTAGATCTTAGTAAACATTCGAATCGGCCGAAACCAGGAAGCGGCGGCCGCCATTTTCTCTCTCGCACTCAGAGTGGGGCAGCATAAATGAAGCCCAAAAATGTGTAAAGGGGCAGTATATTGAGATAATAATCACCCAGCAGTGATATACGGGCCCCCAAACAACCCCCAAAGCCCAAAAAAAAAATTTTTTTTTTTTTCGAAAAATCGCCGATTACGCTTACCGTACGCGTACGGTAAAAAATTAAAAAAAAAAAAAAATTATCCACACTTTCCACACCCCATGTGCAAATGGTGCCCTAAGGGCTCCATTTGTGCATGGCATATCAAATAAATGAAAATAATAAACAAAACATTTCACAACGATGGGCATAATATGTCCCCCATGTGCGCACGGTGCGCGAAGCGCATCGTGCGTACATGGCCCATCCCGCATAATGTGGGCACGCGGTGCGCGCAGCGCACCGCGTGACCACCGTAATCCTCTGCTGATGACATATGTGTCTTTATGAAAAAAAATATTTGTAATATATGTATAGCTTAAATTTAATGGAAGAAGACATGGGCAAATAAGTGTCTAAATACAGTATTAGCATCAGCAGAGGATTACGGTCGCGTGAGTTATAGTTGCCTACAGTAACTATAACGGGGGAATTTCATTGGTTTTTTATCAATAAAATGTACAGCTAACTATAACATGTGTGAAACCTATGGTTTTTTCAGTGAATATATATATATAAGTGAACAAGGCGGTTCGCCGTCGAAACGCGTCTTGCTGTTGTTGGATTAAACTTCTTTTTGCCATTATTTCACGGAGTCTGTGCCTGTCTGCTCTTCGTTAGCCAGGATTGGAATTCCATATATATATATATATGTATATATATATATATTGAGTGAGTGAGTTTGTCTGGACAAATGCCTACAAATCCCCTGGTTAAAATACATGGTATCTACATTTAAGGACCTATTCCAGGTGAACATTTTGGAAAACCCGAATTATGCGACTGAATTCCCTAAATCAGAATTTAAACATATTTTTCTGAGGGAAAAAGCCCAACGTCGTCATCTCAAGAATATGCAGCTAGCAACCGTGGCTTTTTATTACTCACAGGAGCACACTGTAGGGTTTCAACAATACCTATCAAAGGTTATTAGAATTTCACATCGGTTCGTATTGACCCGATTGAGATTAGGTATTGTTCATCACTTGGTGGCTTTTCCATGTATAAAAAAACATCCCACTATTTTTTGTCCATGTGATGGAGTCACTAAACAGAGTGTCACACATTTTCTCCTTACATGTCATCTATACACGCATTTGCGCACTGTCTATCTCAAACCACTTTTTAAAAAATACGGGTCTCGAACTTTAAAATCTGCTTTGAGCCTGTTGTTTACCTTAAATGAGATAGATATATGTTTTTTTACTGCTATGTTTATCCTAAAATCAATTGCTTCTAGGAAAAGTATGTTTTTTAAAATATCCTGTTCTGATGGCTGACTACTTTGGGAATTGGAACTTTGTTTACTCTCCCCATGCCCTGCTATACATTCGACAGAGAGTTTAAACGACATTCGTAACATATAGATGCCTAGCTAGTAAAGGTGGTGTAGCTCGACTGGGCCCATTTATAAACCGTGCTATGGGATGGTTTATGTTTTACCCGCCAATTTGCATGCTTGAATACTTTTTGCTGATGAGTGTTCCGGCAGACACCTGTTAAATTTAACGTCGTATATGGGTATAGTGGCGCTACTGGGAATGGTGGGGGTTTCTGTTTGATTTCGTATGGTTAAGCAAGGGTGGGGGTGGGTGTGGGGGAGGTGGTTATGTTGCTGATCGAAACACAGAATACAGTAACGTGCAGATGTCGAGCTACTAAAGGTGATCTAGTATCACTGGAAGCACTTATATAGCGCCCTATGGCATGGGATATGTTTTAGTGGCAAATTTGCATGTTTTAATACGTTTTGCTGATGAGCGTTACGGGAGACATCTGTTGAAATTAAGGCTCTGTTTGGCTATAGTGGCGTCTCTACGTTTGCTGGGGCTCTTTCTTTTATTGCATAAAGTTAAGCAAGTGCGGGTGTTGAGGTGGTGTAGTGGTACTGTGACTATTTATAAAGCGTTTTATGGTATGGTGTATGTTTGGGTTGCAAAATTGCACGTTTTAATAGGTTTTGCTGATGAGCGTTCCGGCAAACACCTGTTGACATTAAGTCTATGTATGGCTATAGTGGCGGTAACGGGAGTGCTGGGGCTAGTTGTTTGATTTCGTAAGGTTAAGCAAGGGATGGGTGGGGGTGGGGGAGGTGCGTATGTTGCTGAATATAAGACAGATATTTGTAAGGTGGGCATGTGTAGTTACTAAAGGTAATGTAGTTTCACTGGGCCCATTTATAAACAGTGCTATGGGATGGTTTATGTATTACCCGCCAATTTGCATGTTTGAATAGTTTTTGCTGATAAGTGTTCCGGTAGACGCATGTTAAAATTAAGCATGTGTATGGGTATAGTGGCGCTACTAGGAATGGGGGGGTTCTGTTTGATTTCGCACTGTTAACCAAGGGCGGGGGTGGGTGTGGGGGAGGTAGTTATGTTGCTGTTTGAAATACAGAATATAGTAACGTGGAGATGTGGAGGTACTAAAGGTGATGTAGTACCACTAGGAGCACTTATAAAGCGCCCTATGGCATGGTATATGTTTTACCCGCAAATTTGCATGTTTTAATACGGTTTCCTGATGAGCTTTTCAGGAGACATCTGCTGAAGTTAAGGCTGTGTATGGCTATAGTGGCGCTTCTATGTTTGCTTGGGGTCTTTCTTTATTGCGTAAAGTTAAGCAAGGGCGGGTGTTGAGGTGATGTAGTGGTACTGTGACTATTTATAAACCGTCTTATGGTATGGTGTATGTTTAAGTTGCAAAATTGTAAGTTTTAATAGCTTTTGCTGCTGAGCGTTCCGGCAGACACCTGTTGACATTAAGTCTATCTATGGCTATAGTGGCTGTAACAGGAGTGCAGGGGCTCGTTGTTTGATTTTGTAATGTTAAGCATGGGTGTGGGTGGGGGTGGGGGATATGCGTATGTTGCTGATTATAAGACAGACATTTGTAACGTGGGCATGTGTAGTTAGTAAAGGTAATGTAGTTTGAGTGGGTCTATTTATTAACCGTGCTATGGTATTGTTTGTTTTTCCCGCGAATTTGCATGTTTTAATACTTTTTGTTGATAAGTGTTCCGGCACACACCTGTTAAAATTAAGCCTGTGTATGGGTATGGTGGCGCTACTAGGAATGGTGGGGGTTTCTGTTTGATTTCGTACGGTTAAGGAAAGGTGGGGTGGGTGTGGGGGGGTGGGTATGTTTCTGATTAAAACACAGAATTTAGTAACGTGCAGATGTTGAGCTACTGAAGGTGATGTAGTACCACTGGGAGCACTTATAAAGTGCCCTATGGCATGGTATATGTTTTACCCGCAAATTTGTATGTTTTAATACGCTTTGCTCTTGAGCGTTCCGGTAGACAGTTGTTGAAATGAAGTTCTTGTATTGGTATAGTGTGTTTACTAGGTTTGATGTGGCTCTTTCTTTAATCTTGTAAAGTTAAGGAAGGGGAAGAGAGTGGTGCAGTGGCTGTGTTCCCATTTATGAATCGCTTTATGGTATGGTATATGTTTTTCTAGCAAATTCCCATGTTTTAATACGTTTTGGTGATGAGTGTTCCAGCAGACAGGTACAGAAATTACACAACATTTCTGTGGATAAGACATGTTCGTGCTGATAGACACCTTGTACTGTTGTAGAAGGCTGACAGCATTGATGGAAATTTGTGAAAAATTGTGCCATTGTAGAATTTAATGGAAGGTTACACTGTTTGTTTGTTACTATGGTGTAGTTAGGGTTCCAAGTGGGAGAAAAAAAGTGGGGGCGCTCTAAAAGGGGGGGGGCAAAGCTCTTAAAGGGGTGTGGGCTATGCAAGTTGGGGCGTGGTCTAAATCAAGATAAGTATCATTGTGTTCTTTAGAAAATCCTCACCAATTATCTTAGGTTCGGAAAAAAACATTGTTTAAAGGATTTCCCTTTTTTCTACAACGTGGGTCACCTAGCGTGATGTCTCCAGTTCTCAGTAGTGAGCAAAATAAGAATGCGTACATTGATGTGTATGCTGTCACTGCAGTGTAATAAAAATAAAAAAATTGACTATCTTTGAGAGGGCAGAAAATAGAGCCTCTTAGAGAGTCGTTTGGAGGCTGCCTGAAAATAAGTGCTGGTCCCCAGACCCGGCCCCATTAAAGCGCAGTATCCATGCATCCTAAGCACTGCGCCATTCAACCATCTTTTAATTGATGGATATTTTCCTACTTGTATATATACATAAATCTGTCCGCTTATCTTAAGCATCTATGAGCGTACTCACCTATAGTAAGCACTGTGCCATTCATAGAGCAATACGCCTATATATGCATAGATATATCTGTCCCAGAATCAATCCTAAGCATTTATCAGCCCACCCGTCTATTGTAAGTACTGGTCTTTGCATTCATTCATCCTTCCATCCATCCATACATTGATACATTGATCTATGTATTGTGGTGCATACTTCAACACCCTTCTCTGGTGGTGTTTTAAACAAAGGTACATCTAGCGTACATCTAGCGAAAGAAATGTGATGGAGCTTTTAAGTGTAATACGTTAATTTAGAAACATAACGTTTTGTCGAGTTGTTTATAGGTACACTGTTTTAAAGTGGCCGTGACTGACAGATACTGAATACCTGTACTTCTTATATTTGAGAAAGTATACCAGAGAGCTAATTTGGGGTGGTGAGAACCTTGAGTTCTATATTTCCATGTGAAGTACAGTATAGGAATATAAAAGTAATTGGAAAGCTTTTATGTTCATATTAAAGAGGGGGTGTGAGAACTTAGTGAGGCAGGCAAAGTGTGTGTTTTCGTAGCACTAAAACAAGACTAAAACTAAAGACTAAAACAAGACCGTGTGTAAGGTGAGAGCAGGTTCCTGCTGGAGTTGCCTTGTTGTGGTAGTTTGCAGAGGCACAACCAAAGGGAAATTTTGGGGGAGCCTAATTCTTTCAGCAATTGGCAGAGTGGGCATGTAGGGGTTGTAAAAAGGGTGAAAAAGAACAGAGTATCCTTTACAAAAAAATGATGTTTTGAAGACCGGTGAAGTACTTGGGTGCAGCTCTGTGTGTGCACCCGGGAAGCTGTGTCAGAGAGTCCGGGGCAATGGGCGTTGCGCGCATGGTGGTCTGTCTGCTAATCACCCCACGATGATGTTGCTGGTGCGTTGCAAAAAGAGAAGGGAAATACTGAGAGAAAATGGCTCTCTTTAAAGGATTACCTTTCTCCCACAATGCGAGTCACTTGGCATGATGTCTGCACTTCTAAGTAGTGAGCAATGTGCATGCTCTCACAGTGTCACTGCAGTGCAATAAAGAAAAAAAAGACGGATTAAGTTTGTGAGGTCGGAAAATGCAGCCCAATAAAGACCTGGTGGTGTTCACATCCACACAGACACCCCCTCCAGTTAAAGCCCTGGGTGCAGTGTTATGTTTGCAAAGTTGTTGATCAAATTGTTAGGTAATAATGGAAAATATTTATGTGTGCTGTTTGGTTGATAATATCATTCTAAGTACATAGATTAAAATTTTTAAAAATACTATTTATAAAGTTGTGTGCGATGGGTTGCAGAGAAAGTGGTATGGGGTGGTGGGGTGTGGCGGAGAGGTGAAAAGTATGAGGTAGTGCAGTTATATATAAATTGTAATGGAGTATGTAAATAATTAAATATATACTTGCTGTATGTTCTATGGCACTACTTGTCATCCTAGTGCTCATCTGTCGTGCTCCATCATGTTGCAGCACTGGGTCTGGAAGTTGTTAGTGGAAGTTTTGCAATTGTATGGTATTATTTTAACATAGTGAAGAAATGTTAAAAATAATTGAATCTATTTAGTTTGGATTGAAATTTGGAAATGCCGAGAAGAAGTGAAAAAAAAGAAAATAGAAGAAAAATATATATTTGACGAAAAGGAAAGATCTTGAAGTAGAAAAAAATGCGAGTAGTAGAGAAACTGTTTGATCGAGTAAAAGCAAAAGACAATTTTTGAAAAAATATTACCAACATTTAATGAGAAAAACATCACACAAAGCAAAAAGAAGAATTTTTCAAGTAAGGTGAAGCAGAGTTCAATTTCAAATACGAGGAAAAGGAAAGATGATAAAGAAATAGTATCTGGTACTCGTAGACGCAAACAATTTCAATATATTCGTCAGAGACTTTTTCGATCTAGAGTGATTCAGAATTTATTGAAAACATGCTGCAAATATAAAAGAAGAATGTTCCAATTCAAAGAGAAGCAGCGTATTGAAAGTATAGTGGATACTGCTTTCAATTTGAAACAGAAGTTGTTCATTTTGATTTTAAAGAGACTGAAAGTATTGGATAAAATAGTTAAAGTATTGAAAGACGAAAGTAGAAAAAAAAGACTTTTGAACAGAACCAACTTTTGAAAAATCTTTAGTGGACATTGGAGACATACTTCTAGCTCTGAGCCTTTTTTTAATGAGGAAAGTTACTTCCAGGAAAATAGTTTATCATTTGCAGTTGATACTGGAGGACGTTGCTACGAAGTTCAGGATGGTGTTCCTCTTCTAAAGGAGGAAATGGTTGGTAAAAGTGCAGAAGAGTTAATAGCTGAAGAAGTACAAAGGAAACGTCCACGAGCTCCTGTATAAGTGGAGTTGTAGTAGCATTTGTAGTATTCAACAAGAATCCATTGATAAAATGTGAAATTTGCTACTAGAATATAGTCAGAAAAGTATAAAACAGAAGATTAAGTTGTTACAAGGACTAGATACATGTAATGTAAGAAAATATACTAAGAAGTATGGACATTCTCTGGCTTGTCTTTCAAGAAAAGTTTGTAAAAGTGTTTTTTGAGGATGTTAGCAGTACACCGTTCAGAAATGCGGAACTTTGTAAAGAAACTGCACTATGTAAAAAGTCCTGCATTAAGTTTAAGTGAACTGAATTGAAGTCTTTTATATGGTTCTTTATCAGATGTTTAAAAAAAGTGTGATGATATTGAAATGCGATATTTTGGTTCAGAGGAGCAGTTCATAGAAAGTGAAAATTTGACAATTACAGATGTTGGAGGAGATGAGAAAGTGATTAGCACTGAACAGTTTGAAGAAGAAATTGGAAAGTTTAATGTAGTGTGCTCTGAAATACCAAACTATGTTTGTGTTTGTTGTCGACGTACTCATTATAAAAGTCAAAGTAGGAATGTTGATTTGTATTTGAAAAGTAAAAAGGAGAACAATGGTAAGTGGGAAGAATTTGCAGCTTACTTGTTGGTTGAAGGTCGATTTGAGTTAGGTAGTTACCAACATATATGTAAATATTGTTACAACAAATTAAAAGAGAACAAAATGCCTGCTAGAGCAGTGCATAATAAGTTGGAGTTTGTAGCTATTCCGCAGGAGCTGGCCAATTTGAATACATAGGAGTTGTTTCTAATTCAATCTGTTCATCCCTTTCAAACTATAATTCGGATGGAGCCTAAAGCAGGTAAACTGCCACCAACAGACTTGCAAAGAGGGCTGAAAGGAAGAGTGGTGTACTAACCTTTGGATTTTAAGAAAAACATTTAAACTATTGCTGGAGAGAAAGAGGAAGATGAGGCAGTAGTTATTTTAGTAAATGGTGTACCCACAAGGAGTCGGAAAATATGGCAAGAATTTGTGGATGTTAATAAAGTTGAAAAGGCTACCTTATATCTTATAGAGAACAATATTTATTACAAAAATGTAAATGTGGATAAACAGGTAATACATTTAGAAGATGATTTTGAAATTTCAAGTGGTCAAATAGAGAAAGTGGTCAAGTCAAGGACTGAAGAGATTTATGAAAATTATACAATATGTCCTTTGCATTCAAAAGAAGTGATAGGAAGTAGCATTGAGTTATTTCAAATGAAAAAAGCACAGGGAACTCCATTGAGTGTATGGGAGAAAAGCTTGGAAGCTCGTGTTTTTCCACAGTTGTTTCCTACTGGAGAAGGTGGACGATATGATGACCGACCTGTACGGATTCCAGCTTCAGAATATCAGTCAACAACATTATATTCTGAAGATCCTAGATTTCGACAGTGCATTCCATACATATTTCACCTTTTGTTTGAAAGTCATCTGTATTCTCTCTTGTATGCAGTGAATCATATACTTAAAACTGGAGTTCATGAATCACTTCTTTCTGCGAAAGAATTTGTGGAGAAAGTTCAAGAAACAGATGAAAATTTAGAAGCACAGTTAATCAATTTGATGGCATGTCAACATGGAAAAAATGAGTATTGGTATTGTCGTCATGGAGAACTCAAGTGTATGTTATGGAACTTAGGTACACCAACATGGTTTGTCGCACTTAGCTTAGCTGTGCAGAGTATGCATGGGAAGATTTGCTTGAGTTTTTAGAGAAGCAAATTCTAATATAAAAAATATTGAAATAAATACTCCTGGTGAACTGTGTTCATTGGATCCTGTAAATGTGTGCAGATATTTTAATCATATTTTTCAAGGAAGGATGTCTTTTATCTGTAATAAAAAGAATCCACCTCTAGGAGAAGGTACCGATTACTTTTGGAGAAAGGAGTACCAAGCAAGAGGTGCACCTCATATACATATGCTACTATGGATCAAGGATGCACCTAAATTTGGAACTGATTCTGATGAAACAGTATTGTCTTTCATCGAACAGTACGTGACATGTGAGATTCCAAGAGAAGGAGGAGATAGAAGCTTGAGACAGCAAGTTTTATATTTCCAAAGTCACCGTTATGGAAAGTACTGCAGAAGAAAATACAAGTCTAAAGGAAAATTTTACACCAAATGTCGGTTTGGTTTTCCCCGTCATTTGTAAAGGAAGAGTAAATTCTTTTTTTTCTTCTGTGAGGCACACAATAACTCGGAAATCTCCAAAGAATACCTACAACTTAAAAAGAACAGAAATGTCAAAGTATATCAATGACTACAATCCAGTCATTTTAAAAATGTGGAATGCGAACATGAACATCCAGTATGTGGTGAATAACTCAATTGCTGTTGCATGTTATGTTACATCGTACATAACAAAATCTGAAAAAACAGAGATGAAACAAATGTAGGAAGAAATTGCACAAGAGAATAGTCTTAGCAAAAAAATGTACAGCTTTAGTTTGAAAATGCTTTCCCACCGAGAAATTGGATCGTATGAATGTTCAGACCGCTTGTGTTAGCAGCAAATGAGCCAGATATTCTTAAAACTAATATGTTGGACACATACTATCCAAAAAGGAGCCAACATCTTGAACAGCTATGTCTGTATGAAGTACTTCAACATTACAGATCCAAAAGAAATGTTAAAGAGAATTTAAAAGAAGGAAAGTTTGCAGTAGTTGGATGTCATGGTTGTTTAGTAAAACATGCAAAACATGCAACGGGTAATCTTATAAACCACAAGAAACTTAGTTGCGAAACTCCAGATAAGCGAGAATTTTACTATTTAGCACTTCTGCAGCTGTTTAAACCATGGCGTAGCGAAAGTGAATTACTTGGAGAGTTTGACTGCTACGGAGATTCTTTTAATGCTTGTAAAGATAGCATTCGATGTCCAATTTTCCCTATATATTTAAAAATGTTGAATGATGAAGTTGAACAGGAAAAGACTATTATAGCTGAAATAGCTCATGAAACATCTCAAGATAGTCAAAGTAGTGGTCCATGTAGTCATGATCCTCTTGGACAACCAATGCTGGAAAATGAAGCAGCGATTGCTATGCATGAAGTCGAAATTGCAATGCAACAAGCACACGAGGAGAATATAACATTGGAAAAGTTAGAAGAACAAGTGAATGTTGAACATAAAGAAATATATGTGCAAGTGAGAGAACGGATAGAACATGGTTTGTTGTATGAAAAAAAAGAATGTCTGTATTCATCTTTTAAACCTCTTCTGATGTACATCAGTGGTCAAGCTGGGACAGGAAACGTTTTTTAATTAAAGTTTTGACCAGTTATCTTCAAAAAACTACTGGTTCACATTTATGTTGTGTGGTAACAGCTCCAACTGGATTAGTTGCACACAATGTTAAAGGAGTTACTTTGCATAGATTATTGATGTTACCAGTGGAGCATGATAATAAATTAGAATATCAGAAGTTTTCTGAAGCAGCTTCTTATGAAGTGTCAAGAGTGCTGAAGACGATGAAACTTAATTATTGATGGGTGAGCATGGTCTCAAACTTAATGCTTGCTTTTGTACACTTAAGAATGCAACAGGTATTAAAAACAGATTACGACGTTCTCTTTGAAGGAATACATTTAATTGTATTTGGAGATCTGCTACAACTAACCCCTGTAAAAGGAGAACCAGTGTTTAAAACTCTTCTACATGAAGACACAAAAATCTCTGGGAAGTATTGGAAATGTGAATCTGTGGTTAAATTTTGAATATAAAAAACTCACTCAGAATATGCGACAAGCAAGAGATGAAGATTATGCAAATATTCTAAAAGATGCAAGAATTGGTGTTCTAAGCAAACATGGTAAAGAAGCTTTTCAAAGTCATCTACTAAAGGACTTGTTTACAAATGAAAACACACCAGCAGAAGTAATCTACAAGAAAATGAAAGAAAAAAAGTCTATAGTTTGCTTAATGCCTACAATGGAAGAGTGTTATACATTTAATAGAGAGTTTATGAAATTGGAAAATCAAGAAATAGTTCACATTGAAGCTATTGATAGAATAGAGCATCAAGGAGTAACAATTGCTCTTTCAGATAAACTACAGACTAAATTAGATTCTTTGGAAAAATCTGTATCAAAAACTGCTGGCTTAGAATTTTTTTTAGATGTATGTTTAAACTGTCGGGTAATTTTTAAGCTTAATCTGAATGTAGAAGAAGGTTTAGTGAATGGAGCAATGGGGAAAGTTGTTGATTTTGTGAAATATCAAAATAGAAATGGAATTGAATTTTTGAAAGTTGAATTTGATCAGATTGCAAAGGTAAAACAGATTGCACGTTCTGCCGTACGTTTTTTGCTTGTAAAAGACTTGTATGTTCGTAGAAAACAGTTTCCCTTCTGTTTAGCATATGCAATAACTATTCACAAATCACAAGGTTTAAGTGTAGATAATGATTTGGTAAATGTTGGAAAAACTGTGTTTAAAGAGGGAATGGTATATGTTGCATTATCTCGAGTTAGAACGTTGTCTGGTTTGTATTTAATTGATTTTGATGAGAACAAGGTTAGTGCTGATGTTAATTGTGTAAGAGAATATAATCGTTTGAGAAGGCTTTATGCTCCCCATTTAGGTGAATATCCTATTTATGAGAAACGTGTTGTGTGTTCAAAACGCAAATATGTTGAAGAGTTAACTATGGTAGAAAATGTACAGAAAAGGAAAGATGTAAAGAAGCAGAAAAAACAAACAAGTGATGATGTTGTTGGATACCAATTAGAAAATGCTTCTGATGTCAACTGCTATGGTAATGTCATTCTAAATGTTATATTTTATCTTGAAGATGTTTGTGGTGAAATTATGGAAAGTCAGGAAAAAACTTTATGTTCTGCACTCTACACTTTATTTCAAGAATTGACAACTGATAGAAGTAAGATTCATTCTGCTTCTGGTATTCGCCAACTGTTGGATACATGTACTGGATCTTTAACGTTCAGTGCTAATATACAGCAAGATGCGCAAGAATTTCTGATGGTTATGCTTGGAGTACTAGAAGATGAAGGAATTCAGATTGAGAGTTTATTTGGACAGGGTTACAAATGGGAACATAAATGTGAAGAGTGTTTGTTAGTTGACAGAGAACGATTTTTATATTTAACAATACCTGACTGCAAATCTGTACCATTTTCCATATTAGTAAAAGAAGCTGATCATGAGATGATGTGTTCTCATTGTCAATCAAGAATGCTATCTGTCGACCAAATGGAAGAAAAGTGGAAACCAAAATTAAAAATGTTGTTGCTAATCAAGTATCTATTTCTGGAAGAACATTTGCAACAGTTGCTATTATTTTCCATGCTGGAAGTACTACTACAAGTGGACATTATACAGTTTATTTAAAGTGTAATAATGGTTGGAATCACTGTAATGATACACACTGGGAAATGAAACCGAGATTGCCTTATGAATAACCCAACTGATACTTAATTTTTCTGAAACAAAGATTTTAGATACACTATTCGGCTTTAATGTGAAGGTGTATAGATCTTTAAGGAATTCATACTGGATGCTTTCAAAGCGAAAGTTTTGATACATTATCTGGCGTATTGGGAAACTGTGCAGAGAAACTATGTAAGATCTTTAAGGAATTCATACTGGATGCTTTCAAAGCGAAATTTTTGATACATTATCTAGTGTATTGGGAAAATTGTGCAGAGAAACTACGTAAGATCTTTAAGGAATTCATACTGGATGCTTTCAAAGCGAAATGTTTGATACATTATGTGGTGTATTGGAAGAATTGTGCAGAGAAACTACATGAGATCTTTAAGGAATTCATACTAGATGCTTTCAAAGCGCAATTTTTGATATATTATCTGGCGTATTGGGAAAGCGTGCAGAGAAACTACGTAAGATCTTGAAGGAATTCATGCTGGATCCTTTCAAAGCGAAATTTTTGATACATTATCTGGTGTATTGGGTAAATTTGCAGACAATCTACGAAGTAAAGGTAAGCTTTGAACATTTGAAGTACTATTGGATGTGTTATTTGTGTTGATTTTGTATTATATTTGAGAGAATTAGGGTTCTGGTTTTTTTAACAATCTAGTTGATTGTTTTTTTTGCCCCTGCTGTTTATGATGAAACTACACTGGCATTACTGTGAATAGTGAAGTTAAGTAGTAGCTGATGACAGCAAAAAAAGGGAGAAAAATTGTTATCTGAATGTTAAAATGTTTTGTATTATTTAAAAACTCATTGTAATTTGTGAAATGTATTACGTTACATAGTACTTTTGCAGTTTATTTTATGTAGTTGAAAAGTTAGAAAAAATAATATTAATGACAAATACACAATAGTAGTTCGATATTTTAAAAAACCTTTGAAATTGATTGAAAAAACCATAAGTTTCAGAGACGTTATACTTAGAAATTAGCATTTAAAAAACCTTCGAAATTCACTGAAAAAACCATAGGTTTTACAGACATTATAGTTAGTTGGACATTTGACTCATATAAAACCAGAGACATTCGCCTATCATATTTAGTTGAGCTAACTATAACTCGTGCGCCCGCAATGCACAGCTGATGATGTCACATATTACATCACTCATGACATGGTCAGTGACATCACTCATGACATCACTGATGACATCACTCATGACATCATCCACGTGACAATCTGATGCACATACTGATGCTCTCATATAAACGTTGATACACCCATTGTAAAATGCTGACTACTATTTTTGAAACCATACACAGAAGAATGCTATATACTACATAGCACTCACTATTTCCTAGGTCTACACACACATCCAGTCACTTATACATGTAGTTACTCATCAATAGAGGACTATAATATGCACTCATACATCTATACATGCAGTCGCACGCTGTCACTCATCCATAGAGTTACTCACATGCCTAGTCAGTAATGCAAAGAACGAATCACATACCCATTTAATCATGTATACAGTTATACACACCAACTTCGTTATTTTTAGACATACCACATCACTTATTTATACAGATAAAAACACATATTTACTGTCTTATACAATGACTGATAGAAGCAGACACTTATTTATACACCCACTCGTGAAATAGCTTAGTCTCACGTATACTCATTTATATACTCCAACACTCACATATAGTGGCTTAAAACATATGTAGTTAGTCACAGATATACCACTGAGACAGTTATATACTCACCAACACACCCATAGACACACTAGCTCACCCATACAGCCCTTTCCAGATGCACTTTTTAATCCATACAACCACTGAATCACCCACTCAGACATCTATGCACAGACTCATACACCCACCCACCCACACAGACACTCAGGGACCCATACAGATACTCAGAAAACAAATCAAAAACCTATATAGACACTCATGTAGGTGTTCAGCAACCCATGCAGTTGCTTACACACCAATGGAGAGACTAATACAGACTTTTAAACAGTTTAGTCACTAACCCATGCATTCAGTAAGACACGTTCAATCACTCACTTATACAGTCAGTCACACACATACGAAATAATTCCTTTAGGCACTTGTAAATGCATTCATTCTTCAATACACCTTGGCATATATATATAAAACATATTTACATTTTATAGAAACACACATTCACTGGATGATGTCATGAGTGATGTCATTTGAGATGTCATCAGTGATGTCATCAGTGATGTCACTGATCATGTCATGAGTGATGTAATATGTGACATCATCAGCAGTGCATTGCGGGCGCATGAGTGATAGTTAGCTCAACTAACTATAACAGGCGAATTTCTCTGGTTTTTTATGAGTCAAATGTCCAACTAACTATAACGTCCCTGAAACCTATGTTTTTTTCAGTGAATATATATATATAGAGAGAGAGAGAGAGAGATAGCGAGAGAGATAGAGATACATATATATATATATATATATATATAGAGAGAGAGAGAGAGATAGCGAGAGAGAGAGAGAGAGATATAGAGATATCGAGAGATCGATATATATAGAGATAGCGAGAGAGAGAGAGATATAGCGATAGCAAGAGAGAGCGAGAGAGAGAGCGATAGAGAGATAGACAGATAAAGAGAGCAAGAGATAGAGAGCTAGATAGAGAGAGACAGAGAGAGAGATAGAGAGAGATATAAAGCTGAAGAGAGAGCGCAATAGAGAGCGCGTTAGAGAGTGGGCTAAAATGTTTTAAATGCAATGGGACAACAAAATGAAAAATACACTGCATATGACTTTATAAACAATTTTTATATATTTTGAAACTCTGAACTGCAACTTGAAGCATACAATCCAAATAACTGAACAATTATCTAACTAAATTATACATTAGTTTTTGAAAGGATATTCAGGAGACCTCTAATAGCATTTGTCATCACTGGTAGATTTTATAGGTTAATTCCGAGGGATATGTATTTTTAAATGTATGTTGCTTTTATTTTATGCATCATTTGCTAATTTAAGTTGCCACATACACAAAAGAATATTTTAAACTTACGAGCTATAAGATCAGCACCATATATATTTGTTTACACATGTATTCCATTGGTTTTTCTGTGTATTTTTATTGTATGTTTTATGTCCTGCCTCCCTGTGGACAGATTGTTCATATTTGATTTCAAAAGCATCTTCATTAGGTTGACAATTCCCTAGGCTTTTCCATATATTATCTTCATTTTCACCATTCAATATGTTAGTAGATCTTTTGATGGTTGCAATTAGCGATTCCTGCATTTGCCGTGGTCTGTATTGAGAATTACCTCTGCCAGAATCAATTTGTTGTGCCAGCACAGAGGATTGAAGTTGGTTCTCTGAATGCACAGATGGGTGATAGGATGTACTACTTTGTGATGATTGTAGTGGATGTGAATGAACTAATAGCTGCTCTTTTTGCTTATGATAGGTGGGTTCTGATCCAATATAATGCATTATTTCTGCATTGAATCCTGGCACATAACTTGAAGGGGATACAGATGTATTAGCTGAGGCATTCAATAAATCATTGTTGTTTGACGGTATTGGAGGTGATGACATGTTGGAATTAATTTCTTTCTGATTGAATTCTGCACATTGCTAATCTATATTGAGTAAGTCCCTCGCTGAATCATGTATACTTCCTGACTGATGGACAGTTTGTTGAGTTATGGAAACACTGCTGGTCACTAGAATAGAAGTCGTTTTATCTATGTGTTTCCAATTATTAATTCCTGTCTGTCTACTAAAATTTTTCCTTCCTGTAGTTGAAGTTTGTAGGGCTGGGTTGGTTAAAACTTGATGTTGTTTGGGTTTTCCATTAGTAATCACATCGTTGAAAAAAGGTTATTGGGTTGCTAGTGGGACAGAAGTAAAGCTATTGCACTCTGCTAGTTGACTATGATTTGGATTTGTTGAAAAAAGGGTACAACCTAGTGTTGCTGAAGGTGTGGATGATGGGCAAATAGTTTGTCCAGTGTTCAAGTTTTCTTTGATAGAATTACTGGTTTGGATTGGAGTCTCTGGTGGTAGGGCAAGGTAGTTTGTTGTCACAGAAGTATGTAAGATATCACTCTCTTGCAATTGGACGTTATACCCAGAATATTCCTCACACATTCTTTGCAGTGTTGGATCTACAATTTTTGTATTTATATCACTGTTTTTGGTTGTTTTTTTCTTTGAGAATGTCTCAACAATGGTTTTCTTTTTAATACCATCCTTCTGTTACTGCTTCATCTTTCCGATGCATTTGTCTTTTGGTCACAGGTTTTGAATGTATTTATTTTTTTATTTATCCACCTTTGATTTCTTAGTTTGTAAAACATTGAAATCATTTGCGTCCTTCTGACTTCCAATAAGTGCTATATTTTCTTTAACCTCTGTTTTGCCGAAGTAGCACAAACGCCCTCATCAGCAGTGCATGCACAAATTAAGCTGGCAGCACCACTGCGATCATGTCTGCAAATCGTTAGAATGCAAGCCTTTTTTTTAGATCTATTATCAGATATCTGTCCTGTAGGCTAATATGCAGCAGTCATGAGAACACATTTATGTATTTTTTACCAAGAAATGTTAAATGGGTCAGTATTATTATTATTAGTGTGTTTTATAAAGCGCGCAGCGGCCCCAACGGGGCATCCCGGCGCTGAAGACTCTGACAGCCGGCTGAACAGGGTCGGGAAAGCAGTCTTAGGAAGAAAAGAGGTGGGTTTTCAGAGATTTGCGAAAAGCAGGTTCTGCTTGGCAGTTGCGTAGGGCTAAGGGGAGCTTGTTCCATTGTTGGGTGGCACAGACCTCAAAGGTTTTACCACCTGCCCGGGCTCGCTTAAATCGGGGAGTTTCTAGGAGAAGTAGGGAGTTGGAGCGTAGAGTCCTGGTTTTAACGTAAGGACGTAAGGTGTTTTTCAGGTGGGCTGATCCGCTGCCTTTGGAAGCACGGAAGGCCAGCGTCATTGCTTTGAAAACGCATCTCTTTACGATGGGCAGCCAGTGCAGTTTACGGAGGTGAGGAGAGATGTGATGTCTGGCAGGGATTCTCTCCACCAGCCGTGCGGCGGTGTTTTGGACTGTCTGTAGTTTGTGACACAGGCCGGCCGTAATGCCAAGGTAGAGGGCATTGGCATAATCGAGATGGGATATGATTAATGCCTGGATCACAGTCTTACGGCAGTCCACCGGCAGGTAGTTAATGAGCCGTTTGATTGTTCTAATTTTGGCAAAGCAGGAGGCTGCAACTGTTTGTACCTGGGTGCTGAAACTGAGATGGTTGTCCCAGCGAACTCCGAGGTTTCTCACCGAGTCTTTCGGCGTGGGGGCTTGGCATAGTTCATCTGGCCATCAAAGGCTGGAGTCCAGGGGAGAGGGTGAGTTAAAAAACAGGATCTCCGTTTTACCTGCATTAAGTATAGTACTTTAAACCTTGCCCTGGTCACTTAATGACCCTTTCTACAAAGAAAGGAAATGAATATCCCACTTTTAAATGATCCATGCCTCTTTTGAAATGTACAGGCTAAGATGTTACGGAAAAGTGATGAAGGAAGCAGTGATTTCCCTATTGAATATAGATGTCGAAATAACTGGTTGGCTACTCTTTTGTGCAGTAACCCAAAAGCCTGTATGTACCGGTGTCTCTGCGCTACATCAGTTGCAGCACTAAAATAATAATATGCTAATGTCTTAGTAAACATTTGTAATCTGCTGCAGTTCTATAATGAATACTCATGGAAGCACATTTTGAGATGCTATATCCGTTTTCTACACCTACACTATTTGTTCTGTCTTTTTCTTATAAAAGTTATGTAGCTCACACAGCAGTAATATGTGTGGTGTGTTTTTCTTTAATATAGCTCTTCGGATCGCATTTCAATCCCTTTTAATAATAGGTGCTATTAACCAAATGCCACAATGTATCAGCATTGCAAGGATAAAAAGCTAAATCTGCCTTGCCAGGATTCAAACTTGTCACCTGCAGAGTGCGTAAAGGTTTCTGCATGGTGCTTTCAAGTTGCTGTGCCATCCAAATAATCACCTCAGCTGCTGACAAATAGAACTAGACACTGAAGCACAATGAAACTACAGTGTACACCATCAAACATCTGTGCACATTGACCAGCCACACTAAACAATGTGGTATCTTGCACATGATGACCCAGTTGCTGTTTACCTTATGGCACGCACCCCTCAGCGAAGCCACTCGAAGCGATTCATAAAGCCATCAGACGTGTGCAAGACTCCTACATCCTAAAGCATTCAAATTAATTCTCATACTCACACAAAGAGCCCATACTTTTTCAAAAAATTACGCAATGTTTCACAATACAATATAGAGCCACACTCATGTCGCATCTTTCCCCCATGGACACTCTCAGATACTGATGCAAAACATCATGTACCCGCTCGCCCTCAGATTCCCACACATTCCAACAGATACCCACACATACCATCAGATGCCCAACAGGCAAAGGTTCAACCATATATGCATATAACCAGGCACATGAGACATCACCTATCTGATATAACCAGATGCACAATATATCCTAAAGCATTCACATTCATTCTCATACTCACACAAAGAGCACATACTTTTTCAAAAAATTACGCAATGTTTCACAATACAATATAGAGCCACACTCATGTCACCCCCACTCTTGAAGTAGATAGTGGATAACATGAAGTTGTCTGCATTTGCATCTTTCCCCCATGGACACTCTCAGATACTGATGGAAAACATCATGTACCCGCTCGCCCTCAGATTCCCACACATTCCAACAGATACCCACACATACCATCAGATGCCCAACAGGCAAAGGTTCAACCATATATGCATATAACCAGGCACATGAGACATCACCTATCTGATATAACCATATGCACAATATATCCATGCACAACATCAGACAACCTTTCACACCGACAGACACTCAAGCATACCACCAAATACACACTCATGCATCCACCAACAATATGATACACTCCCAAATGCCATCCGATGCCCAGGCCATCAGGCACCAAATCACATTCACATTCCCTCGACTATCTAGCCTCTTACCAAAATACTGTCTCTTGCCTTCAGAAACATTTGATATCTTGCCTAGTCCGATACTTCACATAATAACATGACTATATACCTTCACTCTGCAGTTCTAAAACAGGCAGCAACTCATCAGGAACTCATCCATTCACTCTCACAAAGCTTATCCATGCAAACACGCCTGCATATACCATACTCATACAGCTGACACTTACAGACATGTTCAGTCTAACAACACAATACAAACATCATCAACACCACAGAAGCCTTTTCACACAACACCTTCTGACATACATAATGGCCAGATGAAACACTGCATTCTGTTAGTCAGTGTTAATATCGTCGGAGCTGTACGGATATTGAGACCAAGATAGGGGGATAGAGGACGAGGGCAAGTCCCTAGAGTGGGTGAATTTATCTTCTCATTTCTCACCCTAGTAGTTTGTTACGCATTTTTATCTCATTTTAACTTTCAACTTTCTCCATCTCTAGTGCTCTGGCCATAGCAAATAAACTCAGCTCATGGCAAAAAGTAGCCTCCCTAGCTCCCTTCTATGCCATGAATGCAGCCTCTTCATTATGACATGCCCCTCTCCACTGCCTGCCTGGGGTCTGCAATTTACCCATAGATTTGTCGCTGTTCCCGGTCAACCACATTAGGGCCCAGCCGACACTGCTCCTCCTTATGGTTTACTATAGGGTACAGGGCAGGATCCAGATTGGCAAGTTGGGCCTTCAGCCATGCACATGGGGTGAAGATCGGTGAACTTACTTCATGTTGCTGCTTCAGCCTGTGACTTACGACTACCACCGGGCCTTCACCGAGGTGAGTACTTGACCTCCGGTCCGACTTGAGACTCCAGAGTTACAGGCCTATTGCCGACATTATTGGCCATTGGTCACTCCACACACGACTACGAAGAGGCACACCCAACTGTGCCGCACTTCATGGCATCTTTTGAAGAGCACCGGAGGGATTGGCCAATAAATGTTGCCAGGGCCGTGATTGGTAGCACTTTCGCGATGTACTAGATTGACGGCCCTGTAACCCAAACATAGCAAACATCGCACAGTCAGCTACACATGAGCAGCAGGAGCACTTGCAACTATACTAACGTGCTGTAGGCTGAGTTAGAAGTCCTTCCTTTTCCCAATCATGCCCAGCCAATGCTGCAAGTGTTCAGCTTGCTTACACAGGATTGGAGGGTATGTTGTCAATCAATGATCATACCAAACAATCTCGAGGGACACAAGTACTCGATAGGCTGAAACCTCCCACTTATCCATGCTTAGCTGCCTTGTCAGATTCTTTCCTAGCTCACCTGCTGACAAAGCTGAGTTTTTAATTGGATTGGTCACCAAATATGTGTTTCTCTTCCAAACTGTGACAGTCAGTTTTTGTCGTAACTATAAAAGCAGCATTGATGTTTGTGATGTGTCTGCTGTGATTTATGTAAGCCGGAAGTAGGATTAGGTCAGTTGAAAAACCAAGAAGGGTCTCTCAAAGGGGCGTGCATGTGGTAATAAGTCCACGGCTTAATCATGCAAGTTGAATATATAACCTTTCAGGGTGCCGCCCAACTATTTGTCTGCCTTATCCCGACATACAACTGACATTCACCGAGCCAAGACTATTAATAGACTCTAGTTGTTAGCTGCGGTTGTAAATAATATTGAAAATGCTCAATTTTTTTAATGTGCAAGACTGTGAAGAAATCAATGCTTTGTTTTGCAACATTTATACTGAGGAGCTATACGGGAAAGATCCTTAAGTCCACAAGCCCATCGGCATGCTAGTATGCCCCAGCCCATGAGCTCCATAGCACCGGCCCATACTCCAGGCAAAATTGATCCACAGAGATGCCCGTAATATGATGTCACCTTTGCCACAGCTGTGAAGGCTCATTAGTCTGACAAGTGATTACTGCTCCAGCATGCTCTTCCAAGCACTGGCATCAGCTTTCCTATATAAGCCTGTGCAGCAGACAGAAGGATCTTTCATTATTTTTCTTTGCAGGTTTACATAGCGCAAATTCAGCCTGAAGGTATTGGAGTGCCTTACACGAGCATCAGTTACACATTCGACACATTCATTTTGGTATAGGAATGGGGAGATTAAGTGATTTGCCCAGAAACACAGGATGCCGTGCGAACGCCAAGACTAATATTCCACATCCAAAATAGGCAGGTCGGCCATATACGCCACACAGTGACGTAGCTGGGGCGATGATCCGCCCGGGCAGCACTGTTTTGGGGGGCAGCGGAGGTGGGCAAGTCATGTCTGTCGACTACTATCATCCCCCTGCCCCTGATAACAAGTAGTCTGTCTGCTGACAGCCCCCAACCCCCCCCACCCCTTGAACAAGTAGTCTGTCGGGGGCCACCCCTCTGCTCTTACCTGCACCGGGCGGCAAATTTAGGATTTGCTCTGGGTGGCAGTAGGTCTAGCTACACCACTCAGGCCACAACCTAAGCCTTATATCTGCCCTGAGCATGTGGACCTGGCCCATTTACAGCCCTGCTTGGAAGGTAACAGGCTTGCTGTTGAAGGTGAAAGAGGATGGATGCTTCCTTTGTCTTTTTTGGCAAATATAAAATTGGAAAGGTTGCAAAATATTGCCAGAATAAAAAAATAATTAAGTTCGCTTGCATTATTACCACAAATGTATTTACCTATTTGTGGTATTACAGCAGAATTTCCAAAAATCTCTATACAGTTAAGGCAAAGGCATTGATTCTCACAAACTGTATACAATTAATATGTCACATCAAATCTCACAAGTTACTGCAGTATGCAAGTGTTTTGGTATTACTGATGATTATGGTGAGGATTTTCACTTTGATAACATACTTTTGAGAGGCACACTTCATAAAGATAGTTAGGTAGGTAATGCACCAGCTCAGTGACTCTGTGAAAGCCTTTCCTTTTTCACTTCCAAACCGTGACAACGTTTTCGGTATAAGCAGCATTGATGTTGCAGAGGCCTCTGCTGTGATTTATGTGTATTTGGAGAGATATGTTGTTTTAATGTAGCTTGGTAGGTCAGTGCACCTTCTTTGTGACTATGGATCTGCTGCCAGTTAAAGGTAAATGCAATATTGTAGGGTGCCCATTTTTAGCAACTTTTTGTACTATTATAACTGGATGATTTCCAGCTAATTGTGCATCTTTCAGAATGCCTAAGTTGGTTAAAGTGGCCAAGCCACTGTTAAATAATATAGGCTTTATTGGTTCTTTAGTAAAAGTTGTCACCAGTTCCATATTTGTTGATTATAAAATTTTATAACAAGACGCGTAGGAATGTCATATTGTTATGTTGTCCTTATGTGTACTTTTACAACAACATACATGATGCTTGCATTGTGGGACTCTTTATGCTCTGTACAAGCCAAAGATAAAGGATATAGGCCTAATTAAAAAGCTACTGCAGTTGCCAAAGATCTGATCTGTTTATTATAAATACTTACAACGATTGCAGTCCGTCTGGTTTACTTAATGATAAGCATTAGTTAAAGCTAATAGTTCTTTAATGGTGAATTGTTATAGCACGTTACACAAAATTTTACAGATTGCATTAATAAATTAGGATTTGAGTGCCAAATAATCCCTTTGGCAAACCCTATGTTAAATAGACATACATATACATACATAGTGTGCCAAAAATGCTTTGCACGTACATCTTTTATGTGTGTGTGTTTGCCTGTAATTCCCTCAGTGCATCAAAATATCTCTTTCCCCTCCTACTCCATGTCTTTACATGGAAATATTGGCATTGTTGTTTTTATTCTTTCTTCCTACTTTGAATACCCACATTTGAAAAATCCAGTGTAGCATTACAGTGAGATTAGAAATCCGGTTTACCACCCTCTACCTTAACTAGCCATCTGATTCACTTTTTTAAGCAGATCTGCCACTGATGTGAATGAAGTGCATAGCTGCCAAGATTTCAGATTGCTATGTGTGACATTTTAAAAAATTGAGTGAAATTATGAGTCACAGTTCACCCGCTTTCTTCTTTTGCCTTGTTGGGAGCTGGGACACGGGCTACATCCCCCAGGCTCCCTTGCTGCTGACATTTCTCCAGGCGCCCGGAGGCTCATGGAGCCGGTCGCGAGCTCCTGCTTGCGGGACCCACTTCCTTCTTTTGCCTTGTGGGGAGCTGGAGCACGGACTACATCCCCCAGGTTCCCTTGCTTCTGACACTCCTCCAGGTGCCCGTAGGCCCATAAAGAAAGTCGCGAGCTCCCGCTCGCGGGACACGCTTACTTCTTTTGCCTTGTGGGAAGCTAGGGCATGGACTACATCCCCAAGGCTCCCTTGCTGCTGACACTTTTCCAGGCCCCCGGAGGCGCATAAAGCCGGTCACGAGCTCATGCTCACGGGACCCGCTTTCTTCTTTTGCCTTGTGAGGAGCTGGGGCACGGACTTCATCCCCCAGGCTCCCTTGCTACTGTCACTTCTCCAGGCACCCAGAGGCGCATAAAGCTGGTTGCGAGCTCCCGCTCGCGGGACCAGCTTTCTTCTTTTGCCTTGTGGGGAGCTGGGGCACTGACTACATGCCCCAGGCTCCCTTGCTGCTGACACTTCTCCAGTCGTCCGGATGCACACAAAGCTGGTTGCCAGCTCCCGCTCGCGGGACCCACTTTCTTCTTTTGCCCTGTGGGGAGCTCGGGCACAGACTACATCCCCCCCAGGTTCCCTTTCTGCTGACACTTCTCCAGGCGCCCAGAGGCGCATAAAGCCAGTTGCGAGTTCCCGCTCGCGGGCCCCGCTTTCTTCTTTTGCCTTGTGGGGAGCTGGGGCATGGACTACATCCCCAGGCTCCCTTGCTGCTCACACTTCTCCAGGCACCCGGAGGCACATAAAGCCGGTCGTGAGCTTCCGCTCGTGGGACCCGCATTCTTCTTTTGCCTTGTGGGGAGCTGGGCTACGGACTACATCCCCCAGGCTCCCTTGCTGCTGACACTTCTCCATGCGCCCGGAGGTGCATAAAGCCGGTCACGAGCTCCCCTCGTGGGACCCACTTTCTTATTTTGCCTTGTGGGAAGCTGGGGCACAGACTACATCCCCCAGGCTCCCTTGCTACTGACACTTCTCCAGGCGCCTGCAGGTGCATTAGGCTGGTCTCAGACAATGCCCGAACGAAGGGTGGGCTCGTCCATGCCCAGAGGAGGCTGGACTGGGGCCACCCTCTTGGGTTTTGATATTAAGAATCCAGGTAACAGAGTGCCGCACCGCAGTTTTGCGAAATCACCAGAAGGTAAAAACTCTTACTCTTCCGCTGTACTCTGCCGTGGTCCTTTGGTGTCTTTGTGGGCCAAATTCTACCTGTAGCCCGGTCTGTTTAAGTAATTATGGGGAAACACAAAACAACATCCACCTTAAAATCTCCTGACACCACTTTGGATGGCTTTCTCCAAAAGGCAGTCAACAACAGTGCTTAATTTGTAAAAAATGACGTGCAGGTGCTCAAATGTTTTTCGGAGACCACACCCACTTTCCTGACTCCACCCACTTGTTCTATTGGCTCCACCCACAAAGTCAACTGGCATTGCTGAAAGCCAGATGTAACAATGGATCTGAATTTCGGCAAGAGAGCCTTGCTCAAGAAAGTGTTTGATAGGAGTTTCCCCCGCCCTGTGAAAAAAAATCATATAGTACACTTGAAAGAGCCATTTATCACTTCCAGTGGCCAAAGGAGGTTGGATCATAAATAGTTGAGTGGTCTGTCAAATCAATTAAATTACCAATTGTGCTTGTTACTGTTACTCACTCCCAGAGCAATATATGTGCATTTATTAAAATTCAAAATAGTAAAAAACATATAACTTAACTGGCGTTTTCAAATGTAGTTCTGTATCACAGACAACAGAGATTACAAAAAGGCACATATTTTTTATATGCACTGTGGTTCTTAAAATTCACTTGGTCATCAAAATACTGGAGGAAACATTTTTGAACCTCGATGTTCCCAATGTTAGACGTCTGGGGGTTTCATTGCTAGATTATGCAGATCGTCTTTAAATATTTTCCTTAAATGAATGGTGATTCGAATCCTAAATCTGAAATCAAGATGCATTCCAGAATTCATAACCTCAGTTTAAGGGTCCTCTCAACAAAGCACCATCATCACCAATTATCCAACTGCTTTTTTGCTTATTTCTCACACATGGAATTTAAACCTGCACACATACTATCACTCTAGGACACATATTTGAAATGTTCCAACATGCCACAGAGGATGCAAAATGCCTTCCCAACTGGACATTTCGGATCATGCCACATTAGATAAAGCAAATGTCTTCACAGCCTTTTCTCTCTGGTAATGTATGCTCTTTGAAAGAGCAAATATTTCCTGGAGTGGCAGATTCATGCATGATAACAAACAATATGATATAATTATATACTACATAATACATCAATCCCACCCTTTGTATTTTGCATAGCAACATTTTCAAACACACAGACAGTGGTAAGCTTTCTAAGCACTAAACACTGCCACATACAAATCTATAGCCTCAGCCAACCGTTGGTCCCTCTAAAATAACTGAGAGTCAGGTAGGCACACAAATCAAAATGTTTCTCTGGCCAAATTCCGCTGCCCTGATAGTCATGAATTCTATCACAGCATCATCCAGTGATGAATGTTTACAAACATCCTGTTTCACCACATCTAGGCGTAAGGAATGCTTACTTCCCTTGAGGGATTATATTTTGCACATTGTCACCTATGTTACCCAAAGGTGTACCACAGCGCAGTGTACTCGGTACATATTACTGGGCCTGGTTGGCAAAATTGAGTGCCTGAGTCCACCACCACCTACTATCATATGAGCAGATTCAGCACTGATTGTACCACAAGTTACCTCCAGCTTGCACAGAAAGGTGTTGCTTTAACACTATAGTTAATGCTTGTTACTACAGCAACTCCTGCAAACACCCACCAGAGTTTCTGAAAACACACAGAGCTACTATAGACACCCAACCCCACGGAGCTCCAGCAGACACACAATTGAGCTACTGCAGGCACATGGACTTCTGAAGCAACCCAAAGGAGGTACAGTTGCTTCAGGCATCCGACGGAGCTCCTTTTGACACCGACAGAAGCCACTGGAGACATCCAACGGAGCTCCTGCAGACACACATTTGACCTACTGCAGACACCTGAACTCGTGCAGAAACACAACAAAGCAACTACATGCACTCAGTAGAGACGCAACTGCAGATTATCCAATGGAGCTCCGGCAGGCAACGAGCAGGGCCAATGCAGACCCCTAACAGAACCTCTGTATGGACCCCACTGAGCTCTTGCAAACACCCAAAGTAGCACCAGCAGACAGCCATGGAGTTCCTGTGGACATCCAACAGAGCTGGTGCAGGTGCCTGAACACTGGCAGTCCCCCAACATAGCAACTGCAGACATCCAGTGGCGATACAGCAGACATCCAGTGGCAATCATACAGACACCCAATGAAGCTATTGCAGCCAAATGAGCTCCTGCAGAACTACAGACACTTAGTGGACCTTCTACAGACACCAAAGCACAGATACTGTAGACCCCAACAGAGGTACTGCAGACACCTAACAGATACAGAGATTCTGCAGACACCTAACAGATACTGGAGACACCCAACAGATACTGCAAACACCCAACAGAGATACTGTTGACCCCAACAAATACCCGAGGCACCAAACAGAGGTACTGGAGACACCCAGCAGAGGTACTGGAGACACCCAGCAGAGGTACTGGAGACACCCAGCAGAGGTACTGGAGACACCCCACAGAGATACTGCCGAACACAGAGGGACTGCAGACATCCAGCAGAAACACTGCAAATGATATCGGGAATGCTTTGGAGGAGCCCTGCAGGCTTTGCTCAACCATTTTAGGGTCCACTCGTTAACAGGGAATAAAAACAGTTTGTGGTCTGCTGCTGTCACACCACATTCACTCCCAGCATATGCTATTGCACATACATGTGCAATCATACCTGGGCCATGCATGTCCGCATGGACGGAAAGTAGGACCCAACTGAAGGGGCCTGAGCCACCTGACAGACTAATTTAAAACAGGAGCGCACTTTCCCGGAGAGCACAAATGAAAAGGCCTTTCCTGCTACTATAATCTGTGGCTGCGACAACTGCTGGTCCCCCCGGGTCCGTGAGCTGAAGTAATCCCATTCAGTAAAGAAGGATTCACGTGGTGTTTCCTTCCAGGTCAGAGTCCACCTCCGAGTCACATCCCATGGCGCATCGGGCACTGAGCATTCACGCATGATTGTTGCGCCAATGCCAAAAATCAAAAATATCCACCTGAAGAACGGGGGCAGGTCACGGTGCAGGGTCTCCGGAACCATGCAGGGGGGCAATTTCCATCCCTGTATCATTGCAACATTACCACTACAGAACCCTGAACGCATTGCAGTGCTGGCCTGATCCGTAAAGCGCCGATTGTCATCTGTTGGCAGCAGTGGTCAAAGTGGGGGAAAAAAAAGTAGGGGAACTGTGGGTGGAGAATCAGAGGGCGGGAATAACCCAAGGATTGGATCAGTGGGCGGAGCCAGAGGTGTGGCCAGAATGCGCAAACATCCCAATTTTTAATATCTGTTTGACTTTTCACTGCCCAGTTTAATCAACCAATGGATATATATGATTATTTACGGTTATAATGAGTTATTGTTATTAAATATCAATAAATCCACAAAGTGGGATATGCTTCTAATCCCAGACTGTCCCAAATACGATAAAATGTGGAAGCACAAGCCATTTGTCTCCGAGCCATGGAGTTTCTGTCATCAGCACTTCTCCATTTTTGCACAACAGCAGTTCAAAACATCCTAGTTAGCAAATGTTTTCTATATAATTATGGCTCTGCCATATTTGCCTCATAATGCAAGATCTGCTGCATGATCTAACCATTTAAACTAATAAATTGTTTGTAGCTCAAACGTATCAAAAGTTAATAAAAAATGTGACTTGTATTGCTGCGGAGTGGATGGAGTATTGCAAAGGTTGACTGATCACCTTTTTCCCTGCTGCATTTGTATGTTACACTGGTACTAATAAGGCAAAATCTTTCCAGAGACTGTTAGCATGTGTACACATGTCAAAATAATAAAATATCAGAAAATATACTGCATTACGCTGCAGCATTTTTTAATGCATAATGTAGTCAACACTGCTGCATAATTATGTCCTCCTTTGCTGCATAATTAATTCCAGTGGACCCACAGCAGGCAGCACATGTTAAAAGTGCTTGTGAATGAAGTAGAGAGACTGTGAAGTTTGCGAACTTAGTTTGGTGTGCGTGCAAACCCTGCATTGCCAATCCCTGGTGAGTTGCAGCTACTACTGCTGAAACAAGGCCAATTGAGGTACCTATAGGTGAGACAGACAGGCCTCAAGGGCAGGGCAGCCCTTAGCACTGGTGGCGCCCTGTGCATTAATGTTTGCTAGTGCCCCCCAATGACCACCTCTGCCATGGATTTCCTCACTACTGCCCTTTAACAGTGCCTCTCAAGTCTCCATAACCATACTCTCTCTCAGATGCATTTACTTTGATTTACAGTGCCACTCATACCATTGTAGGGTGTCAGAGCACTTTACATCACACACATTACACAGAGACAATCAATATGTGTGTAAATCACTGTATAGAAAATGTTACATAAGACTAAGGACTACAAGGTGTGGGAGTCACATGACAACCATACTAGTAGGCCATATAGTTTAATAGTGATTGGTGTGGAGAAACACAAACTCAGAATTTAAAACGTAATACCATGGTTGGGTGTTCTCTTTAATAATCAGAACTGATTTCAGTCCAAAAGAACACTCTGACAAAAGTAGTAGCCCACTGACCTATTTACATTATGTGCACTTTGTGATCTGCATGGTACATGTTCTTTGCAGCAGGCACATTAACACTCTGAGCTACCTTTCCATGAGTCAAAGCTTCCACTAAACAAAATTCCGATCTCTCTCTAGGAAAAACATTAATCACCAGAGTCATCATGACATTTTTATTGTTGCCCAAAATTGCTGGAGGCCAGGAAGGAGGCAGCAAGCGCTTTTAAAACCTTAATATACTTGCAAATATAATGCCTCCACCCAAAGTCAGCACCCGGTGCGGTCACACCAGTTGCACCGCCCTAGAGCTGGCCCTTCTCAAGGGTCCTGTGACCTCAGTGACAGAGTCACTGTTGCTCTAGAGTGTGCTGCTGCATAGGCCTGCCCGCAATACTGGAAGTGAACTCTGTATGGATTGTGGTGGACAAGCCTTGAAGGTTAACCTACACTTGTCATGCTAGGGTCCACCTGCTGTTGCTAAGACACCAGGGCTTCTAAGGTCTTGCGAAGCCTTCTAAGGTCTAGCATGGGATTGTGCTCTCTCAGGAGAGTGGTCTCGTGGACTGGTTATTAAGGCCGAACCTGGTTCCTCAGTTCCAAATTCAGCAACTCTGGCCATAGGGCCACATCCTCTCCCCCACTGAACACCATACTGCCCCACTGAGAGAAACTCGCATTGCCTTCAGCTACAACCCAATTGTTGCCAGCTATAAACACCTGGATGCGGATCAATTTAAATGACGCACTAGACAAGAGAAATAAGCGGCCTACAAAAAATAGTAACAAAATCCTGGAAAAAAACAAACACACATAGGGAATGCAAAATGTAGCAAACAATGTGAGATGCAAGCAGGAACAACATGGTTAGCTTATCGCTTTTACACTCTGTTAGACCTGGCACCTTGGCGTGAGTCTCCCTTCCACTTTTTGTCACTGTGCCTCATGTGTTTTGCTGGTGTTAGCTGCTCAGAGCACTGTGCCACTGCCAACCAGTGCCACAGTGGAAGTGCTCCCTATTTAAAATGTATATGTTGGTTGGATTCCATGATTGGCTTATTTGGTTTACTGTCAGACCCCAGTAAAGTGCACCAGGAGTGCCCAGAGCTTGTAAATACAAATGCTGCTGGTGGGCTTGCAGCCCTGGTTGTGCCACCCACAGACGCGGCCTAGTAAAATGTGTCTAAGGTCTGCCATTGCAGAACCTGCGTGCAGTCTGGTACTGTCATGCTGACTGGGCAAGTGCACCCACTTCCCAGTCCCTAAACCTTCCCTTTTTCTTTTTTGTTGAAACATTTTTTATTGTTTTCCAACTCAACAAGGCAACAATCATCTCACCATCCCCACCCCTAAACCTTCCCTTAACTTCCTATTAGTCACCCCTATGGTAGGCCCAAGGGCAGGGTGCGTTGTAAGCATAAGGTAGGACAAGCCCTGATGTGTGTGGCATGTCCTAATAGTGAATTACAGCCATTTTCGTTTTTCACTATTGCAAGGCTACCTGTTCCCATAGGCCAGAATGGGCTGTTGAAATTGTTACATCCTATGATCCTAACGGACCCAGGGAACATGGTAGAAAATCGAGTTTAGTATGCCTGAACTCAGAATAATAAAATACATCTTTTAGTAAAATTTATTTTAATATTCTTTGTTTGCAAATGCCACTTTTAGAAAGTTGGCATTTGCTTGCCTAACCATTTCAGCCCGCCTCTGCTATGATGTGTATCTGCCTGTCTGGTTTATGTGAGTGACAGGGCTGGGGAAACCCAGAGGTGCAGGGCTAGGTAGCCTGGTGGTGAATAGAGAGATTGACATCCAGATGGGTGGGAGGAGTGCACCTGGACTCTGAATAGGGTTGTGCTCTGCCACCAAAATGCTGGCTCCACCTCCTGTGGAGCAGCTGATGTCTCTGCCCTGCACCCTGATTAGAAAGGCAGTGTCATGTCAACAAAGTGCTCAAGAACTGGTTTGGACTGGGCAAAGGCCCCTCTACCCCAGAGGAACAAAGGAATTAGGGGTATAAGTATTGGGACCCTGCTCCCAAGAAATTAGATCCTGCTTGACAAGAAGAACCTCTGCCTGAGGAGAAGGAACCGGGAAAGCTGTAAGGAGGAGTACTGTCCCTGACCTGGGGGATTGGCCTGCAGTGGTTGCCTTGCTGCTGAAAGGAGAGGAGAAAGACTACAAAGACTTTATTTCAACTTGTGCTTAAAAGATCTCCAAGGGCTTGTGCTGAGCTTGCCCCCTGAACGAAGTCCCAGGACCAGTGGACTTCACCCCCCAGCTCCCCAAAGTTCTTTGGCAGTGCCTGCTGGTGTTGTTGGGGGACTGCGTGTCGCAAGGAGCTGGAAGCGCGACTCAAGGAGGAGAAGCGTGCCGCCGTCGGAACTGCTGTCGTCGCATCACATAAAGGGTGACGCCGCTGCAGCATCGCATTGAGCGGAAGCGTCTCGCATCGTCCAGGAAGTGTCTCGCATCGAGGAAGAAGGGTGTCACCATCGCAGCCATCATAGCTGTCGCATTGCACCGCATTAAGAAAAGCGCCTCGCATCCACGGAGAAGAGTGCCGCCGTCGGAGCTGCTGTCGTCGCATCACGTAAAGGGGTGTCGCCGCTGCAACATCGCATCGAGCGGAAGCGTCTCACAAACGTCGGAGAAGAGTGCCGCTGCCAAGGCCGCTGTCGTCGCATCGCGTAAAGGGTGATGCCGCTGCAGCTGACGCATCGAGTCGAGTCTTCTCGCAATATCGGAGAAGCGTAACGCATCTGGAAGATCTTCACGTCCTTGTTTCTTTGCACCAAAAACTTCATCGCATCGTTGCAACACTTTCGTTGCACTGCGTGTCGCATCTAAAAGGTACATTGACTTAAAGTGTTGCATTTAAGAACTTAAGAGAACTAAGCAAAATTTCTACCATCTAAAGTAACAGTATTGTGTATTTTTGTCGTTTAATGGTCGTGTGGTAACTCTATATAAATAATCCTTGTTTTTAATATAAAAACCTGTGTGGTGTCCATTTGTAGTGTTGTCACTTGGTTGCTGTATGTGTTCACAAATGCTTAACCTATAACGCTCTGAAATAAGCCTTGTCTGCTCGCGCCAAGCTACCTAGAGGACGAGCAGGGGTTATTTTAGGAGTGTAATCCCATACCCTGACTAGAGGAAAGGTTCCCTGCTTGTCCCAGGTACCTACCTGTGCCAACCAGAGAACCCGGATTCTAACACACTCGCTATTCAGAAATCAGTGAATTGCTTTTGCCTGAAAGGTTAAGGACATGACTACAGGGCCCTGAATGGACCCATTTCAATGTCCATTGCTTATATCCTTACAAAACGTAAGCAGTATGGTAAAAAGACCACATCCCTGGATGCAGAGCCGCAGTACACATTTTGTTTTCCAATTCACACATTGCAGTACATCCAGGGTTGGTGCACTAGTTCCAAGCCCAGGGAAAACAAAGACAAGAAAATAAAAATAGCGCTTCACTGGCAAACTCTGTAAAAGGGGCGCTAATGTGTTTGGGTGTGAATAAAATCAATCTAGCCAGTTTACTACCACTCTGCCTTACTTTATTCAATTATTTTTTCATATTTTCAACCTGTTGTTACAGATGCTGCACTTTGGAATTAAAATGTCAGAAATATACGACCTTTCCTGCAAAATTGTTTTTCTTTTGTGGATCCATTTCACAGGGGAGCAAATAAAAGAAAGGAGAGGAAAGAGAGTGAGAACCCCTGTCTTGAAGTCCGTTTTTTTTAAAGAGAACTGCAAGACAGAAAGAGAAGAAGGAAAGAGTGGGTGGGGGGGGGGGGGCAGCTGAAGCGGCAGAGCCGAAGTGGACACTGTCTTTGTCTTCTCTGGGCAAGAAGGAAAAGAGAGTCCTGCTACTTCTCTGCCCCCCTGCCGTCAGGAACACCGAGTTTTATTTATAGGTGATGGCGGTTTCTTGCGTCCTGGGAAGCATTTTCAAAATAAAAAAGTAGGGGAACGGAATGCTTGCAATTAAAGAAGTAGGGGCACTGTGCCCTGCCGATCCCGCCCACTTTGACCACTGGTTGGCAGAGCCCCGAGTGCTCACCTGTCCAAGTGCCCACTTTTTTTTATTATTGGATTTAAAATGTTACACTGATCGCGGAGTATCATAACTTAACCTTCCCCCTCCTTGCAATGTCGTTGAATGGAAACAAAATAAACACACTTCTTAGAGCTCCGAGCGATACCTACCCGAAACTTTGTGCTGCACAATTTCCAACACGATCCTGCTTCAGATAATAGTGCCGCCATGCCGGACTGCCGTTGCCGGTGCGTGTGTGCTCCTGATGATAAGGCGGGCTGGCGGCGTGGAATTTAAAAAAGGTTACGCACTCACGCTGCCGCCCGCCTGTCACAGGCACACATGACCAAATCCAGGCCAATCAGAGCCCCCACCCCCGCAACACAAAATGAATAGGCATGGATTTATAAGTGGAGTGAGACAGAGTGAGAGACGAGTGCGGATCTTGTGAACACTGAACATTTTAATTTATTCATTTTTCGATGCACGCTGTTGTGAGTTGGCAGAGGCAATATGGTCTAGACCCGACCCTGATAAATAAGTGCCGGTGCTAAGCACTGGCACAAATTAAGCACTGACCTTCCTGCACATGAACAATCATGCATGGCGTTTTGCTGTTTTTATGTGTGCTGCACAATGTATTTCTCCTCGTTGCTCAAATCAAAAAAAAAACTTCTCTTGGACCTAGTTGTTTATAATGATAAAATCTTCACACATACTCAATCAACCAAATTAAAACAAGACCTAGATGAATAAGGGGAAGAACAAGGATATAAACCCAAATTAACAACCACATGTGCACAAAGACATCAAACTGTACCACAGTCAAAATGTATTAAAAATATATACAGAAGCATACTCCAAAATACATAATTGAACATTAAACATATATTAAAAAAAGAAAAAATTAAAAATCATCATGAGAGAAAACAACCAATATGTGAAACACTTAAATTCATCTAATAAAGGTTATTGCCAAACAGGAATCTTATATATTGTCACCATCACTCTGTTAATTCTTGGTTGTTTTTTTGACATGAGGCAGTTCCTGGATATAACCCAAAACAGAAGAATGCGTCGACGCGTTTCAGTGGTAAAAGATTATTGCAGTACCACCTTCATAAGGACATTAAAAATATTTGTTTTTCTCGTACCCAGTGTACACGTATTATTTGTTACACCGTTATCACATGGGAGATAGGATACTAATTACATCACATTTCATGCCGCCAATAAAATTAAAATAGCGCGTAGCTCATCCAGATCCCACTATTTGTGCAAATTCGTAATCGTATTAAAAGTTTCGATCTTCAAATGTATGAAAAAGAAATAGGAATATTTATAATTTGGCCGATGGATATCCACGAATAGTTTAAAATGGAGTTACATAGGTAATCACCACCAAATTTGTTCCAACGTAGGGCCACGGTTTTCACACCTCACAATACGGTGACCAAAGATAAACATGTGTAGTTCAGTCCCCTGCTTTCTGTCAATGATGGGGGGATCTCCTCGTTGCGACATGTTAAGACCAGTTTTTTTAGGGTCTTAATTTTGGCGCTGCCCCATATTTAGCCCACCCTTGTAAATAAGGGGCAGCATCAAAATCATTGGGTGTTGCGGGGGAACGCCCACCGCAACACCATTGCCTACATCGTTCACGCTAAGTATGACGTGAAAGGGTGCCTTTATTTACAAGGCAGCTTCAAGTCACATTAAGTCGCTTAACACAGCCGTGTATATAAGACAAAGCCCACATCACCACAGGAACATTTAAAGAAGAGACATTCCTGTGGCGATAGAGGCTTCTAAATATGCAAACCACAGCAAGGTAAGGTGCCGGTAGGAAATAAAAGGGCACAAGACCCCAGACCGGGTCAAGCACCTCCTATTATGAGTCACGCCGGGTCCGTTCAAACCAGGAAGGCCATCCTTAATGGAAGAGGATGCCTCACACACATATTAGTGTCATGCTTCATCATCTGCATCCTCTCCCCACCCTGGTGAGATGGTGCTACCAGGGCAGACTCAACCTCCGCGAAGACTTGTGGTAGGAGGGAGTTCTTACATAAAACTACTGGACAAAAAACGGGGTCCAGCGAAGTAAGAAATATCTTCGGATTCCTCAGTTTTCACCTCTATTCGTGAGGACCCTAGGTATCTTAAATCAAATGACGGGTATCACAGAGCACCATGACTCACGCTCATCCTTTACTTCCTTGTAAATATGCCCCAGAGTTGGTTGTGCATGAGACAACTTTGTCGAATTCACCATTGCAGTTTTTGTTGCAGCCATATGGTATATACATTATGAAGGTGGTGGTCTATGTGAGGGACAAAGTAAATGGGTTGAGGGTGAGTCCAATGATGTGATTGCAAAATAGATTGTGAGTTGTGAATTAATGAAATGGTTGTGTAATTCTGTGGTTGAAGAACACGTCACCAGATTTGTTAGACGTGTTTGTGAAGGATTATGTAGCCACCTAGAATAAGCTAATTAAAGATGGGAATGAGTGTGGGGATTAATATGGTGCAAGTCCTTTTTCCATAGTGACTAGTGCAACTAGGTCCATGGTGGTTATGTGGTCTATGGTGTCTGCTGCCAGACCTCTAAGGTGAATATGGTGGTTTATGTTATGTTACATTACGTTATGTTATATTATGTTATGTAGGTTTGTAGACCACACCATCACCCAAGAGGGTATCCTAGCGCCGAGCAGGTGTGATACTAGTCAAAACTAGTCTCGAATGCCAGGCCTTCAGCTTCTTGCAGAATTCATTATGTCAGCATTAGTTCTTTGGATAACATCAGGAGCAGTTTAGAAAAGGCTGTCAAGTCCAGTTGTGGGTTGTAGTTTCTGTAAATGGCGGTGGTTTGGTGGCTGAAGAATTGAAAGAGATTGTTGCAGAGTTCCTGCCAGTGGGTGCTTGAATTGGAGGTGACCACTAATGAGGGGAAATCCTTCACAATGCTAACATTTCCTACTTCTGTTTGGGTGGGCATTAATGCGGTCTACCATGTGGCATGCTGTTGGATTGGTGTTTAATATGGGTGGAGTTAATATGGTTGTGTGAGATAGTAGCCATGTTTCTTGTTTTGTGTATGCAAATCAAGGTAGTGGCTTACATGGTTGGTGAAGCGCAGGGGCTCTGGCACAATATGCCTTGAAGGTGCTATACGTGCCAAGAAGGGTTTGGCTTGGGTTGCCATCTTTAGCTGGTTTGATCCTTTTATGGGGACAAATTGCAGAGGATCAGCTGTTGGTAAATCGCTTAGCATGGGCTAGACAAATCAGGCAATCACTAAATGTCAGCTATTGGGGGCACTTTATGGGAGAAATGGGTAGGATCAAGACGTTATGGTGGTGGGTCTTCCAAAATAGAATGAGGATACCCAAAGCTCCTTTTAAAAATGCATGAATGGATAAAAAGGCCAATTTCAGCGTTTTTTCTACCTTCCTTTAACTTGATATTGATCCGAGTCCATAAGATGTATATATGTAGTTATTATTGTAATTTATACATGTTGTATTATTTTATCTGTAAAACATCTAGCTGAACTTCTGTGCTGAAATAATGGGTGCTGCACTTGTAGTTTAATCCACAAAAGAGTACTCAGTGGATCAGCAATAGAATAAACACGTGCACGCATGCCCCTTCAATGACTCATATCATATGAGGGTGATGAAGAGCTGCACCCTCTATCTTAAAAAATCAAATATTTGTTTATTGAATGCATAATATCAATAGTATTGTGTGTACCAATTATAACCAAGCACACTCCCAATGGACCTCAGATAACTTTAAATCTATTGTTTATTATTTAGGAGGGACTATATTAATATATGAAACTCTGTTTATTTAACTTAGAGAAACCTTGGTCATGTGATACAGTTCTGCACCTTACATTTTCTATCTGCACCAGTTTTAACACATGTCAGTACATAATTTCCAACTTAGCGGGTAATGTTACAATACATGCAATGCAATTCTTAAACTGTACAGTGCTCTTCTGGGTCCGAGACGATCGGTGGTTCACACAACCCCCCTCGGTATACATTCCATTTAGTGCAGATAGCTAACCATTTTTTGGGACAGCCCCGTGCAACATATACAGTTTTCTCGCGAATCATACACCAGTCCATGTCTTCTTTCCATTTCTTTAACGTAGGCGAGGCAGCGGCCCCCCCATAACTGCGCTATGTTGCGCTTGGCAACCATCTGTCCAAGTGTGACCCATATCCTCCCCTTCACGTTTAAATCTGTGGGCTCCCAAATGTTCAGAAGGCATCTCTTGGCCTCCGGCATCAATGTCACCCCCCACACCGAACTCATTACTCCAATAGATTTGGACCAAGGGGCACTCCCAGAGCACGTGTAGGAATTCGCCCGGCATTCCGCATCCTCTCCGGCATAGCCCGTCCACACTCCTCCCCATGCGAATCATTTGTGTCCCGAGAGATAGACCCTATGTAGAATTTTTAACTGTACCAGTTTTAACTTCGCAGAGATAGCCACTTCTTTGGGTGAGGAAAGTGCCTCCTGCCACTCCTCTACTTCTAGGCCATCCCTCACCCATTTCTCCCTGAGTGTTGTGAGGGGATCGGGGGTGTGGTGGATAAGCTTTTTGTACGTGAGGGATATGCATTTATCTGGTAGGTGCCCATCCAGCAGTCTGTCCTCGAGCGGGGACGTCTTAGGTAAATCCATGTCAGGCTGGATGTTGGCCTGAAGAGCATGGCGAATCTGTGCATATCGGAAGTGTTCTGACGCTGCCATGTCGTATGTTTGCTGTAGTGCAGCAAACGTCACCACCCCATCCCGCCCCCACAGGTCCCTAATGTACGAAATACCGATGAGGTCCCATTTGTCGAACCCTTTGGTGCGCCCCAGAGTCCCCAACTGTTCCGTATCCCAAAGGGGGGTTGTCAATGTGAGTTTATTGGCCCATCCCAGGGCTTTATTGGCCACGTGCCATATCTGGACTGCGTGCTTAGTGGGGCCTGTGAGCGTGTACCTAGTGGGTCTGGAATAAAGCGACCTCGTGAAGTCACCACCCGGCAGCAACCGCCTGTCCATCCCGTAGGCCGGGTCATCACCACTCCCGTACTGGCATTGGTTAATCGCAGCCAATTGCGCTGCCCAGTAGTACTTCCGAATGTCTGGTAGGGCAATACCCCCGTCATACCACCCCAACGTGAGCTTTCCCAGAGCTATTCGAGGTCTACCATCCCATAGTAGGTCTCGCTGCAAGGATTCGACCTCTTTAAAGAAGGCCTGCGTCACCATGTCCGGATATTTCTGGAGGGCATACAAGAATCTAGGCAGTGCCATCATTTTGAACAATGCCGCTCTCCCAAGCAGGGACAGGGGAAACTTCTTCCAGACATCTACATCCCTTCGGAGCCTCTGCAATGGAGGTACCAGGTTTCGGTCATATCGTTTCTTGACATCAGCTGTTATGAATATACCGAGATAACGGAAGCCGTCCTCTGCCACCTGAATTGTGCAGTCTCTTGGGAGGGGGGGGGGCCGTTCCATGGAGCATGTAGATTTGTGATTTGCTCCAATTAATACGGAAACCTAAGTTTCTTCCGAAACTAGCAAAAATATCTAGTACCACTTGTAAGGAACGCGCAGGGGAGGAAAGATAAAGGAGGATATCATCTGCGTACAATGCGATCCTGTCTTCCCATCCCTCCGTCCAACGGAGTCCGCGGATGGCTACATCCCTGCGTATCCAGGCCGCGAGTGGTTCAAGGGAGAGAGCGAATAACAAAGGCGACAGAGGGCAACCCTGTCTTGTTCCTCTACCAAGCGTGAATACTTCTGACATTTCGTTGTTAACCGATACCTTTGCTAGCGGTTCAGCATATAAGAGGCGCACCCAGCCTATAAACTTGGGCCCGAAACCTAGCTTTTTGAGCACTGCAAATAGGTAAGCCCATTCGAGGGTGTCAAACGCCATGGTTGCGTCCAATGAGACCACCATGGCGTCCTCCTGGATTCCGGGGCAACGCCCCAGAACGCCGTGTAGGCGCCGGAGGTTTAGGGCTGTGTTGCGATGAGGCATAAAGCCCGATTGGTCAGGGTGTACTAGTTTGGCTATAATAGTCCGGAGCCTGTTGGCTAACATTTTGGCCAGAATTTTCGGTTCCGCATTAAGAAGTGATATTGGCCTATACGACGTACATTCAGCCCTCGGTTTCCCCGGTTTGGGAATTGCCACGAGTGTTGCAATGCGCTGATCTCGTGGTAACGTACCTCTCTTCTTACTATCGTTGTACATGGCTTTCAGATATGGCGCTATCCTATCTGGCTTAAGCTTGTACAATTCAATAGGGAGGCCATTGGGTCCTAGCGCCTTACCCACCTTAAGGTCACCTATTGCTTTAGTTAGTTCCTCCGAAGTGAGATCTTCCTCCATCTGGTCATGTTCGCGGTCTGTAAGGGTGGGCAGTTAAATGTCCGCTAGGAATTTAGTAGAGTCGTCCTCCGTGAGATCAGACTGACTCTGGTACACCTTCTCAAAATGTAGGGCAAGTTCTCGCACTATGTCGTGCGGCTCGGTGAAGATTATACCCGCCGCATTCCTAATTTCTGGTACCACTCTCTGCTCTCTTTCTTTCTTATCCAGCCACGCTATAAGTTCGCCCGCCTTATCACCTTGGTCGTAGATACGCCCATGGCTGTCGCGAGCAAGGGTTTTAGCCGCGTCCGTGGCAATGGCGTTATATTCTGCTGCTCTGAGTTGCAATTGATGGGATAGATCATCGTCAGGGTCGTGTCCAATTTTATCCTCTATCTTCGTGCTTTCGCGCTCAATATCCGTCAACTGTTTTTCTTTTTCCTTACGCCTACCCGCTATGACTGAGACAGCCTGTCCCCTAAGAACTGTCTTGAATGCCTCCCATAGTGTGGATGGCGAATCCACTGTGCCCTCGTTGTCTACAAAATATTGGTCAGTTACTTTCACCAGTATTGTTCTGGTCTCTGGGCCCTTAAGGTGCCAAGGATTTATTGGTGCCAAGCTCCCGACTCTCTTGTCCCCTATCGTCAGATGGACCCATATTGGTGAGTGGTCCGAGATACCTCTAGGTAGGTGCCGAATTTCCGTCGTGTTCATGTCCATCTGTACCGGGGAGAGAACATAGTCGAGTCTAGATAGGGTACCATGTGCCCCTGACAAGATGGTATACCCTCTACTAGTGGGATGGTGTTTCCTCCAGAGATCGACAATGCCAAAGGCATCAAGGAATTGAGGGAGCCATTACTGCCCCATTCCTATATCCCGTGGAGGGTGCCTATCCCATTCCCCTGATACCACGGAGTTAAAATCTCCTCCAATCACGAGGTGTCCTGTAGGTAAGCCTAATAAAAAGGCACCCAGGTCCTTAAATGATTGCGCTTGCAACCCGGGCGGGATGTACGCTGTCACCAGAATGAGTGTTTGGCCCTCCCACTGTCCCGCTACTGCGGCATACCTCCCCAATGGATCCGCCCATGTGCGCTGAATCGCATAGGGGAAATTGTGGCGCACCAGGATCCCAACTCCTCTGGACCCTGTCATGAACCCCGCATGCGCCACCAATTTATAGCCCCACCTGTTGAGCGCTCTACATGTGTTTCCCATTAAGTGTGTTTCTTGTAACAATGTGACGTTGGGGGAGTGTCGTTTAAGGTATTGCAGCACTATACTTCTTTTAATTTTGTCCCCCAACCCGTTGACGTTCCAGTTAATTATTTTAAGACTTTTATCCCACTGCATAGTTAGCTTGGGAACAGTTATTACGAGCCCATTCACCCATCAAGTAGACTGAACGTGTGACTGATGCTGTGCGTTTGTTTGACCAACAATAACCCCCGCTACCTCCCACCCCCACCGTCCTCAACAATGTAAACCCCCCCCCAACATACAATCTCTGATGTACCCGCCCCCCTCCCTGCTACCCTGCCACGTAGGTTCAAAACTACCCACATCCCCAACCAGCAGAGTGCCTATCGCCCAATGTTGAACAACTGTGCCTCGGGGAAGTGGACAGTAGCCGACTCCTGCCGCAGGAGCCCCTCCCCCGTATTAAACTGTATGGATGCCACATACGGGATCAAGAGCTGCTACCATGCACTCTTACAGTGTCTGGTCCCCCAGTAAGTGGGGCCTCCCCCGCAGTATTGCTTGCCGCTGGCACCGGGCCATATACTTGTAGCTCCCCGCATGTAAAAGAAACAAGGAAAAGGTGGGATTGCGAGTGCCTGTAAACACAGACCCACCCCCTGTTTGCCCGGTTGGGTATCACACCCCCCCATTGTACATTACGGTTTTGCAGTCTTCACCAGAGCGGAAAGCAGCAGTCCTATGTTTCTGAGTCTTGGTTTAGTGGCGCCCGGACCGGGCTGCTGGACCTCGATCTCCATTCTCGATCCGTGGGTAGTCCGCGAGTCACACTGCCTCCGAAGGTACTTTCCTGCGAGTCTCAGGCTCCGTCTGTCTTGCGGCGTACCTGGGGCGCTTCCTCCGGTCTGCCTTCCCCTCTAGCCAGTCCTGCACCTCCTGAGGGCTGGTGAAAAAGAGTGAAGTGTCGTCCACAAGGATCTTAAGCTTCGCCGGGAAAAACATCATGTATCTGATCCCGCGTTGCCGCAGGGTGGCCTTCACCCCTTCGAAGGATCGCCGCTCCTGTTGGACCTTTAGAGTGAAGTCCGAGAAAAACCGGATAGTTGCATTTTCGTATTGCACATCTCCTTTGATCCTTGCGGCCAGTAGGATTGCGTCCCGGTCTCTATAGTTCAGGATTTTGGCAATGATCGTTCTGGGAGCCGCCCCCGGTTTCGGTTTTGGGAGTAATGCTCTGTGCGCCCGCTCCACCGTGAAAAGAGAGGAGAGTCTTTTAGGCTTGAGGTGGTTTAGTATGAGGTCCTCCAGAAAGAGGACTACACTCGGCCCTTCCAGTCCCTCCGGGACCCCCACCACTCTGATGTTGCTGCGTCGGGCCCTCCCTTCTTGGTCCTCGAGCTTCGCCGCCATTTGGCGGTGTTGGTGCGTTAAGACGTTTATTCTTTCTTCCAGTCGTTTCGTGGTCGTCTGGAGGTCAGTGACGTTTGATTCCGTTTCCTTGACCCGTTCCGTTGTTTTCGTTTTCTGCATATCAGCCCTCATAAGGTTCATTTCTATGGACATCTTGTCTATTTTTGTTTCGAGGGGGGTTCCCAGCCCCGTGATGGCCGCCATGATGGACTTTAGTGATGGTTCCGTCTCCGCTTGTCGGCTATCCAGCCCTTCTTCAGATGTTTGGGACGCTTTAGGAATCGCATATTTGTCCAGTTTGTTGGATTGGACAGCGGCGCTGTTTTTAGGCCTCATGATGGTGCGCCGGCCGCCGGCCGGCTGCCCCCCGCGCTCCGACCACACCAGGTCACTTCAGGGCCCCTGAAGGGCGGTCTCGCGGTCGATCGGTCCCTTAGGCTGCGCTCTGGCCCTGCTTATCCTGTTACGGTGTAGTTGGTGGGGTCGTTACCCCGTCTCGGTTTGCCTTACTGTTGGCCCTTGAATGGCGGTTGCCTTGCCTCGTCCGGTCACGCCGTCGCCGCTCCGAATGGGCTCCAAGCGTAGTTCTCTACCACGCGTCCGCCACCCGGTCCGGCCGCCTGATGAGGATCTCTTTCGGGGGGAGGGGGGGGGTCAGGCCCTCCTGCCCCAGCCCCGCGCCGAGCGGCCCACCACCTGCGCCTCTGCTGCCCAGGAAATGGGCTACCCGCTGCGCCTCAGCGCCCTCTGATCACCGGCACGCCGCTGTCCGTTCGGGCCACGAGGAGGGCCCCTGGCAGCTATCACGCTCCCGCGCCTTGCTCCCACCTCAGTGCAGTCTGCCAAACAGCTACAAAGGAGTCCTGATCAGGTCTTCATCTGTGTGCCTATTCTCGGTCAGGGTGAGCTCGTTATCACCGGGTTCCAGTGCTCCCCGACTGGTCCAGTGCCTCCTTGATGCACCCTGGTCTGAGTCGCATTTGAGTCCTCCAGCCACGTATCGGGTGGTCCTAGGCACGGGTCCCGAAGGGCGGGGGGGGGCCGGGTCTTCCACCCCGTTATGCCGCTACTCACTGCTAGGTCGATGTAGGAGCAGATGCTCGCGTCGCAGACCTCAGTCCGGTCCCGGCCGCCTACCGCCGATGTCACCAAGGCTCCTCCGCTTCCACCGTGTTATTTCTCCCCGCTCCGCAGTCACTATCGCCAGTCCGCACCTCTGGAGCGCCTCAATTCGCTGTCCGCTGTGGGGGCTGGGGGGTCCGCGGGGCACCACCGGCCCCGCCACCGTCACCTCTAGGCAGTGCGATCACGAGGTCCGCTTCACCCCAATCAAGGTCTTCTCAGCCGCCGCGCATGGCGGCGCCCTCGGCAGCGCCCACAGATCCTGGCTCTCCTCTCTTGAACTTTCCACTACCGCTGGCTGAGCAGCGCGCATCTTCGCGCTCACGCCGCCGAGAGCGAGCCTCGCCCAATCCCGGGTGCCGCCGGCCGCGAATTTCACCATTTCCTGCACGCTTCGGTACCGGAGCCAATAACTTTTTCGGGGGTTACCGGGCGTCCTGGTGTTCTCCAACGTCAGTTCGGGCACTCTGTTCCCGTTTGGCCGGATTGTAGGCGGATTTTTCGGGTTTCGGAGTCTCAGCTCCGGCGGAGCTCCGGAGATAGGCAGTCATTACAGTCGGCGCCAAGCCACGCCCCCTGAAATGTACTTTTTGATGGCAGACCACACAGCTCAATATACAAATAACTAGTAGGTGTTTCAGTAAGTGGATTCCAAGTTAGGGAAAGGAAGATGAACATGGTTCTTCTGCTTCTTGCAGTGGAAACATTCTTAGCCTTATTTGCTTACTGCCCATTATGTCCGCTGGCATGTAGAGCAGAAACAAAGGACATCCACTTCTGCCTGTCGTTGGCACGTTTCTGTACAATGCCCCAGCTGTGGTTTAGTGTCTTTGTTTCTGTTTCCACAGTGACACAAAATTCTAACAATCTTTCTCCATTGTTGTTTATTGCTCCACAGAATTCCTTTCTCATGGCTTTGTCGTGTTTATTGTTGTCAATTGCCACTTTACCATTCTAGTCTCCCATCAAAATCTTCAGGTTGTGGGTCGGCACGGCTTCAAGCTCAGCTTGCATCTGTTGGTAGAATATGCCCTTGAATGTTTCTTCTGTGTCATTTGTTGGAGTAGAGCCCTTACTATTCATGCATCTAAGTGCTAGCCAAATGGCAATAACAATAGAATCCATAAAAAGAAATGCCCATGTTCAGAGGAAAACTCTGTATCAGCAATGAGCCTAGATTATTAGAGACAACACTTACTATGATTATTTCTCACAAGAAAACATTGCAAATACCACAGCTCTATTTTTGTCTATTTTGTAAAGTGCTGCTCACTGCCAGAGATCATCTAAAAGTGCTTTGATTAGGGATACAAGTCTCAGCAGTGTTGTTGAAGTTGATATTCTTCTGGGTCTTTGTCTGGTGAGCAGTAGGGTCAGGCAGAAGGCTATGGCATCCGAGGTGAGACACATACAGGCACGTGGAAATCCATCTAGAATGTATTTATTCCACAGCTGTTCATTTGCTATTTCTCCATTACACTCAGGAGCAAGGTGGAAGTGTAATTATCTTACATTTCACTTTCTCTCATACATAGGCACACACACTTACTTACCACCCATCTCTCTTTCCTTTTCCCTCCCTTCTGCTCTGTGGATTTGTCAACTCTGTGTTTTCTTGTTTTCTTTTAGAGCAGGCAGGAGATCCATTTTCCTGTGCCTTCCCCATCTCCAGATATCTGCCCTCCAGAGCTGACAGTGTCAGGTAAGGCGAAGTAGAAAGAATCAAGACTTTCAGGAAAAGAATGTGGCATATATCATGTCCGATATTATTGAATAAGTTACAAGCAGTGTCATGGCTTTCCAGGAGTGGTAGTTTTGGCAATTTTGTGCTTTGCACGGCACGTTCTCACTAAATGGTATCCTGATTAAGGGCTGATATTTTTTTGGGCTGTACACTGATCTGGAAATGTATGCAATGCTTATTTGTAAAAAAAGTAGAAGTTGAGGCCCAAATATTTGCTCAGAAATCCATGGCCAGCCCTATCATGGACTGAGGTACCGAATACCAAAGCTGTGTCAACTTGATTCCACCTCATGCCTCTAAAATAGACAACCAGACACTCCTTGACACTGGTTTTCCATTTTTCCCTTCCTCCTTCTTTACTAGTTTTGCATTTTTCTTTCTCTTGCTCTGGATACAATTCTGTTGAGGAAAAAAATAAGTGGCTGTCCCCCAAAAATGAGTGCTGGTGAGCCCCATCTGCAACCACTAGCTCAAATTAAGCCCTGTATGTATGGAAGCAGTAGGTACCCTTTTCCGAGCTAGGGGCATATTTATCAAAAGTTCACACAACGTGGGCAGCAAGCAAATTTGCTGCGTTGTAGTGCTTGAATGGGAGAGAGAGAAAAGTGGCAAATCTAAGATATGGTGCTCTTCAGCTCTCTCCTAGCTCTGGCACACTTGTGGCTGCCTAGCGCCAGCGCAGGCACCCTTGCACCATGCTGCAAGGGTGCTTGCATTACAGGCAGGATTGCTTTTGTGTAGGATACAATATCTTCCTGTACAAAAAAATCCACAGAGCCATATTCTTCTTTAAATGCATGATGCACGAATAGAAAGAGGAAATAACGAGGAGAAATAAACACATTTCCCCTCATTACACCTCTCTCTGGTAGAACTACCTATTTCATGCAATTCCAGCTTTAAAAACCTTAGTATTTCTGGAATTGCATGAACACCGATGCTCCATCCCTGGAATGTCTACCACTAAGAAATGTAACGCAACACAATCTGCTGCATTGCTTTACAAAATCACACAAGACCATGCAAAACATACCTTGCGTGCCTTTGTGAACCCCAAATAAGCCTTTGTGTTGCCCGGAGTTGTCTTGCGTGAGACAAGGGTGACGCAAGGACTTAGTAAATCTGCGCCCTAGTGTTTTAGCGATGGATACTTATGTTCAGATTCGGTGTGAAAGCAGTGGCTGTACTGCTGAAAGTTACATTTGAGTGGTGGGTATGCCCTTTAAAGCTGTTTTTACCTGAATTGGGAATCAGAGCGCTTTACATAGCACCAGTTGCAGTACATGAGGACGCATTAATTTTTGTTAGGCACGGGGAGATTAAGTGATTTGCCCAAAATCACAGGATGTTCAGCGTCATTGCCGAGACTTGAACCCAGTTCCCCAGTTTCGAGGCCGCCCGCCCAAGCCGTTAGTCCAACTCCTCTCCCCAGAGAGTGCATACAGCTCAGGGGTGTTACAACAGCAGTGGGCATCATTTTAATGGCTGTTATTTTAACAATTGGCATATTGTTATTTTAGCAGTTCAGTTTCTATTCAGAGTAGAGGGTTCTCTTTTTCAGGCCCATGTAGTTTAACAGAGGCTACTCTAAGATAGAATTGGGTTTATTGTTTAGTGCCTGTTTAATACGAGGGTCCTTCTAGGGTTGTCTGTTTACAGTCCATATAATGGTCGTGGCTGCTTTTTAGCAGGTTTTAGAGTTAACATATTGTGAAGCAGGTCGTAGTATTTTAGATGCACATGTTCTGTATAAGGTTGGCATTGGGGCAGTGGGATTCTGTTAGTGGATAACATTTGAGCAGATGGTATGAGGGTTTTAGGAGTCCGTTAACAATGCAGTGCTGATATTTTAGCTTTAATGGTGTTGCTTACAGCTAGTATTTTGGCATTGAGTATGGTGTTTGATGCTTTTGTTAGGTGTATAAAGTTAAGTTCTGAGCAGTTGTTATACACTGAAATGTTTGTACAGTCTATTAGTTGTGTGTATAGCATGTTTCAGTCGAGTATTGTAGTTGCAAGCAAATACCTATCAGGGTTTCGGAGTACCAGCCCACAGTTGAGACCCACTTAACGGATATATTTTTTTGGGGGGGGCAATGCCATATGTGTTGGAGACTTTTTGGAGATTGAAAGAATGGTGAACGTACTTCTATTTCAAGAAACTCGCTCAAGAAACCCTACCTCCCGTAGCTCACCTCACTGTCTCCCTCTCATTCAGCCCCCGCTTCCCCTGGTTTTCGGAGCTCTGCGGCTAGCCAGTCAAAAGTCACCCTGGACCCGCACATCCGACTGAAAGAAGAGAAACTGGAGCTGGTGAGTGCCTAGCATCTTGTGTAACAAGGGAATATGGAACTGGTGTGTCCAGAATTGTGAGTGAGAAGAGAAGCGATTACTGACAAGACTTTAGGGCCTCACTGGGAGACAGAAATATGGAACCAGTGAATGTCCAAGATCACAGAGTGCGAGGGGCAGCTAGAACAAGCCCCTCTCGATCCCAGTGTTTTCTAATGGTATTTTGTTAGCATAGCTGATCCCTTATGGTGAAAATGTTCTCTTGTTGCCATTCTAACAAGTTTCTTCCCCTTTAAGGCCTATGTGTATCCCCCTCTGGAGAGTTTCAGCATAGGACATTTGCAGTTTCACCTGCACATGCATTATTCTCTTTGATGTAATTCCTCCCAGTTATCATCTAAGATATTTGGGGCCCATCCTATGTCAATAGTATAGGAATTCGTCATAGGTATATAGATAGAAGTTTAATTCTAGTCCCTTGAGGTAAGACATTATATTAATTTCCTACATTAATATCAGTACTTTCAGCACGTGAATCACTTCATGTTCATACCGAGATTCCCTAACTGCTTTAAAATCTGCACCTAAGATTGCAGCGGATGGTTCAATTCCAGCAAAAGAAACTGCCTCTTACATGTGACCACTGAGTAAAGAATTTGATGCTTTTCTCCTCAAGGTCTCTAAAGGCTCCCTGGCTTTGCATATTTCGATTAACATCCTGCAGTAAATGTATGAGTCTGGCGAGCTCTGTCTGTTTTACAGTGTAAGCAATAGGCAATGATTAGAGATGATTAGACATTGTGATTGTATTCCCATGGCTTTATCTCCTGCCCATGTGCCCAGAACAGCCAACACCCAGGTCACTCCCTTGACCCCTAGGCAGTGCACTAATCCTGCAATGGCTGGTTGTAGAAGGACCTGGTGTGGAGACAGACCAGCACCTCAGTTGTAATACAGGAGTTGGAGTGGTTGCAGTAGGAGAAAAGGAGCCATGGGAAGAGGAGCGTGATTGAACACATGTCCTTGCTCAAAACTAGAGTTCATACAGAGGCCCTACCCTTTTCAATCGGAAGTTGCCGCCATGAAATCTGAGCCTCAGGGACACAGGTGCATCTGCTCAACAATATGCAAATGATCCTCAACTATATCTAAAACCAATGACAAACACCTTACATACCCATTGGGTTAAACTGCACAACTGAATCTTAAATAATTTCCCCAATGCCTAATTCCCCAGAAACTGACTTCCTCTTATGTTTTTTTTAAGGTTTTGGAGTTATTCCTGGTTGTGCAATGCACTTTCTTTCATACTTTTAGCACTGGCATACAGCTTCTTATATATGTTACTTTCACTCTATCAGCTGTCTCTGTGGATGGTTTAGCAATATTGAGACCCCCACGGGCATGGTGAATTATGCTCTGTAATTATAAAACTATGGGGGTAATGAATGCTTTTAAAAGATGCAGTTTGATTTTACATTGGGTTTTCTTTAAAATTAATCAGTTCATGTCACTGCATGAATTTTCATGTCTTTTCAGAAATTTAAAACATTTGAATTTTTTACAGCTTCTTATTTATGTTGCTTTCACCCGATCTGCTTTCGTTACTTAAAACCACAACTGTACTACAATGCCACTCTACTCTACTTTACGCTACTGCACTCTATGCTACTCTACTTTATGCTATGCCAATCTACTCCTCTCTACTCTACTCTGTGCCACTCTATTCCACTCCACTCTATGCCACTCCATGCCACTGTATGCTACTCCATGCCACTGTGAGCCACTCCATTCTACTCTATGCCACTCCATTCTATGCCAATTTACCCTATGCCACTCCACTCTACTGTGTTACTCCACTCTACGCCGTTCCACTCTACTCTTTCCACTCTACTCTACTCTAAGCCACTCTGTCCACTCCACTCCACTCTGCACCACTCCCCGCTCCATGCCACTCTCTACTCCACTTTACTCCACCCTTCTCTATGCTACTCCACTCTATGCTACTCCTCTCTATGCCACTCCACTGTACTTTATGCCACTCTACTCTATGCCACTATTCCACACCACTCTACACCACTCCACTCCACTCTCATCTACTTTACTCTATGCCACTTTGCTCTGTGCCACCTCACTCTACTCTGTGCCACTCTCACCACTCCACTCTGAGCCACTCCACTCAATGCCACTCTCCACTCCACTCCACTCCATGTCACTCTGTGGCACTCTACTCTATGCCTCTCCACTCTACTCTAAACCACTGTACACCACTGCACTCTATACTACTCCACTCTATGTGCCTCCATACCACTCTACTCCACACCGCACCACTCCACTCTATGCCACTCTACTCTTCGCCACTCCTCTCCATGCCACTCCACTCCACTCCACAATGCCACTCTGTGGCATTCTAAGCCACTGCACTCAATGCCACTCTTCTCTACGCCGCTCCACTCTATGCCACTCCACTCTACATCGCTCCTTTCTACTCTATGCCGCACCATGCCACTCTACTCAACTCACTCTACTTTATTGACTGCTATATACCACCGTGCGCCCCCCCACACCACTTCACTCAGCTCTGCTCTACTCCACTTTGTGCCATTCCAGTCTCGCCATTCGCCTCACATTCTACTCTATGCTGCACAATGCCTCTCTACGCAACTCTACTCAACTCTAAGACACTCCACAATATTCCACTCTATTCCACTCTGTGCCACTCTACACCACTCTATGCCACTCCACTCTACTCCTCTACACCACTCCACTCTACCTCATTTCAAGCCATTCCATGCCATTGTCCACCTCTTCATGCCACTCTGCACCACTCTACCCCTGTCTACTTCTCTATTCTCTAAGCCACCCACTCTACGCCCTTCCATTCTAAGCCACTCCACGCCACTCCACACCACTCTAATCTATGCCACTCCAACTACTCGACCCTACACCACTCCACTTCATGCCACTCTGCTCTACACCACTCCATGCCACTCTGCTCCTACTTCACTCCACACAATGCCACTCTACAGCACTCTGCTCTATGCCACTCTACTCTACACCCCTGCACTCCACTCTACACCACTCTACTCTATGTCTCTCTACTCTACACTACTCTACTAAAACCACTCCTCTCTACACCACTGCACTCCATGTCACTTTACACTACTCCATGCCACTCCACTCCTACTCCACTTCACACAATGCCACTCTACAGCACTCTACACCACTCTACTCTATACCACTCTACTCTATGCCACTCTACTCTATGCCCTCCACTCGACTCTGCACCACTCTACTCTATGCAACTCTACTCTATCCCACTCCACGCCACTCCACTCTGCACATCTCTATGCTTCGCCATTCCACACCACCCAACCCCACAATGTCACTCTATGGCATTCTACACCACTCACTCTATGCCACTCTTCTCTACGCCACTCTGTGCAACTCCACTCTTTGCCACTCCACTCTAGGTCACTCCTGTCCACTCTGTGCCACACCATGCCACTCTACTCAACTCCACTCTACTCCACTGTGTACTCTGCATCACTCCACATATCCCACACCCCTCTACACCACTCACCACCACTCCATTCTGCTCTACTCTATTCCACTGTGTGCCACTCCAGTTTACGCCTCTCCACTCTACTCCTCTCTACTCTATGCCACTCCACTGTAAGCAACTCCACACCACTCTACACCTCTCCACGCCACTCTACACCACTCTACTAGAATCCACTCTGCTCTGCTCTACTCTACTTCTCTCTACGCCATTCCACTCCACTCTACACCACTCCATTCTAAGCCATGCCAATCTAATCTACGACCCTCTATGCCCTTTTACTGTAGTCCATGCCACTCTACACCAATATACCCTACTCTACACCTCTCTACTCTACCTAACGCTACTCAATGCCACTCCACTGTAAGCGACTCTACACCACTCTACTCCACTCCATACACTCCACTCTATACCAGTCTACTCTACACCACTCCACTCTGTGCCACTCTACTCTGCACTACTCTAGTCATGTCAGGCGCTGAGCATGGGCGCCTACCTGCATGGTGACAAAACCCAGGACTACGAAGCCGAGAACACTCGGCGGCAAGAAAGCGTGGCTAACGCCTTAAATCACGGGGACGCGGGCCGAGAGGCGCGCGTTATCCTGCCAACTACGTTCCGATAGCGAGGAGATCTCGCTGAGGTCAGAAGTCACCGAGAAACAGGAGCAGTCCTTGGCGGTTCCCGAGACACGGGAGACCGCAGCCCAACGTGGAGAGAAGCGTCTTCGCGTCCATCCCTGACGTCATCAGCGAAGCCGTCCGTGATACGTTCGGCGTTCGCACAGCTACCTTCGTGATTCCCGCCAGGAGGGAGACTACAGCGGAGCGCTGCGGTATGCGCCGCTGCCACTTCCGGATAAGAACAGAACCTGAGGGGAATTGTATGCCTCGGTACGCAGGCGAGTTCCAGGAGATAACTCAAGGGGTGTGCAACATCCCGGCAGGTACAAAGCATATAGGGGGAGGCTCACTTGGGCAAGACTTGTGGCAGCAATTCTTCCGGAGGAATTGGGACACGACCGAGTTCGTGTTGTATTCTTTGTTCATTCGTGACTTGGATTGGTGCCGAGTACAGAAGGGGAGATCCTGCTAGGGTGGCTCATGTGGGACTGCCATACTCCTGGTGAACATACACCTTTATAGCAGCTGAAAGATTCAGCAATAATCATTTATAATTTTGGGGGCAGAACAAGGGGATGAACTGAATGGGAGTTTGGTGTCTGAATGACAGTACGTGGCTCTCAGAAGCCTTCAAGGAAGAAGTGCATTCTTGAAGAGAGTTGGTGCTGGCTCATTGAACGTTGAGACACACGTGTTATACACATCTAGCGAGACCTAATGAGAGTAGCGCTGTGTTGAACGATGGTTTACGGAGATACATGTATTGAGCGCATCTAGTGAGACCTAATGAGAGTAGCGCTGTTTTTTGTGTTTATAGTTAACTGTCGTTGTTTCTGTAATCTTTTGTTACAGGTATCTGTGCCACTCTACACCACTCTTAGCCGCTCCACTCTATGAGACTCTACTCAACACCACTTTACTCCATGCCACTTAATCACACTCTACGCTACTCCACATCACTCTACGTAACTCTACTCCACTCCGCTCCACTTTATGCCACTCATCACAACTCCACTGTACGCTACCTCATGTCACTCTATGTTATACTACTCTTATGTCAATGCATTATTTTTTATAAGCATTTTGGTATTATTCCTGGATGTGCAATGTGCTTACCTACTTCGTATTTATGTTGCTTTCACCCTATGGCCTGTCTCTATTGATGATTTAGTAACATTGAGACACCACTCGGGTACATTAAATTATGCTCTGTACTTACAAAACAGGGGTGATGTATGCTTTCACAAGATGTGCAATAAGTTTGAACAATGCTTGTAAAAGACGTGCTATTATTTGTTTTACACTTGCTTTTCTTGTATTCAAAGATGTGATTTTATTTTACACTGAGTTTTCTTTACAATTTATAAGTGTATGACTCCACAGGCCCGATTCACAAAGGCAATCTGAGACAATAGTCTAACTTCATGACTTTTGGTATTCACAGAGGTCATTTACGAGTCGTATTTTTACGTCTGCAGTCAGGCCGGAATCTCTGGGCCATGCTCTGGGCCATACTCTTGGGCTCGGGCCGGATAAAGTGTAACCAATGGGCTGGAATGCAATGTTTACAAACAGGTTCATTAGGAACATGGATTAATGATAGAGGAGGTCATGAAAATCAGTTTGGGCAGGCAAAAGGGTGTGGCTGGAAACACATCATATCTAAGGCTCCCTGTTTTCCGTTTTTACAGATTTTTACAGATAAATACAGACAGAAAACCATTTATTTTCCTGTCTATATTTATTTTTAAATGTGGATAAAAACGGAAATTGGGTTGATTTTGAGTGATTCTGAATGCTGTCAGTCATGACTGCAGAGCCAAAAGCTATGCGGATTGACAGGCAAGGGAATTACAAAAATAAAGGAATTTTAGTAAAGGGCCTTAAACAGCAGTAGATTTGCACAACCATGATACTAAAATGTGCATGTTTTCTTATAAGTGCATATTTTATCTTCTGAGTGTGTATATATATATATCATTGAAACATGTCAGATGTTCAGGCACGAGTGTACATTAACCGGTTAAATAAAGGCAGAAATATACACATTTCAGCTTAATTTTTTCACAAAACCTAAACTAAATATGGATGAATACAGGTAAAATTGGCAAAAACATTTTATGGATAAATACAGACGTAAATGACAAAAATATAAATACCATAAAACCGGGAGCCCTAATCATATCCAAGAAAAGTTTGCACCTTTGCATCCTGGTACATGCAGTCCACAATTTGCTCTCTCCTCAGTTTTGACTGTGGTGTCAATACTAAGGGGACTACGGTCAACATTAATAACACAAGATACACCCTAAACATTTTTTATCTCACACACACCTAGCCAATTAATATAAAACTCCCCATCTGCCTTGTAGCATTACATCATTATTGTTTAGTTTACCTCAGAGTCACACACCTGCTGGTCAGAAGGCCTTCCATTGTCATCTGATAGCATTCCTTCCAGCAACCACTGTCTGTCTCTACACCACCCCATTTATAAGGGTTTTATGTGTTTTCCCTCTAACATGCACAGAAATGTTGATAGTGTGTTCCTTTGAGTACTGTTAGCAAAGAACAAACTGTACAAGGGCACCTTGTAGCCCTGCACCACAGCCACCTTTAATATTCAGCAGGAAAATGTGAAGTTCCCTATGAAGCTGAAAAATATGAAACAGAATATATGTCATTTCTGCACACAATAAACTGTCAGCTCACACAGAATACAGGTGAGACCTGATTTTCAGACCTAGTATTTTTCTATTATGAGAGATATAGCAAGTGCACATTAATTAAACAATCAATAAGCATCTTAATACATCTTCTTTTTTGACCAACAATCGTCAGTTCGTAGACACATGATTTTAACAAAAATTACGTATGCATTCAACCTCATGGAATATAGTCACATTTCATCTTGATAAGCATTATAGTAAATTGTTTTTTTTTAATACTGTTTTCCCACAACCTGTGACATTTTTGTGATGCTCTATTTCGGGCCTCAAACATCTTTTCTCGCTCCTTGACTCTGCTTTTTGGCTAACCATTGCAGACATTTTGGACATTTTTTAGCTTTCTATTTCTGCGAACGATTGGGCTAGTAGAATGGAAATAAATATTAATTTTCTGCACTTGTCTGGAAGACCCCGTGAGGTCGGGTAGCCAATTAAAACCATAACATAATTAATTGTATGGTAATTGGATATTTAGCTCATTTAAACAATATTCCAAGATGTGTTTCAAATAGGAATCTAGACTAAAGCTTCCAAATATAATGTGAGACCAGTTTCCCTTATTACATCTAAAACAGGTAGTTGAAATATCGGAGTTAATATTACTTATATACATGGGAGTACAATAATTTAGCCTTTTTGTATAAAATTGCATTTTACAATATTTAACTCCTCTTAAAACCGAAAAAAATATTTTTATTGCATTTGGTTTATTCCACATATCCGATGTTAGAGTATTTTCCTCCTCTTGCATTTATCAGAGATTCTCATAAACATTGATGTCTCTTTTATGCTGACTAATCAATCCTATATTTGCATGCTCAGCTAGCTGTAAAATCAAATATGTATTAAGAGACAAATAGATTGGAATAGTACTTAGGAAGAAGAGATAAACAATATCTTAGGACCAGATAAGCCATCTTTTACATTTCCTATTCAAGAGTTCTAGTCTTGCCCAGGGTCATCATTATTCGGTTATTAAAAATTCTGATAGTTTCGAAAAATCATCAATTTGTCATGTAGTTACTATTTTTCTATCACAGAATGACTGAGCCTTCCTGTTAATATCCTTAAAACAATTAGCAGCATTTATGTAGAGAATAGTCTTTCTTTTTAAAAAGTCTTTGTTAGGGGCGTGGCCTGTGGTCAGACAAGTATGGCGTCCGCCGGAAGAGCAATGCTTTCAGATTTGTAGGCTTCACTGAGATTCATCAGTTTTACCAATACTTCGCTCCTGGGGAGAGCAGTTGTGAATAGCAAAATCCTCAGCAACCATCAGCGTACTTCTAAACACCTCTGTTCAGACGCTTCAAACTGAGGTGTGGCAGGTTCCAAAATCAGCCGCCTTGAGGCCTAAGATCACCGAAGTAGAACAAGAACTAGGCTGACCACCCAGTCTAGTAGCGTATGCTTGCCGGGGCACACCCGCCTGACACCAGACAACCAGCCCCCTATATAAATGATACTCCAATCCCAATATGCCCCAAGTAAGTGCTGCTCCACAACTATAGCAGTCAGCTGCAATTAAGAGAAGATGTTATGTTAAGGGGATTTGTAAAGCGCATAGCTGCCCCATAAACAGGGCATCCCAGCGCTAGACCTTGCAGATGGATAAACTGTAACCAGCAGCCTAACAGAAAAGGACATGTATTAGATGGAAAAGATGCATGTCTTTAGGGATTTCCTGAAGTGCAGATGGTTCTCAATTTTTCTAATAGGAAGGGATAGTGAATTCAACAGAACAGGGGCCTTGGCATGAAAAGTGCAGCCTCCAGCTCTGGCTCTCCTAAAACGGAGGACAGTGGCCAAATTAGGATTGGCTGAGCGAAGGAAGTGGGAGGTTTGGTACCGCGCTTAGAGATTGGACATTATGGGGGACCTCTGGAAGTACTGAATCTTATGAGCAACACACACACTTTTAAAGTGGATGCGCCTTTCTACTGGGAGCCACTCCAGTTTGAGGAGGAGACCGGGCAAACCTACTGTTCTGGGCAAGCTGGACTCTTCTGACGACAGACCTATTGGTTCCTAGGTACGATGCAATAGTCCAGCTGTAACAGAATTAGTGCTTGGATGATAGTTTGTTGAGTAGTAGAGTCAAAGAAGCCCAAATTGGGTTTGAGACTTCTCAAAAGCCCAAAATAGGTTCCTGCTTCCGATTTAGCTTGAGCTTCAAATGCCAAGGTGCTGTCCATGATAACACCTAGATTTTTTATGGAGCACTTAGGGGCGGGGCAGTCCCAAGCGAAAGGGGCCACTGATGGAGCGCAGGTTACCAGCTCTGGTCACACACACATACCTATTACTCACCTGGGCCCTATACACATTCACTCAATAAGCTAGTAAATCTCGCTGGCATCAATTTTGTATATTTACCTACTTTTTTTATATTCACCTTTTCCAAATCTTACCAATTTGATTATTATAACAGTACTTTTCCTCTCCTCAATGAATCAGGTTGCTGAGTTAGTTTAAGGTAGAATGACATTGACCTTTTACATTTGAATAACCACAGACTCAAGAAGTTTTGAAAACCTTTATCTAAATTAATAATTTGTGAGTCAAGAATCAATTACAGTAACCACCTTCACTCAAGAGGCAAAGTAACAGTTAAATACAGCAGAGTTATCAAATGATCAATGAAGACGGTTCCTGGAAAGGGTGGGAAGGAAGGAGATCAGGCATAAAGACAGATTTCACAGAATTATATTTACCTATTGTTGAAAAAACCCCACTCCCACACCGGAAAGGGTGGTGGTAACGGGATCTCTCCAGACATACACAGTGGTAGCTTGGCTCGAGTGGTCAGGGGTCAGGCACCGTGTTAAGCATACGCAATACCCATACAATAACCATGCGTGCATCCGTTCCAAAAACGACACTACACCTTAAAAATTATGAAAATATCTCTGTGTTTATCTTCTTTTCTCGCAGTTGCTGATTGAATAAATAATAATACAATCACAGTACACAAGCTTCTCCTTAAAAAGTGCAGGTCAAATAAATAGTAATACTTTACAGGTGCAATAAATAGGATCAGGTCAAATAAATACTATGAGGGAATAAATACTGTACAGAAATAAGTTAGCTCAGGACAATAAATACATTACAGGAATAACTTAGATAAATACAATAAATACAGTACCCTCAATAAATAATAAAAGCCAACAGTGACACTTGTAAATCAGATCACATTTTAAATACTATGGGCTGATTTGGCCCAGTCACCGCTTGTGGTTAGGTGGATGGCCTGAGGGTGTCTCACCTAGCTTGGGTAAGGCTGAGGCTAAAACTGAGGTAGATCAAGGGTAATCTAGGAATCTGGCTCTCCCAAACTACACCACCCCTCACACAGGTCACTGTATCAGTCTCAGTCCACCCCTGGCACTTCCAGGCTGGTTCTAACACCTCTTTATCCCTTAGGATGGTCTTTTAGAGCTCCACAGGGCCTTAGGCGCCCTCTATTCCACTTACTGCCCTTTCTATGAAGCTCCGACGCCGCTGGAGTCGTGTCGACGCCGTGAGGCGGTTCCGGTTCGATGTCGGCGGCCTCGGCACAATGTCAGTTCTTGACGATGCCGGTAGGCGGTTCCGGTTCGATGTCGGCGGCCTCGGCTCGATGTCGACCTCCGATTCGATGACGTCGGGCTGTCTTGGCTCGATGTCGACTTCGGGCAGCTCCGGTTCGATGTCGGCGGCCTCGGCTCGATGTCGACCTCCGATTCGATGACGTCGGGCTGTCTTGGCTCGATGTCGACTTCTGCCGGCTCCGGAGTGCGACCTCCACTCCCGACCTCCGGCACGATTCTCTTCAGGTTCCGGCGACTCCGGATTGCGATCTCCACTCCCGACCTCCGGCACGCTTCACCTCGGTCTCCGGCGACTCCGGAGGGCGGACTTCACTCCCCCGTCGACGCCGCTCACCCGACCTCGGGTGACTGCCTCCTCGACCTCTGGTACTCCTCACGACCTCCGTCGGCGCCCTCTCTCGGTCTCTGGCGACTCCGGGTACGACGTCTGCTTTCCAGTCAGTGCCTCTTCTCCACCTCGGGCTCCAGGTCTCAGGCTTCTCGACGTCGGACTCCAGGGAAACCAATAAACAGGTCAGATTCTGGCTTTTATTTACTTCTAAGGCCTGTTCCTGCTGTCCAGGTCCTTAAGATGGTTTTTCTTGCTTTTTCCCACACAGGGCTCCAGGCTGGGCTCAGTCAGCAGGGACTAGTATCAAGGGTGGGTTTATGGACCCCACTCCAGGTACAAGTTTCCACCCCTGCTGCCTCACTCCTTCCTCCTTCAGGTTTCTGCTCCTCTCTCTTCACCAGTCAGGTGCCAACTGCCAGCTCCAACTGTCAACTCTGGCTTTAGCTTCTCAACATTCCACACCGCCTCCAACTGTCACAGGGTTCTGGAATGTTCTGGAAGGTGCTGGTAGGTTCCAGTGGGTTCTGATGATGTCACAGGTGGCCACCATTTTGTGCTCCAGGCCTTCAGACAGAAGTTCCAGGGGTAGGTAAAATGGCTCCCTGAATCTGCATCAATACGAAAAAGTCTGGTGGTTCCCAAAAAGGAAAAATACTAACAGGGTTTGAGGCAAAAGTGGGACAAAATAAATAATGATGAGGAGGGACCAACCAAAGGGCTGACAGGTCTAACACGTGTCCCCCCCAGCTGAAAGTGGGGAGAGCTACCCAACCCCTTGGGAGTTCTCATCACTAAGGCGGAAATACCTTGAGAGACCGTCTGCATTGGCGTGGTCCACTCCAGGCCGATGTTCCACCTGAAAGTCCATTCCCTGTAGGGAAATAGACCACCTCAACAACTTGGGATTCTCCCCCTTCATCTGCATCAGCCAACGAAGGGGTCGGTGGTCGGTCTGAACCAGGAAGTGTGAGCCAAACAGGTATGGCCGCAACTTCTTCAGAGTCCATACCACTGCAAAGGCTTCACGCTCTATTGCACTCCACTTCTGTTCCCTGGGAAGTAGTCTCCGGGATAGGAAGACCACGGGTTGATCCAGACCCTCTTCATTGAGTTGCGATAACACTGCCCCAATGCCATGTTCTGATGCATCTGTCTGGACAATGAACTCCTTGGAAAAGTCTGGGGCCCTTAAGACCGGGGCCTCGCACATGGCTTGCTTCAGCTTCACAAAGGCCTGCTGACAAGCCTCCGTCCAGACTACCCGTCGAGGTTGTTTCTTGGACGTAAGCTCCGTGAGGGGGGCTACGATGGTACCGTACCCCTTCACGAAGTGGCGGTAGTATCCCGTGAGGCCCAGAAAAGCTCGGACCTCAGTCTGTGTCTTGGGGGGTTCCCAGGCCATGATGGCCTCGATCTTCGCCTGGAGGGGTTGCACCGCTCCCCTACCCACCAAGTGTCCAAGGTACACTACCGACCCCTGCCCGATCTGGCACTTGCTGGCCTTGATCGTCAATCCAGCTTGTCTCAGGGCCTGGAGAACAGCTTGCAGGTGACGCAAGTGATCCTCCCAGCTGTTACTGAAGACGGCTATGTCATCCAGATAAGCAGCAGAGAAACTCTCCATTCCGGTGAGGATCTGGTTTACCAGGCGCTGAAACGTGGCAGGTGCGTTCTTGAGCCCAAAGGGCATCACACAGAACTGGTAGTGGCCATTGGGCGTGGAGAAGGCTGACCTTTCCCTTGCTCCATCAGTCAAAGAGATCTGCCAGTACCCAGAAGTAAGGTCAAAGGTACTTAGATATTGGGCAGCTCCCAGCCGGTCAATGAATTCATCCGCCCTCGGGATCGGATGAGCATCAGTTTTGGTTACTGAATTCAGTCCCCGGTAGTCCACACAGAACCTCAGTTCCGGTTGGCCACCCGGTGGTGCGGCTTTTGGTACTAACACCACCGGACTGGACCAGGGGCTGCTGGAAGGTTCGATCACTCCTAGCTCCAGCATCTTAGTGACTTCACTGTTAATGCTGGCCTTCACCTTGTCTGACATCCGGTAGATCTTGGACTTCACAGGTGGGCTGTCTCCTGTGTCCACATCATGGACGCACAGGTGAGTCCTACCCGGAACAAGGGAGAACAACGAAGAGTACTGTCCCAGGACCTGGCGGCAGTCCTCCTGCTGTTCAGGAGTTAGAGATGGGGAGAGAATCACTCCCTCCACCGACCCATCCTTTTCTTGAGACGCAAACAAATCGGGGAGAGGCTCGCTTTCCACGTCCTCTCCTCCGTCAGTCACCATCATCAAGATGACTTCGGGCCTCTCGTGGTGGGGTTTGAGGCGGTTGGCATGCAGCACCCGTAGGGGCTGACGAGGGGTCTTCAGGTCCACCAAGTAGGTAGCCTTACCCTTCTTCTCCAACACCTCAAAGGGTCCTGACCAGCGATCCTGGAGGGCACTAAGCTCTCCTGGTTCGATCACCCACACCTTCTGGCCAGGCTCCAACTCCACCGGGTGAGCATTGTGGTCATACCACGGCTTCATCACTGCTTGGCTGGCTTCCAAGTTGTCAGAAGCTTGCTTCCACAACTTAGCCATTTGGCTCCGGAAGGCCAGCATGTAGCTCACCACATCCTGGGGAAGCTTTCTGGGAGTTCTTTCCCATCCGTCTCTCACCAGGTTGAGAGGTCCACATACAGGGTGCCCATACAAAAGCTCGAAGGGGCTGAAGCCCACTCCCTTCTGTGGCACTTCCCTGTAAGAAAAGAGTAGACAGGGTAGGAGGACGTCCCATTTCCTCCGCAGGCTTTCAGGCAGACTTCTGATCATGCCTTTCAAGGTTTTGTTAAACCTCTCCACCAGACCATTGGTCTGGGGGTGGTAAGGAGTGGTGAACCGGTATGTCACTCCACACTCCTTCCACATCGCCCGCATGTACGCTGACATGAAGTTGGTCCCCCTGTCGGACACAACTTCCTTGGGAAAACCCACTCGGGTAAAGATTCCCATCAGGGCCCTAGCCACAACAGGTGCTGTAATGGTCCTCAGAGGTATTGCCTCTGGGTACCGTGTGGCATGATCCACCAGAACCAGGATAAACCTGTGACCAGCTGTAGTAGGTGGATCTAACGGACCCACAATGTCGATGCCCACCCTTTCAAAGGGGGTGCTAACGACAGGAAGTGGTTCCAGGGGAGCTTTCAGCTTCACCCCTGTTTTCCCACTGGCTTGGCAAGACACACATGTCCGGCAGTAGGTATCGGACGACACTTTCATTTGAGGCCAATAAAAGTGTGGGACAAGATGGGCGAAGGTCTTGTCTTGCCCCAGGTGTCCTGCCAATGGGATCTCGTGAGCCAACTCCAGAAGGAAGGCTCGATAACGTTGAGGGACTACCAAGGCTCGTGACGATCCATGTAGGGGTGCCTTGGGTTCACTGTAGAGGAGGCCATCCTCCCAGTAAACACTGTAGTTCCCTTCAACGTTCCCTGCTGCCTGGGCTGCGGCCTGTCGCCTCAGCCCCTCAAGGGTAGGGCACTCCCTCTGGCCCTGGCAGAATTCCTCCCTGGACGGGCCTCCCTCCACGTGCCACTCGGCCGGGATGGGTAGGTCCTCCAGTTTGGTAACATCCCCCACCGCAGACTCCTGGTCCACCACCTCCGGTGGCCTATCCGTCCTACGGGGTGTGGACGCCGAGGCAGGCTCCTCCTGTCCTCGGTTCTTCCCTTGACTGGCAGCTGGCTGGGCCTTTCTTCCAGGCTCCAGCCGAAACGAACTCCCTCTCCGGGTAGTCGCGGACCTTGTGCTCACACAGGCCCAGTCAGGTGTACCCAGCATCTCAGTATGAGTCCGGTATTCCACCTCCTTCCCAGCATTGTGCTCCATGTCATTCCCCAGTAGACAATCGACTGGCACGGCAGGGCTTACGGCAACTCGAAGTGAACCTGCAACCCCCTCCCATTCAAAGGGAACCTCGGCCACCGGGTAGTGGCCTGTTCTGCCGTCAGCCATCGCGGCTGGGTGGAGTACATTGGGAATTACCTGCTCTGGAGACACCAGTTGGCTACGTACCATAGTCATACTGGCTCCTGTGTCTCTCAGAGCCTCCCCTCTTTGGCCGTTGATGGTGACCCACTGCCCATACTTTACGGTATTTGCGGGCACCTGGATCTTAGGAACCATCTCCCGTTCTCCCAGGGACACTAAAGTGACACCCGCCCACTCCCTTCCCTTTATTAAAGGCATCTCCTCCCCGAGCACTACACTACCTACTCCGGGGGTCTTTCCTCCAATGGGAGGGGGTGGTCGTTTTGGGCACTTCGCATCTCCCTTATAGTGTCCAACGCCACCGCACTCGTAGCAATGGACAACCCTTGGCTGCTGACTCTGGCCAGGATTAGGGTTTCTGGGTGGGTTAGCCCTAGGGGTGAATCCTGTTCCCTTCCCTTGGAAGTTATTTTGGGGGCCTTTGGAGAACTCCTTTTTTCTTTTCCCCTCCCTCTTTCTTCTGGGGGGCGCCCTGTCCGGCCTTTTGAGTATCCCCTCCAGTCCCCCTTGTGGACACCCGGGTACTAGCCCAAATGTCCGCCTCCTCAGCAAGCTTCCGGGGATTGGTCAGCTTGCTATCCACCAGGTGTTGACGCAGTTCAGGGAAACATGTTTCGAGCAGGTGTTCCTTCAGTACTAAATCAAACAACCCCTCGTAGTTCCTCACTTCACTGCCCTGAATCCAACCCTCTAGTGCCTTCTTTGCATAGTCCAGGAAGTCCACCCAATTCTGTGTGCCCAGTTTGTGACTACCCCTGAACTTCTGTCTGTACTTTTCGGGTGTTAGTCCAAACTTTCTTATGAGCGCCACCTTCATGGTGGGGTAGTGGGTCTGCTCATCCTCCTCTAGGGCCAATAAAGCATCCCTACCAGCTGGAGGCATGTACTTGTACAATCCCGCTCCCCAGTACTTCTCTGGAACCCCATGGGCCCTTAACGAGACCTCATAGGCCGCTAGCCACTTGGCAATATCGCCGCCCACTCCATAGCTAGCTACTATGTCCTTTGGCAGGTAGGGTTTGGGTTCCCTGGTGAACTCTCTTTCTTGGTCTTTGCTGCCACCATTAGGAACAGTTTGTGCCCCGATTCTTAGGATCTGAAGATCTATCTCTTTCAGCCTTAGCTCATGAGCCATCCTCTGTTCCTCCTTCTCTTTCTCCAGCCTTGCTAAGTCCCATGTGAGCTGTCTTTTCTCCCTCCGGTCTGTTAACTCCACTTCAGACAAGCCACCGCTAGAGGCACTGCTGCCCTTCCTGGAAATGGTTCTGGGCCCCGCTAACAGGTTCCCCACCTCAGGTTGGTACAAACCAGCTCCCTCACTGTCGGGCTCTCTATCCCTGTCCTCCTCCTCAGCCTTGCTTTCTCGTCGTGCTTCCCCCCAAGCCCTTAAGCTGGTTTGGAGTGCACCCTTCTTTGCTCCTGGGGGACAGTACACCCCCTCCCGCTGACAAAACTCCTTGAGTTGGGCCACAGTGTACGTTTCTAGGTCTTCTAGCACAAACTCCATTTTGCCCATTCAGGTCAGAAGACAGGTATTTGCAGAAGCAATGCAGGGGGGTACCTTTAATAATACCTCCTCCCACCACCAGAGTAAATTTGGAAAAAACAAAAACTCACAATTAGGAAGGCCGCTTTGAGAAAACTCCAGGTGTAGGCCTATGGACTACCCACAGTTATTGTCGAGTATGCGTAGGCACAGCTCAATCCCGCCGCTGAACACCAATTATGTTGGAAAGACCCCACTCCCACACCGGAAAGGGTGGTGGTAACGGGATCTCTCCAGACATACACAGTGGTAGCTTGGCTCGAGTGGTATGGGGTCAGGCACCGTGTTAAGCATACGCAATACCCATACAATAACCATGCGTGCATCCGTTCCAAAAACGACACTACACCTTAAAAATTATGAAAATATCTCTGTGTTTATCTTCTTTTCTCTTAGTTGCTGATTGAATAAATAATAATACAATCACAGTACACAAGCTTCTCCTTAAAAAGTGCAGGTCAAATAAATAGTAATACTTTACAGGTGCAATAAATAGGATCAGGTCAAATAAATACTATGAGGGAATAAATACTGTACAGAAATAAGTTAGCTCAGGACAATAAATACATTACAGGAATAACTTAGATAAATACAATAAATACAGTACCCTCAATAAATAATAAAAGCCAACAGTGACACTTGTAAATCAGATCACATTTTAAATACTATGGGCTGATTTGGCCCAGTCACCGCTTGTGGTTAGGTGGATGGCCTGAGGGTGTCTCACCTAGCTTGGGTAAGGCTGAGGCTAAAACTGAGGTAGATCAAGGGTAATCTAGGAATCTGGCTCTCCCAAACTACACCACCCCTCACACAGGTCACTGTATCAGTCTCAGTCCACCCCTGGCACTTCCAGGCTGGTTCTAACACCTCTTTATCCCTTAGGATGGTCTTTTAGAGCTCCACAGGGCCTTAGGCGCCCTCTATTCCACTTACTGCCCTTTCTATGAAGCTCCGACGCCGCTGGAGTCGTGTCGACGCCGTGAGGCGGTTCCGGTTCGATGTCGGCGGCCTCGGCACAATGTCAGTTCTTGACGACGCCGGTAGGCGGTTCCGGTTCGATGTCGGCGGCCTCGGCTCGATGTCGACCTCCGATTCGATGACGTCGGGCTGTCTTGGCTCGATGTCGACTTCGGGCAGCTCCGGTTCGATGTCGGCGGCCTCGGCTCGACGTCGACCTCCGATTCGATGACGTCGGGCTGTCTTGGCTCGATGTCGACTTCCGCCGGCTCCGGAGTGCGACCTCCACTCCCGACCTCCGGCACGATTCTCTTCAGGTTCCGGCGACTCCGGAGTGCGATCTCCACTCCCGACCTCCGGCACGCTTCACCTCGGTCTCCGGCGACTCCGGAGGACGAACTTCACTCCCCCGTCGACGCCGCTCACTCGACCTCGGGTGACTTCCTCCTCGACCTCTGGTACTCCTCACGACCTCAGTCGGCGCCCTCTCTCGGTCTCTGGCGACTCCGGGTACGAGGTCTGCTTTCCAGTCAGCGCCGCTTCTCCACCTCGGGCTCCAGGTCTCAGGCTTCTCGACGTCGGACTCCAGGGAAACCAATAAACAGGTCAGATTCTGGCTTTTCTTTACTTCTAAGGCCTGTTCCTGCTGTCCAGGTCCTTAAGATGGTTTTTCTTGCTTTTTCCCACACAGGGCTCCAGGCTGGGCTCAGTCAGTAGGGACTAGTATCAAGGGTGGGTTTATGGACCCCACTCCAGGCACAAGTTTCCACCCCTGCTGCCTCACTCCTTCATCCTTCAGGTTTCTGCTCCTCTCTCTTCACCAGTCAGGTGCCAACTGCCAGCTCCAACTGTCAACTCTGGCTTTAGCTTCTCAACATTCCAAACCGCCTCCAACTGTCACAGGGTTCTGGAATGTTCTGGAAGGTGCTGGTAGGTTCCAGTGGGTTCTGATGATGTCACAGGTGGCCACCATTTTGTGCTCCAGGCCTTCAGACAGAAGTTCCAGGGGTAGGTAAAATGGCTCCCTGAATCTGCATCAATACGAAAAAGTCTGGTGGTTCCCAAAAAGGAAAAATACTAACAGGGTTTGAGGCAAAAGTGGGACAAAATAAATAATGATGAGGAGGGACCACCCAAAGGGCTGACAGGTCTAACACCTATGGTCAAAGATGAACCAGACTCCTTAAAGATGGGGCAGATAGAATCTCCAGGACAGGATACAGATAGAAGATCAGGCAGATTCAGATCTGGAAAGGTGACCTCTTCTTATGTGCAACGCCAGCGTTGCACCCCTCTCTGGTACTACTCTCCTCGGATGTCCCTCTTCCGCAATCTCTTCTAGATGGTTAGATTATCGATCAGTATCTCAAACTCTCGAGCAGAGTTTCTGGCAGCAGCAGGGTCTGAGACAGCTTCTGGGACAGAATCTGAAGCAGCATACGCGTTGGGTCAGTGACAAGTCGGAATGACAGATCTGACAAGTCGGACAAGTTCTCTAGCTAAGTTACCTCAATTATACTATTCTTTATTCATGTACCACCCCCAAAAGTGTCAATATTTGCGTTTTCCCCTATTCTGATTGGTCAGGGCAAAGAAGTGAGTTAATCATACCATATTAAAAGTAATAATTTTCTTTGGGCCATTGTTCTATATGCCCGCCCCTTAATTTTCTTTCCCATAGCTTTATTCCCACCCGTATTTCATATTATACTCAATACATATTTGGAACAATTATATTTTGATTCATACTTTCAGGTCCACAAGTTCATTTTCCCAGGCGTCCAAGTTCGATGTGGCCTTGGCTTGGTTTCAAGTGGTGCTGTCACAGGGTTTCAGTAGGTTCTTGTGCGCCTGCGCGAACATCATGTGGGTAGGGATTTCAGTCACCCTCCAAGGCCCAAATATGAACTAATAATAAAGTCAGAAAAAGACACATTAGAACACGGAAACAAATGATTTCATTGTATACCACTTATCTCTACTCTATCCCCATTTACTTATTTAAATCTTTTGCATTAGTGTTTGATAGGACTTACGAGGTTTAGTTCAAGCAGCAGCATGTGCGTCCTCATGTGAGTTTCAAGCGGCCATATTTATTGCCATTGCGCAGCTGAAAAGTTTTCCCACCAAAGCAATAGACTGTCATACTACGTAGATGTAGTAGACGTATGCGCAATAGAAATCCTGCGTTTTAGCTGCAATTTTTAGAACACTCGGTTTACTTGTTAGTAATGCACATAGAAAAGCTTCCCCTAGATACAATATTTGTATGTAATGCAATATAAATATTTACAAACTTGTTGGTTAAGTAGTTACATGTTTTTTGAGAGGAATGCATCCAAGCAAGTTTCTTTCATGAATCCTGGCTCCATCACCACCAGTGGTCATCCCAAGAGTGGGTGTCTTTTCCCAGTAGGACAACTTCGGTTTAATTGCATTCAGGCGAATGCAATTGACATTCATCCTTTCAGCGACCGCTAACAGTCCTCTTTGAAAGTTGGTCCTATCAAGCGTAGGATTAGCTGTAAAGAAAAACGCCATATGACTGTCATCCGCTTAAGAAATTAGTGCAATCCCAGTGGATTTATGACCTGTGCCAGTGGCTCGATGTAGATATTGAACAGAGTAGAGCTCAATGAAGAGCCCTTGGGAACCCAATGGGGTACAGTGTACGATTGAGAGCTGTGGGTGGGTGAAATTACCTGCAAAGAACGTTTAGATAGGTAAGACGCAAAGATCCAAGATCCACATAATACAAGATCCACATAATACAACCCCAGTGGTCGAAGTGGGGGGATCTAAGGGGCACGACATGCCCATACTTTTTTAATTTTAGAAAAAAAGTTCTCCTTACTTTTTTATTAAAAGGCATCCATCCCAGGATGGATAATTCTAGCAGCTGCAATGCTTCAGCTGAAGTGTAAGGCTTAGTCTCCTGTGCTGTGAAACTGAGGGAAGAGAAGACAGCTAAACAAGCCTTCTTGCCAGGGTGCCTGCCTGCCTGAAAGAAATGTAAATGTGCACAGCTGGTCAATCTGTAAATGTAAAGGCTACTTGGAAGCCCGTATTGACTTTAACTGATGAAATCACTTGAAGCCGCCTGATTATTGAGATGTATTATAAGGGAGCTTCCGGCTAAGCTGTGAAGTGTGTGCTTTTAGAAGACAGTTGTATAGTCTGCAAAAACTCTGTTTTGGAAACACTTTTTGTGCATTTTGTAATAGCCTATCTTATGCTTTGTATAATGCAAGTTTAAAATATTTACTTACATGTTCACAGTGCTTTCTGTCACAGACTGGGACCTTGTAGCACTAAACATACACAAGCCACTATTCTCCACTGCATCAACCAGGATTAAATTCTGTGGCTCTCGTCTGTAGTGTATCAACTAATAGAGGTTTCATAATGTATGCATTTCCCACCAAATAACATGATTTAAATTTAATTAAACTACCCATTAGTTACTAGAAGGTGAAAAAGCCTAAAAAGTTACAGATTTTGGTTTTTAGCCACAACTATGACCACCAGGCGTGCAACGCCTATTGGACTCAAAGGGCTTTAGCCCCCCCCCTGTCATGTGTGTCAGCCCGGCTGAGACAGCTTCCCAGGCACACACACAGCCGCACCCTAGTACTTCACAGGTCTTTAAAAGACCTTTTACTTGCTAATGCAGCTTAGTTGTGTTTTCACCCCTTCTTAGAGCCCCTGCATCTCCACTCTGCATATTGCTTGAAGAATTAGCCACCCGATATTTTTAGTAGCCCCCAGAAATTTGGCTCTAGTTGCGCCTCTGATGACCACTCCCCCATGCTCACTCCTCCCACCCCTTTGCGCACAGCATCACAGTTCCCATACCTTTTTAATGAACTTTGACCACTGTACAAACCTAACTTCACAACACTCCATTAAGAGAGCGAACAGGACACAGGCTTACTAAATAACTCTTGGGGGAGAGCACCAGAGTGTACACTTGCTTTTTTTACTTGATAGACGATCTCCACTACCCGAACTATTTGAACTACTTAACGGCCGACACCACCTTTCTAAAGAGTTTTGTAATTAAGGTGTGGGATTCCTAAGCGGGTGCCACTAAAGAACAGTTCCAGCTGTACAGAGGGCCTACCCACACTTAAAAACTACACTAGCACTTTCTGACTGCTAATGCCCAAACAGGTAAAGATCCAAAGAGGTCTCCATGAATTTTGGGTACAGGCAATGCACTGAGGTGTGCCCACACAGCCCGACACTGGACTACATGACATTGAAAAAGGTACCTAGGGGCAGCCATCACGAAGGAGGACCTGCAAACATGTTTGAGTGACCTGAACGATAAATTATCACATATGGTCACTAGGCAAAGGCAAACATTGAAAGGAGACTTTGCTGCTAGCCTCTCAGACTTGACAAAAACAAATCAGTCACTGGGAGACTGAGATTGCTTCCCATAACATTGTGATGATTAAGCATGACCACCATATGTGCTGGAAATTTCTCTCCTGCACTGCCAACCAGCAGCTGGGGTTGTGGAGAAGATTTAGTGTACGTATGCATGCTGGGGTTTAGTACCATTGCAGCTTAATCTTGTAAGCCGTTTCTTGTTGGGAGATACTTCTGTGGGTTTTGGGGATTTCATGCCATAAAAGTTCCCACTGCTTCCGGGAAATGCCCTGGACATTGTAAAGTTCCCATTTCATTTGGTACGGGCGACTAATGATCAGGCAGGACTGCTGCAAAGACACCATACATCTTGGAAATGAGGCCTCAAGAACGTTCAAAGCTGCAAACCATGGATTCAAAGAGTGTAAGGGGTCAGGTGGCCCCTAAGGCATTGGGGTAAACAATACCCACTGTTGCAATTGGAAATATTGGTGTTCCAGTGTACCTAGGATACTGAAGTTTGCCTTACATTGGTCAAAGGGTTTCATTGTTTGTCCCTGAAAAAGATCTTGCAAAGTCCTGCAGTCCCCCCTCTCCCAGTTCAAGAAAGAGCTCGGAGGTAGTGCAGGTGTGAAATGGGGGTTGCGAACAATCAGTTTTTTTTATGCAGGGGAAAGTAGTCAGACCTCTCCCACCTGCAAGTCTATCCCATATTCCCAGGACCGTCCTAGTTTGGGTCACCATGCATGTAGTACTAGGGCAGTGCTGTTTTGGGAGCCAGTCCAAATCCCACAATGGTCTACAGGCCACCGCTCGGTCCATATAAAACTAGTGCTTTTCGCTCTCTCTGACTACCCATTCTGAGATGTAGAACAAATGTGCTGGCCAGTAGTAATCCAGGAGGTTTGGGCATGCAAGACCCCCACGGTCCCTAGGGAGCATGAGCAGGGAGTTGGAGACACATAGGGTTGTTTCTGTTTCCAAATAGGCAATCAGATAACCCTATGCATGTGTTTGATATCCTCCGCAGGGATGTGAGTAGGGAATTTTGGGACCTGGCCTTTTTGGCAGGGTTATCCTCAAACTTTTTGTCTTCTCCCTTCTATTTTTTCAGACCTGTTTTGTTGGCTTTAGGACTCTTGGCACTTTACCACTGCTAACCAGTGCTAAGTACATATGCTTTCTGTCTAAAATCTATTGGTGATTGGTTTATCCATGTATGGCATCTTTGATTTGCTAATTAGTACCTAGTAAAATACACCAGGTGTGCCAAGGGCCTGTAAATCAAATGCTACTAGTGGACCTGCAGTACTGATTGTGCCACTCACAAGTAGCCCTGAAACCATGTCCAGACCTGCCACTCCAGTGCTTGTGTGCAGTTTTAAACTGCCATTTCGATCTGACAAGTGCACCTACTTACTAGGTCCAAACCTTCCCTTTTATTACATCTAAGTCACCCCTAAGGCAGGCCTAAGGCAGACTCCGGGGCAGGGTGTAGTGTATTTAAAAGGTCGGACATGTGCTGTTGTGTTTTACATGTCCTGATAGTGAAATACTGCCACTTATGTTTTTCACTATTGCAAGGACTAGCTCTCCCATAAGGGAACATGGATATTGCCTTGAAATATCTTGTAAGTGTAATTTCCCATTGGGAACATGCTAGAGATTTTGTGTTTGGGTCTCTGAACTCACAATTTAAAAATACATCTTTTGGTGGAGTTGGTATTTAAATTGCGTGTTTGAAAATGGTACTTTTAGAAAGTGGACCTTTTCCTCCTTAACCACTCTGTTCCTCTGCCTGTCTGTAGAATTCATGTCTGGGTTAGGATGACTGTTGGGCTCTTGTGCAGTCACTCTAGGCAGTCACACAAAGGGGGCTGAGGTGTGCCTTGCATATCCTGATGGGCCATCACCAGGCTAATGGGCCTACCTGAGCTAGAGTGGTGGGAGGAGTTGTCACTGACACCTGAATAGGGCTGTGCCTGTCCTCACACAAAGCTGTCTCTACCCCCCTGTAGTGTGTCTGGAGCCAGGTCAGGGTCAGTGTCTTGTGCACTGCAAAGGCTTTCCTTTTAAGTTTGCCCACTTCAAAGGCAGAAAGGGTTATAAGTATTGGACTAGTGACGCTCTCAAATCAAAACACTTCTGGTTGAGGACATTCTGCCAGGAAGAAGAGCTGGATGCTGTCGGACGGACTCCCACTCTGCCTGTTGCTTTGTTGTGCTGGCCACCTGCTTCTATCCTGGGATAGAAGGGACTAGACTTTGCTTTCTGTTTCCTGTTTCCAAGGTTCTCCAAGGTAATGTGGTGCTTGCCTCCTGTTAAGAAGTCTCAGGGCCATTAATGACTTCACCCCCCAGTGCCTGGGCTCTTTTGCTGAGAGTGCTGACTTGCCAAGTGGTGCCAAATCCAGTTCCTGGACCCTGGGAAGTATAAACTGGTGAGAAAATACATGCATCGACTCTCAGTGCCCGTTTCTCGCTGCAGCACCACTGTGTGGCTAAAGAATCGATGCAGCGGCTGCTTTCCGGCTTGTGATTATAAAACCAAGATAATGGATGGAGTGGTCTGCCCAGTGAATGGGAGCTAGAATTTGTAGGAAAGGGAGCAATTGCTGCAAAATCATCAGGTTAAGGACTTGTGATTTGGCCATGTTTGTTTTGTATCTTGACACTACTTCAAAGGGTTGCAAGCTTTGTACTACCGCAGGGAGGGAGTATTCCGGTTCCCTCAAAGTACACAGTAAGTCCTTGGTGAAAAAATAAGAACTTTAGGATCCTGCCCCCCAAAGGGTATACCAGCGATGGTCTGAGCCTGCCTTATGTGTAGGTCCAAGGGCTCCACCAATAGGGTGAACAGCAGCGGGGGATAGGGGGCAGCCCTGATGGGTGCCCCAATGAAGTGTGAAGGGCTGTGTCCTCTGGCCATTGACAAGGATGGTGGCCGTGGCCGCTGTATATGAGGCCATTATTTTACTCATCGTGTTGGGGTCCAAACCAATCTTATGGAGGACCACGTGCAGGAAGGCCCATCTCACTCTATCAGATGTCTTCTCAGAATCTAGGGAGAGGAGGAGGGCACGAATACTGTGTTTGTGAAACACTTTATTTTCACTAGATGTGCAGGGTGTCTAATATTATCGGGACCCTGTCTATGCTTAATAAAGCTAACCTGATCAGGATCTATCAGTTCAGGCAAGAGGGAGTCAAGTTTGTTTGCCAGCATTTTGGTAAAAAATGTTGTATCTGTGTTTAACAAGGCTATCGGATGATAAGCTGAGCAGAGGGTTTGGTCTTTGCCAGGCTTGGGAATGAGAGTAATCTCAGGGGCTACCATCGTCTGCCTCAGGCCAGTACTGTAAGTGAAGGAGTTGTATAACCTGAGCAGGTGGTGTTTCAACTGAGGGAGGAAGATACTATAAAAGGTGGTTTGCAAGCCGCCTAGGCCTGGGGTCTTTCCAACGGGCAGGTCCTTAAGGCCCTGCTAAGTTCTGCATCAGTGAATGGAACCTCCACGTCCTGAGTGCACTGGGGATCTATGGGTAGCCAGTTGCAGTCCCGGAGGTAGGCATCAATAGTGAATTGGTCTTCCCTATTGCTAGCGTAGAGGTTTCGGTCGAAAGCCAGAAAGGCTCTCATTTGCTCGATTCACTATCTGCCCAGCCTGAATCCCCCATTCATATTTTAGAGATGTGGGTGTGAGTGTAATGGTGCCACAGCCTACGGGCCGACAGAGTGCATCACTTTATCTTCTCCATCATAGTATTTGTGTTTGACAGCTATGAGAGACTGCTCAGCTTTGTTGACTCAATGCGCTCACAGCTGGCCTCGTAGCACAGCCAGTTGTTGCTTGGCATGTGACGCGGAGTATTGTTTATTGCCCTAATGTTTTGACTGTCTCAACCCAGGCGTTGCAAACCACAAATCAAATGCTTTTGCCTTCAAGAGCAACCTATGACTTGAACTGCATCTAGGTGCATTCTGAAATGGACAATTTCTATGGATGGTGATTCACCAAAATGCCTGGGGTAGCGAAAGTGGCATCACACAACAGGAAATTACATCAAAGGACCTTTGACTTCGAGTATCTCACAATAAAAATATATCACTAGGACTGACAATATTTCTGTTGAAATAAGAATTGCAGGAATAATATAATTACATAACCACTACTAAAGCAGGGTACTTTTTACCATGTACATATTAATTAGTGTACTTCCATGATATGCTAATAGCGCAGCCAGTATATGCCAGGGCAAATCTGTCACTTATACAGGTACAGCCATAATATCATATTCAATTAAATGTTGAAAAGCTCAAGCATGGCCAAAATGACCATCTGAACCTCGAATAGACATGTATAACCGCCATAAGCTCACACACACCCAACACACACTGAGTTGTAGCCTCATATTGACAAATGTAGCTGCATACACTATGTGCAGCCTCATCAGCGCCTTAAATGCTCCAGTACAGACACATAATGCCATCACAGTCTCATTATGGTTAGCTATAGTCTCAAACATCTAGTGCATCCCCTCCATGAATAAGCATGACCTTGACTGCTGAGTGCACCACCCTGCGTGCTGACGTGATCGTAAACAGAGTGAAGCCCCCCCCTCGCCTGCTGATCCTGCTAGCCAGCCTCCTTGCCAGCCTCCTGCCTGCCGCCACCGACCGTCGCACCCCCGAGCGGCCCAGCCACAGCTGAGCCACCCGCTCGCCACTTTTCCCGCCACTGGCCCCCTGCGGCCCCGCCCACCACCGGCCCATTGGCCCAGCCGCTCGCCCAGCCCAGCAGACCCGCCCTCCCGTCCCCCTTCTTATGACGCCCCCTGAGCGACCGCGCAGCGGACGCGCGCAGCGGGAGCACCGATTGAGCGCCGAAGGTGCGCCAAAGGTAAGCCCGTCTGCGCCCGTCCGCGCCTGGACCGCGCCCAGTGCCAGGACCCCTGGCACCCGCAGACCCCAGCCCACCCGCCGGACGTACGACGCCGCCACCCTCAACGCACTCAACAACGGCCGATTCCCGGGATGCTACCGAGCCACCCCGAGACGCACCCATGGACCCTTCTGCTGCAACGCCTGCAAGTTCTCCTGCATCCGGACCTGCCCCGCACCAGCACCCGCCCAGCCGAACACCAGCAGCAACCACCTCAAGTGCATCCTACTCAACACCCGCTCCGTCCACAGACACACCATCGAACTCTGGAACCTCCTCGACACCACAGCTCCTGACGTCGCCTTCCTCACGGAAACCTGGATGAACGACTCCTCAGCGCCAGACATCGCCATCGCCATCCCAGAGGGTTACAAGATCACCCGAAGAGACCGAGGCAACCAGACTGGAGGAGGCATCGCCATCATCTACAGGGACACCATCCGCATCACGACCAACACCGACGACACCCTGACAACCGCCGAACACCTGCACTTCCAGATCCACACGGACCCCAAAACCACCCTCAGAGGCACCCTCATCTACCGACCCCCGGGACCACGCACACAATTCAGCGAAGACATCGCCGACTTCATCAGCCCGCACGCCCTCCCCTCCGCTGACTACATCCTCCTGGAGGACATCAACTTCCACCTGGAGAACAACAACGACCGCAACACCAACACCCTGCTTGACAACCTCGCCAACCTCGGACTCAAGCAGCTGGTGACCACCCCCACCCACCTCGCCGGACACACACTCGACGCTGTCTTCTCATCCAGCAAGGACATCGTCTTCAGCCACGCCACCGGACTCCACTGGACGGACCACAGCTGCGTCCACTTCACCTTCAGAAGATCCACGATCCACCACCACCAGCAACAGGTTGCTCGAAGAAACTGGAACAAGATCACAGCAGACCAGCTCGCCGCTTCCCTGAGCCAGCACCCTCCCGCCAGCTCAGCGAACCCCAGCCAGGCCGCCGACAACCTCACGAAGTGGATCAGCAACTGCGCAGACGACCTCGCCCCACTGAGGACCCCGCCGAGCAGACCCGGCAGCAAGAAGGCCCCATGGTTCACCGACGAACTCAAGAGCTCCAAGAAGAACTGCCGAGCCCTCGAGAAAGCCTGGAGAAGGGAGCCAACACCGGACAACATGACCACCCTCAAGCTCGCCACCCGGAAGCACCATCAGCTGATCCACGCCACCAAGAAAACAGCATTCAAGGACCGGCTGGACAACAACGCACACAACTGCAAGGAACTCTTCAACATCGTGAAAGAGCTCTCCAACCCCAACGCCGGAAACAACGACATCACCCCGTCGCAAGACCTCTGCAACTCCCTCGCCTCCTACTTCCACAACAAGATCGCTGACATACACAAAAGCTTCAGCCCACAAACAACGCTCCCAACAACCGCACCAACGCCCCCCACCACCACCCTCAGCGCCTGGACCCAGATCAACACAGAAGACACCATCTGCACGATGAACTCTATCCACTCCGGATCTCCGACCGACCCCTGCCCCCACCACGTCTTCAACAAGGCCGACGCTCTCATCGCATCCCACCTGCGGGACATCATCAACACCTCCTTCGACACCGCCACCTTCCCTGAGAGCTGGAAGCACGCCGAACTCAGCTCTCTACTAAAGAAACCAACAGCGGACCCCACCGAACTCAAGAATTACTGCCCCATCTCGCTCCTCCCGTTCCCAGCCAAAGTCATCGAGAAGACCGTCAACAAGCAGCTGGCCGCCTTCCTCGAGACAAATGGATCCCTCGACCCCTCACAGTCTGGCTTCCGAGCCAACCACAGCACCGAGACCGCCCTCATCGCTGCCACCGATGACATCCGAGCCCTGCTGGACAACGGTGAGACAGCGGCCCTCATCCTCCTAGACCTCTCCGCGGCGTTCGATACTGTTTGCCACCGCACCCTAGTGCAGCGCCTCAGCAACATCGGAATCCAGGAGAAGGCACTGGAGTGGATCATCTCCTTCCTCGCTGGAAGGACACAGAGAGTCTGCCTACCTCCGTTCAGATCTGCAGCCACGGAAGTCATCTGCGGCGTTCCTCAGGGCTCCTCGCTCAGCCCCACCCTCTTCAATGTCTACATGAGCCCCCTTGCGGCCATCGCACGCCAACACAACCTCAACATCATCTCCTACACGGACGACACCCAGCTGGTCCTCTCCCTGACCAACGACCCCGCCGCCGCCAGAGCCAACCTTCACGATGGGATGAAAGACGTAGCCGAGTGGATGACGACCAGCCGCCTGAAACTGAACTCCGACAAGACGGAAGTCCTCATCCTGGGCTCCTCGCCCTCCGCCTGGGACGACTCCTGGTGGCCCCCCGCCCTGGGCACCGCACCCAAACCGACAGACCACGCATGCAACCTGGGCTTCATCCTGGACACCTCCCTCTCCATGACTAGACAAGTCAACGCCATCTCCTCGTCTTGCTTCAACATCCTGCGCATGCTACGTAAGATCTTCCGGTGGATCCCCACCGAGACCAGGAAGACGATCACCCAGGCCCTCGTCACCAGCCGACTGGACTACGGCAACGCCCTCTACGCTGGTACCACCGCCAAGCTCCAGAAGAGACTCCAGCGGATCCAGAACGCCTCAGCCAGACTCATCCTCGACATCCCCCGACGCAGCCACATCTCCGGACACCTGAGAGACCTGCACTGGCTCCCCGTCAACAAGAGAATCACCTTCCGTCTCCTCACCCACGCACACAAAGCCCTACACGATCAAGGCCTGAGCTACCTCAACAACCGCCTCAACTTCTACGCTCCCAGACGCCATCTCCGATCAACCAGTCATGCCCTCGCCGTCGTCCCCCGCATCCGAAGAGCGACAACAGGAGGAAGGTCCTTCTCCTACCTGGCCGCCAAGACCTGGAACTCCCTCCCGACCGACCTGCGCCTGACCCAAGACCACCTCTCCTTCAGGAAGAAGCTCAAGACCTGGCTGTTCGAGCAGTAGCGCCTTGAGACCCTCCGGGTGAGTAGTGCGCTCTATAAATGTCTTTGATTGATTGATTGATTGATTGATGTATATGTTTTTTCAAAGTTTAGAATGCTTTATTGAGACAATATTGAAAGTAAGACATAAGTATAAAGTGTACATGCGATATTCAAACACTTCCAAAGCTTCAACTTAAGTACAATGAATAAAAAAGAAGAAGAAAAAAAGACCTGAAAGGGTTTGAACAATATTAAAAAGTATAGGGTCAAAGCCAATTTGAACCATCTAAACATTTACATAAGCATATGAAATTTGGTATTTTAAAACAGGGGTACGAATAGGGGGGAAGGGGAGAGAAGGGTAAATAATAGGAAGCATGTAATAGGCTGAATAGCAATGCAAAAATAGCAATAACAACTTACTAAACATAATATCCATTAAGGAGGTTCTTAACTAGGTACCTAAGAAATGGGTTGAACAGCTATCCTAGATAGGAATGTCGTGAGTGGTGACTAGAGTAAATCTTTTTTAATCAATAGTGGTATAGAGGTGGCATGTGCACAATCTTATCTGTGATGATGACATAAAAGGTTCCACCAGGCGTCGTAAGAGATTTTAGTAGTATCTTTCCAATTTTTGGTAATAGTCTGAAAGGTAATAGCCATAAACTAATCAATGAATTTACCCACGTTCCCCTGAGTACTCCATATGGGGGAGGAACCGCCCAGAAAAATGTGTAAAATGTCAAATGGATTATTTGTGGATAAAATTTCATTCAGTTTCTTCCAAATGAGCAACCAAAAACTCCTAACCAGAGAACAGAGAAAGAACATATGTAATAAATTGCTATTTTCATGAGGGCAGGACCAGCACTTCGAGTCATCTAACAACTTGAACTTAGGGAGATCTTTAGGGGTAAGAAAAAGCCTATTATAAAAATAATACAATGTGTGTGTTGTACTTGCTGATCGAGAGGAGGTATGGATTTTTGCCTATATGAAACCCTTGGTCTGAAAAGACAGTTCTTGTAACAAGTATTTTTCTTATAAAACTTCTATACTAGATTTAGTTCTCATAGCAGTAGGGAGAGACAATATCTTGTAAATGGCAGATGCTTTAAACTGAGTGGAGAAGTCCAGCGAGAGAGTGGGTATCTGATTATTTGAAACCAAAGAAGAGTTCTGGTAGAGGATTTGAATAACAGATGTTCTGAGGTGAAGGCAATGAGGAGCATGTAAATGGGATATATCATATTTTTCTTGGATCTCCGTAAAATCCATAAGAGACCCATCGCTCATCAAATGCTCAATTGTAATAATGCCAATTCATTCTTTCCAAAATAGGGCTCTGTTATTGAGTTTTAGGTGTTTGTTATACCAAATAGGAGTATGTGGAGTAAACATAATCTGTAAATATGGTATCTCGTCTTGAGTAACTGATTATGTAAACTGTAAATACGTGCTCTTCTTTCCCTTATGTATCTGGCTCCCCTCCCCCTCGCTACTTTAGCTGCTACTGGTTGATGTTGAGTCTGGCTATATATTGCTTTGCTCTCCTGTAAAGCGCTCTGATACCCTAACGGTCAAGTTCGTGCTCTATAAAACACATAAATAAAAAATGTGCAAAAATGTCTGATTGAGAGAAATGGACTTAAAACAAAGAAGTGGCAACCTGCAGTAGAATGGGTGACAGTAGGAGAGAAAAATCGTCTAGGGGATGAGATAAACGAATGGTCGCTGTAAAAGAGAATGGTGTATATTGGGACTGTTCTAGTGAGCTCCAGGCCTTTAATGGTGTATGTGGGTTGTCTGAAAGAAAGGTCCAGACTTGTTTCAGGGTAAATGCAGAACGGTAACCTCTAAGATTAGGAAAATTAACTCCTCCTAAGTCTTTGGGCTGTTGAAGTCGAATAAGTAAAATCCTGATCTTGCGATTAATCCAAAGGAATTTGGTCAAGGAACAATTGATGGTTTTTAGGAAAGAAATTGGAAGATTAATTGGGAGCATGGATAGATAAAATATTAATGATCGAAAGCAGCATCATTTTAATTGTGGCTAATCTACCCCACCAAGACAAAATGAGTGGGGACCAGCTGTCTATCAGCGCAGAGAGTTTTTAAACTATGTCTGCAAGGTTAATTTCAATTAGTTCTTTAATGTTATTAGTGTATAAGATACCTAAGCATTTAATATTTTTTGATATTCATTTGAACCACGTACGTTTAAACATATCAGAGAAACAATGTTTATATAAGGGCAAAACCTCTGATTTGTGGGTGTTGAGTTTATAGCGCGAGACTGTAGAGTACTCCTTTGACAAAGAGAAAAACACCAGCAAAGAAGTAGTGGAGTTGGAGAGATACAAAAATATGTCGTCTGCATAAGCAGTAAACTTAATAAAAATTTGATTAAATAGGGATCCCGTGAACTGTGGAGAACGACACATTTTTTCCAAAAAAGGTTCTAGGGAAAGAATAAATAGAAGTGGGGATAAAGGGCACCCTTGTCTAGTTCCTCTGTGAAGTGAAAAGTATTTGGATTGACATCGATTCACCCAAATGGAGGTGGAGGGTGCAGAATATAGCAACTGGATGTATCGAATGATGGGCAGACTAAAGCCGTGCCATTTTATTGCCACGAAAACAAATTCCCAATTTACTCTGTCGAAGGCCTTTTCGGCATCTAACGTAATTGCAGCGACTAGTGAATCTGCCTTGGAGGCTAAATGAATAATGTTTAGGAGGGTCCTGGAGTTTCCTGTAATCGATTGTCCCTTTACAAAACCTGATTGGTGTATATTAATTAAGTCCGGAATTACCTGATTTATGTGAAGAGCTAATAATTTGGCAAAGATTTTCCAATCCGTGTTAATTAGGGAAATGGTTCCTTAGTTCTTACAATAAGAGGGGTCCTTGTATTTTTTGGGGATCAAACAGAGCATAGCTTGAGTGAAGGAACCTTGCGTTTTCCCAGAAGCTAAGAAGTAATTGATGAGGAGCAGCAACTGAGAAACAAGAAATTGCTTGCAAAACACAGAGTAAAACCACACGGACCACTGGTTTTATCTTTGGGAAGTTGATTAATAGCATTTGTGATTGATTGTTCTAATATTGTACTATTGTACTATAGAGGGATGTTAGTTCTACATGGGTTTCGGAGGACTTGGGAATGGTTTGAGAGAATTAATCTATTTGATCGACTCAGCAGTATAAAGGGGTCGACTCAGCAGTATAAAAAAAAGTGTAATATTCAGTAAAGCACTCTAGGATCTTAGAATCACTGATATGTCTAACACCTGTGCTATCTGTAATGACAATAATCTTGGATTTCTGTTTTTTAATTTTAAGGTAGTTGGCTAGGGATTTGCCAGCTTTATTGCGACCCCCGTACATTTTAGCAGTAAATTTGAGCAGACTGCCGCATGCATTATCCCAGGATTGTTCATTATATTGCAATTTGGCTTTAATGAGATTTGATAAAGTATCGGAGCAATTTGAGGTAAAATAATAATGATCTAAAGGCCTAAATTTGTTTTAAAATTAGAGTTGCATCCTTAAATGTCTTTTATAAATCCCAAATAAAATTAAACTGTGAGTCCGAGGAAAGATTGTTACTGAAAAAACAATGAAAGATTTTCAGTAAATTGAGTGTCAAACAAAAATCACCATCGGCATGAGATAGGTGTGGAAGTGGGATAATCCATGTCTAAAATGACAGGGGCGTGATCAGAGATAAGAATAGAGCCTATCTCAGCATGTGTCATGAATTGAAGAGATGATTGGGTGAGAAATATGTAGTCTTTTCGGGAATGAGACTTGTGAGCAGGGATGAAGAAAGAGAATTCCAGGACATCAGGGTGAGAAATTCTCCAAACATCTATCAACCCTCTAGATGTAATAGCTTTGTGGAAAGTCTTTTGCATTCTGTTAGGGATGAACTTGTTTTGGGATTTCCAGTCTAAGAAGGGGTCCAAAAGTTGGTTGCAGTCACCTCCCAAAATCAAATTTTCTGAGAAAGGAGAGTAGAAAAGTAATTCCAAAATACTAAGGTGCCGATTACGATCCGGTAAAAACCGGGTACGAACCGTCGGTCGGAGCATTTTCCCCGTCCGACTCGTACCCGGTCGTAAAACTTTACAAACATGGAATTACGATTCGCACGGAAACACCATTTCCGTACGAATCGTAAAAAACACCGACCGACGAAAACATACATACGAATGTGATCCGGGAATGCTGCGACGTGACGTCGGGACGCTTTCAGGCAGCGTTTCACGACCCAGGAATTACGATTCGAACCGACAGCAGTCCGGACGGCAATATTTTCACGGCACCCAAAAAGTGCCGGAAAAGCGAAGTACGGCGCGAATCGACCAGAGTAGGTGGCCCGGTACGCACCGTACCACCCCCCAGCCCCCGTACGTACGCGCCGACCCCCCCAGCCCCCGTACGTACGCGCCAACCCCCCCCAGCCCCCGTACGTATGCACCGACCCCCCCAGCCCCCGTACGTACGCGCCGACCCCCAAGCCCCCGTACGTACGCGCCGACCCCCCCAGCCCCCGTACATACGCGCCAACCCCCCCCAGCCCCCGTACGTACGCGCCGACCCCCCCCAGCCCCCGACCCCCCCCAGCCCACGTACGTACGCGCCGAACCCCCCGTGTATGTACACCCGTGTACGTGTCGAACCCCCCGTGTACGTTTGAGTCGAACCCCCGTGTATGTACACCCGTGTACGTGTCGAACCCCCCCGTGTACGTTCGAGTCGAACCCCCCCGTGTATGTTCGAGTCGAACCCCCCATGTATGTACACCCGTGTACGTTCGAGTCGTACCCCCACCCGTGTATGTACGGTGCGTACCCCCAGCGCGTAGCGCTGGGGGTACGCACCGTACATACACGGGTGGGGGTACGACTCGAACGTACACGGGTGTACATACACGGGGGGGTTCGACTCGAACATACACGGGGGGTTCGACTCGAACGTACACGGGGGGTTCGACTCGAACGTACACGGGGGGTTTGACTCGAACGTACACGGGTGTACATACACGGGGGGTTCGACTCGAACGTACACGGGGGGGTTCGACTCGAACGTACACGGGTGTACATACACGGGGGGTTCGACTCGAACGTACACGGGGGGGTTCGACTCGAACGTACACGGGTGTACATACACGGGGGGTTCGACTCGAACGTACACGGGGGGGTTCGACTCGAACGTACACGGGTGTACATACACGGGGGGGTTCGACTCGAACGTACACGGGGGGGTTCGACTCGAACGTACACGGGGGGTTCGACTCGAACGTACACGGGGGGTTCGACTCGAACGTACACGGGGGGGTTCGACTCGAACGTACACGGGTGTACATACACGGGGGGGTTCGACTCGAACGTACACGGGGGGGGTTCGACTCGAACGTACACGGGGGGGTTCGACACGTACACGGGTGTACATACACGGGGGGTTCGGCGCGTACGTACGGGGGCTGTGGGGGGGGGTCGGCGCATACGTACGGGGGCTGGGGGGGGGTCGGCACGTATGCGGGCACGTCTCCATGGTTGCTATGGGAGTTCGGTGCGGACGGTGTTTTTTCCATCCGGTTGTAACCTCGGACGCACGGGATGGATCGTGATTCCTCGGTCGGACTTCACCTTTCACATTTGTACGGTAAATCGTACGAGGACGTGTCGGACACATTTTCCGACCCGAGGACGTGTGGGGAATGATTCCCAATGCGGTTCGTATGGACTTTTTACCATGCGAATCGTGATTGCCAGTTCGTACGGCACTTGTACGATTCGTACGGTAAAAAGACCGGATACGAGTCGCACGGGGAAATTTTTTACCGGATCGTAATCGGCACCATAATCTATACTGTTAGGACCATAGACGGTACATATAGAAAATTGAGTATTGTTTACTTTAATACCCAGTAAAAGTTATCTACCATTGTTATTCTTAACCTCATTTAGGCAAAAGAACATTTAACGACTTGTGAAAAAGGATTACTACACCATTCTTATTATTAACTGCTGGGGAACAAAAAACATTCCCAACCCATAGTTTACGCAAGGAGAGTGAATCTTGCTCCTTCAGATGCGTTTTTTGCAATAGCGCTACATGGCATTTCAATTTTGCAAGATGGGATAATACACATTGTTTTTTAACAGGGTTACGATATCTTTGACATTCCATGAGATAATACGTAGACCACTCATCAAAATAACTTATACAAAGTTATATAAAAATATACATAAAACTTAGAATAAGTAAAATAATTGATCAGAAAAAACCAGAACAACGGATAGTGATACATGTCCTGAGAAAAAAGTATACCGACAAAGAAAAAAACTGAAATAGACCAAAAAATTTGAAAAAATTAGAAATTAGAGACATAAAGGGAAAGAAAACAGGCAAGATGATTTACAAGACCAGACACACAAGGTGATAAATAATAAAGAACCACAAGAACAGATCTATAACTAGAAAGAGAAGCTGTATTTTACTAAAGAGCCAAGAGGGAAAGAAAGAGGTGGAGAAAAAGGATAGGATGTGGGAAATGGGCAAGAGGAGCAAAAGGAGAACACAGTCTCCCTTGAAGCATATCCGGAGAGAAGATGACAAAAAGCCAAAGGTCTTTAGCCATAACAGTCACAAATGAAAAGAACATTGATATAGAAGGGGTAGGGGCAAAAAGGACAGAAGCCGCTCCAAAGAGGGACACAGAGAAAGAATATATTCAATTTAAACAAATAATCGAAGAACCGTAATAATGAAAAAAAAAAGAAAAACCAACACAGTGGAAGGGAACTTACCGAACATTTTGTGAGACAACGCAACAGAGTGAAGCATGGGCAACAAGACAGATGGACAACGCAAATAAAAACATCAGCGTCAAACAAGATACGGTAAGAAACCTGTGGGTCAAAAGAGAGAGAACATGTGAGAGAGCAATTAGGTTTTACTAAGTTCCATAGCTTCTCTTTTGTGCATTTTAATAAATTTCTTGAGATCTGCAGGGTCCTTAAAAGTGAAAGTTTTGTCTTTATATGTTACTTTGAAAAATTAGGGATGGATGAGGCCATAACGGGCATTAATGGATCACAACGTTGGTCTGAGGTCTAGAAATTCTTTTCGGCTATTGGCAGTGGGCTTAGAGACATCTTGACTGAAGAAGATTTTTTCACCAGACCAGAGCATCTGTTAACATTGTTTAGCAGCATTAGAAATAGCTATTAAATCAGAATATAAAAGAAAGTAGGCAATAATTCCACGAGATTTGTTTGAGGATGACGCATTGTGGGGGCCTCTCCTGTGAGCCCTTTGGATGTTTAGATCTGTAGATTTTGGCATACCAACAATCTGAGGAATGTGAATCTTCAAAAAAAGATCATGTCAGAACCTTTGGAACCTTCCGGAATTCCATAAACTCGTAGGTTGTTGCGCCTGTTTCTATTTTTCAAATCTTCTGTTTTCAGTTGAGCAACCTCTCTAGATAAATTGTCTACTTTCGCGACAACATCTTGTGCCTCACTGATCCTCTGATCAAGCTCAGAAAGCCTTGAGTCCAGACCAGTCCATTTCTCTTCAATGCTTTGAAGCATCTCTGTGGTATCCATCATACAAGGTGAAATATTTCTCAGCTCATCCATGTTGTCCTCTAAAGTCAGAGGAAGAGGTGATTTAGTTGGGGAGGACGGATCCTTTTTGACTCGTTTTTTGGTATTGCCGACAGAGTCTTTGCGACCGTTAGTATTAGAGCCTGCAGACCCATGAGGCTTGTTTGGGTGCATGGAATCCATGTTTAAAGCAGCTTGATGAATATTTAAATGTATTCCAAAAGAAGAATATTGTGAAGGAGAGATAACGCCGAAGTAAAGCAGTGTATTTCCACAAGAATAAATAAATTGATCTCTTAAAATCCAGGTATCAGTATCCACAAACACTGCTTTAGAATTGGAAGTTGCGCTATTTATTCAAGTGAGGACGGTGACTATTTTTTCCTGCATGAGTAGTATCTATCATATTTGAGGAGAAGTTAAAGGCATTTAGGAACAAAAAAAAGAATTTTCCATTGTAAAATTTAACATTTTGATAAAAATCTGCATTTTATGTTGTGAAAATAGCTCAATTAGCCAAAAACAATCGACCAAAAGAGCATTTCAGACACGCTGGCGTCTGAAGAAAGTGCGAGAGAAAAGCTTGCAAAATGACGGCCGTAATTCAGGATGCCTCGGCAGCAGAGGAAAAAGAGTGAACAGCGCTTAAATAGACCATTTACAGGTCTAAAAACTTGCCTCAGCGCTCCACAATGCTTCCGTCCTGTGTGTGCACATGCTAAAGCTGCCGCACCGTTGCCTAGAAGAGGTCCCTTCAGGACCGGCTGTTCCTCTGTGTCACGGAGCAGCTCTAAGGAGCGGCCATTTTGTCTCGCCGCACTCCCCCTTCATGTATATGTTTAACCTTAAAGGGGCATCGTTCTCGTACGTTGTTATATCATCTAATGCTCAGTGCACTATTTCCATGCACACGTTTGGCCTTTAATACTCAGTACCGTCTCACCTCCTTCAAAATATGAGAAGTGTAGTGCCAATTGTCAGGACGTTATCACTTTTCAAGACTTAGCTTTTTCCTAAACCATTGAGTATGCTTGTCCAATTAGCTCAACTGAAGCAAACCAAGGCTACAACTCCTAGAATGTGCATATTAGTTACATGAAATCATAGGACCAGAAAAGTTGTGTCATGCCAAAATAACATGGCCTTTAAAGCCTTGATGTTTAAAATAGAGGAGTGATAAATAATAAAGACCCAAAGAAAAGAAAGTACCTGATTTATTGATCTAGGTAAACAAATGGCAAATAAATGAGAACTGTAAGATTATGGTCAGGACAAAGCAATGAGGACGCATTTTCTAATACTCTTTCAGATGGCTGGCCTTACTGAGAAATTATCCACTACAGCTTAATTTGTAGCACGGAAAACTACAGAGACTGGGGAGGTATGACATCTTAGCATCCCCTTGAAAAAGAAAATTGACTAAAATGAAACTATGCTTAAAATAAGTGTACAGAGTGTGAAGTAGTACAGATTTACTTAAACCAGCAGTATCAGTCAAAGGGAACAGCACTGTAAAATTAATGGCGTAACATGTTCCGGCTAGTGACTGGGATTGACCTAATGGGTTGCCACAGAGTCTGTCACATTTATCATAAGTTCAGGATCTTAAGGCCAAGCATTGATCAAGATCTTGACTTGCAGTCGTTTCATATGTACCTGTTATATTTTAGTTTCCTGATTTCACAAGCTAAAAGTGTTCCCATGCCAGAAACAGCCAAGAGGAAGCAACACCAGACATGCACACATACTGCCCTTCTGCATTCAATTTATGCTCCCTACTTCACATCCAAGACTAGCTTAGCAGTTTCTTGGGTACCGGAAAAAGTTGATTGCCTAGTTTATTGGAAAGAGTTGTAGTGCTGAAAACGACAAACAAGGGTTGCAGCCACAGCCTAATGACTTGGGATGAGAATGTTTGGCCTAATTCCACCTTGTAGCTTGTGATTCTTTTTATGGGGAACCCACTATAGTTTTTAGTTCAGATCTTTTGTGCAATGCACTGGGGGCATGAAGTAGCAATCCACATTGGTTTCAGCTCCAGAGCTAAACTGCCTTGCAGATGGAATCTGTAACTAGGAGTAGCTGCATGGCCTGATGGCCAAACTACTCTGCTGCAAAGCACTAGAACATGCTAGAGCCAGATCCCATTGCAGAATGTATCATATATGCAGCACACTAAAAGCTAAAGAACAAGACCAGCCCGCGGACCTCATTTTGAGTTAAAACAAAAACAGCATAGAAAGACCTCCTTGCAGAAAGATGAGTGTATTTATAACTTTGAAAGCTAGCCATACCTCTCTTACATGTGCTTCATACAAAAACACTCCACGCTTTTTTTAAGCATATCGTTATATCGGTTACTACATATTTTCATATTGGTGATACATTTGCACACTAGGCAAGCAGCACAGATAATGACACAACCTCCAAACCTTACCCACTTCAGCTCACATGGGTCATGCTCATCCTCTGATACAGCAGCAGAACCAGACAGGAATAGACTGGGAACAAAACGCTCTGAAAAGTCTTTTTAGACCAACCCCATAATACACCAACTGAGTAAATGAGACTAATTTAGGAAAGGTTTAGGTATTCGCCGCTCAACATATGCTTGAAAACATAGGGTTACAAATTTGCACTTTGTAGCTAATTTTTCCAACTTATACCAACTTAACGTCATACATTTCAGTGCATATTCCTTGTCATAGAGAAGTCTCCATAAGGATTTGTTTTCCTATCACAATCCTTCCATTTAAAAAAACCTGTAAATAACATCTGTCACTATTACCCAATTGGATGGTTTTCAGATTACTCACCTCAAATATATGGAGGGCTGAGTGAGCCTTGTATGGGTTCAAACTTGTGATGTGCAGATTCCTTTATTTTTCAGGTGCAAGCATGACTGCCGAGATAATACCACTTACTAACTACATGCTAGACACAACCGCTTATGATTAGGAGCAATGCCAGCATCATCACATGCCAGGAACAGCTATCCTAGCATGGCTGCATGTGGCAAAACTTTGCAGGGCTATTATGTGGTACTTAAAGTACTTCACACAGTCCTATTGATGGATTTCATAAACACTTGTCAGCAGTTATAAGAGATGTGGCGCCAATTTTGACCTCCTAAGAATTTGGAATTAAAATAATCTGTGGTCATTTTTTAGGAACATCTTTATATATTTTACTTTTGAATACAGTAAACACTCAGCGTTACATTGGACAGTGAAACAGTTGAAGGTTATGGGCATAGAGTGGTGCACATTTGCTTTAGCTTCATGAGTGTACAATGCAACGCACACTGGTGGACAGAAGTGGAACATGTTTTCTGTATCCTGAGTGTGTTCACTCAAAATTCTAACTTTCCCATTGCTGACTACCACTTACTTGTCCTGCCCAATCTTAATACTAAGGACTCTGTAAACTCTGTGGTTGCCATACTATACTTGACCCTAGCTGCAGCCTAGTACTGGGCTATGAAAGTCCTCAGCCTCTGCATTTAGCTGTGCAAAATCTTCCATTCTGTTCTGTGCATAGAAAAGACTGTGTGCAATCTGCAGTCCTCTTTGGGCTGTGCCAAATCTGTCACCTCCATACTGCCCTCCCCTTGATTAGCTCAAACAGAGGTGAACAGCTATGGTGGTGTTGACCACAGCCGGTATGACTCGTCACTCGCCTCGCCTCACCTTACCTTTTTCCCTTGACTCAATGAGCTTCAGGTAGAAGCACCCAGTATCTCCCCATCCTCATAGTTAACCTCAGGGATTCTAATAAGCTCTGTTTACAGGAAGTCAGTTCCACAGTTCCACCTTGTACATTCAGTAAAACCTGACTGTAATTGACTGTGAGTTAGTTTTACCCAAGCTGAAACTCTGAAGGGATTGAATTATAATCCCCACAGATAATTACACTTAAAGATTTATGCACCTTTCTATACAGTGTTTTCTCCACAGATATTCTCTCGCTGTTTTAGAGACACGCATCTTTAAACATGGCGATGTCTCTACCATGCTCTTTGAACATTTTATAGTGTTACACCCAGACCAACAACAGCCAAAGGGAAGCCTGGTTCAGGCAGGGGGTCTAAGGAGCTGTGACAGAGGATTGCTAGGTGACAGGCAAAGTTATAACACTTTCCAACTATAATTGTTAATAGTGTTTAATAGTATGAGCCTAGGTGGGTTCCTTTACAAAGAACTAAATAAAAAAGCAAAGAAAACTGGATCATCTTTTTCATGCTCTGCCCTTGCAAACAGAGGGCCCAGGGGTTGCAAGGGCAGTGCCAGAGGTAGCTAGGGACAAGCCAGGGGTTGCAGTTGCGACCTCTGGTGACCCCTAAATGAAGTACATGACTATTCCATGATAGATCGCATAAACCATGTTGCTAATATCAAGCTTCCGGAAGATCTATATATTCAAACTGAATGATGGGTTGGAGGGTGGCTATCAACAAGGGGGCTGTTATATTTAAGCATATGCATTTCTTGCAAGGCCGGGGGTGTTGGCAAGTTAAATAATATTTCGAAAAGATACTCGTCATTGAGCTTGATATGTTTTTTATCCCTCTACCACCGTGCCAAGCGGCTGTATGGTACTGTGTGTGGGACCGTGTGTGTTACTCGGCAGCCCAGCTGGCTTGACGGGTCCAGTGCTCCAGTGGTTACAGTATTCCGGCCTAGTTGAAAGTCAGCACCAATTGGGGCACTTAAGGAGAGAGCCCGAGCACAGTGGCATTAGCTGCCACCCGCGGAGTGTGTGCCAGAAATTCCTGCAGAAGCGGCCCATCTAGGACTGGGTGCGGCTTGCGGGGTACCATGAGCTCCTGCTTGGGCCCTTCCTCCCCTCCTGCCCCTGACTTCTTGCCTGGCCCAGCGGGTAGTGGATGGTGAATGGAGAGCCCGTGGAGATGAATTGAATCATCGTCCTGCCACCCAGCCGTCTAGCCATCCAACAGGGTGGGGAACATAAGGAGATAAGAAGTGAAAAGACGACACAAGGTGAGACAAGGCGAAACAAGGTGTAAAGAAAATAAAGTGAGAAGGTCACACAAGGTGCCCAAGAGTGGTGGGATTAGATAGTGAAGTGAAGGGGCCCACTCAGGGTAGGGTGTGGCCTGTGACCTGCCTGTGACTGGTCAGGTGTGCTCCTGCTCGAACCCTCCGGCACGCTTCTCAGGCCGTCAGCAACCACTTGGAAATTTGGACACCGTTTAACCCGCCGCCCAATTGCACTAGCTCCTTCTCCAAAAAAGTATTACTACCCTCCACAAGGCCTCCACAAGGTTGAGAAACTCTCAGAAACTCTCCTTTCTCTAGTAGCTCATGGCCCAAAACATCGGTGAGGCATCCCCACTGCCGCCCTGTCCAGCAGAAGTCAGCTAACCCAAGGTGCACGTGCGGCAGTACCTCAGTACGAGAGCTCCTCTTCATCAACTGAAAACTCAATAAGCTCAATAAAGCCTCAGGGGTTCCTAAACAAGAATGTCCATATGAGGAACCCCGGGGGCATAACGGCATCGCTCATAAAAGATCTCGGGATGCTAACTTTCATTCTTCCCTCTGGGTAAGATCCAAGGATATTTCCTAAAAATCCCACAAAAGACTCCAACCTCCCTGCCTCTCAGGTGCCCAAACAACTCCAATAAACAACTCAGGAGGTCCTTATCCCTTGATAGGGCTGCCTCTGAGGGAATAAGGACAAGAGGGAAAAAGTTCAAGTGCTCAAACTCCTTCCCTGGGCTATACCAGGAGGCACAGCCCAAGGGAGGGACTTGTAAACAAATGACAACCCCTCAAATCCATGTGAACCGTTCACAGCCCTTGCCTCCAACTCTTCTGTCAATCCCGGAAACTCAGGCACAAGCCAAGACAATAAATAGTGCCAAATGTTTCTCCTTTCAGTCACCGCCTAAGAAATCGAGGAGATGCAGCTCATCTGAATATGAAATCTGCAGTTTATCAGATCAGTTTCTAGGCACACTAGAAGCACAAATAGAATCCCAAATGGAAGCATCCTCAGTGCAAACACCAGCATCTAAGTTGGATCTCAGTCTTAAATCCCTACATTAAGTGTGTCCTAGGGGTGGAGACCCAGCTAGCCCAACTAGCTCACTAATTCCAACTTTGGCCTCAAGCACTTTCAAACAAGATACAATTTCCAAAGCCCTCCTCTAGCAATCGGAAAAGATGGAGCTTCAAATCGAATTAATTCAGTCCATCGACTCAACCTTAACAGATTTAGGCTTGAGAGTAAGATTTTTCAATTATAAATTAGGGCAGACAGAAGGGGGCTCACTTTGCTCTTCACTAATTGACAAATTAAGTTTGCTACCAGAAATTCTGCGGACGCCTTTAGATAGCGTTAAAAATTCAACACAAGCTTCGGGAAAAGCAGCTTGGGAAATCCCATCAGGAGAAAAACAATCAGTCCACCAAGCAGTCACAAATCATTACTCCCACTTGATAGAGGATCCAGTGCTATACCCAGTAACCAAACCAGCAGACCATCTTCTAGTACAGCTTGAACAAGGGACCCTTACTAGTCACCAGGAGCCCGCAGATCATCTGCTGATGGATAGAAAAATCCCCCTTCTAGGCCCCAAACCTTTGCTCTCAGAGGGACTTCTGATCCTGCCTACGTTCTCGTGAAGAGCAAAAAAGAAGTTAAAAAAATTCTAAAAAACACAGCGCCTTACAACATGCACATTGCTGATAGTTGTGCCATATAACTCATCAAAAACATCCCACCCGATCGCTTCTCGATCTTCAATCGAGAGTCCAAACGACCTAGTGGACTCACAGAAAACATAAGCTCAGAAGATAGCACTACGAATACCTATGTAACAGGATGGAGAGCCAAAGAAAACAAAATTAAGCGCCCTGTCAGTCATAAACAGACAAGAAACCACAGTAACACCCACCAAGATGGCAAACTCTTCACAGACAAGAGCCACAAATTGGAATATCTCTGGTGTCCAATCAAGACCCAGAACCAACTCGGAGGTTCCCTTAAGTAACAAGGCTCACAAGGGAAACACCAGTTTGGACCAGGGGTGGTACCATCCACAAGGGAATCTACCCCTTTTTCCAACTCAGAAGGAGTACTACAACAAGGAGCAGCACACCAGATGGGCATCACCACCATGCCTCCATGCCTCTTACCCCCTGTCCAATGGCATATAAGTAAGCGGGCTCAACTCTTCAATTGGCCAGGCAACCATGAAAGATCTCGGCGAGCCCCCGCTCAAGTTCATGCCAAACTGGCGCTCGACCCACTCAAAGGGGACACTAAAGTTACCCTAAGTAACTATCCAACTGACTCAAATCTAGAATCTGGGACAGCAAGGAACAAACACCACCAGACTCACCCCCTAACTGTGGGATATGACTCTAGGGGTAAAGTCAGAACAATATACCAAAGCAGCTCTCTTATAAACATTCAGTCCAAGGATCTTCTAAGTGACACCAGCAACGTAACCAGCGCTTCACAGCGGTGGGTGACAGATGAAACTACCACAACAGTAGGATGGTCAGGGGTAGACGGCAATAATGAGGTGGGCTTGGCATTCATCTCACATTTTACTTCTAATGGCCCCCTGGACACACTGAACAGAGGAAATTTGCTCAGTTTATTACAACACATTCCTATAATGAAAGATCTAGTATCAACTGGCCTAATTTTCATAAATTTTGCTCAAACTCCCAGAAAAGGGTCATCAGAGACCACAATTGCCAAATGGGGATCTACCGCCATCAGGGATGCCATTCTGAGAGAAGCACACATCTTTGAGGGATGGGGTATTGAGCTTCACAAACTATACCCACCAGAATATATCCTCATGTATTACGTTTAGAGGACCCCATAGTACAATGCAGTAGTATACTGAAGGGCGCCTGGGATGCTACCCACGTCTAGCTACCAACTAATTCAAAAGCATCAATCTCCTTGGTAGTATCCTATGTTAACAACCACAGAAACGTTAGTTGTCAGCCAAGACCACAGAATCTCGTAGGCCGGAGCCAGCTGACCAGCTCTCACAGCGGCACCCATCAAACCTATTCCAAGGGTCACCCAAGAGCTTTGACTACAATCAACCCGTCTGCAGACTGGACATCCACGAAGGAGCATGAGCTGAAAATCACCCCATGGAATGTCGCTGGACTGAAATCCACCTTGACATCGAAATCTGGACGACCATACTTACAAAACAGCTACATCATCGGCCTACAGGACACTTGGGCGCTAAACCCCACAGTATTGTACAGCTTTAACAAACTCTTCAAACCTGCCACACAAACAAGTTTATTTGGGAGGCCATCAGGGGGCCTTTCAAGTTTTATAAAGCAAACAGCCAAAATTGAGGTGACCCCATATAACCAAAACAACTCGGGGGTGCAAGTAGTACTAATAAACGGGCTAATGTTTGGTCAGAAGGCCTTCCCACTGCTTCTCATTAATTCCTATTTTAACCCCCGAAAAACCCTGAAATCATGCGAAATTGACTGCCTTTGCACCAGTTTAGAAGAAATTCTTCTGTCTCACCCCTCTCACGAAGCAGTGATTGAGGGGGATTTTAATTTGAAGTCCCTGGGCACAGATGCCGAGACGGCTCAAATGAACAAACAACAGGAATAAGTTAATGGATTACTTGCCTCTTTTTACCTAAGGTCGGCGGACCAAGTGAAGTCATGCCTGACTCTGAAAACAGGTCCTGTGTCACATTCAAGGGCTTATCAACAATTGACTATATTTTTGTGACCCCTCACTTGGCAGAACACTTGCTCAACTTCGAAATAACAAATCGAGAAGAAAGTGACCATAACCACCTAGGCTTAACATTGGACCTCAGGATCCCAGCAGCAGATATACATCTGGTAGTTAGTACTTCAACAGGGGCAGAAACAAAGACCCTGGTCAGGAGAATCAAATGTCATCCCACACAATCTGCTCAGGTTCTTACATGACATAATAAGGTGACCAAAATTAACAACATCTTAACTGGGGCGGCGATTTTAAATCAATGGGGCGGACTGAGTTAGAATTATTAGATGCCATTCTTGGTTCCCGCAGCTATCACCACCTCACTAAGCCACCACAAAGCACCCTCCATAAATACCAGGATAACCAGGGTATCAACTAACAATCGAAAAATCTAAGGAAAAGTCTCCACCAAATGCAAATCAAACTCCACAAGTAAAAACGTAAGGCTGGTTAAAGTTTCACAAAAAGCACAAAAAAAACTGTCTGGGAAGCTTAGATGGCTCTTTAAGAAAAGGAATGAATAATGCTATGTAGGATGCTCAAGAAGAGATCATCTACCTGCTTCTGGAGATATGTTAACAAACTAAAAGCACTGAACCCAACTTGGGAAAACGGAGTCTCAGAAGCTGGATGGGAGAGGCAGGTATCTGACAAATTTACCGCGAACCACGAAATTGCAACCTGCATGGAAATACTAGGGTCCACCCCACAGTCTCCAGAGTGCCAACTGGAGTTAATTTCAACATCACAAACACTAAAACTCATTAAAGATATGAAAGGGGACGGAGTGCCAGGCCCTAACAGTCTTCCAGCTGGCATCTTTAAATGCGCACCAGAGGAGTGGCAGCCCTTTCAACTCCTCTTTTCAATTATGCCTTCAGTTCAGGGCACATCCCAGAAGCCTGGAGAGGGTCCACTTTATGCCCAATATTTAAGAAAGGCGACCCCTCAACGGCAACCAACGATTGCCTAATAGCCCTGCTAGACTTGGAGGCAAAAGCTTATGCACAAATTCTTTTAAAAGAGCTGGAATCTTGGGTTACAGTAAATTGGCTGCTCCCATTTTCTAAAACAGGCTTTCGTGGAGGAGCAGCCACTACTGACAATATCATCAGACTAGCTGCCCTCAGTCAGCAAGCTGCCCAACATAAACAACTCCGACTCTTCTGCTGCTTTATAGATTTCACTACAGCGTTTGACAAAGTGGGCAGACCGATGCTGTGGAGGAAGCTAGCACACTGAGGTATCCCATCCAGCCTCTTCAGAGCCATAATCGCCCTGTACCCTGCAACGTGAGGCTCAGACCTGCTGCTATAGTAAACCTTTTCCTGTCTGATTAGAGACTTATACCTAATATGCTGCTTACAACTCAACAGTTAATCATACAGAGAGGGAAGCTGGCAGTCCTCCGACTGTGCAGGAATGGGCTGGTAAACCCTGGTGGTTACTAACTATGGAAAAAATAACCTGGGAACACAATGAAATGGGAGAAAAGTATGAGAAACTGTAGCCTCCTGGTAGACTATCAGATAGAAAATTACTGCTTGCTTGTCCAGTGTCATTGAGATCTTTGCGCCTTGTGGGATCCTCAATAGATTCAGCTGCATTTTGTGACTACCTACTAAGCATAAGTTGATAGCGCCAGGGAAAGGTCAATTTGAGATATTTCAGCAGGCAGTGTTTTCAAGGCTTATTCTATAACCTCAACAGGGTGGTAAGAGGGAGGGTGTTGGTAGGGAAGTATGAGAAATTGAGTTCCTGGTTGACTGGGCTTTGAGACCTGGTCATGCAGCAGCCACAATCCTTGTCATGGTAACGCACAAGCAAACCCCAAATTAACCTGTGCTTAACCCTCTGGTAGCTTAGCACAGAGTGGTCAGACTTAACTTAGAGCAGTAGTTCTTAACCTTTTGACTTCCATGGAACCCCCCCGCCCCCAACGAATCACTAGTGGAAACCGGGGATACCTGCCTAAACAGTTTCTAAGATGTGAACCTCTCAAAAAATGCATAACCACAGAAATAAGTATATGGCAAACAACTCCACAAATTATTAAATATTTTCTTTAATTCACAAAGAAAAATTGAAATTATTTTTTATTTGGAAGGTTGGAGCTTTTCAGAATTTGGCATTATTTCTAAAAGATAAAACTATATGTTATGCTCTGCCATACTGCTTTGTAGTTTCTTCCATTAATGCACCCTGTCTTTTTGTCAGAGCATACTAGTGCTTCATTTGAGACCACCAATCATCCATACTGCTATTAGAAGTACTTGTGCTGTTTATGAGAGTCAAGCTAAGGATACCAACTTAATTTTTAGCCTCCAGTTTCAAATTCCTTCTCATTTGCAGAGCATTTTAAATTTTTCAGTTTTCAATATAGCTTGGTTGTATATACATAGTTTAGCAATCCAGGGATGGCTTTAGCGCTGATGACACCCTGTACAGAGATTTATGTTGACACTCCCACAATCATCTTCTTTTCCATGAATTTCCTTCTAACAAGCACCAGCGGTGCCCCTCATCCCTTTATAGCCCTACTCCTTCTAATATACGATGCCAGAGCACTTTGTATCACACACACACAAACATATTATACAAAAACTATGACTCATACAAGTGTGTAAATCAGTGCATAGGAAATGAGGGCTATAGGGTGTAGGAGTTGCATATCTTCCATTGGCAAAAAGAGCAATTGATGGACAGAATGCTGCACAATAACAATGTCAAACAATCACCCGAGTACAGAGATCTGGGACTATATCCATAATTGGTTTGCCCCCTTGCCATTTCAGTTCAGACCCAGCCATATGCAAATCAGTCTTGACTCTGTTCCCCATGGGAACAGTCCAGTTCGAACTGCCAGGCCAGGTCCTCCCTGGACTTGAAACAAGCATCCCAGGACCGGTTTTGGGGCATCACCCCTCATCAACCAGGTTAGCATGGAGATTACAAGACCCACGTCTGGGCATTCCCATCCCACTTGGAGTGACAAATAGAAAAAGAACAATTGATGGACAGAATACTGCACAGTGTCAAACATTCACCCCAGTACAGATATCTGAGCTTAAATCCATTGTTTTTTTGCTCCTCGTGCCATTCTAGTTCAGACCCAGCCATATGCCAATCAGTCTTTACCCTTTACCACCATGGGAACAGTCCAGCCCCAACTGCCAGGCCAGGTCCTCTCTGGACTGGAAACAAGCATCCTGGGACTGGCTTTGAGGCACCACCCCTCATCAGCCAGGCTAGCTTAACTCCAGTTGCATGGAAAGCACGGAACCCACGCCTGGGCATACCCATCTCACTCGGGGGGACAAATGCAAAAAGAACAATTGATGGACAGAATGCTGCACAATATCAAACATTCACCCCAGTACAGAGATCTTTGCCTAAATCCATCGTTTTTTGCTCACCATGCCATGTCATTCCAGTTCAGACCCTGCCATATGCAAATCAGTCTTGACCCTGTCCCCCATGGGAACAGTCCAGCCTGAACTCCCAGGCCAGGTCCTCACTGGACTGGAAGCAAGCATCCTGGGACCAGTTTCGGGGCATCACCCCTCATCAGCCAGGCTACCACCTCCACCTCACAACTCATGTGCGGGGTTTCATATGGTTTGTCCCTTTCACCACTTTGTTCAATGTTTACATTAGACTCTTAATAAAAGGACTCTCCCAGTGCAGCTGCTGGTTGTATAACTATGCAGATAACTCACAATCTCTTATTCGGCTTGGTGGCACTATTATCCAAGAATTCCAAAATATAATGAAGTTCGTTTGGAACTGGATGTGTCACAATCGCCTTAAGTTTAATTCTGAAAAAAATCGAGCTTGTCATCCTGAACAACTGTACAGATCTCTAGTCAAACACCCACTGGCCTCCTGAGCTGGGTGTTCACCCAACCCCCAAGACTTTGTCCAAAAGCCTGGGGTTAGTGGTCAACAGTCAGCTCTCCATGACTGCCTAGATTGGGGCAATCACTTCTAAATCCATCAGGCTTTTAAAATCCACCAGGAAATTAGCTCCCTTATTGTCTTTAGAGGCATTAAAGACAGTCATTTTAGAATGTCCTGTCTGGACTATGCTAACTCAGTCTATCTTGGTCTCCCTCTGCACAAGCTGTATGTGATTCAAAATGAAGCTTCTAGCCTCATCTGCAAACCTCCAAGACATACTCATGCTTCCTCCATCTTGAAAAAACTTCACTGGCTGCCTATTAAGCTCGTTGGTTGCATGGCATTTAAAGTTGTAAACAATTTGGCGCCAGTTTTCGTGGCTATAATGTTGACTAGATACACTCCAGGTCACACTCTGAGATCACAGAACACAAATTTCCTAACCATTTCTCGGATTCGCTGACAAAGAATGGGGGAAGTAGGTTTATGTCCTTACCCCCTACCCTATGGAATGCTCTTCCTTGGACTATACAGTTGGAAGTCAGCTTCCTGAGATATAGGAAATCATTGAAATGTCCATCCAGGTCTTTAACTATCCTTGGACATTTGTGACCTTTTTCCTTTCTCCTGAACTACATTGAACCATGGACCCTTTAGGTGTACGCACACTTAACAACTTTCCCATAGCATATTAACATGTAGCGTTGTCGGAATTAGGCTCCCAATCCCTTAGCACCTTTAACCTTAAACCAGCCTCCAAGCACATTAGCATAACCTGCATGGTCCTAATTTTCTCCTAACGCCTTCACTTTTAGGCACAGCTCACGCCTGTGAATTTTTGGACATCAAGCTCTGTTATTTACACAGATGTTCAGAGACACACATCAGCCCCCGGGGGCAAGGTCAAGATTTGGGGCATTACTGGCATAGGTGTTCAATAGTCTATGCAAGGTAAATGCCAGGGTGTGACAGGAAGGTAGATGAGTCTCACACCAGGACCACCCTCATCCAATTCAGACCTGAGCCATTGTCAGTTACCAACCCTAGAGGGATCAAGATGACTTTCTCTGTGTTCTTCAGAAGTGCCTTCATTGCCTTTGGGCTGGCCCTGGGCTGCTCCTTTTCATAGTGGTCTGAGATCCTCCCTGGTTTCTTGCTGAGATCTAAGTAGGTAAACAACCTTGTATTCTTAATAACTCACTTTAATGTTATGTTGTCATCCAAAGAGGGCCTGCTCTAATTCACCGCAACCTCACTAAGCTCTAAGGTATTTATCTTGTCTACCTCAGAAGGATAAAATGTTGATCTATCTCACTGCCGCATTTTTCAGTTATCACATAAAGTGAACCCTTAAACTCACACTCACCCATGCTTTTATTCTCTCTCATAGTAAGTACTCTCCAGTACTTCTGGTTGCTTTAAAGATGCCCTGCTCACTAACATGGAAAGTGTATTTCTCATTTCTCTTTGCCACATGAAAGATCACTCCAAATCCCTTTAGGTACACTCACTGTGCTTAAGAAAAAGACCATGATTTCAGTCTTTCTAGGAGCTTAAGTGTTGTGTCCCTCACCCTGACATTGCATAGATGGTGTCTTCCTCAGCTTTCCTGGTTGCTTAAATGGTTCCTCCTTTCGTGTCCTGAGCTGTGTAAATGGTGTTTTCCCCAGTCTACGGAGTCCCATGAATGGTGTTTCCCTCAACCTCCCTGGTTGCATTAATGGTGCCTCCCTAAGTCTCTCTGGTTGCATGAATGAGGCCTCCATAAGTCTCTCTGGTTGCATGAATGGGGCCTCCTTTAGCCTTTTTTGTTGAGAGTATGGTGCCTCCCTCAGGACTCTGATTGCATGGATGGTTTCTCACTTACTCATGCTCTTTTTCTGGGATGTTCTCTTTGTTCTTCCTGGTTGCACGGGAAGGTGGCTCCTTCCATTGCCTTAGTGACATTGGCTAAGTCTTTCTTAGTCTTTCAGGTACATGGAGAGGGTCTTCACTTCCCTCTGCTCTCATGAAAGTTGCCATTCTCGATCCCATGGAAAAACATAATGTTATAACCAAACAGCTTCATTTAAGATGTGTCTACTTGCATTGAAGGTGTCTCCCTTCCTCCTATTTTTTTTATCTGTTTACTGACATTTCAAAGCAACACAGCAGAGGTAAATGGTAGTAGCATGCATGCCGTACTAACAATGGTGACTACTAATACAAGATGAATTCAAGATCTATTAAATATCCTGTGTGCTAGGAAACTGAAATCTACATGCTTACATTTAAAGGATTGCTTATTACATCAGCTGTGATGTAGGCGCCACCAGGTAGTACCTGAGCATGCATGGGAGTCCAGGAACGACATGTCACAGATCTGAACAGTGGGAGTGGGATTCAACCAAATGAAGACAAAGTAAGACAAAGGAAGTGAAAGTGAACTGATGGTGAGACGCTGCTGCTTACGCGCCCATCACTAAGTCTCTGTCCAATTGCGTGTCGTGTGTGCGGGGTGGTTTCTCACATGTATGTGGTAGCCTGCAAGTGACCCATGTGCGGAGCTACCTTCGACAGATCTCGAGGGCGTGGAAACTGAGGACTTCGGCTAGTTATGTCTCTTCAGCAGTCTGATCCCCCTCCCCTACTGGAGGATCTGCAGGGTTTGCGTCTGTCCTCTGTAGTTCTACAAGAATAGCCCCCCAGCCGTGGGCTAGTGGGAACTTGCGGAGACCCAGCAGGACATCCCTGTGGAGGGCAATAGCCCTGGTCCAGTTAAGTAAAGAGTGCCGCCACACTATCTCCCTACCTCCTATTATACCATGGAATAGGTCTCCCTTTTTCTAATTGCAAGGAAGGTTTTTGCGCCATGCTGTATTGTATTATGGAAAGTCTCTCACTTCTTTCTGGCTGCGTGGAAAAAGCCTCACCTGGCATCTGGTGTCTTGCAAGGTTATTTCTCATTTCCCTTAATAACATAACATTTGTTTCCCCTATTTTAAGATGGGCTAAGTTTCTTGGCTTGCATTCAAGGCATCTACATCAGTCTCCTTGGCTGCATTCAAAGTGGCCCCCTGTGTTCCTTTAGTTTAATATAAACAGTGCCCTTCATTTAAATTTGCAGCCGTGCCTATCTGATAGAGACTTTTAGCTGTAGATTCCTTACCTTAGAATTTCCCAGGCTTCAGACTGGATCAGAAATCTTTTGCATGAGCAGTACCCCTGCACGTTGTCTGGTGGCTCCGTCCGGCTCAGTGTGACGTTGGTGGCGTCATTGGCATCAGTCATGATGTCGCGATCACCTATATGGGCGCCACCCAGGCATGCAATGTCATTTCTTTTCTTTCCATGCCAGTTAGTGCTGATCTGGAGAAGAGCGACCCCTCAGTCTCTTTTTGACAGGCTTTTTTGACATTTTGTCGAGAGATTTTATTCTTCTGTGTCGATGGACGACCTCTAGAGGGGTATGTTTCAAGCCATGTGGCACCTGTGACTGTGCCATGTCAGTAGCCAACCCCCATCTGTTTGTGGTATCTAGAGTGCAACCACGACTCAACATCATGCTCGGACTGCTGGGCATTGGCTCTAAAGGTTTTGCGGGAGCGATCCATGAAACTCCTATCGGCCTGGCAGTCGACATCCAGCGCAACTCCTCTGAGGTCCTGGTCCTGATCGAGAAAAAGAAGGTCGCAGGACCGCTCCAGGAGCCCACATCCTCTTTGTTGCACTCAAAGTTCTTGGGACACTCAGGGAAGAGTCATTAGAAGAAGTCCAAATGGACTTTGACTTCACCTCATCTGACGGCCGGCCACGAGACGGGTAAGGAGCATCGACATTCCTGGCATGGTTCTGCGAAATCATTGCGAAGTCCTACTCCGCGCCTCCCTTGTTTCTGGGAGACAAAGCGACCCCCGCAAAAAGGGAAATAATTCTACAAGGTCATGCGCCATGTATTTGAGTGGACCAGCCCTTCTGGTACGCCTTCAGGCCCTGTGGGGTTGGAACAGGCCACACTGGGTTCCACGCCGATGGCTCTGACTTCGGCGCTTGGTGAGTCTCATGGATCCGATACCGGAACCGTGTCAGTGCTGGTTGTGCCAACTTAACCTTCCCAGGCCCTGAAGACGATGCCTCCGTTGTCCCCGGTGCCCAACAGCAGTGCCAGCCCCGACCCGCAGTGCCAGCCCCATTCTGAAACCCAATGACTCAGAGTCGAACTCCAGCACCAATGGAGCCCAAATGTTTTATGACATTTCCAGTTAATTTTGAAGAGGTTTCAGGCTTGGGAGAAGAATGGGAAGGGTCTCCTGACCCTTTAGAGAACCAGTTGGACTCTCCTGTTGAGAAATTGGACTAGTATGTGGAACTTGGGGCGGGCAGTGGCCTGGACACCTCTCCAGATACTGGTATGCTTTCTCCACCTAGTGTGGTTAAGGAGGAGGGGGGCATCTTATGCCATTGTGGCGAGGAGGGCTGCGGGGGTCTTTGACCTGGAGCTACCCTCAGTGCAGGGAAAGACTAATCTCTTGACCGAAGTGCTTCAGCCTAGAGCTTCCTTGTTTGAACCCCTTTTGCCCTTTAATGAGGAACTTAAGGAATTATTTCTTGGTAGTTGGTCCAAGCCTAGCACAGAGGCTCCTGTGAACAGGACTAAAGCACGCCGCTATTGGCCTGCACTGAGTGATCCAAGTATTCTCAGCCAACACCCCACCCGTGAGAGTTTGGTGGTTCAGGCTTCAACGTCCCATGGTGCGTTCCCCTCCACTCCTCTTATAGGGAATCCAAGAGGCTAGATGCACTTGAGAAGAAGATGTTATCTTCCACCTGCCTTGCATTGCAGTCGGTAAACACCCCGTGCCTATTGGGCCGTTTCTTGCACTACTTATGGGAGGCGGTTGAGCAAGTGCTGTCACAGGTCCCGGAGGAGGCACGGGCCTTGATCTCCGTGGCGGTGAAGGATGAGAGAGATTCAGCAAAGTTCACCATTAGGTGTGGCTTAGATATGACTGACTCGCTGGGTAGAGTGGTGTAGTTGATGGTGGTCTTACGGCACTACACCTGGTTGAGAAGATCTGGCTTCTGTGGTGATGTCCAGGAAAACCTCATTGACATGTCCTTAGAAGGGACTCATCTCTTTGGATAGAAGGCAGATTCGGCATTGGAGCTGTTCAAGGAATCTCAAGCTATGACCAGATCCATGGACCTCTCGGTAACACCTTGTGACCAGTCCATCTTTTTTGTCAATGGAAGGGGTTATCAACCGTGTTAGCCATACCCCAGCCATCGTCTTGTGCAAACTCCCCAAGTTGTGGGAGGACGTGGTACATTATGACCTCGGGGAAATGGTAGCCAGAAGTCATCTGCCAGCCAGCACCCAGCGACGGCAGCCTCAAAATATTCCTAATTTGGTTCTGCAAGACTATGCCACTCCAGTTGGAGGGAGAATTCAACATCATCTCCTCTGCTGGAGGTCCATAACATTGGACAAATGGGTCTTGAATATCATTCATGATGTCTATGCTCTTCACTTTCTTTCTTTCCCTCCTCCTTTACCACCAACTCAAGAACAGCTGGTGGAGGACCATCTATTATTACTCAGAGAGAAAGTTCTCTTGGCCAAGGGAGTTATAGAGAAGATTCCAATTTCAGAAGTAGGCAATGGTTGTTACTCCCGTTACTTTATAATGCTGAAAAAGAACAAAGGTCTTCTTCCTATTCTGGACCTCTGGACTGTCAATCTCTTCCTCAAAAGGAGAAATTCAAGAGGCTCACGTTGTCTGCCCTAGAACAGGGGACTGGCTGGTAGCATTGGACTTGCAGGATGCGTATTTTCACATCCCCATCCTGCTGGTCCACAGGTGTTACCTGTGGTTTCATTTGGGCTACAAGCACTTTCAGTTCACTGTGCTCCCCTTTGGCCTTAACAGTGCCCTTCCGGTGTTCACCAAGGTGATGGCCATGGTTACAGCTCATCTGCGCAGGTTTGGGGTATCAGTCTTCCTCTACTTAGACAACTGGCTGTTGAAGGTGCCTTCACCCCAGGTTGTAGTCTCCCACCTCCAGACTAGGCGGGACCTCCTGCATTGGCTGGGTTTCTCCATAAACGTGCCAAAGTCACACCTGACTCCCTTCTCAGATGCTTCCTTTTATCTTAGCTGTTCTGGACACAGTGCAGTTTCAGGCTTATCCCCCCGAACAGTGAGTCCAGGATATTCAGGTTATGATACTGATGTTTCAGCCTCTATCCTGGATTTCGGTGAAAATGAGTCTGAGCCTGCTGGTACTCATGGCCTCCCACATCCTGTTGGTAAATCATGCCAGATGACATATGGCGGCTCTGCAGTGGAACCTGAAGTTCCAGTGGGTGCAGCATCAGGAGGATCTCTCGGACATGGTTCAGATCTCGGAGGGAACTACAAAGGATCTGTAGTGGTGCTTGGCGAACTGTGTTTGGGTCAGAGGCAGACCCCTCTCCCTTCTCCAACCAGATCACACAGTGGTGACAGCTGTGTCACTCCTTGTATGGGGTGGCCATCTGGGAGAGGTGAAGATCAAGGGACATTGGTCTCCAGTGGAGTCGGGGCTCCACATCAACTTGTTGGAGCTTCAGGCGATCCAGCTGGCAATGAAAGCATTTCTTCTCTCTGTCAAGGGGATGTTGGTGCAGGTGTTCACGGACAACACTACTGCCATGTGGTACTGCAACAAGCAGGGCAGGGTGGGGTCCTGGACCCTTTGTCAAGAGGCTCTACTCCTCTGGACATGGCATGACCCTGGTGTTTCAACACCTGGCAGTTTCTCTGAACATCAGTGGACAAATTCAGCCATTGATTCATAGTGGATCACAAATGGTGTCTCCAGTTGAAGGTGGTGCAAGGTCTCTTTCAGCAGTGGTGAGAGCCTTAGTTAGATCTGTTCACCTCTGAAAAGAATGCACAATGTCAGCAGTTTTGCGAGCTGGAATTTCCAAGGCGGCTATCGCTCTGCAAAGCTTTTTGTCGCAAGTGGATCTCAGGTCTCCTGTACACCTTTTCCACCCATACCACTTCTGCCCAGAAATCTCAAGAAGATCAAGAATGACTGGGTCATTCTTGTTGCTCCAGACTGGGCACTAAGAGTCTGGTATCCAGAGCTTCTTCAAATGAGATTTGATCCTCCTATCAGGTTTCCCCTTCGGGAGGATCTTCTGTCCTAGCAGCAGGGGCGGGTCCTCCACCCAAACTTGTCAACTCTTAACCCCTTTGCGTGGAGATTGAGCGGCGACGGTTGATAGCTTTTGACCTTCCTCCCGACGTATGTAATGTTATCTTGGAAGCCAGGAGCCCCTCCACTAAGACGGTATATGCTAATTGTTGCCGAAAGTTTTAAATTCTTGTACAGAAAGGTCTTTTGACCCTCTTTCTGTTTCTCTATATAATATTCTTCTTTTTTTATTACCCTTCTCCAGCAGGGTTCTGCTTTGGGTACTCTCAAGGGTTTTCTTTCTGTTCTGTTCGCTTTCTTGTGGCTGCTGGACCAACCCTTCTTCTTCAAATTCCCTATTGTAAATAAGTTTATAAAAGGACCTGTACAGGTTTTCACCTACATCCTTTATCATGCCACAGTGGGAACCATTTTGCGCTGGGTCATTATCTGCATTAAAATCTGCAATGCCCTGGCTAGGAGGCAGACTCCTAAGGGCTTACAAGCCATTCCAGCCTTGGCTCGTGAAATGCCAGTCCTGGACATTTGCCAGGCTGCAACACGGACTTCACTGTACATTTTTGCGAAACAATATACTGTCTGGACAGTCAGGTCCATATGGATGGGCATTTCGCCAATTCGGTCCTGCAGGACTTTTTAGTCTAGTGAATCTTTCTATAGCCCACAGCCAGGAAGTATGGCTTGAGTATCTATTCAAAGGTAAGGAATCTGCAGCTAGAGGTCTCTTTCGGATGAACAAGTTACTTACCTTACCTGTCTCATAGAGACAATATCTAGTTGCAGATTCCTTACAGACACCCAAGCCTCTACCCGCTCTGTAGACTCATTTATAGGGCTAGGGTTGTTCCCCTTTACAGGGCCTTAATTTTGACACACAATAGTGAGTTCACTTCATGACTCTGTGCTTTTGGTGTGGAAAAAGTGAAAAGTAACTGATGCCGTCAGCCTGGGTGTCACCTATATAGGTGACCACGACATCACGACCGACGCCAATGACACTGGCAACGTCACACGTCGGACTGAGCCACCCAACGGCACGCTGGGGTATTGCTCACACAAACGTTTCCGGATCCAGTCTGACGCTTGGGAAATTCAAAGGTAAGAAATCTGCAGCTAGATATTGTCTCTACCAGCCCCTTGTTCGGTCCTATCATGTAACTGTTCCCAACAAGACCTGCCTGTGAACTCTTTTAAAGTTTCCTGCGAGGAGCCTCTAATGTTATAAGTGGCCACTATGCAGGCATTCTGAGAGTGCAGTAGAACACAGATCTGAAACCACTGTTGTTAGTTGAGGGATGTCCTATAGACAAGAGGGTCCCATGAGGCACCTGTAATACTGACACACGTGCCAGACCATGCTATGAAGGGTGTCCAGCAGTATGTGCTTCCTGTTTGAGATATCCTTTTGGTTGGCAGAACACATTAGGCACATTTAATGCCATCAGACAGCACTGTGGGGTGTCAAATGGAATGTGTGGTGTGCAAGATGTCCCATAGGTAACCAGGTCACATGAGGGACTTATCATGCTCTCAGCCTGTCCTTTTGGGGTGTCCAGTAGAGTGAGACGAAGGAGGTTCCATAGATACATGTAATGTTGTTAGATCTCATTTTGGGGTGTCCAGTAGCATGAGAGTCTCATTGGAAAGTTATCCAGTGAGTAAGCAGCTACTGCTGCCACACCATGCTCTAGAAGGTGGCCAGTAGTGTGTGAGCTTGTTATGAGAGATGTCCCAGTTGTAAACAGGTCCCATAAGACACCTATATTAATTCTATTGTATATCCAGTTAAAAAACATAACCTCATTGCAAACAAAGTTGTACTTCTCAATTAAAAGTAGCCAGTGTGCGTACTTTGAGGGCAACCTTCAAATAAAGGAAATATAAAATCTAAACAAGCGCTAACCTGGAAGGCCAAAAACAAGCCTTGTTAAAACAATTGGATACAGCTAGATTTGGGCCACTATTTGTAATAATTGACTGTAAAAAGGACACGATCCTGAGAAGAAGATTTAAGGAGGATTAATTTCCCAAGACCTGGAACATTGAAAATAGATTATAAGAGAAGATAATAAATACAGGATGATTCCTTTATAAACCTTCTATTTCAACTATGTCCCTTTCTGGCACTGGAGCCTGTGAGTCCTTATCCCCATCATTTTACCGACTGCAGCGGTGACTCAAGGGTAACCCCTACGTGGTCCTGATGAAGACCCTACTGTAAGGACCCCACTTAACTACAATTACTCTGGGTCGAAACGTCAATGGCTTTATTTTGTGTTTAACTTTTTGGACAGCAGGGATAGTTTCACTGTGTTTTCCTACATTATGGTTTTGTAAATAGATTTAGCCTTTGATAAGGCTGGTTTGGCTCTTGATGATTTGGATGTACATATTGTTCACTGCCCTCCCTCTTTCACTTACCTTAACACTTGCACATTGCGCACATTTCCCTTACTCCCCTCCGGGGTACCTCTTCACAGTATTTAACAAATGTGATGATTCTGTACATAAGAACCCACTGTTTAACATGACATAAAATGTTTAACATGATTATTCATGTTTTGGTTTGACCTAACAGGAGGTGTTGAGTTTCTAATGTTATTTCTAAGTTCATATCCACTGGGACCATTGTCTCTTCTACCGTAAATTACCCAGGTCCTAGTGTCTGGGGTCACCCCGTTGTTTTGTACACATTGTTTGTAATAATACTAAGTCTATTACTTAGGGGACTCTACTTTGTCCGTGTCCTGATGAAGGTCCCCGCTCATAAATAATGTTCTTGGGTCTAAATATCGACATGTCTATGTGTGGACTGTAAAAACCAGAAGCCTGAAATGAAAGGAGAGACTATGTTAAGATAAAATCAATTATATTACAGTTTATTTAACCAATGCACACCTTTTTTTTAAAACATTTTTTTGCCAAGTTTTAAATACTGCACTATATTATGGAACACCTAATTCTCTATGCATTTCTATTATCATTTCAATAGAAATGTGAATACTGATTGTTCAGTAGAAGTCATTGTAAATGCCCACTTATTTGTAATCTAATGTTATTTAGCCTATCCAAGAAGACCCCTGTTTCACTTTTTATTTAGGTACATAGGATTCCCAGGAATAACAGGTCACCCCCTATTTTTTTGCAAATAAAGGAAAGGTTGGGGCTGGAGAACAGAGTTACTGCCTCTGAGTTAGATGAAGGTGGTATCAATAGGTATGATTTACTCTGTAGTCTGAATGCATAAACTGATATTTGCAATGTATGATTGTTTAATGTGAAAAGCAACAGAACGTTATGTAAAACAAAAAGTAGCTGTAATGCAATCTAGCTTATTTGAGCAGTATTCATTCTGCAGTGAGTGGTGCTAGTAGTTCGAGTGGGCTCCTGCAACCAATGGGCAGGGGTCTACTAAGAAAAAGAAAAGGGCACCAGTACGTAATATTTTACAAGTTAAGCACTCTATTGAACTGTCAGAATCTCCCCATTTCTCCATAGTCATGTTTGCATGTGTGTTCTGGTAAAAATGTTTTGCTTGGAATATATATCACATGTTTGTGGATCTGGCTTCCTATCAGCAATTAATGGTGTTGTGAGACTGGTGAATATTTAACTTTGCCCACATTTCTGAGACAGGTGTGGCACATTATATCCTTAAGATGTCAAAAAATATCCAGCTTTTTATTGTGTTATCCACTTCACATCTGATCTTTTTCTTACAGGTCCTGCAGTACATTGGTCTGGATGTATCAGAAGGGAAAAGGAGGGAGCTGCGCCATTGTCTGGTGCCTGATCTACATGGAACTGTAACATTTGGAGGTCATTCTGATGCATATGTATATCGGGTGCATTGACTGTTAAGGATGCATGTGTGCATAAGTGTCTTCCTCATAGATAGTGGACATCTGAAAAACAATCTCATTGCATTTGTTCTGGAATGTGTGTGTATTTGTGCATGAGTGTACGTCAGTCTTTGTACGGTGTGTGGTAATATATTACAGCCTGATCACTACATGTCTTTGAATGAACATGGTGTTGGTATTGTCAATCTACTTGTGTTTGTCTCCATAAAGTCTGTTTAAAAACTGACTCCTCCAACTCAGTTGCTAAATAATAATGTGGGTATTTTGTGGGTCTGTGCATATGTGTGTGCTTTTGAGAGAGGGCTCCTTCTAGCATCACTATGATTAACCTGACAATGTAGTCAAATGTTATTTATGTCTAGTGGAGTTACTTAAAATTCAATTTTGTTAAAGCTTTCCTGTAATAACACTTACTTTGCACACGTTTAGACATTTCTTGGTGATCCAAGTGGATTTGGAGTTAGAAGGCAAATTAACACCTTTTGGCTGGCAATGGACAGTCCCAACAGGGATGCATATGTGGATTGTCCCTGAGTTGTGTGTCTATGTGTACACAATGTGAGCCTCTGTTAGTAAGCCACTTCCTCTTCTCTAACCACAGTTGTCCTACATGTACTGTGTTTGTGTAGAGAATTTGAGGGGGATGCATGACTCCCCAACATAGTTGAATGGATGTAATCTAGGAACATTCAACCAAAATTCCATTGTCTCCAATAAGATCCTGATACAAAAATGAAGCAGACATATCAGGGCATGCTGGAAAATGAAGCATACAAGATCCAAATGCAAAAGAAGTAAAATATTTCTGGTGACCTTAAGTCACTGCTTTGAAGCAGTCCCCTGAGTGCTGCCCATCGCTCCTCATTTCTCCTTCCAGACTTGGGCCAAGCTGGTTCCTGAGGGCATGAAACATGATGCTCCTGCTTGGAGATTAGCAGGTTTCTCTGCATGGTCTACAAAGCAGCCTCATGGTTGGGCTCCAGACCGCAGACCAGGCTGACCACTGAGAGGGGAGTCATGATGATGGAAGAGAGGGAACTGGAAGAGAGGTGAGAGATCTGCAGTGTGATGAGCCATAATCCTAGAGCTGATGTCTGGGCAGGAGGTTTTGTGGTGCAGAACTGTGTCCTGTTGCTCTTGACATGGTTGTGAGGCTGATGAGTAGGTTCCGCTGATGAGACCTTCAAGCATTTAGAAACTGTGCCATTGGGTGATGCCTTAAGGTGCCGTGAAGTCGACAAGTGGCAGAACAGAGTGCCCAGACAAAAGGATTGGCCTGATCCTGTTTGCAGTTTGAGAGAAACCCAACCACAGTCCTGCCTTGTGAGAGCTGAACAGGGGAAATTGAATCACTTTGAGAAACCAAACAAAATAAAGCTGGGACTGGAAATTTCCATTGTGGATTCACCCTTGCCTGAATCTGCACAGACTGTGTAGCAAACTAAAACTGAAGTGAACTGCTGGATGAATAGGTGTGGTTTTGCCACAGTTGGCCTGGCCTCCTGGCAGGGAAGGACCAACAGAAACGAGTCCTTTTAGGGTTCCATCCAGCTTCCACAGACTAGAAGACCTGAATTTATTGAAAGTGAGACTGGAACGCTTTGTGTATAGGAGCTGCTGTGCCTTGCTGAAAGTGTGGCTTGAGTGACTTCTTGTCTGGTGATTAGAGCAACAATATGATGAGATACCAGCCCAAATAGCTAAAACAACTGGTACGTGATTGCTCCCACATGTTCACTCAGTTTATATTGGAGGCAAAGCTAAATTTGAATACCCACTGGGTCAAAGCTTACCTGAGACTTGAAATGCACAACTATTTTGAAAGTAACTGGGGTACAAGCAGCTCATGTGGTACTGAATGGAAGGCCATGAAAGTGGTTTGTGTGGGAGACTGATAAGGGCAAGTTTGATAGCACCATAATGCCCCTAGGATAACAATCAAACACCTAGAGCACAAAATACAGAGCTAGAACCCAATTCCCTGATGGAACTAGGGAAAAGGCTGGAAATATTGCAAGAATAGAAGAAACCAAATAACTTATGTGACACGCTGTCTAAATTCTCACACTCAATAAAGTGAAAAATGTAATAGGGAGGGAGACAAACGGATGCTTGCTTGGTTTCTTCAATGGTGACAGCGAAGAAGAGATATACAGGCAGTACCTAACAAATCATTGAGACAGAAAATACACAAGTGGCTATTAATAACACCTTTGTTAGATACTTCCAATTACTGTATACTCAACTGCACTGCCCAGATATAGAATACATTTGAGATTATGTCTCAGCAAACTGCCTAGACTCACACAAGGCCTGAAAATGGTATTAGAGAGAAACCTTGCCCAGGAAGACATGCTAGCAGCAGTATAGGCTATGCAGAGGGGAATTATACTAGGTACTGATGAGAAGCCTATTGTTTCTGATCATACACATTCTGAACTGATAGCTGACAAGCTTCTGAGTGTCTAAACATAGGGTGAAGACATGTGTTGATGGCTGATGTCATAAGGGAACATTCTTATCTAAAAGGTGCAGAACCCAAGCATGGACCTTCATGATTTTAAAGGGCATAGGCCCCTGCCAATGTTAAAATGTTAAAAGTAGATACCAAACAGCTCATCAAAGCACTATCATCTAGACTAGAGGAGGGTGATGACTGCTTTAGTATACCCAGGCCAAAGCCAGTTTAACCCAGAATTAAATAAAGTCATAAACTCTAGATGGCTCTCACATGTTATGAATAATTGTCCAAAGATGGTAAGAATCATTAATTGTACCACTAGAGATCAAAAATGCTTTTGATACAGTTACCTGGCAATTAATGCAAGAAGTGTTCCACCGTATAAAATTTCGACCTATTCTCACCATGAGCTAAAATATTTATTTTCAGCTCCAAATGTCAAAGTAATGAAGGTAATGTTATATCAGAGTGGTGAGAATTCTTGTTGCTGTTTTCCCTAATAATGGAGTTGCTAGTTTGTATGCTCAGATACAACTTGGAGAACTGAGGATTATACACTGCAAGGATAATACTTATGCCCCATACAGTGACAATATGGTCTTCTACTTCATGAGTTGGTCTTGTTGAAACTTGAGGAATTAGATTTTTGGGACTTGTGACGGGATTCAGAACCATTAGGTGAAAGGTGACTCTTTTCCTACTGGGTACTCTAGAGGGTTATACACTTGACCAGCTACCTGAATTGTGAATTACTTGGATAGTGTTTTGGATCACAGTTTCTTTATCTATGGGGGTCATGGCAAATTACCAAAAATGGTGATGTTGCACAGATGCGAATGCAGTTTTCAGGGTGCCATGTGGGTCTTATCAAAGACACTGTTTAAAGACCTGATTTATACAGCAGAGAAAACTTAGCAGTTATGAAGCAATGAAGATGGAGGACTAGCACTCCCGGTCTTCAACCACTATTATCTTGCTTACCAACGCACTGTTGGCTGGCTGACTGAGGGGCCAAAAAACGTGCTGAAGAGGGGTGGAGATAGATCACTTACTAATGGCTGTGGGTGTTGCACTTAATGGGACAAATCGTTGACTGGACAGCTAGGAACAAATTAGGAAAACACAATATGCACAGGAGATGACACATTGGGGATTGCTACAATTCGGGAACATTTGAAGAGATATGACTAAAACTAGGTGGATTGATGAAGCTGCTTCAAAAGGAACAATGTACATGGAAATGTCAAGATACTGTCATTCCAGGGGATGCACAACCAGTTCAGAGTCACTCCAGGAGGGTTCTTGCTGCATGCCAAACTGGCCGGGGTACCAGGGGAGGCCTGGAAACAGACCCCACACATACTGGAAAAAACATAAACCATGAGAGAGTTACTGTCATTGACACCGTGTGGGAGACCCTTTACCTCACTTTACAAAACCCTACAAGCACAAAAACTGACCCATAAACTAGTGGAAAGGAAAAGATGGAAGTAGAACTGCTCAGAATAGTTCACTGAAACTGAATTGGTAAGGGCTTGCACACACTTTTCAAATGCCTCTGTTAGCACATGCTTTAAATTAGTGCAATTTAATATCCTCCAGTCTGAGAAAAGAAATTTGAGAGTATGTTTCTAGATGGACAACTAGGTATATTTACACTGCTTGTCTGAATCATAAGTGTGTTAGAAAACTGACCTCTTCTCTGTGCACAGATGTGCTGCAGCTATTGGGTGTTTGTCTAATGAATGCTAATGAGAGTTTGCTCTGTTCTGTCTCCATACAGATGTTCTACAGGTGTTTCGGGAGATTCTCTCGGGTGATCTGGAAAAAGCAGGCCTGGATGAATCTTCTTTTCTCTTTACTCACCACCAAGTGGCCACCTTGCTAGACACATCCGCCTTTCACTCTTCGGTAGGTTCAGGTGTACAAACCATCTTGCAGCTCCACACCTTGCAGGTCTTTGCAAGCAAGACTTGAACCTCCCCAAGGCATGACAAACCTGTTTGACTGATGGGTTATTCGTATCTCTGGGGAGAGACAGCTTGAAGGGTTGCTTGGCTTCATCTGTTATTCAGCGTTTATAAGCTGCACATTAGAAGCAAATTCATGGCTGTTTCAGCAATCAATAGACTAGAGAATGCCTCCCTATCTCCAGTTCTGACAGCCACTGTCTAGGGGATGCTGCTCACTATATCCATTTATGACAGCTACTACCGCTTTTAGTCATGTTTATTCACAGGCCCTCCTTCTAGTCCATATTGTTATGTTGGGCAGTCCAAACACCACATCTAGGCAGATAGGCAGTTTCTGGCTTGCCTCTGTTGTTCTTCCTGTGGGGATGACCTTGTTGCTTCTGCCTGGGCTAGGCATGTTTTGTATTAAAGGCACCTGCATTTGTTCTACCTGTGGCGAATCTGAACTTTGTGTAATAGAAACTTGCTGCCACTGCTCATGCTGCACTTGTATATGGAAAGCTCACACTACTACTTCCGTTATTGCATTTGTCTTATATATCTGAGGGAAGAGTTCATTTTTGTTCTACATGTTGTAAACGGAAGAAGTGGAAAAATTCCCTGCCTGTGCTTTTTAGGAGCAGCGTGCTTGCAACCAAAGGGGGTTGTTGGCCGTTCTTCAGCAACTACACTTACCTAACGTACTAGTACTCGCCAATTAATGTTCACATGAGAGAGGCACAAAGTAGTACTGTGATAAATTACTTTTGTCCCTGGAAGGTAGTGTATTTCCGTATCACCCACTTCCCATTATGCTCCAAAATCTCTGAAAAAAATGAGAAAAGAAAATAGTGACAAAACAAAGCGAGAAAATATAAAATGAATAAAAAAGCTATTTAAAATAACATTGGGTAGAATAACAAATTAAAGGAACAAAATTAGGTTTAGGAGTAGAATGAATTAAATTTCCTGAACTCAGTGTAGAGCTAGGATTAAAGTTGTAGACGAGGGCTAGGTGAGGATGATGGTAATACTTTGAGACCGGGTTATTTGGTATGTTTGGATAAGGGTTAGAGTTAAAGTAAGGGTTAATGTTAGAAATAGGGGTCTCTACTAGGCAATGGTTTGAACCTTTGTCCAAATAGGGATCCTTCTTTCTAGTCAGGATATGGATATACACTACTGAAATAACTCCTGCTCACCCCCTTGGTAGCTTGGCACAAGCAGTCAGGCTTATCTCCGAGGCAGTGTGTGAAGCATTTGAACATAATCAACAGTCATACAATGAAAACACTACAAAGGGACACCACACCAGTTTTAGAAAAATAACCAATATTTATCTGTGTAAACACGACCAAAACGATAAAAGACATACAGTAATCAAAAATAGGCACTTTGCAAGTATGACTTAAAAATCCAGTTCCTTGAAGGCGGTAGCTCTGTCCGGTGCTACCGCGGTGCTGAAAACAGAATTCAACAGTTCCGGCCGATTGCGTCGGTGCGGACCAGCGTTTGTGTCAGCAGACTTCTTAAACAGTACCTTTGGTTCTGGCCAACCACATCAGTGCGGGTCGGTTGTAGCAACTGTCACGGTTGCGATGTGAAGCGTAGCGGTGAGGCTTGTGGTGCCTTCCAGTCGTAGTGCAGGCAGCAGTTCGGTAACCGTCGTCCAGCGACGTTGGTAAGACCAGGGCTGCTGTGCAGAGGGAGGCGGTGCTTGCTGCGGTGCAGGCAGGTCAATGTGCAAGCGACAGTGCCAGTTACTGGGAGTGGCGTCGGTCGGCCCAGACTGCAGTGTGAGACGGGGCAGTGTGTTGTGTAACTTATGAGTGCTGCCTCCAAACCATGGTGCGGTCACAGGTGTCGTGGGCAGCGACGTTGTTGGTGAGACCAGGGCAGCAGAGTGAAGCGAGGCAGTGTAATGCCCACAGGTTGCGGTGGAAGCAGCGGCTCGGTGGCGGCGGCAGTCATCGTCGTCAGTGAGACCAGGCTTGCGTTGCGAAGTGTGGCAGTGCCCTCTGTGGTGCCTTCAGGACACGGAGCCAGCAGTGGTATTGATGCCTCCCCCACTGTGGCAACTGAAACCCACGATTCCTGAGGCGGTACCTAGAGGTAAGTGAAGTCTTTGCTGCCCCTGAGATTTCATGAACAGGAGACATGCTCTATTTCAAGCCCTTGGAGATGCTCAGCACAAGTAAAGAAAGCTCAGTTCTGTCCTTTTACTGCCCAAGGCAGAAGCAGCAACTGCAGGCCAACCCAACAAAGCAACAACACAGCGACAGGGCAGAACTCCTCCTAGCAGTTTTTCCAGCTCTTCTTCTTGGCAGTTTCCTTGATTCCAGTGAGTTCACTGAAGTCTTTTATCTCCTTGAGACTTCTAACAGGAGGCAAGCTCAACTTCAAGCCCTTGGAAAAAAACTCTAACAGCAGGATGATGAAAGTACAAACCAGTCCTTTCCCTGTCCAGGACAGAAGCAGCAATCAGCAGGCCAACACAGCAGAGCACGCAGCAAAGTGGCAGTTTCTCCTGACAGCTTTTCCAGCTCTTCTGCCTGGCAGGTTCCTTAGTTCAGCTGTAATCTAAAGTTCTGGGGTCTGGGCCCCAATATTTATACTTTGTTTCTCTTTGTTCTTTTGGGAAGAGAGTATCTGTACTCATCCCAAACCAGTTCTGTTCTCTCTCGTTCAGCTTCCCGCCAGGAGGTGGAGACAGCATTGTCCAAGGCTGACCAGGCCCATTCAGGTGCAAGGGAATTTTCCTCCCACAACTCTAAATGCAGAACAGGCCTATTCATGGGCTAGTGAAACTCCTCCCACTACTCTGAATGCACCTCAGGTCTATTCAGCCCAGGCCTCACTCATCCAGGAAAGGCAGGACACACTTCGACCCCTCCCCCGTGGCTGTCTACAGTGAATGCACATTCCCAGCCCCTGTCACTCAAAAGCCAGACAGTCAATCAACAACCCAGCAGAGGCACACAGGAGGGCTAAGCAAGAAAATAATCAAATTTATAGAGAGGGGGGACACTAAGAGCTGATTATTAGGTCCAGTGACCCTTTCTCCCGAGAAGTGACTAGTATTGAATACAAGCGAAAGACCAAGATGTATTTAATTAATTTTTATAATAATGATTTTAATTCGACACCAAATCAGAACTATATAGCACTTTCTAATTTGTTGGTACACCTTGAAATGAACATGAATATAGGTCTAGATGAGAAGTCAGGGATTCTTATTGGGGGTGATTTTAACGCGAAAATTCCAGGAAAGCATCGATTAGAGGACAAAAGCTATCCAGATTCAGCAGACCGTAGAGGTACTGAGCTCGTTAAGATATTAAATGAACACATCCTTATTAATGTAATGGAAGCAAGCCAATCTCCCAGGATGATCTGTGCTCCCACGCATAGAGGGAGAGATTCATCTTCGACGATTGATTTTATTTTCACATCCCCCTACCTAATAGATCGTGTCACAGACTCAAATGTGGTAGAGACATTATACGGAGATCATAACCCCCTTACAGTCACTTTGTATTTGGGCCCTAGCCCAGTATATTCCAAATTTAATGGCGCAAGAGATATTATACCATCAGGTGATGGTCTCCGCCTAAAATGGAGGGGAATTGATTGCGAAGCCCTACTTGATCGGGTAAAAAATGATCACCCAGTATTAATAAATTCTTGTTTATCACCCGACGGGGATTGCCACAGAATAGTTACCGACTTTGGCAAACTATGCGTGGCAATCAAAAATTATTTGTTAGTCCCACTACCCACGAAGGCGAAAGACCCAAGATGGTTCGACTCTGCCTGTTCTATGGCAAATAGGGAACTACGCAGGGTATTAACCACTAAGCCAAGGAATATAGTGGAGGTACAAACAGCTAGGAAATTCTATAAACAAAAAATAGCTGAAAGAAAGGCGGCACTTTTGATGGAACAGTGGGAGTCCCTGGTCGTTAGCGCCAATCTGAAGAGCAGTGGGCCATTTTGGTCCGCTGTCAGGAAAATGCGCGACATGGGTAAACATTTATCCCCAATTGGCTGCAATATAACCAGTAGCACTTGGGAAGCCCACTTTTCCAACATATATGCTGCTCCCTTTGAGGAAATAATTACCCCAGATCTGGGACAGCTGCGTGACCTGCGGATTGATCTTTCCGAGGTGGTGACAGCCGTCAGAGAGAGCCTTGGCAACAAGGCCCCCGGACCAGATGGTCTTCCTATAGATATTATAAAGTATAGTTCAGATCTATGGGCACCAATTTTATACAATGTTTTTAACAGTTTGTCAAGAATGCCCATCCCTAAGACATGGTCTTCCAGCATCATAGTCCCAATCTATAAAAAGGGCGATAGGTCAGACCCAGCTAACTACCGCCCAATCTCGCTTTTGGACAACACTCTAAAAATACTCGGGCGAGTTATTTATAACAGGGTGGTAGAGTGGGCGGAAGATTCTGACCTACTGGATCCATGTCAGATGGGATTCAGGAGTGGGGTGGGCACGGTCGAGCAATGTTTGAATTTAAAATTAATAATTGATAAGTATACCGTTGCTCGATCGTCCCCTATATATCTCGCTTTTATGGATCTTTCATCTGCGTTTGATCTGGTAAACAGATCAAAACTGTGGTCCATGCTTCTCAATTATGGACTGGACGAGCCTCTAGTGCACTTCCTGGCGTATCTCCATACGGATCTCAGGGCGCAAGTCAGGATTGGGCTGGGAGGGGAAGTCTCCGGAGCTATAAAAATCGGCAGGGGGGTTAGACAGGGGTGCGTTTTAGCACCCCTGTTGTTTATCATTTACATTAATGGCATAGCAAAGGTTTTAAAACAAGTAACTAGAGATGTGCCAACTGTCCAGGGGCATCCTTTGCCAGTTCTACTATACGCAGATGATGCGGTCCTTATGGGCCGCACCCCTAACGCCCTCCGTCTGCTTGTGGAAAATTTTGTACATCATATGGAGGGCCTAGACCTGCATGTGAATTTTAAAAAATCTTTTGTTATGTCATGCGGACCTGGCAAACGGAAACTTAATACCATCCATATCGGGTCTGATAAACTAGATTCTGTAAATTCTTTTATATATCTTGGGGTGGCTTTCGCTGCGAACAACTCATGGAGTGGGCATTTTGCCTACGCCACGAGTAAGTTCTCGAAGGCCATCAACTCAATATTGAGTCTCCCACGCCCTAAGAAATTAGGTGCAACCAGTGCTATTTTAAATTTTTTTAGATTGCAGTGTATTCCTGTTGCCACTTATGGGGCTGAAGTTTGGGCCCCTGCTAAAAACCCCGGTATCCAACGAGAAGAGACAAATTTCTGTAGGAAAGTATTGGGTGCCCCAATCTCGTCCTCTGAATTTATCTGTCACAAAGAGCTAAACCTCCCTTACATCTGTGATTTTATTAGAAGCAGACCAGCCTTATTCTGGTTGAGAATCTGGAGGAACAACGCAGCCTCCTTAACACAAGATATAATTAAGGATTGCCTTAAATGTGATCACGGTCTCTCAATCCCATGGCTTGCTGGAGTTTTAAAATTATTAAGTGCCGTGAACAAAGGAGATCTCTTCTCAGATCCCTCCAGAATCGGATGTCATGATAAGGTAGAGGTTAGACAAGCACTATATGTACTCTTTGAAACAGAAAGGATGGAAAGGGAAATATCCAAATCCACCGTTGTTGGATACATGGAGAATGACCTGCCCAGGCAACCCCTCCCACTTTATCTTACTCTTCCTATGTCTAGCTGGGAGAGGTCCCTGTTATTTCGATTAAGGGCAGGCTCCATAAAATTTTTGTTGGGTTTCCCCTTGGGTTATAATCACCCCACAGAATGTAACCCCTGCCCCTGTGATGGTACCAGTAAACAGAATGACCTGCATTTTTTATTTTTCTGTAAATTTTATTTAAAATATATTAACTGGTTTTAACACCTTATTTTAGAAAACAAAGACCCCTCTCCCTGGAGGAGTCCCGTCGGATGTTACTCTCCCTGGATACAGAGGAACTGACCTTTCGTACTAGTACCTTTTTAAGACTAATAACCCGTGTACGTAATATGATGGAAAACCCCTGAAAGATTGCTGTTTTAGTTCCCTTTTCAATTTTTAAAGTTATTGTATCTTGTATATTGTAATAATGAATTGTTTTTATGTCTGTACTTTTATGAATTCAAGTAATTCGAATAAAGGTCTTTTGATTGATTGATTGATTGACTAGTGCATAAAGGGAGTCACTGTTCCTTGTAGAGGAAGAAAGAGGAAGAGACTTTTGTCGTGGATGTCATGCTTCATCATTTGGGCTTTGCTCCTCGTCGGGCCGGTGCTGCAATGCCCTACGGGTCCCCCGAAAGGTCTCTTTATTGGAGATCTTTTGATGAGAAGCTGTTTGGAGGGAGAGTGGGTACTATTTATTAGGGTGATCCCTCTCTCATTGTTAAAACAACCGGCAGAGACAGGGAGAAGCACTCAGGTGGATCGGCCCTGCTACTACGAGAGAACCTTCCTGAGTGCCCTCACTGATCTCATGAGGTCCTGATTTTAATATTGAGGGAAACGCTACTCCCTTCTACAGAATGAGGGGCACTAGTTAGTTCAGGCCGCCACTGATACTAAAATTAAACTCCCTTTGGTCCTGAAGAAGCGCGAAACATGTTGACCGTTATATATGTTCATTAGGGACATATATCCAGCTACAGAGGGACATAATATCCCCTAGAGCAGCACCACACACTTTAACAATGACAGAGGGATCACCCTAATAAATAGTACCCACTCTTCCGCCAGTCATTTTTTAACACACCACTTTAGACTTCACTGCCACTTACACCCACGCACCCAAACACCCTCTCATCAAAAGATCTCCAATAAAGAGACCCTTCGGGGGACCCGTAGGGCATTGCAGCGCCGGCCTGACGAGGAGCAAAGCCCAAATGATGAAGCATGACATCCTTCTGGCTGTATGAGGGCATTAAGATGAGGACACACTGTTCCCCACAGATAGAGTAGCACACAACAAAAGTCTCTTCCTCTTTCTTCCTCTACACGGAACAGTGACTCCCTTTATGTACTAAGCAAGAAAATACCCACTTTCTGAAAGAGGTATTTGTAAACACACATCATAAAAATCTTCTTTACTAAAAGATGCATTTTTACATTCTGAATTTAGGCATACTAAACTCCATTTCTCTATCTTGTCCTAATGGGAAGTTATAAGATATCTTGTCCTAATGGGAAATTATAAGATGGTATTCATAAACTCCCATTCTAGCCTATGAGACAGATAGCCTTTCCATTGTGAAAAATGAATGACACTGTATTTCACTATCAGGACATGTCAAATTCATCAGTACCTGTTCAACCTTTCACATACATTGCAACCTGCCAATAGGGGTACCTTGGGCCTACCTAAAGAGATGTCTCACATGTAATAAAAGGAAAGGTTAGGGCTTGGCAAGTGGGTGCACTTGCCAAGTCGACATGGCAGTCACAACTGTGCGCAGACACTGCAGTGGAAGGTCTGAGAATCCTTTGAAAGGAGGCTTGTGTGGGTGGCACAATCAGTGCTGTAGGCCCACTAGCAGCATTTGATTTACAGGCCCGGGGCACACACAGTGCATTGTACTAGGGTCTTAGTAGTAAATCGAATAAGCCAATCATGGAAACACCAATCCATAAACCCAATTTACATGAGAGCATATGTACTTTAGCACTGAATAGCAGTGGTTAAGTGCCCAGAGTCCTAAAGCCAACAAAAACAGAGTCTAAAACAGGAGGCCAAAAGGCAAACAGTCTGGGGGTAAACCAACAGAAATAGCCAAGCCTAACAGTTAAGGATACAGTTAACAATAGAACTGGAGCAGGGAGTAGGTATAGAAATAGTGAGTGTTTGAGAATGGGTTAAGGTTAGGCCTAGTGATGGAAATTACTATAGACCAAGATTAGGGTAACAGTTTGATGCAAAAAACTAGATTTAGAGTTCAAGTTAGAATTATCTCACCTATGAGTTACATTTAGGAATCATTGAGCAGTAATGTTAGAGATATAAGTAAAGGTTAGGTTATATGATTTAATGGGGGAAGAAAATATTAGAAACTTCAGAACTACTTATAAAATGTTTGACATTTTAGTCAATACTCATGAACAGCACAGATTATATCACTTCTTAAGTTCCTTTAGAGGTAGAATGGTTTACCTTTGGCCCTGTGTCTTCTGTGTACAGTGAAAGACCGACACAATAGGCTCTAGTGAAAGGAATGCAAAGTGAAAACATTCTTTAATGTCTGATCCAGTCCTCAGTGTCCTCATGGCATGTCCTAATTCTTTGTAGTGTAGGATGGGCACACAGCATTCAAGATATGCCTCAAAGAGATGCCTGCAGAGCTTGGGGGGAGTAACAGGCACAGTGCCAGCATCCAGAGAAGTTTAGGCATGGCCAGAGGCCAGGCCCAGTGGACTACTGTGGTAGCTGTCTTCAGACTGCTGATCTACCTTACTATGGCAGCAATAAACTAATAAGGGTGTTGGGAAATGAAGTTCCTGAAGCAGAAAGCAGAAACTTTGGTACCAGCTGTGCTTAGTAACCCCAAGTTCAGCGACATGTGAAATGTTGCCTAAAGAAGCGTTTGGCACCTTAGTGAGAGTGCATACGGAGCTAGCAATAGAGCGCTTGATCTATCAGCGAACATTCTGGGCCTAGGCCATGGCAATTCGAGACGCCCTGTGGTCCTGATTCGAGACACAGATTGGAAGGACAAATTATGCTTTATTTACACAGGAGAGACAAAATTCCCAATACAGTCATTTAGAGGATAACCTGAGAATGTGTTATTACTGTATATCTATATCTGATAGAGACATCTAGCCACCGGATCTCTGACAAAATTTCGAAGGTCAGAAAATCGACCTACAAAAATATCGCAACACAAATATCGATGTCAAGAATATCGACATCCTATCTACAACATGGTAAGTGCAAAAATATCGAAAAAAAATATAGATGTCAAAAATATCGTTTTTAAAAATATTGTTTTTTTTTTGTTACAATAAATATGTTAAATAAACATAATAATACTTATAAATAAAATAAACATAATTAAATATATTTAAGAATGTTAAAAATTAATAATTAATCAATATAATGTAATAAAAAATGAATTAAACATATACATATAAAATATAATATATATACTTACTTAATAATGTTTTTATAATTATTGTAATAAATTATAAATTATTTAAAAATATTAAAAATTGCAAACACATTACACACATAAAACAATAACATAAATAAAAATTAAATAATTATGTATAACAAATTTACAAAATTACATTTAATTTAAAGATTGTTAAAATTAATTATATACTACATTAGCTAAAATAATAAAAATAAATATTAAATAGCAGAGACAATAAAACTACTACTCCAGCTCCCAAAAAAACAACATAAAGGAAAATTTTGGATAGCGCAGGGCTAAAAATTACTATATCACAATAACAACAAGAGGGTGAGGGAAAATCACTCTTGATCCCCCTGGTTAATAATAAATCAACAACAAAAGAGTGAGTTAGGTAAGGAGCAAACCAAGAGAAAAGGCGTGGGCAAAAACCAAAATAGTGTTTTAAAAGAACCCTCACTCACCAACCTAGTTGGTGACATGCTTCATCATCGGGTTCCCACCAGAGAGGCCGAATGCCTCTCTGGTGTGCTGCAACGCCTGAATTACAGCGGAGCTGGTTGTGATAGAACGGAAGGTGAAAGTTTAAAAGGTAAATGGTTTTAACCAATAACCAATTTAATTCTGGCAAACCAAAAACCGGATAAAAGCAAGTGAGTCGGACAAGAGCCGGCCTATTAGGTGGGACAAGGCTCGTCCTAATTATGGATAGGTCAACATGTTTCTGCTTAACATGCCTAGTTGGCTAAGCATTCGTCAGGACCATGGGGAGCACCACGGCGGTATGCACACGCTAAGGTGCACCCTAACCAGTGGTGTTATTATACGGTACAACTTACTCTTATACCGCAAAAAGCCATCCTATAATTCAGGGGCTAGTAACGCCTGTAAAGAAAAAACAGACAAAAACAGACATAACACACATAAAGATATATAAAGACAGACACTTTGTGTCACTTGAATTGCTTATACTTTATGTGATTCAGGTGAACACAAATGGTAGGCCCATGCTGTGACGCGGGAGTCTGTGTTAAATAACGTTATGTGGTTATAAAAAACTCCCACAGTAGGGTGCGGTGCTCCTTAAGGGCTAAGAGGACCTATACATTTATAGGTGTCTTTCATTACGATACTTAGCACTATTTGTGTCTGTGAAAAAGTTCAAATAGAACTGTATTGACTGGTCGACCAGCGATATGCAGTCGACAGGGGCTATTTAGCCATTGTGTATGCCGAAAAATAGCTGACTCGTTCAAGTGGAGTGCATGCTGAAACGAGCGCACATAGTGTTTGCCAGGCGCCGTTGCTCCAGTGCATGACTACAAATAAAGTTGGTAAAAACAACAACAACATGGAAAAACGGGGCTGAACTCTTACTCAGTACAAAGGTATTGTTAGCGTCATGGGTCCGAGAGGGGGGTAGTGAGCTATAGTATCTGTGAGGGTAAAAACAGAAGAAACTGAATTGTCTAGGTACTCACAGGTGGACCTCTCTGGGACCGAATGGATGACGGGGGAAAGAAATATCCACTTACTTCCATGCTCGCACACTCCCGTGGAATACCTGGCTTCGTCCTGCTCGGCCCGGATATTGGTGAGTGCAGAGCGAAAGCGGAAGAAATACTAGCGCTAACCAATCAGGTGATCGCATTTACGTGTGTCACGTGATCGTAAATGCGTGCGTCTACGTGTGACGTCAACTAAAGGGGCGTGTGGTAGCAGATTAAATCCCAGCTATGTTTTGCTCGGAGAATGCTCTTTGCAGAGAAGTTTAAAGGTTTGCATTCTAGTTTTTAATTTCGAGACGGTGGGGGCGTAGGGTTAAAAATTACTATATCCACTCCAGATAGTGTAACAGTAGGGAAAGTGTTGGATAACGTAGAGGTATAAATTACTATTCCGACTCCAGGGAGTGCAACAGTAAGGAAAGTGTTGGATAGCGAAGGGGTAAAAATAACTATTCCAAATCCAGAGAGTGCAACAGTAGGAAAAGTGTTGGATAGCGTAGGGATAAAAATTACTATTCCAACTCCAGAGAATGCAACAGTAGGGAAAGTGTTGGATAGCGTAGGGTTAAAAATTACTATTCCAACTCCAGAGAGTGCAACAGTAGGAAAAGTGTTGGATAGCGTAGGGGTACAAATTACTATTCCAACTCCAGAGAGTGCAACAGTAGGGAAAGTGTTGGATAGCGTGGGGGTAAAAATTAGTACTCCAACTCCAAAGAGTGCAACAGTAGGGAAGTGTTGGATAGCGTAGGGGTAAAAATTAAGATTCCCACTCCAGACAGTGCAACAGTAGAGAAAGTGTTGGATAGCGTAGGGGTAAAAATTACTATTCCAACTCCAGAGAGTGCAACAGTAGGGAAAGTGTTGGATAGCGTAGGGTTAAAAATTACTATTCCAAATCCAGAGATTGCAACAATAGGGAAAGCGTTGGATAGCGTAGGGATAAAAATTACTATTGCAACTCCAGAGAATGCAACAGTAGGGAAAGTGTTGGATAGCATAGGGGTAACAATTACAATTCCAAATCCAGAGAGTGCAACAGTAGGGAAAGTGTTGGATAGCGTAGGGGTAAAAATTAGTACTCCAACTCCAGAGAGTGCAACAGTAGGGAAAGTGTTGGATAGCGTAGGGGTAAAAATTAAGATTCCCACTCCAGACAGTTCAACAATAGGGAAAGTGCTGGATAGCGTAGGGGTAAAAATTACTATTCCAAATCCAGAGAGTGCAACAGTAGGGAAATGGTTGGATAGCGTAGGGGTAACAATTACTATTCCAACTCCAGAGAGTGCAACAGTAGGGAAAGTGTTGGATAGCGTAGGGGTAAAAATTACTATTCCAAATCCAGAGAGTGCAACAGTAGGGAAAGTGTTGGATAGCGTAGGGGTAAAAATTAGTACTCCAACTCCAGAGAGTGCAACAGTAGGGAAAGTGTTGGATAGTGTAGGGGTAAAAATTACTATTCCAACTCCAGAGAGTGCAACAGTAGGGAAAGTGTTGGATAGCGTAGGGGTAAAAATTAAAAGTCCCACTCCAGACAGTGCAACAGTAGGGAAAGTGTTGTATAGCGTAGGGGTAAAAATTAATATTCCAACTCCAGAGACTGCAACAGTAGGGAAGGTGTTGGATAGCGTAGGGGTAACAATTACTATTCCAACTCCAAAGAGTGCAACAGTAGGGAAATTGTTGTATAGCGTAGGGGTAACAATTACTATTCCAACTCCACAGAGTGCAACAGTAGGGAAAGTGTTGGATAGCGTAGGGGTAAAAATCACTATTCCAACTCCAGAGAGTGCAACAGTAGGGAAAGTGTTGGATAGCGTAGGTGTAAAAATTACTATTCCAACTCCAGAGAGTGCAACAGTAGGGAAAGTGTTGGATAGCGTAGGGGTAAAAATTAAAATTCCCACTCCAGACAGTGCAACAGTAGGGAAAGTGTTGGATAGCGTAGGGGTAAAAATTAATATTCCAACTCCAGAGACTGCAACAGTAGGGACAGTGTTGGATAGCGTAGGGGTAACAATTACTATTCCAACTCCAAAGAGTGCAACAGTAGGGAAAGTGTTGGATAGCGTAGGGCTAAAAATTACTATTCCAACTCCACAGAGTGCAACAGTAGGGAAAGTGTTGGATAGCGTAGGGTTAAAAATTACTATTCCAACTCCAGAGAGTGCAACAGTAGGAAAAGTGTTGGATAGCGTAGGGGTAAAAATTACTATTCCAACTCCAGAGAATGCAACAGTAGGGAAAGTGTTGGATAGCATAGGGTTAAACATTACTATTCCAACTCCAGAGAGTGCAACAGTAGGAAAAGTGTTGGATAGCGTAGGGGTACAAATTACTATTCCAACTCCAGAGAATGCAACAGTAGGGAAAGTGTTGGATAGCATAGGGTTAAACATTACTATTCCAACTCCAGAGAGTGCAACAGTAGGAAAAGTGTTGGATAGCGTAGGGGTACAAATTACTATTCCAACTCCAGAGAGTGCAACAGTAGGGAAAGTGTTGGATAGCGTAGGGGTAAAAATTAGTACTCCAACTCCAAAGAGTGCAACAGTAGGGAAAGTGTTGGATAGCGTAGGACTAACAATGACTATTCCAACTCCAGAGAGTGCAACAGTAGGAAAAGTGTTGGATAGCGTAGGGGTAACAATTACTATACCAACTCCAGAGAGTGCAACTGTAGGAAAAGTGTTGGATAGCGTAGGGGTACAAATTACTACTCCAACTCCAGAGAGTGCAACAGTAGGGAAAGTGTTGGATTGCGTAGGGGTAAAAATTACTATTCTAACTCCAGAGAGTGCAACAGTAGAGAAAGTGTTGGATAGCTTAGAAGTTAAAAATAACATACTTTTAAATAAAATAATTATTTAAAATAATTAATAATTTAATTATTAAATAACTCAAAATTACTTACAAATACCAATACATATTTATTAAAAACATAACTACCAATAAATAATTAATTAGAAAAAAATTATTAATAAATACCAATAAATAATAATTAAGGAATATTAATTACCAATTTAAACATTATTGAACAATTACATTTTGTATACCAAAAATTAATTATCAAACATTAATTACCAATTAAAAAATCTTAAACAATTACATATTTTTTTAACACAAAATAATAATTATTATACATTAATTACCAATTAATAATTTATTATTAATATATTAATTAGAAATATCACTAAATAATATATTATTACCAATTGATTATTAATAAACAATAAATTATTTTTCATAACCAAAAAAGTATTATTTTAAATATTTACCAATTAATAATTAATCTACAATTAATTAATTATCAATACCCAACTACAAATTTAATAATTACTTAATTAGATTTCAATTACTTCCAACACTATTCCCCTATAAACGCACGAAACACTCAAATAATAAAATAATACAGTTAACATAATTATCAATTAATCAATTATTCAAAACTAATTACCAATTAATAAAAACGTAATTACCAATTAATACTTAATTAACAATAATATAATTAACAATTAATCAATTATTCAAAACTAATTACCAATTAATAAAAATTAATTACCAATTAATACTTAATTAACAATAATATAATTATCAATACCAATAAATAAATATAAATATTACTTAATTACAATTAAATTACTTCCCACCCTCTTCCCCTATAAACCCACAACCCGCTACAGAATTTAAACGCAAAAATTATTTAAAAAAAAATTATAATTCCTAAAAATGTATAATTAATTTCATATTATTAAATTACTTCCCACCCTAATCCCCTATAAACCCACAACCCGCTACAGAATTTAAACGCAAAAATTATTTCAAATTAATTTATAATTCCTAAACATTTATAATTAATTTCATATAATTAAACTACTTCCCACCCTGTTCCCCTATAAACCCACAACCTGCTACAGAATTTAAACGCATAAAATATTTAAAATTAATTTATAATTCCCAAAAATTTATAATTAAATTCATATAATTAAATTACTTCCCACCCTATTCCCCTATAAACCCACAACCCGCTACGGTACTAAAACACAAAATTAACTTTAAAAAAAACATTATTAACATATATAAATTGTATACATATATTTTAAAAACAGTAGAACACTTAACAAAAAATAATTAACACATACATATTAAATACATAATAAAATACATAACAATATTATAAATATCGATATTAGTGACATGGATATTAGTAACATCGATATATTTCATATCGATATTACTAACTTCGATATTACTATCATCGATATAACAAAAATCGATATTACTTACCTTAGGGTCGATATTCTGTCCATCGATATTCTTGACATCGATATTCTGTCCCTACGATATTCTAGACTCGATATTATGGTAGGTCGAAATTAAATTATCGATATTTAGACTGCTCACCCTAGCCACCAATTGCTTATTTTTGAATTTCCCCAGAAATCAGACTGGATCCACAAGATTTTTTCATGAGCAGTACCCCTGCGTGCCAGTAGGTGGCATTGGTTGGATCCACGTGGTGTCGGCAGCAGCGTCAGAAGTGCTGTCCATGCCACCTATATAGGTGCCACTTCGGAGCACTGACGTAAGTTCTTTTCTTTCCACACCAACCAGTGCTGATCTGAGAGAAGAGCTACCTCTCTGTCACTTTTTGATAGGAGATTTAAGACATTTTGTCAACATTTTTTTAACGTTTTTTTTGCATCCTTGTGTGTCGAGGATATCATCAAGGAAGACAGATTTTAAACCATGTGATGCCTGTCACTTTGCCATGTCTGTACGGACCCGCCACTTGTGTGTTTGTGGTGTCTGGACCGCAACCACAACTTCAAGTCATCCTCCCACTGCCGAGTCATGGCACCGTAGGCTTTGCGCGAGCAATCCCTGAAGCTGTTAGCGACCCGGCATGCAATTTCATGGAAGTCACAGTCCCGTTTGAGAGGAAGGTCTTGGGATCATCCTAGAAGTCCAAAGTCCTCTTCGTCTCACTCAAAATCGTCCGGGCACTCAGGTAGAAAATATAAAAAACAGAGGAAAGTTGAAGCGCACTTCAACTTCTCAACCTTTAGCCGACGCAACGAAAGAAAATCGCTGTTGAGGCCTGGTTTCTCAGAACCTGCTCCTGGACTGACTCTGTGCCTCCCCAGTTTTCTGGGATCTGGAGTTAACCCTGCTTAAATTGAAGAGTTTTATGAGGACATGCGTCTCATTTTTCAGCCGCCCGATCCCTCTTACGCACCTTTGGGCCCATGGGGTCAGAGGGGTCCCATATAGTTCCGCGCCGGTGGCTCAGATAGGCCCTCATGGATCCGGATTGGCACCAGATGCTATGGGTGCCCACCAGCGGCCCCAGCCCCATTGTGATCCCCAACGACAAGGAGCTGGAGCTGCATCTTCTGACGCTGATTCCATCGCCAACTGGATCCCTGTGTCCTAGGTCAGAGCCTTAGCACTTTTCTGAAGGGCTATGCCTTTGGAAGGACTGGAAGGGGCCACTGGATCATTTAGAGTAGAAGTATGAGCAGTATATGGACTGCTGTGAGGAACTATGTGATGTCAGGAGACTGAACACGTCTCCAGATACCAGCAAGCTTTCTCCCCCTTCCGTGGCTATGATGGAGAAGAAAGCTACATACCCAATTGTTGCGCAGAGAGTGTGCGAGGTCTTTGACCTTCAAATTGCCATCAGTGTCATCAAGACTAACATCTTGACAGAGGTGCAGCAACCAGGAGTCTCCTCCTCGGAAACACTACTTCAGCAAAGCCCTCACTGATGTCCTTCTGGGGACCTGGTCCAAACCCAGCATAGAGGCTCCTGTGAATAGGGCGAGTGCCTGCCACCACCACCCCACTCCAGGGGACCCAAATGTCCTCACCCAACATCCTACCCTGGAGAGCTTGGTGGTCCAAGCCTCTACTTCCCATGGTGTGTTCCATGCCACTACCCCAGACAGGGAATACAAGAGGCTGGACAGGTTTAGAAAGAAAATGTTTCCTTCTGTGAGCCTTGCATTGTGGTCAGTAAACACTGCATGCATATTGGGCTGCTACTCCCACACACTGTGGGAAACGGTTGCACAAGTGCTGCCACAGGTCACGGAGGAGGCCCGGAACATTCTCTCTCAAGCAGTTACAGACGGGAGAGACGCAGCAAAGTTCGCTATATATACGCTGTGGCTTGGACACAACCAACTCTCTGGACATCACGCCTGGCTGAGAACATCTGCCTTCACGGTGGAGATCCATGCTTTCCTCATGGACATGCCCTTAGATGGCACCCGTCTCTTCAGAGACAAGGCAGACTCGGCGCTGGAGCTCATTCAGGACTCGCAGGATATGGCCTAGTCTGTGGGTCTTGTGGCTGCCCCATACCTCCAGTCTGCCGTTTGCTCCTTTCATGGCCCCAGAAGGAGCTTTCAACCGCACCAACCCGATCCCAGCCACCAAGCCGCACAAGCTTCCCAGCCTCTGCGTGGATGAGAGTGTGGTTTCTACGGGCCTCCTGGGTCGGGCAGTCTGCGGTCTGGTCCAGCCACCACCCCCGTGGGAGCCACTGCCTCCAAACCTTTGTAATCTTGCCCTTTTAGATCATGGGCCTCCAGTTGGTGGCAGGATCCGCCATCACCTCTACAACTGTCAGTCCATAACATCAGACAGGTGAAGTGGGCTGTGGTTGCTATTCCCGCTACATTTTGGTCCCGAAAAAGGACAAGGTAGATGTCTGAGCCCTCAATTACTTCCTCAAAAAGGATACATTCAAGATGCTCAAATTGGCTCAGGTCTTGTCTGCCCTGGACCCAGAAGTTTGGATAGTAGTGCTGGACCTGCAGGATGCATTTTCACATCCCGTCCTGCCTGCTCATCATTTTACCTGCAGTTCACGGTAGGCCACGAGCATTTTCAGTTCAATGTGCTCTCTTTTGGTCTTACCAGTGCCCCTCAGGCATTCACAGATCTGCATTACCAAATAGGTAAAGTAGGCACTGGCCTATGGCCCCTCTCTGTTTTAGGGGTCCCACGATAACCGATCAAAATGATATTGATTTGATATTGAAAAAAAATTACAATCAAGCTTTCTTAAATATTATTCCCAAAAAAAAGAAAAAATGGAAGACTCTATAGAGAATATACTGTATTAATGTAATGTACCCATTTACAGCATACATTACACAAACCAGAGACATCAGATTCACATAAGAGTTTGTTTCTTAAAAGGTCATCTTTTGGCAGCTGTCAGTTTGTAAACAAATCTGGTGCTTTGAGTATTCTGAGATAATTTGCGAGGAGGGCCCCGAAATTTCTACTGCCCAGAGGCCTCCACAGGATTTAATTCAGCACTGGGTGTTCACCAAGGTGATGGCAGTGTGTGGTGTCCTGCTCTCTTCTCTGTCTAGTCCTTTCTCTGTGTTCTGTACTCTGCTGCTCAGCCAGTGTAAGTGATGTCACAGAATGTTCCCTGTGTGTATGTTTGAGTGGAATTGTCAGTTGCTGTATGTGGGCTGAGCAGCAGGGATGCTGCTCCCGGTGGGGCTGATTTTCCTGATTCTACTTTCAATACTACTACAACCATTTTATACTCAATGTTCCTGTCCTGATTGATCTTAAGAATAAAACTTCCATTTGGATACAACTACTTCTCAGCTTACCCCCTTTCTTGCATTCCATACAGTGGCCACTAATCATGTGCGCTGATCAGGGGTACCAGTCTTCCCCCTATTTCGACAGCTGTCTGCTGAAGGTGGGCTCGCCCCACATTGTTGTCTCCCCCCCACCAGACTAGGACGGACCTCCTGCATTCATTGGGTTTCACTATCGACATGCCGAAGTCACGCCTGACTCCCTTTCAGGCACTTCCTTTCATCTCAGCTGTTCTGGACACATTGCAGTTTTGAGCTCATCCCCCAGAGCAGCAAGTCCAGGATATTCAGCTGATGCTTCAGCCTCTATCCTGGGTTTCGGTGAGACTGACTCTGAGATTGGAGGGCCTCACAGCCTAATGCATCCTGCTAGTGGCTCTGGCCAGATGGCTAATGTGGGCTCTGCAGTGGAACCTAAAGTCCCAGTGGTTGCACCATCAGGGGAATCTCGCAGACATGGTCCGGATCTCAGAGGGGACTGCAAAGGACCTGCATTGGTGTCTAATGAACCACAACTGGGTCAGAGGCAGACCCCTCTGCCTTTCCCAATCAGATCTCACAGTAGTGACAGATCCAACACTCCTGGGATTGGGCGGCCATCTGGGAGAGGTGGAGATCAGAGGACTCTGGTCTCCGATGGAATCAGGACTCCACATCAACATGCTGGACCTCTGTGCGGCTGTGGTTGCATTTATTGTGGTGATTACATTGGTCAGGAGGGTGAGTGAGCTGCAGGCTTTATCATCCAAGCCTCCCTTCCTCTCAGTTTTTCATGACAAACTGATGCTTCATACTAGGGCCTCTCTCCTGTCACAAGTGGTACCACCATTTCATGTGGGCCAATCTGTCACCTTGCCCACTTTCTACATTCCTCTACATCCCTCTAAAGAAGAGGAGTGACTCCACAGTCTGGACCCAAAAAGAGCATTGTCATTCTACCCTGACCTTTCAAGAGAGTTCCGGATGGACGACCAACTTATCGTAGGGTAGGTTGTTGCTAAGAAAGGTCGGATGGTGCAGAAATGAACCACACCTTGATGGGTCATTTTCTGCATCAAGAGCTGCTATGCACTGGAAAAGTAACAGCCTCCTGAAGGCTTAGGAGCTCATTCCACCCGAGCTAAGGCTGTGACCACTGCGTTAGACAATGGATCCTAGTCCTGAACATCTGTCAGGCAGCAATGTGGGCGTCCCTGCACACGTTTACCAAGCATTACTGCCTAGACAGTCAGATCTGCAGGGACGGGCACTTTGTCCATTCACTCCTGCAGGACTTCTTAGTCTAAATTTGTCACTAGACACACCTCCGGGATGGTATTGCTTGGGTATCTATTCAGAGGTAATGAATCTGTGGCTTGATGGCTCTATCAGATTACAAGTTACTTACCTTCGGTAACGGCTTATCTGGTAGAGACCATATCTAGCCGCAGATTTCTTATCGACCCACCCATCCTTCCTACTCTGCGGACAGATTTCTAGGGTCAGGGCTTATCCCTTTCAGGGCCCTAGTTTACACACACCAGTGTCAGTGCACTTCATGGCTCTGTGCTTCTGGCATGAAAATTCATGAAAAGTAACCGAAGTGCAAGTGGCGATGTGGCCCCTATGTTATAGGTGATACAGATGTCACTTCCAGTGTAAGCGGTGCCATGCGGAGATGACCAACGCCACCTACCGGGCATGCAGCAGTACTGTCACAAAAATCTTCCAGATCCAGTCTAATGCCTGGGGAAATTAGTGGATAAGTAACTTGTTCATGAGTAATGTTTGAAGAAATGTACATCACTCATTATATATACCAATCTGAATGTGATACCATTCACTTTTACAATATTAAATTATATTCAAATGTAATATGGTGTAGACGCAATACATCTGGATACTGAATTTCAATGCAGCCTTGGCATACATTTATTGAATAATTTCTGATGTAAATATACAGTAATATGAACAGTGGCGGCTCCTGTGCTATGGCGGAGGAGTGTCGCCCAACTGCTTTTAAGCAGTGCGAAGCAGAAACATAAAATGATATTAATTTTGAGTTATTATAATTTTCTGCTACTTCATGCTGCTTTGTGGGTGGGTGGGTGGACGGGGCAGCTCTGGGATCAGAGCAGGGAAGGAGTGGTTTGCCCACTCCTAAGTTCACAGTGACTGTTTAGTTGGCCCTCTCAGGCCGCACAAAACTGTCATGCACACTTCCCCCATCCTCCATGCAGGCTGCATTACAGCCTGCATGGAGAACATGCCCAGGACCCCATTTCCTGGTTGAGCATCGAATCAGGATGCTCAAAGCCGATCACAACGCTGCAATGAAGCGTTGCGATTGGTCAGGGGCGCCTTGGTGCATACCAATCACAATGCTGCATTGCAGCGTTGTGATTGGTCAGTGGGGCCTGCTTCCTGTTTCTCGAGTTCCATGAGGAAAGCATGAGCAGAGACGTGGTACCCAGGGGCAAGGTAAACTTATTATAATTTTTTTTTATTCGCACCACACGTAACACCACCCGCCGCGCCAGTCCCTCCTCCCGCCTCCCCGCACCCGCTCACCACCCACACCATGCCAGCCGCCACTGAATATGAACCTGTCAGTTTATGTCTCAATGACTATATTGCGGTCCTTGGCTTGGATACTTACCTTGTTCCCTTGTGATATATTTGGTGCACTGCATTAGGTAGCACGTGTTTTCTCCTGATTTCACAGGGCTATCTTTCAATGTGTTTGGTGATTTTTTAACTGTTTTCTGTGTGTTTGATAATTGGAGGCGGTAGCACGAGTTAAGTGCCTGTTTCTCCTACTAACGGCCATTTTGGTAATCTGTTACTCTGCTGTGGTTAGCAGTCTAGCCATCTCACGCCCGGTCCTACTTAACACGACCATGGCGCGGACGTACAGCAGACGTGCACAGTGGGCGCGCCTAAGGCAAGCCTGTCTGCGCCCATCCGCAACTTACCATGCCTAGGGCCCAGGCACTCTGCCTCTCTGCAGAGGGATGCTTAAAGGTATGACTCTCATCAACTTATATCACTCCGCCCAGGTCGTTTGGAAGGTTGTCGAACTCAATGTTCATTTGACCTTATATCACAAGGCCCTAATGAAACATGTGCTCACCTGAGCGACATGGAGGACAGGGCTAAGGAGAACATCAGGGACTCATTTCATTTTTACAGTATTAACTGTCACTCTCTACCTAGACATCAACAGGATCTATTGGAATTCCTGGAAGAAAAGTCCCCAGATGCTCTGTTTCTTACAGAGACTTGGTTGAATAAATATTCGGTACTAGATATAATTGAGGCCTTCCCCCCTAGTATTTGATGGTAAGAAGAGAAAAACAACATAAGATAGGTGGTGGCATTGCGGTTATTTTTAAAAACAGTTTTAAATGCAAAATTGAAAATCTCTATCGAAAACTGCGAGGCCTCCTTCTTTTCGTTATCCCTATCATACAACTTTACGATGTCAGGAGCATTGATCTACCGCCCCTAGGACATGCTAGTACCTGGTGTGCTAATATTATGAATCATCTTTCCCCTTTTATTCTTAGATCTGCTAATTTTACCTTACTGGGTGATTTGAATATTCCTTTAGAAGACCCCTTCTGCAAGCTAGGCTCCACTCTCATTGAAGATGTGAATTCTCTTAATTTAACTCTCAGTAACTCCACTCCCACGCATTAGGTGGGGCATCTGTTGGATCCCATCTTCTCCAATGTGAATGGTCTTTCCACAACAGCTCCGCTTCCGCTCACTTTGTCTGACCATTTGGCCGTTCCTTTTTTTATTAGGAAACCTCATCAATTCTCAACTGGCCCTTCAAAACTTAAAGACAAGTTTAGAAACTGGCACAAACTAGAAGTTTTTAACACCTTACTTCTTAACTCCAAACCTAATCTAGCGTAGAACAGTGATGCTGACCACCTCTTAGTAGATAGCTGGATTAGGGAGGCCTTAGAGTCTTCTCTTCATTCAACTGTTAAAACCACAAGTGAAATACATTCGCCGGCTACTTGGTTTAATGATATGCTTCATCTAGAGAGGAAAACATGCAAAGGCCTGGAAAGATTTTGGAAGAAATATTATGAGCTAAAGCTAAAACTAATTACAAAACTGTCATTAAGAAATATCATGCCCACTGTAGAGCTGTAAAAGCTTCCTATCACTCAGATAAAATCACAAAGGCTCAGAACTGTTCTAAGACTCTCTTTGATGTTGTCAAATAATTGTCTGACCCTAGAAAACTGTCCTCTGCTGCTCTTCTGTCTCAGTGCCAATGCTCAGATTTAGCACAATTTTTCATAAATAAGGTGACTATCATTCTAACGCAATTAGAGGCTAGTTTAAAGGCTGGTGTTTTTAGAGAGTTCCAACCAACTTCCAGTCAGAATCCCTCTTCTTCTTCCTCTGGTATGCCTTGCGTGGCTCAAAGAATGGAGTCTTGGTCATTGCTGGACTGTGATCTGTCTGTCCTACGTTCAATTAAATCAGGATCTCCTCTAGATCCACTTCCTCCGGCCAAATTGGAGCTACAACTGCTTGTAGATCTGCTCAATTGCTTGATCAAAGATGGTTACATTCCACAAGCATGAAAACACACTATGGTCCTCCCGCTTTTATTAAAACCTAATCTTGATCCTGCTGTATGGGCAAACTATAGACCCATTTCTTTGCTGCCCCTCTTTGCCAAGATTTTAGAAAAGCATATAAATGCATGTCTTACAACCTATGCCGAAGCCCACCAAATCTTTCACCCATCTCAATCAGGTTTCAGAAGGGGTTATAGCACTGGACCGCCTTATTAGAGGCCACAGAGCACCTAAGACGTCTTCCGGATGGGGGCAACACTGATGCCTTGATACTGTTGGCTCTAAGTGCGGCCTTTGATACAGTGTCCCACTCTATCCTGACAGAAAGACTCTGATCAATTGGTTTGGAGAGCACCGTCCTTGCATGGTTGATCTCATTTCTGCAAGCAAGATCATTCCAAGTATTTTTGTCAGATTCACGGTCTGAGTCCTGTACTATGTCCTCAGGAGTACCTCGGGGTTCAGCACTGAGTCCCTTGTTTAATTTTTATGTGCGTCCGTTAACAGATGAGGTGGAGAGCTGCGGTCTGACACTATTTTCGGATGTAGACAACACCAAAATTATTTTCTCGCTATCATCCCCTCAGAAGCACCACGCTAAGATAATTAATCATGGTCTTAAACGGATTGCCTCCTGGATGGACGATAATATGCTTAATTTGAATGGTAAAAATAACAAGATTTTGATCGTGGGTAGAAATCCTCAATTGTGTGGCCCTGAGCATTGGCTAGCTTCTTTAGGTTCTGCTCCAAATCCCTCAACCAAAGTGAAAAGCCTGGGCTTCTGGCTAGGTGAAACTTTGTCTATGCACCCTCAAGCTGCTATAGTAGCATCCACCTGCTTTGCAGTTATGAAATGGGTGAGGAAAATCATTTGGATTATTCCTCACATGGCACTCAGAACGCAAATTCAGGTCCTTATCCTTTCAAGACTGGATTATGCGAATGTTCTCTATCTGGGTGCGGACAAGGCAGCTACCCATCATCTCCAGGTGGTGGAAAGTTTTGCTGCTAGGCTTCTTACTCGACTTTCGTCTAGGACCGCGGCCTCTCCAATTCTTCGAGAGTTGCATTTGCTACCGATCGGAAAAAGAAGGCAATTCAAAGCTCTCTGCTTTAGGTTTAAAGCTAAAGCAGGACTTGGGCAGAAATATATACAAGAGCTGGTCTCTCCCTATATCCGTTCCTGAGATTTAAGATCTGTCAACCGGGTTCGATTCTGTGTGCCCAGAGTCCACGGGGTACGATCGGGCAAATGTTATTTTGCTTATTCAGGGCCAAAACTGTGGAACGCCCTGCCTCAGTATATAAGAAACTGCACTTCGCTAATGCAGTTTCACAAACTTTTAAAAAGATGGCTCTTCTAAGGGTGGTGTCTTCAGGAGCTTCTTGCTGTGCTTAGCACCGGGAAACCCGATGGGTTGCAGTGTGCTTTGCAAATGACAAATAATAATATTAATAATTTTTATATGTATCTAAAGGAGGAGCGCAAGAGAAAAAGAAGTGACAAAACTGTGTAGTGTTTCAAGATATTTGTTGGTAGCATTTCACCAGCTGTAGACATTAATAATGTGCTGGTATTTTTAGAGTTCTTTCAAATCATCTGAATATGGCAAAGAAGACATTGCTTGTGAGTTAAAATAGATCAATGGCTTAGTGCAGCAGGTATATATAATACACTGCATTGAACGATCATGCTTAATTGTTGCACAACTTAATTATTATTCTGCTTTTACTGTTTACTGTTTCTGCTGCTATGTTTTGAAATTCTTCCCCAACAATTTTACAAGCTGTGTATCTAACCTTAAACAAGTTCTGGATTTTTTTTATCTGGTACATAGATCATAAAAAACTGCTAGAGTTAATGACCACCGTGCTGGGGATGAATTGCTGCTATTTATTCTTTTTGCACTTTTTTTTACATTTATAAAGCTGTCTTCTTGGGCATACTCTCCTTTTCTCCATTGGTCATCACACTAGCTGCTCATATGCTTGGCCTAGAGGACGTATATAACTTAGGTTGATGTGCGACTGTACTTTTTTGTTTATTGCAGAACCTATGATTGAGTTTTCATAGCTGCCAAGTTTTCAGATTGCTTCCATGTGACATTTCTATGGTTTCGGTTGGCGTTTAATAAATAAATAAATAAATAAATCCTTATCCTACCTGAGGTCCTGAGCAGGTCCGCACCGCCTCGGGTCCGTTGGCGCCTACAGCCCCTCTCAGCCAATCCTGGCGCTGCCAGCAGGCCAGGATTGGGTTAGGGCACGGTTACTGCTCACCCGCCTGCCCATTGGGAGACCGAGGTTTGAGCCTTTGCTCAACCCTCGGTCTCCTAATGGGCATGTGCCAGTCAGAGCAGACACTAGTGCGCATGACTGGGCACAGCGCGAAAATTCGCTCACCTTCCCCACTCATGCACACTTGTGCTGCTGCCTGTTGCCCCTGGTCCGTCTGACAATCATGTCAGTCAACATGACGCCAGACCGCCCACCCCCTTCAGACTCTGAAGGGGGTGGGCTGTCCGACGTCATGCTGACTGACATGATTGTCAGTTCTCTCTCGGCGTCTTTGAACTAAAGTAAACTGATTCAGTTTACTTAAGTTCAAAGACGCCGATTGAGCTGTGGGCGGGGGGGGGCTACGCCCCAACGCCCTAATGGACGCACCGCGGCTGGAGAGGCGCCCAAAAGGATTATCCTATTGAGCGCCACCAGCGCTAAAGCGGACCCAGTCTGTAACAGCTCTGACACACTCCTCCAGCTCGAGCCCCGCCTGCAGGCAGCAGGAACAAAACACAAATCGACTTCACATCCAGGCAGGGAAGAGTACAATTCACCAGTACAATTAATTACAATTTAAACAGTTTAACTGGGCCCAGGGGCGAGTTGTCATCTTTCCTCGACCTGGGCCTGGCTCATACCTGCCTGAAGCATACAGCAAACGTGCTGTCTGCATTTTAAATAACCCCACAGAGCTGCAGTGCCTTGTTGCACAAAGAGGAGCTACCAATTATGAGTGACTAATCTATTTTAGTGCGGAGATGCGGACACCAGCACTAAAATGCATTGGTCTCATCTGTGGTTCTTGCTACTGGGCACTACTGTGAGTTACTATGTTGCTAAACGCTTCATTTATTGTATAGTATTTTTGCTACTATTTCTTATATTTGGAATTCTGTACATATGATTTTACTAGTTGTGTCTCTTGCTTTTAAACAGGTCCTAGAGATTGTTTAAAAAATATATTTTTTGTAATGAATTTTTAAAGTTGTATACAGTAACCACAAACTTCGAACAGAAACTTCTACTATATGCTATGAGAAGTTATACACCCTGCAGTCTGTAAATACTAAAGTACATCTCATTGTAGTAGGGTTATTACAGACAGACGGATAGCAAGAGGGAGGAGGGGAAACCCCAGAGGTCCATCAGGGTGCAAGTGTATTGTAATGACTCCACCTGGGCCTTCGCGCAATAATCCACCACACTGAAACATTTACTCACATTGTGGCCTCTGAGTCTCTCCACCTCTGGGCAATGTCTCTCTTGGCGATGAATAGCCAGATTCCAAGTAAGGTGTCGGCTCCTGCTGGCCTCCCCCAAATTCCCCAGTAGGGCCATTTTGGATCTAGGGTGTCTTATTGTAATTTAAAGGGTCTGATGGATTGTTTCTCTGTATCGAGCAATGACAGGGCATCCTCACATTGAGTGCATCAAAGTGCGGTTGGAGGCATTACATCTGAAGCAGCCGGGGTGAGGAGCTCTGCACATTCGCCCTAGCTTAAACAGTTGGAAGTAAACCCTATGGAAATATTTGAACTGAATCAGCCAAAGACGCGCAGAGATAACTAAAGCCTGCCAAGCTATCTTCTTCTCGGTCAATTCTCCTACATTTAGTTCACCCAAATTTCTCTCTGTCACCTTTCCCTCAGTGTAGTATGGATGCTGGGAGCATTTAATAACAGAAATTTACAGATCATGGATATACCTTTGCAATCAGCTTTTCCAGTGTAAACTTGTGTCAGCTTAGTTTTAAATGTGTCCAGTGCTTGACGGTTTTGCAGATATCAGAAAAGTTGAGATTTGCATAGCTTAAATTTGGTGGAGAGCTGCTCGAACGGTTTAATGTTGCCTGTGGCCCAGACATCACCCAGTTTCTAATCCTGATGAAGTCCCATGCTTGGAATCCTTCCAGCTTTGTGTCTTGCTCATGCCAGGAGCCACATCACTGTGGTGTCTTGCTTGCAAAGGTTTTGTGTCACTTAATACATTGTAGTTATGTAGGGGAGCACGTGAAGGATCACTGAGTCTTATAGAATGGAGAGCACCCTATGTTGTTTTTTTACCTCAGGCTCTAGTCTATCCTTGCGGCCATATCCATCACCAAACAGCCAGTCATTTAATGCAGTCAACTGTGATCCCCAGTAACACAGTTGAATGCCAGTGTTCCCAAACTCACCCTCTTACTGCATTTGGCTGCATTTTGAGAAGGGCGCCCATGGAGCAATGTCATTGCAGAGATATCAGCTTATCAAGGACTGTAGATTTTTTAAAGAATTGGAGGACAGGGGAATTGGGAAGTTGTTCCAGGTGCAGAGGAACATCTGGGGTGATATCAATTTAAAGAGTGGTCTGCATCCCATGATGGACAGTGGAAGAGATGACCAACCGTCAAGTTCTCTGTTTTGGAAGCATTGTGACATTGACATGAATATGGTTTTGTGCCAGTTTACTTCCAGACCTGATGCATCCCAAAAATTCTTAACATCTGAGTAATACTGGGAGAGCTGTTCGGTTGCTAGAAATAAGTTATCTGCACACAAGGAAAGTCTGTCCTTGTGTTGATTTTGCCAGTGGAAACCCCTATACTGCATGTCGCATCACAGCTATTTCGCCACAGGTTCAATTACCAGCACAAACAGATGTGGGGGTACCAGGCAGCCCTACTGTGTGCAGCATTCAAATGCAAAAGGCGTATATAATACTACATTCATCCCAACCTGGGTGAAGGGGGTAGAGTATAGTGCCATTACATATCCTTTAAAAAACAAGCCAAAGGCCATCTTTTGCAAAACTTGGTGAAAAAAGGGCCACTCTACTGTGCCAAAAGTCTATTGCTACCTACGCTACCTCCCCTTGAAGTTCCTATGCCCGGGCCAGCACCAGTGCATTTGTCTAAGATAGGTGCGTGTACTGCGGTCAGGCATAAAGCCATTTTTATTTGCTATGGATGAGAGTTTGGATTATTTTGGCCAGTCTTGCCCCTAAACCTTTGGTTAGCAGTTTTATTTCTATGTTAATGGCTGTATTGGCCAACAAGAGTTACACAGGTCTGGGGGCTTACCCGCCTTCAGTTTGACGTAAATTGTGGCTTCCCTTAAGTCGTAGTGGGAGGAACCAGCCCTTTGTGGTTTCTCGAACACTGCAGCAAATATGTATCACTAGCGAGACATATTTTTCAGGAGCTCCATTGGAAGTCCTGTGGGGCCTGGGTTCATGCCTATGAGCATGTTTGTTATCACCCGTTGTGGCTATAATGAGGTGATCTCATTTCAGTCTATCTGCTGCTGAGAGTGTGGGGAGAAAGATAATTGATTATGGGGTGATCCATTTCAACCTGCAGAGGTGTGTTTTGTGAGTACACGTCTTTATAAAAGTTAGCCAGGGTTTCAGCAATACCTATTTTGCCCGTGACTAGCTGCCAGTAGCTGTTAAAAACTGCTAGAAGAATCCTCAACTATAAGTCTCTATTGGCTGGCCAATACAACAACTTGCCCGCCTTGTTGTCTCATTCATAAATCCAGTGTCAGGACAGGACCCAGGCCTGTCACCCTTTACCCAGCAGTATTTCCAGATGAGAGGATCTAGCCACAGCTAAGTGTCTTAACTGTGTCTGCTGAGCGGGCAGCGGCAAACTGTTTTTCCAGGACTTCAATTTTATGTTCCGTGGTATGACCTTCTGGTCCCTGTGGACAGCCTCAGGAACACTCCCTACCTGAGCGAATGTTCTGCAGTGCTCCAATTTTACTCTGAGGGAGCTGGGTGTGCTGTCATATGCTACATCCAGCCTACTTGCTTAATTTAGGCAGCAGCATCCATGGAGGGCCAAGGAGCCACCACCGTGATCTTGAACTTTGAGTCCTCTCCTTATGGGGGCCCTGGTTAGTCTCTATACCTCCTTCTCAAGGGATGCCAGATAATTTCTGCTCTGTACCACTCTTCCTCATTGGGCCAGTCTGCAGGAAAAGAGGGGGCACCGAGAAACCAGGATTCACTTTGCCCTACGGCATGACACCCAGATTCTTCGCTCCACCCATGACCCCGCTGCACTACCACAGGTGAAAACCTGACTCTCTTCCCCTCGTGACAGAGCCAGCCTCAGCCTGCACATTCCACCCTTCTGTCTAAGCCACCAGGCGGGTGGTAATGCAAGCCTTTGAGGCTCTCAAAAGTGTTCACACCCCTCCGAGGACTGTTGCAGAGCCGGGAGCCCCCACATCCATTACTCTGTAGTATTGTGGGCACAGCCTCTACTGGCACTGTGATCTGGCCACCATCTTGCCTGTCATCTTGATCTTGGAAAAGATACCTCCTGGAGCTGCCTCTGTAGGTTACCGCGGAAAAACCATCTTGCTTGACAGCTCTCCTACAGCCTGCATGGTGGCCACTTCATTTTCTGATTCAGGCCTTTGGTGAATCAGGATGCTGAGAGACAGTGGGAATCCAGCAGCGATGCTGTGTTATGTGTCTGCCACCTTGGTCAGCTGGCCATGCCCACGTGTCCCGCAGGTGTTTCTATATGTTTTTTTAATCATATAGACACTGTTACAGTTAGTCACCACTGTTTTGGGGGTAAATTACTGCTATTTAGTCATTGTGCGCACCATAACTTAAGTTGTTATCTTGGGCGTACTCCTCTTTCCTCTTTGGGTCAGCGCACTAGTTGCTCATGTGCCTGGCTGAGAGGACGCTGACAGTTTCTTACCAGATCTTGGCCAGGGAGAGAATCAAAGGGAAGGCAGAAATCCAGTACTATTACCTAGAACTTAGGTCTCGCTCTAGAACGAACTATTAACCCAGTGTTGCAGCATCCAAAACGAATTACGTGCTAACTAACATTGGCCAAAAATCCTCCTTCATAACCACCATTTTTAGTGAGAAATACTGGCCTGCTAATCTAGCTAATACAAGGGTGATAAATGCAATGTTATGGAATGTCTGCTCAACCTTGGCCCCACTAACAGAAATTGACACCATTTCTGACCAATTTTATTACATCTGCTCTGCCTAACAGAAACTTGACTTACTAAGGTGTGTAAAGCTGGAATTGCATGAATTTGGTACGCCTTCCACAGAGAGGGATAACATGGAGAAAAATTGCTTTTTCTCCTTATTTCCTTTGTCAAAAAAATAATCAGCTTTATTGATTTCATGTTTCGATAATCATAAAAGCATGCATAATTAAATACATTTGTCAGAGTTTCTAATATCATAGATAAAATCCAGGATTAAAAACATATGGTAACAAGCATTTGAAATGCAATAGGTCTTGTATTTGTAAGCATTTGAGCCATTGGCATTTGTAAATGACAGTGCCTTTTATTTATGTGTTTTGAAAACCTGCAAGCAGTGCGTAAACACGCACTTTCTACTTATAGTCCTTACATATGAGAAGCAAGCCTGGCAGTTAAAGGCGCAGTTACTTGCAGCCTTGTTTCTCGTAAGTAGCAACTATAAGTACAAAGTGCGTGTTTACGCACCGCTTGCCGGTTTTCAAAACACATACATAAAAGGCATTGTCATTCACAAATGCCAATAGCTCAAACTCTCACAAATACGAGACCTATTGCATTGCAAATGCTTGTTGAGCTCTTTGATGGAGGCGGCAGCAGCCATAGTAAGGTAGGGACAGTGACGCCTGGGCGTGCGTTTCCACAGCAAAAGGGAGGAGGAGGCAGCTGCAGTCAAAACAGAACTTGGTCTTTAAATGCACAGCCAATGTGGCAAATTAAGAGCAAGATTTACATCCCTGTTTACAACAGAGCTCTGTAAACCATGAGCACTGGTCTCAAGTGCTCCAGCTTAAAGAAAGAAATAGTGCTCACAAGCTCTGAGTAACACATGTAAAGGGCAGTCCTTGAAAATGGGAGAGCTTTTAAAACCCATATACTGAATACTGCATGTCTTGCAGGGACGGCGCAAGTGCTGCCTATGCGAGACCTAAAAAACTAACACCATGCACCCACTCCACCTAAGGCATATCTGTTGCACATCTTATTATGTTGAAATTGTGACTGACATCGGACCGAAGCCTCATTATTATGTGAATTAATGCACAGAACAAAAGAATATGGCATTACTAGGTTAATTATTGACAGAATGAGAAACCTGAACAGTCTCTTGCCCTGAAGAAGTTTCGTATTGACAAAAAAAATAACGAAACACGTTAGCAGTTATGTCTAGATCAATAGTAAAAAGAAATTTAAATTCCAATTTGGAATCTTTGTCAATCTAATACATTTTGGAGTGTGCCCGTTCCCAATTGGATGTAAGACCTACTGTGCACATAATGGTCCCATCTCATCTAGATGGCAGCATACCACTGCTTACATGTCTAAACATAATCAGCATCAGCCTACCCTGTATTCCTACCCCAATTCCTGCAAGACATTTTCCATGCTGCGAGAAATCTGTACACCTCACTCACATTATGAAAGCCTCCACGACTTTCAAAATGGCTTGAATTACCCTTAAAACATACACCTTAAGCTACCAAGCTACTTGAAAATTAAACTCCACATTACAAAAGGGAAACAAATACATCAGAAGCAAACCTCTACTTCAAGCATTCTTGACAGGGAGGGGGAAAAAAAGTAACGCTTGAACCACAACTTTTCACATCATGTCATGGGTATGGAACCCAAAGGGAGGATTGCAGGCTTTACCCAAACCTGCTACCCCGCCCCCATAAAAATTGAACTCCTCTTTGCAGATTAAGTCTAGCCCCATCCTGCATGACCGGTCTACTTTAACACTTTCTGTATCACTGTACATCTTGTAGTTAACTAGCGATATTCTTGGTAATTGTAGTTTTTGGTGAAGCCTTCCCCTAGCCATCCCCTAGCCAGACACTTCACTACATAAATACCAGTGTCTGGTGGTCATCAGTTCAAAAGTCAATGGCCTACTGATCAATTAATTTTCAATTTAAGCTGTTATTTTAACAAATGGATTAGTTTTGTTTTCTCCATTAGTGATTGTGTGATGGTTCTGAAAAAGGTGCTACATATTTCAAATGCATTATAGAATGCAGGGCTTGAAAATATGCCCAAATTAATGAGCATGAAGAATGAAAGGGGGTGGATCCAGTGTGACAACAAGGCTTCTGTTGTTGTGATTGGACATTACTAACAAAGCAGAGCCCTGAGAGCCAACATGAGGAATAAGGGCCTGCCAAATATGGACATAATGTGTCTTTCACCCATGAGTGGATGTCACAACAGGGCATAGTCACTGGGAGGAACCCCTTGCCAGAGTATAACTGGGTGCTGATGGCATAAAATACCACTACTAACGATGTATTGCAGTGGTTGCATCTATACGTGAGCTGCAGACACTGGGGAAACTAAAGTATTTAAGGATTGGGGTGGTAGGAACAAAAGGCCCAAGACAAAGAGATGTTCGACAGGCAGCACTGGAATCAGTGAATCAAAAAACTGGATACCAGTGCCAGGGATGTATGGCCAGAGGCATGGATCTAGTTTCTAAATGATCAGCAATGCACACGCATTAGATTAGGGGAATGAAGGATGATGACATCTACCATGGCAGGTTGTGGAGGTTTTTGGCTTGAGTTCGCAGAATGACTCTGGAAACAAACCAAGGAAGGAGACTTGGATCCTGTAACTTAAGAAAGGTGGGACTCCCACCTTAAAGCAATCTTCAGAATCTGTAGGAACTTTAACATCATGGAAAGGTGGTTCCATCAGGGTCCTGATGCAAGTGTCTCCCGGTGAGGGAAGATGACAGCAAGAAGCAGAGTTTGCTTAGAGAAAATTACTGGACTTTGCATAGCTCCATCACACAAATTAGGAGTAGTTTTAGTCTGAGGGGCAGCCAGAGGTTTGGGGAATCTTGTGAGTATCTAGAGGGCAAGAAGATAAACTGACTGAGAGGACTTTTTAGAAGCTGATGTGCCAAAAAGCTTGATTTTCTGCATTTTGGAGAAAGCTCTGGATTTTCATGAAATCACTTGTGAGGTATGTAGAGACTTGAAGACGTACTCCCGCCCCCAGTGCTTCAAAGGAACAGCTGATGGATCAGGGTTGCTTGGCGATCCTCGGGGGAATGCATTTCATTTTTGGCTGCTAGTTAAGCATGTGTGGAGACTTTACAACTTCTTGTTTTTCAGATGTCCTCATAGGAAGTTTGATTTGCTTCACTTCCTTTCTTCTAAACAGTTTAGATTTTAAAGTAACCAGGTCTGTGTTAGAATCATTCAAGTGTTGGAGGTAGTTGCCATGTGCAGTATGTGGGGAATCCAGCTGAGTGCCAAACTGCGTAGGCGAGGCCATTGAGAAGGGGGGGGCCTGTCCATAGAAAAAAACACCAACAGTTACACAGTAGCCGTTCAAAGATGCGAAACTGACAATTATTTAGACCTAAAATTCAAGATGCAATGCATGCAGTGTGGTAGTGTTAAAAGGTCTGCAAAGGTGAGGACATCACTTGTAGGTACCATGTTGTCACTGGTAGTGACATCATAAGAGCTACATTTAAACACAATCGGGATATACTGAGTGCAACCTACGGTTTCAGAAAATAAGTATAGCATTGGGAAACCGACGCAAGTACTTGTCATCTGGAAGCCTAAATTGAGTTTGTGAAAAGAAAAGAAATTACCTTAATGGCTCCACCTCAAGTAATAAACTTTCAGTAAGAGCACCCCCCTCCAAAAAAAATACTGCATGTAACAATGTTTGCCAGAAGGTAATACATGAAATAACCAAGCAATTGAGTATATCAAAATAAGAGAGAAAATGTAAGAGAACAAGGTAAGACTGTGATAAAAATCCTGAAGTAGCGGGTCGCAGTAGAAGGAGCCCCAGCCTCTGCTCAGCCTCCGACACGAGGCCCGGCTGTCATGGAAATCTGTTGCCAAAAACCTAACTTTCAACCAACTTCCCTTCGCTCCTTCCACCCAACCAATCCCAAACTTTCTAGCCTATCAAGTGCCCTCCACCCCGCAACTTAGGAACAAAAGCAAACGTAACTATTCTACAGTAAAGTGTAGCAAATTTAAGAAGCCGCTAAACAAATAAATGTTTACCCGCAGAAATCTTTGTTGAGATCCAAAACCAAACACCATGTGCAGATTTTGAATGGCGCATGACAGCGCCCCCACCCCAATAAAAACATTTGCTGAAATTTAATAACTGTCACAGAATTACAGCCACCTCCCCACCCAAACACAAAAAAACCACATTAGATGCATAACTTTAACATTTTGAAAAATGTGCTCTGACTCCTGGTCAGTGGGAATACATAGACTGTTCTCTCTTTAAAGGGGATCTGTGTTCTGTGTTATCCAATTGAAATGTAAACCTGGAAAATGGGGTGAAAATGGAAAGCCACTCGGAGTAATTAAAAAGCAAATGGCTTGGCTCAAGTGACGGTGGTGGGTCGACTTTGGGGCCGGAGTACATAATAAATTCAGCCCTGATGGAGAGAGGCAGCCCCTGCTGTGTGCAAATGGCAGTTGGGCACAACCCTCCCTGGCAGTAAGCAGAGTGCCCCCTAACAAAAAAGCCCACAGCAAAAACACTCCACAGCTAGTGGATTTCGCAAAATGATGCCCCCTCCCGCTCAGAATGTGATGAGACCCCCCCATACAGGGTTTTGGGCCCCTAAATGATCGACTCTTCTCCTGCACTGCAGGGGCCTGTGTGACGCCCCTGGCCACAGCGTGCAAACTGTGCGTGAGATGACAAATGGACAAGTACTCAAACTTATATGTACGTTGTCACCTCCTGAACGTGCAATGTAAACAACCGGTGACATCAGGAAGGCATCACACTGCACGGTGATGACAACGAAAGAGGGGGTGGAATTTGAAAATCAGCTGTCCATTTGAGGTCCCCTCAAACACAACATGCTGTTAACAGTGACAAAAGAGATGTAGGACAAAGATGCAAACATTTGGGACTATATATATGAAATGATAAAAGTCAATGGGCTCATATATGTACTATAAGGGGGCACTGCCCTTAAACAAATCTAAACTGTCTAAATGAGAAGGTGACACTGTAAGAAAAGTTGTTCAGAGAACTCATACCGCATCCTATAATAAGAATTTGCAATGCAATATGGCTTGCATTTGGGAAAGTGAGAGTTATTGGCATTGTAAATGACAATAACCTTTACCTATGTGGGTTTGGAGTGTAGTGGCCTTTAGGGCCTTATAAGTGTTTAGCCATGCAGTATATTATCCTGGGTGCTGTGCCATCAGGGATAGAATAGCTATACAATTACTATACAGTGGGTAATACAGTCTGATTAATGATTATGAGCTAGAGTTTTAAACAGCATTTACTCATTTTGTGTACGCCAGTTTTAAGCTACACCTTGGACAGTAAAGACCGGAGACAAGGAGACAAGGAGAGGCCGCAGAGGTTAATGGTGGCATGGATAAAATATAAAAGCATTGGCAGTGCAGTTTTCATTAGGTGACTTACAACCTGTAATCATGTGTCACATGTGTCACAGAGGTTGTTTGACTGTAAAAAAAGAAATCCCCACTTGTCCTCAATGATGACAATTCCTCTCTGTTCTTGGCCTCCTCCCATCGCCCCTGGTTTCTTTGGCAGTCCCTTATTGATGGAAATCCTAACGCCCTGTGAGCCTTAACCCTGCTCGGCTGCGCGCAGGGGAGCCGGGCAGTGACAGGGCTCAAAGAGAGGGGTACAGCCCCAGCTACCCTGGTACTTAGACCCAGTGCTATTGAGTTTAGCAGTATTGACATGACACTCTGGAAATAAGTCTATTTTCTTGAGAAGATCATATCGGTGTGATATGCATCGGAATCAGCCAAAGAAGGGCGGTTGCAAGCCTGACCTTCGGTCTGTGTGCCTGGGCCAAAGCGGTAGTCTGGTGTAGACGAGGCCCTTTGAGCTCATGATAGAACCTGGGGCGATAGTTCCCAATTGTCCAACTAGATACAGTTTAGAGAAAAAAAAAGTGCTAATGGTGACTTTACTCACCCAAAAGTGCGTGCTGCAAGCTTTCAGCAAGAGGTTCAGAAGAAGGGTTTATCTGAACTACTGCCACCGTCCATCCTGCCTGGAGGCAACACAACTGCATTATAAACTTTATTAAAAAATTTCCAACAACATAACCATTATTGTGCACATAGCAGTGAGCAAGAGCAGTACATACATAATAATTACAGAGATAATGATTCAATATATGGGACACTCTGCTACACCCCACCCCCTTCCCATTTTCCTAAGGCTTGTGCTTAACATTCGCTTAATTTTACTCCCTGTTTCCCTCATCCTCCCCTTCAGAGCCCCCGTCGTTTTCCCTGTAATTTGTGCCTTGCGTATTTGTTTGGGACCCCTCAGCCAGTAAATCACAGTATAATTCCCCCCAGAGCCTTACATCCTCCTCTAGCTTTTCGTCTTTACAACTTTTCCTCATATGTACGTCTTCAGCTAGTGTCAACTCACTCACGTCTCTCAGACGCGCCTGAAACTCTGGTGCAAGCGTTATCTCATCCACACTATTGCGACTCTATGCCGTGCCTGCACCAACAGCAGCTGCTGTAGCCTATACCCCATTTTGCTTTGTTTTTTTGCTTCTCCGCATCAAACCTAAAAAGGCAGTGATTTGGCGTTAATTGAATTTTTTTATTTACCTTTCCCCTTATTAGCTCCACTACCTTCGACCAGAATCCACCCACCTCCGGACATTACCAAGCCAAATGTAGAAAATTCGCCCCCGCCTTATGACATCTGGGGCATGAGTTAGGCTTACTAAGTGACATGCAATGTATCCTTGCTGGAGTCATATAAGTCCAGTGAGCGTAGTTGTAATGGATTCTACGAAACCGAGCATTGCAGGAAATCATGTGTGTGAGCGCTCCCACCACCCTCCAATCCTTTTCCTCCAACGGCTTCACTAAGTCTGCATTCCAAGCCGCATATGCGGCCAGTGGGGAAGTACCGGCGTCCGCCCTCATTGACCTGTATAGCATAGATACTATGTGCTTGCCTGTCCCACTCGTGAGTACGGTATCTAGTGTTTGTGTAAGTTGTGGTATCAGAGGGTACGAAGGCCATATCTCCTTGAATATATTTGCTAGGGCAGCATGTTGTAGATATTACCCCTGACCCAACCCAAAGTCCCTGCAAACCTGTTCAAATGTAATGAAGCACTCTCCCGGGTACAAGTCAGCTAGTGAATTACAGCCCCCTTCCTGCCACGCCTTGAATGACATGTTGGCCATTGCTTTCCGGACCGGGGCCAATTCCCACACCGTCAATTACCGATGGAACGGGGCTTGCGTAAGGATTCGCTCCACAAATGACTGCCACACAAATGCCGTCTGCTTAACCACATAAGGTGCTGTCTCCGAAGCCCCCACCCCCTACATTTATAAAGTTGTCAGTTCAGATGCTGGCACTCTGTCACATATGAGCCTCTTTTCCGGGTTATTCCTCTCGGCAAACCACCTGGTCGCGTGTTGCAGCTGAGCCTCATAATACTATAGCTCCAGTCTGGGGGCCTCAAGCTCACCTCCCTCATAGGTACAATTTAATGTTGCAAGCGCTACTCTGCTTCGCCGTCATGCCCAGTAAAGGTCTATCAAAAGGAAGTCTAGTGCCCTGAATATTCGTCTCGGTATTGGACACATCGTGTTCTGTAACATATACAGACAGCGAGGTAGCACCACCATTTTGGCTATTGCCAACCTTCCCATTATGGATAGTGTTAAGGAGTTCTAGAATCCAATCGAACCCCTTAAGGCCTCCAACATTTTGTGAATATTCAGTTGCAGCATTCGAGAGTCATCACCCGCCACCCGGATTCCCAAGTACCTAAAGTGCTCGGTCTCCCATTTCAGTCCCAGTTGAGGTAGTGACTCCACCGATTGATCAGCCAGCCGAACCAGTGGAAAAATAAAAATGTACTCCTATTAAGTCTCAGCCCGGAGCAATTACTAAACTCCTCTAGTACTAGTAACAGGTTTGGCACTGCCTCTCGGGGTGTGGAAACATAGAATAATGCGTCATCTGCGTACAGCAATATTACCAGAGGCGTTCCTCCCACCTTAATACCCCAGGCTGCCAGATCCCTTCACACCCAAATCGCCAACAGTTCTATTGCCAGTGCAAACAGAAGCGGGAAAAGTGGGCAACCCTGGCATGTCCCCCTCTCTGGCCGCCACTCTCCTGACCTGCTCCCTCCAACCCTAACCCTAGTACTGGGCACTGTATACAGGATCTGCACCCATCTTCTAAACTTTGGGCCGAAACTCGCCACCCTGAGCACCTCCAACAAGTACCCCCAGCCTACAGAATCAAAGGCCTTTTCCAGGTCAATTGACACTAAGGCCAGCTCCTCATCCTTATGCTGCGTTTTGTGTCAAATATGGGACAATCTCCTAATATTGATGCCCGTGTTACGAGATGGAATGAACCCACATTGATCCTCATGGACCAAATGAGTCATGTGAGGGCCCAGTCTTGTAGCCAGGGCTTTACATACCATTTTTACATCCGAGTTGATCATCATGATTGGTCGATATGCTGAGGGTTTCTGGGCGTTCCCCCCTGGCTCCAGGAGTGCAACACGCCAGACTCAAATGACTCCTCATATACCTGCAACAGAGGCTGCATCAACTGTTCTGAATATGCCTGCAAGAAGGACATATGAAACCCATCCGCCAAAAGGGGCCTTAGATTCCGGCATGGTTTGAAAAGCCTCCTGCATTTCCCCGACCGTGATCTGGGCATGTAATTACTCCACACCATCCGGCGGAAGCTGTGGGAGTGCCAAGTCACGGATGACTGGGACGTGCCTATCTGCTGTCACCCCAGTGTCTGCAGTGTAAACCCGCTGTAGGTGCTGTTGAAACAACTCTAAGACGCCAGCTTTTGTCTGGACATGCCTCCCTCCCTTGGCTATTAGGGCTGTTGTCATCTTGGGAGCCTGCTCCCTTCGTAGGATCCAGGCTAACATGCATCCCGATTTGTCACCCTCAGCATGTAGCCGCTGGCGATATCATGTTAGGGTATATCTGTCCAACCTGTCCCAAATATCAGCTAAACATTCATTCTGGCCACTTGATATCTAAATACTCTGTGATTGATTGTGCGAGGGTAGTCCTCCCCACTTGATCTTCCAATATGTCCGGCGCGTACCTTCAACACCTAGGGCCCAGGACAGGAGTCCCCCACCTCAACGTGCATCGCACCGGAGAGTGAACAGACAAAAAATACGCCAGACAAGTCCCCTCTGTCTCAGGGAAGGGCGGCGCCGCGACACCAGCAGTCTATCCAATCTACTTCGAGTTCAATGCGTCAGGGATTGACAAGTAAACAGTGGGAGTGTGGAATGAGTCTCCCTCCAAATATCATGAGCTCCTAGATCCTGCATGACCCTACTAAGCATTTGTGTCATCCTCGTTTTCGTGCCAACCTTTGAGGGGGCTCTATCAAGTGCCGGGTCCAGCACGCAATTAAAGTCGCCAATCCAAATAAATGGAGTGTCTACTTCATTGGTGAGTAATTCCTGTGTGACATGGAAAATCAGGGGTCATCTATGTTGTGGGCATACGAATTCAGAATGACAATTTCCCTACCATCTAGGGACCCTCGCAGCAACACGTATCTGCCACTCACATCAGAATCAGTATACGTCATCGTAAATGGAGTGCCCGGTACCACCCAAACCACATACCCCTATTGCAGGTGGAGTAGGAAGAATGATGGTACATCTGACCTCGCCACTTCTTAGATACTCTAATCGCTCCGCAATCATCCAGGTGCGTTTCCTGGAGCCAAACAATCAAAATATGGTGCCGCTTGAGGAAAGTTAACACTCTATGGGCCAGATGTATCAACAATTGTTACTGCAATTCTTAAATAACGAGTTTTACCGATTCGCTATTTAAGAATCGCAAAATGCAATGTATGTAGGATTTGCAAATTTTTTTGCGAATCCTTAACATTCCCTATTAACGAATTGCAAATTGCTATTCTCTATTAGGGAATACATTCCCGTTCATTCCTATGGGCCTATAGGCCCATAGGAATGAATGGGAATGCATTCTTAATTTTCAAGTATCAAATTGGTAATGGCAAATTGTGATTGCAATTACAAATCGATAAGGGGCCAAAAGGCCACCCTGATGCACCCGCAAAAAAGGTAAGTGTGCACATGTGGCGCACACACATGCCCTAAGGGCATGTGTGTGCGCCACAGGGCACTTAGAAAAATGCATAAATGTGCATTTTTTCAGGAATTTGCAAATTACCACCAACTTGAAGTTGGTGGTAATTTGTGATTCCTTAAAGCAAGGTTGCAATTTTTAACTGCTTCCTGCGTTGCAATTAGGTAAATGCATTTGCAAAATAGGTAACCCTGATCCTATTATCTGAGGCAGCAGTCTTACCAGATGATCTCTCCTCCAACCCCCTTCTTGTGACCCTGACATAGGTCTGTTGCCCCATCTCTTACTGCTTGGTCTAGGTTCTCGTGGCGGGATTGCGTCCCCCTGTATCTCTAGTGATTCCACGCGTCCTCAGGAGTCTCGAAGAAATGTGCACTCCCCTGCATTCGGACCTTAAGCTTTGCGGGATATAAAAGCAGGTACTGCAGGTGGAGTTCTCTCAGTTTCCTCAGGAAGGATTTACGCTGTTCCTGGACATGCCTTGTATAGTCAGGGTAAATAGATATTTTTTTATTTTCAAAGCACAGGTCTTGCCGTTCTCTTGCGGCCCGTAGAATACAGTCTCTATCCCTGTAGTTCAAAATGTTTGCAATAAACGCACAGGGGAGCCCCCGGGGAGGGGGAAGCACCGGCGCCCTGTGCGCTCTTTCAATGACAAACACATTTGACAGTGCGACCGGGCACAACTGAGTCTTGATCCATTGCTCCAGAAATAGCTCTCCTGACCGCCCTTTTGGGGAAGCCCAGGATGCGAATATTGCTGCGCCTGGCCTGGCCCTCCACCCAGTGCTCCATGGCTTTCGTTGTGGAGGAAAGTTGTGACACCTGTTTCTTCTGAGCAACCACCTCACCCTTAAGGCCAAATACGTCTTCTTCCACAACTGTGACCTTGTCTGCCACCTTGCGAAGGGATACAGTGTCAATCCGGGCTTCCAATGCTTTTCAGGAAGCCTGAATGGCGACCAACAGCTTCGCCCACTTCAGCTCCATCCCCCCTCCCCCTCTATCCTCTTCATCGGTGCCAGCGATCTGGAGTGTCAGACGCTGTGGGGGGTGCCACGGCATAGTATACTGAGTAATAGTATTGGTGGCCCCCAACTCGGGCTGCTTCATCCTTACCCATGGTAATGGGTACAACCCCCCCAAGCCACTCAAACGGCTGATTATAAGCCGCGCTCTTCTGCTTCACTAGCACATTGAGCTGGCCCTACTTATTGTTCTGGTGTCCGACACATGCCTCTTGGTCTGATCCCCCTTAGTCCCACACATCCAGGTTTCACTGTCCTTTTCCACAGTGATCAGCATTGATTGTGGATCAATTTAAATATGGCTTGCCTCTCCCAAGGACTGATTCCACACAATTGCTCACGACCGACCTGTGGTCACTCTGGCCCCACTTTCATGTGCTTCCTCCACACTTTGCTGGTATCATAAACTCTACTATGCTGTTCAAATACCCCTGCGCCTTCTGTAGAAGTCTCCCCCGTTCAGCAAAATCCACATGTGGTTCTTAGATCACTCTCCCAGGGCTTCTCACTGCACCATCCTCTACCTAGGGGCCCCTATGTGCCTCCACCACAGCTCACAATGATCCTTCGTGGTTCAGGCAGGGGGGCCTTGTTCACCATCAGAGTCCTTCCAACAAGCGTTAATGCCCCACCTTTGCTCTTGCAGTGCCAGGACTTTACTTACTGCCTGAGTCCGTACCCAGAGCTCCTTTGATTCCTTTCCGCCTCCAGGCCCCACTTAGACCCAGAGAATGTTCCGCTAGGCTTTACCTTTGGCCACTCCTCCCCAGGCGCTCTCCAGTGCCCCCGCTGGAGCTCCAGACAGGATCTCTCCTAGCGCTGACACATGCCGGTCACGGCGCAGTAGTCCAGAGAGTCGGCTGCCTCCAGATTCCAGGATTATGCAGGATTATAGCGGCTCGCCAGCCAGGAGCTCGAGCGCTCACGTCCTGTCGGCCATGTTCCCAAGCCACACCTCCACGGGCGCGATTGTCACAGTGAAAGCGCAGCATTTTGCTGCTGCTGAAAAAAATTGATTTTCCAAAGGTGATGTAGGTGGCCTGTGAAGCACAAATGAAAGCCCGCCATGTTAAATTTTTAGCGCAGTGTCGCGCAGTGAAAAAAAATTATAATATTTAAAGTTAAAGCGCGGCATCACAGCTCTTAACAAAAAGAATTTGTTTGTTAACCTTAATATGGGGAGTCATGCATAAAGAAATGCGTGCAGCCACAAGGCCTGTCACGCTGGTTAAAAAAAAGTAGTTACAGGAGAGCATTGTCTGCCTGCAGTAGCAAGCAGGAGACAGTAATTTAAGAAAATAGTGCTCACAGACTGTAAATAAAACATACTGAGTAACAACAAACGTAAGAGGGACAGTTCTTATGAGTGGATACAAAAGGAGAAAAATCGGTACTAAGGAAGGACTCCTAAGCCTGCTGACTAATAAAAAGCAACAATTTAGAAAGGAAGGTAACATGAGCCAACTGAAAAGATGGGTGGAAAATGGGCGGAGTTTCTAGTCCATACCTGAATACAGCATGCTCTGAAGAGACAGCGTAAGTGCTGCCTAGGCGAGACCTAAAAACCAAGGTATTTACAATATAAAAAACACAATAGTGTCGAATGTGTGTAAAATAAAAAGATAAGACACAATATATACTGACACGACTAATCATCTTCATACACCAGTTTGTCATACAAAGAGAAGGTTTTTCTTTCTTTAATAGCCACCCTATTAAAAAGAGAAAAGGCATGGCAAATATAGTCAGTCTCAAGGCTACATAAAAATATATAGGCTTCTTGATGCATTATAAAACTCTTTGATAGTAAGACCGTACACAAACAAAATGTCCTAATCACACTATAGAATCCACAAAATAATATAAAGTGCACTGAAGATTTACTGGCACTCCATTACACGGTTATCTGGGTAGTCTACTAGACCACGCATCTCTTTTTGGGATAGCTACAAGACGATATGCGATTCCTAATCGAAACCTGGTAAGGTAGAATCGTTTCTGGATGTCTGTTACCATCACAAGATAGCCCGAATCGTAAAGACCCTTCCAAGTACTGAGACTTTCTTCCTTTCTTTAATTTCTCTCTCAACTGCCCGTTTATGGGTAAAGATGGCTTTTCATTTTTTCTTACCAAACTGTAATATATTCGCTGGGTTCTTAATCTGAAGCACTGCATCAATTTCCTTATTTAGCATATTAACAAGAACCAACCATGGGATTTTATCACAATGCTGAAGAGCAAGGCAATCATTAATTACTTCTCTTGAGAATTTCGTGCCTGGTTTGCTGCAGATATTGTTCCAATCAGTTATCACACTCAAATCAATGATATCCTCAACAAAGGTTACACTTAATTATCAATCAGTGATTATCATAGGTATGGTACAAGGTACAGCAAGCAGCCTAGCCAAAAAGAAGTTTTCCTGAGTTGGCAATATATTGTGGCCCTCACCCCTCAGAGAATTGTTCCATAGTTGGCTACTGGAGTGCATTTATTCCTGTAGAGTTTCACGAATAGGTTTGTTACCAACTTTACATGCAAACCTAAACAGGGCATCAGTGGATAAGGCAAGTTTTTTATTTCCGCATCACACAGAAAGAGGAAAAGGCCTCTTTGGAATGCTTTGTGTAGTAAGGTATCCATTCCTGCACAAAATCAATTGATTGATGACTGATCACTTTGCCATCCCTTTCTGATGTAAAGGCAAATGGGATATATAAATACAAACAAATTAAAAAACTGTTGCTCATGGAAGACCTTTTGCACTTCTATTTTGGGTTAGGCAATCTCTGTTAATCTCAATACATTGAAATGCAGAAATATAAATAACACTGTGATTAGTCTTTTGGATTCTCTGAATAACACAACTAGGGAAACTTTGAACAAATTACACCTTAAAAAATAATTTTAAAAAATCAAGTCATAAAAAACAAATCAGTAGTTTTGTCAAGACCTGGTGAATACGAAATTTGCTCATCCCTGAGCAGAAACACTCTGGTAAAGAATTTATATTCCTCAAGCAAAAAAGATACTTCTCATCCTTGGCAAAGGAATATATCCTTAAGGTTAAAAAGGAGAAAAACCAATATAACGGCTCTCAACTGCTCATTAACTCACTAGAGAGTTGTTTAGAATTGTAAAGAGATTGTGAGACCACATTCCCAACCCTCCAGAGGTGTCCCTTTCTGCAGTTTTCAGTTAGTTGCCTTTCCTATCTCAATGAGAATACTGCCCATGTTTCAGTATAACAAGGGCAGACCAGGCGGGCTCTGGAAAAAAATTATCTTCCATCTGAGAAGGATTTGATCATTTTCAATCAGCAAAGAGACCAACAAGTTCACCCTCAGATATATGCTCAAAGACATATTTCCAACTAGCTGTACCTTTTACTGGGAAAGGAATTCTAACAATTGTTTCATATTCTTTTTTACACGGGTCTCTTCTACAATGCTAGATTAAAGCTAAATAAACCGTTGTTGGATACAACAATTCTAAGCAACAAAACCTAAAATTTGGGAAATAATTATTTTTATACAGCTCCTAAATTGTTTTAAAGCCAATACATTTACTGGGAAACCAACAAACTGGATTTTATCCTGAACACAGCACTAAGCTGGCCGTTGTATCTTTCCTGGATGACCTTAAAAGGATGATAAAGGCAAGAGGCCCAGGACTACTCATGGACATCTCTGCAACGCTCGATAACCACTGATCAAATTATCCTTCTAAGCAGATTGTCAGATATTGGTATAAAGGGCAACTGTAGGAGAGTAGGATCTGCTTCACATGGGTACCCCCACTTTTTGCTGGTGTTTCACTGTTTTTCGACCTTAGTCTGGCTGTGGCCTTGCTAATCAGGACCCCAGCCTAGCTGCTTCCTCTCTAAAATGGTTTCCATGTACATATCTAACTGGATTCTGGAGTGCCTTATAAGCCCCTAGTATATGGTATACTATGTACCTAGGACATAGGTACCTCAGAGGCCTAACAGGGGCTGAAGCATGTATTATGCTTCCCCTGGGAAGCACTCCAAAATGACACCACAGGTCTGCTACTGCAGCCTGGGTAAAGTGGTGCTTGCACCCCTTACTGTGGTATAGGCTACCTATATCACTACCATTGCACACACATATAAAACCTATAAGTCACTCCTATGGCAGGCCTTAACAATCCTGAAGGCAGAGTGCTTGTTTTTTATGTGAGAGGGTGCCCCTGCATGAGCAGAGCCCCTCTGCAGCATTCGGAGTACCTCCTCTGATGCTGTTTGTGGTGCAGCCTGACCATATACTCTTAAGTGCATTATAACCTCGCGGTAAATGCTAACTTTGGGATGGCTGCACGGAAACATGTTGTGTTTGGTGTCAAATGCTTTGGAATACTACCCCCCCGCCAGTTCTGGTGGCGGGGGTAGCATTCCACCCTTCTAGAAGGAGAGACTTGTTCACACTGGTCTAACCCGGTAGGACTTTCTACAGCCCTGGCATCACAAAATGGATGCCACTGCCACAGCCACGGGTCTGGCCTCCTGCTGCTGACCGAAACTCCGGCAGGGGAGGCCTGGATAATAGGGTTCCTGTCCCAGGGAGGTGTAACCACCTCCCCAGACAGGCAGATGTGTATTGGGGCTGGGCGGGAGCACTCTGTGGTGCTTTAAAGTCCTGCACTGGGGGCACACTTGGTGTCCCTGTGCATAGTCTAGTTCAAACCGGTTGCAGGAGCTACCTGCCCCTGCTCTTGCGTGAAACTGGACAAAGGAAATGGGTGTAACCACCCCTCTTTCCAAACCCTCCCATAGGTGGGTCCCTAGAGTATGTCCAACCCCCAAACTTTGTATAAGTATGGGAACCCGACTTTAGATTACCCTGGACGAAACTCCGCAACATATATCCTGGACCTTCGGCGTTCTACTTTGCCTAGAAGACTGAAGAAATCTCCCTTGGGGTCAAGGAGTGACTCCCCTGCTTGGCAGGCACCAAAGAAGCAACTGACCGTTCTGCATTGCTGATGTTCCCGCTGGACGCCGAAGTCTTTGCATCACCAGAGGTAGATTTCCAGACTTCCGGGAGGCTACCCTGAGTCCACAGCAAAGCTGAGGCCCATGGCTATTGTGGGTGACGTGGAACCTTGACCCCTGGACACCGTAAACTTTTGCTGCTCCAACACCTTTCTGGTCTTCCTCGAAGTTGTGCTTTGGGCTCCGAGTAGCCCCAGCCTTGAGCACCTCCTGCACCGAAGATTTCTGGCCTCCACTCCACGAGTGACCCGTGGGCAAGTTTCCAGTGCGCCCGCTCGAGGCTCCTTCGCGATCGCTAGCCCATTGGCTAGTAGGTCCCCACGAAGGCAACTCCTCTTCTGATTGGGCTTTCCTGGTTGCTCCAGACGTGCCCCGACTTACCCTTGCTGGGTGAGTCCCGCAGACCTTGCTGGTCTGCACCGACGTCCTTTCTCTGATTCCAAGTGACTTGCCGTTGCCAAGGCTTGTTGGGTTCAATCTGGTCGCCGACACCGCAGCACTCAACAGACTTTGTGGGACAGCTCGAATCCAGCTCCAGGTTGTCATCGACGCCTCCTGGACCTCGTGGCTGAAGAGTCAAGACACCCGTCAACTCACCTGAAGCACCCGACATCTGTGGCCATTGGTCTCACGTGCCCTTGGTCACTGGTAAGTGACCCAGACTCTGCCCCCTCTGCTTTCAGATTCCTTCCATTCTAGATCCGGGCTTGGATCTCTCCGTATACTTCTCCTCTTCACGGCAGCAGCACTTCCTGAGCAGCTTCCATTGAAAATAGCGACGCGACCGACACCATTTGACACCTATGCACCCAGCGCCCCTGGGTGAGGTAACTCGAGTTCTTTGGTGCTCCTGTGGGTGTTGGCCCTAGACACCTCTAAGTCCAAAAGGGTTCACTCGTAGATATCTTCTAAGTGTCCTTAAACTCTAAATTTCCGGCGATTCGCGGCTGTGTTCTCACACTGCACGTGGCCCCCAAGGGTCCCCTGTGTCACTACCTTGGGTGGTTCCTTGTGGTCTAAGCACTTCTACAGGCTCTAGGCCTTGTGTCTAGCTCAGTCGTGGTTCTTATACCACTTTATTGGTATATGGTTTGGTACGCCCCTAGGGCCCAAACGTGTATTTGTGCTATTACTGTTGATTGATAACTTGTAAATTAAGTACTTCAAACTCCAGTCTCATAAAGAGACTAGAGGGGTGTGTTTTATCTTAAATACATATATTTTAAATATATACCTGGTGTGGTTGTCTTTTCATTTGGTCATTCAAGAGATTATAGACTGGTAAAACAAGCTGCTTTACATTCCTTCAAGACTTAGCCTGAAGGCTGCTCTCCATAGCTACTACTAGGATAGCTGTCAATAAAGGTTGTCTTTGACCTATTCACCATAAGGGGTTGTTTGGACTGATACAGGGTGCCCACTATAACTAGTGGACAGCATATATCAGGCCAACTTCTCACAGCAACAAATAGATAACAAAGGCATAGTGGTACCTGAGTATCTTTCCACTCCTAAAGAAGTTGACCTATGCGTGCCTCAGGATTACATTCCTTTTTTTTTTTAAACCATATTTTGTTTATTATCAAGTTATGCGCATCACATATCTTTACACGTTAGTGTCAGCTATGCATTGATCTTAATATAAGTTGGTTCTTTAAAAGTAACTTAGTACTCTCCCTTCCCTCCCCTCTCCCCCCTTGAGTTGCACTTGCTTTTGCTGGCCCTCTATTCAGGTAATGTTCATATGCCCCAAGCTTCTTCATGCCTCTTGCTATTACCCCACTTCTTATAGCCAAGTGGATGCTCTCGGCTGTCGTACTCTCTATGCTGTCTGGTCTTGTTCCTCCCCCCTCCTTGCGGGCGTTGTGGGCAGTGATGCTTCTTCCCTCACCTCCTCTCGTCCATTATCTGCCAGGCCCCCCACCAGCCAGTCCCATGCTCTTGCTCTCTCCAAGTTGCCTATGCCTTTTCTCGCTTCTCTGAGCAGTAATCTTCCTTCTGCCACTGCCCACTTCTCTTACTCCTTTTTCCATATCCCTATTCTTGGACCCCCAGGTACCTTCCAATTCCTAGTTATTTCCCTATTGGCCAAAACATATGCCAAGTCCAAAAATTTCCCCGTCGCTTTCATTTTAGCTACATGTGGACACCACCCCAGTATGTAGTGTTCTGGTGTTTGGGGTAACTCTTTATCGATGACCTCCCCTATGGTCAGTCGTACCACTTCCCAAAACACGTGTAATGTAGGACAGTCCCAGAACATGTGCATCATATGTGCTTCCTGGTCTCTGCATCTGGGGCAGGCTACTGAGTCCACCCCGAAATATCTTCTGATTCGTGTCAGCGTAAGGTACGCCCTATGGAGGTCATAGTAGTTTATCCGTTTGAACCTCGCATTCCTTGAGACCTTCGGGATCCTCTCTACAATGGTCTCCCATTCCGTCTCAGGGATCGGCCTTCCCACGTCCTTCTCCCACTGTAGTCTTAATTGCTCCAGAGGTTTCTGCCCATCGCAGGGAATCTCCTTATCGAGGCAAGAAACCGTTTTTATCCATCCTGTCGATAGTGCTACATATCTAAAGCTATCCAATGCTCTGGGCTCTGTAGTGCCCCAGTGCTTCCGTATGCTCAATGTGATTGCCCTGTGCATAAGGAAGTGGCCTCCCGGTAGGTCATATTCAGCCTGCAACTCTTCAAATGGGAGCTGCTTGGAGTCCCGGTAGAGATCTCCCACTACTCTCAGGCCTGCCTCCTCCCAGGATTCCAATCCTGCCCATCGCCTCCCCCTTGGAAGGTGTCGGAGCAGGCCCAATGGCAGTTCAGGAGAATAGGGATCTCTGCTTCCCACTCGCCCCGGGTATCTTGCCCAGCACCTCGTCACCACCTTAACTTCAGTTGTGTCCCCTGTGCTCCTTTTACCTTTAGTAGTATTTTTGCTAGTGTCTGACCTGAAGGCGCAAACGGGTACTGCTTTCTGTCTGGGTTCCTCTCAGCTGCAAGCCACTGGATCAACCAGCTCAGTTGTGCTGCTATATATTATGCCTCGAAATCCGGGACTGCTAGTCCCCCCTCTGCTATGGCACTTTGTAGTGGGGCAAGTGCCACCCTCATGCGACCTTAACTCCATATGAAGGAAGTGGTCACAGAGTCTAATTCTCTAAATATTGCTCGGGGGACCCGCACTGGGAGAGTTCCAAAGAAGTATAGTATCCTTTGCAGTGCCACCATCTTCAGTATGGCAACGCGCCCTGCTACCAATAGCAGGACCCCTAGAAGTCCAAAGAGGATTGGATCAAGCGTATTGCCCTAATCACATTGCCTTCTAAGAGCTCGGCAGGGCCATGATATACTCTTACCCCTAGATATGTCAGACAGCGGGGTTCCCATTGGGGGCCATCCAGGTCTATTGGTGGGAGCCTATAAGGTGTCATAGGGAATAGTTTTGATTTCTGCCTGTTGACCTTGAGGCCCGATAGTCTACCAAAGTGCTCCAACATGGCCTGTGTTCTGTCCAGGTACGCTGCTGTATCCCGGAGGAACAGAAATAGGTCATCTGCATATAAGGCTATGAAATGAATGATGTGTCCCTCCGGCCATCAAACCTCCCTACTCCTGCCCCTTTCTCGTTCTGACAGCCAGTGGCTCCATAGCAAGAGCAAATAACAGTGGAGACAGTGGGCAGCCCTGCCTCGTCCCACGTTCCACTGTGTGTCTGGAAGAAATAGTCTTCCCTGTACGCAACCTGGCCGTTGGGATTGTGTATAGCAGAGTGACCCATGTCAAGAAGCCCTCTCCCAGGCCCATCACACTCATCACTTTGTACAGAAAGTGCCATTCTAGATTATCAAAGGCCTTCTCGATGTCCACAGCATAGACCACCGCTTCAGGCCTCTCATAGTCCTCTGCATCCAAAATGTTTAGAAGCCTACGTATGTTTATGGCTGTGTTCCTGCCCTGGTATGAATCTGGCCTAGTCTGGAAGGACCAGCTTCGGCATGTGCGGTAACAGCCGGGTTGCCAGTATTTTACTTAAGATCTTGTAGTCTATGTTTAGCATGGATAATGGCCTGTACACTATGTGAGTATGTGCGTGTTTTCCCGGCTTCAGAACCGGTACAATCTCAGGATTCCATTCCTTCAACACTACTTTTCAATATTTCTATGCGACCCCAGGCTTATCTAGTGCAATCGAGGCACAAAGCATTTTATGTACGCCAATGATATTCAACCTATTCTTGGAGTATCCCCTAATCAGAGTGAGTATTAACTTCCAACTTCCTCTTAGTAGATAGCTTTTCAGTCACACTCTGGTGGATGACCAAAAACTATTTCTGATGAACCCTAATAAAACAGAAGTTTCAATCTCAGTGCATGGCCTTTGCTTCCCTCTTTGTAAGGGCCCTTCTCCATCCTCTTACTCTTGTGTGGTTGAAATCGTGAAATCTATATAGAGTCTGACCTTGACCCAGTACCCCGTTGCAAAGACCCCAAAATCTTGCTAATATCAGCTGAACACCTTACGTTGACTACTATCTTTTGCAAAATCAGTGTTAAAAAAACAACAATTCAATATAGATTAGGCTATGGATATTCAATTTTGTTTAAACCCCAAGTAGTGCAAAACACTGCAATACAACTGATTGATGGCCTTAACAACTCTGACTCACTCACCATCGCAGGAAAATCGGTCGGCTGCCTTTCAGTTCATGGCAGAATCATCTTTACGGCTATGTCTATTGTCCATTAGGCTATTTCTTCTTACTGGACAGTTTTTATGGCCATTAAAGTTCAGTTGCACAAATTGTGAAAAAACAGAGATCCAGCAATGCTTTCCTTCCCTATGTCCCAAGATATCAGGGGAAACGTTTTGGTGACAGCGCCTTTTCTGCGGCTGCAGCAAAAACTTGGAACTCTCTTCCCCTTAGCCTCTGTAGAAATACTACCATTACTCTTTTTAGAAAAGTGTTAAAAATCTATCTGTTTGATAAATAGCTTTACAGTTTTTGCTTCCTCCATTTTAAGTGCCAAGAAACCTCCTCAAGGTGAAATGTTTCCCTACATTAAATATACTTAACACATCCATTCAAGTTTCTCTTGGGTGCAAAACGGTGTGGTGCCCACATGCCGTGGCTTGCTGCTGCAGAAATATATTACTCAGTCAACGGTGTTAGAGGTTTAAGAATTCTGCCATTGCACTTTCAGAACCACCTGTAAAGCCTATGACTTTTTAGTCAACATACTTGGGAAACAGTGTTATAAAATGCACCATGTGACCCATACGTAAAGTTTTTGAGTAGTGAACCCCAATATCCCCCTTCTGTTTCTCTTTCTCATCTTCCACCCTGGTATTAGGCACACTTGTTGCGGTATCCCACCCCTGTGAATTTGTTCCAGGTCCGCATTTGGAAAATATTTCCTAGAGGCTGGTTGTCGGCATGCATGCTGAAGTTTGGGAATGTAGGTAAGAGACAGAAATGTAGATTTTATTTACCCACTAATTTATATTAGGGTAGAGATGTTTTGAGGCTTTTAGGAGAAAGAAAAGTAAGTGTCGTAATTTTTGGCCTGAAAATAGGGAATCTCCAGTGCATAATTTGAGCCGGTGGGCTTTGGTGCTTGGCACCGGCACTTAATTACCAGCACCAGCTCTTATGAAATGCTGCCACATGGTGGCGCTGATTGTTTTAGTTTGGGGTCCTGGAATAGTCTGAATTGTCACACTTGTAGTAGTGTGATGGTTATTAGGCAATGGGTGGTGCAAGTGCAGCTGTTTCCTAACAAGGGCCATGGGAATCTCACACCTACATTTGGAATGTGTGATAGGGGAGAACCATGACATTGGACTCAGGAGCTGTCCTGTGGGCAGTATAGTAGCGTGGTAGTTAGAATTTTGTGGGTCTGTCATATCTTAGGAGTTGTATCCTATGGTATAGTAGGCCTAGAGGGTTCAGCAAAACCAGCCTGCAGCATAGGATTTTATTGTTGGTGTATCCAGAAGCATGCCACCCAGTGTGAGCACTTTCTTTAGGAGAGCAGCGTTGTTAGGTCCTGTGATAGAGCAGACTTTGGATGGAGAGGACATTGTTCAGGCTCCCTAGACAGATTGTATAATTGGGTAGCCATCTATATACCTCGAGTAGGCTTTGTGGAGCATGTTAGAGAGGACATACAAGCGGGTGTAAAGAAAAAACAGATGAGGGGAAGAGGGCTTTGTCAAAAATGTCCCCAACAGGAGTATATGAGAACCAGGAGTGAGAGACATTGTTAAACAGCAGGTATGCTAGATGGAGCACCAATTATAAACGTATCCAGAAGGGCTTTAACTGAAGTAAAATTCAGTATTTTAGAGAAATGTTTAAGTTTGTCTTGACCCATTCATTAAATAGGTACAAACTAGAGAGGGATTGAAAAACATTTTAGGAAGATTAGCTTAGCAGTATTTTTGGAGGGGAATACATTCAGGAAATTAGTAATGTCAGGATTGAAATTAGAATCTATGTTTACTCCTTCCATTACACAGGTAGGCAAACTAGTAGAAATATTTGAGTTGATCGCAGAAAGAGAGATTGATAAACCTTTTAAAAACCTACCTGTGAAATGAAATGAAATCAAAAGAACATTTGTAAAGCGCGGTAGCTACCCTGAGGCGTCCTTGCGCTGCAGACAAACGCGGGAGGGAGGCTGTTAAGTCTATACAGGTTTGTTATAGAGCAGGGTTTTTAGAAGTTTGCGGAAGGGTAGCAGGTTGGGCTCTGCTCGCAGGTGGAGGGGGAGAGAGTTCCATAGCTCAGCTGAGGTGTAGACAAAGGAGCGGCCACCACACCTAGCTCTATTGTTCTTGGGGACTAGGGCAAGGAAGGAGGATGCTGATCGGAGCTGTCTATTTGGTTGGTAGGGAGTGATCAGCGATTGGTTAAGGGCCGGCCCCGTCTTCCAGAAGGCCCTATGAGCAATGCATAGGGCCTTAAATTGAATTATTTCCCTGATCGGGAGCCAGTGCAGGCTCTTTAGTCCTGGAATGATTGAGTGCCGACGGGTAATCTGTAGGAGTGTGCGGGCTGCACAATTTTGAATAATTTGGAGTTTGCGGGTGGTGGATTGAGGGACCCTTAGATAGAGGGCGTTCCCATAGTCCAGGTGTGATAGAATAAGGCCTTGGACCATGATTTGTCTTGCCCGAAATGGGAGCAGAGGAAGGACCTTCCATAGTAGTCTAAGTAAGCCATAGCAGGTGCCTGAGAGCTTGGCTGCTTGATGGTTGAAATTGAGAGAGTTGTCCAGCCAGATGTCCAGGCTTTTGATTGCGTTTTTTGGAGCTGGAGCGGGGCCGAGGCAAGTGGGCCACAATACGTTTGTATTGAACGTGGGAGTGTTTCCTAAGAGCATGAGCTCGGTTTTAGCCCCATTCAGCTTTAGGCAGGAACTTGTCATCCAGTTGGCCACCTCTACTAAGCAGCTAGTAGTCTAGGGAGATGTTTGGCTGGTTGAGAGCCACCACTAGCTGAGTGTCATCGGCATAGGTGATGATTTTTATGCCGAAGGGGCGGACGATCTCGGCTAGGGGACTCATATATACGTTCAATAGTGTGGGGCTCAGGGACTGTGTGTCTTGATAACAATTTTTCAAAAGCAAAGAAACATGCACTTAAAAGTTTAAGTGATGATGCGAAATTAACCATTAAGCAGCAAATAAAGGTGGGGGGCTATAGTAGATGATGAGAACCTGATATATAAACTTCTGAATGTTAAAGAACATTACTTAGCCGGGGGTAGTGTAATCTGTCCAGCCTTAAGAGAGATATTAAGTCAGTGTTGGATGATGCTAAGGAGAAGAATTGAATATGTGAAGAAAAGTATGCATTCTTTGTTAATCAAAATCCTACTATACCAGCTATTTATGGATTGACCTGAGTCCATAAAAGCATGTCAGACTTACCCATGATACCAATATTATCTAGTCTGAATTCTATCACTGAAACTTTAAGCCAGTACATAGATAATTTCCTCAAATGATTGGTATGTAATCAGAAATCCAATTGTGAATGATACTACTAATATGATAGCTAAAGTAGAAGGCGTGAGATTTGATAATGTGAATGAGTTCCTGGTAACTTTAGATATCGAAGCATTATATACCAGTATTGAACAATATGATACTATTCAGGTAGTAGAGGATGTACTACTTAGAGATGAAATTTAGGTGCCCGCGGGTGGTTCGTGTGAGGGTCTTCCTTAAGTATAATATCTATTTATGTAAGGATGAACTTTACATTCAATTAAAAGAGACCAGCACGAAGGCTACTTGTACTCCAAGCCTGGTATGTTTATATGTGGGTAATTGTGAGAAAAAGCATATTTTCAGGGAACTAGGTTATTTGTATCAAAATATTAATTGCTGGTTTCTTTACATAAAGACAGTGTTTTTTATTCTGACAGGTACTGAAGCATTGTATATTAAACTTTTGGAATGCTTAAGTCTAGGTGACCCCAATTCAAAGTTAATTGGGCACTTGAGTAACCACAAATGGAAATTCCTAGATCTTTAAATGAAGGAAGCGAGAGGTACCTCAGAACTGGAATTATATAAAAAACCATTGGACCAGAACAGATTGCAGCATCCAAAAACAAAGTTACCATCCAAAATGTCTACGCAGAAATTGCAGTAATTTGATTGATTTTTAAAAACATGCTGATATTCTAAGGCAGCAATTAGATAACTGTTACCCTGGCAGATTGATTAGGAATGCATACAAATGAGCCAAGTATTATACTAGAGAGACCTTTATTCAATTCAATTCAATTCATAATCTTTAATCGATTTTATAAATAATACCATAAAAGCCAGGTTATAAAAATTACATACAATTTCTCATTACCAAATTCATTCTATTTAAACACCCCCATCAAGAAGCGCACTAGAAAAAAAGAAATAAAAGGATTATTTAACAGCTGTAAAAACAGTAAGGCTGGCCTAACTTGTGTAAAAATTCGTCTTTAGGTCCAGGCTACTCATAAAACTAATTAAGAGGTTAAGACGTTTTTGCAAACCTTTGGCCGTATGGTATAGAATGACCTCCTACTATTACTGCATTCCTGCCGCATTTCTGCCTGCCTGCTTGCCGGTGACTCCTGGACGCTGTTGGGGCCTCGCTGGGGGGACTTCACATCCCGACCTTCACTGCGGGCGAATGCGCACAAAAACGCGACGCTGACTCAGGACGCACCCAGGCAAAGCCCGGGCCAAGGGCGGGCCCGTCCACCCCTGTCATAGCCCGGAGGAGGCTGGGCTGAGCCCATCCTCTAATATCCAGCACCCAACTCAAGGTACTGTGATTTAAACTTTTTATTGGCACAATGGTGAAGAGGAAGGGTCACACGGAGAAAGCGGGTGGAGGGGTAGTAGCTACGCTGGATTCATTTCTATCCAGAGCAGCGAGCGTACTCACCCACTAAATCGAACTCACCCAGAGGCGACTATCCCTAGGATACCTCCTATTCCCAATGAAGTTACCCATAGGGAGTGCTCCTGAGGAGGTCCTCCATACTCAGCCTCTACAACTAACAACATCCCCTAGTCCACCTTGTACTGGGGTGGAAATTCCGTCATTCTCACCGGCTGTTCCTGCCATACCTAGTAGGGGGCCTGAGCACACCCCTATCATTGACTCCTCCAACTACCCACCAGCTAAGCGACAAAGTGGTGGTGGAACTCTGAAGCCTATGGCCAAGTCAACAATTTCAAATCGAGCCCAGAAACCCAAGCGTGGAAATTCCAAGACACTCACAGAGTCCCCTGTCACCACCCAGTACAAACACCGTATTTCCATCTGCAACACTGGATGATGCGTTCTGGGCTGGAGTAAGTAAACTGATGTCCTTTCTGCTGGAGCCAATCCTAACCAAACTGACAACCATTGGAGAGTGGCCAGCTGGCCTGGAGGCACTAATTGCTTCACTCCACCGCCCGTCAGAGTGCCCGCTTATGGAGCGGGCATCTGTTATCGCGGACAAGAACTTACACCAGGTCCGCAGTCACCCGGATGTGATGGGGACAATTTCATCACGCCCTTCACTAACTTCTGCCACACTGCCGGTGGGACGCTTCCTACAGCTACTGCTCGCCATAATATATGTATGGAGGCCCAAACTTTACCACCACCAGGTAAAACAGGCACTGCACAGCAGGTTCCAGAGCCCCGGGGAGACATAGGTGGTGACTTACAGATAAACCAATGACAAGACAGCCCATGGGCGAGCGCTAATAAACAACCACAACAAGTGCAACAAATCCTACAACTTCTGCCTGCAGTTTCCCCCTAGTCTTGGTTTAAGCAAATGCCACCTCTGCGTGACAATCACCTTGAATCCACCTCACCCAGATCATACCCTTGTCCCTGGAACACTTTTATATGCAGGGACTAACACAGGCCTGGGGGCAGAGGCAAAAGACAAGGCCACCAATTGAGTTATGGGAGGAGCCACTGTTGCATCGTGGGGGTGGGGCTTCACAATAGATTGGCTGCCCTCTCGTATCTGGAGACCTATGACTGACTAATTGCAGTTATATATTCCCTTACTGAAAGCACCAACATCCCAGACAATATAGTCCCTACAAGACAGGGAAGCCTGCCGAGCCTCCAACCCCCAAGCTTGGATAACACTACTAAGATCAGACTAGCCTCCTGGAACATAGCAGGAATTACTTAAAAACTAGGAAATGACCAGTGGCATAAACTTTGACATCCCCTGGAGGTTATCTGCTTTCAAGAAACTTAGGCCACGGAGCCCGTTTTTGTTTCAGGATACCGGTCCTTCTACACAGCTGCAGTAGACTCAGTGTCAGGCAGAACGAAGGGGGGACTATTAACCTTAATATCTAACACCTTCCCCCTGCAAGTAAGGATGGTCGGATCCCAGAACAAACACTTTCATTTGCTTTTATTCGAAGGTATAGTTGACAGACCCTGGCTTCTAATTAACTTCTATAACAATGAAACTGGGAGCCGCATGAAGCTAGTGGTAGAGGAACTAATTAGGGAACTGGATAAAGCAAACTCCTCTACAAAAAATGGCCCTCCAAACATTATCTGGTTGGGGAATTTAACGCTCACCTCTGTAAGCACAAAGAGGCTATGATGTGCGGGCTCTCAGACCACAAGGGTAATCCCCTTCTTCATTTCACCCATAATGATTATTGTGACAGTCATAATAAACTCCTTTACATAAGAAACTTGAGAATAATATATAACACAAAAGAGGGAAATGTAGCGAAAAGATTTAGGAGGATCAATTACAGTTAGTGGGAAAGTTGCCCACATAGATACTACTTTCACCTGCTACAGTGACCACTCAATTCTACTTACCCACCTAAACATCCCCCATAAGCTGAATAAATAGCAACAGGTAGTTGGAAACATCACTTTAACCAGGAAAAACGGGTACCAACTGAACTGGGTGTGGGCGGTTGAGCAGAACCTGGCACATGTACTCATAGCACAAACAAGTGATGATATCTTACTATGTCTATCTGCGGAGTCTGCTCCAGCATTATTAGTTTCTCAGTTTAGAGCCTTGATAGATAAACTAAAAGACGCACTGACCCGCACCAAGCGTGCAAACGGTCCAATAGCTAGGAGCTGGTTTGACTCATCGTGCTAGTCAGCTAGAAGATACCTTGTTAACGCTTTAAAAATCTAGCCGAGAGATCAGGCTCAGATAAGCATGCTACATAGAAATTATAAGATCACTAGAAGGGAAAGAGAGAAGGACATTAGGGAGAAAGCCTGGGACGACCTTCAGCAGGCTACTACTTTGGGTAGTAGCAGTGAGTTCTGGAAAGTAGAAATGCACCCTATATTAAAGAGCCTAAAGACCCATCCCTGGACATACACGTAAGCGAGGATGCATGGGTGGGATATTTTGACGGTATATTTGGCTCTGATACCCCTCCCTCCTACCCGTTACCTAATGTATGGTATCCACCGCAAGGTACCTCAAAATTTTCACTCAGCAAAGTCATAGAAGGGCTGGAGGCCTGTTTTTCAGGGAAGGCTCTGGGGTCAGATGGGGTACTGATCGATCTCTTTCAAGACAACTACGATCTGTGGGCCCCCATATTAACCAATGTATTTAACAGCATAGTGTTAGAGGGCCCTCTGCCGTCCTGGAAGCACAGTATAATAGTACTGATCTACAAGAAAGGGGATAGGAGTAGTAGTAAGAACTACAGACCCATCTCCCTACTGTATACCACAGCCAAACTTATGGGCAGGATCTTACTAGCCAGACTGGAGAACTATGCCCAGGAACATAACATATTAATACAGGCCCAATATGGCTTCCAGAGGGGGAAGGGAACTGTTGACCAATGCCTCAATCTCTCACTTTGCATTGACAAATACACCAAAGTCAAAGGCGGGAAGATCTACATGGCCTTTATGGGCCTGTCAGTGGTCTTTGACTGTGTATTCCATCATAGGCTGTGATCTATGATGAAGGGAATGGGGATTGATCTACTAATACTTCATTTAATCTGCCAGCTATTTGCCAATGCCACTGCCTGTGTACGGTATGGTATTAACGGGGAATACACACGTTCATTCATGATCGAGAGAGGAGTCAGACAGGGTTGCATGCTTGCCCCGTTTCTTTTCTCCATCTATACAAACAGGGTGGAGACTGCCCTGACTGACTCCCCTCGGGACATCCCCACTTTTGAAAGCACTCCCCTCGCAATATTGGCATATGCAGATGATGCTGTCTTAATTACCAGGACGGGGTAGCCCTGCAAGGCCTGATTACAACGTATGTCTTATTTATGGCTTCACTAGACCTAAGGATGAATGAATCAAAATCCTTTATCATTATAGCAGGAGCAGCTAAAGGTTCAAAACCGCCTTATTTTCATTTGGGATCAAAGAAAATTGAGATTGTGGGATCCTTTCCATACCTGGTTGTTCTATTCGATACAAACCACTCTTGGGTAAACCTGGTGACTGCAAGAGCCCTAGGTATAGAAAGAAGTCTTCAAGCCATCAAGGGCTTTGCTAAGAAGCAGGGTGCAAGCCCCTTGGACCCCATCAAAAAGTTATACCTTGAAAAAACAAAGGCAGCGGCAACTTATGAAGCGGGAGTTTGGGGGATGGCCCAGATTGAGAAACTCCAAACATTAGAAGATAGCTTTTTTTAAAACAGGGTGTCACTCCCCAAGTCCTTCTCTAATTACATTTTACATAGCGATTTGGGGCTGCCTTATATGGCAGATTCAATCAGACTGGTGCCAATTTTGGTATGGTTTTCATTCTGGCATAGGACTACTGTTAACTTAACGCAGTGTATAATTGATGATTGCCTGAAACTGGAGCATTATAATAAGATTGTCTGGCTCAGAAATGTAGAGACTGAAGTGAGTGCAATTGGATGGGGCGAATTATTGAGGGAACCTGCATCCTGTAGAAGGGTCTCCAAACAGGAAATTACTGAGGCATTTATGCAGAGGGCTAATTTCACCCACAGAGAAAAGAATCGGTACCAAAAGGCGTCACTCGCATATGACCTTATCCCCCAAAGACCAGTGAAGGTTTTGCATATTTATCCAGCGTTACATCTAGGCAGCATAGATTCATTCTCCTGCGTTTTCGCATGAACCTCATTTCTCTGATGCTAGGTTTCCCAGAGAAGCAATTTAAATACGGAGCTTTGATTCCATGCCCATGTGATAATCAGTCGTCCCAGTCAGATGTTCATCTTGTATTGTTCTACAAATGTTATCATACAGACAAATAAGCTTTTATTCTTCCAATTTTAAAGTGTCATAATTTTACACAATGTAGGGTGGCAGTGTACTTTTTAAAGTCCCTCCCAGACCCACGTGTTTGTTTTTCTGTAGCCACTTTTCCGTGGGCTTGCATGAGAAAGAGAAAGACCCAAGGTAACCCGAGAAGTTAATCAAATAATTTGTGTAACCATGAACCACTAGAAACCCTTATTATGACTTGAAAATTGTATTTGATGCACAATATTGTCTGTATTTTATATAAAATGTGTCTGTAATGAATTTGTGGTTTTATGATCTCTAATAAGTGATCGAATAAAGATTTTAAAGTGAAGACGTCCTGCTATAGGAACGTCTACACCTGGAACAGCCAAAGCTTGCTCTATATGGTTGATATAAAAAATACATGAGAAAGGGGCTAAAATACAGTCTTGCCGGACCCCACGCTGCTATTTAAAGTGCTCAGTGTGTTCCCCATTAGGGCCAAACCTGACGCTAGCTGAAAGATTACTGTGCAAATCCCGCAAAAAATGTATTAAAACTGGGTCGACACCCATCTGTTCCATCAAGGACCAGAGCTTAGAGCGATTGACTCTATCGAAAGCAGAGCTAAGGTCCATGAAGGCCAGATGCTCTGCCCCCTTCTTGGCCTTAGTGTATTTACAGGCCAATAAATAAAGATTTAAAGTTTGCTCTATGGTGCTCCTGCCAGGGCGGAACCCATACTGGAGGTCAGATAAAAAGCCTCCCTCCTATGCCCAATCCTCGAGACGGTTTAATAAAATCCGGGTGACAATCTTCATCTCTGAATCTATGAAATAGATGGGCTTAAATCTTGTGGAGTCTGACCTCTTACCTTTTTTAAAAACAGGATCCCATAAATCTATACATGTTTTAAAGAGGTTTCCTGGTACCCCATCAGGCCCTGGCGCTTTATTCAATTGCAGCTGGGAAATGGCAGTTCTGACCTCTGATAAGCTGAAACATATAATGGGCAGTCCTAACAACTACTGACTCATCTAGGCTGTGGAAAGCCTTAAAGTGATCAACCCAGGCCTGAGGAGGAATAGTACAGGCCTGATTAGTGAGGTGATCTTTGCTGATAAAAGGCAAATTAATGACACTCCAAAAAGCAGAACTGTCGCGCAGCCGGCTGGCGATTAAAAGACCATTATTCAGACTAAAGAAAGAATTTCATTTACTTGTTAATGTGCCCCTCTGGGAAGGGGTATGTAGGCGAGACGGGCTGCAAATTTAGGTTTTGTTAGCATACATCTGCCCTTCGTACCAAGAAGTGGGGAGCCCCTCGGTTGAGCATTGTAAAAAAATGATTCGTAATGAGAATGAGATCAAGTAGTCCATTCTAGAAAAAATAATGATGTCTTTGAGGGGGGAGACATCACAAGGAAAAGAAAAGTGAGAAAACAATTTTTTATGTCTATCTTTATACTTGTAGATTAGGTCTGAACAATGGGGAAGAAAGCGATCACATTTTTGGGTAGATATGTAGTAATGTAACTGAAACCCGTTAATTTAGACTGTGGATCTATATATGGTTAGGATAACTTCTGTGCCTTTGAGGATACAGTTGAATATGCTGCTGAGACTGTTTGTATCTACCTCTGTACATACCTTTTATATCCCCTGTGGGGTAGAGTATGGATAACATAGGAGTTTTATTTTTTTAAACGTTACCTTTTAAAAAAAACATTTTTAGAACCTTGGTTTGGTAATGGAATGAGGGTTCATTCTTAGAGATAGATCACTTGTCCAACATGGCGACCATTGTTGTTTTCAATCCAATATGCCTGCTTTTTAGTTTGTTGTTGTTTTGCCTAGTTGTATAATCGTTTTTCAATATGATATGGAACTTTCATCTCTAAAAATGGCGACGTGTGTGCCACCATTAGAATACATGGGAGTCTGTTATCCTTGTATAAACATCAGTCTCTAATTTTTTTGTAATCTGCACCTTGTGGCACACCCAGTCGCCAATTATAAAGAAAAGAGATCAGAACTGGACTTCTCTGTGATTTGCAATTTCTTTATAATGTATGGTAGTGGGTACTTTATCCGTTATATGGTGATATATTTGTTTTTAATTTAAAGTGTTTTTTCTTCCAGCATAATCTTTTTAATATGGCAGTTGTTTCTAGGAGATTTGATTGATATACCTGCCTATGCAGGCGCATTTCCACTATGAAATTGAGGACGTTCCTAGTTACAGAGAGGGCCCTGTTGCAGTTTTCATAAAGAGGGCAGAACAGTTCAGGTAGCCCTGTTACTACTTAGGTGCCGATTGCGATCCGGTAAAACCCGGGTACGAACCGTCGGACAGAGCGTTTTCCCCGTCCGACTCGTACCCGGGAAAAACACCTTACAAACCCGCAAGTACGATTCGTACAGAAACACAATTTCCGTACGAATCGTAAAAAACACCGACCGGCTAAAATATACCCACAATTCGGATCCGGGACTCTGCGTACGCGACATTCGCACGGAGTCAGGCAGCGTTTTACGGATCAGCAAGTACGATTCGTACCCACAGCACTTCGCACGGCAATATTTTTACAGGACCCAAAAAGTGCCGAAAAAGCTAAGTACGCCGCGATGCACGACGAAAAGGGGGCCCGGTACGCACCGTACCCCCAACCCTACACCTCCGCACCGTACCCCCAGCCCCCCCATGTATGCACCCTACCCCAGCACCCATACGTGTACGCGCCGTACCCCACCTCCGTACCACAGCCCCGTACCTGTACGCACTGTACCCCCACCCCCCGCATGTACGGTGCGTACCACCTGCATGTACGGTACGTACCCCCTGTATGTATGGTGTGTACCCCCACCCCCGCATGTATGGTGCGTACCACCTGCATGTACGGTACGTACCCCCGTATGTATGGTGTGTACCCCCACCCCCGTATGTACGGTGCGTACCTCCACCCCTGCATGTACGGTGCGTACCCCCCGCATGTACGGTGCGTACCCCCCGCATGTACGGTGCGTACCCCCACCCCCACATGTACGGTGCGTACCCCCACCCCTGTATGTACAGTGCGTACCCCCACCCCCGTATGTACGTTGCGTACCCCCACCCCCGTATGTACGGTGCGTACCCCCACCCCCGCATGTACGGTGCATACCCCCCGCATGTACGGTGCGTGCCCCCTGCATGTACGGTGCGTACCCCCACCCCCGCATGTACGGTGCGTACCCCCACCCCATATGTACGGTGCGTACCCCCACCCCCGTATGTACGGTGCGTACCCCCACCCCCATATGTACGGTGCGTACCCCCACACCCGCATGTACGGTGCGTACCCCCCGCATGTACGGTGCGTACCCCCACCCCCGTATGTACGGTGCGTACCCCCCGCATGTATGGTGCGTACCCCCACCCCCGCATGTACGGTGCGTACCCCCACCCCCATATGTACGGTGCGTACCCCCACCCCCGTATGTATGGTGCGTACCCCCACCCCCGTATGTACGGTGCGTACCCCCATAGGTACGGTGCGTATATGCACCGTACATACGGGGGTGGGGGTACGCACCGTACATGCAGGGGGTACGCACTGTACATGCGGGGGTACGCACCGTACATGCGGGGGTGGGGGTACGCACCGTACATGTGGGGGTATGCACCGTACATGCGGGGGTGGGGGTACGCACCGTACATATGGGGGTGGGGGTACGCACCGTACATGCGGGGGGTACGCACCGTACATGCGGGGGGTATGCACCGTACATGCGGGGGGTACACACCGTACATACGGGGGTGGGGGTACGCACCGTACATACGGGGGTGGGGGTATGCACCGTACATACGGGGGTGGGGGTACGGTGCATACATGTATGGGTGCTGGGGTACGGTGCGTACATGGGGGGCTGGGGGTACGGTGCGAATGTACACGGGAGGGGTGGGGAGCTGGGGGGGGCCGTGCGACTCGTACCCCTCACCCAGGTGTGCCCGGGTAGGTGTGGTACACAGTTCGCTCCGTACGGGACGTTTTACATGCGGTTGTATTTTCGGACGAACGGTACGGACCGTACTTGTGCGCTCGGACTTCAGTTTTACGATTCGTACGTGAAACTGTCCGGGGACGTGTCATACACTTTTCCCAACGAGATTCGGACGTAAACACTTTCCGACGCACTCTCGTAGACTTTTCCCGACGCTATTCGTAGATATTTTTCACGTACGAATCGTACTTGCCAGTTTGTACGGTACTTGTACGACTCGTACGTAAAAAAATACGGATACGAGTCGTACGGTAATTTTTTTTAACGGATCAGAATCGGCACCCTAGTGTCTAGAGCATATATAATGAGTATTTTAGCTTTTGTGGGTCTTTTCTCATGAACTTGCAGCATCAAGGATGGTTAATTCAAATGGCTGAGGTGAGAAGTGATTCAAATATTGACTCTGAGAGAAGCTTTAAAGGGTTTTATGTCTATTTTATGGTGGCTTTTTGATCTATCGTTATATTATTCATATAGGGACTATTCTAAAAAGTATCTAACTCGTGACTTGACAACCGTTGGAATAATTTCCATTTTTAACTTATATGTTTTAAGTGACCTTCACGTAAAAGGTAATACATGATTTAGGGCCTGATTTAGAGCTTGGCTGTCTTACCGCCATTCTGCAGCGGCGGTACTAAGTACTCCACCAAGTTTTGCCTGCTGTATTTAGATGCATGCCGGCTGACTCGCTGTCCCTGTCGACAGAGTGTTTCCTGCCACAGTAGCAGCTCACTGCTACTGATGCGGTGGACTCCAATGCTGGTGGATAGTACTCCGTCTCCATCAGTGCAGCGAGTTCCCACTGAGCAGATTTAGAATTCACAGTTGGGCTGGCGATCTCCTAGCGGCAGTTCCCTCACGGTGGGAGTCCATCACGGTACGCACTCAACAATGCACCATCCCTATAGCCATTGGATGGATGCGAGTATGACACACTTGCTGTCCACTGGCCATATGGAAACGCCTGCATACCACACTATAAAACACTACAAACTAACTGGCACATGCATCAAGCCAAAATCCAGTCGGTAAAATACCGAATCGCTAAAGTCACCCGTTCGCGAGTAAAATAAACCGAATCCCAATGCATCAACCCAAAACGTGAGCAAATAACTTATCGCTAAATGAAATCCGGTAAAATGCCGAATCGCAAATAACCAACATGCAAAAATACCGAATCCCTAAATACCGAATTAGCAATCACCGAAATCACTAATAGCTCCCGGCAAGTGCCAATGGCTAATAACGAATCGCAACCCAATGCAACAACAGTCGCAAATACCGAAAATCCCAAAAATCGCTATTTAGCATGAGCTAAATAAGGGGAATCAGAACCTGGAGGTAAAGTTAAAAAAAAAGTCATGTGAATAAAAAAAAAAATTTAAACATGTGCAACTGATTGTGTTAATCACCAAACCCTTAAATGTGGCCATGTGTTGGCTACCACAAAATGGCAGCCCTCTACGTGCTTGCAAGGAGGATGCGTATCAATGCGGCAGGACAGCGCAGGAGAAGGGTCCAGGAGAGAGTTTTCAGACTGCGCATCACCTTGCTCGGGCAGAATGAGGACGAGGTGTACGAGAAGTATCGACTGAATCGTGCCATGATCATGCGCCTCATTGCAGACCTGGAACCATTACTGCAGCACCAGACACACCGGACCAATGCAATCCCTGCGCACGTCCAGGTCCTATGCAGCCTGCACCTACTGGCCTCAGGAAGTTTCCAGGGGGTAATTGCGGTAGCCGGAGGCGTCTCGCAAAGCGCACTCTCACGCTTCTTCAAGAAATTCCTAGATGCCATGCTGACAATGCTACTCACCCACATCAGCTTCCCCACAACCCCACAGCAGTTGGACCGCAATAAACAGGCATTCTACCAGGTGGCACAATTCCCCCATGTAATTGGATGCATCGACTGTACGCATATCCCCATATGTCCACCCGCAGCAAATGAGTACATATTCCGTAACCGCAAGTCATACCACTCAATCAACGTGCAGGTTGTGTGCGATGCCAATCACATCATAACGGACCTAGTGGCACAATTTCCGGGGAGCACACACGACTCCTACATATTCCGCCACAGTAGAATCCACAGGCGTCTACTCAACGGAGAATTTGGAGTGCGACTCCTGCTTGGTACGTACAAATTCCGCTTCCCCACATGAACACCACACATGTATGAACATCACCATTGCTAAGTCTTTGCTTCTATCTTCTAGGTGACAGTGCTTACGCCCTGCGTGAATATATACTCACCCCATACATCAATCCAGCAACCCCACAGGAACAACGCTACAACGCAGCACACATAAGCACTAGGAATGTCATAGAGAGGACATTTGGGATTCTGAAGAGTCGCTTTAGAATCCTACATAAGACTGGCGGCGCCTTGCTCTACAAACCTGAAACCTGCTGCAGGATTATTGCTGTATGTGCAATGCTGCACAACATCGCGACCAGAAGGGGGATACCCATAGAGGTGGACAGGAATGACGACCACCGGGATGACCAACCACCCGCCCAACACCGACAGGCACACGTCCCTAACACAGCAGAGGGCCATAGGAGGCGGACATACATCATGCAACATCATTTCTGAATCAGAATGCCAGAATTCAAATAGATAATATCACAGCCAGTCTGAACAGACTGGCTGTGATATTACCTTTTTGAATTCTGGCGTTTGGAATAAAACAAAGAAATTATCATAACTACGGACTGCTGGATTTACTTTGGAATGGACATTTACTCAGGATAAGATTATGTTTGTATTGCTATTCGGTTATTCCATCTCCAAACCTTAGAACGTTGGGTGGCCGTTCAACTTATCCTTGGAGCAAACTTTGGAATTTTAATTCTACTACATTGCACTGACAGCGCAGAGTTAACCCTACCACTTTTAGACTGTTGTATTACATATAAAACACACTTCATTTCAGACCATGATCCTTTGCATTCCACTGGACCACAACATTTTCTAGTAGAACGTTTGCCAGTTAAGTGAGGTTATTTTGTTTTTTCCCCTGTTTCTTGTCCCTTAATCTTCTTTCATTTATTTCCTTGTGGTCAGTTCATTTGATTTCATCATATTTCTTTGCACAATGACACGGCCCAAAAATCTCTGTTTTACTGAGGGAGAATTGTCAATGATGGTGGATGAAATCATAAAAGTAGACTAACAATTGTTTGGAGCCCAAGTCTAAAATACACTCCTATCTCTGAAAAAGCAAATACCGCCCAGGATAGTCAACAGAGCGAATGCTGTAGCAAACAACCTATGCACACAGGAGGACATTAGGAAGAGATGGAACGATCTGCAGGGGAGAGTGTATTCCCTGGCCAACCATGCATCACCTGGAGGCCCAGAGGACTGGTGGTGCTTCTCCCAGGCCCCCTTACAACTTGTGCCCTGAGAGGAGAAGATCTTGCAGTTCCTTCACAGGAATACCTGGTGAAGAGGAGTCTGGTAAGTTACACTTTAAAAAGTCTCACTAAATCTCAATGTCCTGTTTGTTCTTAACTCAACTGTTGCCAATGTTTTCAGCACATATCTTCCTAACATAGAAACCTCAAACTATAAGTAGCAGATAATTTGACTTGTTTGTGTGAATGTACTGTGTTGCATCTAAGATTACAGGTGTTAATCCCCATTGCATGTCCCATGATGGTATGATGCCTGTAAGTGTTAGAACACCAACTAACCCATTACCCATATGTCTGTCATGTTGTAAGAGTCTGCCTCATTTCACCTGCATATTTTCCACAGGTATGTTCCACAAACATTTTGCAAGTGTTGGGAAGTTGTCTTCGAAATGACTACAACCATGATGCCATGCTTCTGTTTTGTCAAAAGAATAGCGCTATGTCATATTGCTCATTCTCTTTTGTTTAACAGATTTCCACATATAATAAAGTGTCATATAGTGATCAATCCCTACTCAATGCTCGCTTCTGAAAATGGTTTGTGTTGTTTTCTGAATGTTCCTGTTCTTCTCAACCACTTGAATTGATTTCATGAGTTTCACCAAACTATGTTGACCCAACAATTGTAAGGTGTGAAAATGACTATGCTGACTATAAGTGGTAATTGCAAACATTGACTCTGCACTTTTCACATGATAACTAATGCCAACATCCATCCAAGTTATGTAAATGTCCGTTTTGAAGTCAGCGAGGCCTTGGAATTGTCAATTACACAGTTCACCTATCCACTGTGTAGGGGTGAATGGTTGGGAAACATTAGGTATACTCCCTAATCATTTCATAAACATTTCAGGACATCTAATTACCTGCTTATTTGAAGTTGTACTGTTTGAAATTGCAAAACGTTAGGGTAATATGTTCAATACCACTGAAAGCCATAATCATAATAATCTCTACCTTTTTTCTTCTAGGTATCTACATTGTTTGTCTCAAAAGATTTGAATGTATAATGCACACTTTTACTAACAGAAATGTTCTCAGTTTCTCAATAGGTCCAACTGCCAGGGCACTTGGCCAGGGATCTGTCACTGAGGAGACCTCCACTCCAGCCCGGGATCAAGCCTTCAGCGAGGACAAAACTCCTAGTAATCTGGATCACAATGAAGATCATGGTCCCTCCGGTCAGCATGGGCAGACAGCTCCATTGAGTCTCACGTGGCTCACACTGACACCTCACACCCCACCTATAACACCTCAGCTAACTGAAACCTCCACTTCTTGTATTTCTATCACTGTAACAACGATCGTGTGCCCCCAGTCCTGGGTAATGTTGAGACCACAGCACCACCAGCTCCAGCTCACCCAGGACCCAGTCGGATGCGGCATACTGGGCCAAGGGCACAGGGTAGTGGGGTTAGGGGCTGTGGGAGGGATTGTGTGGGCCAGCATAGTGCGGCCACTGGGGTCGCTTTCTTCCAGACCACAGTCGGTCAAGTCTTGGGAGCCTATCATCAGTCCCAAGACACCATGGGCCAGGTACTCACTGGGTTCTAGGAGATGAAGCAGCTGCAGAGTGAGCTCAGTTATCAGATGGAGGCTCACAACTCCAATATGGGCTCCCTGACTGGGGTGTTGCAGGACATTTACACCCATATGTGCAGGGTTTTCCCAGGCACCATCTCACACTTCATGTGGTTCTACAACATCTGGCCCATCTACATCTGCCACAGCCACAGGAAGGGAGAGACCCTGCCACTGGAAGAACACTTGCAGCCACTCCAGGGCCTGCCACTGTGGATCCCTCCCTCAATCACAGGAGGCGATCTCTACCCAGATTATCAGATGGTGGGAATGGCAAGACCATTGCCACCACCAGCAACAAAGTCCACCCTAATTTCCTACAGTGTTTGACTACCATTCACTCTGTGAACTATTTCTGGACACATTTACCTTTCGGATGCCAGTCGTATTTTGGACATTGGACTTCAAACAGTTTTGGCTCTTCAACTATGGTTTCGTTCACCATGACTGCTTCACTCTTTTATTTTTTTTTATTTTTTTACCCTGTTAACTTTCTTCACGTTTAGTTCAACAAATACACAACTCAAAAACTCATAGACTAGTGTTGATCTCAACTCTTATCAATGCATTGTCTTCCTTCCATCATCATTTTACAGTGACAAAAATCAAATGATTGTCTAAACATAGATATTTTGAAAGTAGGTAATATTTTTCTCAAGATCCCAACCATGATTCCCCAAAAAATATACCATTACATCATCAACTACAATGTCTATTCCATTTGACCAATAATTGTCTGTCTACATTTTCACTAACATAACAAACCATGCATAACACTAATACTCAGTGCCAGTTTTCACATTTCCAGTTCCAGACCTTGCCAACACATAAGAAGGGTATAAATGCAAAACAATCAGATTGAATAGGCAAATTATCATTGAGTCATGTCATCAGCTGGAACCGGATCTTCTGGCTCAAATAAGGAATCCCACATCAGTAATGCCAATAGACAAACAGGGCAGTACTACATTTTGTAGATACAGGATCATTCCAATCCACTGTTCCTGTATCAGGTGGAATGTCACAACCAAGTTTCACTGGTGTGCCAGAAGAAGTATGTTCAACAATGTTGAGACACATCAACAGTTAAATACACTTTACACACAATGTAAAAGGAGGTTAGCATTATTTGGCTTCATTACCACCTGTGGTTTGAGCTAATGATGGCACACATATATGCTTTGTGTCAACGCACGACAGAGAACAAGTCCAATGTAATCATCGAATCGTCCATTCAATCACAGTGCAAGTTGCCTTGTTACCAATGTGTAGACCCAATGTCTGTGTCTGTCTTTCCCAGGATCAACCCATGTTCCCTTTGTACTTCGAAACAGCAACATCTACCTGAAAATGTCACAACTCTGAAATGTCCAAATGAAAATGACATGGTGATGGAACTTAAAACAGATCAAAGCAAAAGGATTTACATTCAAACATAATATAATAGACACATTACAAAGACAACATTTGTAGGACACAGTTTTACAAAATATTCAGAGATAAACAATGTAACTGTACACAGTAGTCAATGTGTCAAAAGTTTTGATCAAGAAACACATTTGGCCTGAATTTTCCTGAACTTGCCCTTCCTAACAAATTACACCACATTCTTCTCTCATCATCACATCAATAGTTGGTGTAACGGTGAAAGTGATAACATGTAAAGATATACTCACACTCATGAGAAGAAGTTTTCAATGGCATCTGATTGTACCTCAGCTCCTTCCTCTTCACCGCTATCATCTTCATTTGGCATTTCAGGATCCTCAACCGGTTGCTTTTCATGATCTCTATCCTCTGTGATGGAAGGGATGTTCCTTCATAGGGCGATGTTGTGGAGCATGCAGTAGGCCACAGTGGCAAATCTTATCGGGTGAATAGAGGAGGGCCCTACAAGTTTTGTCCAGACAGTGAAGTCGGGCGTTAAGGAGGCCAAAAGTCCGCTGCACTGGCTCCATCATCCTGATTGAAGTGAACTTCCCCTGGCATTGTTGGATTCCTCAGCTGCGGCAACAGAGTTGGTTGGTATAAACTGTGTCTCCTAGAAGGAAGACAAAAAAAGTGGCAAATAATGTAACACAATTTCAGATTTTTCAACTAGAAATTCCCCAAACAATAATATGAAAGATTGTAGTGACGGCAAGCCAGGTCCTCTCAGGTCCAAGTGGTGACATTTACAGGGGTATGGAGCTGTACTGTAGTATAAATTAATCATGGGCAGTGCTGGGGAAATGCATTGTGGTGTACAAATCAGTTAAGCAGACAACTTGCGCGTTGATTGAATGGAAGTGTTTCTGATTTCAGTAGACCTGTTCTCTACCATGTGGTGGCACTAAGACAACATGTGTGGCATCAGTTGTTCCAACCACACGTGGTAGTTGACCCAAATTGTGAAAAAGTCCCCCTTCGCATTGGCTAAATCCTGCTGCTGTGGGTACTTGATGATGCTGTTGATCTGTCTCATCATTGAAAACCTAACTTCTTGTAGCACACCTCTCAAAGATGGTTGTGACATTCTACCAGATACTGCAATTGTGTTTTGGAAAGATCCTGTAGCCACAAAATTAAGTACTGCCATGAGTTTGACAATTGGTGTAATGGAGGTGGGATTTATGTTGTGAGACGGAAGATCTTGCTCCAGCTGATGACATAAATCCAGTATAGTTTGCCTATTCTATCTGAACTTCTTGATTATATCCCTTTCTTCCGTAGTGGCAAGGTCTGGAAATGGGCAGTACACCTGAGACTGTCGTCTCCTCACTCTCCCAGGGTTCATATGTCTGCATTCAGAAGAACATTTGAACAATTTTGACCTTTTCCACAGCAATATATTTATTAATTAATACTAAAGTCATGAGGTTCTACAAAATATACCTGGTTTTACTAGATATTTAAATCAAACATTTGCTTTTTGACCTTTATTCTTCACAAATGACATTTATAGCCTAAAGGAATTTAAAACAAGAAACAAATGTGTAAATAATAAATTTCAAATGTATTAATTCCTCCATAAATATCATCAGCTGAGGTACAAACAACAAAGCACAAAGATCGCATTTCAGCACAGCAATGCACTACACATAAATGTGTATTTTTTGTTTTAATTTTGTCCATCGAAGTTTGAATATGTAAACAAACTAGCCCCCATTTTGAGTGTTGGTGATGCACTTTACAGTCAAAAAACACTATTTTGAACTTCTAAAATGATGGTTGCCTGAACTTTCCAATAGGACATTTGGAATCAGACAGGAATGGGGTAAGTTGCCTGCGTAGTGGGCGATAAACTCCATGATGAACACAGCCATAGGCTTATGTTGGCGAAGTAATGTACGAAGGCCAATGTCTGTGTCCGTCTCCTCTGACGATTGCTTACATTACGTACATGTACACAGCTATTGGAAAAAGAGCTAATTGCCCTTTCATCACTGCAGCCATCAAGACCTCCTCCACATTTGCTGCTGTGACTGACCTCTGGGAGCAACGATGGGAGGTCAAAAAAGTGAGATGGCCCATGCATTCTCACCAGCGGAGCTGGAGTTGCTAGCACACGAGGTTCTCTCCCTCTATAGCCAGCTCTCTGGCTCAGCAAAGGAACAGGTACATGTCTAAGATGTATATGTGTATCTGTCTGGCTGCAATGCACCTTTGAGCTCCTAAGTGAAGTGTAGTTAAAGATGTGAAGTGTCTAATATTTTGGTCCTTACACAGGACAATGATGTTTGGGATTTGTAACCACTTTGCAATGTTAAAAAAAAAACAACCATAATAACTGCTGTGTATTTAAATCTCTAGATCCTATTTGGTGTGTATGTAGAGATATATGTATGTATATGTTTGATTTACATGTGATACTTTGAAAACTCAGATCTTGGAAATTAAAAAAACAATATATACTCTTTACAACTGTACATAAATATGTATTCTGTACAAACCAAATGAAAAATATTTTAGCTGTGTGTATCATCTCACAAATCACTCAGCTTAGATCAGGGCTCTTCAAACTGTTGTTTGGGAGCTACCAGTAGTTACCAGTCCCCTTCAGAGTAGCACACAGCCTTGAGGTCACTTATTTGATGGGCACAAGGTAATTCTTTCAAGTAAATGTTAAGGGAAGGCTGTGTTCATGTGACATCATGACCATCAGGCTGCAGACAGCAGGGCCTAACAATGAGCAGTGCTCAGTCAGAATCATGGGCCAGACTAAAGCTGAGTCGAAAGGACATATAACTAAAGCACTGAGGTATATCTGTCATATATATAACCAGAATGGGGTACTTGTTCCTATGTGATAAAGAGATGAATAAAGTTTGGTGTCATGCTTCATCATCGGGCTTTTAGCTCCTTGTGGGGCCGGCGCTGCAGTGCCCCACAAGCCCCGCGAAAGGCCTCTCTATCTTTTTATATATATATGAGCCGTGATGATCCGTGCTGGTGTGTGAAGCTAGTGAGTGGTTGTGCAAATGGTTTAAAACGACCTATATGATATCCAATTAAATGTTTATTTAGGGGACCCTTTGGTAGGGTTAAAAACAATAAATATATGCACAGTCGGCGCTAAGTTATAGAGCACGTCTATCTGATATGTGTTGTGCAAAAACTGTTTAGGTTTTATAGGTCAGGTCGGCATGTTTCACGCTCTGTTGGTCCAGGAAGGATCCATAGAGTTTCTTCTTGACCAGGTGTAAATAAATACCCTACCATTGATCAGAGCGGGTGTCAGAGTACAGTTCTGTGTAACATTCAGTTGTGGTGAAGCATGAGGTCAAAAAAGTACCTGGATTTTGCTCACCCTATCATGCTACTATAATCCACCCTAAAGGGTGAGAGAGGAGAGAAGATAGAGAAAAAAAGAAAAAAGAAAAAAGAGAAACACACAACAATTTATTCTGTTAAAGCAGATTAATGCAGTCAGCAGGGCCAGGAGAACCTGGTTACAACATGTTGTCGCATCATGCAGTGTCATGCTATATTCTCGGAGAATGACGTATTGCTCTGCTATCGGCGAGTGCCATCTGTACTAATGTATCTTTGTGACATCACCATGTTTATATAAAAGAGAAGTGATGTAAAACATAGAAGGGAGAGATACATAACTTCTTGAGCCAACTCTTTATTTAATTTTACTCTCATTTAAAATTGTGTCATGTCCATACTTCAGGCCCCATACTGCCAGTAGACAGTATTCATGTTCCCTAAAACTTTATGTTTAGCCTCAGTAGTTCACAATGTTTTGCACTGATCAGAAGTAGGTCAAAACTGATTATGTACAACCCTCCTGGGCTAGATGATGTCACAAGCCTGGATTAGTGAATTTAGCCCAAGACATGGGATGAGTGTAGTCAACAGGTCACTACAAAAGTGTGCATTAAGATATTTGCTTTGGTCAGCATGTGAAAATACACATGTTGTATGGTAATGTACGAGTCATGCTTGTGATAGATGTAGAAAAATTGTGTTAAAATACAAACCAACAAAAAGTCACAAAACCATTGTTTTTTTCTTTCATTTCTTGTTACAATTTGAAAGACATTGCCAAGACGGTGCAGACCCTGGAGGCCTACAAGTGGTGCAGCTTCCATTTCCACAAGAGGTGGGAGGACCTACAACCCTGAACCAGGCAGTCAGCTGAAGTCCAGCTCAGGTAGTCCTACCAACATGGGAGAAACCGTGCGCTGCACCCTGACCGCCCCCCCCCCCCTTCCCACCAAAGGCCTGCATTCTTGCAGTGGCCTATCCGGAACTCGATGGGCAGTTGAGGGTTCAACAGCAGCAACAAGGGAGCAAGTCCTTATCAGAATTTCACAAGTTATCAGAGTAATGTTTTGTTTGGCGAAATGAGCTAAGGAACGATGATGGATTCAACCCAGATCTGTGACTGGGGGTGAGTGTCTGAAAAGTTTAAGCATCTGTCCATCATCTCTTTGTGTTTGCTTTGTTTGCCCTCAGTTGGTAGGGTATGCCCAGACTTGGGCCCCATGCTCACTTTGCCACTGGATTCAAGCTAGCCTTACTGATGATGGGTGCTACCCTGATACCGGTCCCAGGATCCTTGTTTCCGTTCCAGGAAGGACCTGGCTTGATAGTTTGGGCTGGATTGTTCCCATGAGGCACAGGGTCAAGACTGATTTGCATATAGCTGGGTCAAAACTGGGGTGGTGAAGTGAGCTAAAGAGCTATGATGGATTCAACCCAGATCTGTGTGGGGGTGAGTGTCTGAAACGTTTCAGTGCTCCGTCCATCATTTCCTTGTGTTTGCTTTGTTTGCTCTTAGTTGACAGGGTATGCCCAAATGAGGGTCCTTTGCTCACTTTGCCACTGAATTCATGCTAGCCTGGCTGATGAGGGGTAGTACCCCGATACCAGTCCCAGGATGCTTGTTTCTGGTCCAGGGAAGACCTGGCTTAGCAGTTTGGGCTGGATTGTTCCCATGAGTCCCATTGTCAAGACTGATTTGCATATAGCTGGGTCTGAACTGGGATGATTAAGTGAGCTAAAGAACGATGATGGATCCATCCAAGACTTGTGACTGGGAGTGAGTGTCTGAAACGTTTCAGCGCTCCGTCCATCATCTCCTTATGTTTGCAATGTTTTGCGAAAGCCAGGTTTTGTGCCATCAACATTAAGGGTTACCCATGTCCAATGCACAAGAAGAGTTGTTGAAGGTGTAGGTTTTGCACAGTGTGTATGCTGATGCGCTTTGTCTATTAATTTGTTGGAAAGGATCCCACTTGATTTCTGTTCACAACCAAAGGACTGTTCTAAGCAGACACATGGCTGCCTAAACTCCACATATACATCAGGTTGTTTGATGTCATGAGGGAAAGTTGTGCCAAACAGGCCATTAGCCTTTGTTGTGTCAGGTGTGATGCTCCTTCACTGTTGTGGATGATGTAATGGTAGACCAATTACATGCAACATTGCATACTATACAGTGATGATACAGTGGATGATCCCAATTTCACATTGTACTAATTAGAGATATTTTGAAGTCTAATGTGAAAAAGTAGTTGCTCTGTACTAAAGTGGATTAGAAATGCATCAAGCAAATGTTTTTAATTATGCTATTGGAGTTATTTGTCAATTCACAATGACAATATGTCTTCATGTCTTCAACAGCATAGGTAAATACATATTGCATGTTACATTTATAAGCTACTTCAGTACTGAAAGCATATAATATCTCGTACATTTCTACGGTGCTTGAGTTACTTTAGGTAAGTGTTACCATTTTGAAATGGCCAAACAGAGGACACAGCATTTCAGGTTCTACAAATATTGTTATAACGTTGCAGTATTGTTGACACACATTGATTCTTATTTTATTTTTCGTGTATGTCATTAATATTGATGCAGATTTTTAGACCTTGTACACACAGTGTCCAAATGTATATTTGGTGTGTATATCCTAATTGGTGACATAAGTTCACTATTCCAGAGAATAAATGCCTGCCATTCCGAGGTGTTCAACAGTTCCGTTAGAAAAAAAAAGATTATGGTTAAGAGACAAGATAATATTTGATGTAGGAGCATTAATGGAGAATTACAGAACTGTGAGCAAATGGTGTCTGAAGAAATTCCCTACATGCATGAGATGATGATGTAAAGAACCAACATTTTTTAGCCTTGTAGCAGGTGCAATATCAAAACTAGGAAAATGTTTTTTGATCAAAGTTGTTGATCTGTTCTATTCACACAGCTACAATAAAACTATTGTATATGTCTTTTCAGCATCATCCAGAGCAGGCAAAGGAGACATTGGCCACAAATGTGGGGTAGCAGCTGGACATTGGTGTATCACCTGGTGAGACCACCGAGGGACACAGAGGCACGGAGGGTGAGGGGAAATGGCATGGAGGAGTCCAGCTCAACATCTTCTTCTGAAGCCTCCCCAAGTGACCAATCCCTAGTGGTGACAGACCCTACTGCTCCTATTACACCTGCATTCTTGTCCGCCACCCAGAATACCATCTCCACCCTCCCTCTTGCTCCCCCCTAGTTGGCCAAACTCATCCCCCTAAAAGGGGTGGAGTCTCTTTCCCTCCAGCCACCTCACCCCTTTCCCTGTCTCCAAAGCTGTGCTGAGTGAGGACACTATTGACCTCCTTCCTCCGCAGCATCGCTGTAGGCTAGACTGCACTCCTGAATGCCATCCAGGGGCTTAGTTGCCATATGCATGAAATGGCAGCTTATCTGGAAGGCATTCATAGTGGTATGTCCGTCCTACAATGGTCTTTTCAAGGTCTGGCCTCCTCACTGACCTCAGTCTTTCAACCATCCCAACCTTGTGCCCCACCTCCTGCCCCTTGCTCATCCCAATTCCTTATTTCCAACTCTGTCCCAAGCACACTTGCACCTTTGCACACACTCAATCCAATACACACAGGTAGCACACACACACATAAACACAGAGACCAAAAAACACAGACACACAACCATACAGATGCTTCAGCCACCACCGCTCCCACATGCACCACCCCCACCATTGCCACACCCACAGATGCCTCCGCCTCCACCACACCCACATGCACAACCCCTGCCACATTCACAAACACCACTTCACCCACATGCACCACCACCAGTACAACCACAGACACCACATCCACTACCGTACCAACATGCACTGCCCTACCACTAGCCCCAGCACAGCCACCACCATACACCCATGCACCACCCCCATAATCAGCTTACCCGCAGACACTGCAGTCATCACCACACACACATGCACCACTAGCACACCCAGCACCTCCACAGACACTGTAGCCACCACCACAACCACATGTACCACATCAACCACACCCAGCACCTCCACAGCACACCCATCCACACACACACACATTAGAATTCACACCCACAAAACTCAAATGCACACACTCATCCAAACAAGAGACATGTATGACTCAACTCACACCCAAACATGCACAGCATACACCAGACCCACAATCACCTGCACCCTCAACAGACACATGCACATCAGACACTGCCTCTCCCTCTACCTCCCAAACCCTACTTCCTGCCAAGCACCCACCTACTTTACCATCAAACATTTCCTTTTTACCCTTGCAAACCCCAACCCACCCCTTCCAAACGCCAATCTACCCCTTCCACACCCCAACCCACCCCTTCCACATCCCAACCCACCTCTTCCACATCCCAACCCACTCCTGCCAAACGCAAGAGCATCCCTCCCAAACCCAAGGACACCCCTTCCAAAACCACTACCCTCCTCCCAAACCCAAGGGCACCCCTCCCAAATTCCTGCTCTGCCCACTAGATGCCCATTCCTGAGGTTTCCAATAGCAGTATCTTTGGAGGCATGGTTTATGCCACTGCATAACAGGTCAGAATGTTTCACTTTATGGACTCCCATTTGGCTTGATTATTATTTTGAGAGCCAGCATTATCTCATTTTGTCTAATAAATCCATACTTCTGATTTCACCAAATTTGTCTTGGCATTATTTTTCCTTAGCAATTGTTTGATTTCTAGCAATTATTCTGAGTAAATTGTAAAGTACTTATTTTCCTTTACCATGATGGCAGGTAATACAATGAATTTCTTTAATGTCTTCTTTAAGTGCATAAATTGGTTAACATAGTATGTGATGGTCATTTGAGTTTAGGTGCAAGCATTCACCATAGTATTGGCTGATTTCACCTAATTGATGTTGCAATTTGTATTTGGATGTGCTCCTACAGGTGTGTTTGTTTCACCTTGGTTACCGACCAGTGTGAAATATTTTGACTATTGAAATTGGATACAGTACAGGACTGCACTAGAGAAGGAGAAATTTCACATGGATGTATATGTTGCATACTTCAAATTTGTAACTGACATTGATTTACAGTTAATTTCAAGGTAAAATTTCACCTTGTCTAGTGCTATTTCTACATTATGTTACATTGTACTTATCCCTATGGTGTGTGCTGCATGTGTTTTTAAGGTGGGAATTTTAGAATTTTTTGTAATCAGACCTGTATGGTGACTTTTGCGTTTTATTTGGATATCTTTTTTTGTGCAAGTGTCCTTTTTTAAGGCAGCTTGCACCAGATTTATACCTACAATGTGATCATAAAAATGTGTTTTTTTAAATGTCTTGAACGCCAATATTACAGACATATGCATTGCACATTGGTATGCTATTGCTTGTAGGAGAGATTTATAAATGCACAAATCTTGTGTGCATGTTAACAGACAAGTCAATAGGTAACAGGTAGAAGTGGAGCTTACCATCGATTGCGTCAACGACAGTGCAGGTTTTGTTCATCCTCATGAAGCTGCAGCTGAGCAGGACTTGGAAGATCGGATTCATGGCGTAACAGAAAGGGTGTAAATGAGAAAAGGCAAGTTTCTACCCTATATCTTTTTCATTTGACCACCTCAAGTGTGGAGGTTTTACCACCACATTCACTTCGTTGCGAAGGCTCCTCATGATTGGGCTGGCGAGGAAACTGGTGGTCGTCCGTCTGACAGCTTCTTTTGCCTATCCTGCCGTTGAGATTTCCTGACAGTGACGGGTGGGACTGTTGTGGTCTTTCAACTCTGCACCTGCTAACATCTAAATTGGGCGGATGGACCGCCATGCCAGCTGGCGAAAAAACCACCGAAAAAACCACCGCGGGACTCGATCCGCCAAGATCTAAATAGGGCCCATTAATCTTTTCCCTCGTAATTGGTTACGGTTCAGATTAATGGGTGACTTCTGTTTAAATAGTGTTTATACTGAATTATTTTTTTTTTCAAACGTTGAAGCTTTTTAGTTGGGCAAATATTTATCATCTGGGTTTTATCAAGAATTTGTGTTTTCAGGATTATGCAGTTTCAATTGTTCTAAGGTGAGAAATATATTGATAATGGATAGGTGTTTCTCACCAGCACAAATTTGCCCTATTATTCAGGAATGTATTAATTTTATTTAGGGAAAGGTGTCTTTTGAAGGATCGTGGAGGTTCCTGTTTGATGTCTGTGTTCCTCAGAGTTTGTGTTGGAGAATGAATGAATACATGAATGAATGTTGCATTTACAGAGCGCTTGGTTACTCCAAATGGAGTGTCCACACGCTGAGCAGTAACATCATGTCCAGGTCAGGAAAGTCAGGGCCAGTTGGGCTCTAGCTCTAAACAGCCACGTCTTCAGGTTTTTTGCAGAGGTTTTCTTCCGAGTGTTCCAGTCTTAGGTTGTGTGGTATTGAGTTCCACAGCTGGGCGGCACGAAGACCGAAGGAGAAGCCCCCCAGTCATGCCCGGCGTACTCTGGGGATCACTGCCGGCGCTGCATCTCCTGATCAAAGTGCTCCAGCGGGAGTGTATGCCTGGATCAGGGGAAAGAGGTAGTTGGGACCCCTCCGGTGCATTATCCTGTGCTTGAAACACAGGGCTTTGAACAATATTCTGTGTCTGACTTGAAGCCAATGGAGATGAGCCAGACCTGCCCTAATGGAAGTTCATTTAGGCATTCTTAAGAGCTTCCGTGCAGCAGCGTATTGTACTCTTTGAAGCAGTGCCAGTCTGCCTCCAGAGGTCCCCAAATACAGCATATTGTAGTAATCAAGTCTCGACACCAGCAGTGGTATTAGCCTCAGAAACTATTTTAATAGTTGCAACACTCCGAAACAGGCGCCCGCTATGGCCCTGATCTGGCTATCAAATGATAGCTGGGTGTCGAATAAGATGCCTAGGTTTTTCACTTCAGGTTTAGGGGCCGGGGTGGGACCAATATCCACCGGTCACGATGCCGAGGACCAGATAGAGGGATGTTTCCCCACCACCAGTACCTCGGTTTTGTCAGCATTTAACTTCAAGTAGCTAGCCTGCATCCAGGTTGCTAGGTTAGCGAGACACAATTTAAAATTGGCTACCGCCCTGTTTGTCATCATTGGATAGTATGATCACAAGCTGAGTGTCATCCGCATATGACACCATTCTCACCCCATTTCCCTCGATCAGGTCTGCCAAGGGGCGCATATATAAGTTAAAGAGAGTCGGCTCAGTGCTTATCCCTGGGGCACTCCTCGCTGTAAAGGGAAAATGTCCGAGGTATAAGGCTTCTGTGTTACCTGGAAAGAGCGCTTATCTAGAAAGTCTGCAATCCAATCAAAAGCTCTGCCTTTAATGTCCAGTGTCCACAGACGATCTAATAGCACCGTGTGTGACATAGTATCAAACGCTGCACTCAGATCCAGCAGGGTCAGAGCCCCAGTTTTCCCTTCATCGGCCATTTTGCGTAGTGTCTCAGAGGTCAGAAATAGGGCCGAATCCGTGCTATGTTGTGGTCTAAAACCTGACTGAGTCTCGTGAAGGATATTATTTCCTGTAATAAACTCTGTCAGTTTGGCGTTGAGAAGGTAAAGCTGTTTAATGCATATGGATTATTTATATAATTAAGGATATTGCTTGTGGTTGGAAGTGTCTAGCAACCTGAATTTTATCATTCACTTTGATAATTATTTTTTAGGCCTTTATTGATTTTAGCATAAAATGGGTAGCATGGGGCAGACAGTACTGTGAGGTAGATTTCTTTCTCTGACTCTTTTGGACTGTTCGGTCTGGAGCTTTTTTAATTCAACTATTTATGCCTATGAGCTTACACTTTTTGCACCATATTTATGACCCGGTTTGGGACACCCTTGCACCAAGTAACGTGGTGAAAGAGCGATGCAAACCTTAAGTCAGTTTTTGAAGCCACACAAAGCCACTTTGTGTGGCTCAAACAATCTGGAGCAATGCAACGCGCAAATCGCTGCATTGCATTACTCTGCCCGGGGTAGTCATTCCATGGGCATTGTGTGGGTGTTCCACATAGCGCCCATGTTTTTTACGTATTCCCAGATTTACAAGACCTTGTAAACGTGAAAATGGGCCAAAAAGATACGCCTCCTCTGGAGAGGCGGTACAAGGAGAAATATCTTTCTTTCTCCCCTATACTTTCTCTTTCTATGTGTGCTGCCTTCTGCATCCACACATAGAAAGAGGAAAAAGACTCTCAGGATTGTTTTTGGACAGGAAGGTGTTCCTTCCTGCAGTAAAAAAAGCCTTCCTACAAAACAGGCACCATTGCACCATGGTTCAAGGGTGCCTGCGTTGGCATTAGGCTGCCAAAATGGTGCCAGGACAAGGGAAAACGGCAGGATTGCGCCTTATCAGATAAATACAGCACATTACTGCCCTTTTGCTTTGACGTATTGGATGAATACGGCTCTTTCCTGCTTTTTCCCTGTGACGCAGGACCTGCACCACCAACTTCACAGAAATGTACCTTGGCGTTTTTCTGGCCAGACAAGTTAGTCATACAGTTATACACTTTGAACCCATGTTCCTTTCTGTGCAAAAATAATATAATAATGTATATATTGTGTTCCAATATATAAGCAATTGTGTTTTTATGTTTACATTTCTTTTAATGGTTTTAATTCAAAGTTACAACATACATCTTAAGACACAATCTGTACTTATCTCTATGAATTTCATCAAGTGGATTAGCAGTGGTAGAGAAACATTGATCCGGGAAACCCATAAAAGTGCCCCCCTCCCAACCCCTCCCCCCTTAATACCTTGAGCATGTACAGTTCTTTCTTTCAATCTCATCTTGTAGCTGAAATTAGGTATTTGGGTGTTGTAAAAGTGAGAGTCGATATTGTCCAGTATCTTTTCCCAATAGCTTGTGGGTTAGAGTTCCCAACGAGCTGCATGCCCTCCAGCATTGGGGACTGCGTGTCGGGTTGCCTCTGTGGAGTTGTTGGGGGTAAGGTACCAATATGTGGCTGTTTTCGTAGCCGTTTCGATGTTCGCTACATTGCACGCTGTGTGACGGGCTCTATAATAAATGTCCGCCCACTCCTTCTTAGAAAGCGTCCTGCCCGATTCCCCATCCCTTCTCAGTTGTCCGGGTGATTTCCCTGGCCCCGGGTCGCATTTGAGAAGTTTGTAAATATCTGTTGTCAGACGCTCGTCTGTGTGTCTTGCGAGTTGCCACTTTTCTAATGGAGTAAGGGGTCTCCTGGCACTTTCCCGTACTCCCGGGTGCATTGCCCAATGTTGAATCTGCAGATATCGGTAGCGTTCCGTCTCTGGAAGATTGTGCGTCTCACACAAGTCAGTGAAGGACAACTGTCCTTCCACATCAAAGAGGTGTCCTATTGAACGACAGCCTTCTTTTGTCCATTGTGCAAACTCTGATGAGTCCAGCCCTGGTGTAAAGTCTGGGTTGTTGACTATTGGTGTTATTGGAGAGGGAAGAGTCATAAGCCCACGGGAGGTGGCCACCCTATCCCAGGCTAATAATGTTGGGTGTGTTACCTTGGAGAGGTATAAGTTCCGGGGCTTAGCTGCTTTAGCGAGGAAGGGGACTCCCCAGAGTGGTTGTCTAGCTAGAGCCCTTTCCATAAATAGCCAGTGTTTCTGGGACTCCGGCCGTGACCACTCCACCAGTGGCCGCAACTGTACTGCCCAATAGTAGTCCTGCAGGTTAAGAATCCCCAGCCCACCATTAGTCAGGTCTCTATAGCCTAACTCCCGGTGTATTCTAGGCCTCTGATCGTGCCATATCAAGTGCTCCAAGTCCCGCTGTAATGAATGCAGTACTCCTGATGGAGGGATCAATGGGAGTGTCTGGAATATGTATATTATCTTAGGTAGTATTGTCATCTTTATTGCTGCTATATGGCCCAACCACGACAGTGAGTTAGGCCTCCACCTAAGATGGCAATCTCGGATATGCCGCAGCAGCCTTGTGTAGTTTGTCGAGTTGGTTGTCTGTATACTAGCTGTGAGCTGCAGGCCTAGATAGGGGATCGTGTCTTGTGCCCAGTGGAGATTGTGCGTCCGTTGAAGCGCCTCTAGGGTACCTGAACCTAGGTTTCTCCAGGGTGGCAACATCGTCATCGGCATGAAGGCTAATTTAATGCTAATCGCCCCCGAACTTCACCCCTGATAATAAGAAATCATCGCGCACTCTTTGGGCCATGGGCTCCATGTACAAGACAAACAGGAGTGGCGAGAGTGGACATCCCTGCCTGGTTCGTTGTTGAATGGGGAATGTTTGCGAGACTCGACCGTTTACCCGAACCAAGGCAGAGGGGTTTGTGTAGCTGTCGGGCACCCATTCAATAAAGCGCTGCGGCAGTCCGAAATGACTCAGGGTTGCCTTAAGATAGGGCCAGTGCACTCTATCGAAACAACTTCTCGGCGTCTACCGAGAGTATAATGCATTCAACCTTGAAGCGTTCAGACTTGTATATTAGGTGCAGGAGGTGTTTAGTATTGTCAGAGCACTGGCGGTCCAGGACAAAGCCCTACTGGTCAGGGTCTATCAACCCTGGTAAGTGAGGAGAGAGCCTCTGTGCTAAAATCCCGGTGTAGATTTTAAGGTCCAGGGATATGGACGGTATGACGCACATTGTTGCTTATCCTTCCCCGGCTTGGGTATTACAGTTACTAGTGCCTCTAACATGGTGGGTGGTATAGGAGCAGATGATCCAAATCGAGTTGTATACCCTCAATAGCAGTGGGGTTAACGTGGTACAGAAGGTTATAAAAAAAAAAGAAAATAAATCAATCCGGTCCTGGGGATTGTAGCGGTTTTATTTTGGAGATAGCAGAAATTACTTTCTCCAATCTAATTGGGAATTCAAGGTCCTCGACTTGGCTAGGGACCAGCTTAGTAGTTTTCCCACCTTGCAAATATTTGACTGGGGCATCCTCTGATAATTTCTGAGCCCTGTACAAGGATACGTAGAATTGCCTGAATGCGTCAGCTATGCCCTGATCAGTAGTTTTCTCCTGCCCTTGTTGATCGATAACCATTGAAATATTGGAAGCCTGCCTCTGTGCCCTTAGTCTGTTAGCCAAAAGTCTCCCACTTCAATCCCCTTCCATGTAAAAAGCGTGCCGGAGCCTAATAGCGGCGTGTTTCGCCCTGTCAGTATCTAGGCCCGCCACATGAGCCCTTGCTGCTTTAAGTTACTTCCAGGCCCTAGGTGTCCCTGTTCGCTGATGTATGCAGTCTAGTTCTGTTACTGCACTCGAGAGTTGCTCTTTTTTCTCTCATCGAACCTTATTGTCAAAAGCAGAGATAGCCAGGAGTTCTGGCCTGCTTGGGACCTATTTTACCCTGAAACTTAGCAGAGACCAGAATGGCCACCCCTGCTGTTTTGGAGGAATGGGAGGAGAACTTTGGCTGAGGAAATGCCCTGACCCTCCACCTGTGGGTGTTCTTAGTCAGTAAGTGCATTTCTTGGAGCAGACAGATATGAGCATCAGAGTTTTCTAGAAACAACAAGACTGCTCGTCTCTTAATTGGGCTGTTAAGGCCTTTTACATTGAGTGATATAATTTTAATAGTCGCAGCCATAAGAGTAGATTTCCAAGTGTGCCAAATGCGCCTGCGAGACAAAGCCCCAGTTGGGTCCAGCTACATTTGTGTACATGCTAATCCTGGGTACCCAAGGGGCATCCCCATCTGGGTTTTCTCAAGCTCTTGCACCGTGAGTTGGAGGAGGAGAGAGCCCCGTTAAAGCGCAGTGGGTACCTCCCAACTCTTCGCCATCTCTCTGACTCTGAGGGTCGTCTCTTAGATTCGTCTTGTGAAGGGGGCCCGACTCGTCTTCGGGCAAGCTGAGCAGCTTTTTAGCTTCTTGCAATGAGCGGATTTGTCGTAGCTTACAGTCCCACTGTTGGAAGGGCGTTCTCCGGGGGGCTTCAGAATACGTTCCTGACCACCCTTTGACCCACCTCTCCCAGAGTTAGGCTGAGCAATGGCGGGGAGGCCCTTCCTGGAAGGGTCTCGTTCCTAGGCTCGTACACGCTGAGCTTACACTCTTGGACAGAGGGACACCACACAGCAGTTCTTAGTAAGACAGTATACTTTATCGATAGTTTCAGGGGATCTTTATGATCCGTGATACCGCTGTTGGGTCAATGCCACAAGCGGCGGTGGTTTCGTGATAGGGGTATGGGGGTAGCGGGACAGTCTTTAAGTTCAGTGTCTCTGCGGAGTATCCTGCGCACAGCTCTCAATCCTCGAGCTGGGGGATGTGGGTTCACTCGGCAACCTCCGCCGGTCCTTCTGGGTAGGAGCGACGGCGTCAGCTGGGCTCAGATGGTTCAGAGTTCGGGGAGCCGTGACAGCATCAGCAGGGCTCAGATGGTTCAGAGTTCGGGGAGCCGCGACAGCGTCAGCAGGGCTCAGATGGTTCAGAGTTCGGGGAGCCGCGACAGCGTCAGCGGGGCTCAGATGGTTCAGAGTTCGGGAAGCCGCAACAGCGTCAGCAGGGCTCAGATGGTTCAGAGTTTGGGGAGCCGCGACAGCGTCAGCAGGGCTCTAGTAGGTCCAGGTCTTCTCTGCCGCCTGTCCCTCCAGCACCCCTTGTTATACTCCCCCTCCTCTTTGAAGTCCGGAGTCCTCGCAGAGAGGGGTCTTGGTGCCTGGGGGCGGTGTGTGGGGATTTCCTGCCGCTCAGCCCTGTGATCTGTTCAGGTTGGTCTGGGAGGGACTCCAGACGCCCAGCATGCGAGCCGCCCGCTCACCGGGGGCCTGGTGGCCGATCGAAACCCTCCTTGGGGAGGAGATCAGAGGTGTGACAGGGACGGCGTCTCTCGGTCTCGCTTGGGGGTTTCTCTCTCCCTCGGCCAGGCATGCGTGGTAGTGTCTTGGGTTTTGCTGGGGCCCCGGCCGGCCATCGGGTTTACTGGGCCATGGGGGCCGGAAGTCTGTGATACCGGGGATCAGGTGTGGTTGCAGGGTTGCTTACTGGTCGGGAGGGTCCACGCCACAAGGCCGGTCTCACACATGCCCCCCCCCCAGCTGAAAGGCGGGGAAAACTACCCATCCCCTTTGGGGTTCTCCTCGCTGAAGCGGAAGAATCGGGACAGGCCGTCAGCGTTGGCGTGGTCAGTCGCGGGGCGATGCTCCACAGTGAAGTCCATCCCCTAGAGGGAGATTGACCATCGTAGCAGCTTGGGGTTTTCTCCTCTCATTTGCATCAGCCACCGTAAGGGTCGATGATCCGTTTGAACTCGGAAGTGGGTTCCGAACAAGTAGGGCCGTGGCTTTTTGAGGGCCCAGACTACTGCGAAGGTCTCTCTTTCAATGGTGCTCCACCGTTGTTCCCGAGGTAGTAACCTTCGGCTGATGAAGGCTATGGGCTGATCTATGCCTTGGTCGTTGAACTGTGAGAGGACTGCCCCGATGCCGTACTCCGTAGCGTCCGTCTGGACCACAAATTCCTGAGAGTAGTCAGGGGCTCGGAGCAGTACATATAGCGGCTTTCAAGGCGTCGAATGCTTTTTGGCACGGGGGAGTCCACTGTACTTTCTTCGGGTGCTTTTTGGAGCTTAACTCTGTGAGGGGGCCTGCGATGCTGCCATAGTTTTTAAGAAACCTCCGGTAGTAACCGGTGAGGCCTAGGAAGGCCCAGACTTCCGTTTGGGTCGTGGGGGGTTCCCAGGACAAGATGGCGTCGATCTTTGGCTGGAGGGGGGCGACCTGCCCGCTCCCCACCTGGTGTCCCAGATAGATCACTGAGCCTTGTCCAATTTGGCACTTGCTGGCCTTGATGGTTAGGCCTGCCTGACGCAGGGCCATCAGTACTTGTCGGAGGTGCTGGAGGTGTTCGGTCCATTGGGAGCTGAATACTGCGATGTCGTCTAGGTACGCTGTGCTGAACCCCTCTAGTCCAGCCAGGACCCGGTTCACCAGTCGCTGGAAGGTGGCCGGGGCATTTTTCATCCCAAAAGGCATGAAGCGGTAGTGCCCATCCGGGGTGGAGAAGGCGGACCGCTCCTTAGCTCCCTCAGTGAGAGCAATTTGCCAGTATCCGCAGGTCAGGTCGAAGGTGCTGAGGTAGCGAGCGGCCCCGAGGCGGTCGATGAGCTCATCTGCACGGGGGATAGGGTGAGCGTCCGCTCGGGTGACCGCATTGAGTCCCCGGTAGTCTACACAGAATCTCAGCTCGGGGGCGACACCAGGGGCTGCTGCTTTCGGGACCAGTACTACCGGCTGACCCATGGGCTGTCGGAGGGTTCAATCACCCCTAGGGCTAACATCTTGGCTACTTCGGTCTGGATGCAGGTCCGGACCCGGTCAGGGACTCGGTAGGCTCGGTGTTTTACTGGCGGGCTGTCTCCGGTGTCTACGTCGTGGACACACCAGTCGGTGACCCTAGGGGTGAGGGAAAAGAGGTCTGTGAATTGTCTCAATAGCTGTTGGCAGTCGTCGGACTGTTGGGGGGTGAGGGTGGACGAAAGTTTCACCCCCTCTACGGAGCCATCTTTCTCTTTAGCACACAGGGGGTCCGGAAGGGGCTCTGTGTCTTCTTCGGTCCCATCTTCGGTGGCCAGGAGCAAACTCAACTCCGTCCTCACGAAGTGGGGTTTGAGGCGGTTCACGTGGAGGACCCAGAGGGGGTTCCGAGGGGACTGAACATCAACTAGATACGTGACTTGACTCTTCCGCTCGACCACTTTGAAGGGTCCAGTCCATCTGTCTTGGAGGGCGCAGGGTTTCACCGGGGCCATTACCCAGACCTGTTGGCCCGGCTGAAACTTGACCAGCGTGGCATTCTGGTCATACCAGCGCTTCATCTCTTCTTGGCTAGCCTCGAGCTTTGCCTCGGCGAGCTCCCGGAACTTCCGGGTCTGGTTGCGGAGTGCCAGGATATGGCGGAATACATCAGGAGGGGTTCACCGGGGAGCCGTTTCCCAGCTCTCTTCGACCAGGCTCAGGGGTCCCCGGACTGGGTGTCCGTAGAGTAATTCGAATGGGCTGAACCCCAGAGATTTTTGGGGAACTTCCCGGTAGGCGAACAGGAGGCAAGGGAGGAGGACGTCCCATTTCCGGTGGAGGGGTTCTTCGAGGCCCATGATCATTCCCTTCAGGGTCCAGTTAAAGCGTTCGACTAGGCCATTGCCTTGGGGGTGGTATGGGGTGGTGAATTTGTATGACACCCCGCATTGTTGCCATAAGGACCTCATGTACTTGGAGATAAAGTTCATGCCACGATCACTCACGACTTCACGAGGGAACCCCACGCGGGAGAAGATCCCCATCAAGGCCTGGCCCACCACAGGGGCCGTCACGGTGCGGAGGGGAATGGCCTCTGGGTAGCGGGTGGCATGGTCCACCAGGACGAGGATGAACCGGTGGCCCTGGGCGGTCCTGGGATCCAGGGGTCCCACGATGTCGATCCCCACCCGTTCAAAGGGGGTACTAACAACGGGGAAGGGTTGTAGCGGAGCCTTGCGCTTCCCACCACCTTTTCCGCTAGCCTGGCACGTGAGACATGACTTGCAGTGGGCCTCTACATTCGCTTGCATTTTGGGCCAATAGAAGTGGGTAACCAGGAGATGATAGGTTTTATCTTGGCCTAAGTGTCCAGCCAGGGGTACATCATGGGCTAGGCCGAGGAGGAAATTTCGGAAGCGCAGGGGTACCACCAGTACCCGGGCCGATCCCAGCTCGGCCGACTTCTGTTCGCTGTACAGGAGGCCGCTTCCCAATATACCCGGTGGGTTCCGGACTGGTCGCCTGCTGCCTGGGCTTCGGCCTGCTGTCGGGGTCCAATGAGGGAAGGGCAGGTGGCTTGTTCCCTGCAGAATTCTTCTCGGGAGGTACCTCCCTCGCAGTGCCAGTGGGCCATCTCGGGTAGGTCCCCGAGCTCGGTCAGTTGCTCGTGGTCTGGATGCACTGACCCGTCATTGGGAACGGGTTCTTCTTCCGGGAGAGGGTCGTCGGGCTCGGGTAGCGCGTCCCGGTCCTCGGGGACGGCGACTGGGTTCAGGGGTAAGGCCTCAACTCCCTCGGGGGAAGGCGATCGGGCAGACATGGAGCGCGTGGTGGCGCATACACATTCGGGTAGGCCCATCATCTCCAGATGGGCTCTTCGTTCCACTTGTCCCCACAGGGAGCTCTCGAGGTCGTTGCCCAGGAGGCAGTCTACTGGTTGGGATGTTCGGACTGCCACTCTCAATTTACCGGTGACTCCCCCCCATTCGAAGGGTACCAGGGCCATCTGGCAGAGGCTCTCGGAATTGTCCGAAGATATGACTGGACAGAAGGCGTCGGGCAGGATCTGGTCTTTGGAGACCAGGTGGCAGTGGACCGCTGTGACACTCGCCCCGGTGTCGCAGAGGGCCTCGACTCGGTGACCGTTGACCGTCACTTGTTGTCGGTATTTTTTTGGTGTTGGCGGGTAGGGGTGTTCCGGGAATCATCTCTCGGTCTCCTAGGGAGACCAGGGCCATGGCTGCTGGTTCCCACTCCTCGGAGTCTTCCATCTCTTCTCCTAGGGCTACAGAGGCCATTTGTCGGGCCGGAGGGGCTGTGGCTGCGGGTCGTTGGTACATGGGACACTGGGGGTCACTGGCATAGTGTCCAGGTTGTTGGCAGCGGAAACAGGTGATCTTGACTCGGGGTCCCTGCCTCCCCGGGGGTCCGGTGCTGGCTGGAGGTGGGGCTGGAAAGTGCGGGGGTTGGCCTCTGGGGGACTAGGCTGGGGGCCCACCTGGGATTCCCTCGGTCTGCCTTGGTTCCCTCCGCCCCTCTGGCGGGGAGGTCCCTGACTGTGGCGACCGTAGTCTCCCACGGGGCCCCGGGAGGCCCGAGTGTTCACCCATCGGTCAGCTTCGACTGCCAGTTTCCGAGGGTCAGTGAGCTTGCTGTCCAGGAGGTGCTGGCGTAACTCCACGAAGCAATTTGCGGACAAGTGTTCCCATGCTATTAGGTCAAACAGTTCCTCAAAGGTGGAGACCTTGCTGCCCTTGATCCACCCGTCCAAGGCCCTGCTGTAAAAGTTCACGTATTCTACCCACGTGGTACCGGGTATCTTTTTGCAGTCTCGAAACCGTTGCCGGTACATCTCGGGGGTGAGTCCATATCTGGCTAATAGGGCCTCTTTCATGTGGCTGTAGGAATTCAGCACTGTGGAGGGCAGGTCCAGCAGGGTATCCCTCCCCTCGCTCAGGAACCGGCCCCACAAGCCAGCCCCTCAATCCTTCTGTGGAACTCGGTGGGAGGTCATGGCGACTTCGTAGGCCTTGAACCACTGCTGGATGTCGTCGTTCTTGTAGTATTCCTTCACCACATCCTTGGGGATGTGGACCTTTGGTTCCACGGCTGGGGAGGTCGGTTGGTTTCCCGTGGTTCTGGACTCCTCACCCTTGGCCTTGAGTTCGATCTCTTTTAGGCTGCGTTCGTGTTCTAGTTGAAGTTTCCTTTCTTCGTGTTCTCGCTGTCGTTTCTTTTCCTCGAGTTCCCCTTGTAGGCGTAATTGTTCTACGGCTAACTTTTTTTCGGCCAATTTTAGCTCTCCCTCTATTTTTAGTTTGGCTAGTTCTAGTTCGTGGTTGCGGCCCCTCTCTCGGTCCGCTAGCTCTTCCGGGGATAGGCCCCCCTCTGTGGCGTTGCTCCTTACCGGGATGCTTCGTGGTTCATTTGGCGGCTCTCTTTCGGTTTGGGGCAGAGAAGCTCCTGCCTCGACCCAGGTCTTCAATGCTTCCTGGAAGTCTTCTTTAGTGCTTAATTCGGTGGTAGCGATTCCAAGGTCTTTGCAGAACTGTTTTAGTTCTCGATGCGTATAATATTCCAACCGGTCCTCTTGGAACGTCGGGCTTGTGTTGGTTCCTGCGGTACTCATGGTGGTTTCTCCTTCCATCTCCTTCCGGTAGTGCGTCAGCCGTTTACTGTACGATCTCTAGGTGTCGGCTCGGATCCCGTCATCTGCCACCAAATGTTGGAAGGGCGTTCTCCGGGGGGCTTCAGAATACATTCCTGACCACCCTTTGACCCACCTCTCCCAGAGTTAGGCCGAGCAATGGCGGGGAGGCCCTTCCTGGAAGGGTCTCGTTCCTAGGCTCGTACACGCTGAGCTTACACTCTTGGACAGAGGGACACCACACAGTAGTTCTTAGTAAGACAGTATACTTTATCGATAGTTTCAGGGGATCTTTAAGATCCATGATACCGCTGTTGGGTCAATGCCACAAGCGGCGGTGGTTTCGTGATAGGGGTATGGGGGTAGCGGGACAGTCTTTAAGTTCAGTGTCTCTGCGGAGTATCCTGCGCACAACTCTCAATCCTTTATCTGGGGGATGTGGGTTCACTCGGCAACCTCCGCCGGTCCTTCTGGGTAGGAGCGCCACGAGTCTCTCAGCAGGCACTGGTGGTTACAGATTCTCGGGAGCCGCGACGGCGTCAGCTGGGCTCAGATGGTTCAGAGTTCGGGGAGCCGCGACAGCGTCAGCAGGGCTCAGATGGTTCAGAGTTCGGGGAGCTGCAACAGCGTCAGCAGGGCTCAGATGGTTCAGAGTTCGGGGAGACGCGTCAGCGTCAGCAGGGCTCATATTTTTCAGAGTTTGGGGAGCCGCGACAGCGTCAGCAGGGCTCAGATGGTTCAGAGTTCTAGGAGCCGCGACAGCGTCAGCAGGGCTCTCGTAGGTCCAGGTCTTCTCTGCCGCCTGTCCCTCCAGCACCCCTTGTTATACTCCCCCTCCTCTTTGAAGTCCGGAGTCCTCGCAGAGAGGGGTCTTGGTGCCTGGGGGCGGTGTGTGATGATTTCCTGCCGCTCGGCCCTGTGATCTGTTCAGGTTGGTCTGGGAGGGACTCCAGACGCCCAGCATGCGAGGCGCCCGCTCACCGGGGGCCTGGTGGCCGATCGAAACTCTCCTTGGGGAGGAGATCAGAGGTGTGACAGGGTTGGCGTCTCTTGGTCTCGCTTGGGGGTTTCTCTCTCCCTCGGCCGGGCATGCGTGGTAGTGTCTTGGGTTTTGCTGGGGCCCCGGCCGGCCATCGGGTTTACTGGGCCGTGATGGCCGGAAGTCTGTGATACTGGGGATCAGGTGTGGTTGCAGGGTTGCTTACTGGTCAGGAGGGTCCACGCCACAAGGCCGGTCTCACACCCACTTGAAGATTATCCGAAAGGGGTGACCCCAGGGGTAAGGAATTTATTTGGAGCGCAGGTGGGTTATCAGTCTGAATTCCCTCCTCTTTTGCAGGGTAGATGCTGCTAAGTCCTGGTACAGGAGGAGCCTGGAAGAGCAAATGTCTATGGGGTGCTTGTCCCGGTCCTCCCAGAGGTTCTTTGAGCTGAAGGTTGTGGACACAAGTAAGAATGTCTGGTGGGGGACCGTCGACGGTCTCTTAGGGCCCACGCAATGAGTCCTGTCCAGCTTGATCCGTTGGTCCAGCGGGGCACCCAGTATGTAGCGAAAGAGCTCTTCCACGGAACAGTATCCTGTGCGCTGTGCAGTAACGGTATAGCAATCCAGGCTTCCTAGCCTAATTGTCAGTGTTCTTCCTCCTGCTCACACAGGGATGGGTGGGTGGCTTCCTCCCTCGCCCCAGCGTGGCTCCTGTCAGGCCCCAGCGCTCTGCCTCACTTATGAGTTGAAAAGAGACCCCTTGACCGGCCCGGGCATCCCTATGCTTAGATGGCTTTAGTCAACCGCGGAGAGGGAAGTAGAGGGCTCCGCTCACCTTCTGCGCTGTCCGGTGTGGCCGCTCACTACGTCCACCGGTCTCCTGCCCCCCCCCGGTGGCAGTCCACAGGGGCCTCCGGGGCTCGAGCGAGCAGCCTATCCTCGCAGTCTCACTGTCCCCACTCCACAGTGCAGTGCTCTATGTGTTAGGCCGGAGGGGCCTGTCTCTCTTAGACAGCCCGATCACAGCCCCGTTGCTCCAGCTTGTCTTGCTCTCCATGCCGCTCTCCACTAGGTCGGAGCTCTGGATCCCATCTGCTTCCACCTTGGCCTCTTGCACCCAGCCAGTAGCGTTGAGCCCGAGTAAGCCCCCGCTCCGCTATTGCGTACCAATTAGGCTGCTGCCGCAGGAGGCCCACCTCTCATAGCCCGTCCAATCACAACCCCGTTGCTGTGCCCCGTCCGGTTCTCCAAGGCCTCTCTCCACCAGATCGGAGCTCCGGTGCACGTCTACTTCCACCTCTGCTGCGTCCAGCCGGCAGCTTTGAGTCCAGGCAAGCCCCAGCTCCGCTGTGTCGCACCACTTAGTTCCGCTGTTGCGGGAGCCGGATCAGCCCCAGGAGAGTGATTGCGGTTGCGTGTGAGTCGCACAGCGTCTCGAGGTTATTATTCAGCCCAGTTTAACATGGAGTCGTCCTGGGGGGTAACAGGCAACCATCCACGCACCTCCCATGTCCACTGTCCGCCGCTATGTTAGTGAGGCCCAGTTGGTGGATCGGAGTGGCAAGCAGGCACGTCCTACTCGGTTGCCATCTTGGCCACGCCTCCCGCATTTGTGTTTTCAGGCGAACATTGGATAGCCAATTTGTGTAATTGGACTTGCGCATAAGTTTTTAATGAAGAGTCAAAAAAAATGTTACGTCCCGAAGAAGATGGTTTAAAGTATATTATTCAACTGATAAGCGTTGACGAGTATTAAGGCTCATTTCTTGACACGTTTGGTTTTTCTAATTAAAAAAGAAAATATGTATTTAACATTATACGTTCTGAAATTGAAAGAGCCTGATATATACGTAGATTTTATCATATGTATTTTTAAAAGAATCTTCATTATTTTAATGCTTGTGAATGTGCTGTACTATACATTCATACAGTGTATGAGTATATCTTCCATTATATCTTAATAAACAATATTGTTCAGTATGTTTGAGTTTTCTGCACAATTTTCACGTACTTTGCAAAGTCATTTATTATAGCGCCTTGCGAAGTTGTTAGTTTATATTGAGCATGTCGGATAGTGCTGCACAACTTTTGGTAGTATCAAACTCTAGGTAACGTGTGGTGAACAGTTCTATTAAAACGTTAAGACTTTTTACCTAATGTATTTGAAAAATCGTGGTTCAAAGAGCACAATTTGGTGTGCATGTTTCCAATCTTTTCTGTGACTGGAACTTCAAATTCTGTTCCTCAGAGCAGTCTGGTCTGGTGTGAAATTATTCAAAAAGCCTGCATTAAGTTTCTGTTCTCGCACTGGAGACAGACTTGCTATCTAAAGCAAAATTATGTAGTTCCGTGTAACGTCTGCTATAATCCTGCAGTGTACAGCCTCAGGCACTCAAGTGTGTTACCTGAGAGATAGTAGCTGCCTGAGATATAACAGATGGCTCTGCTCTCTGAGTGTTTCTACTGTGTATATTAGTTGTGTGATAGCTCTGTTAATTGATGCATGAAGCTGTAAAATGTATATAGTGGAGAGATAGTTCTGCTGTCTATTTCCAAAGCCTTTTGGTTCTGTGTCACCTGTTTTATAACTCTGCTGTATAACACCTGTACTATCATCAGGGCTGGACTAGCCGTAGCGGGCACCGGGCAATCCCCCGGTGCGCTGCACGGGTGGGGGCCGGTTTTGGGCCCCTGGGGGCCGTTTTTGTTACAGAGCCGTTTTTGCAGCATAAGTAACAAAATCGGCCGAAAACCGGCCCTTGCAAAGTGTTAGGCCAGCCCCATGGGGGCCGGCTGAGCACTTTGTCAGGGCCGGTTTTGGTTCCCAGTCCGGCACTGACTATCATTGGCACAGGAGAGATATCTCCGGTGTTTTTAGGTCTCGTCTGGCGTTAGCAGCACGCATGCGCTGCCCTTGCCATGCAAGGGCCTTTTGCGATCAATTCAGCCAAAGCTGAATGCCGCGCGTCCAGATGGACAAAGATGGCTGCTCTCGCCATTGCGTAGGGACAAAAAATGCACGCGCATGCGGACAGCCCGGCGCCATCTTTGTTTACTTTAATTAGCATAGGGATGTGCACACACGCGCGCATTTTTGGGGCCGTACGGTTTCGCTTTCATTCTTTCACGGCCGCTTTCTGGTTGTGCGGATCCATGCAGGTGTGAGCACTTGAGCGAGAATGAGGCTGCCCTTTACAAACATCGTAACGTGATACAACGGTTGTTCGTGAATTCCGGGAGGGTAGATACGGAAGGGTTTTTTGTTGTTGAGATCTGTGGAAACTCTGTGAAAGCAGCAGAACTTAACTTGCTTGGTGATACTTAGCTACGGTAGAGTGATGCGCTTTTGGTTTTGGTATTTGATCTAGCGCCGGATGTGTTTGGATTACTTTGCATAGACTAGGACAGACGATTGCCTGGACGAGCCCGCGCCTGGGTTCTTGTTGTTGATACTCGCGCCAGTTATACCAGGATTTTCAGAAACTACGAGTATTTTTAGCTGCTCTATGGTAAGTACGGCTTTCCACTGCTCGTTTAATTACTGTTAATAATCGGAGTAAGGACGCACGACTCGGTGCTGTTTATATTAGCACGCGGCATTGTATTGTAATTGCATTTCTATAGAGATTACTACTCCTGATGAGGCATCAAAGCGCTTTTTCAGCGAGTAGCATTGTCACTCATTTGGCCATATCACAAGCTGTTTATTGAAATCCCTTCCATAAATATGAGAGACTGCTCGAGGGTATGTGTTTGTGGTAGCTGTGATCGTACGGTTTAAACCCTGTGGCACTGAAAGTATTCTCAACCCAATTCGTCTCGAGGGTGATCCCACTGCGCGCGCATGAGATGGCCGCGTTTCTCCTACTTTCCCTGTCATTGCTCCACGCAGTTATGATTTAGCGGATGCGGAATATATGTGAGCGTGCCAGCTAATTTGTTTATTTTTAATTTTACGTGGAGGCCGTCGTTCGTGTTTGTTAGACTAATACGTGCATTTCATCTAAGTAGTCTTTACAAAAGGATTATGTACGAATTGAATGGAAACTGGTTATCACAGGTAAGTTCTAGTTTGGGTTGACGCACGCCGGTGTCTTAGAGACTCATGAATGTGTGCGTTATATTTTGAACTGTCATTTATTTCAATGTTAGAGTTTGAATATCTGCAGTGCTACCATAGTCCGTCTAGTACACTCGTTTTCATTTAATTTGAAAATGTGTGTGCAATTTTGAATCTTGTGAGTCTGTGTCACATCGCCTTACACAACTTGTGAGAGGTAGATATTCGTCATGGAAAGTAGACTTTCCCATCAATTATATCTTCTTAAAAAAACTCCAGTGGGCACCTTCTCATCGTGTGTCTAACACCAGAATGTAGGATCTTGTTACACCACATATTTTAGTCTGCCCCGGTCATTGCACTTACCACTCCTGCTTTAGACATTTACTCATACCCCATCTTTGTTTATTAACTCTGTTTACTACCCCTTTGCACCCCCCCCCTTGCTTATCTCAAGCTCATGCATCCTCCATGTTTACTCCTGGGATGCCGCTTTGTCACGTGTCTGTCTGCGCTGTTCGCACCCTATCCGATTAACGGAGCTCGGGGGCATTAAGGCTTGGACAAACAGCGCATCCGTTTGCACTACTCGACGAGTCGGTGTGCGGCGCCCAGGACACAAGGAAAAGCATCTATAAATGTCACGTGTGCAGTTTTAATGTATACTCCCGTCATTCCACTTTTGATGTTATCTACCTTTTAAACATATATTTCATTTTTTCATTGCCACGGAGCGCTTGAGTCTCACATTTTATTTCAGAACAATTGTTCTCGGATGAGTGACCCTCCTGGACTGGGGATATATCACGGGTGGATTCAGAGATGTGTGGCTAGAGAGTAGGATGGATGGATGGATGGGTGGGTGGATGGAGAGACGCATGAAGAAATAGAAGTACTAGGAGATGGATAGATGTATAGACAGATACAGAAAAGAGTGGATGATGGAGAATGATTAATAGAATGATGGATGGAAGGCAGGAAGGATGTATGAATGCATGGTAAGAAGGAAGAGTGGCTAGATTAAACAAGCTTTCAAAATGCAATAGGTCTCGTCCTGATTAAGTTAAAGCCATTTGCTTTGCTAGTGGTATTGTATAGAAAAGCAAATGGCTTTCACTTAATTAAAGGCGAGACCTATTGCATTTTCAAAGCTTGTTTTCATTGTTTTGCTTGAAGGTTCGTTGTACTGTGTAATGTCAGTACCTGTAGGTTGTTTGGTCCTAGTGATAGCTCTCCTGTCTGATGGTCGAGTCTGTAAATTTTAGGTTTCTCCAGGGATTGCTCTTTGGTCTGGCGCTAGATTCTTATCTGTATAATTGGGGGAGGGTACTTCTACTGTGCAAACTATGTGCATGTATTTTGTTATCATCATATCCCCTCAAATTTGCTTATTTTTTTCTGGGTGGGAACAGGGCTGACTTTTAGTCCAACAGCACCTTGAACAGAACAAAAAGTGATAGCTTCATTTATAACCCCAAGACCCGTCCATCCTAATCTGCACCCGTCCCAACCCCTATTCTGTTTGACAAATAGTTATTTATGCCATGCAAGAGTAGATTCGGATTTAGCTAATCGGTATGTACTGTACAATCACTTAAAAAGTAGCTGCCCCAGAGAAGCCTGTCACAGTGATCTAACTGAAGCGCAAGGATGAACTGATGGGCGCTCCTCGCTGTCCACAGGGAGGTCAGAGGGACACAAACTGTCCTCTCCCATGGCTCGTGTATGAGGCTGAAGTGCAAGAATGAACTGATGGGCGCGCCTCGCTGTCCACAGGGAGGTCAGACGGACACAAACTGTCCTCTCCCATGGCTCGTGTATGAGACTGAAGCGCAAGGATGAACTGACGGGCGCGCCTCGCTGTCCACAGGGAGGTCAGACGGACACAAACTGTCCTCTCCCATGGCTCGTGTATGAGGCTGAAGCACAAGGATGAACTGACGGGCGCGCCTCGCTGTCCACAGGGAGGTCAGACGGACACAAACTGTCCTCTCCCATGGCTCGTGTATGAGACTCAAGCGCAAGGGTGAACTGATGGGCGCGCCTCGCTGTCCACAGGGAGGTCAGACGGACACAAACTGTCCTCTCCCATGGCTCGTGTATGAGACTGAAGCGCAAGGATGAACTTACGGGCGCGCCTCGCTGTCCACAGGGAGGTCAGACGGACACAAACTGTCCTCTCCCATGGCTCGTGTATGAGGCTGAAGCGCAAGGATGAACTGACGGGCGCGCCTCACTGTCCACAGGGAGGTCAGACGGATACAAACTGTCCTCTCCCATGGCTCGTGTATGAGACTGAAGCGCAAGGATGAACTGACGGGCGCGCCTCACTGTCCACAGGGAGGTCAGACGGACACAAACTGTCCTCTCCCATGGCTCGTGTATGAGGCTGAAGCGCAAGGATGAACTGACGGGCGCGCCTCGCTGTCCACAGGGAGGTCAGACGGACACAAACTGTCCTCTCCCATGGCTCGTGTATGAGGCTGAAGCGCAAGGATGAACTGACGGGCGCGCCTCGCTGTGCACAGGGAGGTCAGACGGACACAAACTGTCCTCTCCCATGGCTCGTGTATGAGGCTGAAGTGCAAGGGTGAACTGATGGGCGCGCCTCGCTGTCCACAGGGAGGTCAGAGGGACACAAACTGTCCTCTCCCATGGCTCGTGTATGAGGCTGAAGCGCAAGGGTGAACTGATGGGCGCGCCTCACTGTCCACAGGGAGGTCAGACGGACACAAACTGTCCTCTCCCATGGCTCGCGTATGAGGCTGAAGCGCAAGAATGAACTGATGGGCGCGCCTCACTGTCCACAGGGAGGTCAGTCATACACAAACTGTCCTCTCCCATGGCTCGCGTATGAGGCTGAAGCGCAAGGATGAACTGACGGGCGCGCCTCGCTGTCCACAGGGAGGTCAGAGGGACACAAACTGTCCTCTCCCATGGCTCGTGTATGAGACTGAAGCACAAGGATGAACTGACGGGCGCGCCTCGCTGTCCACAGGGAGGTCAGAGGGACACAAACTGTCCTCTCCCATGGCTCGTGTATGAGGCTGAAGTGCAAGAATGAACTGATGGGCGTGCCTCGCTGTCCACAGGGAGGTCAGACGGACACAAACTGTCCTCTCCCATGGCTCGCGTATGAGGCTGAAGCGCAAGAATGAACTGATGGGCGCGCCTCACTGTCCACAGGGAGGTCAGTCATACACAAACTGTCCTCTCCCATGGCTCGCGTATGAGGCTGAAGCGCAAGGATGAACTGACGGGCGCGCCTCGCTGTCCACAGGGAGGTCAGAGGGACACAAACTGTCCTCTCCCATGGCTCGTGTATGAGACTGAAGCACAAGGATGAACTGACGGGCGCGCCTCGCTGTCCACAGGGAGGTCAGAGGGACACAAACTGTCCTCTCCCATGGCTCGTGTATGAGGCCGTTTTCTCTGCTACTGAAGCGCCCCTTGGAGCTGACATGGATGTGACACTGGTGGCCGCTGGAAAGGCTTGGGTTGGTGTGATCAGTGGATACGTCTTGTGTGAGATCCCAGCCTATATCCTGTGGTTCGCCTTATGCCATCAGTCATTTGATTTTTAGACGGAGCAAACAGGGCCGGACTGGGAATCAAAACAGGCCCTGGCAAAGTGCTAGGCCCGCCCCCCCGGGGCTTGGGGGTGCCGCCGAGCTCTTTGCCAGGGCCAGTTTTCGACCGATTTTGTTACTGGACCGATTTTGCAGCTATGCTGCAAAAACGGCCCTGTAACAAAAACGGCCCTAGGGGCCCAAAACCGGCCCCCACCCGTGCGGCGCACCGGGGGATTGCCCGGTGCCTGCCACGGCCAGTCCGGCCCTGGGAGCAAACGGTCGAGGTTGGCAAGATTCCCTAAAAGTCTCAATTCTGTACAGTACTTTCCTTTTTATTAGAAACACCCGTAAGTATTCTGAGAAAGCCCTTCTATGCTGGATTGTGTTGTGTTGTGGTGTGTGCATAGCGCTTACAACATCCATTTGTGTCGCTGAAACTCTAATCCACGTGCATAGAAAGTAGCACTGTGTGCGAGTGTGATCGGAAGGGTGCTGTTGGTTATGGGCATACGTAGCAAGTGTTTTCATGTTGAGCATCATGTCCACCTGGGTACAGTTCTCATGTTATGTACTGTATTGTATTGTATTGATGCTTGTATAGCGCACTGTCACCCTACGGGTATCCTGGCGCTCTGACAAAACAGATATCACTAATGCTGAGAGATTATGGGACACAGCGCTTGGGGTGTGATGTGTGATGATGTGTGAGGGATAGAAATGTCAGTTATTATTGTAATACGGGCTAAAAACATATTGGCATTTCACTAGCCGAGCCATAGGGGCAGCGAGGTGCAGTGGGCGTGCTCACCAACAAAGGGTGGGGTATTCCAATGAAGCCCACAGGGCAACAATGGGCCAGGCAGGGATGGTTCTGAATGAGTGAAAGATGCTCACAATCTTGTGTGGCTCTGAAGCTACCTCTCCGGTGCATGTTTTATCAGTTTGATGTTAGTTGACATAGGTTTGTCACAGTTGCCATTTTCTGTCTCCTCTGCAGACCTTTGACCCCTTCAACTGCCCTGAAAGCAGCATCGTGGAACACCTGCGCCAAGAAGTGTCTGACCTGCGACATGAAATCTACCGGCTAAAGGTAATCATCTCTTTAAAAAACACGTTTTACTAGGCAGACAGCATACATTGGCAATGTTACGTGTTTTGCAGTGACTGTCTTCAAAGTAAAGCCAAATTAGAGCAGAGATGAAAGCCTCGGATTCCTGCTTGTAAAGGATTTCTTGTGCTTGCCATAACTATACAAGGATTGTAAAAATGGATATAAATCACCCCCAAAAATGAGTGCTAGACACAGTAACTCACACTTACTGTGTTTGGTTACCTATCCTCACAGGAGAGGATTACATTCTCAATGAAGAGGAAGGAAGGTGACAAAGGGCCATATGTATCATGCAAAATTGCGATCGCAAACGCCGAAATTAGCAGAATTTCGGCGTTTGCGATCGAAATTAGGCTTAATGGCATGTATAAAAGAAAAACTGACTCACAAAATAAGGAATCGCAAAATTTGCGATTCCTTATTTTGCGAATGCATTTAAGGAATCGCAAATTACGATTCCTTAAATGGAATGTATGAGGTACCCAAGTTGTGCGAATATGGCATAAGGAATCGCAAATTACCACCAACTACAGGTTGGTGGTAATTTGCGATTTCTTTCAAAAATGCTAATTTTTGCATTTTTCAAAGTGGCATGTGGCCACACACATGCCCTTAGGACATGTATGTGCGCCACATGTGCACCCATGCTCATTTCAGGGGTGCAACAGGGTGTCCTTTTGACACCCTGGCACGCTTGAAATTGCATTCTCAATTTGCGATTCTCTAATTGAGAATCGCAAATTGAGAATGTCTTCCCATTCATTCCTATGGGCCTCTAGGCCCATAGGAATGAATGGGGAGGTATTCCTTAATTGCGAATTGCGAATTGCAATTTGCGATTCGCAATTAAGGAATATGTAGGATTCGCAAAATTTATTGCAAATCCTACATACATAGCGTTTTGCGATTCTCAAATAGCGATTCTCAAAAATTCGCTGTTTAAGAATCGCAAAACCTAACATTGATACATATGGGCCTTTATTCTGTGGAATGATGACATCATGCATTCAGTTCACGCCCAAGGCAGGGTGACACAGGAGACCGACCAAAACAGCAGGCTCTACGTATGCACTGATCACAACCTCTGAGGGATTTGGCCCATCTAGTGTTGGTAAGAGAAAAGGCAATTAAGTCTGTATTGTTGGCATAAGCAAACTCTACCATGAAGAACATTCACAACCTCAGTTCCCTGGTTTACCATTATGGAGAACAAAAATGCAGAGTGCAAGCAGCCCATATCACGCGCATGACTCCAGAGTCAACTCTGAACAGTAATGTGCTGGAAAGGAAGACTAATGTATTAGCACTTTAGTTTTTTTTGGCAAGCATACACAACAAGATAGTAGATATCTGCAGGAACTGAATGTTTTATACCCTTGAGCAAGGAGGAAAAAACCCTCCCTAAAGACCCTAATGAACTGGCATAGGGGCACTAGAAGTGAAATTAGTTTTGTACATAAATATAGATTTCATGACTAAGTATCACAAAAAGAAAGTCTAAAAAATGTAGACTGTAAAAATAAATAAAATTCAAAAGTAATTACATGAATTGCAACCCGCTAAAAATCCTCATGCTCAGTTAACCTTACATCCTGAGGACCTTATTTATGAGGCCCTTACACCGATGTTGTCACTTTTTGTGTTGGTGCGGCGGCGTAATAAATGTGCCACACTGAGCCATATTCACAAAGTGACACATATGGGCAGATGCGTCACTTTGTAAATCCCTGTGCTACATTATACCTGCATCAGGTATAATGCATGCAGGGTGGGCGTTCCAACGCAGGAAAGCCGCGTAGAAGTGACGCAGTGAAAGCCCCACTGCTAGGGCGTCGCCTCGTCAAATCCTTACACCTGCTTGAAGCAGGCATAAGGAGTGAAGCAGGCAGGGCCGGATTGGCCGTAGCGGGCACCGGGCAATCCCCCAGTGCGCCGCATGGGTGGGGGCCGTTTTTGTTACAGGGCCGTTTTTGTAGCATAGCTGCAAAATCGGCCCTGAAACAAAATCGGCCAAAAACCGGCCCTGGCAAAGAGCTCGGCGGCACCCCCAAGCCCCGGGGGGGCCAGCCGAGCACTTTGCCAGGGCCGTTTTGGCTCCTAGTCCGGCCCTGGAAGCAGGCCTTTTTTACATGGGGCTTGCCCCATGTGAAAGACACATTGCTGGAGTTGCATATGTTTTCAGACATACTCCAGCAATGCGCCAATTTTGGGCCAACAGATACATCAGGAACACTGACGAATCTGTAAATCCTTGCAACATGGATCACAGTACAGTAAATATGGCGCATCCATGGTGTTGCTAGGATGGCGCACTGAAAGTGTTGCATCGCTGTTTTTTCGCAGCGATGCACCACTTTTCATAAATGAAATTGGTGTCCTACCTTAGTTGCACTTTAACGGTTTGATCTACATTTATATACTTGATTGTGTGTACGTATTATGTGGCTGGGATTTTGCAGATTAATACATTTGAGATTTTTGTTGTTTACGGTTTCAATTATGAGTGTTTAGGAGTTGGAGTGATAGTTATTACAGCTGAGGAGTGACACATCCCTGAGAGTGACAAATCCCCGAGTACTGTTATTTAATGGATACGGCAAATGTCGCCCTTTAGAAGTTCCACTATTAAAATGTTAATTAACATGCGGATTTTAGTGGTTTCCAGTCACAAATCCAGACTGTCGCTGACCATTCCAAGGGGCATATTATCAAGCACGGCGTTAAAATTATCGCCGCTTTAGCAGCAGAAAACTGCCGCTAAACCGGTGATAAGTGGCTTGATAATATGCCGCAGAGAATTCCAATAGAAGCCCATGTTCACACCAGAACATGGGCTTCTATGGGAATTCTCTGCGGCATATTATCAAGCCCATTATCGTTGCTATAGCGGCAGTTTTCTGCCACTAAAGCGGCGATAATTTTAACGCCGTTTCTTGATAATATGCCCCCAGGTCTTTTTCCGTTGTAAAAATCAGCAGGTTTGACTTGAAAATAGCTACCTGGGAAACATGATCTGGTTTGATAAAAACAAACAAACTCATAATTCTAACAGCTGTGCAAAGTGTTGTGTGTGTCGGTCTCGGCTCTTACCGAGGCACTCCTAATCAATGCCATTGGTTTCCTGTATTACGGGATACGCTCAGTCGTTCATGTTTCAGGAAGGGCAACCGAGTGATATTAGCTATGTGGCAAAACTGAAGACTCACATAAGCAGGACATAAATCATGCCAGCGTAACTAATTAGATTCATACCTGAGGGCATAAGTACAAGAGTCGAAGGATGCTTACGAGACTGTGCACCACATGTTGTCAGCATGGTTGCTACTCGGGCAAACACAAAATGCCACAATTAAATAACCAGGTAGCTTCAACTGAGCCCCAAATGGTATGCAATGTTGATCTCTTAGTAAATTGCTATGCATATGCCTTTCCCAAATAATTTTTTTGTGGTAAAACGTATATGGTCCTTGGATAGTGGACCTTTGAGGTGGGCAACCTGAACTGTTTGAATTAGTGATACTTTGTGTATAGGAGGGTAGTGCAGCTGTGGCTTTCCCCAACTATCCATTTGCTTCATATGCCTTTCCCACCCTTGCTTCAGGTGATCTGGAAAATATACAAATCACGGTTGACGCTTATTTTCATAGCACTGGAGCAATACGAACATGCTTTTCACTGCTAATAGCAGTGCCCTCTGCACCCCATGGTGAGCTGCACACAGCAAGCTCTCAAGTCACTCAATATGAGCCAGATTATGTTTACGCAAATAAACCTGATGTTAATTAATTTATCAGCTTTGATTGATAAGTAATGCATAGAAGAATCTCCAAAATAAATACTGCATTAAATGAATGGATACAAATCTCACTGGGTATTCTTATACCTTTGAGACTGCACAAAACAAGCTAACTGAAGGGACAGGCTGCATAGTTCTCGGTAGAGCTAGTAGAATTTAAAAAAGAGTGCAAAATAATGGGAAGGAAGTGGAGGATACATCTATGATGCTAGGAGTAAAGTATTGTACAAAAAAGCATTAATAATATAATCAATATGCTATAAGAAAAGCTTAGATTAATGATTTCAGTTCGAGGATCGATAATTCCTCCAATTCATCTAAGGAGATTTACGATATAGTCAACTCTTTTATGAAACCAGCCAACATGGGTGCTGGCCCTCCTCCATCCGGGTCATGCTGCAATATGCTTGCCGACTACTTTCTGGGTAAGGCCAGCAGCATCAAGGATGCTTTGGCGGGGAAGCCAGACTGCAGGGGCACGCTCAGCGGTTCTGCACTGGCAGCCCTGACAAACAAGAAATTAGCCCTGTTCCCTCCAATAGGGAAGGGAAGACGTAATTGTCCTTGCTAAATCTGTGAAATTAGGCTCCCGCTTCACTCAGCACCTATTGAAAGGAGGAGACTCAGGTGCCAATTACGATCCGGCAAAAACCGGGTACGAACCGTCGGACGGAGGCTTTTTTCCGTCCGACTCGTACCCGGTCGCAAAACTTTACAAACATGCAAGTACGATTCGCACGGAAACACCATTTCCGTACGAGTCGTACAAAACACCGACCGACGAAAAGAAACATACAAATGGGATCCGGGGAATGCGCCGACGTGACGTCGGGACGCTCTCAGGCCGCGTTTCACGACCCAGGAAGTACGATTCGAACCGACAGCAGTCCGGACGGCAATATTTTTACGGCACCCAAAAAGTGCCGGAAAAGCGAAGTACGGCGCAAAACGACCAGAGTAGGTGGCCCGGTAAGCGCCGTACCCCCCCCCCCAGCCCCCGCATGTACGCGCCGTACCCCCCCAGCCCCTGCATGTACGCGCCGTACCCCCCGTGCATGTACGCACCGTACATACACGGGTGGGGGTACGACTCGAACGTACACGGGTGTACATACATGGGGGGTTCGACACGTACAGTTCGACGCGTACTCGGGTGTACATACACGGGGGGGTTCGACACGTACTTGGGTGTACATACACGGGGGTACGGCGCGTACATGCGGGGGCTGGGGGGGGTACGGCGTGTACCTGCGGGGGCTGGGGGGGTACGGCGCGTACATGCGGGGGCTGGGGGGGTACGGCGCGTACATGCGGGGGCTGGGGGGGGTACGGCACGTACCGGGCACCTGTTTGGACGTCTCCATGGTTGCTATTGGAGTTCGGTGTGGACGGTCTTTTAACCATACGGTTGTACATTCGGACGCCCGGGACGGATCGTGATTCCCCGGTCGGACTTCGCTTTTCACGTTTGTACGGTAAATCGTCCGAGGACGTGTCGGACACTTTTTCCGACCCGAGGACGTGTGGGGAATTATTCCCAATGCGACTCGTATGGGCTTTTTACCATGCGAATCGTGATTGCCAGTTTGTACGGCACTTGTACGATTCGTACGGTAAAAAGACCGGATACGAGTCGTACGGGAATTTTTTTTACCGGATCGTGATCGGCACCATAATCTTTGCAGTGTTGACGGATAATTACAATGGGCCACTGGAGAGTGGATCGGCTCCGGAGGCTTAGAAACGTACCATTATTAGACCTCTGTTAAAGAGACCTTCTATGGACCTACGACTTGCAGAGAGCTACAGGTCAATATCACTACTTCCTGGTATTAGTACATTTTTGGAGGAATGTATAAATAAAAATCTCTCCGGCTTCTTAGATGCCCACAAACTACTGCATCCTACTCACACAGGCTTTTGGCCTGGATGAAGCACGGATACAACTGTCCTAACAGTCACAGAAGTGTTAAAAGGGATCCTCGACTGAGGGGGATCAGCTGCGATCATTTTGCTGGACTTCAGTGCAGCATGTGATAGGGTCTCCCATGCAATTTTGCTTAATAGAATGGAAGAAGTGGGGATTGTTATTCTAGCACATAAATGGCTCACCTTCTTACTAAGCAACAGACTTTTTCAAGTCAGTGAAGAACCTTTTTATTCAGCTTCTCATCACCTAAACTGTGGGGTGCCACTGGGATCTTCAGTGAGCCCAACACTTTTTAATCTTTATTTCCCCCCACTTGCAGACATTCTATGCTCCCATAGTTTCTCAATGGTATCATATGCAGATGACCCACAGATCATTGTTCCCTCTCTCCCAATTCCGAGGCAGTATCACAGCAAATCAATTCGTGTCTAACTGAAGTTGCAGATTGGATGTTGGTACTAATAGTTGGGAATAATCTCTCCTTATGGGGCGATCTCAGCTGGACCAAGTCCCTAGGAGATCTCCCATTTGCCAATTCGAAAGTAAAAAGTCTGGGCATCATCATTGGCAGCAGACATTCCATGGAAGACTAGGCTAGAAAGCTGTCATCAACCTGCTTTGTTCTTCTAGGAACTCTCAGGAAGCTGCTGACATGGTTGCTAAGCACAGTACAAAGAGTGGGTGTTCATGGCTTGATACTATCATGGTTGGACTCTGATAATGGCTCACTGATAGAATATCAACGCCCAAAATATCCCCATACACAAATATTGACTCATGAATATCGATGTCAAAATATCGTCAGCCTATATTTATAAAGGTAAGTATAAAAATTTCAAAAACAAAATATGGAAGTAACAAATATCGATGTACAAAATATCGATTTTTGTATATATGCAAAAGATAATGTTAAATGTATAAAATATTAAAATTACCTTTAAAAAAGGTATGTGGATTTAATATACATTTTAGCAAATATAAGAAATACATTTAATTTAAAGAAATATCAACATACATATATAAAATGTTATATATATATATATATATATATATATATATACACTTTAAAACAAATAAACTATTCATTTTAATTTATTTTTACATTTTATAAATATATAAAAATGTACCAATAAATATATATACATACCTATAACATAAAATCTAATAAAAAAATTATATTATAAATTAAAACATTAAAATATTTAATAGTCTTTAAACTTAAATTTTCCACTCCATAGAGTGCAGAGCTAGGGAAAGTGTTGGATAGCGGAAGGGTAAAACTAACTATTCCCACTCCAGTGAGTGCAACAGTATAGAAAATGTTGGATAGTTAAGGAGTAAAAAATACTAATTTCACTCCAGTGAGTGCAGCAGTAGGGAAAGTGTTGGATAGCGGAGGGGTAAGAATTACTATTCGCACTCCAGTGAGTGCAACAGTAGGGAACGTGTTGGATGGGGAGGGGTAAAAATGATGATTCCCACTCCAGTGAGTGCAACAGTAGGGAAAGTGTTGGATAGCAAAGGGGCAACAATTACTATTCCCACTCCAGTGAGTGTAACAGTAGAAAAAGTGTTGGATGGGGGAGGGGTAAAAATTACTATTCCCACTGCAGTGAGTGTAACAGTAGGGAAAGTGTTGGATAGTGTAGGGGTAAAAATTACTATTCCCACTCCAGTGAGTGCAACAGTAGGGAAAGTGTTGGATAGCGGAGGGATAAAAATTATTATTCCCACTTCAGTGAGTGCAACAGTAGAGGAAGTGTTGGATAGCTGAGGGGTAAAAATAACTATCCCCACTCCAGTGAGTGCAACAGTAGGGAAAGTGTTGGATAGCGGAGGGGTACACATTACTATTCCCACTGCAGTGAGTGCAACAGTAGGGAAAATGTTGGATAGCGGAAGGGTAAAAATTACTATTCCCACTCCAGTGAGTGCCACAGTAGGTAAAGTGTTGGATAGCGGAGGGGTAAAACTTACTGTTCCCACTCAAGTGAGTGCAACAGTAGGGAAAGTGTTGGATAGCGGATGGGTAAAAATTACTATTCCCACTCCAGTGAGTGCCACAGTAGGAAACGCGTTGGATAGCGTAGGGGTAAAAATTACTAATCCCACTCCTGTGAGTGCAACAGTTGGGAAAATGTTGGATAGCAGGGGGTTAAAATTTAATATTCTCATTAGACTCAGTTCAAAATTAAAATCAAATAAAATATCAACTACAACACAAGAGATTTTAAAAAACAAAAAAAAGAAAACATATATAAAAATATTAAAAATTTACAAAAGATAAAAACATATCATAATGTTAAAAAGATCTAACAAATACCTAGAAAGATTTTTTAAAAACTTTTTTAAATAATTTACAAACAAATAACAATTTTTAATATAAATTATGTATAATCAAAAACATTAAATATTATATAAATGTAATCTTTTTTATTTCCTACCCTATAACACCGCACAATTCACAACACACATCTAACTTTAAAAAAATGTACGTCCATAATTAACATAATGAATTATCAAGTAAAGAAATATAATTAATTACAAAATAAATTAAAACAGATAAAAATTAATTTACTCTTCAAACGTTACCCCTATAAAACCGAAACCCACACACAAAATAAAAATAAACAATTACCATACATATTTATGATTTAATATTAATGATGAACTAATTATTAATTAATTAATTAAACATAAATAACTTTCCACCCTCTATCCCCAAAAACACCACGACCCACACCTAAAAATCATTTAACAACTTATTAATTAATTTAAAATATATTACTTCCTACCCTATACCACTATAAGCCCCACATTTCGCACCTAAAATGAATTACACAATTGGCATATTTATATTTTAATTAAATCATTAATTAATAATTATCATTTAATTATAAATAAATTACTTACCACCCTATTCCCCTATAAGCCCCACCACCCGCTCCTAAATTAACATAATTAATGACCAATTAATTAATTAATACTAAAACACAGGCAATTAATAAATAATTAATAATACATTAATTCCCACAGTTAACACTATAAAATATCAATTATATAAATATTTATGAATAAAAAATATTAATAGATGTATTATAATTAAATTACTTTCCACCCTATTCCCCTATAAACCATCAACCCGCTCCGAAAGAAATGACTCAATTAACATATTTACCAATTAATTAATTAATAATAATTAGCAACCAATTATAAAATCATTAATAATGAATTAATTCCTGCAATTAACACTATAAAATGTAAATTAAATAAATGTTAATTAATAAAAAATATTAATACATTCATTATAATTAAATTACTTCCCACCCTGTTCCCCTATAAACCCACAAGCCACTCCTCAAAAAATGGCACAATTAACTTAATTGCCAATTAATTAATATTAATTAGCAACTAATTAAGTAAGAATAAATTATTTCCTACAATTATCACAATAAAATCTAAATTTAGTAAATACTAATAAATAAAAAAAAAAATTTTTTTTATTATAAGTAAATTACTTCCCACCCTATTCTCCTATAAACCCACAACCTGCTACAGAACTAAAAAATGCAAAATTTAATTAAAATAAAATTAAAACTACTAAAAATGTAACACATATATTAAAAAACAAAAGCAATGCTTATACAAAAAATAGTTCACATACTTTTAAAATACTTGCTAAAATACATAACACTAATTAAAACATCAATATTTAAACAACTATGGAGTCTATTAGGATGGCGGTCGGAAAATCACCCCGACCTCCATGGTAGCGGGAAAACACCACCCGCTAGGACCGCAGCATAATGGCCAGTCCAATTAGTATGCTTCGCTGTAGAAATCCGACCTCGTTGGTTCGATTGCGGCATTTAACATTGCGGCGGTTGCTGCTGCCACCAGCACCACCGCGATGTCCATAAAAGCATGTCCAGAATATCCCTGAACTGCGTGGCAGGCACTGCACAGTGCCTGCCACCTGGTACTGGGACATGTAGGGGGTACCATGGGTACCTCCCCAGTGCACCCACACCCCCCCAAACACATTGGGGGCTCGCAATGGGCCCAAGAGACATTCTCTGCATGCCTTTCCATGGCAGTTCCACCGCCGCGGAAAGGCTGGCTACTGCCGGCATCATAATCATGCCGGCGGAGCCTGACCCTGCACCGGCCCCATTTTCATGGTCCAGCTCTGCCCGCCAGGCAAGCGTGCGGACTGCTACCGGCGGAAAAGTTGCGGGCAGAAAATATCACTGCCGCGGTGTCACCGCCATGCTAATGGGATCGGTGGTTTTTTGGATTGCGATCACGGGTGGATGACCGCTGCCGGCCTGGCGGTTGCTACCGCTAGCCCGTCGGCGGCCATCCGACCGCCCTCTTGTAGACCCCTATATCTTCACAAACGATATTAATGACTTCAATATTTTAAAAAACAATAATTCTTACTTCCAAGTCGATATGCTTGCTGTCGACATTTCTGCATCACAATATTTCCAACTCGATATTTGTGTATGTCGACATTTAAAACTCGATATTCTGTCTGTGCACCTGTGAAAACGCCCTATATTTAGGTTGTCCAAAATCCGTGATTAAGAAGCTCCAAGTGACCCAAAATGCTGCTGTCTGGATTCTCTTGGGAATCCCAAAGCATCAGACAGCTTCGCCTACATTAGCCTCGCTACATTGGCTGCTGATACAAAAATTAATATAGCCTTATAACCCCGCTTAGCGGTGTATACTGACCATTAAAGGACCGCTCCAGCGTTAAAGACCCGAGCTTATGGCAATGGCATTTAACAAGAGAGCGGGACTTTAATGCCGGTATAGCCCCGCTACGGAGGGCTATAAGGCTTTTAGAACATTCCACCACTAGAGGGCAGAATGTTCTAACAAATAAAACAAAGGCCTCATGGAGCCAGAGGGGATTAAATTCCCCCTTGGGCTCTGTGAGGCCTTTGTTTGTAGAAACAGCTGTGAAAGACAACATTGGAATGTTGGAGCTCCGGGCTACTAACAATCCAACGTTCTAATTTAGTATACAGCTTTGTGCCTGGCTCTGTATAGGAAGGGGCTGCAAAATGTACATCATTTGATTCACCCCTACTGTCCCACAAGAGATTTAAGATCCAGAAATCAAAATTTTCTGGTCGTCTGAAGGGTGACTAAGACCAGGAGTGGGGGGAGCTCTTTGCACACCTGGGGGCCTATTACTATGGCAGGAGGATCGCCACTGCCAAATGTCCCTGGTTCTCCCCCCGCCATATTAGTATGGCGGGAGGCACCGCGGCAGACGGAATGACCGTCTGCCACTTTTCCGCTGGTTGAATTGTCGACCGGGCAGAAAAGGGACACAATATGGTGCAGACACCGCCATTCATATTATTATGCATGCGGTCATTGCCATTTCCATGGTGGCAATGCCGCCATGAAAAGGCATGCGGTCCTTGACATTGGGGGCCCGTTGCAGGCCCCCATGGTGTTGGGGGGTGCACATGGGGGGTACATATGTTACCCCCTCATTGCAATGCACTACGTGGCAGGCACCACGTGGTGCCTGCCATGTAGTGCATGGCAATGCTGTGCACAATCCTTTTACATTGCGAGCGCGGCTGCAGCCAGCAGACCCACCCGCAATGTAAAAGGCCCTGGATGTGCCCGCCAGCCCGTGCTCTGTTGCGGTGGCGGGCGGGCATACTCATTGTAATAGGCCCCTAGGTTACCAAATTTTGGAATTCCCTTCGTCTAATACTCAGGCAGAATGACAATTTGCCCAGTTTCAGGAAACAGCTAAATCATGATTTCCTAGGAGTCTGGCAAATGTTTTATCGCTGGGAAGCCTGTTGGGTAGCCATGCGCTTAAGAAATACTATGACCATTAATAACTCCAACTGCAAAGCATGGAAGTACTAAGTGAATCGAGAAGACCAACTACAAGATGTTTATACTGATGTAGACTAGATATTCGTTAAATTTATTTATGGATTTTATTTTTACAGTTTTAGAGCGCATAAACCAGACCCAAAGAGGTGTCAGGTGCTTTACAAGGCAATAGTTTAGTTTTAATTAATAAACATTTTAAGATTGGTTACTTTACAATATTCAAGGTTTAGGGTAAACAAGCAAAGGAGTTTCTCATTCATGATTTTACTATCAGACGAGGGCCAAAATCAGTCTCATGCAGGCGTCAAGACATATGGTTTGTCCCTTTTCTAGGTGGGAACGGCCCATCACTTTGTAGCCTATGCTAGTCCTGCCCAGGCTAACATGCTGTCATAGATGAAGAAATTCATGGAGGGGTCTAGCAAAGTCACGTCCCAGCAGCACATCGGTTCCAGATCAGCATATGGTGTATATATATAAAAGATAGAAACATTTTCAGCCTTCCTTGTTAAAGGTATAAGAAGGAGTCAAAAAGAGGCGAAGGTGTGGAAAGGCAAATGGTTTACAGATGAAAGGATAGTGCATAGGCCGAATAGCAGAGCTTAATTGAATAATCAACGTGTATAGAACAGCCGCCATTTTTTCCTGTAAGATGGCCACTGCCCTTTGCTTCCTGTATTTCTATGGGGGGCAAATATGTGGTGAATATATAATTAGATCATAGCAGTATAGGTTAAGGATATTTTGTCTTATCCTCGACATTAAACAAACAAGGCATTGATACACATCAGTGTTAATGCATCTTGAGTCTGTTACTGCAGACAGAAGACTATACGCAGGTGGATGACTGTTTAGAATGCTAGTTGTTTACATTTTCCTAAATAAAATACTATCAGCCAGTAGTGAACCAGTCCCAATATGAATTTTGAATACAGCATTAGCAGTTCTCGTGAGCCTACCTTTTGAGACTATACACAAATTTAAGATTTAGAAATTGACATAAAAACCTTTGTTTAGTTAAGATGACACATCATGGGGTAATACCAAAAGGAGTAATGTTACTGCAGTGTTGTGTAGTGTGTGTGGATTTACTCCAGGGTTTAAAGTCAAAATTCAGAAACGTTTGGAGAAAAGTGCAGAACAGCTGGTGCTAATACTTCATCTGCTGTATTTCATGTTAGACTCTATCTTTCCACTCTGGTTATTAGTAGCTTTTTGCTAGTCATTTGCTTTGTTTCATGATTTTAAGTTGTATTACTAGATTTACAAAATATATATTAGAATGTTCAGTGTTTCTATTTACACATATTTATCCGATGTGTGCGTGACTCTGGATTAGTGCATAATACTCTAACGCAGTGGTTCTTAACTTGTGGTCAGGGGACCACTGGTAGTCTGCGGCGCCTATTCAAGGGGTCTGCAACTGCTTAGAAAATGAAATAATATTAACAAATTGGTGAAGTGTATATTGAAAAAAAATGCAAAATTGAAAATTGAAAATTTTAAAACGTATCGTAAATGGGGAACCATTCGAAATTGGAGGTAAAATATTAAGTTGGTGTCCTCAGATTGATTCATGGGAGCAGTACAAATGTATCAGAGAGAAGATAGTATGGAAGGTAGGTGGCCTCAGTTGAATTTAGAAAAGCCCTAACTTTCTCATTAAAATGAAAATTTTTATTTTTTATATTTGTGAACTGAGTAGAATATTTTATTGTTTGTGTATTTGTTAGATAAATGCATGTTTCTGTATTTTTGTGTATTATCATGAAGTTAAAAAAATCTAAATTGCTTAAGCTTGTGTCCCTGGTTTCTATTAAGAACTCACTAGGGGTCCCCGGATTCCAATATTATTTCAGTGGGGGTCCCCAGATTCCAATAACGATTAAGGGGGTTCCACAGAAGTCAAAAGGATAAGAACCACTGCTATATGGAATGAATATCCCCTTTGACCACAACATCAGTCGGAAAAGTCAGTGAAAAACATGAATTAGAAAAAGAGCAGTTCCCTAAATTCCAAAAGTTGTTTTAAAATATATACAAGATATTTTATATTTAAGGTACTTTTAATACTTCATGAGATTTAGGCAACCAAAATTCCTGTCTTATTCAAAGACCCTTGTGCAGAAAAAAACAACATAAGACACCAAATAAGGTACGCAAACTAAGCAGCACTGGAATGGCTAATGGAATTGAAAAGTTAGGGGCCGATTTATAAGTTTGCGGTGTATATACTTTATTTCAACGGCGGCTTAGTATACACACTGCCAACATAATGGTCTGCCCTCTTGATTTAATTGCGAGCAAACCATAGTTTTGGCTATGGCAGTGACTACTCTGCCACCACTAGAGCTCTTTAAAAAAAGGCACTACTCCAGAAAAGTTAAAAGCACCTAGCTATGCTCTTCAAAAAAATGGACTTCTTCAGCGCATGCTGCATTGGTAAATGCACATCCAATGCAAAAACACACTTACAGCATTTACTACCTTCTAGAGGAAGGTAGCCTAGACTTTCTGTGTATCACAGAAACCTGGCTATCAGATGAATTCAACCCCACTGTCACCAATGCTGTACCAAAGGATTTTAAAATTCATAAAAAAGATAGACCAGGAGACAGGGGAGGAAGATTAGCAATTATTCTTAGAGAAGATTGGGATTTCCAAGACACAAGGGTAAAGGAACTTTTGAGAGCAGAAGTCATGGTTGTCTGCATTTTGATTTCTCATCAACAATCAGTAGCCGGAGGGCTAATCTACTGGCCCTGCTGGTGCTTTTCTGAAGTCTTTGGATCAAGCTTTTGTCCACTCAGCCCTTAAATATGTGCATTTCATGTTCGTAGGTGATATTAAAATACACCTTGATAAAATTGATAGCGCAGATGCTCTGGCCTTCAAAGAGACAATGAATATGCTTAATCTTAGCATGTATGTGGTGAAACCGACCCACCAACGAGATCACATGCTGTACCAAGTTTGTTCCAATGTGCCAATTCACATAAAGGATCTGCAACCACTGTCCTGGTTGGATATTTTTTTAATGAGCTTTTCATGGCAATTACATGTAATACAGGACCCTTCCCAGAACGCACTGACCCATAATGGGAAAGCTTTTCATAGAATAGATCTGTAGGAATTCTCGAAGGTGTTAAAACAACATCTCCCTGAACTATCTGACATGATGTAAATGTATATGTACAGATATTTATATAGCGCAAATCACCAACCGGTCTCTAAGCGCTTGCTTAGGGAACCCGTCCTGGTATTCCCCTGTGAGATAACCCAGCAGGGCATCCACAAGGTGAAAGCCAGGCATCCCGCCGCGAGGGGCCATTGTGGAGATTAAGCAAGCTATTGCCCAGAGTCGCAGAGTGTGAACCCATGAATCGAGTATGCACTGGAGCGAGAATTATCGAGTCCATGGACAATTTATGGACTCAAGACCCAGCCAAGCCGGGAATTGAACCCTGGTCCCAGGCTGACCTCTGCTTCCAGGTCTGCCTACTCTAACCAGTGAGCCACACTTCTCCACATGATGAATGTCAATCTTGCAAAATATGATAGTTGGATCAGAAGGGCCACAGAAGATTTGGCCTCGGTCTTCCGGAGCAACATACATAGAAGTACTCCTTGTAGTCCATGGTTTTCAGCTGCCCTTACTTTAAAGAAAAAAACATTGTAAGACACTAGAGCATAAATGGAGAAAGGATTATAATTAAGCAGACAAATAGATATTTAAGCGGTCACAAAAGGCATACTACAGGGCTATAACCAAAGCAAAGCAAGCTTACTTTGAGAAGTGCATAGGAAAGGGCAGGAAATAGATCTATAGAAATATTATCTATTGTCAGTAGTTTTATGTCCCCAGCGGCCTGCACCTATACAAAGGTAGCTTCGATACACTGATGTGAAATGTTAGCAAGCTTCTTCAGGTAATAAGAATGTTGGCATTCATGCCACCCTAGCTATGGGAAGGCTTTCCAAGGTCAACACAGAGATCCTATGGCTGGTTGGGAAGATTCCAGCAGCTAGGACAAAACTTAGTAGTTTTGAGTCTATTCAGTTGGATTACATGCTGAAGACGCTCAAAGCCAGTTAATCTGGCACTCCTGATTATCCATGTCCCCCCCTGAAATTTTTGGCTTTGGTGGCAGTGACCATCAATCCAGTGGTAAAGAAAATTGTAAATACTTATTTAGTAAAGCCTCAGTCCCTATAGGTTGAAAGCAGGCAGAGATCCTTACACAAAAAGCCAACAGCACAACAATTAAAGGCCGATTTCCTTGCTGCCAGCCCTTTCCAAAATACTGGAAAAGCAGGTGAATATTCAACCATCTAATTTCCCTGGAGGTTAATAATCTGTTACATCCTAGCCAGTCAGGCTTTAGCGCCCGCTACAGTACAGAAACTGCACTGGTCGAGGTATCGGAATACATGAAAGGAACCCTTGATAGGGGGCGAATGGCTGTATTGATTATGTTGGATCTGCCAGCAGTTTTCAATATTGTACCCCACTCACAATTGCCAGACTGTCTCCAGGATATGGGAGTGACAGGGTGTGCTTTGGATTGGCTAACATCATTTTTGGCAGATAGAAGCCAGCAAGTTTGGATTCCGCCCAGTGCGGCTAGCCCTAGGAAAGTGGACACGGGTGTTCCTCATGGCTCAGCCCTAAGTCCAACACTTTTCAACCTATACCATAGACTCTTAGCATTTCTAGCAGACAAACTGGGAGCGAAGGTGCTGTCTTATGCAGACTACAATCCACTGCTGTTCTCCTGGAGTAAGAGATCCGAGCCCAATGGCACCCACATTAAGATCTGCCTTACTGCAGTTTTTTACTGACTAGCCAAAGCTCAACTTAAATGTAATGAAGATAAGTCAGAAATTGTCTTCTTTGGGACTTTTCCACTTGAATTCGTGTCAACTATCTGGCCAGATGACGTTTCCCTGCCTGGTCCTCAAAAGGACTCGGTTAAAAATCTGGGAATAACATTTGATAATAAATATCCTTTTGTCTGCAGGTCAAAAAACTTGTCGGTATATGCTTTAGAATTTTGAGGTCACTAAAGAAAGTTCTGCCCCTACTCTCCTTTTTCAGCTAGGAAAACAGTGACTAAAGCTCTGGTTACATCTACACTGGATTACGGTAATGCTCTTTATCTGTGCATACCGGAATACCTTATGGACAAATTGTAGTTGATCCAGAATGCTGCAGCTCGCCTTCTGTTGAATGTGCCAAAAAGACAACACATTAGCCTTCATCTGTGGGGACTTCATGTTTGCCTATTAGGGAGAGGATTAAATTTAAAGCTCTGACACTGGGACATGGAGCTCTGTATCAGACGGACCCGAACACCATAGAGCTAGATATAGCTTCTACAATCCAGCTAGACATTTACACTCCACCAATAAACTGCTAGCTGTGATCCCAAAGTAATAGCGCCAAAGATCAGGAGGCAGATCGCTAACTTTTTTGGGTGCCTCAACATGGAACCAGCTCCTGATGGAGCTCTGCACCGTTGGTAATTCATTGCTGTTCAGGAAAAAACTGAAAACCTGGCTCTTTGTGCAAATATAACTGTCACCTGCCCAACCTCTCTATGTCTGCGCCGAGACACTCTTTGGAGTAGCTGCATGCACTATAAATCGCATATCATATCCTAGCAAAACTCCACCAACAGCCCAAAGGAGTGAGGGGCGTTGGAGAAATGGCTACATGTCTGCCCATCCAATTTAGATGGGCGCACATGTAGCCTTTTTTATTACTCTCCATCACTGCCAGGCAAATTCTGGTGGTGAGGGATGGTAAATGGGAATAATGCTCCCCCTTGCCATCGGAGAGGACTCTCATGGTGAAGAGAGCAATGTGCTTTTTTCAATTTTAAAATATAAAATATAAAATACAGTTTGGGGATTTATAAAATACAACTGTTTGGTGCAGGGTGACGACAACCCTGCTCTAAACAGCCATATGCATTGACAGGAACCGCTGCGATGGCTGTTTCTGCCAGTGCTTTATAAAGGACGGCCAGCATGGCGGTCATTTATAAATTTGGCAGGTGGTCCCTCCACCAGGGAGATGGAGTTATCTACTCCATCCCCCTGGTGGAACAACTGGCTGTCCACTGAAATCTATATCGCCCCTTAGTCTGCCCTAATTTACAAAACACTCACAAATTGACCTCTGTCAAACCTGATGTGGTAACTTGGACTTGGTGTGTCTCTCATTACACCAAGCAGAGTACATAAACATGATATTCAATCATTTAAGGTCATTCCATCACAGCTTATACAAATATGCTTAAATGTATTACCTCAAGCTAAACCTGGACTTAACCATGCAATATTTTCTTCCACACTCCCCCAGCAAACCCCCAAATGTGCGTTACTACCTTGTTCTTACTGGTGCACTGTGGGTCACATTCTGCAATAGCCACCAAGGACGAAAGTGCTTCATACCTAAAGTGCTTCATGCAAGAAGGCTCTGCCCCTGGGTGTTGCCTCACTTACGTTATTTTGTCCACCAGTAAAGCCAACAAACATGTTATTCGTTGAACCTCTATTACCTGAAATAGACAAAGTGCTTCATGTAAGAAAGAGCCCCAAGCTTAAGGACTTGCCAGCTAGCTTGTTCCGTCCACCAAAGCGACCTGCTGACCCAAAAGCCCCAAAGTGCGTTGTGCAGAGATGGCTTGACACACTCTCATATCAGCATGGCTTCCAGTCTGATGTTAGCATCTTGGACTACCACTTTAATAGTAGCAGTAATTTGTAATTTAGTTATTTAAAACCATTAAAATAATTAAAATCTGCAACAGTTAAAAAATCTTCCAAAAATGTGCACATACTATGAAGAGTTACTAGAGCAATTAGTGCTTAGCAGCTATTGCCAGATGGTAAGTACTAAAGGTCCAGTTTACGGGTGCCAGGATGTGCAGTCAGTGCATTACAGAACAGGTGTAGAATCAGCTGGTGAACCATGTTCTGGATACTGATGATACCAACTCAAGAACAATGTCTCCTAATGTCAAGCAAGTGGCAATACATGTGTTTAATTATTTGTTGTCCTTGCATGCGGTCAATTGCATTTGGGGGAGAAAGCCGCTGCCTGAGTTGACTAACAAATTTGGCGCACCTTGCCAAAGCCCACGGGGCAATGATCTTGAGACAGATAGGCAATGTGACCTGGCAGGTTCACGTCCCAAGAGCCAGGAAGATTGGTCAGATTAGTAGTTTACTCTTGTGTTCCTACACAGAACAACAGCATAACAGATGTATCCATGATTCTTTTCGGTAGGAGCATAACCTGCACTCCCCACTCCCAGGCCGGATTGAAGTCTCTTATAGGCAATATTAGTAGTCTCATATACAATATCTGGTGGCGGGTAACCACATTTATGGCTTCAGTAAAATACGGTTTTGGTTCCCCCGGAAGATGAGAGTTATTCAGGGGCTGGACCAATGATGACTTGTCTACAGATAGTAAGCCTTGCTCCCTTGAGGTCTCATGTATCTGTTGGTTAATGGTCCTCTTCCAGATATTGAATGGGACATTCCCAGTTTGGAGCGCTGTTTTTGCAATCTTGAATGTCTTTGTTGCATCTCCTATTTGGGAATACTAAGGGTTGCCTGCAGTTTCAAAGATACATTTAGATGACTTTTTAATGATTTAGACTATGCCCTCATGGTCCGGATGTAATATTTCAACATGGATGCTTGCCAATCCAAATTTTGGATCTCCAGCCCAAGTTCCAGTCTTAGCCTGGACCTGCGATCATATTGCAGTTGTTGTAAGGTTTTCCTGTATGCTCTACAGTGGATTTATTCTAAGGTTGAATCTAAGGCACCCGGATAGGCATGATCGCTGAATTGTAAGGCTGGCAAAAGAGTCACCTTCTTTACCCTTGATATTGTTTCCGCCAAGGCGCTGCTCAGCTTCTAATACAATTGGCCGATCCTGTGCATCTATATGTGTGTAGCTTTAGTCTCTGTTGAATGTAATAGGTGAGTGCTCGGTGTACTTGGAGGGTTGCCTGTGACATTTGAAGAAATATGCAGGTCTGTTACAATCTGCTTCTCTTGGTAAGGCAAGAGTATCTCAGTAACTGCCTGCATAAAGAACTCTGCAAGTAAGTGGACTGTGTCCTTCTTTATCATAGCACGCCTGAGAAGTCACCTAACTACAAGTTTAGCGACCAGGATGAGTTGCCTCACAAGTACTACAAAGAACAATGAGGATTGATGGAGGAGATCTTCCTGATGTCCCATCAGTGTCCTTTCATCACAAGTTAGCCTTGGGAGTCAGTATGTACAAGCAGCTGCCTTGCAGGAGATGCCCGTTGACTTTATTCTGGTTAGGTAGTGTAGTTGACTACTTATAGTTTATGGATGTGAGGAGAGTTCACTGAATTTGTGACGCTTTGCACTCATAATCTTTGTGACAAAGTGACACTGAGCTTTAGCGGCAGCTTTTTTAAGCCCTCCCCATCACCCACCCCCTTTCACCAGTTGGGGCATCTACTGGCAGGAGCCAGTAAAGAGGGCAATAGGAGCTGAAGATCAGTGCTGATCTGGGAACGGAACAGACATGTAAGCTTCATTTTCAAAAAGATTATTGGTTAAAGATTACAACAGTGTTGTTGTATTCTCATCTGCCTGTTCAGAGACAGAGTCATAGAGTGGAGATATTCCTCGTATTTACCATTTGGACATTACAGTGCCATTTCTTTTGGTCCTAGAATGGCCAGTTGTTTCTGGGCAGTATTCTGTCTGGTATTCAGTCAGTCTTACTGCAAGAGGTAATTGTGGTTAAATACTTAGATACTTTTTGATAACAATATTGTCTTGTCTGCGCTTTGCTTTAGAAAAAGACAATTACTTTACGTAAGAGTTAAGTAAAATAAAAAGTTAAATCTAAGTTTGATGCAAAAACAAATGCAATACAGTGACAAAATGCATCATCTGGGGCTGAGATACCACCCCAAATGTTGGTATATGCACATACACAAGATTTCTGATCACAGTGGCCCTAAGGCCTCTGTAATCCTAATGTGCTTGGATTGGGTCATCTTGTGTTTTTAGGTGTTTTTATGCCCTTAATCCTCAGTAGAGCTGTTCTCCGACAAAGAGGTCTTACAAATGAACAAGAAATTCAGATGACAGTTGCTGGGCCCAACACTGTCCCTAATCCATCTTGGATACTAAGACTAGAATGCATCTAGTAACGTAAAAACACACTAGCCTAATAACTAATAGCCCTCCCAGCAAAGTCGCTAATGTTCTACCGCTGTCCTATTGGAGAAGTTTAGGGAAACCTGGTGTCCAGTCATCAGTGTCCAGTTTGGGACACATGCAACACACCTGTTTACGACCTAATGGGTGGCTCCAGTTATTTAAAGGCCCAAAGAACCATTGAGCTATTACTCATTAGGTTGGTCGTAAGAAGCATTTGTGCCCAAGGCTTGTATCTTGGAATCCACAAGTTGTGGTCAAGTGTTTCCAGTAAACAGAAAGTGTTGCTGCAACCAAGACTAACCAGAAGTCTAATCTTTAAGAGTATGCTCTGGGCACAACTACAAATGCCTTATCTCCAGAGCTGTAAGGACTAAGTAAAGACCTATGTGTTTGTATTTGTAAAAACTACACCTACTAAAAGAACTTAACAACAGGCTAAAGGTATGAAGGTTGATTGCTGATTGGGTTATCTGGAGCTGAGGAAAGGGGAATATAAATTCAACAACGAAAGAGTGCAACCAACAAGAAAAGAGCAGCAAGAGAAAACACTCTTGTTTAAAAAGAACCCTCACTCACCAACCTAGTTGGTGACATGCTTCATCATTGGGTTCCCACCAGAGAGGCCGAGTGCCTCTCTGTTGTGCTACGACGTCTGATTACAGAGGAGCAGATTTTTTGGTGCAAGGTATGAGTGCAATAAGTGGGTGGAAAAAGTGATGTAAAAGGTGCCTTTGTTTTATCCCTCCAAAAATGTTAATGGTGGAAAACTAGACACCAATGAAAACAAGTGCGTTGGATGTTTTCGATAACAGGCTAAATTGACCAGAAACATCCTACTGTGAAAAAGGAAAAATGGTCAACTAGTTTCTGCTTCAGAAAGCTATTAGCGAAGCATTCTTCAGGACCAGCACACCAAGGCGGTATGTGCACGCTAAGGCGCACCCTAACCTGTGGCGGAATGAACCAAATAAACTCAGGGTTGTTCGTTGAACCTTCAGAATTTCTGAAAGCCGTAAATATCTGTGAAGGCAAAAAGACATACAGACAAACAACACAGGTCACATGGCAGGTAATACATATTAGCTCAAGTGCTTGATAGTGATCCAGAGTGCCTCATGCCATTGCTTGGTGCTCTTCAGAGTGCAGCAATGTTGCTAACAATGATCTGATGGTAAATCAGTGCCAGTGATAAGTGACTTTTTAGACACTAACACGTTGTGCTATACAGGTACTCTATAGGCATGCTCATTAACTGTATAGCATGTGAGCATGAAAACGAGGAGCGCGCTACAATTCATGCACGCTTGCACGAGTATTTACCGGTACGTGACTTTGAAAAACACTATGAACATGACTACACCACTGAAGAAAGAGAAATGATAAAATTCTTGCCTTCAGTGGTTAGGGCAGTTTTTATAGCATGGGTGAAAAACATTGTTTAAAAACAGGGCTTACGTGAAGTATTAAGTAACCTCACGTCATGGGTCCTGGAGGGGGGTGGTGACTTATAGTCACACTCAGTAAGGATTAGAGAATAAGTAACACAAAGTTAGCTAAAAGATGGCAAAAGTGTTACCTCCAGTCGTTGAACTACTCGTAAGATCACTTAATACATCAAAGTTACACGCCCATAATACACCTGCGTAATCCCATCCGCGGACCCCGATGATACCATGGTGTCTGTTCGGCGTGTATTTGAAGGAAGCGACTGGCCGCGTGCATGCCATACGCTGCGTAGCGTGGTGACATTTACGTTTACGTTTGCGTATACACGCGAAGGCTGCAACACTAATCTTGATGTTAACAGGGTGATGAATTCAACAACCATACCTTTATTTAGAAGCTCGTTCCCTCGATAATAACGCTCGTATGGTAAGGTTGAGCATATCGGGCCGGTCTTCCTAATCTATATATTTAAACACTAGACAAAGGGTGACATCTAATTCGATGGTCTTGGGCATATTGGTACAGTATTTCTAGTAATTATATATGATTAAGCATTGGGCATGGAAGTTGAACGTGATGATTCATAGTGGTATCATGCACGGCACACTATCTGAAATGGCACATATTACAGCGTTATGTGCACGATCTTACTAGTATATTTCATAGTCGTTATTGTCTATCTCATGCAAATGAATCATATTATCAGGAGATAAACATGGGCCTTGCACCCTATAAATTGCACTTATTACAGCGTTACTTGCGATGTCTTAACAGCGTATTTAATATTGGAAGGTGTCTATCTCATGCAGTATCGTCAGGAAATAAGCACGGACAATACACACTACAGGAGGTAATGAACTTATCAGAATAATAGTTCAGATGTTTAATTTAGTTAAATATCAGCGCCTCATTACCGTGCCCCAGAGTATATTATCATTAAGTCCGTGAACATGTGTAGAAAGGCCATAAATCCAACGCTGTTCCTTCTCGAACAATATTTGCGTGGACTTGGTTCCAGGATTATTTGTTCAATCACAATCCAACGCATGTCGTTAGTAGTGTGATTTGACAGTAAGAGATATTTAGTCAGCTTTGTGGTACTCTTTTTACAACATTGTCGCTACGATGTTCACACACCCGTTTTTATATTCTTCGTGTGGTCATATCCACGTATCTTGAACTGCAAGGGCAAGTAATCAGGTAGAACTCATTCGTCAAATTACAATTCATGTGTGAGCGTTGTGTCCATGTCTTGCCACTCTCCAGATCCAGTGTTTTTGTCGGTGTGGTCAGATGGCAAACACTGCATGATCCGCAGGGGAAATGACCTGGAACCCTGGGTAAACCCCACACGTTGAGTACGATGGTTCTTCATCCGTGTCAGTTTTCCTGAGCGTGTATGTATAGAGTATCCTTGATACTTCTTGAAAGAAAATAAAGGTTTTTCCCATTTCAAGTCGTTACTTTCAAGAATTCGCCAATGTTTCCTGATGGATTTCGTGATAGCGTTGGATGCAACACTATAGGTAGTGACACAAGTTAATGGAACTTCTTCAGTGTTTCTGGGTGAGTCTTCAAGGAAGACCTCCCTTGGTTGATTCCTTGCTCTTTTGCACCTCTTATTCAGGATTCTTTCCGGGTAACCGTGTTTGCGGAGTTTCTTTGTAAGTTGCCCGGATTGAGAGCGATAGTCCTCCACCTTGCTGCAGTTACGCCATATGCAAAGGTATTGCCCATAAGGGAGATTTTCTCGCAATGGTCTTGGGTGAAAACTGGAAAACAAGAGTATTTTCTCTCGCTGGCTCTTTTCTTGTTGGTTGCACTCTTTCGTTGTTGAATTGATATTGATTAGGGGGACCAAGAGTGGCTCCATTTACCTTCCCTCTCCCTCTCGTTGTTTATTTATAGAAAGGGGAACGTAGGCATCGTTATAAGCATGGGATAAACCAAGCTCACCCTAGCTTTGATAGCAGACACTTTTGCAGCACCCCAACCTGATAATGATCTGCTTGGGGTCCAGGTTACTCCGGGGTGATGGAGTACAACAAGCTCAAGTTAATGGGTGATCTAGGTCCATAGAAATGTCCTCAAGCAGGTCTTCTTGGCAGCTGGGCCTTGTGCAGGTCATCCAGTATGTCAGATCAATACCACTTGGAAGGAGCATTACAGCTCATCCTTCAGGCAGCTAAGCTCACCTTCTCACCACTGATCACGGCAGTAAGGTTATTCTTCAAGCTTCACAGTCTGGAGGGAGAATGGGAGCCATGCAGAAGTCCCCCTCCTGGCCCAGTAGTATATGTCCTATAGTACATACCTTCCCAGTGTGAAGATGATGAAGAATGCATCCAGTATCGGCTGATTTGTCTGGTACTGTAGCCTCTGTGGGCCAATGTAGTAAACCAGTGCAAAACTGAGGGTCTGACACTTTCTAATGTTCTTCAGTTTCTCCAGTCCTGGAAGAGTATCCTAGCTTGTTTTTGGCCAGATATTTGGGCTTCTATCCCCATTGTTCCCTGTCAGACTAGTTCTGATTGGTTATAGATGTCTTGCATTTATTTCAACTGCGCGAGAGATTACTGAAACACAAGAAACAGGATGGGTGAATTTTACTCAGGGCATGGAAAACTACTATGGATAGTGGGAATGGACTTATAATATCCTCACCCACTTGGTCAACAGGTTTCAGGAAGGGAGGTTGAAAAGGTGTACCTCCAGATGCCAAGCCAGCTTACACAAAGGGTACCACCATCTTTTGTAACACAAATTGGGTCCATATGAACCCTGACATTCACCAGCCTACACATGAAGCTTGCATTCAACATGCACAAACATGCATCTTTCATTCATGTCACGGATATGATTATAGCAAGGGATCCCTGGTTTAAGCACTGCACAGACCTTTCAACAGGGAGACCAAGTAAGGTTTCTGACTGCAGGATTCAATTCAAAGGGTATGTGTCCTGTACAATAATAGCTGTTCCACTTCAGTCAACCCAAAACCTTGGTTGAACTTGCAATCGACCCTTACACTCACAAAGGAAGTTTACTTTGGGTATCCATCTGGCATCAAGACTTTGGGGGTCATTACGATGGCGGAAGGCCTGCCACTGCCAGCCGGTCAGTGGCTGGTCTTCCACCATTGTACTGCTGTTTCCCCCCGCCATATTATGATGGCAGGGGGAATCATTGGATTAGCGTGGCGGTCGCAAAGACCGCCTGCCACGGTTCCGCAAGGCAGTCCTTTTCCGACCACCTTGCGCATCGTAATCGGGGTTGCGGGACTGCCACCTTACAGGCAGGTGGACTCAGTCCCCACTACGATGGCGGGCAGACTCAAGTCCATCGTAATGACCCCCATAATTTTTTGGTCAAACTAAAAATGATATGTGTAGAGGGCAATCTTTTTGTCCCATGAAGAGAAAACACAAGCTGATCAAGAAATAGGTGAAAAGTGCAGATGTGACCTGTGCTGTCAAGACTAAAATAGTCAAAAGGTATTATGCAACGAGAAATATATTGAAATGGGAAGGGATCCAATCAGTAACAGAGGGTTAATTTACAAACATTTGCAAATGCCAGGCCTCCTCATGAAGAACAGCCTTTCTAAATCTTCCAGGAGTAGTATCCCAGAGACTGTTTTTGCTTCTCACAAAACTTACTTTTTAGAACTGACCCACAGGACCAGTCCAAGTTGTTTTTCATTAACCCCTAGATAAACCCTTAGACTATTGTTTGAGTATGGGTAATAACTGATGTCAGCTGATGTATATGTATTTTGTTGTTGTTAGTGAACAGTAAAGTGCTTTCTCTTTTAAGTAAAAGCATCAACTGAACATCAAGTTATTAATTTCTACTAGATGTTTTATTGAGTTCTGATGCTCTAACCTCACATCAGCATCCTCAGTAAGCCTTGGACTGCTGAACTTTTCCACCTTGAGGGTCAGTGGCTGAAAGGGTGTACTTGGTGCTAACATTTTAACTCAATAGTAAGATTAAGTCCCAGGAGCCTTAGAGAAAAGAGGATACGATTTTTGCAATGTGGGCACATTAACTTGTCTTCCCTTGGTACCTTAAAAATGTTATGTATATGTTTTGCAACCATACATAGGTCATTTACTGAAATAACTATCTGACTCACTATGTAATTTATAACAGCAAACACTGAAACTTTTTTTTCAAAAACTAACGTTTAATAGTTGCTGTTTAGCTATAGTATCTGCCTACCAATTTAACTTCTCATAGAATTTCAGTGAGATTTTATCATACGAAGAGGAACAGCAGCCCATGCCCACCTAGGCATATCTGCAGGAAACAATGCATTTATATTACAATAAGTAAACACTTCTATCCTCTCACCCACCCAGTCACTACCCCTTCAGAAAATCGTGCAGTTGTACAACCAATGCATGTGAGTTTCATAAGACCTCCCTCCTCTGCTTTACATGCCAATCCTTGTTCTAGACCTCTAGAAGAATTTTAAGAGCCCATAGCATCTGTGAGCAAGTGAATTCCAAACAGTCTTTTTCAAAATTTGCTAAAAACAATGCATTTTGTTGTTGTTGCAAAGACTGTGTCCTCATTGTGTATGGTGTACATGATCTTTTCCATGGCTGAGATCTGCCTTATTATACCATTCATGAACATGGTGAGGGGGGTAGGACTTTTTGGATTTCCACTTTGTTAAAACTGCGTGTTGTGCAGCATTGAGCATAAAGCTAGGAAGCAGCAGTATCATCTTAGACTAATATTGTAGTGGGAGTCAACCCAAAAGTGTACATACATGGTCACAGGGTATCCGAATTCCCAAAGCGTCTTGTATTGCTTTTAGGACTTAGTCCCGTAAAGATTTGAAAACCTTACAGCTCAGCAGTATATGTTTAATGGTACACCAAGCTCCACAGCCCCTTCAGCGATTACCAGGCTTATTCAAATCTATAGTGTGTAGTCTTGTGAGGCAAAGGTGCATCTTTATAGTAGTTTGATGATAGCTCAATACCCTGGGCATGGGTTTTCCCCGTCTTAGAGTGTCTTAAGATAGTATTCAGTTGTTCATATGAGAAGTTGTTTGTTAGGTCTTCATCCCAGTTTGCCTGGAAATTAGTTTAAATGTACTGGACTCATGTCTGTGGGAGAGGAGGGGTGTTTATTGCATTTTTTGTTTTGGTTGCCTCATTGTGAGCTTTGTTCAAAGGCAGTCAGAACACGTGCAGAATCACATGGGGGAGAAGACACAATAGCATTCCAAGTGTAATGGAAAGTACCTATAGGTTCCTGACCTGGAACGTAAAGGGCTTGTACAAGAAATTGTATACGGTGCCTTCATTTCCCAGGCAAAAACAAGAGTTGATGGACAGAATGCAGAACAATGTCATACATTCACCCCAGTACAGAGATCTGGGCCTAAATCCATCGTTTTTTTGCTCACCATGCCATTCCAGTTTGAACACAGCCATATGCAAATCAGTCTTGACCCTGTGCCTCATGGGAGCAGTCCATCCTGAACTGGAAAGCAAGGTTCTCCCTGGACTGGAAACAAGCATCCTAGGACCGGTTTCGGGGTTTCACCCCTCTTCAGCCAGGATAGCTTGATTCCAGTGGCATGGAGACCACGGGACCTACAGTGAGGCAGGAAACACTTACCCAAGCCATGACCTCGTATCTGACTATAAATTGGGGCTCCAAAACACGTAGGGCCACTGAGTGGTAGGCCCTGAAAACAGTACTGAGGGGGATTTGTATACTGCCAACAACAACTAGAACTACATAAAGAGGAAACACAATTGGCCTTGGTGCAATCTGGGTATTCAACATGCCCGAAGTTAGTGGAACGGGAAGTACACAGGTGATAAAGGATCTCTGGATCCGACTCCATAAATACACCATAAAACAGGACAGGCAGCGACTACATAAGGAGGGAGACAAAACGGGCCATCTCTTGGCATGAATATTGTGCAGGGGGCAACCTCCACACACAATACTGCATTTGCTCACCCCACAGGGCAGGCTAGTAGCTACACTGCAGGACATAACGGAAACATTCAGGTCCCACCTACAGGCAGTGTATACGGCGGACCCTACCAATGCGTCAGCGGTGTACATCCTGTTTCTGGAGAGTCTGACCTTCCCGCAGTTATCGGACAATGCTAGAGGGGAGCTAGAGGCTCCCCTAGCTCTTGAGAAACTAAGAGCAGCGCTGGGTTTCAGCCAAAATTCTACCATGCCTACCAGGTGTAGACAATGCAACGCCTGCTTGACGTTTTTAATAAGGCAAGAGAGGCAGGGATTCTTCCACCAACTATTGGGGAGGATGAAATCTGTATGCTTCTAATGCCTGGGGGAGATGGGTCAAATTCAGCAGCATATTGGCCAATAACAATAATCAACTCAGAAGTCAACATTTTATGTAAATGGCTAGCAAATTGTCTGTCACATTTCGACCCTGATCCATGAGGATCAGTGTGGTTTATTCCTAGTAGACACACAAGCATGAACCTCCGACGCCTTAAGCACGTAATACGCAAAACTCAGGTTTGAGAAGCTGAGATGGTTCTGGTCTCTATCAACCTAGTGAAAGCATTCAACACGATAGACTGGGGATATTTATTGGAGGTTCTCAGGGTGGCGGACTTTGGGCCACTATACCGGAAAACTATCAAATTGCTTTACTCGAAGCCCGTCACCAGAGTCTGAGTGAGTCAGATACGATCGGAACCTTGGAAATTGTCCAGTTGCACCAGACAGGGTTGCCCCCTCTCCCACTCCTGTTTGCCCTGGAGATAGAACCGTTAGCCATCAAGGCAGACAGCATTTGCCCCCACATAGCATACAACTAGGTAACGTCCACCATGTCATATTGCTGTATGTGGACGATGTGTTATTCTAGATCTTGTCCCCTGACAGCCCTGCCTGTGTTCCTGCGTCTCCTTGAGGGATTTGGTAAAATATTGGGCCTCCAAATTAATCAATCCAAATCTCTTATATTCCTGCTCACCTCTCTGATTGGGAGCCAGGTCGACCATCTCCGTCCACCAGGTTTATGCTGGGAACTAACCTCATTTAGGTACCTGGGCATACAGATAGCCCATGGTGGAAAGCAACAACTGCGACTTAATATGGGCATAGTCCTGGGTTCTATTAACAAATCAGTGACTTTCTGGAACACGCTAACCCTGTCCTTTATGGGCAGTCTAGCCATCTCGAAGATGGTTCTCCTGCAGAGATGTCTGTACACATTGCAAAACTCTGTGTTCCATTACTTCCTCTGTCTTTCCCCAGTTAATTTCACTCCTTACATCATTCTTGTGGGTGGGTAGATGCAGTAGAGTAGCATTGTCCACACTGACCAGGCCTTATGCATTGAGTGGATTGTAGGTCCCGCACCTGGCCCTCTATTATTACGCTGCCCAGCTGCAACACGAAGCTCAATGGCTTGACCCAGGCCCAATCTGGGGAACACTGCTACTAGAGGGTGGGGTGGAAGTAGGATGTCGCCCTGAGTTGTTTATGGAAAGAAGGAGCACACCAAGGGACATTCCATATATAGTTAGGCAGACAGGTGTGGCAGCGGTTTGTGGTGGCTGTTCTCAGACATGTGCCATTTCACAGGGAGCTCCCAATCCGAATTCTCAAACCAGTCAGACAGATGACACTTAATATGTCCTTTCAAGCTTGGAAGGAGGGAGGGTGTGAACAATATGGAGCGCTTTACCCCAATGAACATTTCATCTCCTTTGAGAACGCCCGGGATGCGTTTGGGCTGAGCCAGTCACTGTTTCTAAAACATACGGACTTGACAGAGATGGTTAAGCACGCCTGACCATGTTACCCAGCAGCACCAACATCCTCCCACACTCTTGATATCCTTTTCACATGTGAGACGAGCAGACACTTAATCACACATCTGTATAGAGAAATGTGCTCAGAAACATTAGATTCTCCTCAATGAGCCCTAGTGGCCTGGAATTTAGATGTTGACACCCCGATAGAGGAGGCCAAATGGAGGCAAGCATGTGAACTAACAAATACAGTCTCCAGTAATGCCCACATTCTGCTAGTACATTACAACTTCCTGCAGAGAACTTATTTTCCACCCATACATCTCCATAGAATGGATCAGTCAGGCCTAGATACTCCTACACAGTGTGATACCAGAGGCATGGATTTTCTGCACCTGGCATGATCATGCGATGCAATATTTTTCTTCTGCCAGCTAGAGATCGACGAATTGGTGTAAGCCACGCAGTTACGCATTGAATGTACTCCCCAGTGCTGCCTGTTGGGACTATTTATACGTCAACGTGGCCAGAAGACAACGTATAAATTTGGTCCGTTGGCGATGGTGTTGAGTTGCTATCAGCCGCGGTCGGTAGTAGGAGTAACTGCAGGGCGGTGACGTGGGGAGGAGGAGGGGCAGGGTGGGGGGTAGTAAACTATGGATTCCGGAGGTTTACAGGTAAGTTAACATATAAATTAATAAAACGAATTTCGTTGCGTGCACGGCATCGCATTTGGGGATGCAGTGCATGCAACAAAATGGAATCTGGAAAGAAAATGGTGCAGCAAATGCTAACTAAAACATGACATTGTGTGAGAATCAATGGGCGTAATCTTATAGACCCTCCTTTTAGCGTGAGCTAAAAGCATTTTCTAATATGCAAAAGGAAACGAGCGCAAGTGATACATAGGCCGCATTACTATAATAGCATCAACACGTCATAAGTCAACAAAGCATCAAAAGCAAAGAAGTGGAAGCGGGGTGAAACTATGGGCACTCCTTGTAATCAACATTAGAAAGGGGAACAGCAAGGAGGGAGGAATCCTCGAAAATTCCCTCATCAATATTCATAAGATCATAAATATCCACCTGGAGCATCATAGCAGCATTTGTGACATGGGCTGATATTTTCTGTTTAGGTGTGAAAACAAAGGCAAAATAGGAACAACAGAAAGGAAGGCATTGAATGAGGATGCAACAGAGCACCAGCACCACTATAAGATAAATCATTTCTTTAAGTATCCAACCCCAGCTGCCGAAAAGGGACCAATTCCAATTCCCACTTCCTATTCCTTTAACATTGTCGATGATATCCATGATGTGTTGCGTTATATTCTTTTCCATATTTTTTATACCAACCACACACTGATCGCTGACCACTGCACATACACCACCACTCTTTGCCAAGATAAAATCCACTGCATATCTAATCTGTTCTGATTATACCTGCATGCTTTCTGACTGGGTAGTGATGTCAAGCAAAGCCGCCACTGTAGTATTAGATAGAATTTGTAACTTACATCCAAAATATTCCCTAGCTTTCCCATCCCTGGCCAAGGCAGTACCATCCAGAGTAAAAATGGAAGAGAGAATCTATCCAAATGTAATACCATTACTGTAGCTATTTACTTCCAAATCTGTTACTCCTCCACATAATTCTTTCTTTAACGTCCTCTTAACCCATCTTGTTTTGGGTTGAGCATATTTACATGGAACACTCAAAGACAGTACCATCCTAAGAGTGACGTCATCGGTACCATTACGGACGATGGAATAAATTCCATTAGACAGAAAGAAAAACCCTGGGTGCGCATATATCGGCCTCTCATAATTCACTGCAGCATATCTGGAGTTTATCCCCAAAGTGTTCAAATCTTTTTTATTCACTAAAGGGACTGTATTTTTAAACAATATTATCCCTGAACAATTAATGTACATAGAAGCATCTGTATTATTCCCTATGGGTCAACAAGCAGGATAATACCCAGCCTCCTGAGGCACTGTTAATTCCTTGTAATGCCTACCCACTAGTGTTATATTCTGTTCTTCCATATTGTAATTATCACTATATGTATTGCTGTCACAACCCGGATAACCCATTCCTTGTGGCTTCTAATGATACAGACGTGGCCCAGGATAACCAAATCCAAACATTCCCTTACATCTGTAAACTGTAGGTAGGTGTACTATATGCATCCTCCAAATACCACGATACCCCACATAGTATCATTATCACCATTATCAGAAAAACGACACATGCCATTTTATTCCGGATTGACCAAGTCACTTTGCGTTGTATACTGACAATTGGCTGCTCCTCCTCGTTAACTTTCCTGCCAAAAGGATGCATAGTGAATTAAAAGAGGGAAATGCAAAGAGAAATATGAATGTTCCCAGTGTCCATCAGATCCTAACTGGTACAGGTTCCTATCGTCCATCAATTAGTTGGCGCCCTATGAGCATCGGCAGTGGAGCTTGCTCTGTCCCAAGATCTTTTCCTAATCTATGCAATGCTGCTAAAGGTGGTATACTCTCAGAGTATACTTGTTTAACTAATGTTCAAACAACAAAAACAAACCAAATGCATAATTTTCACTTTTTCCGATCCATCGTTGGTACTGCTACTCACTAATTTCCTACCTTGTACAGTCCATCCCCAATCCTTTTTTCCTTAGGCTTGGTGCTCCCCATCTGAGGACGTAAATCGTACTTGGCAGCCCCAGGCACCGTGCGAGTGGTAAAAATGAATATTCCAACTCCAGTGAGTGCAACAGTAGGGAAAGTATTGGATAGCGGAGGGGTAAAATTTCCTATTCCCACTCCAGTGAGAACAACAGTAGGGAAAGTATTGGATAGCGGCGGTGCAAAAATTACTATTCCGACTCCAAAGAGTGCAACAGTAGGGAAAATGTTGGATAGCGGAGGGGTAAAAATTAGTATTCCCACTCCACTGAATGCAACAGTAGGATAAATGTTGGATAGCGGAGGGGTAAAAAAATGTATTCCCACTCCAGAGAGTACAACAGTAGGGAAAGTGCTGGATAGCCGAGAGGTAAAAATGACTATTCCAACTACAGTGAGTGCAACAGTAGGGAAAGTGAAGGATAGCGGAGTGATAAAAATTACTATTCCCACTCCAGTGAGTGCAACAGTAGGGAAAATGCTGGATAGCGGAGGGGTAAAAATTACGATTCCAACTCCAGTGAGTGCAACAGTAGGGAAAGTGCTGGATAGCGAAGGGGTAAAAATTACAATTCCCACTCCACTGAATGCAACAGTAGGAAAAGTGTTGGATAGTGGAGAAAGAAAACGACTATTCACAATCAAACACTTAGAAAATATATAAATATTGAAAATTAAAACAAATAATAAAAAATTAATAAACAAAAGTAATAAAAAATGTAAACATATAAAAAGAAAACATATTATAATACTTATTACATAGAACAAAAAACTACTGATATTATATTAAATGTAATAATTAAATTTACAAAAAAATTATTCTTTTAAACTAGAAAATATTTACAAACAAAATAAATTATTAAAACATAAATGTATTTATTTTATTTCCTACCCTTTAACACCACACCAATAACAAAATACTTCAACATGTTTAATTACATTTATTTTCATAATTAACATAATCAATACTGAATTAAGAAAATAGTATTAATAAAACTAATAAACATTAATTGAATACACACACTTTAACACTCTAACATCCACAACACACACCTAAATTAAACTATAAAATAATAAAACACAATTAAAACTTATTTTAAAATGTAAAACTATTACTATTAACAACTAATAATTAAAAAATTAAAATGTATTTAATACCCACCCTCTACCCCTTTAAAAGTAAACACAACACAAAAAAATAAACAATTACCCAAATTAAATATCAAATAACTAACATTAAGTAACACCACAACACACACCTAAAATTAATTACACAATTACCATAATTAATTACAATTAATTTCTTAAATTAACAAAAACCACAACACACCTAACATTAATTACACAATTAACAAAATTAATTACAAAGTAATTTATTAAAATTAATTAACAGCCAATTATTAATTCATAAATTAGAAAGTAAATTACTGCCCACCCTTTACACCTATAAACACCACAACACAAACCTAAAATTAAGTACAGAATTACCAAAATTAATAACCAATTAATGAATTAAAAATAATTAATAATACATTACTTTACACATTTTAACACTATAACATCTCAATTAAAAAAATATTAATAAATAAAAAGTAATCAATAAATTTAATATAATTTAATTACTTCCCACCCTTTTCCCCTATAAACCCACAACCCGCAATGGAACTAAAAGCTCAAAATTCAAATTAAAAGAAATTAATAACTACTAAAAATTTAACACATATATTAAAAATACAAACAATTCTTATACAAAAAAATCAGATACATATCAAATACATACTAAAATACATAATAATAATCAAAAAATGATATTTTGAACTATACTTTTGCAAACAATATTAAACACTTAAAATAGTTTTAAAATCGATATTACTTACCTTAAGTCGATATTCTTGACCACAAATTTCTTGCTGTTGATATTTCTGACCCATGATATTAATGACTCGATATTTCTGCAACTCGATATTTTGTACTAGATATTCTGTCTCTGCACATTCTGGTGGGATAGCCTCGTTCAGAACGTTGTTGTTCTCCTTATCTGTTTGTGTTCAGATTAATTGTGCATCACTAAATGGAACAAATCTTGGCACTTGCTCACATTCAGCGTCTCCTATTCCCTCCTTGACCCACTGGTCAAAAGGCAATGGCAAAGGTATTCGCTTGCAATGGGTCATATGGGCCCAGTTCTTTCGACCAGCAACCTTTACAGTTGTCTATGTCACCAACAGAACCTGCTCAGGACCTTTCCATTTGGGCTCCAAACTTTTCTTCCTCTGGAAGTTCTTAATCAGGACGTAATCGCCAGGCTGGATGTTGTGGCCAGGTCCCTCTTGTTTAGGAGGTCAGCAGCTGCTGGAGGTAATCAAGTAACGCAGGCTATTCAATATCTGAAAACGTTTTCGGCCTGGGGACGCCCCAGACATTCGCTGGGCGTCCAAACACAATTTCAAATAGGGATAAACCAGTTCTAGAATGCGCTGTAGTTCTAGTTGACAAAAGAGCTAACGTAAAAGCATCTGGCCATTTTAACCCTGTTGTTTCCTGAATCTTTGCCAATTTCAGTTTGAGCGTACCATTATACTTCTCAGCAAGACCCGCTGACTACCAGCATGAAATGTCTGTTTAGGGGCCTATTCCGATTCCGGCCGCAAAACGAACCGACCGACACGAACCCGGACCGAATACCGACCGACACGGACCAGCGCCGTACGACCCGTGCAGTACGATGCAACATGTGTGAATTACAACTGACACGTACGGAATACAAGCCGTACGACCGAGCCGTAGGGAAAATAGTGATCCGGACGGAAAACTGTCATGATTATCACCGACCGACACAAACCCGGAATGAACCCGACCGACCCGTACCCGTGATGTACGATTCACGCAGTACGATGCAATGCGTGTAAAACCAGACCAACTCGCACGGAGACCAAGCCGCACGACCGACACATGCAGACAACCCGGCACACAAGCAATAGAGACCGCCGCGACCGAACCGCATACCAAACACAGAAGATAGGCAGCATGAACGAGGCAGAGAAGCCCGCACAAGACAACAGCAGCGTCCGTTTCCGTCACATGAACGTCTCCTTCATGCCTACAAAACCCAAAGGAAAAAAGACAAAAAAAGGACCAAACAAGCAATGACAAAGCCAATAAATACCAAAGAAAAAAACATGGGACAAAGACACACCCACAACTCCAACTATATAAAGGACTACAATCACTACCATCATCCCTTGCAAACAGGAGACACAGCCAGCAGCAAACACCATTACACAGCAACCACAGACACACTCACAACTCACCCATCACACAACTCATACACCATCAGCACCTCATCCAAAAGCACACACACATACACCCAGCAAAACCAACACCAACCCACCCTCACTTGCACCCTCACACACACATCCCTCACCACCACCACCCATCACCATGCCCCACAAAGAAGAATCCAAAGTTCACATATAGTGAGTTAGAAGTGCTGGTAGACGAGATCATCAGAGTAGAGCCACATTTGTTTGGTACATTGGTCCAAAGGACCCCCATCTCACAGAAAACCAAGATGTGGGCGTGGATTGTGGACAAGGTGAACGCCCAAGCACCAGCAAGGCGCACAAAGGACGATATCAAGAACAGGTGGAATGACGTATGCAGGAGGGTCAAGAAACAAATCGAAAAAGATCATGCCCTGAGTCAGTGCACCGGCGGTGGCCCTCCTGCCAAACCAGTCTACTTCAGGACCTGGGAGGACAAGGTGCAGAACATCCTACCACCAGAGAGCATCCATGGCCTAACAGACATCCCAGAGCCTGGTGAGTACACAAACAACATACCCAAGATTGTGTGGCAAGGAAACCATGCACCGCAAGCAAAGCTACACTAACCAATAGATAATCAGCCCAAGATGTGAATGCCAGTCAGACAAACACAATACCTGCCATCTCATAGTGACTGGGAACTGTGTCATGACATGCACCAACCTACAAACAAATAGAGCAAGCCAGTGGCACAAAGCCAAATAGACCCTTCCAGACAGTTTGCCACCACAAACACACCACCTCACAGTGCAGCTGACTGTCAGGAAGGAATAGTGGGGATGCAGGTGAAGTGAGTGTATCCAAAAGCATGATGGGGCCTGTAGTCACAGATAATGCTCCCCCTCCTGATTGGCCCATCAAAACCTCTCTGAAACATACCCACATCACAGGGAGTGGAAAATGACTGACAAGATGGCTGACACTGGGTCCTGCTGTGGGGAGCACAAGGCCCTGCTCGGGGTTGTGTGCAAATCAGAACCAGGACACCACTGATTGACATCCTGAAAGACAACTTGCACGCCCTACAATGGAAGCACGTTTCATGATGGGAAGGAGGACTGACAGCCCTGACAATACTCACCAGCATGGGGAGACACCTTCCCTCAACATAAACTCCACACAACTCACCGGGTACAATGCATTGACACACACCTCATTGAAATATCAGCAAAAGATACCCCGTACTGGGTGCTGCTGTGTGAAGCACAGGGGCTCACTTTGGACCTGTAGCCAAACAAACACCAGGATTTCACAGTCAGCCATCTTGCCACTGCTGTCACACCCCCTCACAGGGAAGCAGAGTCAAGAGGGAGGAAGTATGGGCATGCTGGGAAGGGGTTGTAGCCAAGAGTATGATGGGACTCGCAGTCACAGACAATCTACACCCACCCACATGGCCCAGCAAGATCAAACTGAACCATACTCGCCTCAAAGGGAGTGGGAAGGGACTGACAAGATGTCTGACACTGGGCTCTGTTGTGGGGAGCACAAGGCCATGCTGGGAAATGGCCAACAACAAACATCAGGACTTCACAGTCAGCCATCTTGCCATTGCTGTCACACCCCCGCACAGGGAAGCAGAGTCAAGAGGGAGGAAGTATGTGTATGCTGGGAAGGGGGGTGTAGCCCAGAGTATGATGGGACTCGCAGTCACAGACAATCTACACCCACCCACATGTCCCAGCAAGATCAAACTGAACCATACTCGCCTCACAGGGAGTGGGAAGGGACTGACAAGATGTCTGACACTGGGCTTTTTTGTGGGGAGCACAAGGCCATGCTGGGAAATGGCCAACAACAAACATCAGGACTTCACAGTCAGCCATCTTGCCATTGCTGTCACACCCCCTCACAGGAAAGCAGAGTCAAGAGGGAGGAAGTATGTGCATGCTGGGAAGGGGGGTGTAGCCAAGAGTATGATGGAACTCGCAGTCACAGACAATCTATACCCACCCACATGGCCCAGCAAGATCAAACTGAACCATACTCGCCTCACAGGGAGTGGGAAGGGACTGACAAGATGTCTGACACTGGGCTGTGTTGTGGGGAGCACAAGGCCATGCTGGCATATGACCAACAACAAGATCAAACTCTGTCTGTGACAAGCTGGGAAAAAGCAGTGTACAGGCAGGCATCTGTTTGAAAAGTAGAAAAAGTCATGTTTGTGAACCATCAATGCATGTAGAAACATAACTCACATTGTGTGTCTCTTCCAAACACAGGTGGTGCTGGGCACCCAGCACCAAATGATGAGGATACACAGTCCCAGATTCTGGCGGACACTGAGCTCTCTGGTCGGACTCTCTCACTGTCCTCTTCGGATGACGACGACCAACCTGGCCCTCCGGTGTGAGCCATCATGCAGCACCAGCAGCATCCACAACTGCACCCCCTGTACCCATGCCTCCAGCATCTGGACACCGACAGGGCACCCCGCCAACACGGATAGACCAAGGCCAATCAACACCCACAGCACAGGGACACAGGACCCCCCGGAAGCTACAGCAAACACCACCAGCAACACCACCCAAGGGGTCCCAGTGTCAGCTGTGCGTCCCACCGCTGGTCCTGCCCGTGTGGAGAGGGGTGCTGGGAGGGGTGGGAGGCACAGGGCGTGCCTTTCAGATGGGTCTGGACTGCATGATGACCGCCACCTAGCACGCATCGTAGATGCGTACCAGGATAGCACCGGAGGATTTGGCCAGGTAGTGGGGATCCTCAAGGACATGCAACACGAGCAGGTCGCCGACCATGCACGCATGGAGGCCAAGTGGGATGACATTACTGCGGTGCATCGGCACATACTCCAATGCCTCCGCCAGATCAACACCAACCTGTCCACACCTTCCTGTGTACCCACAACATCTGTCGCAACACCATCTGCAAGCGCCACAGGGAGGGAGGAGGACTCTGGCGGAGAGTCACCTGCACCGCAGAGGCCTGCACATGAGGATCCTCCCCCTCGGAAGAAGAGGGGTCATCCGAAGAAGGACATGTGAGAGGCAGATGTCCCAGCACATCCCCCAGGGTCTCTAAACCTGTTCTGGACAATGTCCTTTGTGCGCAACCCGTTCACCTTGTCCAATCACACACAACTCGCCCACATGACATGGAGGGTTCATGTTGGGCCAATGTACCAGATGACTGTGGACTTTACTCTGGACATTTCATCTACCTGCACTTCCAACTCCAATGTGAACTTTGGATTCCCAAACCAATGTACAGCACCCACTATCCTGTGCACTTCCCTCACACATGTTTGTAAATAAACTCACCAGTACACCATACTTGCCTCAGTTGTGATTCCAACTTGTCATGTTCAGGGAGATGTCGATCTGCTACACAACACAGTGCATGCCAACTGCAACAATGTGACCAAAGTAAGGTGAGTCATGGGGATGTGACACATGTGAGGGAGACACACCACTATGGCAACACAAAACATACTCAACATGGCCATGTTACTCATCACACACAATGATGTTGACCTGAAACGCATTGGCATGCATAGACGCAACACCAACCCCAGTCAGTGGTAACAAGTCCACAGGTGAGGTAAGCAGATGTCACTCAGATGTGGGAAGACAGACAATGCACATAACAAAGCATAGCACAGGTTCATTACACATCAGCAACACGTTTATTCCACAATAGTTGCACTGTAATTCTACGTAACAGTGGACACACGCTCTCAATGTGTTGGAGAATGGAAGTCCAGGGATGTGTGGTACATCAGTTGATGGGAATTGTCAACTTCCACACTGGTGTTGGCTTCTGGGTGTTGGGGGTCAGTGTTGACCACACAACAGGCAACGTACCCTGGGAAGGACAGACAAGATACAGTCAAAAGCACAGAAGAACAGGAGAGAAATGCAATACACATGCACAAAACATGTTGCAAGACACCTACACAAACACTAGTTAGCAGTACTACCCTATTGTGGAGTACACACCACCTGAATGGACACATCACAGCACGCATCCAGTCAAGAGGCACACAGACACACTCAGACAGCAACAGAGCTGGCACAACACATTCCCGGCTATCTCCATACATTCACATAACAACCCTGGAAACTCATATTCAGGTGAAGCAGTTGATGAGCTGTGAGCGGACGTCACCATCATCTTCATCATCACTGGCATCTTGGCCCAGGCCGGGATCCTCCACAGGTGCCGGAGGTTGGTCATCGTCATCGTCATCCTGGATGAGAGGCACCTCCTACCGCACCACCATTTTGTGTAGCATGCAGCAGACAATGATTATTTTGCACACCTTTGCAGACTCATATACGGTCTTGTCCAGGCAGCGAAAGCGGCTTTAGGAGGCCGAATGTCCGCTCAATCACCCTCCTGCTCCGACCACGTGCCTCATTGTGGCACAGCTCGGCTGGTGTCACAGGGTTCCTGAGGGGTGTCAGCGACCATGGCATGTTGGGGTATCCGGAGTCACCTACACACACAAAAATGAACAAGTAGCTGAGTTTTGTAGGAGTGCGGAATACAACATTGACAAACAAACACAATGAGAAACAGTCAGTACACACCGACAAGCCAGGCATGTTGAGCTGGCATCTGTGACATCAGCGTTACAATGCGACTACTCCTCATTATGTAGGCATCGTGCGCAGAACCAGGGAACCGTGCACACACGTGTGATCGACATGTCAGCAAGACAGACCACCAGAGCATTGATCGAATGGTAGTGCTTCCTGTTACGGTATGCCTGCTCATGTGCCTGTGGTGGTATCAGGGCAACATGTGTCCCATCAATAGATCTGATGACGTTCGGCATTCTCCCCAGTGTATAAAAGGCATCCTTTATTTCAGGGAGTTCAGCTGGGCTCTGGAAATTGATATACAGGTCTAGGAATTGCAACATCCCCTCCATGACATTACGTAGCACCCGACTAAACATCGTTTGTGACATCCCACCAGCAGTAGCCACAGTGTACTGGAAGGTACCAGTAGCAAATAAGTGCAGGGCTGCCATCACCTTCACCTCTGGGGTCAGTGCTGTAGAGTATGTCTGGCCAGGTAGCGGATGTGGTGCCAACTGCTCCTCCAACTCCGCAATCAGTGGCCTGGTGAAGCAGTACCGTCTGATGCAGTCGCGTTCCTGCATGGTTGCAAGGTCTGGGAATGGCCTATGGACAGCTGGTGCCCTGCAGACAGAGATACACAAAGGAAGATCGTCAGTTCATCCACCCATGTGGCCATGACGACGACCAATATCACATGCTAGATCATAACATTACACAATGTACTGAGGTGTGTGCTGTTGGGCATGGACACATATGTCACCTACAAGACCACCACCTCACATCTCAATTCCACATGTCCACATGAGTCCCATGTAGTGCAATGGCCAATCATCCTATGTGCTGCTGCAACGTTCCAAACGTGCACCACAGTGACAAGGGAGGCCTCATGTCGCCCAGGCATCACAGATCTTTGCCATGCAGAAACCCAGGGTCCCTGTATTGCCACATCAACACAGCAATGGACATGGCGTAGCACGTACACATCACAAGGCAAGCGTAAGTCCCACAGGTAGTGGACACTGTTGTTCCTGCCGGCCCTACATGTACGTCTCTTAGACACACACCCCATCAAGGGTGATGCATATACCACATAGATGTGGAGACTGTCACCCATTGGGTACATTTGATCAGACACATCTGAGAAACAACATGCATACAGACTGTGGGTGCACATCATTATTGTGGCTACAGGTCTCACTGTGACGTACATGCCATCACCCCCAGGACTCAGGGTGTATGTGACCTGTCCTAAACATATCCAACCTGACACTGTGTCCGTGACTCATGCCCATTACTGTACAATTGCACATCACAGTGGTAATGTGCATAACACACAAAGGATTCTGCCCCCATGTACACATGCACAGCCTGGGAGTGGCTGCACAAAGGGCCAGCCAAAAAACCAGATGTGCCCCCCCAAACACCCAGGGAATGCAGCCTTACATGCCGTGGGACACTGTGTGGCCAATGCTGTAGTGTGGTGGGTGTGCACAGGTGTCCCTGGCCAGTATATGTGTGTTGCATCCTTATAATAGTCACAGTAATGAGGTCCGACGCGGGTGACACTGCATACGCATTGCACAGGTCATGTCCGAGCCGTGCGTACGCTTTGTCATTGAATGCAATGAGGTCCGACGCGGGTGACAATGCGTACGCATTGCACGGGTCATGTCCGAGTCATGCGTACGCTTTGTCATTGAATGCAATGAGGTCCGAAGCGGGTGACAATGCGTACGCATTGCACGGGTCATGTCCGAGCCGTGTGTACGCTTTGTCATTGAATGCAATGAGGTCAGACGCGGGTGACAATGCGTACGCATTGCACGGGTCATGTCCGAGCGGTGCGTACGCTTTGTCATTGAATGCAATGAGGTCGGATGCGGGTGACAATGCGTACGCATTGCATGGGTCATGTCCGAGCCGTGCGTACGCTTTGTCATTGAATGCAATGAGGTCCGACGTGGGTGACAATGCGTACGCATTGCATGGGTCATGTCCGAGCCGTGCATATGCTTTGCCATTGCCTGCAATGAGGTTCGACGCGGGTGACTATCATACATACGCGTCGGAAAGGCATGGTCCGAGAAAGGCGTACGCCTTGGCCATTGAATCGTATGGAGACGGGTGCATGTGTATATTCAAAATACGCATTGTACAGTCAGTTGAACGAGCCGGGCGCACCCATTTGCTCCGGACTGTCATGGAGACGGATGCGGATTCAAAACTTGTACGAGTTGTGCACTGGAAATTCAGTTGGATGCCTACAACAATGTTGCTATTTCAAGTGTTCCATGAAGGTGAAGATTTGAACGATGCGGAAGGCGTGTACGAGTCGTACTTTTAAATGGATTGGCCAGATTCATAGAATGCAACCGTGTTGGACCTATCACTTGGGACACGGCACAGATTCTGCCTCTGCAGCACAGATATAAGGCTGGCAGGCCCCCAGGCAGCTCACTTGCCTGCACTACATGCTACTGGACCACATCCCTGCTACCACTGCTGCTGTCTCTGCATCCTCTGACTCCTGTTATGGCACGTACTCTGGAGAGGGCCCCAGCCTTCACTGAGGAGGAGAACCAGGCCCTGCTGGACGGGCTCCTTCCACAGTACAGCAAGCTCTATGAGAAACCAGGGGAGCAGGTGAGTGTGCAGTCCACTGACTTCCTAATTATGCATGTTGTCTGACTAGCAGTACTAGCAGTGTGTACACAGTGGCAAGCATTCTCACTGACTACTTTCATCCCCCAAAGTGTGTAGGTACATGTAATGAATAGGTTTCCTGCTGCTAAAGTGCATTATTGCAAGCTTAAACTATCCAGGCATTGTTAACATGTCAGATATGCAGGTGATTTTTCCTTCCCCATGGTTGCACTACCTGTGTAATTCATTTCCCTTTGTGATGATGACATGTCTATCCAAATGTGTGCTGCACAAATCTGGGGCATTTGTGTTAATGTACTTTTCACTTTGTCATCCTCACAGGTTGATGCCCACCAGAAGCAGGAGATCTGGCTGACCATCGCCCGGGCTGTTCGTTCTGTGGGGGTCTACAAGCGCAGGATCCGCAACTGCCAGAAGAGGTGGCAGGACCTTCGGGGCTGGACCAGGAGGATAGCTAGAGTCCAGCTGAAGCTGTCACCTCCACGCAGGAGGGGCGTACACCGGACCCTGACTCCCCACATGCTCCGGATACTGGCGGTGGTCTTCCCGGACCTGGATAGGCAGCTGAAGGCCAGGCAGCAGCAGGAAGGGGGTAAGTCCATGCCTGATCTGTGTACTATGTCTGACATGCTAATAGCAGTCTTTTGGCCTGGTCACACTTCCACATTACGTAGGTCTTGTAGTCCAATACTCAGGTTCCTCAATTGTGTGATGCACCCTCCTCATCTGTTCCCGTGACTCTGTTGTGTGTTTCATGGGTGGGTCAATTGTTTACACAATACCTGAGATCTGACATGTGATCTGTGTGTGCCCTTGAGATGTGTACCAATTGCTGGTCTGACTCACAACATGTGGCTGGGGTATTCCAAACAAACCCATGCAGCAGGTGACTCCAATTTGTGGGCCTCAGGAGTATGTATATCAAGTATGTCACACTTGCTTAGCCACCTGACTACTGTCCAGGGCCAAACACTGTTTCACGTAGACCTGGCCAGTTATGCCTCCTCAAGGGCATTTTGAAACACTCTGTAATCCCACTCCTGTGTATGAAATTGCAGGATCTGCTTAGTGGAATGTGCCCTCAGGTGTCTGCCTCTGTGTCATTAGGGTGTGGCTTGTTGTTATGTACAACTGGGGTGTCCATGATTCAGAGGGTCAGCATGACATCTGATATGTGACTGTGAGAGACAAGACCTGTGTGACATATAGGTGTGTGATCATCTGACAGCGCACAATGATGTATGCAACTGTGTCCTTCATGCAGCTGGGTTACATGCATGGCAGACTGTGATGTGTTAATGTACAGGGATTTGTGTTTGCAGAGACTCATATGTAAGATTTGCATGACCTGGGGTCTTCTGGGTCCTGGATATGTTGTTTGCATGGGATGGGCAAGTGCGCCGGTCATCTGTAGAGTTAGCTTTACCCCTGAGCTAGGATTGTGAGTCAGTGCATATTGTTGTTGTCTGGATGCCCTGCCCCTGTGACAGGAGACAGTGTTGACTGACTTTCAGGGCATCCCACTTCCATGGCATTGAACTTGCTATGAGTGATCCTGCATTGTGTTCAAGTGTGCACCATGCACCCCAGTGTGGCATTGCCCATCAGGACATGAGTACATCATAGTGTATGTTGCTGGCATGCATCACAAGCATGTGAAATGAGTCTGCCCATCCCTTCATCCGGACACCTGTACTGAGTCAGTAGCAAGAGATGTGCTGTGTGTATAGTGACATACTCCTACATGTTCACTTGCATGTACAACTAATGTGTGGGTGGTGCATGTTGGCACATTGGGGTGGTAGCATCCAACATGCAACAGACATATGTGTGAAAGTCAAGGAGGGATATGTGTGCCATGGTTGATGTTGAGAATTACAATTGGCTTCTTCTAAACAGTGTTGGCACTTTGAGCTGCGTTCAGCTGGTGATGCCAGGGCTTGCCCTGTGATGTGATGTACTCACTGTGGTGTGTGCAGTCGGTGCAGGTGACTGATGTTGTTCTCTTACTTCCTATTCCTATCCAGATACATCCACGGCCACAGGAGGGGACAGCTCCACGGACCAGGAGGAGCCACAGAGCCTTACAGGGACAGAAGGAGAGGAGTCGGGTGGACCCAGTGGCACGGAGGGCGAGTGGAGCCACACAGAGGAGTCGTCAGCACCATCACCCTCAGCTGAGGGCCACAGCAACTCTGAGGATGACTCCCTTGTGGAGGCGATTGTCAGTAGCCACCAAATCCCAGCTAGTGAGGCTGTCCCCACCACCACCACCACTACCACCCTCCCATCGGCTCCCATCCCAGAGGTCCCTGTGGGCTCCCGTGTTCGTGAGCATGTCTCCTTTGTGCCAGGCACCGCACCCCCTGCCCCTGTGTCTCCTGCTGCCCTGAGTGAGGAGTCTGTGGACTTACTTAGACCGATCCATGTAGGGCAGACATCGATGCTGAAGGTCCTCCATGCACACACAGGTCTGTTGACACAACTGGTGTCATTCATGGAGGGCATTTCCTCGGGCATGTCTGCCCTACAGAGGACCAATCAGTCCGTGGCCTCCTCCCTGACGGCAGCAGTGTCCCTCCTCCAACAGTCCCGCACCCCTCCTACCCCTGCACCACCCACGATTCCTAGCACCCTACCTGTCCCAAGCACAGAAACCCCCAAACCAAGGTCTAGACGTGCACACAAGCAAGCGCAGGGGACTGATACCAAACTCACAGGGGCTGGTTTGCAGACACACACACAGTCATCCACAACCACTCCGCAGTCCTCCGAGACCTCTCCCTCCCAGCCCCCTTCCCTTGCCTCACCTGCAACCCCATCTCCCCAGAAGCTCTTCCACTGTGACCTTGGCCTCTTCCCCACCGACCCAGCAGATCCTGACTACAAGGAAAAGAGGAAGTCCCCACACACAGAGGGGAGCGCCCCTCACACCCTCCCCCAGGCGCAGTCAGACAGAGACCCCCACCTGCAAGTCCCCCCGGCGCCAGAAGAGCAAGACCCCCCCCACCACCACGCAGCTCCAAGGCAAAGTCTCCATCCTCCATCCCCCAGGCCACCACTCCAGAGGTTCCCCCACCACTCCCTGCCCCGGATTCCCCCACCCACAGATACACCATCCCCAGAATGCTATGGCCATCCCCCCTAGCACTTACTCCTCCACACCTGGTCAGACGGTTAGTGCCACTGATGTGGAGACCGTGTCCCCCGCCACTGCCCTGCCGACCTCACCTGCCCCCCATTCTGCTTCCATGGATGTAGGCACCGCATTAGAGTTCACGACCACCCCCTCTGACTTGGGCACTGCAGTGGTGAGCCAATCCACTCCATCTGACCTGCACACTGGAGTTGTGCCGGCACCCACCCCATCTGACTTGTGCCCCACATTTGTGACAGCACCCACCACTTCAGTCAGCTCCACTGCAGTTGCAAGTGTCTCGCCTGCATCCACCACCCCTTCACTGCCTCCTTCTGCTGCACCCTGATCCTGTCCCTGCGGTGCCTGGCCTGCCCCCATGTATGCCCCTCCGAGAGGATGACCCCGGTCCTTAGCAGTGCAGGCAAGCAAGGTGTGAAAGTTGTCACTCTACTTCACTCCTGGGCATTTGGACATGGACCGGCCATTGGCCTTTTGATTGAACAGACGTTTAACTTTTCATATGCTGCATAAAGCTTTTTTCTTTATCCCTGTGAACTAGATTCAGCTGTACATTATGTTGATGATGTTTTACATGCCCTTGCACCTGTGATGCTTTGTTTATAATGTTGAATACTGATGTGTTGCTGTGAGGTACTCCCTGTGCTCCATGAGATATACATCCTATTCTGGTGGGTATCCATGTCATCCTTTGCAGCTACCTGGGTGTGTCCGGATCAACTATTTGTGGACATCTCTCTGTGAGCATTTCATTTGCATGGTCACATCTCTGGCTTGCACCCATGCACATATGATGTGCTTCCCATTGTCCAATTTGTCACTTCCACAGACTTTGTGCTCATCAACGCTGGACCTACAGGTGTGGGCATCATTGGTATAGGAGCAACTGGGTCCTCTGTGCAACTTGCTAGACATATTTTTTGGGTATGTGCAGATGACTTAGGGGAGACTCACGTACCAAGGCTGTTGTGACCACAGCCTTCATTGTGTGGTGACTGATGACTGACTGACCAAGTGTTCTGCAGACATGAGTGAGACTTGCGGTGAATATGTTTGGCACAGCTGGGCTTCCACAGGAGTTGGGTCCCCTCAAGTAAGTGTGTTGTCCAGTGACATGGCCTATGCCCATGGTGTGTGTTGTATGAGCATGTGTGTGTGTCCACATCCCTGTTCATACACAGACAGTGTTCCCTTGATATGTTCCTGTTGTTGATGCTTGCTGAGTGGTACTTAGTTCATCCCACTACTTTTCCAATGGGCTACCAGATGTGTGGGTGCATGACACACTACTGTTAATTGGTGTATCATCATTGGGATTTGTCAGTTCTGAGTGGTGATGATGTTGTCAGACACAGATGGGACACAGTCAGGGTTCCTCAAGGCACCTGTTTATTTGCTAAATCATGTAGTTGTCCCTAGGTGGTAGTTTTCAGTGATTGAGACATTTGTATGTGTGAGAGAATGCTCGCACTTGACGAGTTCATGGCTGCGATGCTGGCAGGAGTCAGCATGTGTGCCTTGTGGTTCTCCTTGGCTTCTGCATTGTCCTGGGACTGTGGCAGGGATTCTTAAGGTTACGTGAGCTTTGACGTCATGGCCATGTACTGCATACTGTGCAGTATGTCTGTCATTCCCCAGGGTTGTAAACTGTCCTTGTGTGATGTGTCTGTGCACCTTAGTTCCTCCCAACATTCCTGTGTTTGTCATGGGTGCATGTGCAATGTCACCTGTCCATGTGGGCTTCACAGATGCACATTGTTGCAGTTCAGGGTGTGTGGTGTTGAGGGTGGACTGATGTGAATGTTTGCATTGTTGGTCCCCTAGCTCCTGTTTGTCCATGGATGAGGGGCCATGCTGAGTGATTTGTGTTTGTCTATGTGTGATGTACGTTTGTGGTACAGGACACATGTCTGGGTTTCCCATTTTGTACGACATCTGCCTTTGTCATCACAGTGGAGGTGTCTTGCATGCTTGTATCACCCCGATGTCTGGTCCCTGGTGGTAGTGCTGTTGTGTGTCAGTCTCTTGCTGTGTTAGTTGCTGTTCATTCCAGCTTGTGTCACTTGTGTCTGTTGTGCTGCCTCTCATCTCACAATGCCTGATTGCCCACTATGGGTGTCCCAATGATGGTTTACTTTTGTATGGCACTGTGTCCACATCTGTGTCACTGTGGTTCTGCCCCCCTCATGTGTTGTGTAGTTGCCTGGGGATACTGTGACACACACACACACACACACATGCTGTGTCAGATGTGCAGTGTGAGTTTGCCTGTTTGTGCATCTGCACCAGTGCATTGGTATTGCTATTGTGGGCCTTTGTCTGGATGCTGTTTTTGTGATTTACCCTGCTGTCCCTGTGAGTCATATCACATCATTCTGCACATTCATCCTGGTTGTTAGGTGCCATTGCTGGCATGGAATGGGAGTTTGTGACCTGACACCTACAGTCTACACATGTTCTTTTGATTGGTGTGTCTATTTTCCAGATGTGTGCATGCTTGGTGATGGTCACTTCTGCTCTTGTGCTATTGTACAGTGTATGCATTGTCAGCCCCCATGTGTGGTGCTTGTCTGCACATGGCCGAGAGTGTGTTATGTTTTCACAGCACTGTTAGCCTCACCACATCTCTGTGCGTATGGGAGACAAAACCACTAGTTTGCCCCAGAAGTGTTTAATGTGTTGGGAGCAGGGATCATACATGCTGTTTGTTATTTGCAGCTTTGATCATGATGACACTTACCTTTTAGTCACTGTGATGAGGGGGGTTTAGTCCCCATCACCACAATGCTCAACATCTGCTGTTTTTTGGAAGCCCACACTTAACTTCTGTTCTACACAATGAGGTGGTGTTCTTTTTACATTGCCACAGTGCTATGGTGATGCTTGCCTTGTGTATGTCACACTCATGTGTTGGTCACACATGTGCTGTTACTTACATTGTATGTTCATAGCCATAATCACTGTTGTGGGCATTTGTCACAGACTACACACTGTTGACATGATGTTAGGGGGGATGTATTTTGCTGACATACCTGATGTTGGAGAATGCTGGATGTGTGGTGCATCACCCATCCTATGGCTGGGGGTGGCAGTAGTGATGGACAACATAAGCCCTATGGCTGGGGGTGGCAGTAGTGATGGACAACAGGTCCCCTGTGGCTGGGGGTGGCAGGAGTGCTGGGCAACATAAGCCCTATGGGTGGGGGTGGCATTAGTGCTGGGCAACATAGTCCCTATGGGTGGGGGTGGCAGTAGTGATGGGCAACAGGTCCCCTATGGGTGTGGGTGGCAGGAGTGCCGGGCAACATAAACCCTATGGCTGGGGGTGGCAGTAGTGATGGGCAACATAAGCCCTATGGCTGGGGGTGGCAGCAGTGATGGGCAACAGGTCCCCTATGGGTGTGGGTGGCAGGGGTGATGGGCAACATAAGCCCTATGGCTGGGGGTGGCAGTAGTGATGGGCAACATAAGCCCTATGGCTGGGGGTGGCAGTAGTGATGGGCAACATACCCCCTATGGGTGGGGGTGGCAGTAGTGATGGGCAACATAAGCCCTATGGGTGGGGGTGTTAGTGGTGCTGGCCATGCAACCCCTATGGTGGCCTGTTGTTTGTGGCCAGGATGTGGATGCCCTGTGTATTTGTGCCATTTTGCGGGTACGTGTCGTTTGTTTATGTGGTAGGTGTCTGACTGACCGCCTGCGCCGTCGGTTCCTGAGCCGGTCATAGATGTAGAGTACTGATATGACCTGCGCGACGGGATTCATGATGTGTTTGTGTCGTACATGCTGCTTGTTGCTCCCTCTCTTACCCGCTGCAAGTTGGTCCGTCTCGTAGCCGTGTATTGAGTTGTGGCGCGAATCGAAGCTGATATGCTTGTTTTCCGGATGCTGTGACGTGCCATACGTGGCGACCCGTCCGGCACATAGGAAGTACGCATCGTACTTGTCATGCCGGAAACTGCTATGGATACTGCTTCCGGGCGACTCGGTTCAGCGTTAGGAGTTACGGCTCGGACGGAGAATGGAGCTTGAATCACAGCCTACGTGTCGGTCGGGTTTTTGGCAGTTATGCGCATCGTACTTACTCTACAGGACGGACCGACTCCGGGTACGTGCCGGTCGCACGGTAAGGCTACGGACAGCTGTCCGAACGGCTATCGGAATCGGCCCCTTAATGTGCAAACCTTCAAACCTTCACAGATTAAGCTAATCACTTTCCCATTAAAATGAGACCCATTATCACTCCAGATAATTTGGGGCATTCCAAAGCGAGGAAAATACTCTTGAAGGAGTATCTTTGCAGTTGTGGTGGCCATATTATCTTTAGTGGGGTAAGCCTCAACCCATTTACTAGACGTGCATATAACCACTAAGACATACTTGAGATTGTTACATCGTTCAAGCTCAATAAATTCCATTTGAAGGACTTTGAATGGGAATGTAGGTGGTGCAAAGTTACCGGATGGTGTAGGGGTACCCTTCCCGCGTTGTAGCTCATGCAAATCATACAAATTTCACTAATTGCGCAGCGGTCTTGGAAATATTATCATTGTACCAAACCGCGGCCAACAATTTACAAATCCCTTTTGCACTAATATGACCTGGACCATGAGCCATAGTAACCAGAGGGAGCACATATGTATCGGGTAACATCCATTTCTGCTCTCCAGACTTGTCAATCCAACATCCTTCTTTGTTTAACTGTGCTGTACTTTCCTGCCATACCACTAATTCTTCCATCTGTGCTTCACATTGTATCTCTTTCACACTCTGAGACGTATTTTCAAACATGCAAAAACAACAGTTGATGGACAGAATGCAGAACAATGTCATACATTCACCCCAGTACAGAGATCTGGGCCTAAATCCATCGTATTTTTGCTCACCATGCCATTCCAGCTTGAACCCAGCCATATGCAAATCAGCCTTGACCCTGTGCCTCATGGGAACAGTCCAGCCCGAACTGCCAAGCCAGGTCCTCCCTGAACTGGAACCAAGCATCCTAGGACCGGTTTCAGGGTTTCACCCCTCTTCAGCCAGGATAGCTTGACTCCAGTGGCATGGAGAGCACGGGACTCACGTCTGAGCATACCCGTCCCACTCGGGGTGACAAATGCAAAAACAACAGTTGATGGACAGAATGCAGAACAATGTCATACATTCACCCCAGTACAGAGATCTGGGCCTAAATCCATCGTTTTTTTGCTCACCAAGCATTCCAGTTTGAACCCAGCCATATGCAAATCAGTCTTGACCCTGTGCCTCATGGGAACAGTCCAGCCCAAACTGCCAAGCCAGGTCCTCCCTGGACTGGAACCAAGCATCCTAGGACCGGTTTTGGGGTTTCACCCCTCTTCAGCCAGGATAGCTTGATTCCAGTGGCATGGAGAGCACGGGACTCACTTCTGAGCATACCCGTCAACTGTTGTTTTTGCATTTGTCACCCCGAGTGGGAAGGGTATGCCCAGACGTGGGTCCCGTGCTCTCAATGCCACTGGAATCAAGCTATCCTGGCTGGAGAGAGGTGAAACCCCGAAACCGGTCCTAGGATGCTTGTTTCCAGTCCAGGGAGAACCTGGCTTGGCAGTTCAGGCTGGGCTGTTCACATGAGTCACAGGGTCAAGACTGATTTGCATATGGCTGGGTTCACATAGGAACAACATGGTGAGCAAAAAAATGATGGATTTAGGCCCAGATCTCTGTACTGGGGTGAATGTATGACATTGTTCCGCATTCTGTCCATCAACTGTTGTTTTTGCATTTGTCACCCCGAGTGGGAAGGGTATGCCCAGACGTGGGTCTCGTGCTCTCCATGCCACTGGAATCAAGCTATCCTGGCTGAAGAGGGGTGAAACTCCGAAACCTGTCCTAGGATGCTTGTTTCCAGTCCAGGGAGAACCTGGCTTGGCAGTTCGGGCTGGACTGTTCCCATGAGGCACAGGGTCAAGACTGATTTGCATATGGCTGGGTTCAAACTGGAACGGCATGGTGAGCAAAAAAACGATGAATTTAGGCCCAGATCTCTGTACTGGGGTGAATGTATGACATTGTTCTGCATTCTGTCCATCAACTGTTGTTTTTGCATTTGTATTTTCAAACATGGCATTCTCTGGAACCCATCTAACTGGACCTCCAATAAACATTCTCTACATCTTGCTTTGAGAAGTCTCTTTGGCTATCTGATCTGTAAACGCATTCCCTTTGCCTACATCATCAGCCACTTTTCTGTGGGTGCTACACTTCACAATCACCATTTTCTTAGGGAGTGTCAGTGCAGATAACAATCGCAGTATGAGATGTCCATGTATTTTAGTGCCATGGGAAGTAAGGAACCCTCGCTCTGCCCACAGGCATCCAAAATTATAGGTCAAATGCATTCTGTGTAGATATTGACAACCAACCCTTTGCTCAATTCACAAGCCTGTATAATGGCAATGAGTTCTGCTGCCTGGGCGGACTGGTAGGGGATCCGTAATGTCTCCACTACTGTGCCAAATGTAGTGATAGAATAAACTGCAGTGGTGGTGCCATTTGTTAATTTAAAACAAGAGCCATCGACATTTAGATCTCCTTGGGGATCAGATAATGGAACATCAGTCAAGTCTACCCGTCCTTTTGTTTCTTCCTCTGTTCGGAAAATACAGTCATGTTTGTCGACTGCATCTTTCTCGGAAGGGAGGGGTAATAACGTGGCTGGATTCAGAGTAGCACATCTTTTATTCATGATATGCTTAGAATCAATGCCAATTCACAACCAGTAAGACGTGCACTGGTGAGGTGCTGTGTCCTTGTTATATTCAAAAGTGTATGAACAGCATGGGGTACCATAACTGTAAGGTCAGTATCGAATAGTCCAGCCGATTGTCTGATTGAAGTGGCCACAGCCGCGACCGCTCGCAGACAGCTCAGGAGGGCTCTTGCGACAGGATCGAGCACAGTAGAAAAAAAAGCGCAAGGTCTCTGTTTATTGCCAAATCTTTGAGTCAAGACGGAAAGAGCACAACCAGCCATCCCGTGGACGTAGAGCACAAAAGGTTTCCTTTAATCAGGTGTGCCTAGCACTGGAGCAGAGCAAAGTGCAGCTTTTAATTGTGCTAAAGAAAGCTGACAATCTGGCGTCCAAGGCAAAGGCTCATGTACTGCTTTCGTTGTTAATGCAAGCAAGGGCTTGATTAGTAAAGAATAATTTGGGATCCACTGCCGACAGTAGGAAGTGATGCCCATAAAAGCATGCACATCTTTTTGGGTTTAGAAAGGGTATTTTAGTGATAGTACTGATACGTTCTGGCGTTATCCTTCAACCCTCCTTCGACAGTAGGTGACCTAAATAGGTAACCTCCTGTCGACAGTACTGAAACTTAGAAAGGGAGACCTTATGTCCATGATGTGCCAAATGCAACAATACTTTCGCCGTACTATCCTTACAACCTTGTTCTGTATCAGAAGCAATTGGCAAGTCATCTACAGACTTTCAGTATAGCCTTGAGGAGCGCAACAGAATTGGAAACTTTAACCAGTCAGCAAAAATCCAAACAAATACCTTACAATCTGAGTGGATTGGAATACTAAAGAATGCATTCTTCAAATGAATTACAGAGAAGAACTGAGCAGTAGATGGAATCATAGTTAGAAGTGTGGTGATATCAGGAACCACTGGGAACTGCGGGACAACTATTTTATTAACCTCTCGCAAATCAATCACAAAACGATACAGATCACCAGCACTGTTAGTCAAGTCTATAGGTGCCCTTTTTAAGACCGGAAGAATGGGACTATTGCATACATTACCTGTAGTCTCCTTGACAACTCCTTTGCATATTAGGTCCTGAACAATATCCAGAAGAGCTTGTTCTTCTGCCTTTGGTATTTTATACTGAGGAATGCGGGGCAATACGGCATTGCCCATAACCTGTATGGAAACTGGGGGTATATGAAATAAGCCCAAATCTTTGTCACCAGTGGCCCATGACTTGGGTGGAACTTGATCAAATTCAGGTGGAAGGGGAACATCCTTAGATAGACATTGTCTATTACCTACACCCAGGCCCATGGTAATATTGACGCAAACAATATACAGTAGTATGCAACTTCTTTAGTGGGTCCAAACCCATCACATTTTCACCACAATTGGATGTTAGAAGGAATGGGAATCCACAGTAAAAGGGCCAATAGTAAGGGCAAGAGGGTGCGAAATGGGGCTTACAACTGGTTCTCATGAAAAATCCACTGAAACATTATTATGGCCAGACAGGGGCGCCCCAGGGACCAGATGTCGGGCAATAGAGCTTTTTTTGACACCTGTATCGACCAAGAACTCCTTAGGAGATCCTTGCAGATCATTCTTGGCATAAGGCCCACGCTGATCTACAGATATGTGAACTGGTCCCTTACCCTGTCCCTGGCTGTCCTAGCTGTAAGACATGCTTGTCGCATCATCAAAGTAATAATCATCATTATAGTACTGTCTGTCCCTAGGGTCATCAATATAATTGCCAGAGCGGCCCACTGAGGCTGTATTGTTTTGTTGTCTTTCTGTTCAAAGGCCCCTATTCCCAATACCCCTTCCTCGAGTGGACAAAACTTTTTGCAAAAGTACAGGGCAATGGCTGCGCCAGTCACCTTCCCCATTACAAGGCACACACTGATTCTGACCCAAAGGTGTCATTGGAGGCTGTCTAGTATGTTGGAGTGGTCACTGGGGTCCCCGACCTCTAGTGTTACCTCGGAATGCCAGCTGCAATAATACCTTTGTCTTCCGAGCCTTATGCTTTTTGTAATTTTTGTCTTTCTCGTCATTGTCTCTGTGCTCGTAATATTGTGCCATATTTAAGAGGGAGAAGACGTCGACCAGGTGTTTTCAGATGCCTGAAGTCTAGACATTATTTCAGGGAGGAGATTAGTGACAAACCTGTCAACGAACAAACAGACTCCTCCTTCCGTAGACATATCCTGCCCATCTGTAATCCAGAAACGTTTCCTCGAACCTAGTGAAGAAATCAGACACACTTTTGTCTTTCTTCTGCCGACAGGCAGTCAATCTATACCAACTAACTTTCTTGGTCGGAATAAGGATATGCATTTAAGCTATTATATGGCTGGGCAAGGCAAGTAACTCAGCGCATGGTTTATCTCCTGGCTACCTATCTCGGTCCCAACCCTTAATCGCATTCCAAGTGCCGCCCAACTCAGTGACATGGTCTTGAGTATGCACTTGCTTCCAAATATCAACTGGAACTAGCAGGCCCAAAACATTTCAATGTCAGCAAGGGTCATCAAGTGGAAGAGGCAGCTTCTATCAATTATTTATAATAAGCAGTAGGATTTTTCCTAGGGTCAGGCAACGTACACTTAAGGGCCAGAACCTCAATTCTTTTCCATGGAGTATAAACCCATTGTTCCTGAAAACAGGCAGTTACAGCCGGTCTGATAACTACCCCATGTTGATCGGTCACTGCAGGGATTTCCGGGTGATAAGTGGGATGAACCTCTTGCATTGGGAACTGAGTTATGTGAGTGTGACTCTTATGATGTAGTCTGCCTCTATATGTCACTAAAGTGGAAATAATCCTGAACACTTGAGCCAGCTCCATGTTGATTACATAAGCACCTTCATTAATATCAAATAGTATTTGGGGTGCTTCAGTTTCATTATAGGTGTGCCAGAGGTCAATTAGGGTGGAGGACAAGGGTTTAAGGGCATGTTGCTGCAGAAAAGGTTCAAAGTCTTGCATGACCTGGCAGATATCCTCAAGATTGTAAATTGGATTACGAGCCTACATTATTGCCTGGTCTGCTATTTCTTTCTTCTCTCTTTACCACTTAATATCGCATTAACGGACCTGACCCTTCTCCAAATCTAGTCAAATCACTATCTTCTGAACCATGTACCAGTGTGTCAGCAATCAGTAACAATAGAGGATAAATAACCGGAACGAGGGTAACAGGTGTTACTGTAGTAAAATATTGTAACAGAGGAGTAGGAGTAGGGGGTACATTAACTGGAGCAGTAGGTGTGACAACTGTAGGGATGGATGCATGCTGGGAAGGTTGTTGCTGGTTATGGGGAATAACGGTATATATCCTTTCTGGGACATATGGTGGAGGGGGTCGGGTATCTAGCAAGGCGTCCATGAAAGTATCCCCATCCTCCTGAGCCACATAAGACTGATCAATATGCAACTGAAATCTCCTATCTTCACGTTCTATTCCTGTCTCTTGCTTGTCTTTATCATAAGCTACAGCTTTTTGTGTAAGCGTTTGCATCTTTCCTTTTCTAGCATCTCTCTCCATTTTTAACCACCTCTGTTTGGCCTCCTTCTGCCAAGTCCAAAGAGAGTCAAACATAGACAGTCTACTATGTCTTTTAAACAACTGTTCCTGGAGAAATCCGATCTTCTGTTCATCAAAAGAGCCTGTCAAAGGCCACTATAACCCTGCATTGTCCCTCGTATATTTGTGCCATAATGTACTAAACATAATAGGGCAAAGGCAATGTTTTATATACATATCATAATTTGGACACCCTCAGGAGGTACAGGTTAGGATTCTGCCAACCGTGCATCAGTAGAGCAACAACCACAAAACAAACTCCGAATCTTACTAAAACCAGTCATTGCAAAGAAAAAAAAACAAAAACAACCCTTAGACTGAAACAAAACCAAATCACAGCGGTACCACATCCACATAGAACCAAAACAGACTCACCTCATATCAGAGATACAGATAAACCAGTTGTCCACTTTCAACTCTTGGACCAAACAGTCAGATTGGGGGGTTTCACCGTTCAGGACCCCAGTCAAGATGACCACTGGGCGAGGCACCCTCCAGTGGGACAGAGGCAGCAGCTGCGAGAAACAAAACTCTTCATGCAGGTATCCCTGAGCCTTCAGTCGGACCTGATGATGTCCTTGTCCTCCCCTCCGTTTGTGGAAAATGGATGGGTTAGAACCCGAATGAGTCCCTGTTCGGGCACCATAAGAATGAAGTGACCCGCTTAGGGCCACCCGGGTCACCACTGACCACCTCTCAGCCTTCCGTACCAAATGAAGAGTCGAAGAGACAGTGGAGAATATATACATATAACTGTGTATTTATATACGCTCAGAGCGGGGCCCCGTCTGCACAGTCTCAAGAGAGTGCTACAGAGGAACTGAAGAACAGCAAGCATAGGGATACAATATGTATATTTCACGGTTATCCAAGAAGACGCCCACAATGGAATTTTTCAGGCAGAGGTAGCTGGACAGTAAAATACCAAAAAAAGTTTCTGTTCTCGTATCTTGCACAAGTCAGCAACGTCTAAGGCCAGTTCACCCTGGGCTGCGCCAAACTACCAGACAGGTGGGAGAGGACCGTTATCGAGTGGGACAGCTATGAGCTGGCATCTTTATATAATGAAAAAACCTCCCTCAAGACCTATATTTCTTTTCTATTTAGGTACCTTTATATGCAGAATAGGCTTGACAAAGGTTCAATCGAGTGAACAACACTGACAACATTGACTTATTCATTATTATTTCTTTTCTTATTTAAACATTTTTTCTGTAAGTATCAAATATAAATTCATTGCTTTTCTCTTTTTTCTTTTTTTAAAAACTTTTTGTGAAACATTTCAAGAAATTAACAAATTTATCACCATAAGTACAAAGATTATACACACCAATGATTCTTAGACAAATATCACCCCAGGAAAAATGAATCTTTACATATATCAAACCATACACAACACAACTCATGCAATCTCATACAGACTCATACATCATTCTCATTGAAACACATCTAAAAGGAAAGGAGCCTATAGGTTACAACATCTCCATGACCAAGAATGTATTATATGTTCACGGGTCTGAACATTGGGTTCACACGCATTTCGGTGGCATACAAGGGAACGACCACCTTCTTCAGGACCTTTTCAGATACCCACTCAATTCACAAAGCACAAAGGGGGAATCTAAAAACAGAAGTTTGTTTTTTAAATTTCTGTTTTTTGTTATATTTTTGATATATGTAAAGATTCATTTTCCCTGTGGGGTATTTGTCTAACAATCATTGGCGTGTATAATTGGTGTGTATAATTTTTGTACTTATGGTGATAAATTTGTTAATTTCTTGAAATGTTTCAAAAACGTTTTTAAAAAAAGAAAAAAGAGAAAAGCAATGAATTTATATTTGATACTTACTGTAAAAATGTTTAAATAAGAAAATAAATAATAATGAATAAGTCAATGTTGTAAGTGTTGTTCACTTGATTGCACCTTTGTCAAGCCCATTCTGTATATAAAGGTACCTAAATGGAAAAGAAATATGGGTCTTGAGGGAGGTTTTTTCATTATATGTTTGGTTTTTTCCCCTCTTCTCCCTGACCTCAAATTATCCTTAGAGGGGGTCCCCCTTTTATGCATTAACTAGCAGTCTTTATTGCAGAAATGAAACTTAGCGAAGGGTATTTCTCAGAACTAAGCAAGATTAGTTTCGAACAGCATACCAAATGGAATCTGGAAAGAAAATGGAGCAGCGAATGCTAACTAAAACATGGCATTGCATGAGCATCATTGGGCCTAATCTGACATGCCCATAGTACACTTCTAGGTAGAACCCCTGAGGGTACCATTCGAGGTATATAAGCACAACATCTTCACTTGGCAAACTAGAGGAGAAAGACTTCCATGCTGACATGTTGACGGAAGACGCTGATGTTCCTGCACACAGACACTCCAGCACGCAGTGTTCTGACATCCCTTGTGGGGTGTCCTTCTCGAGACCACAACGTGGTCCTTTGTACTCTCACATCAAGTAAGGGGGTTAGCTTAATCCTAAGGGGATTCTTGGCTCTACATACATGTTAGGTACATTTAGGTACATATAGTTAAGGTTTACATCATAGGAGTACGCATTATCATTGTTATGTATCCTTAAGCCTGCATATATTAATTGTTTTAGCACTATGGTAGAATTCTACCTTTTCCTTACTCTGCTGGTGCTCATAATCGTATGTATCTGTTTCTGTCTCATGGTTATTGCAGAACACGTGTTTTATACTAGAATGACGCTGGTTCAATAAATGCTTATTGAAAACGTCCCGCTGTTTATTCTGTTTATATCTCTGAGACAAAGAAAGCACGAGTGACTGAGCAAAAAGTACTATACTGTTTCCATGATCCCTTAGGGGTCAGGGTTGTCATGTTGGATAGTTGCCAGAAACTATTCGCTCCTTGGTAAGAGGGGCTCATAGTGGCATTCTGAGCTAGTTGGTCTACAGGCTAACATATCCTCTGAGGGTGTCTGGAATCTGTCGGGACACCAATCCCTCAGTTTATATTGTTTAAACACGCAACTCTTATATAAATTTGTAAGAAATACACGATAGTATGCCACCCCTAGATCCTGTAAACAAAATAAACAACACGGATCCCTGAACTTTTCTTCCTGTAGCAACCAGTTCTCCACCTCAATAGCCAATTAATGTGTGAAGCCCACCCACCCTAGACCCCGCCAAACCCACAACCCCAACCCATCCTCCTCCCCCACCAAAAAATGGGCAATCAGGCTGAGCCTGCATGATGTGTCCCTTAACTAACAAACCCACTGCCCAACTCTCCCCTGCCAAAGAAGGACTCCAAAATTATTCGGCTATAACCTAAATTTTTCTCTGTCGTAACAACTTTATGTTCCTTGCAGGCATATTACCCCTATGAGTACCTCATGATTATCTAATTACTGTGGAGGGCCCCAAGCTCTTTTAAATATTCCTGTGCCTGTATTTCAGGAGTGAAACTGCAGGTTAGCCAATTGAAAATGATTTTAAATCTTGCAGGATTTTGTGGATACACTTCAGCACCCATTTTCTGGAACAGAACAAACAGCTGCTGCAAGGGCCATCTACGCTACACTGTGGCATCGGCAAAGTCTGGCTTAACTAAGAATGACCCTCCCTCATGTTCTTTTTTACATTTGGGCGAGCCTGATCTCATATATATATATATATATATATATATATATATATATATATATATATATAGAGTCCAATTCTCACTCCACACGAAGAATGAGGCCGACATATGCTGGGATGCACAAAAAGGATTTATTCCAAAATTGAAGAAAAGCACAAAAACTGCAAATGTTCAGAAACGCTTGGCAGACGCGTTTCAGCCGGTAAGCTTTCATCAGTGCCGGTTTCCAAACAGAGCGCCTCACCTGGGGGTCATTTGATGTCCTGTGACACATCCCATTGGCTGGATGTTCCAACCCCGCCTCTGTTGAAAAAAGGGGGTAGTGCATCTCGTGCTTCCTTGAGTCCAGGTGCATGCTGGTTAACGTAGTCTAATGCGGAAGTCCGTAAAAGTGAGTATGTATATATATTCTTAGCAGAAAATTCACAAGGTACACAAGCATTGCTTGAGGCCTCTCCGCTTCATTAGATTGACTTTTTTTAGTGTTAAGGGGCCCTCGTGAGCGTGCTGATCTTCCATGTCCCAGTCCCATTTTGTCGAATCTGGGAATGCGCCTTTCATGAGGTTCACAATGAACGATCTAGGTTACCCCCTTCCACACCCTCAGGCATCCCCAGAAATTGTAGATTATTTCTTTGTTGCCTCTTCTCCTGCCCTTTTAGCTTCAGCATGACAGCAGACATGAAAGCATCTTGGGATATACTTTGGATTTTCAGCATACTAACATCAGTATCGAGGCTCTCAGTCCGCCCTTTTACAATTTTTAGCCTATCTGCCATGTCTGAGCAGCTCTTACTCATTTTCCTCACTTCCCCCTGCAATTTCTTTGATGCTAACCTTGCCCGATGGCTATCGCTCCAAACTTCATCCTGTAATTGTTTGATAGAATACAAGATCGTAGCAAGAGAGGGGTCAGTAGAATTGGCTGCCACCATGGTTTTCCCTTCTAAACCTGGGTCTGTTTCAGGTTTCTCCCAATCAGGATCAATAAACTGAGTATCAGAGTAGTCTCATTTTAATTGCAGACTATTCCCCTTCTTTTTCTCTTTTTTCTAATGATGATTTATTTTGTTGAGTCTGTAATGACAACTCCTCCATCTGGCTACTGCTGCTTGAATCCAGTGCCACATCCTCACTGTATGATGTGTTAGAAAGATTAGAAAATTCAGATTAATCTGTTAGTACAAAGAATTTCTCACCCACCATTTCAGGGGAAATAGCTGTTTCTTTCTTTCTGTCCTCAAGATTACTCCAGGTAGTGGCTGGCGGAGAGCCAATAGTTCAAACAGGTATATTGACAATTTTTTGTTAAACTCTATAGCTTTCAGCTACCTTATAGCCTTTGGAGACATTAACATTGACCCGAACTGTATTTGAGGCAGCGGCGTCTCTCCATGCTTACCATGTAGGTTGCTCTTGTGTTCTTTCGACAACTCTGTTGGGGTTTCCATCAAAGGAGCCTTGATGGTATTGGATGCAGATTTCTCCTGTGAGTCTCCCTTTGGTTCTTTAGGGGCGGCTAACAGGTTAGCAATTGATTGTTGCGAACTCCCATACTCCGACTGCAAAGTTCCATGCGCCAATTGTTGTGTTGATTTTTTCCCAAGCTCATGTTTCCCTTTACCTGCTGTTTCACTGCTTTTGAATTTGTGATTGGCTTTGCGGTGAGTCGGCTCTAGTAAAGATGTTGTGGAGACCGCTCCAGCTACCGTGTTAGCCGAGGTCAATGAAACCACAGGTCGCATCTTTGTATTTTTTGATCCCCGACCAGCCATGACCTTAGGTAAGAGCGCTCTCTGGGTCCAAAGCAGTTTAGTTCCAAGCTGTTAAAAATGCTGTGCCAGCCTTAAAAACTGCCGCAAGAACCAGGCAGGTCAATACCCTATACTTAGCACTCCTACGGCTGTATCACCAAATATTCCCTTGTCGGTAACATAAAATTTCCAAGATCTTCGCAGCAACACCAATTCCTCCTCACATTGCTCAGTCAAGGTAGCCAAGCTCAGAACTAGCGAGGAAGGAGAAAAGCGGTGAATGGTGTGGCATGTTACTCAGGAGCCATCTTGCTCCAATTTGTATATTCTTGATATGAGATTCTTGTCTTCCAAAACGTTTAGCATAAGTCTTTTAAAGGGTCCGGTGCATGTTGCAGCTTGTCTCTACCCAATGGTGTATTTAGAGGTATCGGAAATACTGCAAGACTTCCAAGCCAGTCCTTCTTAATTTCCTTAAAGAATTTAACATCAACCCTACGCAAAAGATTCCAGCACCAATTAAGCCAGGCACTATAGAGTCCTCTATCTAGACCTGGGGGACATAGGTGATTACAAAAGATCATAGTTAACGGCTAGTTGTCACTGGAGAAAGGGACCTATCAGACAGTCTATCTTTAGCATTCAGCCAAGCTACTTCCTATAGTGGTCTGCCCTCCATGGAGTGGTTGAAACAACACCACCACTGTTCATCAAAGTCTGCCTTGGACAATTCCTGAAGGTATCAGAGGTGGGAGGCTTGATAATTCTATTTAATATTGGGAATTCTGAACAACCTTGGCTGTTGGAATGGCAACTACACTCTTACTGTACATTGTTCACGGGAGTAACTTATAGTTTATCGCTGTATAATGCACTTTTATGATCTTATGTGATAATGATCGAATTAAGTCTTTTAAAGTGTAAAAAGTGATGAGTGGTCACATTTATCACACAGTTAGGCCTCATTTGCATGTAACATGCACATGTCATCTGCCACTTACATCAGCTGTACATTTATGACCAAGTTGTATGTTCTTTAGAGAACTGCCTTATGGGCTTCCCAGCTACAAGTATGTTGGTTTCCCCAGTATTGTTAAATTGAAGAAATTCTTCAATTTGATCTATTATGTTCTGTTTTGATATGAGGTCATGCAATAGGAACTGATACAGCCTCCAATGGGATTCCTATCTGCTTTTGGTGTACCCATTTGAATCTACACAATACAGGACCATAGTCTGAGATGGAGATGACACCTGCTTCATATCCAACTAAAAACATGTTGATGCTGAAAAGGAATTAATTTGCTGCAGATTAATGAACAGCCCAAAAAGGTGGGGTACAAGTCTCTCCTTGTTCACCATATCCATCTCTATCAACCAGACTCTGCCCTCTTTGGATGGAGTAGTTTTGCCACTTCTGGTGGATCTATGCATCCGCGTATCCATGATTGGATTCCATTTGCGCCCCCCAAATGCAAGGGGTTTATCGCTAGTGTTAGCAGATTGTGAATAGTGGATATTAGAAAGTCCATACAGGTGATGGATCCAGGTATGACCTGAACCTAATACTAGAGCTGTTAGACTGCTATAAGTCACAGTTTTCCTTTCCACTATCTCCTTTTCCTTAGGATGATAAAACAAGGTAGCCATCCCTAGAACACCTCAAGCACCTGCAATTACTGAGGAGCACCACCAACAAATGCATCAGAAACTCAAAAGCAAATTTCTTTAGGCTTCAACTAGACAAAGCCAGAAATCACCAAAAGAAATTGTTCGAAATTATCATACATCAATCCACTGAAACACCTTACCCCTCCATAATAGGATCTAATGTGCTGCCAAACTGCAATATATTTGCCTCCTTCTTCCTTGAAGGGACAAAAAAGATTAAAAATGATCTCTAAACAGGGGGGCGTGGCTTGGCCGGCTGCAGGATGGCCGCACTCTAAGTGGGCTCTGCCGGCCAAGCTAATAATCCGACAGCATCCTGCAGACTGCCACACTTTACCTGCTCTTGGACTTCCGGCTAGGCACCACCTGAGGTGCATATTGATCCGGGTCTCGCATCCGTGGTCTCAATGATCACCGTAAATCCAGGCTCATCAATTCACACCTTCACCGGCACAAAGTAGACATCTGCCTCCTACAAGAAACCCATCTGTTGCCCGCAACCTTCACCAGACTACAGTCGCGCTACTGGGGCGAAACGCATTCCTCTTTCTATTCCGCCTACATCAGGGGGGTTTCCATTGTGATCAGACGGGGGCTCACATGGCACACCACTCAGGTACTAACCGACCCGGACAGGCGTTACGTGATTCTGCACGGCACCCTATTCTCCCAACCTACGATGGTTGCAGCTGTGTATGGACCTAATTCTGACGACCCTGACTTCTTCTTGCATATCTTGCATCTTATCTCTTCTCTGGGACCTTCTGCCATTCTTTGGGGGGTGATTTTAATGTCACGCTTTCCGCAGCTTCATACCGCTCTGGCTCCCATGCCTTCCACCCCCGCTCCGCTGCTCTATTACAGTCTATAATCACTGATAACTCACTGCAAGATGTCTGGCGTCATCTCTGGCCCGAGGCCTGAGAGGGTACATGCGTCACTGGTTCTTGTGGCTGCTGGTCCCGTATTGATCTCTTGGTAGCCTCCCCTGATGTCCTCACATGGATTTCTTCCGCGACCCACCTAGCACATACCTTTTCTGACCACGCGCCAGTTCAACTCTGCCTGCACTTTCCTGATTCCCCACGGCGTGCTTTCACATGGCGGCTCCCCCTGAACGCCCTCTGGGATGCCGTCTTCTGTGACGAGATCCAAACTGCGATTACCAACTACTTTGATCTCAACGTCGGCTCCGTGGACTCCACATCTACCCTTTGGGAAGGCTTTCAGACTGTGATACATGGCAAATGTATCTCGAAACAAGCTGGGGTCCTTCTCTACGTCCGCTCCTCGTTGGACAAATTGGAATCCGAAATTAAGACTCTCGACGCTGAGCATGCGGTGCACCCCCGTCCGGAGACCCTTGCAAATTTACGTGTCAAACATACTGAATTTGCTGAGGAGGCGAACAGGAAGCTCTCCTTCCTTGGTAGGGAGGCCCGGGCGCGTCGCTTCGGAGAGAGCGACCGGCCAGGTAAGACCCTGGCTAACCTCCTACGCCCCCCTCGTGCCGCTTCAGATGTCACAGCTCTTAGGGATGGCGGCCCCTCCAGGACCACCTCCCCAGATGAAATCCAGGCCCGTCTTATGGACTACTACTCACAGCTCTACTCCGCCGCCCCCCGCGTGTGAGGCGTTCAAACAATATTTTGATACCATCTCGTTGGTCTGGCAAATTTTTGGATGAGCCCTTCTCCAAGGAGGAGATACTTGCCGCCATTAATAGTTTGCCCAGTGATAATGGGTCTCGACGGCCTCCCTGCCTCGTTTTATAAGATGTTTACTCCATTTCTAGTGCCACACCTGGCCGCCATGTATAATGATTCCTTCGACCATGGCTCTTTCCCCCCTTCCCTTCGGGAGGCCATGCTTACGTTGCTACTCAAGCCGGACAAACCAGCAGACCTTTGTGATTCCTACCGCCCCCTCTCTCTAATCAATATTGACAACAAGATATTCGCTAGACTGTTGGCCTCTCGTCTGCTCCCCCTTATGCCTCTCATCGCCCTCCCTGATCAATCAGGTTTTATCCTGGGCCGTGCCACTTCCCACAATCTCAGGACAATTTTCTCAGTTCTCCACCAAATCAACCCCAGTCTCCCCGCCATGGCGGCTCTGCTCGATGCCACAAAGGCATTCGACACACTGGAGTGGCCCTTTCTCTTTTTTCTTTTGCCACGCCTTGGCTTTAGCACCAATTTTCTCTGTAAAATTTCACTACTTTACACCCATCCCTCAGCACGCCTCAGGATCAACGGTCAGGTGTCAGATCCCATAGCGATTAAGCGCGGCACCCGGCAGGGCTGTCCCCTCTCTCCCATGCTCTTTGCTGTCGCGATGGAGCCCTTTGCTGCCCGGCTCCGGCAACATCACACTCAGAGGGGCATCGGCTTTTCGCCCCGCTCTCTCCTTGTTTCCATGTATGCGGATGATGTTACGTTGTATGTATTCCACCCTCAAGATAACCTCAGCCCCCTTGTGCGCGAAATAACAAGATTTGGTGGACTGTCGGGCATACAGGTAAACTGGAGCAAGTCAATATTGTTTCCTCTCACTGACACCACTCAGCCATTCACGGCTGACTTCCCCTTTATATGTGTGTCTGGTCCCACCCGCTACCTGGGAATTTGGATTAGCAGGGACTTAGATGACCTTTGCAGGCCCAACTTTGGGCATGCGGTGGACTGGCTCGAGTCCAAAATTCCTCATTGGAATCGACTCCCACTGTCCCTTGCAGGCTGCATCGACATTGCGAAGATGGTGGTGCTCCCGAAATTTCTTTACCTTTTTCTGAATGTACCCATTCCTCTTACTGCTCACTTCTTTCGTAAGCTTCGCTCTTTGATCATTTCACTCGTCTGGGCCGGCAAGCAGCCCAGGATAGCCTATGATATCCTCACCCTCCCTATGTCCGTTGGCGGCATGGGCGCTCCGGATTTCAAACTATATGCCTTAAGTGCTCAGGCTAGTTTCTTACATTTCTGGGCTCACCCTGCTCCATTTCAGCTGCACTTCGCTGTCGAGGCTGACCTTGCGACCCCCTGGCCTCTGTCTACCGCCTTGTTCGCGCCGGCTGGCCGCCCATGGGGTGAGGTTGACACAGTCGAGACCCTGCGCTGGGCCTGGCAGGGGTTGTGCCGTCTTTCCAACGTTCCCACGCTTTTGGCTAAACACATGCCGATTGTGGTCATCCAGCCTTCCCTCCCCTGCAACCAACTGGTATGTCTAAACATGCCACTCGCCTGGGCTTGACGACACTGGCAGATCTTTACCCCGGGGACATGTTTTATTCTCTCCCTGCCTCATCTGGTCCGATGGACACTCTGCTTTTTTATCAGCTCCGTGCCATCTGTAGGGAGCTCCACCCAACATTCCCCCGGCCTCCGTCCTTGCTGCTCGCTTTCGACTTTATATACACATTCTCTGCTCCCCAAACGCTGGTGACTAAACTATACGCTTTAATGTTGTCAACCTCCTCCATATTTACCGAGTGTGCGCGGGTGGCATGGGGCGCAGAACTTGGTGTGAACATTACCCAAGCCGACTAGCTTTACTGCTGTAACCAGACTAAGAAACTGTCTCCTAACTATCGTCTCCGCCTTATACATTTCAAATACTTACACAGGCTTTACCGCTCCCCCGCTCAGCTGCACAAAGCAGGACTCATACCTAACAACAATTGCATGCACTGTTCTGCCCCTGCTGCGGACTTCACACACCTTGCTTGGCTGTGCCCCGGGGTGTCGGCCTTCTGGCTGGAGGTCTGCGCCGCCATCTCCGAGTTAACCTCTGCTCAGGCCGCCCCTGACCCTCTGCTTTGCCTGTTGGGCTTTGTTAAGTTTTGCCCAGACGCCACTCGCTGATTGACTGCAATGTTACTAGTCCTCGCAAGGCGCAGGGTGGCTATGTGCTGGTGTCGTAGACCGGCGCCCAAGTTCACACATTGGCTTGAAGACGCTTCGAGATGTCAGACTCTTTTATCTGAGTTCTGGGATCTGATGCCTGCAAGGTCACGTCCACCTGATATATGGGGCCCCCTCGTAACATACCTCTGCTCCCAGCCCCAGTCTAGCGGTGCTGCCTCTCCCGCGCTCCCCGCCGGCACTTCGCCTGCGGCGACCGCTGGTGCTGGTCAGTAACTGCCCCCCTCCCAGTCCATTTCCCCCTTCTGGTCGGGCCTATCTCCTCCCTCACAGGGCTCTCATTACCTCCAGTGCCTTTCTTTCACTGCTCTCATCTCTGCCGTGCTATGCAGGTCAATTGTTACTATCGTGTGGGGATGCTCAAATGCCCATTGTGCTTTGGGATTTGCCAGATATGTAAAATGCTCTGATTTCATGCAATAAGTGTACCATGACCGTGTTGAAGCAGTAAATAAAGGTTTTTTGATAATAAAAAAAAATAAAATGATCTCCAAACAGCAATTGAGAACCTGCTGATGATACCTCCAAATAGCCCATGTCTGCCTCTGATCGTTCAGCCCCAAGAACTATAAGGACTCATCCTAAAAACAATGTGTCATGGGACACATTCAAAACCTTTGATGAAAATGCCATTCTTAATATCTTAACAACACTTAAACCGTCAAACCACTTCTGCGACCCTCTACTAGCTTACATCTTCAATGAGATTAAAACTTCTTTACTCACTCTCTCGAATAAAATAGTGAATGCTTCACTCCATCAAGAGGCTTTACCAGACTACCTAAGATCAGGGCTGGTAACCCCCATTCTAAAAAAAACCACAAGAGATCATACAAACCCAGATAACTTCCCTTCCATCTCGGCCATTCCCTCCCTGGCACAGCTCCTTGAGAAATGCATCCGTACCCAACTATGCAATCACATTGCTCAGTTCCACCTTATTGACCAATTGCAATCCGGATTCCGTCATGGTCACAGCACGGAAACAGTCCTTACACACATAGTTGAAGACACGCTTAAAATGCTAGATCAGAACAAATCTTGCCTCCTAATCCTACTAGACATATCCTTAACCTTCGATACAGTAAAACATGACATCCTTCTTGACTTACTTGAACACAGATTGGAATTATCAGGGGTTGTCCTAAATTGGTTTGCCTCGTTTCTACACAACGAATCAAAGAATCAAAGAATCAAGGTTAGGCAATCCCTGTCCACTACCACTGCTATCACTTTAGGGGTCCCACAGGCGTCCACCTTATCACCTATTCTCTGTAACCTCTACATGTAGCCTGTAACCAAAACTCTGAAATTTCCAATGTACAATACCACATGTATGCAGATGCCACCCAACTGCACCTAAAAATCTCCTCCCCTGGAGATATCTGCCTACTCAACACAACTTTGCTAAAAACCCAAAACTGGCTGACCAGAAACCACCTCAAACTCAACTCGCTCAAAACTTAATTCCTCTTAGTTGCCCCACCGAAACGATCCCTTGATTTTGAAGATTGTATGAAACATTTAACAGCCTTCAACTGCCTTCCACATATTATAGACTCCACAAAATCACTGGGAATAACACTTGACAAGAATCTCAAATGCAGGAACACATCAGCTCAGCCACCAGAGGAGCAAACTTTCAAATGAACATTCTAGGAAAAATAAAACCCTTCCTCCCCTTCTATGTCCTTAAATCAGCTGTACAAGCTCTAGTGATCCCCAGGTTAGACTACAGCAGTGCAACCCTATGTGGTCTGCTCCACTAAGGGCATCCATTAACTCTACTGCAAGGCTCATCACTGGATCCAAAAGGAACAATCACATCTCCAGATCTGAAGACACTAAACAGGCTCCCTTATGAGGCAAGGATACAGCTTCAAATTGCTTGCATGACCCATAAAGTCCTACACTTCAACACACCGAAGTACCTAGCTGATAAACTGGAACTGTCTGGTGGTGACAGATCGTCTAGAAGCACGAGCACCTCAAAAGTTTTTGAAAGAGAAAACCTACAACAGAGCTTTATCTGGATTCGCCCCTAGAATCTGGAACTCCACGCCCCCTGAAGTCAGACTGCACCCTTCAATCACATCATTAAAAAAAGAAGTCAAACTGCTTTTAATGAACAAAACTGTACCGTGAACACACTAACTCATTTCTCTGGATACTGATTTGATGCAGTTCTGCAACCAGGGTGTGGTTTCTAACTCACTGTCCTACTCTGGATTTGAAATGGATATTGTCAGCGTTTATATATCTTGGTTGTCTGTTTTCTACTTACTGAAACATTTGTAAAGCATTCTGGTACCTTTCTAGTTCAAGTTCACACTATATAAAACTTTATAAATAAATAGTGCACAGCTTCACCCTAGATACCCATAGTATACTGGTAAGCCTTAGAGGCAAACCCTGGGCCCTGGTCTGATTGGAATTCTGCTGCTGCATAAGTCCTGCTGAAGTCTTTCAGATCTTTTATAAAAGTTCGAGCATCAGACTATCGCTGTGGCCATACAGGAATCAAAAATAGGAATCCACCGCTTACAGAATGCATTTAAAAGAGCAAGAGCCATCGCTAATTAGTGGCCCGCAGTGGTCCAGATACACACAGGCCAGAGACTTGATTACAATCAAAAGAGGTGTGAGCAGAAGCTAACCCTTAATGTACTGCCAAGATTAATACTGGTCTGCAATCTGCATTTTGAATTACTCTATCCCCCACTCCGGAAAGACGAGCGAACGGAATGTTTTGAGTACTTAGTAGGTGGCAGTATTTCGTTGGATATAAATTTAAAAAAGGAGTGCCACACCACGAAGTTGTGACAGCTATCATGATTTTTCTATCTATCCTCGTGTGTGAACCAGTTATTACAGCTACAGCAGCAATTTGGGCTGCTGCCTGTGCAGCTTCATAAGCCAGTAAATTCCCTGCACCATGTATTCCTACGCATTGGTGGCTCAGTGTGTGGACAACATGAGCCAGTGGCAATCTTACTTTAAGATTTTCCCAAGGCAACTTGTGCTAGATAGTACACCCTTTTGAGCAGGGGTCTCTAACCTTTTCTACCGTGAGAGCTACTTCTGATAATTGAAAATCATTGTGCGCAACTGAAGGCTAAGCAGCTTGCGTTTTGTTACTAGACACCCCCCCACCCAGATTAATTGACCTTAAGTCTAATGTCTGTTTTTTTTGTCCTCATCTAGAAAAAATAAGTGAGAAGTTTTTAAGCAAACCAAGGGTTTATTCATGGATCCCCGTACACAAATAACAATACCTTCAGTTTGCTAAGACCTCCGGGGAACCAACAAAACTGGTTGCCAAGATCCTAATAGAGGTAAGTGTAGAGGGTGGGAGCCCTTCGCCACCACGGAATGAGAACTCTACCTCCGATCTCACTTATATCATAATCATTGGACTTTATATGTGTGATGTCAATTAACAAGATATAATTATATCAAACCATATTCTCCCAATTATCCCAACTCCTCCATATTCTGAATCTTTTCCATGAGGAACTAGCCAGATCTAATCTATGAATCCGTCTCATCGAGGCAACCCAATCTAATACTACTGGTGGTTGCGGTGTAATCCATTTTAAACAAATTTCACGCCTGGCGAGTAGAAACAACAAAAATAAAAGAGAGGCCTGTGAGTTAGAAAATGATAACTGATACACTCCTCTAGTAGGACCCCAACAATAACCAAACTTGGGCTTACCTTGATCTCTCGCCCCAGGACTTCCGAAACAGTCTTACCTATGTCTTGCCAGAAGCCCTGGATAGAAGGATTCTGCCAAACCATGTGCAAGTTATCCGCATCGTCAGAGTTGCACTTCAGACAAACCTTCCGATAATCACCTCCCAGTTTGGACAATTTCTTCGGGGTGCAATATGCCCTGTGGAGTGTAAACAGATGGTTCCTCTTAAGATAGGTAGCTTTGACCACATTCCATAAAGTGCGCATCGATACTTGCCATAAGTATGCTACGTTGGTCAAAGGCAGGTCTCTTCTCCAGGACTCCTCCATAGGTATTAAAGGGGGCTTGCCCTTAATCAGAAGCCAATACCATTTAGAGACCTCATTACGTTGAAATAGGTGGCCTCGAAGAGAGAGTTCATGTTCTTCATTTGCTTCTTCTTCTTTATCCAGGTGTGAGGCCCAACTAGATAATTGATAAAACTTACATCTTGAGAGTCTTTGATGAGTAGTGTTGTACAGTACGTCCCACGGAAGAAGTTTGTTGTCTTGAAGCAATTGCCCCAGTTCAAAATACCTTCCTCCCATAATAGTGAAGATAGACTATCTTTTAAGCAGGCTGGAGTACCTGGAGAATTGCAAATGGGGGCCCCTGCACTGTAATAAGGGATCTTCAGGATCTTCCTAATTTGAAACCAAACTTCACAAGTCAAACTTAGAACCTTAAGTTACATTTTTAAAAGTATTGTGAATGCCCAAATTTAAAAAGACAACCATCACTCCCCTGTGGGGTATCTTTAGACATGGCTAGAAGCAGGGGAGGAAAACAGGAAGAATTAAATAGGAGAGGTCTTATTTTCTTCAATTGAAAGGCAAAACAATAAAAGCGGAGATCAGGACTAGCTATACCCCCCTCAACCTTTGGACATCTCAGCTTCCTCCAGGCAATCCTCACCCCCTTATTGGTCCAGCGAAAACTATCCGTTGTAATTCTTTCAAAGCGGACTGAGCAAAGGATAAAGGAATGGTATTAAAGATGAAAGTGAATTTTGGCAAAATTGACATCTTAATCAAATTAGAGCGGCCCAAGATGGACAATGCAAGACCGCTCCAAGAGCTTAATAACATGACAGTTTCTTTCCATTTAAGGTCTAGATTTACTAAGGCCAGAAGTCTAATGTCTGTTGAGCCAGATACTATGGTTCGAACAAAATACTCGGACTAGGGGAACTATGACAGGACTCAGTGAGAGCGTGGTCTTTAGGAATGTATGAATATGTGTGTGTATGAGTGGGATCGATGTGCACAGGTGACTCAGAGACTATGTTGCATGTACTTGTGGCACAGGATATGCCATTTGTGGCACCGTTGCATGTATAACACAAATGGGAGAAATTTAAAGTGCAGAAAAATGTTCTGCAAAGATATTCAGAATATGGAAACATTTTCGGCATTATAAATTTCTCCAACTTAAAATAATGGCTGTATTTTTCAATTCTAAATATGGCACTGTATGAAGAAAATTTAACTGAAGAGTTAACTTTGTTTATATGGATTCCATAAAACTCATCATTTAAATTGTGTCCCATTTCTAAGTGTCACATGTGCAAACACCAAGCATCTTGCTCCCAGTGGCCTGTAGATATGGTGTCATATTTATAACAGAAATATACATTTGTTTAAATGGGAGTAATTTTAAGTGAATAAATATGCTTCTGAAAACATTTAAGATGTATTTGGCTTAATTGAAAGTGGAGCAAGACATTAATACTTCATGTTTCATAGAAAAGGCGTTCTTCACTTTAAATTTCTCCTATTTGAAAACAATGACTAGTTTTCAGTTATAAATATGGCACAGTGTGCCACTGGGAGCAAAAGGCCTTTGAAATGGAAGAACATTAAAATTAAAATGTATTCATTAAGGTAACTTTTCATGTACATTTTCTCCCATTCAAAAGCATTCAGAAACATCATTTTGTTCTCATGGTCCAATATTGAGTCAACAAGGGCTTTTATTTACGAGTTAAATGCTTCAGTGCTTCACCTCTCTGATCCAGCCTGGCCACAAATCAGACTGAGCCCTATGTGGAGCCTGATGACGATAATATAAAGTCACAGCCTTCCCTTAATCTTAAAAGAAAAATGTGACCTTGTGCTTACTTAAAAATGAACTCAAGACTGGGAGCTACTTTGAAGGTGTCTGGGAGTTACTGGTAGCTCGCGATCGACTTGTTGGAGCCATCTGCTTTAGAGTCTCTGAATCCATTCTGGTTCCAATAGTGTAAGTACTAATTATAAGGGTGGATATCACTATACAAATCACAATCCATATTCTTTAGTGCCAGAATTACAGCTTTCAGTTCAGCCAGCTGTGCAATCACCTAGGGACTGCATGACTATTTTAAGAGGATGGAATATTCTATCTTTCATTTTACCCCTTACTGCTGTGCAAGCGGCAGAGTATTGATGTTTTTTTCCAGCAGCAGACTCGGCAGAACCATCAGTGTAGACTACAAGGTCGCACTAATCTAGAGTCATAATTTCACTGGACACAGGGTATTCTTGTTCGTATTGCAGGCATGCTTGTGTTAGTAATGTAGAGTCTAAGACATAATCTATGTCAGTTGCTGTTAGTGAAGTGGCCCATTGTATCCATCTAAGATTTAGGCTTTCACATTTGGGATGCTGGCCTTTGATACAGCCTCTAAGGCTGGAATGGGAGTCAGGATAATTATGTGTTTCCCCTTGGCCAATGATCTCACTTTCACCACAGCTCCCTGTACTGTAGTCAGTATTTTTTCTGTGGGTTCAAAAAGCATTTCTGCATTGGAATATAAATGCGATTTATATGCAATCGGTACAGTGTCACCCTTGTTGAAAGTGATGTTTGTGTAGCTTGTGGTTCCCGCTATTACGCGGATCACCAAGTTTGTGGTGTTAACACATGTGTGTAAGTGTTTTGAAGCCAGCATGTCAGTTTCTACCGAACGCAAGATCTGTCTATGTTTTGGTGTGCTTGACAAGTCTGGACATATTAATTCATAAAATGGTTTAACCCTTTGTGCATAATCTGGTATGTATGTTGTACTAAAATTTAAAAAGACCAAAAGTGATTGTAGTTTTTTCATGTGATTGGCAGTTGTAAGAGTTCGCATTTCTCTAGAAAATACAGCATTACGCTTTTGCCTTCATTTGATAGCTCGTATCCCAAGAACAAGACACTGAGAAAGGCAATTTTTGATTTCTGGATATTGAATTTGTAGCCTATTTGTGCAAATCCCTCCACAATGTGATCTTCTATGGCTAGATGTGTTTCTATGGGATCATCCTTAAGGTATATGTCATCAACATAGGGCGATGCTTCTTTGTCAAAATTTTGTAACAGTTCTGTTACACGGGCAGAGAGCAAACTTGGGCTGTTCTTATACCCTTGGAGCAATAGTCAAGCACAGTAAATACTGTCAAATACCTGCTTGCAGGCGCTATGTTTTGGCAGAAAAAGGCATTCGAAATGTCTAATGATATTCTGTATTTTTTGTGCACTATATTGCTCATTAGTGCTGCGATGTATGCATTTTGTACTGCAAGTGTATGAGTGTGGCCGTTTAATGGTCTGTAGTCTAAGACTAAGTGGTAGGAATGGTCTGGTTTCGCTAATGGAAACAAAGGATTGTTTATTGGTGAGATACAAGGCTCAATTATGCCTTGATATTGAAGCTGGTTTGGAATTTCTCTAACTGGGTTTTTAGCTTCATGTTTAACTGAGTATTGTGTTTGCACTTGCGGGCTGGACCTTATGGTTATTATTATATGATAAGGTGGTCCTTCATCCCAGCCCACATGGTTGTAATACACGGCTGGGGCTTGTGATAGTGCTCACTTCTTGGCATACACATGTTTAACTGCTTCAGGAACAAAGACGAAGAAGAATGGTAATCTCACATATTCCTCCTGGTAGGAATTTGCTTACAAACTCTGGCGGAGAGTCTTTTTCAGCCAAGAGTATGTCATAACCAAATGTCCCTAAAAAGAAATTTAATGGTACTGTATTTATCACCCTCAACTTGTAGTTGCAAATTATACAATCTGCCTGGAGAGCTAACTCTGATCCGGTGATTCCACCTGAACAAACCCATTAGTTGCTATCACCACCAGATATTTTTGAGGATTCTGGCAAACTATTGTGACCTCTGTTGCACTGTCTAGCAAACTCAGAGCCCACTCCTTGTTCAGAAGCAGAGTCCTCAAAATGTGAGGCATATTTAAGTGCAATACCAGCCACTTTCTTCTTCTTGAATTGACCTTTTTATTGTGGAGGTTTTTCTTCCTTTTATAATGGTGATGTCAGAAGAGCGTTGTGAGTCCTACTTCAGTTGCACGTACTCCTCCTTCCTATGCTCTGATTGTCCTCCTCTCTCAGAGCGTTTTTTGGATGTCTCCTCAAAGGATCGAGAAGGATATGTATCAGTATATTGATTCCTATCAGGCAGTTTTAAAGTGTTATGGTTTTGCAAGTTGTAGCGCTTTTCAGGGGATTCCTGCGGAGGAGATCCACCGCGTGATTTCATTTTTTATTTTATTTTTCTTAATATCCCAATGTTTTTAGAAGACTCTGGTGCTTCAGAATTGCCCTTTAATTGCGGTTTATTATGTTTGTCCCCCAAATTATCTCGACCTATAGGTATGTTTGTTTCAGCAATAATCTTAGGTACTTCGCACTCTTGGTCTGCCAAAGCGACCTGCGGGAGGTGTTGGTGTGCTGCCAATGCTGCTGCTTCCCTTTTAATATTACTTAATATGATTGAGGATACTGCAGCAAAATTGACAATTAAGTTAAATCCCAAGTCCAGGGCAGGGGCTTCCGCATATTCGTTTTGAATCTGTTTAGGCACATAATGCAAAACAACTATGGGTGGTGTACTATGCATGATGGTATGGATTGCAGCAAATACTGTGCCTCATATGGCACATTCTTCTGCCAGGGGAACCATCCCCAAAAGTAGGCATATTGTGAGAATTCTGTGTTTATCTTGGTGTCCTGTATGGGTAAACACTGCTTCAAGCTGATTTGTTTTATGAGCAATCTAAAAAAGGAATCTCCCCATGTCTGGTGGGAAACGAACCCATATTACATTAATATTGACTGGATAAATTACTACAAATTCCAAATGTGGTTGTACAGCTTGAACTGCCCTTGATGTGGTTACTGCCATTGGTCACATAACAAACTGTGTTAGCCATCTGTATAGTCTAACTATACCTGTGTAAACTGTGCAAAGTTCTGTTGCTGTGAGAACTCCTATTTGTGGATATGGTGTATAGCTGGCTAGGACTGGTCATGTTGCCCCGTCATTGCTGAGGGGACCCAGTCTGATGTTTTCTAGTGCATGTGGTACGGCGCCTTGGAACCAATTTGTGCGTTCCAGAAATGTTAGAGCAATTTCAAAATCTTCATGATCTCTGTAGTTGTTTGATTGCTTCAGTGTATGTGTGAAAATGTCCTGGGTTGGCATCTGCTGCCAGAACTGTTGCTCATGAATGCAATACCTCTGTTTTATGCACTTCGTGTGCCTTTGACACGAAGGTAACATACCCTCCCGTAAGAGGAAGCCCTTTTTCTTGTAACATCTGTGTTAATAAATTTCTGTTGTTTAGTGGTATAACTACTGGTACTGGATTAGCCGTTTTAATGCATGGAATTCAGAGTAGATAAACTTTTGTGGGGTGATCCTTTGAAAGGTTCAAGCTTGAATAACCTGCAGGCAGAGATAGGGATTCCCTAATTCAGTCGAGGATGGTTTTTCCCTACACCATGAACGTCCCTGTTAAAAAAATGTTGACTAGGGGCTTTGGGCACACGTAAGAAAAACTACTTAGGAGAACCATTTATTAAATTCCTGACCTATAACGTTGGTGGAGCCATGCTGTACAGTTCCTAATAGTTTAGCAAGACTGTGAATTTGGACAACATAGGAATCAAAAATATGGGGACTACATCGACTCATACCATCAGAATATGTTTTCCTGGTTCCTGGCTAGCTCACAGTGCTGGTCCACTAAACTTTACAGGGTACCTGATGGTGTCTGCAACCTCAGAACATGACAACCCTAATTCCCCCAAGGAAATTGTGGAAACAGATCTACATTTTCATCATTGACTCAGGGGTGCCTAAAGGGAGACACAAGAAATACACAACCTTGCATTTCAAACATTTATTGAAGCAATTCGATTCTTGTGTAAGATATGTGCGCTGCAGTGATTAGTGGAAGGAAACAGAGCATTGTAACCAGCATTACTTGAATGGTGAAAAATATGAATAATTCAACTATTACAATTATTGCACTGATTATATGAATGCATATAATTGCACTCCTACCTAGCACTACCTATCCTAGAGAGCATAGAGTGAATGCGGTTCTGCCAGATGCCTTGGAGTGTTCTAACTCCCCATTTACCTGTGTGCGCGTTTGATCATAAAGCCAGTATAGCATAGACCAGGATTGTGATAGGATAGTGATGAGATTCAGCTGGGCTGGAACTCAGGCACTGGGTGACCACGACACTCCATGGAAATGCTCCTCTTCCAAAAAAACGTTTAGGGCAGTTTATATAATGAAAACTAAACCCATTCACACTGTCAACTTTAAACATGAACATGTGAAGTGGGAGCGTTTGTGCACAGGCCCTGTTAACCTCGCCACACTCTTTCAGATGAAAGAAATTGACCCAGGTGAGAATGTCCACAAGAATAGAGGCTGTAGTTACACATTTTGCAGTTTTATAGATCCTATGAGGAAAGATATCCTCACATCTGGAATATTAACTAGCCATTTGAACAGTCTCTGAACATGAGCTATGAAATCTATTTCATCATCCCCTGTTGGAACTCCTCTGCTCCAAACATTGTTACAGTGAAACCTGTTCTCTGAGTCCTCTAAGTGGGTTTGTGATTTTATGTTTTGTTCTTTGAGGAAAAGGAGTTCTTGCTACAGGATCTCTTGTTCCTCCTCCTTTGTCTCCTGTGTGCCTTCCAGCAATGAAACATGTAACCCCAATCTATTCAAATCTTGTTGTCCTCTTTAAGTTATTGTAGCTCGTAGGCTGCTAATGTCCTCATTTAAATCCTTGAAAAGATCATTTAGGAATGGCTATGTGACTGGTGCAACACATACATCATTCTTGGCATTATCTGCTGATTCACTGTGAAGTGGTTTTAGAGCTGAGCTACTGCAGGGCAGACACCTTCAACAACAGATCTTTTACTGATTGGACCTTTTATGCCTTTCTCGTTTACATTTTACATGTATTTTCCTGCATCCTCTTTGTGTAGACCAATAGATCGTAGCTTACTGTGGGTGCTACAGGACTTATTAAGTGCAGGCACTTTCAGACATTTCCCTACTTGTCTGGGGGGCTGTACCCTCCATTTAGCAGAGCCCCCATCCAAAGTCACTCTAGACCAGTACACCCTCACTGGCTAGGCCTGATATAGGATCTCTGGTAGCTTATCAACAGTTTATTCCGTCCGAAGAAACTTACATGCGTCACAATTGAATCATTGTAATTACACTGTTAGTATGTTAGTATATGGGTGCATGCATGCTTGTTTCACTGAGAGGCACACATGAGCAGTTTGAGAGCCCCTAAAAGAGGTCCTGTGTCATTGGCCCCTACACATTTAGACTTCAGTGGACTTTTCTTGTTTCCCTGGGCTTGTGGGCACAGTATTTAACTGCTGTATTTCTTTCAGGTTCTCCTGAAGGAGGCAGAGAGCAGGAAGGAGGCCATGGAAGACGATTTGCGTAAGCTGAACCAGGTGAGTTGCAGCATTGAAGGACAATTTTATTTCAAGAATGTGAGTTGGAATTACAGTTTGAAGGTACTGTAAAGTCCTTATGGAGGAAAGAGCGAAATTCAGAGAAGCTTCTTTGACTTGAATCATAATTTTATATTGTGGAGCAAATTCAGCTGGTGGATTCTCGTCTGAAGTCAAAATTTCCTCTAGAAATGTGCATCTTTTCCATTCACAATGAACTGTAAGTGAGGCCCTTTGCTAGCTTTTTTGTCAGAATTCTATATCAGTAAAACGTTAAATATCACATAACATCAACTCAGTCACCTTGTAAGAAAGTTCTTTGGGTCATTACACATTACATCACCAATGTGTACATCTCCTCCTATATAACCATGACACTGCATACCGTCTTTCCCAAGTATATCAATCCTTCAACTCCTCAAGCTATAGCGTGTATTACATTACATTGAGAAAAATTAATCAAACAGGATTATCAATCAGTGTTATCCAAAGGAGATAAGAGTGAGTATCTGATCTATCATTCTGTGATTGCAAAAGATTCCTCAATGGCATCCATATATCTTTGGGTCTAGACTTAATGAAGTGTTCGAAACAACAAAGTTCCTAAGCTATCCCTCACATGTAATAAGTAGTCCATTCATCCAGTGAAGGACTATCCATCTTTTTGCCGATAATAAAAGTATTGCCGCCAATCACCACAGATGCTTTAGTATTTTGTCAACTTAACCCAGCACTGCAACATCAATCAATCAACCAATTGACTTGTAAAGCCTGACTACTCACCTGTTAGGGTCTCAAGGCGCTGTGGGGGTTAAGGGGGGGCTGCTGATTCACCGAAGGCACTGTGGTTTAGTCGAAGAGCCAGGTCTTTAGGTCCATCCTGAATTGAGGCAGTGACTTGATTGCGTGAGGTGGAGAGGCAGGGTGTTCCTGGTCTTGGCAGTGAGGTAGGAGAAGGATCTTCCTCCAGCCGTGGTATTGGGGATACGTGGGACTGTGGCCAAGTCCAAATGGTCTCTTGTAGGTGCATGGAATGAGAGGCGATGGTTGAGGTATGCAGGTCTCTCATCATGTAGAGCTTTGTAGGTGTGTGCGAGGAGCTTGAAGGTGATTCTTTTGTTGACTGGGAACATGTGGAGGTCTCAGGTGGCTGGTGATGTGGTTGAGGTGGAGGATATTGAAGATGAGTCTGGTGGAGGCATTCTGAATGTTCTGCAATTTCATAAGGAGTTTCCGGGTGATGCCGGGATAGAGTGTGTTGCCGTATTCCAATCTGCTGCTGGGCAGTGCATAGGTGACCACATACATTGATATTATTAAAGTCTTTGTGTAAATGTGACCCATCTGTGTGAATGATGTTGTCTCATCTGGCATGTCTGGGATGTCACATTCAGTGATGCATGCTATCTCAGCCAACACCACATTGCAGTAGTGACTATGGAGCAGCACTCTCATGATAGATGAAAGAAGGTAACCTGGGGCGGTTTACAAGCACTTTTCACTGACCTGGTGTTTTCAAATCTATGCAACCAAGCAGGGGTATAATAGAGTCTATGCAGAAAATGAATGGCGATTGCCTCCATCTGTGCACAGCAATATGACCATTGATAGATATTTCACAGATCACCCAGGTCCATCCTCCATAATTCCATGGCTGGTAAACAGACTATTGAGTGTTCTCCCAGTGGTAGTTTATAGATTAGTGAGACGTAGCCCCTGGAATATTAAAGACAAGGAGCTTAGTGAGCAGGGCAATTCCCTTGGTTCTTGGGGAAAGTCTGGGACATAATCCTTTAGAGCATGTCACAATCTGAAATATATCAATGAGTCATGTATATTTGACAAGGCTTTATCACAAAATGCTCAATTGTTGTAAATGTTCTTTCGGGGAACAAATATCCAAACTCTTATATTGTGTTTGATAATTGTCTTCATCACTGGGTCAGTAGTGACGGTTTGTCCAATAGTGGAGCCCTCGGTAAGTACACCAACTGGTGTCCTGAGATATTACATAGTCTGTGTCATACATTGTTGGTTGCAGCTCCTGTATCAAGGGAGTCCCTGAGATATGGGAATTTTATGTAAAGGCAAGTATGAACTGTGCCTGGGGCTGTGCCCTCCTTTTGAACAACCATATGTGGTATCAAAGGCTCAGAGAGATACCAATAAATAATTTTAAAAAAAAGCCTGGGCCGGGTAGTACAGCTCAGGAAATGCCAATCCCCCATCTCGATCTTGGTAGACCCTCTTTCCAAATCACACTAGTAAGCTCTGACTTCAACATTTTGAAGAAGTGTTGTGTCAGAGGAATCAGTATATTCCTGAATAGTCAGAGAAACCTGAGCATCCCCACCATTTTAATGATTGCGACCCTGCCTGAAATGGATAAGGGTAGTTTATCCATTCATCCACTTATGTACGCAACCTAGATATCACTGGACCATATTATCAACCAAGACCATCTCTTTGTCCCTGCGAATTTTAATGGTCAAATATCAGATCAATTCCCCCCACCATATGATTGGGTACACCATGGCAACAGCTTGTGCAGATGGCGTCAATGGACATAGCTCCAGTTAATGACAATACAAGAGTATGTACAAAATTTCTGTGATTTATCAAAAACATGATGCCATCCACATACATCTATATTATTAATGTCTTTGTGTAAATGCGACCCATCTGTGTGAATGCTGTTGTCTCAGCTTACACCCCAATGGCTTCATAGGTATGGCAAAGAGGAGGGGAAACAGGAGACATGCCACTCTTGTACCCGTTGTGAGGGCCACTCGTACTGATAAAGTATTATTGATAAGAATCCAGGCAGTTAGTAACATATACAGCAAGGAGATCATGGGCAGTATTTGAGCACCCAAACTCATCCTACTCAACACAATGTAGAGGAAAGGCCATTCAATTGAATTAAAAGCATTCTCAGCATCTATAAAGATGCCTATTACAGGGAGCTCTGGATGAACCTGATGCGCCAATGCAAATAATAATCTTATGTTATGTGCAGTAGATCTAGCTGGAATAAAGCCTATTTGGTATGGAAGGACCTGGCCTTTGATTATTCATGGTAATTAATTGTCAGTGATTTTAGCCGGTATGTTACTGTTTAAATCGAAAAGGGATAATGGGCGATAGGATTTAGTAGCATATAGTTCTTTTTCGGTTTCAATAGGATAATAATAATAGCTTCACACAGTGATGGTTGTGGACAGCTGTTGACATAGGTCTCATTATATAACTTGGGAATGTGAACAAAGAATGTCATGGAATGCCTTGAACTCAACTGTAAGGCCATATGATGCAAGGCCCTTGCCGGTAGAAGTCTTTAATAGCCTCTTTATGGGCCCATTAAGTAGTATGCCAGAGTCTTATGTGGGCGTTCCCCTTCACGGTAGTGTCGGCCCTGAGCCTCGCCGCCTATAATGTATGACCCCCTTTCAGTTGTCTGCAGCCCTAAATGTTAACAGGGCTTTGTGTATTTGTCTTTCATTCCTCTTACATCATTTTAACCATCACTTTTACTCCAGATCTTTAATTTCACCTTCTGACATTTCCAGCTCTGCATGGAACACCTTTGAATGTCTGTCTGTTTAGAGATGTACAAACACCCTGGATCACTGGCTTAAAGGCCTCTCACAGCAATGCAATTGAGTCTACCACCTCAGTGTTTGGCTTAAAGATAGATCAATTTTTATTTGCACAATTAATTAAAATCATTGCAATTCATACAAAAAAAGCTTAAAAGCACTTTCCATTCTCTATTAAAAAAGGAGTTAATATTAAAAGAGACTTCATGACTCGCATGGCTGAAATTCATGGGAGTGGTCTACCGAAAAAATAGATTTAATCTCAGACATGTATTTTACAAAACAGACAGCCATCTGGCTGAGTCAACCTTCATACCCTCCTCTAGGGCCTCTTGACATGTCCGCACATTGAGGATCTGCCAAATTGGACGCAATCAAAAGGTTCGCAAGGGGAGTAAGATCCTGCAAATGCACAAGACGTGAATGAAATTTTCTTCCTCGTTGCCGCAAAAATGGTACTGAGAGGGCTTACCTGTCTTGTACCTCTGGCCATACTTGTACGCCATCAGGGGGATTAGGCCAAAACGTAATTAGGTGGTGTTTCACTGATGGCTTCACGAGGGATGACAGATAGTGTGGTAGAGTTTTATGATCATAGAGTTTTGATGCCCAGCTACCATGGGAGAGATTTTTCATGGCAAGTGCATCATGTTCCGCTGACAAGATCTTCGCTTGTTTGGTCAGTACTTTTGCGACCACCCCTATGGGCAGCAAACTAGCCCATATATCTTGGTCTTCTAGTGCGTCCAAGCAGTATGTTAAAAATTGACTTCATGAGGTTCTAGGATTGTTTAGCAGGAACCTGATGCAACTCTTTAGTGTAAGGTCACGGGCCTTTTTAGTTTTTAAGCTGTAGGCAATAAATCTTGCTTTCATAATCCAGTGTTGGGATGACAAGCTAAACTCCATACGGATTTGGGCGTGAGAGGTCGAGTTGGGTAGGTGTAATACTCTGCGAAAACAGGCTGATTGCGCTCTGTCTAACCAGGTGAACATTTTATCTTTGAAGGATATGGCACCAAAGGCTAAGTTCGGTAAAAGTTTGGCACCTATCACACTGATTCTCGGCAAGAGATCTGGAGAATGGAGGGATTTCTTGGTTCTTGAGAAGCCCTCCTCCAGGTAGCGAGCCACTCCTTGTATTGCAGCAATGTGCAGAGCCGGACTTCCTCTGTGATCTATCCAGACTCCCAGGTATTTATATGCTGCCACTACCTCTATTGATTTCCCTTCAATATACCACAAGCGCATTCTTGCTTGTTGTCTCGAGACTATCATCACCTTGGTTTTGGTGATGTTGATCTCTAAAACGTTTGTTTTACAGTACAATGCCAAGGAATCAGAGTCTTTGGAGGCCCACCTGGGTTTGATCGAGGAGAATCGTATCGTCTGCATATTGTATTGATTTAATTTTAATAGATGTGATTCTAGGCTGAAATGTTTGAGGGAGAGCCAGCCACTCGGGCAGGTCTGCTAGGTACAAATTAAAGAGTAGAGGGTCCAGTATGCATCCCTGCTTTAGGCCTCTGTTGGTCATGATTTTATTGGTTGTTGACCATCCAGAGGATACTCTTATTATTACCCAGGTGTCAGTGTACAGGGCGATGAGAGCGTTCAGTCGGAATTGCGGGATGCCCCATTTCATTAATTTTTCCCAGAGTCTGGGACGAACAACGCTGTCAAAAACTCTACAGAAATCGATGAACCCCAAATATACGCATTTTCCTTTTGTAGCAAGCGTGCCCGCAATCATGTGGACTAGACAGATCAAATTGTCTTCAATATAGCAGCCCTTTTGGAAGCCGGTTTGAGTAAAGGGATAATAATATACAGTCTTCAACCCAGGTAGTCAGTTCTTGAAGTAGAGTACTTGCATAGGCCTTCCCTTCAACATTGAGAAGGGCAATCATCTGGTATTGGGACTGGATCGTGAGCCTTTTTTATAGATAGGGACGAGGAGAGAGCCTCGCCGGAGTCAGGAATAGTCACGCCCATTCTGCTTGCCTCAAATAGGGTGGCCAAGAGAGCGGCCCACTTGTGAATAGATGCTTTGTACACTTTTGTTGGTATGCCATTTGGGCCCAGCGCCCCTCTGGGGTGCATTTTTTTAAAAATGAGTCCGACTTGGGTTGTGTGATCTTGATGGTAGGCTCCAGTCCGATGTAGGAGTTAATGTGGCTAGAGCTGTGATGGCTAGGGCGGTTGTTTCTATTGGGCTCTACGTAGAGTACGACAATGTGGGCCTCCATTCAGCAGAAGAGATGTTTGTAGCGGTAGGTCATTGGTCAGGTTTGACACCCTTATTTACCCAGCTCCAGAATCTCCTGTGATCCTTTGATTTTATTAATTTCGTGGGCGATTGTACAGCGATGTTCTTCTTTCATCCTCTGGGAGTTGAACCTTGCCTTCCTGTATTCCTTGTAAGTGATCAATATCTTCTCTTGTAGGAATTTGTATTCTGTATGGTTGTAGGGGTCCCTACGCAATAAGGTGTTTAATTTGTGTTTGATGTTCATTATAGTTTGCTTGTGCTCACTAAAGTGGAGAGTGTTTGCAGTGGAGTTATATGACCTTTTAATTATCTTTATGGCTAAGTTTTCTCTAAGGTCCACCACTGCCATTTCCCACGATGATGCGGTCAGTTGGTCACTAGACTCTTGGTTCATCTTGTCTAAGAAATTTTCCACCTTCTCTTCAAATATGTCCTGATGGTCCAAGGCCCACCGTAGTTTTCTTACAGGCTCCAAGTTGGATTCTTTCCCAATCAGATGGCTTAAAGTAATCATATATTGCATTGGACAGCTCGGCCATAAAGGTAGTATCAAACTACAACATAGAAGCAATTGAGAATGATTTGACGGGGTCAAGAGGAGGTATTTTTGCTCAGTCGCCCACTACAGCACCCAAGAGGAGCACCATCAAATAATTATTCTAAAATATGAGTCATGTACATTGGAGTAATAAAAATATGGGGTTTCTTCCCTGTATTTGGCCTGCCAGATGTTGTGTATGTCAACAAGTTCTATTTCATACCTTAGAGTATCAGGAAAAACTTTGGAGGAGTGCACATGTCAAGACTATTCAGCATCACTTAGAGCACCCTGAGCATGACCCAAAGCAATGGATCCAGACATGGAACTCTGTGGGGATACTGCTGTCTCTGTTCTTCTGCACTGCTTCACAAATGTCAGTGCTGCTATGGAATTGGTGAAATGTTTCACTTTGTACCCACATTCAACTCAAAATTTACCTGGGATAACAGAGTATTTATCTGCTTTATTGCGCAGCCATTTTCAGTCAGTGAACTTCTTTCTAGCTTCTTGCACTGCAATTGTGAAGTTAGGAAATATAGCAATATCTGAACCCTGATAGCACAGTGGACCATATTACCTGACATGTCTAAATATTGCATCTCTGTCACTGTAGTAGACATGCAATGATCGAGCATGAAGGCACACTAGAAATGGGTGCACTAGGATCCAAGGATCGATGGGCATGCTCAACAATAAAAATACTAGTAAATGTCGGCCCAAAGTCTCCAGCAGCATAGTTTCCACAAAAATCTCCACTTTAGTCACGTGTGTGGCTTCTGTATAACCTAGATCCTAAGATTGTGGCGACAGTAGAACACTTCCAAAGCTTCAATCCTGCTTGCACAGTGTCTGTTTAAGGCAAGCACTCTGTAAGTTTATCAAGGTGCATCGACATGGTCTCAAGCTTCCCATCAGTTGCTGAGACCTGCCTTCAAATCAAGAACCAGGTATTCAGTTTGAGCCTCAGTCATCTTGGGCAGGGCACTGTCCACAGTTGGGTGATCTGAAAGGTCTCTTGTGCTTCTGTGCTTTTCAAATGCAAGTTTACTCTGCTGCTGATCAGCCTTACCCATATGGTAGCAATACATTCAGTTTGAGTTGAAAGAAACGGGGGCAAGAAAGAACCACAGCCACCAAAGCTCATGCTAAAGATCATTAAATTCAGGAAAGTTTTTGTAGGCATATCCAGATGGGAGACCTTTGGGTTCTAGCTTGAAGCCGGCATGGATCAAGTCTCGCAATACAGGCAATGCTGGAGGCAACTCCAGTCTAACTTGTAAATTATCATGTGATAGGTAATAACTGGTAGAGACAATAGGAGCATGTCAAAGACAGCCCCTCTGTCTAAAATGCAGCTTAAAGTACATTCACTCTGTGTGTAGTCATAAGAGGGGAGTTAAGCCCGGAGGGTCTCACACACTAGGTAGCCCAGAAATGGAACAAACACTCATTAGAGAGGGCAACCCCAGTCACCTGTGACTCACTATGAGTGATGCCTCATCGGGAGAAAGCTGGGCCTTTAAGGTCTGATTAACAGCAGGCTTCCCTCTGGCATACATCCCGCTGTGAATCACCTTTGTGGCAGCAGAAGCTTAGGTCTAGCACCTTGCTGGCAGGAGGTGTGTCTTTTGCTTTCTCGCCCTAAGTGCACCAGGTATGCCCTGATGTGGGTCACGGGCTCACTGTGCCACTGGATTCAAGCTATCCTAGCTGATGAGGGCTTAAACCACGAAACCAGTCCTAGGATGCTTGTTTCCGGTGCAGGGAGGACCTGGCTTGGCAGTTCGGGCTGGACTGTTCCCATAAGGCACAGGGCCAAGACTGATTTGCAAATGGACAGGTCTGAACTGGGGTGGCATGGTGAGCAAAAGAATGATGGATTTAACCCAGATCTCTTGACTAGGGGTGAAGTTTTTGATTTGTACTGTATTCCGTCCATCAATTGTGTGTCTTTTGCTTTCTCACCCTAAGTGTGCAGGGTTTTCCCAGACGTGGGTCCCGGGATCATTGGGCCACTAGATTCAAGCTATCCTGGCTGATGAGGGGTGAAACCCAGAAACCGGTCCTAGGAGGCTTGATGCCCGTCCAGGGAGGACCTGGCTTGGCAGTTCGGGCTGCACTGTTCCCATGAGGCACACGGTCAAGACTGATTTGCATACGGCCAGGTCTGAACTGGGGTGGCATGGTGAGCAAAAGAATGAGGGATTTAACCCAGATCTCTTGACTTGGGGTGTATGTTTTGATTTGTTCTGCATTCCGTCCATCAATTATGTGTTGTTTGCTTACTCGCCCTAAGTGCCCTGGGTATGCCCAGAGGTGGGTCCCGGGCTGACTGCGCCACTGGATTCAAGCTATCCTGGCTGATGAGGGGTGAGACCAGGAAACTGGTCTGAGGATGCTTGTTTCTGGTCCAGGGAGTACCTGGCTTGGCAGTTCGGGACGGACTGTTCCCATGAGGCACATGGTCAAGAATGATTTGTGTAGGACTGGGCCCTTTTTGCAGGGTCATTCCCAGAACTTTTTGCCTTCCTCCTGGTATTTTTTTCAGACCTGGTGTTGGTGGTTTTAGGATTCAGGGCACTTTATCACTGCTGTCCAGTGTTAAAGTGCATGTGCTCTCTATGGTAAACTTGGTAAGATTGGTCTACACCTGTTTGGCGTATTTAATGTATCTAACAGTCCCTTGTAAAGCGGTATCTCATATATCTAGGGCCAGTAAATTAAATGCTACTGGTAGGCTTGCAGCGCTGCTTGCTCCACCCACCAAAGATGCCTTTCAAACCTGTCTGAGGCCTCTGCCATTGCAGGGCCTGCACATGCAGTTTACTGCCGCTGTGACGTGGCACATAAAGTGGTTGCCAGGCCTGTGACTTCCCTTTTACTAGATATCAGTCACCCCTAAGGTAGGCCCTAGCTAGCCCTATGGGCAGGGTGCACTGTAGGTAAAAGGTAGGACATGTGCCTTAACTGTGTGGCCTTTCCTGGTAGCGACAAACAGCCTATTCAGTCTCTCACTGCTGTGAGGCTGTCTGTGATCCCTCTGATCTGTCAGGCTTCCCTGATATGTGTGTCAGTGGTAATTCCTGACATGAGAGGAGTGGCGTGATCAAGTTTGGTATGTTTGGAATAGTGGCAATAAATGCTGCATAATGGTGTTCGCAGATTTATCATCGCTATTTTAGAAATGCCACTTTTAGAAGTGGGCATTTCTGTTCTATGTTTCTTTGTGCCTGCCTGTTGTGTATTTCATGTCTGGCACTGGATGACAGGGGCTGGGAAGGTGCATTGGCACCAGAGGGGCTGGGTGAGTCAGCGCTCGGCTGAATAGGCTTATCTGCATTTGGAGTAGTGGGAGGAGTAGCACATGGACCTGAATAGGACTGTGCTTGCCTTACACAATGCTGGCTCAACCCCCCTGTGGTGTGTCTGGGGCCAGAGACAACACTAACAATGGGGATTGTTGTGCACTTGTTAAGTGCCCCCCAGAACTGGTTTGGACTAGGTCCAGTGCCCTGTGCCAGGACAGAACAAAGACAAAGTGGTATAAATATTGGGGCCGTGACCCCATGTAAAGGGTGCTGTTGTGCTTACTTGGAGCTGAAGACTGCAGGGCAGCAGGAGGAACCGCCACAAAGGACTCCCCCCTCTGCCGAAGGGCCCTGTGAGTTGGCCTGCCTGGCCCCCTGCTCTGCCTTGTTTGGCCTGGAAGCCTGGATCATGAGGAGCACTCTGTCCCGGTTGTGCCCCTCAGTGCGGTGCCACATACCCAAAAGCGCTTGATCGACGCTTTACTAAAGTGCCTTTCTTAAGCCAGAGAAGGGGACTCCAACTTTGCTCCTGAACAAGCGTCACGGTCCAGAAGTTAGACAGGGGCTGCCTGGTTGTGGTCAGGGTTCCCGTGAGGTGGAGAGAGCCCCGCGTGCTGGATGAGCCCGTGGTGGGCTTAGCCAAACGGGACCGCGTTCCCGGGAGTGAGCTCAAGAGTGGAGAGAAGTAAATCAGGCAGCATTTTGGGCCTGATTGTGGGCAGGGCCCACGAGCAAGACACAGAGCAGTCCAGACAGTCAGGCGAAGGACGCCTGGTTGTGGGCAGGGCTCCCGTGAGAAGAGGAGAGCCCTGCGTTATTGCCAAGTGTGTCCAGAGGGGTGGCTGCATTCCGAGAAGGAGACAGAGCTCACCGCTGGAGAAGACTGGGCGGAGGGGAGACACCGGCGAAGACTTTGCATCACGGAGCTGAGGTCACGCCCGGTACCAGGGCGAGGGAGGAAGTCGCTGAGACTGGGCTGCTCGGCCTCTGCAGACAGGGGGATCCAAGGATTCCGATTCCCTCGGGCCATGGGTAAGTTGCTGAAGAACCAGCAAGTGGGTGGAACCCGGCAGAGGCCTCCGCCTCAGTTACAGCTGGGTTACCCTGAAGCAGTTGCCCCGCTGTGTGATTACGGGCAGCTGCATTCCAAGAGGGCCCGGCATAGATTGAACGCTAGGGACCGGGAGAGGTCTACAGCATGGTTTGTTTTAGTGTCCCGCTGCACTGTGCGATCACACGCGGGTACTACTTCCTTACCTAAGGGGGCATTTGACCAGCCCACGAGATTAGCAGGTCGGGCTGGCAACCCTCGACGGAGGTCCCGTTCCTGCCATAACCATTTGACCCACACGGTAAGTGCTGAAGCACTGTGGCTACAGAGTTGCTGGTAGGGGTGTAAATACTTTGGTGGCCTACACCCAGGCTGGATAATTCAGGTGCCTGTGAGCCCTGGGAATGGCCTTATGCACATGTGTTGTGCCCTGATGCAACTAGGCTGTGGATAAGGTGTTTACGTACTGTGTATACCTTATAAATACTATGGTGTACTGATGACTATGTTTAGTGATCTCCATAATGTGTGCACTCTGCCAGTGTTAAGTGCAGCAATTATGTTTATGCCATACTGAGATGGTGCTTGCTGCTGTGGCTATAATATGTGACATACTGTGCAGTTATGTTCATGCCTAAGAGGGGCGTGATGGGTTTTGGGTCTGATACGCTGCACTACTGTTGATTATGTTTTGCATATATGCTGTCTTAGTGAATGCTGTGAGGTTCATGGCTAAGGTGTTTAGGCTAAGTGTACCCTGACCAGTAGTTACTGGTTGCCTTGACTTTTGAGTTATGATGGACGGTTATGACAGTGGCCCGATTGGCCCTGTAGGATATATAATCCCTGTAAAGTCATACCAGGTGCCAGGTGGCACAGTGTATATAAGTGATTACGTTCTATTGTGTTTTATGAGAAATACAAAGGCTATTTTGATATAACCGTGTGGAGTTTCTTTTGTGGTGTGCCTAGTGTGTCGCTGCTCTGAGTGTGTGTTGCATGAACGCTTTACACATTGCCTCTGGGATAAGCCTGACTGCTCCGCCAAGCTACCAAGGGGGTGAGCAGGGATTATTTTCAGTGCCCTGACTAGAGTGATGGTTTCTGCCTGGTTTAGGTGCATGCCCTAGCCAACTAGAAATCCCATTTCTAACAATTTGCATATGGCCAGGTCTGAACTGGGGTGGCATGGTGAGCAAAAGAAGGATGGATTTAACCCAGATCTCTTGACTGGAGGTGAATGTTTTGATTTGTTCTGCATTCTGTCCATCAATTGTGTGTCTGGTGCTGCACCATCTAATACAGGTAGCCTAGAGAGCCCAGCACCATTTGCCCTACAGTTGTATCTCTGTCCAGAAAGATCTACGTGCTCTGGAGCCCATCCGCAGCAGTAAATGGAATCATTAGATCCCCCAGCCACTGTCACATTAGCAGGTGAGTGTCTAACTAGTAGCATCAGATTAGGGTGGATTAGCCTGTTTGGTTGTCCCACATGACGGAGCACCTCAGTTAAGCGGCCATCTTGTTGCCCAGTAAGCCAGGCGCACTTTGCTACCTTAGCCTCCTATTTTAGTTACAAATCCCCACCACTGCTGTAATTCTTTGAATGGGTATTGTATGTAAGCAAAACTATTTCATCACAATATGGTTCTTGGTGCTATCTTAAGAGCAAACTAGAGTCCTAAAAAGCTATTTAGAGAATCCCACGTGTTGAAGAGGTATAGTGCACAAGTTTCCTCTTGATAAAAATGTGGGAGAAAGCAAGTTTCAAAGTTTAGTAGAAGCCACTAAGACTAAGAGCTCCCACTGACACAGGGTGCATCCTTGAGTATTTCTACAGAAAATCCAAGAATGCCAGAAGAAATGGTATGTATATAGTTATATACCAAAAGAAGAGAAACCTGCTGCGTAGAAAGCCAGACATGTCTTCATTTTTAGCTAAAAATTGTCAGCCAGTGTTATTTCTGTGTCGTTGGAGAGATGTTTCCTTATCTTTGTGCTTTTACTGGTGCAAACTGACATATTTTTAAATGTGTTTGAGCTGTCAACATATGCAGGTGATAATCTTGTTGCATAGACTGAGGGCCCGATTCACAAAGGTACTTACATGTAGTAAATTTACAATTGCGGAGTCTCTGCACTCGTCGCACAATCTCTGCACTCAGGGTGGAATCTCCACATGGCTCACTGCAGAGACTGTGCCGCCCAGGTATTCTGCCCGAGTGTGGAGACTCCACACTCCACAACACAATTTATTACCCTACACCCTCATTGTGTTATCTCTAAGTGCTATGCTAGTTCTAGCAGATGAATAAATAATAAGGCTAAGTTTCAGAGGTGGTGCATGTCCCTGGAAAACAGGGTTTGTTGTCTTTTTGGAATAGCTTGTCAGATATTTCGAGTCCAAGTCCAAGAGCTGGGAGATTATGTCTACATGAGAACACAATCCTGGCACCAGTTTGTGAAGGCAGAATCAATTCTTAATTTGAGCCGGTGGTTTCTGATGCTTGGCACTGGCTCTTAATTGTCAACACTGGGGCTTGTTAGTGTCTGCCACATGGTGGCACTGTCTATCTAATTTAAAGATGAGCCCAACAACAGTTGTTTATTAATTCAGTATACATTAAAAATGACTATTGACTGCCTCCCAAGCCATTTTTATAGTTTGGGGGCCTGGAATAGACTGAATCGTCATACTTGTAGGAGTGTGATAATTAGTAATTGTGTTGGTACTGCCATTGGCAATGTGTGGTGCAAGCTGCAGTTGCCTCCTGACGAGGGTCCTGGCACTTATGTTTTACAAATTAAACACTGGGCAGAATGGACTGCTTCTCAGATCCTCAGAGAGTCTTACTGGAGGCTTCTCTCGGTCATCTAGATCTACAATCTGGGTCTGTGTCCTGGGTGAAGTTTTTCATCTAACTAAGTAGTCAACTGGTAGTCCTTATATATTGTGTCTTATCTGAGATGGAATTTGCAATATTGCCTTTGGACTGTTTTGACATAATTATATACATCAGTGCATCTACTAATAAGGTAAAACTACATCAATACAGAGTACATTGTTTGGGTTATGATTGTTATTTGACTTTGAAAAAGGCACCAGTCCCAGAGTTATGTAGTACTGCGAGTTTTGTTGTTTTTTATATCTGAATGACTTGACACTTTCACAGTTTTTGGAAAGAAAGGCAATGGCGACATCCATGTTGATGATTCTTCATAATTTGAGGAAAAATGGTGACTCCTCTTACCTAAGATGACGACTGCCATCACCGATGATGGCGACCGCCATTACCTAAGATGGGTTTGGGGCCTTTTTAAGATGCAGTCAAAGGTAAACATGCTGGACAGGGTAACTCAAATGGAGACTATATACAGCTAACAATTGAACCTGTCTTATATTTGTTTAAGTACCTAAAACATACACAAAGAACCCTAAAAGCAAGTAATTAAAATAGATAAAGCAATAGAAATATTGAGCGAAACAACCATAATATTTATGGCATTCCTAAACAATTTCTAAACTAAATAGTCGCTAAATGATCACTGAATGTTTCGGATTAATCTCCCTCATCAGACATTATTTGTACATTTACAGAATAAAATCACATGTTTAATAATAACACATTGCAAGAATGCTGAAAGCACTTTCACACTTTATATTTTAATTGCTATTGTAAAATTTTGCGATTGTTTATAAGTGGATCAGAATAAAGCAAAATGAAATGTAAGATGATTTGTTGCTGAAATGTATAGGATTTTTTCCTTCCTGCATAGCATTTTCAAAATGCAGCCTAGGGGAGAGTATTACAATGTATCGTAATATGTGATATTTCAGTTTTTTAGATTGTAAATTGCTTTTATGGATTTTTATCCAAATAAAGATGTTTGAATTTGCAAGAATGCTGCTTTAATTTCGTGTGGCATACCCATTCAATCTGTATATAGTACCACCAGATGTTCTGGTAAACTGCCATCACTTCTGCTGTGCTTGCCTGAAGTGCTATTTATAGATTACTTACAATGCATTATTTGTATTGTATATATTGAATGTGTGCATATGTTGTGCAGGTCTAGTAGGATCTAATCCTATAAAAGTGATTTGTATGACCTATTGTCTAAGTTGCCTATAGACCGGTATTGCTTAATTTAGTAAGTGTGTTACTTGCAGAAGTGTGAAAATGTATATGTCAGGACATGGTCTAAACCCAGTCAAGATGGGACAGGTGACTGTCATTTTTTAGCAAACCCTCAGTGACATTCTGTGATATATGGGGTAATTGACCACCAAACCATGTCTGGTGTTCATTTTTTTTGTCCTCCTGGTTTTTATCACCAAGCAAGCCATTGCTTCTTTCATTGATCCATTCAAGACCAACCACAATCCAAGTACAAGTGCCAGTGATAGCCACAGTCATAGATATGAGCCCCGAAGGCCCGTAACATGCTGGCACCCAGGTATAATCATACACTGCTTAGTGTTACGTGTCTATCTTTCCTTCCCATCTCAAAAAACAATCCCAGAAGGTAGCGTCTCCTCTACCAACAAAGACGATAGCCAGTTTACAAGTCTAGCGAACAGCCCATACTCATATTTTCATAGAGAGGGGGTATAAGCTTGAGCTAATTCTTGAAAATTTCCTTTCTAGCAAGAAGCATCAGATAAAACAGGAGGGACCGATGTGCAACGTCTAGAAAGTAGCAGGTTGAAATGGTTGTCCCAAATTACACCAGTATGAAATTGATCACAATAGCAGCTCCGAAAAACCCCTGCAAGGACCTTGCTCACATCTTACTAGAACGTAATGAGCAAAGGACATGAAATTAACATATGTTCATCGTTTGCCTCAGGGTAGCCACGTCTTCACATATCAAGACCTGATTTTGTGCACATCTCATGATCTTTTGAGGAGACCAGAAAACCCTGTTGAGTGTAAAACAGTGGTTGCTTTTTAAATTTGCTGATCTAACAACTTTTTGTTTTTTATGCATACATTTTTATAAGCATTTTCATAATCAACATTTCAATACTTACAAAATGAGAGAACACAATGTGGTTCGACAAATATTTTCAACTGTAACCTCTCTCTCCCTCCCCTTCAGGCTCCTACATAATCACATTACTATAATAAAACACGTATAATGAACTTGGTACAGCAAGAAAGATCTTGTGAGGGCACTTAACCCTAAACATAGCTCTGATTCGTACTCTAGTTCATTCCATCAAGCATTCCTCGGTCTGTCAATGCAATTGGTCTAACCTTTATATTCATTTGTACCTAATGCTGGCCTACAACTTGATATAGAAGGCTGCGAGATGCTTACCAGAAATGTTGTATGTCCTACCCTGGCATCCTACCTTCCCAGATCGAGATTGGAGACAGCAACTTGCTTTCCTTGGCATCCAGTACCAAAGGAAGACCTCTTTCTTTATAGTCTGTGTAGCCTGTAACCTGCTCTTAATCTTCTAGGGCCTCCAATGTTTTGCTTCTTGCCAAGATACCAAGAATCTCCCCACTCGGTGGGGGGGGGGGGGTGGGAATGCCCCAAATGCAGAGATTCCGCCTCGCGTGCCGAAACTCCGCAATCGTAAAGATACTACTTGTAACTTACCTTTGTGAATATCGCAAAGTAGTAACGTTAGACTTTTCGTCTAAACATTGACCTTTGGTCTAACTTTACCTTTGTGAATTGGGCCCGAGTGTCTGAGTAACTTTACAGAAGTCTATAATAGGTAAGTATATTGTCAGAAATATGAGCAGCTTACCCAGTGTGTGAGGCATTGTTGATGTAACTAGTTCCTAGGAATCCAGGAAACTTGCTGAGCACTGAAGATTAATGCACACAATTACACAATTAATTCTTACGATTAATACAAGAAGGTAGAGTCCTAGTTGCCAATGCCAAAAATAGAAGTTTTGTAGCCAGGCACAAAAGCAAGTTCCAGATACTCAAGCTTAATCACAGGGAAGTCAGGAGTCTGTGAAAAGCTATAGCAAAGTTGAAAGCCAGTAATCAGTCCATGACAAAAACAAGGTACTTACAGGTTGTTGGTTGGAAACCGATAAACATGAAAAATAACATTGAGGGAAGGGAGGTACAGGTGTAACCTAAAGCATCAAGCAAAAGAGTTGAAGCAACCGGTGTTGCCGGACATCTTCTGCGTTCACTAACTACTTACAGTGCTCTGCCCTCTCTGACCTGAAAGTCAAGTCCCAGTCCACATGTAACTGAGGCAACGTGTATCCAACCCAACCCTGGAAGTTATTGTCCTCCATGATTGCAGTTTCCAAAGCCATGTTCATCATGTCCTTCATGTGGCATGCTTCCTGATCTTCCTCTGTGGTGCCTTATGTTGAAAGCTGACACCTGACTCGTGTCTGAAGTAATATGAGTTTACCCCTTAATTTAGGTGATCGCCACCGCTTGCATATTTCCTCCAGTGTTTTTAGCTGTGACTTGAGGCATGTGTCTATTTCTATCATATTTTTATTAGATCTCGTTAAAGGTAAAAATTGGCTACCCACAGGACTGCTTTGAAGGAATCCCACCTTATATGTCCTGCTGATCCATTTGTAATAAGAAATCATTAATCCGGTCTCAGTCTCCTCCCTAACCGAAGCACATCCCTCTCAATTTCCTGTTTTTGCAAGACGGTGACGACTGGAACCTGTTTGTCTTTCAGATGTTTCATACCGATTATTCTTTGTATGACCCCCCCCCCCCCCCATCGCTCCTTAGTATATATAGGGATCATAACAGGAAACCCTTGGGTTTTGGGTACTTTCTGCCACTTTTGCCATGTTTCAGGCCGTGCATCCTTCACCACTGGCAGATGTTCACTTATATCCCTAACAGATTTCAGATATGGGCAAAACTTGAATGCATTGGTCACATGAGCAGTAAGATGTCTGGGGTGCCTGTCACGTTGTGCATGGCAATGCACAACATGCCTCTTTGGCATTGCGGCGAGTGCTGCATACAGCTTTCAAATTAAGCAATAATTCACATCAAAGGCAGAAGTAAAACACAGCTACTTTGAGAAAAATATTGTGAATTGGGCTTTCCCTCTGTTTCTAAAGTGATCGGAATTTACTCCAAAGGTAAGTGCAAGTTTTGAGGAGCAAATTTAGGATTACTGCAGGCACGCTTTGTTGATTGGGGCCACAATTTCTTATGAAAAAATATGGATGTAAAGGTGTTTATCTCGTGTTTCTGCTCCTCCACAGCAACACATTCAGCATTAGTTACTTGACATTCATGTTGTCATGATGCTTTTGTCTTAATGTCGTTACTCGCTATGCAGAGGCAATGTTTCGCAAGACACCTGACTGTTTTGTGTTGAATTACTAATAGGTTTGTATTAAAGTGTGGGTACACCGTTTTCACCTAACCTGGGTTACTAACTGCCTTGAAGGTACAACAGGCGTATGCATCCACTTTCCGCACCATCAGGACATGTTGTTATTATAGAAGGGGACACAGATGCTTGCCCAGCCACTTCTGTAATACAGATTGTGGGTGCACTACATGCATGCTGGTGCTATTTGAATAGGCTGCTTCATCATTTGTTTGGGGGTGTGGCCCAGGGCAAAGGAGGGAATTCTTTGCCTATCTACTTTCTTCATATTACAGATGCAGAGACAAAGAGCCTGTCAGGATGTGCAGTGACTGAGCGCTACAGAAGCAGGGCCAGAGTGGGAACCCCAAGCACCTCTGGCCATTTTGTCTGACCAGCCCTCGGGTGGGGGGAGGGGGCTGTGCAAGAGTGAGGCACTGCTGTTTTTAGGTCGAGAATTCAAGTCCTCTTGTATATACTTTAGTATATACTTATATGTGTATGTACTTTGTGGGCTCTGGAAATCAGCCCTAGGACTTGTCTGCTTCCACTTAGGGACTTTTTTTCTATTCAACTGCCTCTATTTAACTGTCTTGATAGAAAACGACTAGTAGAGGTCAGTAAAATACTAGAATTGCTTTCTGCTGAGGGACTTTCTTTTTTCTGTTTTTCTGGCAACTGCCTCTATTTAACTTTCTTGATAGAAAACCACCAGCAGAGGCCAGTAAAATACAAGAATCACGTTATTATTCTCTAGATTCCAGTCCATAGAAATTGTCTTCCACGAGCACCCGTAGATAATAATATTTTTTTCAAATCTTTTATTTTGAGTGATATTACCACTGAAGGCCTTGATTTTATATTAAAAACAGAGCTTTGGACTATACCATTTCCCGCTGAAAGGCAACATTTCTCTCCATGTGTTCCCATACCTGGCGTGTCACGCAGTTTGGTGCTCACTTTCCCTCCATGTTAAAGAACAGTAGATGTTTCAGCCCCCAGGCTAATATGCTACATTGCTAAATACATATAAGATCCCAAAGGCGAGACCGAATGCATTGCAAATGCTTGTCCTTCCCTATACCGCTCCGCAATGGGATGCACTAGAAAGTAGCTCGCAAGGTTCTGGGTTTGCAAATAGGGCTTCTGCACCATGGCCAGGAAACCTTAAACAAAAGCAGCATCAGCAACTTCCTGTTCTATTCCAGTCTTTCAATGCCAGACTTGTGTTCAAACACATCTTTCAAATGATCCAGATAAGCAGCCCAATCTTCACCCATATTGCATGTACAGTCATTCATTATGTCCAGTCAGTATTCCCTGGGCATACACACATTACAGCATCTATCAATGACAGTGAGAGCAGCAGCATACCCAGGGGCCTGTCGAGGCCAACTACTATTGTTTATTTTATTTTTTTTAACTTGTTTTTATTGTCATTTAACCCCTTCAGCGCGGCGCGGATTTCCACGCCACGCTGAAGATTCTGTGCGCGGGCGGGGCCATGACGGAACGGTTCCGTCATAAGCACAGCCCAACCGACGTGCATGACGGAACCGTTCCGTCAAGCGCGTCGAAGGGGTTAAAGTAATCACACATGAGCAGGTACAGGCATTATTATCAGCCGCTTTCCCCATAGCATTACAATATATCCCTTCAGCCAGTAGGCAGAGACCTTGTTCAGTATTGCCATCCGCATTGTTCAACGGAGTTAGTGTCAGGATCATTTCATGCAGTACAGGATGATGATTTTAAGTGAGGACACAATAGCAAAGTTGTAGTCACGGTGCTTTGGTAATTGTGGGGCGTCTGCGCAATACTGTGTCCCAAATCTAAACTCTAACACAGCAGACGTTGGCCTGAGTAACATACATTCCAAATCTGCTCATAAACATTACAATTGCAGCTAAGAACAATACATCCAACGTAAAGAGCAAAGAAATAAAGAGAAAAAGAGAAAAAGGAGACATGAGAGAGAGGAAAGCAGGCGAGAAGTGTGAGAGAGGTATGTCGGGGTGGGGTCGGCCATCTCCTGGTGCCGGGAGCATGAGCTAATGGGGTGGGAGCGCTGTGGCAGCCAGGGTCGATGGTGATCGCTGGTGGCATGCAAGTAAAGGCCAGGGGTGTGTATGTTAGGGGGGGGTGAGGTGTCCGGGATCTGCGATGAAGGCGCCGCCTGGGGGGGGTTCAAGTGGTTCCCTTAGTGGGTCTCCAGAGGCTATCCGCATCCGGGGGGTACACAGCGTCCTCAAAGAGGCGCATAGCCCGCAGCTTCGGGGGTTGGAGTCAGGAGTGTTCCAGTATGCAAAAGTAGTCTACAAGCGGTTGCCATAGTTTGGTGAAGTTAGTGTCTCGGAGCTGCAGGCGTGCCATGAGTACCTCCATTTCCATTGTGTGCCACAGGCGGGTGAACCAGACGTTGATCGGGGTGTTTCAGCTTTTTTCCAGTAGAGAGCAATGATTTGCTCGGCAGCACCAGGCATGTGGAGGCATAGATGCCAATCACAGCGAGTCATGGCATGCAGGTTCACCGGCTGGAGGCCCAGGATGATCGCAAGCGGGTTGTCAGGCAGCGGGTAGCCTATTAATAGTCTGATGTGACTAAGAACCTCCTTCCAATAGATGGTCAAGAGCGGGTACGTCCTCCAAATATGCAGAAAATTCCCCCGGGGCGCTGCTGCAGCACCAACATAGAGGTGAGGAATGCAACCTGTGAGTGGTATAGTACCATTGTGTCATAACCTTATATGCGGTTTCCCGCTGGGGTATGCTATGGAAGACCTTCGGGATATCCCGCCACAAATGTTCTCATTGAGTGGATGTGATATCAATGTCTGAGGCCGACTGCCACCCCAACTGGTATGCATGCGGAGCGGCTCGTTGTGAATGTTGAAGAACTCAATATGTACAAGAGATTAATCCCCTGGAGTTGTCGACGGAGCATACCAGCCGCTCGAAAGAAGTAATGAGTTAAGTGGCCGCCCGTGTCAGAGAAGACGCCTGGATCCAATGTCTAAGTTGAATGTATTGAAATCTAGCCCCCTCTGATAGCTGGAAGTCCCGTTTACATTGTTCAAAAGTTTTGAAAGTGTCCACCTTGAAGAGGTCCCGAATCGTCCGACAACCCCCTTCCGTCAAGTCTGAGAAGTAGGGCGGGTGAGAAGCAGGTGGGAAGTGTGAGTTGCGAGCGATGGGGGTATGGGGGGATGGGAAGGATGTGAGGCCTCTGCATTAAGCTAGCTTATCCCAAAAATTGAGTACCGTCTTTGTAGGGACCGCTATATAAGCGCTGCGAGAGTGGGCTTCCCGTGAGAGCCATGCAAGGTCCCAAATGGGGCAACAAGTCACAGCCCTGTCCATGTGAAACCAGACTTTCTCACTCTCCCATGCCATCCACTCTGAGATAAAGCTGAGATGTGACGCCCAATAATATTCTAACAAGGTGGGGCAAGCCAGCCCCCCGTCACGCGGGAGCATGAGTATCTTACTGGAGAAGCGTGGCCTACTCCCTCCCCATATAAACGTGGTGAGCTCACGCTGAAGGCTCTGAATCTGATGTTCCGGGATGGTCGAGGGTAGTGTCTGGAAGAGGTAGAGTATCTTTGGAAGGATCGACATTTTGACCGTGTTCAAGCGTCCTAACCAGGAAAGCGGAAGGGATTTCCACGCTCTCAGGTCAGCTAAGACACCCTTTTTACACTCCTGCCCATTTGCTTGTGACCATATAGCAAGGTTGGTAGACAGATTGAGCCCCAGGTACCGAATGGAGTGTGATGCCCATTGATAAGGGATGAGAGATTGGAGTGTGGTGATCTCCTCTGCCGGGATCGTAAGATTGAGAGCCCATGATTTTTGTAGGACAACTCAGAGGAATACCCAATCTACTCAATCAAATGCTTTCTCATCATAGAGCGATAACATGCAAGAGGGTATCTTCCAATGATGCGCCTTCATGACTAAATGGGCAATACGTCATACGTTGTCTGCACCTTGTCGTTGGCGAATAAAGCCCACCTGGTCTGACTCTATGAGCCCAGGATGGTGCGTGTCGATACGCTTAGCTAGTATTTTAGTATAGAGTTTGAGATCCGTATTCAGGAGCGCAATGGGACGAAAGGAGGAGCAGAGTGTAAGATCCTTCCCTGGTTTGGGAATTTAAGCAATTTCAGCCATGGACATATCCGTGGAGGGCCCCACCGTGTCCAAAAAAGAATTGAAAAGGCGAAGCATATGAGATTTAAGTTGCGGGAAGAAGGCGAGGTAGAAGGAGACCGGCGATCCGTCCAGGCCCGGGGTGTTGCCAAGAGGGAGGTCCTTTAAAGCGCTTGCAAGCTCTTCTGGAGTGATAGGCTCCTTCAGTAGTTGAGCGTGATATCGGCCAATCGGGGACCATTCACAGGCCTCCAGGGAAGCTAGCCCCTGATCTGGGTCAGGCGACTCCCTGGCATAGATGGATGCGTAGTATTCCTGAAATGCTTGTAACTTAGCTGCTTCAGTGGTGGCCCAGGTACCATCCCCTAGTTTAAGTTTAGCGATGTGTGCCTTAGCGGCCTGCGTCCAGAGACAGCATTCCAGGACCGAGCCCACCTTATCCCCCCCTTCGTAGTACCGTTGTCTCAGGGCTAAAAGAGCGTTTTCTGCCTTGTGGGTTCTGTGTGGATGTCTGGGGAGTGATATCGCCAAATATCTATGAGACCAAGGTCAGTCAGTTGCTTCCTTAAGGCAGCTGACATAGCCCCTGCTCAGTGGAATGAGCCTTCACTATGGTTGAGTCCCGCCTCCCATACCAGATTGAAGTCTCCCCCCAGGATGAGATTAGGATCATCGTGTGTTATGTGTTCCTGCAACAAACCCCAAAGGAATAAGTCTTGAGCCTGGTTCGGTGTGTCAGTGTTGCATAAAGTGAGGACTCGTTGTCCAATCTTGACCATCACTTTGAGGAATCTGCCATCCCTGCCGCTGACCACCCTGGAGTCTCCCTGGTGGATGCCTGCCTGACAAAGGATTGCCACCCCCGCTGATTTAGTGGGTGCAGATGCCCAGATTTAAAGAGGGTATCTAGGATGAACCATGCGAGAGACATCTTCCCTCAGCAGGTGTGTTTCCTGCAGGAATATGATGTCCGGATTTTGCAATAGGAGGTATCGCCATATCTGGCGGCGCTTATTGGGGGAGTTAAGACCTTTCACGTTAAGGGAGAGAGTTTTAGACAGGGGACGGAAGTCATGTTACTGGCGTATCGTGCACTAGCGTCATCTCAGGCAAAAGAGTAGGAGTAGGATGCAGTGCAGCCCCTCCCCCTCAACGCAGCTCCGAATGAGGCACGGAAAGTGGAGGTGGTCAGAGGGCCAAGTGCAATGCTGAGAGAAGAAAGAGTAATCATCACAGAGAGAATCTCCACCATGATCAGGGCCGCCCTCCTGCCAGAGAGAGGGGTAGTAAGAGAGAAGAGAAAGAGAGAGAGGTGAGAGAAGGGAAACATGATATCCCAAAAACAACAATGGCCAACGTGGCCAACAAGGCCTATACCAGTCCGGGGGTAGGCCAGGCTCAGAGGCACACTGGGATTTTGCAGGCTCGCGGTTCAGGAAGGGCAATCTTGAGGGGCTAGATGGCGGCGTGACTGAGATTTGGAGCAAGTGTGCAGCCTCCTGGAAGGACCGTATCACTCGACGTCTGGACTCCCACTGGAAGATGAGTGCAAACGGTTGGCCCCACTGGAAGTGGACGCCCAATTCCCTTAGCTTGTCAGTGATGGACCTGAAATCCCTACAGTGATGTAGCGTGGTGGGGGCGAGGACCTGAAACAGCTGGATGGAATTTCCCTTAAAGGTGAGCTCTACTTTGTCTCGTGCTGCCTTGGGGATTGCCTCCTTTTCTGTAAAGAAATGAAACCGGGTCAGGATGTCAGGGATGAGGCCCGGGCGGCCAGATGGACCGGACACTCGATGGGCGCGGTCCAGGGCCAATGGGGATGCGTCATCGTCCCCCCTGATCTCGTGGAGCAGGTCCGCTACAAAGGTCATGATGTCCGAGCCCTCAGCCCCAACCGGACCCCCCGTAGGCGCAGGTTATTGCGGCTTCCCCTGTTTTCCAAGTCCTCCTGCTTGATCTGCAATTCGATGTGCTGTTCCTCCAGGGTGGCCAGGCGCTGCCATAATTGCTCCTGATCCACTGTGCGGGCATCAACTGTCCTTTCAAGGTCGTCCACTCTCGCTCCAAGTTCCGCTATGTCTCTCCTGAGCTCCTTGACGCAGGCCTGTTCCTCTGTTCTAAGGGAGCCAATTTCATATTTGAGTCCTTGCATGAAACTGGCCATGAAGGACTGGGTGACAGGGTCAGAAGGTCCCCCCCGCTGAAAATGCTATTTCTGCTGCAGGGGCCGAGCCCAATCTGTTCCACAGGGCCGTGACAGGGTTGTCTTTTGGGGGTGCAGTGGAATCTTTTCCAGCCTGTGAGCGAGTCCTGGACTCTCAGAGACCCATGTGACGAGCAGGGAATCATACGCGAGGAGGCACTGCGCAGAGCAGACGGTTGTACGGTCAGATGGAGAAAGGGCGGCCCAGTCAGCAGGGCGGAATAAAGTATGGGTAGTCAGAGGATATCCCCTCGAAGTCCGGTGGTCCTCCAGGCAGTCCACTGGCAACCGGAGAGAGTTCGGAACATAGGGCAGGGCAGCAGCACTCCACTCCGGGGTACCCTAGGGTCCCCACGGGATCTGCAGGGGCACCTACGTTGCTGGGCGACGAGTCGTCTACAGTCCCCGGGGAATGACCAGATGACAGCATCCCCCACAGACTCACCGGCGAGGTCCCCCGAAGTTGCCGCAGCACAGATGGCCAGGCCACCAAGTCAAAACAGGAAACGCTCACCAGTGACCAGGGAGGCTACCTCTTCAAATACCCTCCAGGGCCTTAAGAAGTGCTAGCAGCCGCCGCAGATGTCCACCTCAGGCTCCTCTTAGGGTCTCTCCAAGGGCCCTCAGACTGCCAGCACCCTCAAGCACAGGGGCGCGCACGGAACGTGCTGTCCAGGCGACGATGACTGGCGTGTAGCAGCCAGGGATCCCCCACAGAGCTTCCACGAGCCTGCAGGGAGTCAGAGCTGACAGCAGTCCCTCTCCAGTTTCACAGGGGCACCCAAAATGGCGGTGGTGGCTGTCGTGACAGGCCAGGGCATCTTCAAGGCATCTGTGTGTGTGGGGTCAAAACCCTCGGGCCGTTGCCCCAGGCTCAGCAAGAAACAGAGAGGCTCTGGCGCGGCGCCAAGAGGGCACAGCAGAATTCTGTCGAGCAAAAGCCTCCCAGGGTCCAGGGAAGCCCAACATGGCATCCGCAGTGCTGCTGATCAGGTCCCAGGCCTGCTGGGGTAGGTGTGTTGTCAGCCGCCACCCTAGGCTGCAGGAACCATCAAGGCCCCCCGAAACCCAACTTCACTCGCAGTGCCGCCCGAAGGGGGCTTACAGCCCAGCCGAGTTCCAGCAGTCCGCCCCCTCAGATCGCGTTAGGCCTGTCCAAAATAGCACCCAGGGGAGTCTCCACTGATGTCCGCCCTCTCTGCCAGTAGTACCTGAGGTCCAGGCCCCCAACTCGTCTCCTAGGGCTACAAGATCTCCAGTGGGGCACCTAGGAGTACCGCCAGGTAAGTGGAGAATGTCTCGGTCAGACAGGTAGGCCCCAAGATCCAAAGGGCTCAAGAAGGCGGTCTTGCTCATCCGGGACGGAGTCCACCGGGGTGGGGCGGCGCTCATCGCAACCAGCTGTCCTAGGTGAGCGCCAAGCTCCCAAAAGATGCTCCGACTCCTCCGCTGGGCAGGCACCCCAGGTAGAGTCCTCTGCTGGCCCCCAGCCCCCCTGTAGAAGTTTAAAGCGGTGGCTGCCTTCCAGAGCAGCAATGGTGTGCATCTCACTCCATGTGTAGCGAGACCACGCCCCCATCCAGCTACAATTTTCAAGCAAATGATGTTTGACGTCACTCTGCACAGTAAGATGTGCCAATTGATTTACATGAGCCCAGTTAAGTTTGTAACATTCAAATTTAGTCTAACTCTTTGCTGAATTTCTGAGGATTTTCACGGGTATTGGGACATTGTTGTTTTATATTCAGTAGATCAGCCGTGTGCATGGATGGTGACAGCCCTCTACTGCGGGGCCAGAATAGTCTTGTAAGGGCAGGGTTGGCATAAGCAGATTGTAAAGGGGCATCATGGAAGATTCAACATTGTATGTCACTAGAGATGGAGGCGTGTTAGACATTTTGAGAGCATCTTTCAAGATTTATTTTTCTTAGTCCAGATGTGTGCCTCAGACTATCCCGTTTAGTTGGGTGCGTGCCCTATCGTACAAATGTTGGGCATCGTAGCATTATGGTGCTGAGCGAAAACAGACACCACTAGAGCAGTGTGGAGTTGTGGAATCAACCTCTGATCCTGCAGGTGCTACACGGTCATGCTGCTCCTCACTGCTCGTGCCACATTTGCTATATTCACTGTTCCTACTGCACTCGTTGTGCATCACTTGCTGTTACTGCAATCACAATGCAGGCACTGCTGTGTTTCCGGGTAACACCACAGTTGCACCCTAGCGTCATACGGTGGCGTGAGGAAGTACAAAACATCTAATACAGCACTTCTTCACCTGTGGTCCAAGACGCCTAGTCAGGGGGTCTGCGACTGTTTAGAAAATTAAATAATATTAACAAATTAGTAAAGTGTATATCAATAAAGAAACAAAATATAAAATTGAACATTTTAAAACGTTCCAGTGCAATTTCAAACTGGAGGTTAAAAAATAAGTTGGTGTCCTCAGGTTGATTTAGGAGGGCAGTGAAAATGCACTGGACAAAATATTGTATGAAAGGTAGGTGTCCTGCGTTGAATTTAGAAAAGCCCCAACTTTCCCATCGAAATAGAAAATTTTCATTTTGTATATTTGTGAATTAAATAAAATATTTTGTTGTGTGTTTGTTTGATGAATGCTTGTGTCTGTATTTTTGAGTATTATTATGAAGTTCAGATAATCGAAACTATTTAGGCTTGAGTCCCTGGCCCCCAGTAATAACTCGCTGAGGGTCCCTGGACTCCAAAAAGATTCATTGGGGGTCCCCGGATTCCATTAAATGATTAAGTGAAGGTCCACAAAAGTCAAAAGGTTAAGAACACCTGATCTAGTATATCCTCCACCATTCCTTTTCTGATTATTTCACTGGTATAATTTGGGGAAATAAAGAGGAGGAGATGGAGCAATTGAGGTATGAGCCCTAACCCTGTCCCTCAACTGGGAACATTGTTATTTCGATCTCTCATGGGTGTTTTGTATACGCCATAACTGAGACTCCTGTTCATGTTTATTGGTTTCCTCCTACCAATGAATAAAAGCTACCTATCAATTTGCATCTGCTTTGGTTTTGGGTTCTTTTAGGCTTTTTCTGAGATTTTATAACCACTTTGTGTCAAAGACCGCTTCCTCTAGACAGGACTTCTTCCCATCCTTATTAGGGAGTCTAGTCCACTGCTCTATATACCTGCACATGCTTGTTCCACACTGTAGTGCACTGCATGGGCAAGAGTTCCTTTACCCAGAGATTTTTCTTCTTTTGACTTTTCTGTCCCCATTTCCATGCCTACAATCTTACTTATTAGCAGGAAAATCACACTATATCTGTCAACCTTGTGCTGTGGCTTTTCCCTTGGAGGTGGTGGGGTAGAAGGAGAGAAAGAGGTACAAAAAAAGCGTAGTCACTTCCCTGTTTGTTCTAGTGGCAAAAAATAGGAAAGTTCCTTTACACTTGACTGCTGACATTAGAGCTTGTGAAAGCCTCTGGTCACTACTTCTGGAGGCTCTCAGAGGTTCCGCTGTGGTTGGATCAGCGCCTGTCCATCTTCCTTTCAGACATTCATTTACTTGGAACTGTGCTAGACGCTCTAAGTACTCCTTTGCCTCTACTCCCCTCTTGCATGTTTTAGGCCCTTCTTCTGTATGCTATGAATTATCCCTTTGCACCCCACCCAGACAACACTTTTAAAAACTATCTTTAATGTTTCCCAGTCACACACGCAGACTTCACACTTTGTGCATTTTTAAAGCGCACTAGCAAGGTCTGACTGGATTGAGTTGAACACCTGTACCCCTCCTGAGAAATTCTCCAACTGATATTGACACCTGGGGTTATGTTGTGCTGGTCAGGCCACATCTCCCTGCAAGGCAAGCAAAGGCACTTCTCTGGCAAATGCACAGGGCTGTTAAAAGAAATCTGCTCACATTCCAATTCAAAGTCTGCAAATGTTTGTTAACAAAAAAAAGTTAATCTATGAATCGCAGAATCGGGTGACAAGGAGATCTCCTATCTCCCCAGCATGCAGGAATCTATCCAAAACAAGACATTTAGGATTTATAATTTATGTTTTATGTACATAGGGCTCTAATGAAGATCATTTGATAAAATTGAAACAAAGTCGTTACACAGATACAAGATCTATGAAGACCTGCAAAAAGCAAGGAATCTGCCAACAATTCCAGGGATGGAAGCGTTGCTCAATATGAATAGGTGGTTGACATGGGCAGAAAGAAGGCTGCAGTAGTTACAGTTATGCTAAATCAATATTTTAAATTTCACACCTGCAGCACTGCCAAGTGAAACTCATCTGTGGTTCCACTAATGTATTTGATAATTTTCTGAACTTTGAATCTCATTTGTCACACAAATGTTTCTGAGATATGTTGTGAGAATTTTCTGTACCCCTCTCACTTGAGGTATACTGTTAGGTTGTACTTCTTTAATTACTTGTGCCTCTCATGGCACCTGTGGAGTTCTGTGTGTTTGGAACTCTAGAATGGTGGTGCGAGAGAACGGTTGGGACGAGGAGCTGGACGGTTGGGTCAAGCTTATTTTCCTGTCTTGCTGGCAATAAAAGGATTAAATACTTACCTACTTGCATCTTTTCACTGGCGACGAGTTTCCTGCCAGCATGACTCCCATGCTTGACTGGCCAGCACCCTGTTTCTTCACTGCAGAGCGCTTTTCCATTCCCACTGGCCAAGTAAGTGGGCTTTAGCACCTGCAACATGCCTTCAGAGCCATGCTCTTCCCTTAAGGTACTGTGGACCATTTTTATAAAAATCACCGTGATTGCAGTCTATACGTGAGCTCCGTCACATCTCGCCTGACCTTGCCTGTCCTGCTCTCCTTTAACGTGCACACGTGCGCAGGCAACGTAGCAGCCATTTTGTTTCTGCCTGACTTTGCCTGCTCCTCTCCAAGACAATGTGCATACGTACGCACGCAAGGTAGCGGCCATTTTAAAAGCCGATTTTCTTTCTGTTTGTGCCTGACTCTGTCTCATACGTTTTTACTTGCTCAACTGCACCATTAATCTACTAATTTTGACTGGAATTCACCATTTTGTTACTTTGCCTTCATCCTACACAACAGTGACACACACACCCTCAAAACAGTGTGTCCTTATTTCAACTCGGTGACACACACACACCATTATTATGAGAATATTTTGCATGTAATCTTTTGCTGTGTTACCTTCATTTATCACAGTGGTATCATAATAGTGTGTCCCAATTTAATTTCGGTGACACGCACACCACATTTTCATGCAGAATATAGCATCTTTTTTCCAGTGTTCCTATTTATTATAAAAATCTACATTGTACTTTCCATTAGTTTGGTTGTAGATTGTACCATGCATCAAGTTATCACCCCTCCTGCTGCATTCTCTCCTAACCCTGCTTCCCCTGAATCCGATTGGGAAAAATGGAAAGAACGTTTTGAGGCATATCTTGATGCCCTTGACGGCGAATCGTATACCCACAAAAATAAGTTTGCCATTCTAAGACATTGTTTAGGATCAGAAGGCCGCAGTATTTTAAAACACATTCCTGAAATGTTAGTTATGTCCATTGAAGGCGATGGTGATGGAATTGAGGATGAATATGCTACAGCCATTAAATCTCCAGATTTAAAGCTCGTAAAAATTTTACCTTAGAAAGGCACAAACTGTACAAAAGGGCACAGTTACCAGGGGAGTCTGCTTTCAGCTATATTGCTGCTTTACGTATTTTAGCTGTTTCTTGCAAGTACAAAGCATTTGAAGAAGAGATGATCAGATATCAACTAGTGGAGAAAACCAATAATAAGAAAGTTCAAGAAGCACTTCTGTTCAAACCAGAATTGACTTTACAAAAAGCTTTGGAGATATCCATCAGGATTGAAAGCACTACTTCGTATCTGGAACAGATGTCAATTTCTAGCGCCAAATCTTCAACTCAAGATGATTTAACTGTCAAAAGCAAATACAAAACTTTTAAAGACAAGCCACCCTCAAACAAGCATTGGGGATGCTACAGATGTGGTAGTTCTTCTCATCTTGGGAATGCCAGATTCTGTCCTGCTATTGATAAAACTTGTGCCAAATGTTTTAAAAGAGGACATTTTGCCAATGTTTGTTAATCTGCTGGCAGGTCATCATTCAATAAAGACTCACCATCCAAGAAAGTTCTCAATGTTGACCAACCTACAGGAGAGAAGTCTTCAAGCGAAGAAGACCAAATTTGCATGATAACTGAATCTCAAGAACATGTTAAATGTGCTGATGCAATTACTGCTATTACACAAGAAACAAGGCGGCCTTTGGGTGTACTGAATGTTAACAGTATAGACATCAAATGTTGGCTGATTCTGGACCATCTTTCACACTCATTAGTGATAAGATATGGGAGGATTTATTTCTGTCACAAGGGTTTTCTTAAAAGCATTCATCAATACCACCTGTTGGTTATGGTGGTAAAACCATCAAGGTTTTAGGTGAATTCAATGCCGATTTATCTTTTAAAAGCAGTAAATCTCAAGGTATTGTGTATGTAGCCATGGATGATACTTGTTTGCTGGGGTTGCATGACCAAGGTGATCTGGGGATTGTACTGGACCCCAATGACCCTCACCAGGTTGTATTGAAGAAACATTTGGTCTGTGTACAAACCATAAAGGAAGAAGCATAGGAATCAATATGCTCTGACATTTTTAGGGACAGTTTAGGCCTATTCAAAGGGTTCACGCACAAGATTAGATTGGTAGACGGTGCAAAACTAGTGGTGCCCAAAGTTCGCAGAGTACCCCTAGCCATGCGTGATGCTTTAAAAAAAGAATTAGACAAATTGTGTTATAGCGATGTCATAGAACCCATTGAATCTTCTGATTGGGTTTCTCCCATTGTGTTAGCCAGAAAAGCCAATGGGTCATTGCGCATGTGTGTTGACCTTCGGGATTTGAATCGCCACATTTGGATTGATCAACACCGTTTGCCCAACATCACAGAGATGACTTCTACTCTGAAAGATGGCAAGTGGTTCAGTATACTAGATATGAGTTCCACTTATCATCAAATCGATTTGCACCCTGAGTCTAGGCACGTCACTGCGTTCATCACCCTAGAAGGATTATTCCAATAGATACGTATGCCTTTCGGACTTGCGTCTGCAGTCTTTCAGAGGATTGTGGAAAGTATGTTCAAAGGAATTTCTGGGGTGATGTTGTTCCAAGATAATGTTTTAGTGTATGGTTCTGATCAAATGCAACACAACGAAAGATTGCATACTGTTTTTTCCATCTTAAAGGACAAGGGCGTTACTCTATGTTTTGGGAAATGCAAGTTAAATGTAAGTTCTGTTGAATATTTAGGGTACAAACTGTCTGCCAATGGTGTCGAACCTAAAACCAGTTTAGTTAAGACTATTGAAGAATTTATTGCACCTGGTGATAAGGATCAATTGAGATCCTTCATGGGATTCATTGAGTTTTACGCAAGATTTGTCCCCAACTGGCCTGCCAAAATGTATCACATGAGGAATCTTCTTAAAAATAATGTAGTTTTTAAGTGGGGTGTTGAGTGCGCAGAGGAATTTAAATTGATCAAAAAGGAAATTGCACATGCCATTCCTCTCAAGCCCTTTGACATTAATGTTCATACCATTATTATGACTGATGCCAGAAAGGTTTGGGTGCCGTTCTCATGCAGCATAGAAATGGCAAGGATGAGGTGGTAGCTTTTGCTTCCAGGGGTCTTAAAGGCGCTGAAGCAACTTACTGTGTGGTTGAATGAGAAGCTTTAGCCTGCTGGTGGGGCATTGTTCATTTTAAACTATATTTATGGGGTTCCAAATTTACAGTAAGAGTGGATCATAAGCCTTTGGTCTAGCTTTTCACCACCAAAGGGGGAGACAAAGCAACTCCTCGGATTGCCAAGTGGCAATACAGACTTTTAGAGTACAACTTTAATGTTGAGTACGTTCCTGGAACAAAAAACATTTTGGCGGATTGTTTGTCCAGGTTGCCCTGCTGTTTAGATGATTTGTGTGACTATGAAGATAAGAAGACTGATTCTGGGATTTTTTGTTATGCTTTATCTCATCTTGATGGTGCCATTTTGGAAAGTGAATGGAGAGATGCTTATGACGCAGATCTGAACATTAAGAGACTTATAAGTTTGGTATTCACAGGTTGGACAAGAGAGTGTTCACAAGATGATGTTATCAACAAATATAAACAAGTTTTCGATGAATTATCTGTCGTTAATGGTCTTCTTTATCGTTCTTCTTCACTTGTGGTTCCTGTAGGCATGAGAGACAAGGTTCTTACGTTAGTTATCCAAGGTCACATTGGCATGCGTGCCATGAAAAAAAGAATTCAAGAGCATTTTAGGTGGACTGGTTTAGATCGACAAGTTGAACACTTTGTGAGAGACTGCATGCCCTGTGCTTTTAGTTATAAATCTCAAGTAACAGTGCCTAGTCCTGTTGAAGCTGTAGACGTTTCTTCTAAGGCCTGGTCCAAACTAGCCATTGACATTATTGGTCCTTTTACGTTGTCTGTTAATGGTGTTCCTGAGTATGGAATAGTCCTGATTGATTATTATGGTCGTTGGCCTGAGGTAACATTTGTGAAGGTTTCCACCGCTGTTTGTGTAATAGAATTTCTTTAGTGTTTTTTTAGAAGAGAAGGTATTCCTGAGGAAATAGGTTTGTACAATGGATGTCAGTTCACCTCTTTACAATTTGAGAAGTTGTTGGATTTTATGGGAGTTAAGAACACCAAAACCTCTCTTTACCATCCTTGAAGCAATGGTCTAGTTGAGAGGTTTAATAGAGTAATCAAAGAAAATATACAATCGTCCAAAGCCAGTGGTTTGAACTGCAAAAATGAACTGAAAATTTTGTTGTGGGGCGGTGCGCACCACTCGCCAATTCTGACTCCGATGTTTCTCCGTTAATTTTACTGAGACGTCGTCTTCCTTGTTCCAAGTTGTTGAGAAGGTGGATGGGTATGTTTGAGTTACCAGAAAGGAAGGTGAAGGAAGTTGGGATAAAAAGAGTGGAAGCTCAGAATAAATATGTCCAGCCAAGAACTAAATAATTGAGAGTTAAGGTTGGTGATCCTGCTAGGATTAAATGTCTGTGAATCTTACCTAAGGGTGAATCCAAGTTTTCCGGTCTCAAGACTGTTGTGAAAGTCAACAAAGGTGCAGTGAAATTGGAAGATGGTAAATGGTGGAACAAAAACAAAGTTTCAGTTCCCAGGTCACTCCATTTCGAATCTCCTAGGAAAACTGCGTGTCATGCCAATCAGGCTGTGATAGGTCATGATATTATTAATCGTGTTCCTTCTTCTAGGTTGACAAGATTACCCAACAAGTTTCATGATTATGTTATGCATTAATATTTGTATAATATTTCTGTTCTTTTCTGTTTTCTTTTAATGTGTTTCAGTGTATAAGGATAAGATGTGTTGGGTTGTACTTCTTTAAATACTCGTGCCTCTTGACGGGTTGGGACGAGGAGCTGGACGGTTGAGTCTAGCTTATTTTCCTGTCTTGCTGGCAATAAAAGTATTTTAAATACTTACCTACTTGCATCTTTTCATATACACGCACCAGTTTAACCTTTACAGCTTCCTAGCTGAGCTGGGACTCTCTTATAATGTAAAATCAACAGCCTGTGAGCATCACTTGTAAAGCCACTTATGTATCTTCATCACCACAGGAGAGTTTACTTGCACGCGAACAGGACAAAGCTTTGCCTGAATATCTTCAGTTCACTCAGCAAATCTTCCACTCTGATGAGGAGTGTGTGAGCAATTAATGCGTTGTTGAGCCAGAATAGTTTAAAATCTTAAAGAGATGTTAGTGAGATGTTGTTAACTGTTAGCAAACAGTTAGGGCCTGATTTAGGTTATGACACTCTTTACTCTGTCCATAGAAGTGGACATTCTGGCCACTACCTTGATGAACGGAAGACCACTATATTTAGAGATCATCTCCGGCCCATCGTTGATCTCTGTAGCTTCAGAGCAACCACTGTTATGTTGACTTTTCTGAAGGTATCAAATGTTTGATGGATAGCTGTGCTCATTTTTGACAGCCGCTCACCAAATTTTTATTATTCAAAAACACACTTCCAAAGTTAGAGTTTGTTTTTGAAAAACAAGTTACTAATGACTCCACACCCAAGAAGTTTTTTTTCCGGGTATAGGTGCCATTATTTGAAAAAAATATTATTGTCACAGCCAGGTTATCTCTGTCAGTGAATGGAGTAAGCCTGGGCAAAGCACTACGCTACGCTCGCGTAGTTTGCGAAGTTTGCGCTACTTCGCACTACGTGAATTGCACGTAGCACAGTGCAAACACGCGTAGCGTAGCGTTGCATGGTGCAGCGGTCATTTTTTGCTTGCTCGCAGTCCTCAACGTCAAGTTGGCGACCGCGAGCAAGCAAAATGACATCCCGGCGAGACTTTTTCCCTGTCCGCGATCAGCAACATCAAGTTGCCGATCGCGAGCGTGGAAAATAAACCTCCCGGCGAGATTCTCAACACGGGGAGGTCAGGTTTCTCATTGCAAGTGGTCGTGTATGCTCGCGACCGCTTGCGATGAGAAACTACCAGTCCGCATTGAGAAAGCTGCCACTCGAGTAAAAATCTACTCGAACGGCAAAAAACTACAGCTCGCACTGTGCAAGATGCCGTTTTCAATGATTGCACAGTGCCGGATGCTTGTCCGCACTGTGCAATCATTGAAAACGGCATCTTGCACAGTGCGAACAGGGTACTACGCAGTTTGCGAAGTGCTACGCGTAGCTCGCGTAGTGCGAAGTGCATTTTGCGTAGCAACGCGTAGCGCTACTTCGCGAACTACGCCCAGGGTTAGAATGGAGAGAAAAAAAAGGTTGTCAGATGTTCAGCCCCAAAACGCACGGGCATTGTGATGCCCTTACTCAGAGTACGCTTTCCATCGATGGAGCCAATAGGGGCACTGATTGAAAACTGACAAACTGCCCAACTCTAAATAGGGCAGATGGACCAAAGGTTTGGGGAACAGAATACTCCGTCATGTTTTATGATTGAGAACCGTTCCCAGCAAACTTGGAATCCATCATCTTGGTTCTCTTTTCCACCTCCCACTTGTAGTATTCGTATTAGTATCTGTAAAAAGAGAGTAGTAAAAGACTTGTGTTTTGTTGGAAATCTTAAATCAGAATGGGTTGTTGTTGTAAAGTGACCTCTTATTTGGTGGTCACCCCGAGTGTTTCAGTTTTTTGGGACTCCCGTTCTAGTCATCCTATACTCTAAGGCACTGCTATCCAGTACTCAGTGTATGTGCTCTGACTCCTAAAACCTGTTGAAATTGGCCTAAAATATGATTGGCACATTTAAATTTGCTGTAAGGCTATAGTATATGGTGCAGAAGTACACCCATGTCATGGAAAGTTAAATGTCACTTGTAGACATCAGCACCTATTGTGCCATCCACTACAGTGGCAGTGAAAACATGGCTCTGCCCTCCCCTGTAAAGCTTGGCTCCAGCAGCTTGAACCCCGCTCCACAAACCTCTCAAAATCACTCTTTTGAGAGGTAGGAACACTTTATTTTAAATATTAAATAAGTGACCACTAAGCTCACCTTGCTGCCCATTTAAGAGTGAAAACATGTGTGACATTGGAAATGGCATGTTCCCCCTGTTTGTACGTCAAAACTAATTTGTCGCTCTTCAGGCTGTGATGGCACATGGGACAAGTATAGAGTATACACTTTAATCTACACCTTTTGACTTGTACCAGCTACAGGCTCAATTCAAAGACTTATGTTTATATTTTATAAAAATCCCATCAAATGGAGTAGGATTTTATTTAAATATATTGCATGAATGACAACTCTGAGCTCAGCAGAGCATGCAGGGTGGGTGCTGTGGGCATCCATTTGAAATCACTGTGTCAAATCCTGCCTGACAGATCTCTCTGAGCAATTGTAACACTTTGTCAAATTTGAAAGGGAGAGAACAGGATGCCAGGACAATTTTGGTGTATCTCCTGTCTGGGTGCTGCAAGACCATGTCTTTGTCCTACCAGACTCTGTCTTCTAGTTTGTTGTGGGTACAGGGCCTACTCAAGCTGGATTTTAGTGTTAAATAAATGTAGGAAAACACTGGGAATTGCAATAGTGCACTCTGCTACACACCCACAATCATCTTAGACAAAGTTTAGTGTGGCTGAATACTTTCACTATCTTGAAAATACCATGGCACATGGCATTTTGGGCCTGTTTGCTGTACGGCAAACAGGAACTACAGACAAAATGGATAGGGTTGCCCCGGGAATTTTTACGCCATTGGTTAGGGAGTGTCCAGAAGTCATCCACACCCACTAACTGGTGTCAGCCATATATGTTGCATTACCAGGAACCCTCTTCTGAACAGTTTCTGGACCTTCAGGGAAGAACAGAAGAGGACTGGACCTGCTCTCTGTGACCTGTGGGAGTTCTGGAGGATTGTTCCTGCTCCACCATTACCAATGACAAAAATATAGACTTCAGGGTTCAGTTGGTTGACCTCTGGTGTGGGTACAGGAACACAAAAGCTGCAAGAATTCTTTTCCCTACAATTCCCAACTGACCAGTGGCAACTGGAACTTGGACTGGACTAAGCTGGTGGCCTCTGCCTGGCACTTTGAGGCTTTCTTGGCCTCCTCCGTAGGTCTTGGTGGGCTTAGAAGTATACTGCTGTGGTTGCTTGGGCACCAGGAAAAAGTTTGAAAACATTTGTTTCAGAGCTCTGGACCTACTAAACAATACCCAACCTGAAATTCCAAGGTATCAGATTGACTTTCAGATTCATCCCCATAAAGCTCCTGCATCTCTGGAAAAAATAAAAAAGTCCTTTTCTGTTTTGGGACTTTTGAACATTTTTCGAGCAAAAACCTCAAAACCCTCAGAACCGTGGCGAGACCAACCTTGTTGTAGGAATCTGCCCAGCAGTTCCATAGCAGCGGCTACAATTTCAGATTCGTCACACAGGGAGACATCTTTTTTTTCTTTTTTGTTAATGTGGAGTCTCATTTTGTATTAGGGCTTTTTAAACATTTGTTAACTTTTTGACATACTTTCAAAGGGACCAATTCACTTGTTGTTTCATTCCAGGGCTCCATCGGAATCAGCTTCAAATTGCGCCTTGGTCCAGGCCAACCACTTCCATGAACTGTCATTGGCGTTTAATGCTTTTTGGTAGTATTTTCACTGAAATCTTTGAAAAATCATAGCTCCAGTTCCTCATATTGGATTGTTGTTGTTTTGGGTTTTGTTTTACTCATAAGAGGATTCTCTTTATTTTTAATTTGGTTGTGGAATTTTAAGGTGTTTTGTGTGACTGTTCTTCTACTCTGTAGGCACTGCTTAAATTCTTTACACATTCCCTTCGATTTATGCCTGAATGCTTCATGTCATGTGACTAGGGAGTGAGTACATGCTTGCTTTATTTGGTTTGTGTGACATCTAGCAGGTGGTGGCCTTATCGTTTGAGATGGAGTCTTAGCCATCCCAAATAATAATCTCCTTTCCTACAGTTGTCATGTGGGTTTGGTAGTCACATCCTCCCTATTTTAATTAAAGTTATGACAAAGCATCTGAACATTTATTCCCCTTGAAAGCCAATTAGTTGCTATCAGTATGTTCATAAATCTTCCTGATGGATTATACCATGGGTCGCATGTTTTCTCCAGGTAAATTATACTCTAGCACTCATAAAGTCATCAGATAACTTATCAAAACATGCTTTTAACTACTCCACGTGGATTCTGTAAATGCCTTTGTACGGTGGTCTCTCGGAACATCAGTTCAATTGGTTACAAATAGCACACATGGCCAGAGAAGTCTGACTCACATACTTCTTGGCTGGAAAGGCTTCATTGGTTCTCTTTGAAACCCAGGGTCACCTTTACATTGCTGTGCCTTGAGTTTGTTTCGATGGGATCGGATGGCACATCTATATGTGACACTTGAGGCCATGGGCTAACCCATCAGAGTAGTCCCGGTCTCAGTTTGGTGCTGTTTTAGCAAGACGTTGAGCCAATGTACAGAGACACTGACTCTGTACCCATTCAATATTGGAGGACTGAAGTGTTGACCCATGGTAAGCCATGTGTTACAGATAACTCTGGAATTTGAACAGCTCATTAACCAGCACAAAATGATGATGCGATCGCCTTTCGGAGATTGGGATATCTGGCTCTGTCTGGTGCTGGATCACATCTTTTCTGGAAGGCCGCTCACAGCAGATCTGTCTTCCACCTTGTGTCTCGGTATCACAGCGGGTAGCTACTGGTGTCCCACAAGGGTCATCCCTTAGTTCCCTTCTTTTCAACATCTATGTTACTTCGCTGATCTACTGCGCGGAGTCACTTGAGGCTAAGGTGATGGCCTATGCTGATGATACCCAGCTCCAGTTTTCTTGGGGAAGGGATGATGACTCAGCTCTTGCGGCTTAACACTGTCTCTCTTCGGTCTTCTGCTGGCTCGTGCAGGCACAGCTAAAATGTAACAAAGAGAAATCAGAGGTCCTCTTGTTTGGCATTTTCCCAGCTAACTTCTGAGAGATGTTATGGCCCCCCGGCTTCCCCTTGCCTAAAGCAAAGGGTATTGCTGCAAATAAACCTGGATGTCTGGTACAATGAGAATCTGTCCTTCTCTACCCAGGTCAAAAAGCTGGTTGGGACCTGCTCCGGTACATTGAAAGCCTTGAGGAAGTTTCTACCTCTTCTTCCAAGACCTGCCAAAGAAACGGTTGTCCGTGCTTTGATTTTGCCTCGCTTGGATTATGCCAATGCACTCTATGTGAGAAAGCAAGTAATGACAGGATACGGACCTGTGTGTAGCTGAGCACTGTTCACAAGGTGTCTAAACTGACACTAACCAATTTAGTACATGGTATTTGTTTAATTTTCAATAAGGAAACAAAAAAATTCACTGAATCATTTCATTATGTTCAGACGTAAGACAACAAATAAGGTAAATCCAGTTTATACCAGGACAAAATAATAAGTTGTATGCATCAAACTCATTTACATACAATATTCATATGTAGCGTAACTTCAATACATTTGATATCAGTAATTCAATATATAACATGGTTACAACACAACAAAAAATAGAATGCCCAATGCATTTCGGAACCACTGTTCCTTCGTCAGGGGCCAATCTGCGAAAAAAATAAGAAATAAAACATTTCATTGTTTAAATTGTTTTTTAGGGACTCAATCTCTAGCAATCAATTATGTGCCATTCACGCCTCAAAACGAGTTACCTGTGTGTGTGTAATGTTTGTTTTCTGTTGAGTGAGGAACCTCGTAATTCTGTAGATGTGAAAAATGAACCACATGGGGTTAATCTAGCAACTGGGACCTAAAATCAAGAACGTGAACATAGATCTGTGGTAGCGCAATGGATTCATGAGCTTACCTCTATCAAGCTACTTTGTGGCTCTGTGTGGGAAAAGTAAAACATGTCAACAGACAATAACGCGAAGAATTATGCCATTTGCAAGCAGAGAGAGACACAAACCGATATGAACTCGTGCTGAACATTAAAAATGCGTAAAAGATCTTACCTAAAGTTTAAGTATTTAGTGAGCTGTAGAAAAAAGGAAGAGAAAAAAACGGAAAAGTAAAGACGCGGCTCTAGATCGAGATATAAGGTTAGTACACCACCGTAATGGTCATTGGAAGAATCCTTACCTATTGGTTAGTAACAAGCCTAAGAATCCGACGAAACACCTCAGCGAGTGAACGAGTTGTCAACGGACTGAAAAGGTCCGGATGTTTATATGGTAATGAAACCGGGTCTTGACCCGGAAATACTTAAACTGATTGAACAGACCTGGAGGGCGAGTGCTGTCATTAACTAAATGCCTACGTGGTAGGCACACGTAGGCGCCATCTTAGAACGGGGTGAGGGAACTGAAGGGTACAATGATATATCCTCTCTAGTTAGATATAGATCAAGCTAAAAGCTAAAAAATTGTTACTGAAGGATAAGATTGTAGTATAAAATAGCCTCATGTGTATCCTTCTTACACAATTTAAAATAAGAGATGTAATGTGATGTCAAAGTACCGCGGGACGCGCGCGGAGGCGCCATCTTAGAACGGACTAAAAGATAGCATGAAAAAAGGTGAAGTGATCATATGTAGAGTATAAAGAGATATATAGCGGAGAAAAAATGTTCTCCAAGTGTTACAATGTGTAAATTTTTGATGCCAAGCGGATAAACTGTCATAAAGAACGCTAGAACCTACGTTATCTGCCGTGATATGTTGTCTAGGATGTGCATATACAAAAAGAGAAAATAAAGAGATCCTAACAAATGTAATGAACCTGGGTTCAGTCCTCAGAGGAGGTGACTGCTGCTCATGGTGTACTATCCAAACATGTGAAAAAGTATACAAGATAATGAAGAGATGTAATAAAAGGATAAACAGTGCACCTGGTACGAAGAGAGACTATTCTGTGACAAATTGCAAAATAACACTGGATTGAGTTTTTGTGTGGTACTGTGATGCTTTGTTTGTGTGTAAGGTGTGTCTGTCGATCTCAGGTTGCTGGCTATTGGTAGATGATCGCGTATTTAAATGAAACATGACATATCTAACCTGTCGTTAAGCCCTGTAGGTATCAAGGTATCCAGATATTTGATCCAAAAGACCTCCCTTTGTAGGAGTCTCAAGTGATTATTGACTCCTTGTCGTTGTTCCACATGTTCAATGATTTGGAATCTAAGTTGCGATATCGAGTGACCTGATTCGTGCCAGTGCGCCGCCAGAGGTGAGGTTTTGCTCAAAGTCCTAATACGACTTTTGTGTTCTGTGAGTCGTATTTTCATTTTCCGTTGAGTTTTGCCTATGTATAGTTTCCCACATGGGCATTTGATCCCATAGATTACGTTGGAGGTGTTGCAATCGCTGGTATGTCGAAGTATAACATCCTTGCCTGTGGTAGGGTGTTTCAAGATGTTTCCTGGAATGACGTTGTTACAATGGGAACAGTTTTGACATTTTAGTGTTCCTTTATTGGTGCTGATGGTGTGAGGTTTTTTTGTGGAGGAAATAAGTTCACGTAAGTTTTGACCCCTGGTGTAGGCATGTAAAGGTAAGTCACGAAAAATGTTGTTAAAGTCTGTTTCATTGGAGAGTAGTTCCCAGCGTTTGTTAATGATTTTCTTAATAGCAGGTGAACTGGTTGAAAATTTTGATATAAACACTATGTCTGATTTGTTTGTTTTGGTAACGGTTGTCAGCAGTTCTCTCCGTGGTTTTGCCTGAGCCTTTGCTGCGCAAGAATCAATGATGGTTGTGGGGTAACCTCGTTGTTGGTATTTTTCTTTTTGAGCGTGAATCTGAGTTGTGCTGTCGGATGTGTTTGAGCAAATGCGTTTAATCCGGATGAATTGCGAGTAAGGTAGATTATTGATAAGATTATTAGGGTGAAAACTGGAGAATAGTAACGCGTTGTTGCGATCTGTGGGTTTGGTGTATATGGTGGTGGTAAGACCATGTCCATCTGCATTTTTATGAATGGAAACATCCAAATATTGAATGGTGTGTGTGTCAATTTTGTAGGTGAATTGAATCCTGGGATCATGGGAATTTAAGGTTGTGATCATTTCTTCAAATAGTTGCTGTGTGTTAGTCCAAACCAGGAAGATGTCATCGATGTATCGACAGTATGTGTAGATGTTTGACCACCACTGTGGAATGTCCATTATGTGCTCCTGTTCAAACATGGCCATGAAAATGTTGGCATACGATGGAGCCCCCGGAAAACCCATCGAGGTTCCCGAGAGTTGAGCATAAAATCGTTCGTCCCATTTGAAGTAGCTGTGATGAAGGCAAAAGTGAAGTAGTTGTAGTATGAACACTTTTTCAATGTCAATGTCTTCGCGTTGAAGGAGGGCCCATTCAACTGCCTCCATACCTGTAGAGTGGGGAATTGAAGTGTAAAGAGCCACCACATCGATGGTACACAAAAGCCAAGTGGATTGTATGTTAGGTTGAATCAACTCCAGTTTCTTAAGAAAGTCCGTGGTGTCTTTAGTATATGACCACCAGTTCTGCACGAACTTCTGCAAATAGTAATCCAGAAATTTACCCACTGGATCAAAGATTGAGCCACAACCCGAAACAATGGGTCTGAAAGGTGGTTGATGTAGGTTTTTGTGTATTTTGGGTAGCATGTAGAGATGAGGTCTGCGTGGATCTGATGTAGTGAGAAACTGTCTAGTCTGTTCGTCTATCCAGCCTGAGTCATATGCTTTTTTCAGAATATCTTGTAGAATGGTTTCCAATTGTATTGTCGGATCAGTTTGGAGAGGCAAGTAAGTTGTTTGATCGTTGACATGAGTGTTAACTTGGTGTAGATAGAACTCTGTGTCCATTATAACAATGGCTCCTCCCTTGTCCGCGGGTTGGATAGTGATGTCTGAATTAGTTGCCAGGGTTCTCAGTGTGATTTTTTCTTGGAATGTCAAATTTTGATGTTTGTTGGAACGGAGGGTCAAATTTTGTATGTCCTTTTTCACCATGATCTCAAACGTGTCCAGCATCTTATGGGACACTGGAGCTTGGAAAGTGCTTCGAGGCTTAAACTTTTTTAGTGTGCCAGAGTCTGGAGTTGCTTCTGTAATTACGACGTTGGAGAAATAATGCCGTAAACGTAGTGACCGCATGAATTTATACAGTGCTACATCAATTTCCAATTGATTTGTGTGGTTGGTTGGGACAAAGGACAAGCCTCTGTTCAAAACTGCTTTCTGGTGTGGTGTAATGTTGACTGATGAGATGTTGATAATCAGGGAATGTTCTTCCCGCTTCGTAGCGATTTTCCTGCCCTTTCCTCGCCTGGTTTTGCTGTTGTGGAGAGGGTTTCTGGTGGTGGTATTCCTTGGTCCGGGGCCTGGGACAAAAAAGACACCGTGCTTGTTTTGTTGACTTGTTCAGAGGCCTCCTGTGATGAGGATTGTGAGTTGGATGACGAAGCTCCTGGCTGCACTGGTGTTCTAGATGTAGAGATGTCCTTATCAGAAACCAGGCTTTCCTCTGATGAATGCACATTGAGTTTACGTGGTTCAAACTTTTTGCGTGCAAAACAAGCACGGTGTCTTTTTTGTCCCAGGCCCCGGACCAAGGAATACCACCACCAGAAACCCTCTCCACAACAGCAAAACCAGGCGAGGAAAGGGCAGGAAAATCGCTACGAAGCGGGAAGAACATTCCCTGATTATCAACATCTCATCAGTCAACATTACACCACACCAGAAAGCAGTTTTGAACAGAGGCTTGTCCTTTGTCCCAACCAACCACACAAATCAATTGGAAATTGATGTAGCACTGTATAAATTCATGCGGTCACTACGTTTACGGCATTATTTCTCCAACGTCGTAATTACAGAAGCAACTCCAGACTCTGGCACACTAAAAAAGTTTAAGCCTCGAAGCACTTTCCAAGCTCCAGTGTCCCATAAGATGCTGGACACGTTTGAGATCATGGTGAAAAAGGACATACAAAATTTGACCCTCCGTTCCAACAAACATCAAAATTTGACATTCCAAGAAAAAATCACACTGAGAACCCTGGCAACTAATTCAGACATCACTATCCAACCCGCGGACAAGGGAGGAGCCATTGTTATAATGGACACAGAGTTCTATCTACACCAAGTTAACACTCATGTCAACGATCAAACAACTTACTTGCCTCTCCAAACTGATCCGACAATACAATTGGAAACCATTCTACAAGATATTCTGAAAAAAGCATATGACTCAGGCTGGATAGACGAACAGACTAGACAGTTTCTCACTACATCAGATCCACGCAGACCTCATCTCTACATGCTACCCAAAATACACAAAAACCTACATCAACCACCTTTCAGACCCATTGTTTCGGGTTGTGGCTCAATCTTTGATCCAGTGGGTAAATTTCTGGATTACTATTTGCAGAAGTTCGTGCAGAACTGGTGGTCATATACTAAAGACACCACGGACTTTCTTAAGAAACTGGAGTTGATTCAACCTAACATACAATCCACTTGGCTTTTGTGTACCATCGATGTGGTGGCTCTTTACACTTCAATTCCCCACTCTACAGGTATGGAGGCAGTTGAATGGGCCCTCCTTCAACGCGAAGACATTGACATTGAAAAAGTGTTCATACTACAACTACTTCACTTTTGCCTTCATCACAGCTACTTCAAATGGGACGAACGATTTTATGCTCAACTCTCGGGAACCTCGATGGGTTTTCCGGGGGCTCCATCGTATGCCAACATTTTCATGGCCATGTTTGAACAGGAGCACATAATGGACATTCCACAGTGGTGGTCAAACATCTACACATACTGTCGATACATCGATGACATCTTCCTGGTTTGGACTAACACACAGCAACTATTTGAAGAAATGATCACAACCTTAAATTCCCATGATCCCAGGATTCAATTCACCTACAAAATTGACACACACACCATTCAATATTTGGATGTTTCCATTCATAAAAATGCAGATGGACATGGTCTTACCACCACCATATACACCAAACCCACAGATCGCAACAACGCGTTACTATTCTCCAGTTTTCACCCTAATAATCTTATCAATAATCTACCTTACTCGCAATTCATCCGGATTAAACGCATTTGCTCAAACACATCCGACAGCACAACTCAGATTCACGCTCAAAAAGAAAAATACCAACAACGAGGTTACCCCACAACCATCATTGATTCTTGCGCAGCAAAGGCTCAGGCAAAACCACGGAGAGAACTGCTGACAACCGTTACCAAAACAAACAAATCAGACATAGTGTTTATATCAAAATTTTCAACCAGTTCACCTGCTATTAAGAAAATCATTAACAAACGCTGGGAACTACTCTCCAATGAAACAGACTTTAACAACATTTTTCGTGACTTACCTTTACATGCCTACACCAGGGGTCAAAACTTACGTGAACTTATTTCCTCCACAAAAAAACCTCACACCATCAGCACCAATAAAGGAACACTAAAATGTCAAAACTGTTCCCATTGTAACAACGTCATTCCAGGAAACATCTTGAAACACCCTACCACAGGCAAGGATGTTATACTTCGACATACCAGCGATTGCAACACCTCCAACGTAATCTATGGGATCAAATGCCCATGTGGGAAACTATACATAGGCAAAACTCAACGGAAAATGAAAATACGACTCACAGAACACAAAAGTCGTATTAGGACTTTGAGCAAAACCTCACCTCTGGCGGCGCACTGGCACGAATCAGGTCACTCGATATCGCAACTTAGATTCCAAATCATTGAACATGTGGAACAACGACAAGGAGTCAATAATCACTTGAGACTCCTACAAAGGGAGGTCTTTTGGATCAAATATCTGGATACCTTGATACCTACAGGGCTTAACGACAGGTTAGATATGTCATGTTTCATTTAAATACGCGATCATCTACCAATAGCCAGCAACCTGAGATCGACAGACACACCTTACACACAAACAAAGCATCACAGTACCACACAAAAACTCAATCCAGTGTTATTTTGCAATTTGTCACAGAATAGTCTCTCTTCGTACCAGGTGCACTGTTTATCCTTTTATTACATCTCTTCATTATCTTGTATACTTTTTCACATGTTTGGATAGTACACCATGAGCAGCAGTCACCTCCTCTGAGGACTGAACCCAGGTTCATTACATTTGTTAGGATCTCTTTATTTTCTCTTTTTGTATATGCACATCCTAGACAACATATCACGGCAGATAACGTAGGTTCTAGCGTTCTTTATGACAGTTTATCCGCTTGGCATCAAAAATTTACACATTGTAACACTTGGAGAACATTTTTTCTCCGCTATATATCTCTTTATACTCTACATATGATCACTTCACCTTTTTTCATGCTATCTTTTAGTCCGTTCTAAGATGGCGCCTCCGCGCGCGTCCCGCGGTACTTTGACATCACATTACATCTCTTATTTTAAATTGTGTAAGAAGGATACACATGAGGCTATTTTATACTACAATCTTATCCTTCAGTAACAATTTTTTAGCTTTTAGCTTGATCTATATCTAACTAGAGAGGATATATCATTGTACCCTTCAGTTCCCTCACCCCGTTCTAAGATGGCGCCTACGTGTGCCTACCACGTAGGCATTTAGTTAATGACAGCACTCGCCCTCCAGGTCTGTTCAATCAGTTTAAGTATTTCCGGGTCAAGACCCGGTTTCATTACCATATAAACATCCGGACCTTTTCAGTCCGTTGACAACTCGTTCACTCGCTGAGGTGTTTCGTCGGATTCTTAGGCTTGTTACTAACCAATAGGTAAGGATTCTTCCAATGACCATTACGGTGGTGTACTAACCTTATATCTCGATCTAGAGCCGCGTCTTTACTTTTCCGTTTTTTTCTCTTCCTTTTTTCTACAGCTCACTAAATACTTAAACTTTAGGTAAGATCTTTTACGCATTTTTAATGTTCAGCACGAGTTCATATCGGTTTGTGTCTCTCTCTGCTTGCAAATGGCATAATTCTTCGCGTTATTGTCTGTTGACATGTTTTACTTTTCCCACACAGAGCCACAAAGTAGCTTGATAGAGGTAAGCTCATGAATCCATTGCGCTACCACAGATCTATGTTCACGTTCTTGATTTTAGGTCCCAGTTGCTAGATTAACCCCATGTGGTTCATTTTTCACATCTACAGAATTACGAGGTTCCTCACTCAACAGAAAACAAACATTACACACACACAGGTAACTCGTTTTGAGGCGTGAATGGCACATAATTGATTGCTAGAGATTGAGTCCCTAAAAAACAATTTAAACAATGAAATGTTTTATTTCTTATTTTTTTCGCAGATTGGCCCCTGACGAAGGAACAGTGGTTCCGAAATGCATTGGGCATTCTATTTTTTGTTGTGTTGTAACCATGTTATATATTGAATTACTGATATCAAATGTATTGAAGTTACGCTACATATGAATATTGTATGTAAATGAGTTTGATGCATACAACTTATTATTTTGTCCTGGTATAAACTGGATTTACCTTATTTGTTGTCTTACGTCTGAACATAATGAAATGATTCAGTGAATTTTTTTGTTTCCTTATTGAAAATTAAACAAATACCATGTACTAAATTGGTTAGTGTCAGTTTAGACACCTTGTGAACAGTGCTCAGCTACACACAGGTCCGTATCCTGTCATTACTTGCTTTCTCACTTAGTGGGAGAGGACAAACTCCCACATAGCTGATGCACCATTAATTTTACTTTGAGGATCTTTGAATACGTTGATTTACAATTCGGAGTGCTCCCTTTTACTATTAGCATTTACCAATGCACTCTATGTGGGCATTTCTTGCTACCTCTTGAACAAACTACAGGTTGTTCAAAACTCGGCCGCCAGACTCCTGCTGTGTATATCTCGCAGGTGTAGTGTGCGTGCTCACTTGCGCTCTCTGCACTGGCTCCCGGTGGAGTCTCGAATAAAATTCAAAACCCTGGCTATTGCCCATAGGGCCCTATATGGCCTGGGTCCTTTCTACCTTCAGAAGGGGCTCGCCTTCTATAATCCTGCGAGACAGTTGCAGTCATCTTCCCAATTTTTGATACAGACTCCTAGATTCAAACGCCAGAGGCTAGGTGGGAGTTCTTTTGTGCGTAACGCTGCCCTGGCATGGAATGCTTTACCCTTGGTGTTATGCAGCACACAAGATTCTGTGATCTTTAAAAAAAAAGTTAAAAACCCTTCTCTTTGAATAGTGCTATGGTCTGCGGTTCCTTTTCTTAGTTCGCGCCGGGACACTCTGCCGAGTAGCTGTGCGCGTTATAAATTGATTTAACATAACATAACATATCAGTTGCAATACAGAACCAGGCAGCTTCTAGCCTGCTATTCCCATAAGATGCAGTGCATTACCTTTGAACTTTCCCCATGACCACTTGATTTATCCCACCACAAATGGGAAAGCTTCTGTAGAAATACTGATGCAGCTGCCTGAATTTAGGGCAAGTCCATGGCTTAAGCAGGCCAGGGAGGGCCACCTTGGAAAATATAACAACCAAGGATTGGTAGCAAATGCCAGCTGAAGTGTCGGTAAAAAAGTGTGCTTTTGGGAACCATGTGTGCCTGTATGTTTCTGGGTGACAGTGTGTAATTGATAATGTTTGTGCATTTAACCACCATATGACATCTTCAGCAGACTTGTGTCCTCCTTTTGTCAGTGTTTATCATCCCTCAGCACCTTGTTCACTAGAGTTGCTTGTCTGAGAATTTGCTGTCTTTAGCTCCACTTAAATGACTGCAGAACTCTGTTATACAAATGATATTGTTTGTTATTAGATTAGATATTATTGTGTAGCTAATAATTCCTTACACCTTAATTTTGGGAAAATCCAGTCAATGAGATCGTAAAAGTATTATGGCAGTGCTTAAGTAGGTTGATCTTGAGAAAAAAACACATTCATATAGACATCCTGGAGCATATTTTAATCCTCCTTGTTTATGGAAGCTTGCAATCCGCATGTGTTCGAACCAGTACCAATAACCACAATCCCTCAACATGCATGCCAACTCCGCAAAACATCACACAAATAAAACACACCGCAATCTAACACTCTTCACAAGCCCTTCATACTCACGCCGCCCTTTTCGTTCCGCCGCACCGTCACCGTCCGCCAGTTTCTGCCACTCTTCGCCGATGTTCCATCTGCTGCATCCGGACCTCGATTCTTCCTACTCCCTATATTTCTCCTTTCCTCTCACTTATTTAGAGGTAAACCATCCTCTGCTACCATTTGATTACGCTAAATTGCACCCCTGTCTAGGGAACCGACACCGGACAACAGGACCTCCTACAAACTTGCCACCCGGAAACACCACCAGCTGATCCGCACCGCCAAGAAAACAGCATTCAAGGACCGGTTGGACAACAACGCACACAACTGCAAGGAACTCTTCAACATCGTGAAAGAGCTTTCCAACCCCAGCGCAGGAAACAACGACATCACCCCATCACAAGACCTCTGCAACTCCCTCGCCTCATACTTCCACAACAAGATCACGGACATACACAGCAGTTTCAACAACCAACCAACGCACACCACGACCGACCAGCCACCCCCCCCACCACCACCCTCCACGCCTGGACCCCGATCAGCACCGAAGACACCATCCGCACGATGAACTCCATCCACTCCGGATCACCGACCGACCCCTGCCCTCACCACGTCTTCAACAAGGCCGACGCTGTCATCGCACCCCACCTGCGAGACATCATCAACACCTCCTTCGACACCGCCATCTTCCCTGAAAGCTGGAAACACGCCGAACTCAGCGCTCTACTCAAGAAACCAACAGCGGACCCCACCGACCTCAAGAATTACCGCCCCATCTCGCTTCTCCCGTTTCCAGCCAAGGTCATCGAGAAGACCGTCAACAAGCAGATGGCCGCCTTCCTCGAGACGAACGGATCCCTCGACCCCTCACAGTCCGGCTTCCGAGCCAAACACAGCACCGAGACCGCCCTCATCGCCGCCACCGATGACATCCGAGCCCTGATGGACAATGGAGAAACAGCGGCCCTCATCCTCCTAGACCTCTCCGCGGCATTCGACACGGTCTGCCACCGCACCCTAGTACGGCGCCTCAGCAACATCGGAATCCAGGACAAGGCGCTGGAATGGATCATCTCCTTCCTCGACGGAAGAACACAGAGAGTCCGCCTACCACCGTACAAGTCAGAGGCCTCCGAAGTCATCTGCGGCGTCCCCCAAGGATCATCCCTGAGCCCCACCCTCTTCAACGTCTACATGAGCCCCCTCGCGGCCATCGTACGCAAACACCACCTCAGCATAATCTCCTACGCCGACGACACCCAGCTGATCCTCTCCCTGACCAACGACCCCGCCGCCGCCAGAGCCAACCTGCACGAAGGGATGAAAGAGGTAGCCGAGTGGATGACGACCAGCCGCCTGAAACTGAACTCGGACAAGACGGAGGTCCTCCTCCTGGGCTCCTCACCCTCCGCCTGGGACGACTCCTGGTGGCCTCCCGCCCTGGGCACCGCACCCAAACCGACAGACCATGCACGAAACCTGGGCTTCATCCTGGACCCCTCCCTCTCCATGACCAGACAAGTCAACAGCGTCTCCTCGGCGTGCTTCAACATCCTACGCATGCTACGGAAGATCTTCTGGTGGATCCCCACAGAGACCAGGAAGACCGTCACCCAGGCCCTCGTCACCAGCCGACTGGACTACGGCAACGCCCTCTACGCCGGGACCACCGTCAAGCTCCAGAAGAGACTCCAGCGGATCCAAAACGCCTCAGCCAGACTCATCCTCGACATCCCACGATCCAGCCACATCTCCGGACATCTGAGAGACCTTCACTGGCTCCCCGTCAACAAGAGAATCACCTTCCGCCTCCTCACCCACGCACACAAAGCCCTACACGACCAAGGCCCGAGCTACCTCAACAGCCGAGTCAACTTCTACGCTCCCAAACGCCACCTCCGATCAGCCAACCACGCCCTCGCCACCGTCCCCCGCATCCGAAGAACGACTACAGGAGGAAGGTCCTTCTCCTACCTGGCCGCCAAGACCTGGAACTCCCTCCCGTCCGACCTGCGCCTGACCCAAGACCACCTCTCCTTCAGGAAGAAGCTGAAGACCTGGCTGTTCGATCAGTAGCGGCACCCCCCCCCCCCCCCAGCGCCTTGAGACCCTACGGGTATGTAGCGCGCTTTATAAGTGTCACTGATTGATTGATTGATTGTCTTCCTCCTAACAATTAGCGCTCAGGATCTTTTATTTACCTACTAAAAGTGGTGGAGGGGAAAAAACACTCCATAACAGGATGGCAATATCATACCTGAACATACCACAGAATCTGACTTTAGGTTTGTCAATTTATTATAAGGCCAAGAATAATAAGATGTAGACACATCATAAGATTAGCATATATAGATATAATAAAATCAATACAGAGCCCATTCTATGAATATAAGTAATTCGGCATAACGAGAATACAATGGTGAATTCAAGGATCAGGATACAACTCAGAATAGAAGCAGAGTCTAAATCTCTTTTCATTTGTAATAAAACTAATCCATCCCTACACTATACTAATAGGAGATGCTATCTAATACCCTTCCATCTATTCCCAAAGGTGTCAGCAAGTGTTGACTTCCTGAGAAGTACTCACGTTAATGGGTTAAGGTGCTTAAGGCTAGGAGCGAGTTCTAAGATGCTCCTTTCTCTCTGAAAACTAGCAGAAGTCTGGGGTCTCTGTCCGTGCACATCATACAATATAGAATTCAATCCTTTGCTTCATCCTGGTAAAACTTTCCATTGCAACTTTTTCTATGTGGGGAGGTTCATGCTCTTTTAATTACTATTCCTTTGTTAAGCACGTTGGCCTTGGTTCCCAGACCAGCTAGACACGAAAGACATCCTCCCTTCTCGCTTCCAACTGTCTTCAAAGCATTCCTTGTATCTTCTCCAATCTGAAAATAACGAGTTGGCATTCCAATACCTGCAGTAGGATGAGAACACTGCTGTTTCTTGAAAAGAACATGCATTTCATTATTTATTTCTCGAGAGGCCAAGGAGGTGTAAAAACAAGTACAGTTTTGGGCCTAGGAAGTCAGGCAACTTAAACCAATAGATACGGTTACATTATATGGTTATAAACTATCCTGCTCTCTGTATATGCAGGCATGACAATACATACATGATCATATTATAATATTGCACTACAATGAATGTTTAAATGATTCTACTGGATACATGTTCATGGTCATAAAACACTGCAAACGATATAAATGTATATAGGTGCATGACAACCATTAATTTAATGCACCCATACAAAATAGAGTGCTGAAAGCGCTCTATCAGAGTCAAGTTGAAGCAACCCCCCTGCAAGGACCATGCATTTAAATGCAGCGCTGATTGCTTTGCAAATAAAAAAAATGCAGTCTTAGATGTTGGTAGAAAAGGAGCCACCTGAGCAGTGCTCCTATTTATTAAGTAATTTAATTAGGTGTTGCTGCTGCCCTTTACAAATGGAGTTGTGAATGCCTGTGGCTCTTTAAATGCAGAGACCGGGTGAAAATTGTTGTTGTGGAAAGCAGGGGAGAATAATTAAATTGGAAGCTGCATGATAAGAGGGTGGAAAGGAACTGGGGTGTGCCTTGCAGATTCTTATCGAAGGAAAACAGGGGAGAACAGTTGTGTGTGCGTAGGGCTATGCTCCTCATTTCTGCGTGAAGAGTCTTTCAACCTCTGCGTGCTGAATGCAGACATTTTGTAGAGGAGACATGTAGGGAGCCCGCATGAAATTGACATGGAATGGCAGCATGCCTCAGCTTGGACACGGACAGGCATGTATGTGCATAGTGTGTCGCTTTCAGAAGCGGAGCCTTCCTGGGAAGGACGAAGGCAAAGCACTAAAAATATTAAGCACTTTGTTTTGCCCATGTTAGAATGCAATAGTCTTTTATATGTTTGAATAAGATAGCTTTTGAATACATGATGCTAGCAGTAAACAGCGTTGCGGATGTAGTTTGTTTACAGCTTGCAGTTCTTCAGAAATGTCAGCACGAAAAAACAAGCCCAATCCCCCTTAAAGGAAGCCCAAAATCAGCAAAACCTCTTACCAAAAGAAGCCCAACTGACGATCGACATCCAAAATTGCAAAAAAAGGTTAAAAATAATACAAACAGTGGAGCAGGAGGCGGCAGTAACACAAGTGTGGCATTAAGAGACAGTGGGAGAAAGAATACTATATTAAAATTTAAGCAGCTAGGGCGCTGAAGCTGAACACAGACAAAGAGTAACAGAGCAGAAAACCAAGAAAAAAATAGTCCCCCAAAGAAAAGATAAAGAACAATAGCAGAATGAGACAGTACTAAGTCCCTGCTCTGTGGGAGGAACAGAAGAAAGAAAGGAGGGACAAAGAGGCAGGACTAACCACTAGCAGGCAAGGATTTGTAAAGAAAACTAACATAGACAGATGAAAAAGAATGACAAGATGGGGTATGGACTTGAAGCCCACTGACTAATTACAGCAGGTCTCGAAGAGACAGCGCATGCGTTGTCTAGCTCAACCTACAAAAGGAAAACGCAAAAAATTACGTGGGAATGCCAACCACGTGCAAACTAAGGTGGAAGCAGAGAAAGCCCAACAACTGCTTTTGCCAACCACAGTACTCCACGCTTGCTGTCCTCTTAACTCGCACTGCCACTCCTAGTCCGAACAATAAACCAATAGCTGAGCCCTAAGCCTTGAACTTTACAGCCCCGGCCGTAATGTGCCTTCCCAGTTTCCATCTACCCATTCTCAAGAGCTTCCAGACCTATGTTTGTGCCACTGCTGTAACTTATTTGGACATTTGGAAAACAATGTTCTAAATGGCTAGGAATTATTTCTGTAGGCCTGATCTCTGTAGTACCCCAAATATGAGAATGGTTCCTGACAGTAGCACTGAAACCAAATCAAACCTACGTATATGTGTTTCTATTAATTAAAAAAAGGCCTCTCTCTTATCTGCATGCCAATAACATGTCAAAGCTTATCTTTAGTTTCAGTCTTACAGTGCATTCGCAATCTATGACCTTGGAAGGCACCTCTCTCTATTAAGAAACAGCCATGCAGACCAGTACTGTATATTTATTTATCATGCATGTTTTGTTCCAGGAGGCATTTTAACATCAAGACATCGTACCTTAAAAAGCAAAGTGTATATTTAGGATTCTTCTAAATCTGAGTCATTCCTTCACAAAACTGCTTCTTTGAGAACAGTATCTTTGATGTAAACATGGATTGACATCACCAGAAAAACAAACATTTTTTATGAAAAAATAAGAGATCATTCTCTTAACCATGCTTAGTTCTACGCTTATACAATTTTGTGTCCCTATGTAGGAAAAAGACCTTTCTCTAGTCCATAAATAGGGAATACGAGCACCATGTAGACAAAATGATATCCTTTTAGTACTTCATTTCAGCAATCAGCAGCTGAACAGTGGCCTATTACGTTTTTCTCGGTGCATGATTTATAGTAACCTTTGAACTATAAATTACTTTTGTTGGCATCTGCAAATTATGCCGCAGGTGATGGATTAAGTGGCACGTGTCACAAATTCATAACTACACTGAAATTGTGGCTGCATAACTGCTTTATTTGATTGGCCCTGTAAAAAAGTGTATTTCTCTCAACATTGCTTCAAGTGGATAGGTTAAAATGTGGACCAAACTCTGGTGGGCGGTCACATCATCAGGATTTAATGAGGGTCAACTAGGACAGTCAAATCTCCAACTTTAATAACATCTCATGGTGATGATTAAAGCAGCATTGCCTCTTTAAAACTCTCATAGAGAAGAGTGCCTTATCTGTAGTGCTTTCAGGCTGTTGTGAAGGAGTCTCATCTTTTCTCGTGGATGTGAATCACTTCTCCTGTGTATTAATAAGGATGACTGGGAGCAAGACCACACTTCTGTTGTTTCATTACACTCATAGATGACAACCAAATTGTCAATGTTTCCGGAAGCTTATATAAGAAGGTGTGAAGCAATTTCTCTGGCTAATCTGGGAATCACTGCTTACTAGCCTCCATCCAGCATATCAGTGGCTCAAACCACTACCTCTTGGTACTTTACTTGCAGTGTTAGCACATTTCGTACATTCAAGGCGTACTGTAGGAGGTAGTATTGGGCTAGAAACCTGGATGCATTATGACACAGTGATAGAACACAAATACAATGTTCTGTTAGGTCTTTTACTTATACAATTAAATTATTTATTTACTGGGGTAACATAGGGTAGTTAAAGCAAAGATACAGAGGAAGTTCAAAAGTTGCCATTTCTAAAATTGCATGGGCCCTGTGGCCAGTGTTAATCTACAGGAAAAGGGTTTGGGTGTCATCACAAGCATATGTCAGTTTTCTGGGTTTGTACACAATCAGTTTATCTGAGTCAGAGACTGGGGCAAAGATTCAGACAAAATGCAACAAAGCGCCACATTTGCAATTATATGTCTGTTTTAGCTTCTTGGTGACCCTGGGTTTCCTTTTGGATAGCGGACGGTCTTTTAGCTAGTGTGACTCATTTGCAAGAAAAAACTATCTAAAACTCACAAAAGTCAAAACTATAATTCAAGTTCACATTCAAGTCCAAGAATTCACTTTTGGGTGCCAAAAAACAGTTCATCAAAGTCTTGCTGTTCTTTTACCACATCTACCAGGAATCTTCTCGCAAGAGTATGAGGATATCTGGTTCACCAATCACAGCCATGGGCAAGAGACCAATTGAGGGGGGGGATATGTATTCCAGACATGGCTTGTCACTATTTTCAGTTGCAGGAGTATGTTAACCCACTGGATGCATATGCTCAAAGAGTGAAAACTGAGAATTGAGATTTATAGGTAGGGACCTACCTCAGCTTTATGTAGGTGGAACTCTGAGACCTTGGAAAAAGTTCTAAATACATGGTGACAGGCTGCAGACATTGGAACACTACTTCAATGCCTGGGGTAATGCGAATGAAAACTGTGAGGTCTTCTTGGATTGGAAACCAGGAGGAAAGGACTCCACTGGAATCTGAGATAGCACTAGGAGGGTCTCAGACTCACCACCCTAAGTCCTAGAATGTGCATCTCCGGATTCTTGAACTCTTTTATTTAACAATTCTGGCTACCTGGGCTGCAGGGTCTTTATGGCTTCTTAGCTGCATCAGTGAACAAGACAGTGTGCTGGTCTTCTAAGTGAGGGGAGTAGCCCCTCTCCTTCACTTTCTATTATGGCTCTTTCTTCAGTTCATGGCAGCAGGGCTTTTGCAAAGTCTAAGTTTTAGTTTCAAAGCAGTGGCTAAGATCCTAAAAACACCTTCTCTGCTCTGGGCACAGAGTCTCCTTGAAGTCTTGATGAAGTACAGATAAGGAGCTAAAGGGGCATCGTATTTATTATCCTGCGTTGGGGTTATTGGCTGTTTACTTTCTCTATTGGAAGTGGGTTGGATCTCCATTATGTCGTGACTTATAGACAAGCATCCCCTTTTCATAATCCAGAAGGAGTGTCACATCTTCATTGTTTCAGAACTCCATGAGTTATGTATGATTGACTGACTCATAGATGAGGGTCACATTTCCATTGCTGACAGATTCTATTGGAAGATGGTCAAAAGTCCATTTTTTCAGGAATTCTAGATTAGGGGCAGAACTCCAGTGTTTATAGACTTTTTGGGAGAAGGGTAACACCTCTACTATTTCATATCTTGCATAAAAGGTGGCCACCGCTCCATTGTTTAGAAAGGCTTTAGACATTGGCCACATCTGTGATGTGGCATGTTCATCTCTCACCTAATGCTGTTGATTGTTAAGATGTGTACTTCCACTTCCACTAGTTACATTAAACAGCATGAACTTTCCCCTTGTGTGTTTGACGTTCTGTTCAGTTAACTGCGATTAGGCCTTGATAAACTTGTAGCAAAGTGAACCCACTATGGATGTGAGTACTAGGAACAAAGTTTGCGATTATAAACAATTCTCCCATAATCCTAAAGTAACTCAAGTGGCTATTATACTTGCTAAAAAGTACTGTCAATTTGCAGATCTCAGATGTGAATCCCAGCACAGTAGCAATCATGGGAACACTGGTTGTCTGCACTTTGACCATTCAGTGATCTAGGCTAAATAAAAAATTGTTTCATGTTTTCTTAAAAGTCTTTCTCAACAAGAATCCCAAATCTTTGCTTCTAGGAAATACTGGTGTTGAGGTTGGAGAACCAGACCATGCAGAGTCATCTTCAGGTGGCAGAAATCGAACAACGCCAGGCACACAGTGCTGAGCATGACTACGAGGAAGTTGTGCACCTGCTGGAGGTCGAAATCACAGAGCTGAAAAGCAAATTGGCCGGAAAGAGAGCCACAGCAGCCCCTGAAAGCAGAGAGGTAAAGCAAGGAGGATGCAGATTGGCAATGTGGACAATGGTGCACCACCCACAGCATTCCAGTGCAGGTCAAGTGGGGGCTGGGCAGTATGAGATGCCGAACAGGCCAAAATTCAGTTAGCTCATATGTGACACATATTGGTTTATATCATTTGCAATGATTAACATAGCAAACTATAGGGTGCATGTATGAAATATATTGGGTATTCCTTTTTGTGCACTGCACTGATTCACACAAGTTGTAATGGTTTGCATGCACTATACTAGTTGGTATATAGGAGCACTGGTTTCGGCTTAGCCAGCCAAGATGGCAGACGCAACTCCCTAGTGCTCCAGCCGTCGCCAGACAATCACTCCCTATCCTGGCCGGTAGTATGATGGGGGAGACACTGAAACACACAGGTGACTCCCTGCATCTCGCTGTCCATTAACCAGCTCACAGAAGCCAGCCTGGGTGATCTTTGGTGATGGGAGGCCAGCGAGCTTCATGTCGGCTGGCAACATGGCAACAGCCAGATACCACTAGAGCGGTCCGAGTCTGGGATGCAGAGATCTCAACCCCCTATACAGACACTGGAACACTTCAAGACACACCATCACCAGGCGGGAGGCGAGAGCCCTTGGCCACCTACACTTGGGCCTCACGCAGAGCTGACCTTCCGATCTCGGTGCCGTTATTGTGTCGCACATGGGAAAGTAAGGACCCTTGGTGGCAGGTCACATGGCGGTGGGCCTCGGACACACCCTGGCTTATGGTGTTTTCTGGCAACAGGCCGCAAACTCAGAGGTATGTCTTGGCAACTAGTGAGGTGTGCCAGCCAGTAGGGGTGTCCAGTGACTGGGGGGGACCCCGCACAACACAGGATTGATTCCATAATCGAGGAATGGGGCAGGACAGAAGGCGACCGGTGAACCAGATGGGGTCCTTGGTCAGTTTGCATAGGTGTGCCCTGCTTCACCACCTCACCCGACCTAGATGATGCATAGGCGCGATCACTGAGGTGCACGCACAATGCAGGGTGCAGAGTGGAGCTAGCGAATAAGGCCTCGAGAACATGACCTCTGTCCACTCTGTAGCCAAGTTGGGGCATTGGGGTCTAAAGAGAAACCACCGTTTTTGCCAGCCCGCGCTGTAACTCCCCTCTTGGCCCCTGTCATCAATATCTGCTTGAGGCGGGAGTGACACCTGATAGGAGAGGCAGAGCAGGCTGTGGACTCTGAGCAACAGTTGACAGTTCTGGGGATGATCCTCGGTCGATGGCCCCTTGGAGTAAAGGCACCAGTAAGTGGGGCCTTCACCCGACCAAGCACAGCCAGCACACCAGCACCGTAATTGAGGCTAGTGCGTGACACAGGGCAAGGAACGGTGCCGGAAGGGGGTAATGGCTCCTGGCGATCTGAGTCATCCCCCCTCTAGAGCTGCACTGGGGCAGGGCAGAGGTTGAGAGGTGTGGTGGGGCCCCTCCATCTTCTTGTGCTTCTGTCCCCACTGCCAAACATCACTGCAAGGCACTTGTCGCCCAGGAAGACATAGATAAACATAGACACCTGGTGATTGTTCCTGGTCACAATGCCACTGGATGCGCTGAGGCAAGAGGGGGAGGGGGGCACAGCTGGTGGGCCGGGTGCCGGAGGGGCTGGGTGGTCCTCAGCCCATTCAACTGGTCATCACTGGAGACCTATTGGCCTATAAAGAGTTGATGAGGCTTGTGTCAAGCTCGCCAACGCCCTCTGTCACCATTGAGGCATGTGGTTAACTGCTAGGGGCTGGGCCCAGACTGGTACTCTGCTCGTAAATGAGGCCCTCTCTACCCCCTCCCAGCCCCCCCCAGGCACGGCATGACACATCTGTATGTACCCTGTGGAATAATATAATCTATACTTGTAATAAAAAAGCACAATCACAATGTAGAGGTTTGAATAACGGCAGAGGGTCAAGGAACCACCAACACAAATGATTCAGTGTAACATATTTATACATTTTCAAACAAAAATAGGTATATACAATGTTGAAATCTTAATCAAAAAACATTTGTGCATTGTGTCCCAAGTGAAACGGGAACCTGAACCTAAGTGACAATGTGAGTCTTATATACAAGGTTTTCACAATTCATAAAAAGTCAACCATTATCAAAATGATTTCTATGTGAACAACAGCTATATACAGTGATACGGGCTGGGCAATGGTTCGCTTCTTCTGATTGTCGACGGCGTTTCAACCCTCTAATCATGGTGGGGTCTCTTCAGGACTAGTGATGAAGGAACATCTGAAAATGTAACTGCGCAGCCTAGTGAAAAAGATGTGCCACACGTGAAGAATAAAGAAAAGGAAGTTACTCACATGAGGACCCGTCCGGGTTCTCAATGTGAGGGAAGACTGCCAATCAGATAATGAAGGTCGGCCAAGGCGGCTCAACGAATAGTACGCTACAGCTGTAGCGGTGGGGAAATCCCTTTGTAGGTATGGTGATCAGTGACAATGAACTGAGGGCGTCAGGATCGATGATAAGGAACCGCGGGACAGCACTCCACGTATGTTTTCTACAAAGCAGCTTCAGTCAGCTTCACCCGACAAAGCTGACTGAAGCTGCTTTGTAGAAAACATACGCGGAGCGCTGTCCCACGGTTCCTTGTCATCGATCCTGATGCCCTCAGTGCTTTGTCACTGGTCACCATACCTACAAAGGGATTTTCCCACCGCTACGGCTGAAGCGTACTATTCGTCGAGCCGCCTTGGCCGACCATCATTACCCAGACGGGTCCTCATGTGAGTAACTTCCTTTTCTTTATTCTTCATGTGTGGCACATCTTTTTCACTAGGATGCGCAGTTACATTTTCAGATGTCCTTTCATCACTAGTCCTGAAGAGACCCCACATTGATTAGAGGGTCGAAACGCCGTCGACAAACAGAAGAAGCGAACAATTGCCCATCATGTATCACTGTATATAGCTGCTGTTCACATAGAAATCATTTTGATAACGGTTGACTTTTTATGAATTGTGGAAACCTTGTATATAAGACTCACATTGTCACTTAGGTTCAGGTTCCTGTTTCACTTGGGACACAATTCACACATGTTTTTTTATTAAGATTTCAACATTGTATATACCTATTTTTGTTTGAAAATGTATAATTATGTTACACTGAATCATTTGTGTTGGTGGTTCCTTTGCCCTCTGCCATTATTCAACCCTCTACATTGCGATTGGGCTTTTTTAATACAAGTATAGATTATATTATTCCACAGGAACCATTGTCTTTCCTCTATAACTATTACCCTGGTTCCTTAGTGAGTAGGGTTCCCCTGTTTTCTTCTTTTGACATCTGTATGTAGAACTGGAGACAACAGTAGCAGTGCTCTGACCGTGCCACTCTCGTTTAAATGTTGTGGAGCATCCAGCTGCAAATTCCAGAATACACATCCCCACGCTGTGAGAAGCACTCTTTGGACATGGGCAGGTCAAGGTCCGCAGCCCAGCTGCTGGCTTCCACAAACCCGCCATCTCTGATTCCAGACACCCTTCCGCTAGAAGACACTCCCACCCTCTCAATGTTGGATTAACTGGACGGCTATGGAACACTCCCTGGTCTCCATGGAGGCCAAATTCCACTGCTGGGCTGTATACTTAAACTTGCTATGAGACTCAGATGGTTAAAAACCCTGCCCACCATGCAGCCTCTCACAAAAGACAACCAGTCGGCGATCTGGGATCTGCAATGAGTCATACATCTAGAAGACAGGGTGGAAGATTTGGAGGGACACTCCCTTAGGAGCAATATCCGTATTCTGGGGCTCTCAGAGGGAATTGAGGGCACAGACCCATTTGCCTATATGGGGACCTGGTTCAAAAGCTTCACCCCCTACATCAGATCTTACCTACTTCTACTCCCTGGAGAGGGCGCACCGTGTTCTGGCAAGATGCCCAAGGCTGGATTCACCCCTGCCGCATGTTGACGAAATTACTGCACTTCAAAGATCGTGATTCTTATACTCTACGCAGCCAGACGAGCAGGAGTGCTGTGGGTGGAAGACATAAACACACTGCTGTTTCCTGACTACACCCAAGCTGTGTAGCGCCAATGCTCCTCGTTCCTAGATGTCAAGCGATGCCTCCGCCTGCATGGGGTCTAGTACTCGCTGCTGTTCCGTGCCTGACTTAATATCTAACAGCACCACTATCTTCTTAATCAACACTAAAGAGGCTTGGGATTCGGCCAACCAACATCAGGAGGAACCTTCGATCGAATGTGCCACGCCTACGCCAGGCCCCCGTGGGCCACAGAACAGATGACGGGATAAACCACATACAAGACCACCATCTCGGATGTCTTCCAACAGTTCCCTCAACCTAGAACAAATCATTGCGGATCGTAGGTGGGCCATACAAGCTGCAGCAAACCTGGGCCCTGGCTCCATGGCCACAGAGGATGACAAGGGCCCGCATATCTTATCTTCTGAACAGGACATCTCTCAGCCTGAGAACTCCCAAACTGGATCACAATCCCCTCCACTGCTGACGCTGCATACAACCGATAATCTCCTGTAAACATTTCTTAGTAGACTTCATGAGCTGAATACCTCCTTTCATCATGCTGTCGCCAAGCTGGGGAGGCACCTCCCGGGCAAATGACCCCTGGACTGACACATACCTCCCCCTCATTCGCAATGCTATCAGCAGCAGCTACCCCAATTCTTCAAACGTTTCCATTCCAGCTTACATGGCCACTTGTCCCTTGTTATAGCAGACTCTTATGTTACAACTGCAGCTCAACACAAACTGCCCTCTACACAGGGACTCCTCTTGGAGGCCTGTCCAACTTGTATCCTACACGCAATGCGGCCTCCCTGACTTTCCCGGAGGGTGCCGACATACTCCCCTGTCAACTCTGTGATACTCACCCATCTGCAATACCACAACATAGCTACACATCAGCGACTAGCCTCACCCTTGCACTACATTAGGGCACTATGCATTTGTTTTGTTTGGGCATACCACCGGTTGTGGTAGGCCCTCAGTATTAGGACACTTTGACACCCCAGTTGGTACAGTTGCTCCTGAATATCTCCCAACTACCCCTACACCATCTCACTGGGCGGACTTTTTAAGGTTCTTCAGACGTGGGTGGGGCGATGTGGTGTGACCCAGCAGCCTGGACATGGCTACCCTGTGACCTATTTTTTTTTTTTTTTATAAAGTTGTATATAGCGCAAACAAGATCCAGAGGTATATCAGAGCACTTTACAATAGGATGGGAGGAAGGACATAGATGCAAAATCGACATCAAGTAGGAGTAAAAAAAACAGGTATGATCGCATATTCAGGGATAGTTGCAGAAAAAAGAACCATAACAAATGATAGTCCAATGGAAGTAAGAAAGACTTGCACTCCCAACACTTACACACCACTATGGCTACCACTGACATACACTTTCTCACTCTGAACGTCTGTGGCATGCACACTACCAAGAAGCGATACGCGGTCTACTCCTATAACAGGTGACAGCTGACCCAAATTGTCTTCTTGCTCATATCACGGCGGGAGAACTTGACTGCCTGCACAAGCATTCGAGGGGCCTTTTCTGTGCCACCACCTATTTGGCGTATGCGAGTGGTGCCATGATCTGGGTGCGTCCTGGAGTAACCTTTCAGGAAGTGAGCACGACCATTTACAGAAAAGGGCGCTATGCGGTCCTGGACGGCCCCTTCGACAATCGACTTTTGGTAGCATTTATGCACCTAATATTGACAGGGTGGCCTTCTGGGATACTCTATCTCTCAAGCTCGCCCATCGGACCACTATGCCGTGGGTGCTAGGTGGAGCCTATAATTATGAGCTTGATCCGATATTAGATAAATCCAGCTCCCCAGTTCCCCGCTGCCTGCTGCATTTACAGGTGGACCGCTTTTAGAGCCTGACGCTCCACTGGTTGCTCACAGATATCTGGCAGTCTTAACACCCAAATGCCAGACTTTATTCCTTCCACTCCATCCTACACAACCTGCGAGTACGGCTTGATTGATTCCTCTTCTCTATCTCCCTCGTACCCTTGCTTCAACACACAGACTACCTGGGACAAGTAGCATCTGACCATAATGCATATGTCATGTATCTTACCCCGCCTTCCCCTCCAATACAATGTGGAAACTACAGTGTGATTGTTTAGAAGACCCATTGTTCCAAAAGGAACAGGAGGACCACAACTGTCTGTATTTCTCTACGAATCATAACACAGCTTCCTACTGGACACTAAAACTGGACGCCTTTAAAGCTGTATTGAACGGGACTTGTATCCAGCAGATTTCTGGTCTCTGCAGAAGCCTAGAGACGGGCATAGTTGCAGCTGAATGCTCCCTGGTGAGCTGAGCACAGCGGCAGATACTGACCCCACACTGACCATGCAACTTGAAGACACGAAAAAACCTATGCTGCCCTTTTAGAGGACCTGCAGTACTATAGCTTCACAGCTCACAGGGCAAAAGTCCAATGAGGAAGACAAATCTGGCTGACTTCTAGTCTGGCTCATCTGGCGGGAGTCTGAGACCCATCCCTATCACTGTAGCGGTCAACTTAGCAGGCATTACAGTCCACTCACAGACTGATATCTTGCAAGCCTTCTATGGCTATTATTTATCCGTCTATAGGGCCCCATCTGACTCACCACTGGCTCTTGTCACAGAATTTCTAGTGGGGATAGATCTTCCACACATTCCAGCCTCCACCAGGCTATCCGTAGCAGCGTAGATCACACCTACTGAGGTGAAGAAGGGAATCCACGACCTGACCCAAAGCAAGGCACTGGGAGTAGACGAGCTGCCATTAGAGTATTAGGGCACCTTAGCCTCACTCATTGTGCCACGCCAGGCAGTAATGTAAAACGTGGCTTTAAACACCAGTAAGCTCCCTCACTTCCTCAGAGAGTCCCTTCTGGTGTCCTTTCCCAAGCCAGGCAGAGATCCCACTACTGCTAGCCTCATACAGACCCATTGCATCCTCGAGCCGAATATAAAATTCTACGTAAAATCTTGGCAGATCGGTACGCCCAGATCCTCCAGGAAGTGGTACACGCAGGTCAAGAAGGCTTTGTCCCCAGACGCAGCACCTCGCAAAATATAAGTTACCTCTTTCATGTTCAGGATCTAGTCCAAGGGCGCTTCTCTTGGTCAGACTATTTTATCCTTGATCTGGAGAAGGCGTTTGATACCCTGTCATGGCACTACCTATTTGAAGTACTTGTCTGCATGGGGATTGGATCCAGGCTAATGGCATACACCAAATGACTCTTCTCCAAGCCAAACACTCGGGTCCATCTGGGTTGTCTTGTTTCGTCCTCCTTCCCAGTAAACCGGGGCATGCGACTGTTGCCACTATCCCCCTTGCTGTTCGTGCTTGCCATTAAACCACTCGCCGTGTGACTCCATGAGGACGGTGGGGGTGGGGCATCCTGTTCACAAGTAGGGCGCATGCATTATCCTTATATGCGGATGATCTGCTCCTACATAAGGGAGACATAACGACCAGCCTCACTCCACTTCGGGACACCTTGGTGGAGGATGCTCTAGGTGCTGGTCTCTGTGTTAACTGGACAAAATCAGCCATATTCCCATTATGTCCTAACCAGCCACTGCATGATGTTTAGCTCGAAGGCACCCTTCTTAATTGGCATGCGCAGACAACCCTCTACCTGGGGGTATACCTATATCATAACCAACAGGACCGATATGAGGGAAACCTTTGCAAGGCCCTGGCTGGAATCTTAACTCAGGTACAGTTCTGGTGATCGCTCCCCCTGGCCCCCATAGGTAAGATTGCCTTAGCGAAGATGGTCATTCTGCCTCGCCTTTTATATTATTTAGCAAATCTTCCAATGATATCACCCTGCTCCTTTTTCAGGGACTTAGACTCTCTATTATGCACACTCATATAGGGTTAGACGCGCATACGTATTTTCCTAGTTAAATTGCATCTGCTGCTGCCTAGGGGGGCCCGAGCTTTGAGCCGTACTTACTCGCAGCACAATTGCAGTGACTATCTGGCTAGACAGTGGGGCGGTGCCTAACCAAAGCCAGTACTGACATTGGACCTCTCCCAATGCCCACGATTCATCACCTACTCCTGCCAAAAGCACAACATACAACTCCTTGGCCTCTTCAGATGACGGTAGCAAAGGATTGTATGGCTAGAATATACCGTCTATCCCGAGTGAAGCCATTGTATGCTCCAAATCTGCCACTCATAGGCCTTCCTCGCCACCCAGGTTACTATACCGTGGGAGAGTTGAGGGTCTTGACAAACCACTCAATACTTAAGGCAGGTGACCTGTTTGCTGAATGTCACGTTATCCCCTTTGGCCAACTGGCTGAGCAGAATTATCTTCCCCCTGGGCAGTTTCTTTTACACTGGAGACTCAGCCACACACACCGCACCCGCTGGGACCTTTCGAGAGAGATCTGCGACAGATCCAGTTCTCCAGACCGTCCTGACAATTGGTGCCGGTCGGCACTTGATTACCTGGCTTTACAAAGTGTACGAGAGCTGATGGCCATTCCCTTCACTATGCTACGCCAAAAGTGGGAAAATTAATTCAGGAGGGTGCTACACAACAAGACATTTGAATATGCACTGGAGTTTCCAAAAAGGGTTTCCCGCAACTCATGCTTCAAACATTTACAGTTCTTTACTCTACAAAGGACCTAACTGACCCTGGCGCAATTTCACCACCACTTCCCGAGACACAGTTGAGTGCCCACGCTGCTGCGTTTCTGATGCAGACCTCAGGCATATGCTATGGTCCTGCTGGGCCCTCCAGAGCACGGGCGCTTAATACACACCATATAACGTGCGGTCACAGAGATAGCTGACATTCACACATGGGAAGAATGCCCCCTGGGATCTGTAGATGCAAGAAACAACTGAAACCTGTGCCCGCTTTGCAGGCCTGGTGTTACTCCAAGCCAAGCACACACTCACACTACATTGGTGTTCTTCCCTGGCTCCTCCAATAGAGGCATGGTGAGGCAGTCCTTAAGTGGGGCGCAGCGGAGGATGATGCACTCTGGTATGAGAAAATTCATCGGATACACGACAACCTATATTTCCTCCGTGGGCCAACTTTTTCACACACTTCCTTCGGAAGGCGGGAAACGATTACCTACCTCAATAAATCCCTGATCCCCCCCCACACAGTAAATCCTACTCCAAATAGGGCTGTACATGTTAGCACTTGCCTGCAATAGGCCCTTGCCCAACTTTGCACACCTCCAATGCACCAGCCAGCTCGCAAGCCACCACCCCACTCATGTACACAAATCCACACACCATCTCATTTAAAACTAACATGTCCCCCACCCCTCACCACAACCTCCTCGTCCCTCCCCAGTTATACAACGGTGCTTACCACAGCAGACCAACCAAACTTAACATCCGAGTTCAATGCACTTGAAAGCATTCATGAATATCACTAACACCTTTTTACCAAATATATGTCTGCTCAGATACTTTCCCCCATTAGGAGCATGTGAAACCAATTTGATGTAAGATGTCATGCAATACTGTGTTTATGTCGCAAAACATAATAAAGATATTTTTAAAAAATAGGATGGAACACTGGTTGCAATCTATTTGCTGGTTAATAGCATTCTGACAGGCGTGCATATCCTATCAATGTGAGAGCGTAACATATGGTTGTCAATGTTTAATGAACAGAATCATATATATATTATTTTGTTTCACTGTTGTAATGTGTGTAATATATTCAACCAACTCTGCAGCCTATTGGTTTGAGAGCATTAATTACATAGTGGTTTGCATGCATAATGAACTTGTACACTTGCATAACTGCATGGTTTGTATACATAATACATTGTTTCACTTTTGTATTATGCTGTTTCTCCATATAATATATTGGTTGTGGTGTACAGTCTATTGGTTTGAAAGCATTACATGCTGGTTTACATGCATGACATACTGGTTCCCATGCACAAATAGCTGGTTTGCATGAATACCATACTGATTTCCATTTTTAATATATGGGTTGACACACATTTGTATGGCTCGTATGCGTGCTTTATAGGTTCATTCATGTAATGGTCTGGTTTCTGTGTGTAATATATTGGTTTAAAATTTCAGCTATTGGTTTTCAAGTGTTACATGCTGATTTGCATGCATGATATTCTGCCTCTCATAATTAACCTAGTGGTTTGCATGTTTAACTTAATTGCTTAGACGTGTAAATGTATTGGTTGGTATGCATCATTGTGTGGTACACATGAATAACGCCCTGTTCTGTAAACACAGTATATGTTTGTATAAACAATATACTATTTTCTGAACATTACATAATGATTGGTGTTAATATAAAGAAACATATTTCTGGTATGCTGTCTGCATGCATTTGTCTTTATTTGACAATCATTCTAGTTAATGAATAGCAAACACCTTGTTTTGAATGAGTTTTGCATTGAGGCCTGTGCTTCAGACATGCATGGCAACATTTGAACCTTATAAAGAAATCGGGGGACCTGATTTTCCCTATTGACTTATATTAAAGTGAATCAATCTCAGGGGGGTGACACCTAAAATAAAGCCACTTTGGTCTTAAAAAATCAAGGGCCTGATTAAGAGTTTGTCGGACGGGTTACTCCATCACAAACATACTACAAGTGCAAGAGGATATAATGGACTTGAGATATCTGCCACGTTTGGGACGCAGTAACCCGGTCCACAAACTCTAAGTCAGGGGCCAAGTCTCCTGCCTGAATCAGGCCTGTTGGCATGTATGTTCATGCATTGGTTTGCTGGTATTATTCTATGGGTTGACTCAGCAGATGTGAGGAGGTGGAGAAAATGAAATGTTATGTTATCTTATGTTAAATGAATTTATAAAGCGCAATGGTTACCCGAAGGTCTCCTGGTGCTAGCTCAACAAAAATGGACAGAAAAAGGACTATGACCTTGCTGGGCCTAACTGTTAACAGCCATGTTTTCAAATCTTTCCTGAAAGTGATCAGGTTGGGGGAGGAGTGGATCTGATAGGGGAGCTGATTCCAGGCATTGGCTGTGCAGGTAATAAAGCTGCTGCCACCTCAGTTGGTTCTCTTAAATTTGGGAACCATCAGGGTCTTGGCTCCCAGATAGTGAAGTATTCTATTAGGAATATACCATTTAAATCTCTGCTAGAGATGAAGTGTGGCTGTATCATGTAACGCCTTCAAAGCAGTGCAGAGGGCTTTGAATTATCAGAAGCAAATGGAGCTTTCTGATTCCATTTTTTACCGACTTGAATTTAGATATGCCTGACAGAGGTCTGGCTGCAGCCTTTTATAACAACTGCAGTTTCTTAAGGTGTTGCTGCTGCATATTGAGATATAGTCTGTTACAGTAGTCTAGCTTTGACAAGATAATTGAAGTCACAACTGACATTCCAAGGGGGTGAAATGTGGAATCTTTTTAGTCATCCTCAGTGTTAAGAAAGTAGAGTCTGTCACTGAGTTTACCTGTTCACCAACGGTGAGATTGTTTCCATTAGGACACCCAGGTTTTTTACTTTTTTGACCGGAATCGGCACAGACCCTAATTCATCTGGCCGCCAAGTTGGAGACCAGAAAGAGGTTTTATTCAAAAAAATAATTACTTCTGTTTTTTCAGAATTTAACTTTGCAACCTGTTTACTATGCCTGATTTGATAATGACACAACCATTTGAGTGTCATCAGCGTGCGAAGTGAGGGGGAAACCAGAATATCTAATTAGCTGTGCCAATGATGACACATATACATTAAATAAGGTTGGACTAAGCGAAGACCCCTGAGGGACCCCACATGGAAGAGAGAACGACTCAGTGACAAAATAGTCCAAGGCTACCGATTGCTTCCTCTCTGAAAGAAAAGAGTGCAGCAAAGTCCAGGCTGCCCCCTGAACTCCATTCTTGACCAAATGGTCCATCAAAAAGATCATAATGAACCTTATCAAATGCAACAGAGAGGTCAAGCAACCAAGGCCTCTCTGACTTCTGCCGAGGATTTAATCAGGGTCGATTCTGTGCTATGGTCGCCTTTAAACCCAAACTGCGTGGCATCTAACAGCTGATGATCATGTATTAATTGACATAATTGAGTGTTCATGGCCCTTTCGACTAACTTTGCAGGAAGGGAAGCCGCAAGATTTGTCGAAAATGATTTGGGTCATTGGGATATCGGTCTTTTTTTTAATAGAGGCAGGATAGATGCCGCCTTCTATGCTCTAGGAAAATATCCAGTTTTAAACATAGAGTTAAACAGTGAGGCGAGTTTCTCAGCTATTAACTCCAGGAACATTTTGATAACTGCTCCTTGACAAGGATCCAAAGGGGAACCTGACAACTGCCTGAGGCACAAGGTCTTTGAAGCTAGAGGTTTAGTTTTTTGAAGACCTGGGAGAAGCCACTTCCTATGAAGCTGAGAAGCACTGCTGTTAGCCCCCAGAGAATAATTCTTTAAATCTTTTGCTGAAGTTATGTGTTCCCAACTGCAAAAATATGGTTTTAAAATGAGTATTTTACATTTTAAACTGCTTTGGATTTTGCATTTGAAGTTTTATTTAGCAGATCATAAAGTAGTATTTTATCATGATTTTTAACAGTCTGCTTGTAGCTGCTATGTTGCAAGTACTGTGGCCCAGAATCCCGAGGGGTCAACTGAGCTCTGATTATTGTGGTATTTCACAATTCAAACAGTGGCTAGTGGGATCATTTTTATCCTTGCACTGGGACCCTTGGCACACTGGCTTTACTGCTGAGTATTTAATCCATGATAATAGCCTTTTTGTGAAAGGAATTACACAGTGGGTTCACTTCAAGATTTAAGCCCTCCACCAGGTATCAGAGAACACTCCATAGCTATCCTCTAGATCCAGTGTCTGGTATTGGACCACAAGGAAACTATGGTAGTATCCATGAGGCATTATCCATCCATCATGTGTTATGCCTCAGGAAAATCCATCACCCTTTGACTTTCTCTCATTCCTTGGCTATTCACTATTCCCCTTCTCTTCTCTTTCATCTGAACTTTTGATTTTCATCCTTCCATTGCAACTCTCTGTCCCTGGCCTGCTCCCTTCACTCCGTCACCCTGTTCCGATTGTTCCACTTCCGATCTACTCACTTTTACTTACCATCCTCTTACCTCAATCCACTCCTTTGTCTCATTCCCCTTCCATGCCTTTGTCTTCTTTTCTCTCTCATGTCTCTGGTCTCTAAGCTTATTTCTCTTCTTTGGTCTATCCTTTCTCTTAATCAGGCCTCTTTTTGTCTGTCGAATTCTTCTCCTTTTATGTCTTTCCTTTTCTCCAACTCCTTTTCTTTCTCCTTGCGTCTCTTCCCCTCACATTCCCCCAATCTCTTACTCTTTTTTTTTCCCTGTTCCTATTGTCTCTTCTACCACCTTTATCCACACGCCTCCCATATCTTTTTTTTTATCTCACCTTCACTCTTGTCTCACCATGTCTCCCCTTTTCTCTCTCTCTCTCTCCTCACAGATCCTCCTCCTTTTGTCTCACTAGTTTTCTCCTTCCAGTCTCCCTCCTTTTTGTGTCTTTCTCTCCTTTCCTTGCACACATTTCCTTCATTTTTTCTTTCTCTCCTACATAGTCGTGGGGAATCCTCAACATATTTGGTGCTCCGATGTCCTGTAATGTGTAAGGCACTCTCTGTTGCAATGGTCAGCTTCCATGCGGGTCTTTACTTTTTCACACATTCTGTTATCGCCTTTCATATAGCATCACATTGCATTCTGGGAATTGTATTTCCACTCTTTTTGTGCCTAACATGCAAATGATGCTGATTAAAAACCTGTTACTAATGACTGGAAAAGTATCTTAAACTTGACACAACCTCTTAGAAGCTACAATAATTGAAGTAACTTACTAGTATTGTAGAAGAGATCAGCACTCCTTACAGACATATGTGGTCAGATCTCCTTGCATGTGTAAGGTGGGTCAATGAATTGTTGCTTGATAAATTAGTTCAGTGGCTGAAAACCTGCCCATAGGCTTGCGGGACATCATGTTTGATTTTCACACTATCAAGCTTGAGTGGAGAACCTACGGCTTTCATAGGTTCCTTAGAATATATGTATCAGCCATATCCCGACGAGTATATATTCTCCACAGAGTGCAGATTCCACAGGCTATGAATTACTGCAAATGTGTAAATATTATTTTTTCTATAAAGAAAAAACATGTTTGCATGAAATTACCTCCACTTTGGTGCAGGTTGCTTAATTTACTACATCATGTCTGCCTATACGACGTAGGTGTAAGTTTAGACGCACTGACAAATGCACAACCAATTTTTGATAATACCTACAACTTTGTGGTCTGTTCAGTATACCAGCATGAAACGCCCATGTGACTAGTTCATTTTATGTCACATTTAGGCCTGAATGCCTGTTATGCTAGAGCAATCTTGCGAACATTGTGTTCCGCTTGTTATGCAAAATTCCCAAAATTATGCCATGTGGTTAAATTACTAATCAATGCAGAACACCACGAATGTCCACAATGTGAGTGTCTGTTTGCATCACTTGTATTTTGGGGATTTTTTGTTGTGAACCGTTTCTTCTCGTCCAACATCGACAAAAGGATGAAAACAATAGCGCAAAATGCCTGTTTGACATTTTGCCTAATTTTTCACAATATGTGCTGATTTCAAGTAATTATACAAGAGCAACTTATGTGAATTTCACACACATGCACACACAGGGCCACTGAAAATGTATCTAGATGAAGATATTGTGCAGAATCTGCTAATCAACAGCTGTCACCCCTGGGTGCACAGATGCCAACATTTTGCCCTGGCTTTGCATCACAAAAGTGACTTAAACCAGTGTGAAATAGTTATTTTGAATTTACTCCCAAGTAAAAAACTTGTTTTGCATTGGAAAGTTACCTCAAATTTTCTCCTGGTAGTGTTGTGAGTTACTTTGGTCATTTAGAGGAGGTAGCCTAACGGCTAAGGCGGTCGATTTCATATCTGGGGAACTGGGTTCGAGTCTCGGCAATGACGCTGAACATCCTGTGATTCTGGGCAAACCACTTAATATCCCTGTGCCTAACAAAAATGAATGTATCCTAATGTAACGCAACTGGTGCTATGTAAAGCGCTCTGATACCCGATTCGGGTCAAGTTCGCGCTATATAAAACTCTATAAAAAAATTAGGTGTTCCATAAATGGTTCATAGGCATTCCCAAACAAACACCCATGGGTTTTGACGCAAGGCCCTATTTTCTAACATTTGTAGACAGGGTTTTGTGCCAAAGACAACACCTCTTTGACATTTGTGTTAACGTGGAGAAATGCTTTTATTTCTCCACACTGTGCTGATTTTCCATTTGTTCTGCACTGTACACCACACATCCAAAGTGGGAAAAGCTTTAAAGTTTGTCTAAGTATAGTATAGGAACCGTAACCTCCCAATACAAAAACTATGCTAGACTTGATGCAGACACCTTTGCACTATGGCGCTAAGATGTGTGTGTGTGTGTGTGTGTGGCGCAGATGGCAACCTGACTATGCACCAGAGCCAGTGAGAGAGCAGGAAAGTGACATATCTTAGTTGATGGTGCCTCTTTTTTGCTCTCTCACTCATGTAATGCAGCTCACCAAATTTGGTTGAATCTTACTCAAGTTAAAGTTGTATCTGCACCACGGGGCAAATTTAGAAAGACTTCGGTTGCTGCACCGCATTGCGTTGATAACTCTGTACAATAATCCACACTTGTAAAGCGTGAACACTCACCCATAAGAGTCTCTAGGAGCTGTGGGCCATCTGGAAGATTAAGCAAGCTATTGCCCAGAGTCACATAGTGCTGGGCTAATCTGCCTCCGGCACCAGGGATCGAACCGTGATCCCCAGATTTCGGAGTCAGTCCCCTGGCCGAGGCGCCACACCTGTGGTGCAGATGTAGCTTTTGACTTGTGCAAGTTTCAACTGCATTCACAAAACGTTTTAGAAGTCATCCCTTGTGTTTTCAGTGCTTGCTATTAAAGTGAAAGATGTCAAGATTAACCTACACATAATAAATGATGTGTATGCATGTTGTCATGTTACATAATTGCATTATATTGCATTGCTATGATAACGTTACGCGGTCATAAGTAAACATGTTCAACAATCTATGACTTTGCTTGGTCATTGCTGTGTATCCATTAATGAATTAATGGGCGAATATTTACCCCCAAAAAGTGTGCACCCATAAAGGCATGATAAATAAATATATGGTACTGCTTTGCTGTCTTAATGTAATTGGTCCATAAGCAGAACATTTTGGTTTACCTACAGTATTAGTGGCTTATGACTGCACTAGCATCACTTTCCACGGGCTGTTCTGTGAACTCTGTGATTTGGTGTGTGTCTGCAGAAAATCGTGTTGACTCAGCAGATTTTAGGAGGCAGGAGGAGGCGTCGGGAGGCCTCTCGAAGCAAGGAGCTCCAGTGCAGAGAAAAGCGTGCTCCTGGGCTCCTGAGCATTGAGGTAACTGCACGGAAAGATTTTCTTTAATTTTTTTTGTTGACAACAGAGAAGTGTGAATTTTAATTTTGGTCATCATCACATCACTTCCATTGTTTCCTGAATATATATTAAAAGTGAGCTTTTGAAAAATGTAATATCATAAATCGTATCATAAAATTGATTTAGTTCACTGTTTTAGGAAACACCACAATAATGCAGCTCGTTTTCCAACCCTAGAAACTACTGTTTGGACTGGATAGCAGATATATCAATGAAACTATTCACATAGAGGTATATTACAACACATCAGTTACAACAATAACATTTACATCGCATTATAATGTACCTCTATGACAATCACATCTACATCGTACACATTAACATCGTATTTATGTACATTGTAAATTGACTTATGTATTAAAGATTTTATACATATATCACCAACAGTGATCTGTTGCTGTGTTCACATTCAGTAAGCTTTGCATTTTACTGACATTTTAACAATACTGCCATCTAATGGTTTTCATTGTAAATACAATATTAATCTTTAACACATTATTGAATGGAGTATATGTTGCGACCCTATTCAAAACTGAAAAATAAACTTTTTAACAGAAAAAGTATTTTATTATTAAAATGTAATTAATGTATTATAAATGTATTTGCTACCCACCTTTGCCCCCAAATCACTATTATTAATCATTCAAAAATCAAATCATTAAAAAAAAATTAACATTATTTAAATTAAAGTAAGTGGTTAAAAAAGTCTATTCATTAAAAATACATTATAATTAATGGACTTTATTTAACCTACTACCCACCCTTTCCACCTATATTCCTTAATCAACCCGTTCATACATAGAATCAAACTTGTTAAAATACATATACATTAAATTAATGTAAATGAAAATTTTAATGGTATTTGAATTGTGTCATACCTATTGTTTTCTAATTACATTATACACTCCCTTTGCCTCATACGAATTGAATTACCCATTTTTAAGAACTCAAATTCAAATACATATCAATGTATTTACCCATTCTAACCATTCTAAAATAGACTGATCATCTAATAAACATTAAATACATTTAACTAACTTTTGGTAATTACGTTACTTACCATCCATTGCCCCTGTATTATTTATTTGACCTGTTTGTAACTTAATTGTAAAAGAAAATAACAAAAATAAAAATAAATGCAATTTTAAAGAACGGTCTTCCCACACTTTGTCCCTATATCACTTTAAAAATCCCATAATAAATAGAATCAAATATTAATTCAGATACATTAAGAATACTTAAATAAATAACTTGCCTCCCACCCTTTGCCCTTTATCACTTTTCTGACCTGATTCTAAAATGAACTATATTCTTAAATAAATAATTTATACCATTAAATAAAAATTATTTAAATAAAACACTTCCTTACTTACTTATGCCTACTATCCTTCCTAGGGTATAGGCATCAACCAGGCCTCTCTAGTCATCTCTGTCCTGAGGTTTTCTTTCAATCTCAATCCAGGGGCCCTATTATGTACAGGGCGCACTTTTCCTGTTTGTGCCACGGAGCACCTTCAAACAGGTCCCCTGGGCGCAAACAGGTAAAGTGCACCCCGGTTAGGTTGAATGCGCTGCCCTCGGGGCAGCCACAGTCTTGTGTTGCTCAGGGGCAGCACATTCAAGTGAAATAGAGAGTGGTGCTTCTAAGCCACTCCATGCTTCAGTGTGCAGGCGGCACCCGCCTGCACTTCAAAGAGGAAAGAGAGATGCCCTTGCAGGCGGGTGCAGTGAGTGACTGCAACAGAATGTCAGGGGGTCAATAGGACCTCTTTAACCATCTCCAGATGGCTGATATCAGGGGGTACACTGACATTGCGCCATTTGTTTCCTTGAGGTTTCCAGGTCAGGGCTTGCCTGGTGGTGTTTGATGCGGGCTTGTGGAGGGTGTGCCCATTCCAGCCCCAGTGTCTTTTCTAAGTCTGGGCGGTAAACTCCGCTCTGCTTGCGGAGTTTACTGAGTTTTCCGCACTCTCCGTTACACAGAGCTCGCGTTATGCGGAGCGGAGTTTTTTTACTCGCTCACGCTCATCAACGTCAAGTTGGTGAGAGTGAGCAAGGAAAATTCACCTCACTGCAAGATTTTTCCTCATTCGCGATGGTCAACGTCAAATTGGCGAGCATGAGCGTGGAAAATCAACGTCCTGGCAAGATTTCTCAACTCAGGCAGTCGGATTTTTCATTGCGAGTGGTCGCGTATGCATGTGACCGCACGCGTAGAGAAACTGCCCGTTCACGCCAGGTACCTCCAGTAAGCCACGCCCCTTTTTACATCTCTCTGCAATGCAGCTCTGTGGTGCTTACTGGAGGTACCTGGTGGGCTAGTTGGACCCCAGGGACCCTCAGGATTCAAGGGGACTTAATTCCTCAACTTACAATGCGCCAGGGGGCGAGTTTGCAGAGTGGTGGAGAAAGGGGACATGGCCTTTGTCTACCTCTCACCAATCCCACTGCGTGGGGCTTACTGGAGTTAAAAGGTAGGCTAGTTGACCCCTAAAGGACCCCCAGCAGTGAAGAGGATTTCAATCCCATCCAAGAGCGTGCCAGGGAGCGTGGTGGGCAATGTGGGCGTGCCCTGGTACGAGTACTTACCAGTGCTGCTTCGTGGGACTGACTGGAGGTAATAGTTTGGGAAGTTGGCCCCCAAGAATGTCCTTGGGGGCCAACTACCCCTATTGTTACCTCCAGTAAGTCCCACACAGTGGGATTGCTAAGACGTCTTCGGAGGCCATGGCCCCCTTTCTCTACCACTCTGCAAACGTGCCTCGTGGCAGACTACGGGATGGGGGATGAAGTCCAATTTAGTCCTGAGGGAGTTTGGGGGCCAAGAATCCCTCCTGGTACCTCCTGTAAATCCTACGCAGCGGAATTCCTGAGCATTGGTTGAACGCCCAGGATGCCCAGCACGCCCAGCACCCTTTCTCCACCACTCTGCAAACGCGACTACTAGTTAAAGTAGCATATTTCTGCATCTCTGACTTAGAGGTAGTTTTAATCCCCCTGCCCTATTATGTACTAGGGCCTTACAGAGGAGGTCATGCTAATCACTGGGGTACCCCAACGCATAGTGTTCCCTAATGTATGTAGGTGTTTTCACTGTATTCTAAGTGTCTTTTAGCATAGCACTCGCTCTAGGCCTGGTTAGTCTGAGTCAGTTACCACCAGTACCCGTCTGAAAAAGTTGTGGGCACAGGATGATTTTGCAACAAGGCCTCTTTCCGCTCCTCTGTTGGTTCTTTCTGCACATGTCTTGCTTCTTCCTGCACTTTTCTTCGGCTTTGTGGACTTCTGTTGCTTTCTGCAATTCTTTTGCTTCTTTCTGTGTGTTTTTTCTTCTTTCTTCACATGTCCTACCTCTGTAGGCATAGTTAGAAACTAGCATTTAAAAAACCTTTGAAATTCTCTTGAAAAACCATAGGTTTCAGGCACGTTATAGTTAGAAATTAGCATTTAAAAAACCTTTGAAATTCACTAAAAAAACCATAGGTTTCAGGCACGTTATAGTTAGAAATTAGCATTGAAAAAACCTTAGAAATTCACTGAAAAAAACCATAGGTTTCAGGGACGTTATAGTTAGCTGGACATTTCACTCATACAAAACCATAGAAATTCCCCCGTTATAGTTAGTTCAGCTAACTATAACTCGCGCCCCCGCAATGCACTGCTGATGACGTCACATATTACATCACTCATGACATGGTCAGTGACATCACTGATGACATCTCAAATGACATCACTGATGACATCACTGATGACATCACTGATGACATCATCCATGTGATAATTTGATGCATCTTCTCACACCCTAATATAACCTTTGATTCACCCACTCTAAATTACAGACTGCCATTCTCAAAACCATAGACACTCCAAGACCAATAACTACATACCCACTCACTGATTCTTAGGTTTACACACACATCCACTCACTCACCCATACAGTCACTCATACTTATTGTCACTCAGCACAGGCCTATCATATGCACTCATACACCTATATAGACACTCACACACCACCACTCATCCATAGAGGTACTCACACACCTAGTCAGCCATGCAAACAATTAATCACACTGCCATTTACTCACCTATACAGTTATACACACACCAGCTCAATCACTCATACAAACACTAGCCCATTCTTACGCTCTTACACATTCACTGATACAAGCACACACTCATCCATACAGCCACTCTCACTTATTGCCATTTATATACTCCAACACACATATATACTGCCTTTCACATATGTAGTTGCTCACACATGTACCAGTGAGATCTACATTCACTCACTAACACACCCATACACACACTAACCCACCCATACAGTCCATCACAGATGCACTCTTGAAACCATGCACCCAGTGAATCACCCACTCACACATCTATGCACAGTCACACACACACACCCACACAAACACTCAGACACCCATACAGATACTCAGACAACCAATCAATAACCCATATAGACACTCATGTAGCTATTCGCAAACCTATGCAGCCGCTTACACACCAACAGACAGACGGATACAGACATTCACACAGTTTACTCACTAACCCATGCATTCAGTAAGATACATTTAATCACTCACTTATAGAGTCAGTCACTCACCTACTAAATCATCCATTCAGACACTTATACACCCACTCATTCTTCAATACACCTTTCCCTATACATATCTATTAAACATATTTAAACTTTACAGATGATGTCATCAGTGATGCCATTTGAGATGCCATCAGTGATGTCATCAGTGATGTCACTGACCATGTCATGAGTGATGTAATATGTGACGTCATCAGCAGTGCATTGCGGGGGTGCGAGTTATGGTTAGCTGAACTAACTATAATGGGGGAATTTCTATGGTTTTGTACGAGTAAAATGTCCAGCTAAGTATAACACCCCTGAAACCTATGTTTTTTTTCAGTGAATTTCTAAGGTATTTTAAATGCTAATTTCTAACTGTAACGTGCCTGAAACCTATGGTTTTTTCAGTGAATATATATATACATATATATACACATATACATATATATATATATTCACTGAAAAAAGTTGAAGTATGGTGTGATAAAAAGATCTTTTTTCTAATTTTTTTATCCTTAGAAATTCAATGAAAAAAACAAAAATTAAAGTAACGTTATAGTTAGGTAATTTTGTCAGTGACAACATTAAAGTTTTGAACAAAAAAACCCACAGAAATTCACCAGTTATAGTTAGCAACGCTAACTATAACTTGCGCTCCCACCATGCACTGCTTATGACATCACTGATCACATCTCAAATGACATCATGGATGACATCATCCAAGGTACTTTTGTACACATTCCTCTTTAAACAGGTATACCTTTAGAGCTATGAAAGTAAGTGCAAAATAGCTCAGAACAATATGAAGCTATCATATATACAACCCCCATAGGTAAACCAAGCTTGTGTTATTTGCAACATTGACCATATACCATAGCAGAGTTCATATTGACTATGAACCACATATGAAAGGGTAACCTATCCTGCACACAGTGTTAAAGCTGTATACATCTGTTTAGGTAAAACCAACTTCCTTCAGATACTTAAGCCCTGTTACATAACTAATGCACAACTATGGACACTCTTTACCTTTATTAAACCCACAAGAGTTACTGACCCTACATTGAGAAATGAAGGATATGTGAGTAAAAAAGTGGGTACGGTCAACAGTGTTTACTCAATGGGAAATGTTTATTCTGTATCACACTGTTTGTAGACAGTGAAACTCTCATGAGAAATACACCACAGAGTATTAAAAAAGGATAAACTAAACGCAGTGTACACTCTATGCAAAACTTATCCAAAAAGCGATTATTCACTTAAAATAACCAAGGTCTGAAGGTGCTAAAGATCATAGTACCTGCAGCCATCATACTGTGGTGACAGCTTTACAGATAGCTCATCTTCTGAAGCAAAACCAACACATGTACATAGGTTAGTACCTACTGCACACAGGCTTCCATGTTAAGTAGAAATTGTCATGCTGAGATGATGCTGTTTAATAACTCAAGGCTGCTTACAATACTTAGTATGTAGCACGTCGAATCGTTGCCCTGCTGGAAACTTATTCTGCAGTACAAATAAGCTTGTGTGAACCTAATGAATGTAAGTCATCTGCACAAATATTTATAACATGTTCAATACCTCTACACAACTATGGTGCATTAGGAGCACTGTAAAAACATGTTAGCTGGACACAGGCTGTACAAAATTAGGTTGAAAATTAATATGGTAGTTACCACTATATAAACTATAAGACAACCTTACAGACTCATTGAATGATGTCACCAGTAATGTCCTCAGTGATGTCTTCAATGATGTTATTTGAAATGCCATCAGTGATATCATATATTATATATTGGAACATGTAATAAGTGAGGTCATGTGAGGTCATAAGCAGTGCATGGCAGGGGCGCAAGTTATAAGTAGGTGGTGCTAACGATAACTGGTGAAGTTTTCGTTCAAATCGTTAATGTTGTCGCTGACAAATTCACCTAACTATAACATTACTTTAAACTTTGGTTTATTCAGTGAATTTCTAAGGGCTAATAAAAGAGATCTTTTTATCACACCTAACTATAACGTTACTTTACCCAGTGAATTCTAGGTTTTTAAACAAATGTAAAGTAATATTTAATTATGATATGTAAATCCAATCGCTCTCCACGCACAGCCTTTGGCCGTGTACGGCAGGGGATTGGCTGTACCAGGCCCTGTGGTCTACCCCCACATACTGCCAACCCCACACTGTGTAAGGCCTTCGGCACCACCTGCCTGGGTGTTTTTTAGGGGGAGGGTGCCAAGTGGAAGACCCCATCCCCTGGGGCCCTCACACTTTAAAGGTGGGAGCTGTGGGGTAGCCAAAGGCCCACACAGCCTCAGTCATCTCCCCACATACAGAGGGAACTCACATTGCTCCCACCCACAGGGAGCAGTTACTAATGCTGCTCCCTGCAGGCAGTGGCAATATTTTGATCTTTTTTACTGCCCACTATAGTGCAGGCAGGGAAGCAGATCAAAAGTATGCTTCTAGTGGGTAGGAGCATCTTCAAAGCTCCCGGTACTGGAGTGGGCTCCCCGGCATCTTTAGAGGCTCAGGGAAGCAGGTTGTGCAGCCCCCTCCCCATTTTGAACAGTTTTGGGCCCGGGCTCCCCATGGCTTTTAAAGGCTCAGCGCAGGGGTTGTGGGGCCGCCTGCCAATTCTACAAAATGTGTTCTCGGGAGTGGTCTCCTTGGGACCTGTTATGACTCAGGAAGGGGACAGCATATCCCCTCTCCCCATACACAATATTTTCGGCACCGGGGTGGGCTCCCTGGGGCGTCTGATGGCTCGGGGGCCAATGCTTCACCTATCAACAATGTTTTCGGCCCTGGAGCTTATAGTTAATAAATGCAGCCTGGCTGCCATTTTGGGTATTGTTTTATGACCCTGTGAGAGTCTTGTGGGATCCTGACATTTTTACAGTTTTGCAGAACATGATACTAAATCCCCAAGTGCTGTAATGGCTGCCAGCAACATTTTTCTGATGTTGTTGGCAGCCAATCAGAACCCTCACCCCTGTCTGATTCCCACGGGAGTGAGATGGCCCAAGGGGAAAAAAGTTCCCAGGCCAATAAGAATGCTCCATTTTTAAAGTGGCGTTCCCCCAACCATCTAGATATACATTTACATTTTACCATTAATTTCTAAAAAACTACTGAACGGATTAATACCAAATCACTAAAAACAGAATCTGCGGCCCACCAAGATCTAGCTTCCTGTCAAATTTGGTGTCATTCTGTTCAGCAGTTTTTTCTGTAGCCTTGTCCAGAGAACTATATGCAAAATACATGGGGATTTAGCATTTTGGGACCCCCTTTTTTTCTCAACCTCTGCTTGACAGATCACTCCAAATCTTTTCAGGAAGGTGCGTATATATATATATATATATATATATATATATATATATATATATATATATATATATATATATGTTGTTTTGCACCTGGTGTTTGCAGAAAATGAAATAAACACAAATTGAACTACCTTGCCGTGCTGTGGAATTCCTCTGTGCTGTGGATACTCTGGTGGGGGACACTGCCGCGTTGCTTTGAAGATATATATATATATATCTCAGGTGATCCGGACGCGGTACCAGGCAGCATGGGAGGGACATATAATGCATTGGAGTCGTTATATCAACGATGTATTCCTGGTATGGAAAGGTACTGAGGAACAGGTAAAGGATTTTAACTGTAGAATACAGAAGAATGATCTAAATCTAAGTTTCATCAGTGAGATAAGTAGAACAAGTGTAAACTACAGTTTACATCAAAGAGGGCAGAGTAGAAACAAAACTATACAGAAAATCCTCGGCAGGGAACATGCTACTACATGCAGCAAGTTTCCACCCAACCAATTTAAAGAGAAGTATACCGTTTGGAGAATGCTTAAGAACCAGACGGAACTTTAGTGAAGAAGTTGAAATGAGGGCAGAATTTAATTGTTTAGAGAAACGTTTTTCCAGTCGAGGTACCCAAAAGAGTGGATTCACACTGCGATGACCAGAGCAACAAAAAGAAAAAGAGAGGAAATCCTTTTTGAGAAAGTTAAGAAAAAGACAAAAAATGATGAAAAGAATCAGTGCAGAACGATAACAACCTTTAGTGTATAACAAAAAAAACTAAAGAGGATTCGAATAAAATATTGGCATATAATCAGAAATGATCCGATACTAGGAAAAGTAGTTCCTCGTAGACCTCAGGTCACGTTTAGAAAAGCTAGATCATTTAAACAAGCATTGGTGAAAAACACTTTACAGAAACCACAGCTTAAATCAACATGGCTAAGTAAGAAACAGGGATTCCTGAAATGCTCAAAATGTGTGTGTTTGCATGGAATTAATACAGATGTATATAAACCAGGATTATTCACAAAAATTATGAAAATAAAAGGAAAATTGAACTGCAAGACAGAGTTTGCTGTTTACGTGCTGCAGTGCCCTTGTGGCCTGCGGTACGTGGGCAGCTCAATTCTGGAGGTGCATAAAAGAATCTTGCAGCATTTAAGGGCAATCAAGAATGGCGATAGAAGTTATCCGGTTGCACGCCATTTTGAAAAATTCCATGCAAAAAATACCAAGGGTCTTACGTATTTTGTGATCGATGCTGTAGCAGCTGATGTCCGGGGAGGTTATAGAGACAAGAAATTGAGAAAACTTGAATTCCAGTACATTATAGAATTAAATACAAAAAATCCTGAGGGCCTCAATGTGGAGTAAGATTTGTATACGCAATTGTGAATAAGATGAACCAGTAATATGTGCCTATTCTGTAAAAAATGAAATGTGGTTTTAGTTGTACTATATGAAGAAAATGGCTTTTGGAGGGGAAGGCGGAGGGGGGCACACTGACATAGGGTGGGGAGGGAGGGGGGGGAGGGGGGGGCCCGCATGGGCTGGATGATTATTCTCCTGGATATTGGATGGCAACACTGTATGTAAAGTATCCTCTTTGAAGGGGGGGGGTAGCGGGGCTTGTATTGAGTTGATGCTATGAAAACAATAAAAAAAATGTTTCAAAAAAAAAAAAATGAAGAAAATGGCTTTTGTATGAAAATAATTTTTTTAATAATTGTTTTTATGGAAAGAATCAGATGTAAATCTTTGTGCGTGGCTCATAAATCCATGCAAGGGAACGTGCCGCCAATAAATTGAGCCATGATCCGTCCTTATAGGGCCAACAGGAAACTACGCTTGGACGAGCTGCATTTGGCTGAAGTCCCCAGGATTAAGAAGGCTAGAATGCGGGGACGGCTTTTCTCATGTAACGCTGCTAAACTCTGGAACTCCCTGCCGCTGTATCTTCGCAGGGAACCCAGTCACCTTGTCTTTCGAAAACAATTAAAGATACTTCTGTTCCCCTAAGTTCCACCTCCTCTCACATGTTCGGTCTAGCGCTGGGATGCTCCCGGGTAGCCATGCGCTATTCAAATGTATCTTTCATTTAATTTCATTCATTTCATTCATGGCGACAGACAAAACTAGAAAGTATCTTCAAATGAAATTTAGGGGCAGTATAATTGGCCCACTTGGGCGTTAATGTGGAATTAGAAGTGCGATAAACTGTGGAATAAGCCCACCATGGGCTGGAAAGCAAATGGAGCATTATTGCCTACTGGGGCAGAATTGTAAATAATGAAATTCATGATTTCTTTCAATTAATTTCAGGAATCATGCACAATGCACTTTGTATAACAAATGCTAATTAGATATTGTATGCAGAAATCAAAATATGCACAATTGTTATTTTGCTAGAAATAGGCTTCGCAAGAAGCTATTGAAAAACTACGAGTCTGTCTTTCATGTCACTAGTTGTAGTTTCACGTAACTTGCGTAGTGAGCACTTTAAATAATGGCTGCTTTTTCTGCTTCGTTATCGGTGAGCAAGGCTGCTGTGCAGCCAAAACGCGTTCGGTAGTGGCTGATTAAAAGCATTTTCCAACTGCACACGGCGTCGTCATCATCCTTGTTGGGAGAGGAGAATATTGGGTAAATATATATAGATATTACCTACTGGCGGTCGCCAGTAGGTAGTTATAGTTAGGACCTATTTTCCATAGGAAATCCGCAACATTCTATTTGGAATAACCTTGTCGCCCATTGACGAATCTTTGCGAAATTTTAAAAACTTTTGGCCAGCTCCGGTCCGCTCCTATCCTGAAGGTCTCGGGATGATTTGTGTAGCGGGGGCTGAGAAAAAAGGGGGGGTCCCAAAATGTGAATTTCCCATAGGACCTTTAGCCGCAGCCACAGCCCGAACTGCTGAACGGAATTACACCAAATTTGGCAGAAAGGTAGACCTTGGTTCAGAGTCATGCCTTTTGCTTAAATGGTGTAAATCCGTTCAGTAGTTCCTGAGAAAATCAAAAGTAAAATCACATATATATCTGGGCGGAGCCTAACCACACATCTCATCGTGAGATCTGATTGGCTGTCAGCACTTCATCCAAGAAGTGTTGGCAGCCATCTTGGGACCAATATATGTGATAGCACCTCATTAAAAAGCATTGCAGTTAATAGAAGGTTTTAAGACTTTAGTTACATTATAAATCATTTGTTGATGGTACCATACTCATTTTAGGAATTGTGGTATGTTCTAAGGTGATTTTACCATGTGAAAAAGCCTTCTGCTGGGATATCATGAATCATGTTTGAGAGAAAACTATTTTCTCATGCTTTTCCCACAGAGGTTTGGAGGGTGATCTATAAGCTAAACTGAGAGCATATTTTCTGTAAATTCACATTATCTTTCTCAGTCATCTGAGAATGATGTCTGACATTCTCAGTAAAACATGTACATCCAACAAGGGCAGAGACTGTCAGTTGATTCCTTTGTGTTCTACTGCAGCTTCCCAGAGTGTTCCAAAGAACAACTAGAGCGCTAACAGTCCTACTTATTATAAACGTATGGCACACCTGAAGCCATCTTGATTGGAATAAAGTGGTAACTCTTAAAACATTTAATTTAAATAGGAACAACATGAGGGGGTTCATTTTGCCATAGAAAGTATGATTAGTGCTGCAGAAAGAAAAATGAGGGCACATTTTGACTTCTCAAATCCTCTTCTATTTCATTAAAAAATTCTGACATGCAGACTGAAACATGCACTTTCAATACCAGCAGCAGACTTCCCTGGTGAGCAGTAGCTTTACTACAGTGATCTAATGAGCAACTAGAGTGCTAACATTCTGAATTTATGGCAAATGTGCGACACATCTGAATGCCTTCTTGATGGAATCAAAGTAAAAAACTGAAAGTATTCCTACTGAGGAGACTGTAGTAAATGAGGAAATTAGGAAACTTAATAACAAATAAGTCTCCCACGATGGCCACCAGACACAAAAGATCCCAAATGGAGCACAAATATCACCCAGATGTAGCCCAAGTATAGCCCAATGGCAGAATGTCCCAGAGTGTTTTAAAGAACAACTAGAGCGCTAACAGTCTTACTTATGACAAAAGTATGGCACACCTGATGCCATCTTGATTGGAATAAAGTGGTAACACTTAAAACATTTAATTTGCAAAGGAACAAAATGAGGGGGTTCATTTTGCCATATAAATTATGATTAGTGCTGCAGAAAGAAAAATTAGAGCACATTTTGACTTCTCAAATCCTCTTCTATTTCATTAAGAAATTCTGACATGCAGACTGAAACATGCACTTTGAATACCAGCAGCAGACTTCCCTGGTGAGCAGTAGCTTTACTACAGTGAGGAACTAGAGTGCTACCATTCAGAATTTATGGCACATGTGTGACACATCTGAATGCCTTCTTGATGGAATCAAAGTAAAAAACTGAAAGTATTTCCTACTGAGGAGACTGCAGTAAATGAGGAAATTAGGAAACTTCATAACAAATAAGCCTCCCAAGATGGCCACCAGAGACAAAAGAGCCCAAATGTAGCCCAAATATCACCCAGATGTAGCCCAAGTATAGCCCAATGACAGAATGTCCCAGAGTGTTCTTAAGAACAACTACAGTGCTTACTGTCTTACTTATGACAAAAGTATGGCACACCTGAAGCCATCTTGATTGGAATAAACTGGTAACACTTAAAACATTTAATTCAAAAAGGTACACAATGAGGGGGTTCATTTTGCCATAGAAATTATGACTAGTGCTGAAGAAAGAAAAATTAGGGCACATTTTGAGTGACTTCTCAAATCCTCTTCTATTTCATAAAAAAATTCTGACATGCAGACTGAAACATGTACTTTTTTTTTTTTTTATAAGAAACCTTTATTACACATTAAAAAGATACAAACAAGGGCCTACAACCACAAGGGCCGGCCGCTAGAAAGCTCGGGAGCCAGCAAGGCAACGCCATACATTCAAATGAGCCTGAAGCAAAAGCTCCCGAAAGTTCGTAAGCACATATAACAGGCCGCGGCCACAGTCCAAGGGCGATCAAAAAGGACGGTTTCATATTTTCTATTAAAAAAACAAACAATAACACACAAACAAGGCAATGAGAGTCCGAAATAGCAGCGTGCGCTCCCCAGGACCGGGTAAGATCCACGTTATCTGGAATAACTCTTGACAGGAGGTGGTAGTGGGGGGCGGCGGAGTAGAGGACAAAGCATACACAATTACGTAGAATGTGCGGCTAGGGGGACAAAGCGACGTCGACCTCTCGCGGCAGAGGCGGAGCGCAGATATTTCCACGATAGGAATTCCATGGACCCCACACCTTAGTCCACCTCCCAGGCTTGCCTCTCGCCACATACACCGTCTTTTCCCTGAACATACACCAATCCATATTCTCCTTCCATACCGAAATCGTAGGCGGCCTCGGGGAACCCCACAACTGTGCGATATTGCGCTTAGCCACCATGTATCCCAAAGTCACCCACTGCGTCTGCGCCGCATTATAGTCATTTGGTTCACAGACATTCAGCAAACACCTCCTGGCCTCTGGTAAGGATGTATGTCGTTACAACGCACACTTTTACAACGCATGCACTTACAACGCATTTTTTACATCGCAACATCCATTACAACGCATTCCATTACATAGCATGACACTACAACGCATTTTTAAAAAGTACCTTTACAACGCATTCCATTACAACGCATACTACCTTTACAACGCATACCATTACAACGCATAATATTAAATTGCATTTAAGGTAAGTATTAGATAGTATAGGGGTAAAAATTACTTTTCTAACTCCAGGGGGTGCAACAGTAGAGTAAGTGTTGGATAGTATAGGGGTACAAATTACTATTCTAACTCCAGGGGGTGCAACAGTAGGGTAAGTGTTGGATAGTATAGGGGTAAAAATTACTATTCTAACTCCAGGGGGTGCAACAGTAGGGTAAGTGTTGGATAGTATAGGGGTAAAAATTGCTATTCTAACTCCAGGGGGTGCAACAGTAGGGTAAGTGTTGGATAGTATAGGGGTAAAAATTACTATTCTAACTCCAGGGGGTGCAACAGTAGGGTAAGTGTTGGATAGTATAGGGGTAAAAATTACTATTCTAACTCCAGGGGGTGCAACAGTAGGGTAAGTGTTGGATAGTATAGGGGTAAAAATTACTATTCTAACTCCAGGGGGTGCAACAGTAGGGTAAGTGTTGGATAGTATAGGGGTAAAAATTACTATTCTAACTCCAGGGGGTGCAACAGTAGGGTAAGTGTTGGATAGTATAGGGGTAAAAATTACTATTCTAACTCCAGGGGGTGCAACAGTAGGGTAAGTGTTGGATAGTATAGGGGTAAAAATTACTATTCTAACTCCAGGGGGTGCAACAGTAGGGTAAGTGTTGGATAGTGTAGTGTAATATTATGCGTTGTAATGGTATGCGTTGTAAAGGTAGTATGCGATGTGATAGAATGCGTTGTAAAGGTAGTTTTTAAAAATGCGTTGTAGTGTCATGCTATGTAATGGAATGCGTTGTAATGGATGTTGCGTTGTAAAAAATGCATTGTAAGTGTAGTGCGTTGTAAATGTTGTTCCCCCTCTGGTAACAAAGCGACATGCGTGACCTCCTCCATTACAGTATGTACCCCGTTCCAAAATCGTACGACCTCAGAACATTCCCATAGGTTATGAAGAAAGGTACCCAACAAGCCACAGCCACGCTTACACATTCCATCCCTCGAATAACCCATACGTATCAAACCAGGCCCTGTGACATACACTCTATGGAGTATCTTCAGCTGCACAAATCTAAGGCGGGCCGGGATCGCCACCTCTTTCGGGGAGGCCACCGCCGATACCCAAGCCTCATCGTCCAGTTCCAATCCGTCGGCCGTCCACGCCTCCCGCAGATGGGTCAGCAAGTCCGTACGATCATTAATAAGTTTTTTATAGATCAGAGAAATAGTGCTGTCGGGCACATAGCCATCTAACACTCTATCTTCCAACGGGGAATATTCTGGGATAGCAGCAACATCCGGAAAAACCGAACACAGCGCATGGTAGACCTGTGCATATCGGAAGTACTCCCTATCATTTAATTTGTATTCAGTTTTGAGCATTTCAAACGTTTTAAAGGACCCTTTAGCCCAGAGGTCACCCACCTTACTTATACCAATCATATCCCATTTCTCAAAGCCTTTCGTTTTCCACAGACAACCCAAGCGCTGGGAGGCATACAACGGCGTCGCTCGAGTCAAGCGATCCCTCCACCCCATCGCAGCATTCGCCGCATGCCACACGCGTACCGCAACTTGCGTTGGTCCTGTCAACCGTGCATCCGGAGTCGCCGAATACAATGCCCTATTGTAATCTCCGCCCGGAAGTAATAACTTATCCATCTCGAAGGCCGGATTCAAAGCAGGACCGTATATCCCGTGGTTCACCACCGCCAACTGAGACGCCCAATAGTATCTTTTAATATCGGGGAGGGAAACACCCCCATCATACCAAGGGAGTGTCAACTTGGCGAGAGCGATCCTCGGTCACCCGTCCCAAAACAGTTGGCGCTGAAGACCCTCCACCTCACGGAAGTAACGAGCCGGCACGACATCTAGCGTATTTTGTAAAGCGTACAAGAAGCGAGACAGCGACATCATTTTAAACAATGCCGCCCGTCCGAGCGGCGAGAGCGGAAGCCGTCGCCACCTCGCGACGTCGGCCTTCAATCGCTGGAGTGGAGGGAGAAGGTTTCGCTCATAGCGGACCGCGGGGTCCAGTGATATGAAGATTCCCAAATATTTGAACCCCAATGTAGCAATCTGAATAGGGCACCCCCGCGGCAGGAGGGGGGCCTCGCCCGAGAGAACGTAAACACATGACTTGGCCCAGTTGATAACCAGGCCAGAATTACGACCGAAGGAATTCAATACGTCCACCAATACAATTAGCGACTTTCGAGGAGAGGTGAGATACAAAAGGATGTCATCCGCATAAAGGGAGACACGGTCCTCAAATTCTGGCGTCCATCTAATGCCCCGCAACGACGGCTCCCAGCGCAACCGGGTAGCAAGAGGTTCTAAAGAAAGTGCAAAGAGGAGGGGCGACAACGGACAGCCCTGTCGCGTACCTCTCCCCAGCGCGAGGGGAGCCGACACCCTACCATTCACCACAACCTGCGCCAATGGGTCAGCGTATAGTAATTTTACCCACCAAATGAATTCTGGGCCAAACCCGAATTTCGCTAACGCAGCCCAAATATACGGCCACTCTAAAGTATCGAACGCCATGGTAGCGTCCAAAGACGCCAAGATGGCCGGCTCACGCATAAACTCCGCTCTAGCAAGCACGCCATGCAACCGCCTCAGGTTCAGGGCGGTATTACGATGAGGTATAAAACCGGACTGGTCCTGATGAATCAAGTCGCCCACGACCCGAACCAGACGATTGGCCAATACCTTAGCCAGAATTTTGGGTTCCGCGTTCAACAACGAGATAGGCCTATAGGAGGCACAGCGGTCTCGCGGCTTCCCCTCTTTATGTATCACAACTATGGTGGCAAGACGTTGGTCAAGGGGGAGGGAGCCCGCCGCCCGTGCAGCGAGGAACATGTCACGGAGATACGGTGATATCTTATCTGGACGCAAATTATATAGTTCAATGGGGAGACCATTGGGACCCATGGCCTTACCAGAAGCGATCGAGCGAATGGCCAAAGCAATCTCATCCGGCGACAACTTCGCCTCCATCAATATGCTATCAGCCTCCGAGAGGGACGGCAATATCTCTAAGCAACAGACGAGAGTCCTCCTCCGAACGCCCAGAGACTGGAGAGTATACCCCACGGAAGTAATCCGCAAAGCAGTTAACAATTTCTACCGGGTCAGTCACACACACGCCATCCACTCTCTCCACAACCGGCACCACTCTACTCGCTCTCTCCATCTTGTCCAACCAAGCAATCAACTTTCCGGCCTTATCTCCCACATCATACAGTCGTCCTTGTTGCTCTCTACTCATCCTTTTAGCAGCATCCGTGACCAGCGCTCTATAATCTGACTGTTTAAGGCTGAGAACGTGCAATTTCTCATCCGTAACACCCCGCTCCAAATCCCCCTCCATCTCAGCTATGTCAGTTTCCAGGCGAACCACCTCTTCCCTCCCGCACCTCCTAGCATGGGAAATAAGAGACAAGGCATGCCCCCGGATCACCGTTTTATAACCTTCCCATAGGGAGACAGCAGACGACACTGACCCTACATTATCGTCGAAGTAGTGATCACTGGACTTAACCAGTTCCGCGCGAATATTAGGGTTACATAAATACCAGGGGTTAATTGGCGCTACTCTTCCCTCTGCCCCAGGAACAACCTCCATCTGCAACAATAGAGGGGAATGGTCAGAAATACCTCGGGCCAAATGACGCACCTCCCCGATCATTCCAGCCTGGAACGCCGGCATAAGTATATAATCAAGTCTCGAGAGACTCCCGTGGGCCCCCGAGTGGAAGGTGTATTGTGCCTGTCCCGGGTGCATCAGTCTCCAGCAATCTATAAGTCCTAAAGTATCTAGAAAGCCACCCAGCCAGGCCTGGGCTCTAGGGAGATCCCTGGGGGGGTGACGGTCCTCAATACCGGATACAACAGTGTTAAAATCACCCCCTAACACCAGAACCCCCCCAGGGAGTACCAGGACCAAACGCCCCAAATCAGCAAATGTAGCCGTCTGCAATCCCGGTGGCACATAAACAGCAACGAGCGAAACAGTTCTACCCTCCCATCTCCCCACCAATGCTGCATATCGCCCTCTATCATCGTGGAGCACCTCGTCCACCTCCAACGGGAGAGAGGCCCTGACCAAGATACCCACTCCCCTAGAGCCAGAAGTGAAACCTGAGTGAACAGCAAGGCGATAGCCCCGCCTATTCAGGGCATGGAAGGAGTTCCCAATCAGATGTGTCTCCTGCAGGAAAACAATGTCGGGCGAGATCCGTTTCAAAAACTGCAACACCACCCCGCGCTTGATCCTATCCCCTCCGGCCGGTCGAAGAAGTGCGAGCGATCCTCGAACTCAACCCGCAACCTGGCCGGAAATAGCATTGCATACTTCAGCTCCATGTCCCTCAAGCGCCGTTTGACGCCCAAGAATCCCAGTCGTTGTTTTTGGACCGCTTGCGTAAAGTCTGGATAGAAGCGGACGTTAGAGTTGTCAAACTTCAGCGGCCCATTCACCCTCGACGCCTGAAGGATAGCATCTCTGTCCCGAAAGTTAAAAAGTCAGGCAATTATAGGCCGCGGGGGAGCACCCACTTTCGGCACACCTCCCGGAATTCTGTGAGCCCGCTCCACCGCAAAGAATTTGCTCAGCCCCTTGGGTGCGAGATGGTTGACCACCAGATCCTCCACAAAAAGGTCAGCAGCAGGGTTCTCCGATCATTCCGGAACCCCAATTATACGAACATTGTTCCGCCTGGCCCTGCTTTCGGAATCCTCAAGTCGACGGTCAGTTAGGTCACTGGCCAGCCGTAACCTACGAACCTCCGTTTGCAGGGCGGCCACGTCCACAGTTAGGCTCGACGCTGTGTGGTTCAAAGCATTGACCCGCTCATTCGTTTTAGACAGATCCGCCCTGATCAGATTTACATCGATCAGGACCGCATCCAATTTACGAGCCAGGGTATCAAACTGCTGACCCACTGCAGCCTTCATCTCCTCAATGGCGCCCATGACGTCTATCAAAGTCAAGTCAGCAGATAGGCCCGAGACATCCTTGGACCTTTCCGGCGATTTATGCGACCCACCAGGGGATCCCTTTGTCTGCGCATAGCGGTCCATGTTATTAGCCTGGGTGTAAACTCATCGCCCGGTATTCTTGGGTTTCTGCTTGTCTCCGTCCAGCCTCGCCAACATCGTCCGGTGACCACTGAGATCGGCACCTGCCAGCACAGGAGTAGGGACCAGACAGATAATTCAAGGGACCCCAGCCGTCACGGACTGTAGCCTGTGTATAGTCCGAGATCCAGGCCAAACACTCCACCATCCACGCTCCTCTGGAACATCAAGGTCCCTCAGCCGATGTCAGCAAACAGGTTCGAAAACGAAAGTGAAAGTGTGGGGTACGTGACCGGCCAGGCCCTGCATGCCGCTGTTGTTCACTTCGTACCCGGGCACCTCACCAACTCGAGTTCGGGACCAAGGCAGGAGCAGGCCGTAAACTTCAGATCGCAACCATTCCGGTTCCCCGAGCCCGATTTGAATTTGGAGAACGGATGGCACCTCAGCTCAAGCTCATCAACAAAAGCCCGTCGATAAAACCAGGATTAATTCAGGAGAGACGTGGGAGGTTGCGGAGGCCCTCGGGAGCCTTGAGCCTACGCGGCCATCTTGGTTACGCGCTAGGCTCCTCCTCCGAAACATGTACTTTTAATACCAGCAGCAGACTTCCGTGGTGAGCAGTAGCTTTACTACAGTGATCTAATGAGCAACTAGATTGCTAACATTCAGAATTTATGGCAAATGTGTGACACATATGAATGCCTTCTTGATGGAACCAAAGTAAACAACTGAAAGTATTTCCTACTGAGGAGACTGCAGTAAATGAGGAAATTAGGAAACTTCATAACAAATAAGTCTCCCAAGATGGCCACCAGAGACAAAAGAGCCCAAATGTAGCCCAAATATCACCCAGATGTAGCCCAAGTATAGCCCAATGACAGAAGTGTGCAAAACACTTATTTTTTGTGTTTTTGCAGTTTTATATAGTGCAGACTTGTCAGGTATTGGAGTGCTTTACATGAGCAATGGTTACATCACACAAGAACAAATTCATTTTGGTTGTAGACATGGGGAGATTAAGTGATTTGACCAGAATCACAGAATGTCGAGCTGAAGCAGAAACTCCAACCTGGTTCCCCAGTTGCAAAGTCTGCAGCTCTGGAAGTAACACCACATCCTCTCCTGCAACATTTAATCAAGTGATCAACTGGATAAAAAAACATAAAGATAACAAATAATTTTAAAGTGCTTTGTCGCTATTTGAAAACTCAGAAAATATGTCCTCATTTTAGTTTTTTAGCGCACTAACCATAATTTCGATGCAAATAAGACCCTCATATATGTAATTTCTAAAGGAAATGCTCTAGGTATTACAGTTTTGATTACATCAAGATGACGTCATGCGTTCCACAATTTTGTAATAAATATAGAATGTTAGCAATCTAGTTGTTCATTAGGATACTATTGAGAGGCAGAGGCCAGGGGCACGGACTCTGAAAATTGAAGGCAGGCAGGAGGGTGCAGAGGCAACTATCTGACCACACTGGGCAGGCAGGAAGGGCTGTGGCAGCACAACAGGCTATGGAGGGCAGTGAAAAGGGGGGCAGGGGCAACAAATCAACAATACAATGGTAGTATAACCATATATGCCAACAGACCCGATTCAGCCAGGAAATGTCCAATGTTTTTAAGCTCAAATGGGCTTTATTTGATCTGTCTCCTGTCTACAATCTCCTCTTTTTCAATGTAACTCAAAGGGGAAAATCAATACCCCAGTTTTTTTTCAAAATCTCCCTCTTACCAAGTTCAAATGTTCGCAAGTATGGTACATTGGATCATGGAAGGCAGGAGGAATTGGGGTAGGGACATGGACTTGGATAACAGAGGACAGGAGGGACATGGAGAGGTGCACCAAACTGAACCTGCAGGGCAGGCATCGGGGTTTGCAGCAGCACAATACACCACACAGGGCATGCAGGACGGGAGTGCAGCACAACAATCCATAGTAAGCAATAGGGAGGGGACAGGACCATGCACGTGGACAACAGAGAACAGAGGGGAAAGAGGCAATGGTGAGCTAGCTGACCATAATGGACAGATAGGAGAGAAAGCTGCAGCATAACAGACCATAAAGGGCAGGAGGGACGGATCAGGGGAATTACAATGGAACAGACAAGCCAGGAGGGAGGGAATAGGGGTCTGCACATGGAAACAGAGGGCTGGGGGCAAGGGGGCAGGGCAGGAGCAGCAAGATGACCATGGAGGTCAGGCTGGATGGGCAAGAAGGAGGGTGCAGGGGCATGCACAAAGGACCATGGAGGATAGAAGGGATGGTCAGGACCTTTGCACAGACAAGAGAGTTCAGGGGAAGGGGCCTCACAACAGACCGCGCGGGGCAGGCAGGAGGAGCAGTTGCAGCACAACAGACCAGGGAGGGCAGAAGGGTGTGGCAGTAAAATGGACCATGGCGGACAGGAGGAAGGGGATAGGGGCATGGCATGAGGACAGGCAAGGTAGAGGTGGCAGGGACAGGTTACAGTCATCTGACAATGCTAGGCAGGTGGGAGGGGAGTGGCAGCTCAACAGAACACTCAGAGTAGATAGGAGTGGCAGGTCCATGGAACATGGTGGGCAAAAGGGATGGAGCAGGGGCATGCACAAAGACATCAGAGGGCAGGGGGAAGGAGAATAGGGGCAGCAAGCTAAGCACAGAGGCTAAGCAGGAGGTCAATGATGGGGCATAGAATTGGGCAATGGAGGGCAGGAGGAGTGGACTGGTACATCATGCTAAATGGAGGGCAGTGGCAGCACATCAGACCATGCATGGCAGGAGGGAGGAGGCTAGTCCATGGATTCAGACAACAGAGGATAGGGAGGAGGGGGATGGGGCAGCAAGCTAACTGTTCAGAGAAGGTGGGTATTATGAACTTTATTGTTTTTAAAATGTGTGTCTGTGCGAACTACTTAAAATATGAACAAGTATGCAGCATAATCTCACTTTTATTCAGGAAGAAGAGGATGTTTGTGACTGTGACTCCGGGTTCACTTGGCAGAAACACCCCCTGACCATCCGCCCCCATCGCAAAATGTAATGCCCGTGAAAAGGGTAGGTGAACACAGTGTTATATAGAACATAGTCCTGAGAGCACGATTGAAAATGAAAACTAGTTATAGTTTATGGTATAAACTATGCACCAAAAAGTGTGATATAAGATGAACCGGGCGTGAAATATAATATGCAATACATTGTGCGCAGTGACAGATTCATTGGAGAGCGCGAGATAGCACAGGCACTAGCGCGTGCTATGCGATATGTGGCTTGGAGTGCAATATGCACAGGGCAGTGTTGTGTAACCTAACTAGTCTCTAAAGTTGTAATATAAAATATGTGCTGGGGAGTGTAACATTGCATATGCACTGTGACAAAGATATGGATCCGAGATTGTAATATGTATGGCATAGCGCTGTGCGTTATAACATAGGCATCGAGGAAGGCACGTTAGATGAGGCAATATAACCCGTGCGAAGGCAAGTGTGGCATGACATATTCACGGGGTGGTGTTACAGTGCACATGGGCTAGAGAGTGTCATAGCATACGCACTAGCTGGTGGAATACAACACAGAGGTGTGTGGCACTCGGCGGGCACTGGTGGGTGTAACACAGCATTGGGCTCAGCCAGGAGCGCGCTGTGACTCTCAAGTGAGGTTCGTCTCCTTTCCAGAGAGTAAAATAAAAAGTATTACACATCCGGCGGTGGATGTGTGTTTTATTAACCATGAGGGGGGGTTTCTTGCATAGTTTTGGTCGAATTTTTGTCGAATCCCCTTTGAATGGCTTGGTGTGTGTGTGTATTAAATGTGCCCGTCAATAGCTACCCATGTTTGTATAAATAAACGACAAGGGTGTCTACTTGGAGAGTACCCACCGGCGGGGGCGCCGGGATTAGGCACGGTAGGGCGTCAGACACGTCAGAGCTTCACTAGCGGTGTAAATACATTCCACGTGGATTCATTGTATGCATAGTCGCCTTTTAATGAATATCAAGCAAATCGTCATGGTGATAGGTACGTACGGTTTGTCCAGCATGTCCTAGGTGTTTCTATGAATATATATTTTTTTTAAATAATAAAAAACAATGGCCGGCCCTGGGGGATGGGGTCCCCGGGGCCATAAGTGGCCTGAAGAGGGGGCAACGCAGCCCCCTCCTAAAGATATTTTTTTTAAAAAGGCCATGCCCGGGGGGTTGGGGTCCCTGGGGCTGATCAAGGCCTTGGGAGGGGGGCCACGCGGCCCCCTTCCAAATTTAAAAAAAAAAAAACATTAGGAGGCAGACCCTGGGGGATGGGGTCACCAGGGCCAATAAATTAGAAAAAGAAGTGGGGCCACAGAGATCCCCTTCTTAAAAAAATATATAAATAAAAGACCGGCATCGCGCCGGAGGCCACGCCCCCTCCTTGCAGCATTCTGCAAACGCGCCCACTGGCGAGTTGTAAGTTGGGGAATTAATTCTCCCTCAATACTGAAGGTCCCTGAGGGCCAACTAGCCCAACAGGTATCTCCAGTATGCGCCAGGGAGCTGTGTTGCAGACAGGTGTTCTGAGGCCACGCCCCTTTTTACACCTCTCTGCAACGCAGCTCTGTGGCGCTTACTGGAGGTACCTAGTGGGCTAGTTTGACCCTAGGGACCCTTAGGATTCAAGGGGGCTTAATTTCTCAACTTAGAACGGCCACAGGGCGCGTTTACACAGGGAGGGAAAGGGGCCTGAGGTGACGTGTGCAACCATGCCCTGTGTCGTGTTTTAAGTTGGGGAAATAATTCCCTTTCAATCCTGAGGGACCCTGGGGGCCAACTAGCCCACCAGGTGCTTCCAGTAAGCACCACTGCGCTGCGTTGCAGAGAGGTGGTGCAGGCCGTTCCCCTTTTTACACCTCTCTGCAATGGCGCTTACTGGACGTACCTAGTGGGCTATTTTGACCCTAGGGACCCTCAGGATTCAAGGGGACTTAATCTCCCAACTTAAAATGGCCACAGGGCGTGTTTACACAGTGGGGAAGGGAGTGGACGGGGCCTGAGGTGACGTGTGCAAACACGCCCTATGGCACGTTTTAAGTTGGGGATATAATTCCCCTTCAATCCTGAGGGCCACTGGGGGCTAACTAACCCACCAGGTGCTTCCAGTAAGCACCACTGAGCTGCATTGCAGAGAGGTGGTCCAGGCCGTGCCACTTTTTACACCTCTCTTCAACGCAGCCCTGTGGCGCTTACTGGAGGTACCTAGTGGGCTAGTTGGACCCTAGGGACCCTGAGGATTCAAATGAACTTAATCTCCCAACTAAAAACGGCCACAGGGCGTGTTTACACAGTGGTGAAGGGAGGGGACGGGGCCTGAGTTAACGTGTGCAAACACGCCCTGTGGCGCGTTTTAAGTTGGGGAAATAATTCACCTTCAATCCTGAGGGACCATGGGGGCCAACTAGCCCACCAGGTGCTTCCAGTAAGCGCCACTGCGCTGCATTGCAGAGAGGTGGTCTAGGCCGTGCCCCTTTTTACATCTCTCTGCAACGCAGCTCTGTGGCGCTTACTGGAGGTACCTAGTAGTCTAGTTGGACCCTAGGCACCCTCAGGATTCAAGGGGACTTAATCTTCCAACTTAAAATGGCCACAGGGTGTGTTTACACAGTGGGGAAGGGAGGGGACGGGGCCTGAGGTGACGTGTGCAAACACGCTCTGTGGCGCGTTTTAAGAGGTAGTTTTTCTCCCCCTGCCCTATTATATACTAGGGGCTTACAGAGGAGGTCATGCTAATCACAGGGGGACCCCAACGCATAGTGATCCCTAGTGTATGTAGGTGTTTTCACTGTATTCTAAGTGTCTTTTAACATAGCACTGGCTCTAAGACTGGTTAGTCAGACTCAGTTACCACCAGTATCCGTCTGAAAAAGTTGAGGGTACAGGATGATTTTGCAACAAGGCTTCTTTCTGCTCTTCTGTTTGTTCTCTCTGCACGTTATCCTTCTTCCTGCACTTTTCTTCGTCTTTTAGGACTTCTGTTGCTTCTTTCTGCATTTCTTTTTTTTCTTTCTGTGCATTTTTCTTCTTTCTTCACATGTCCTATCTCTGTAGGTATAGTTGGAAATTAGCATTTAAAAAACCTTTGAAATTCACTGAAACAAACATAGGTTTCAGGCACGTTATAGTTAGGAATTAGCATTTAAAAAGCCTTAGAAATTCACTGAAAAAACCATAGGTTTCAGGGGCGTTATAGTTAGCTGGACTTTTCACTTGAACAAAACCATTGAAATTTCCCCGTTATAGTTAGTTCAGCTAACTATAACTCGCGCGCCCGCAATGAACTGCTGATGACGTCACATATTACATCACTCATGACATGGTCAGTGACATTACTCATGACATCACTGATGACATCTCAAATGACATCACTGATGACATCATCCTTGTGATAGAGTGGCAGAAACTAAAATTTTCAAAACAATGCACATACCAATACCAGTTACAACAACCTATTCAGTAATTCTAAGATCCACATACACATCCACTCATTCACCAACAGTCCTATACAGTCACTCATACATGTACTCACTCATCATATGTACTCATACACCTATACATCCTGTTACACAACACCACTCAACCATAGAGTTACTCACACACAGTCACTCATGCTAATAAAGAATCAAACATCCTTTTACTTGCATATACAGTTATACACACACCACCACACTTACTTCTACAGAAACTTACAGACTTAACATTTTAAACAATCACTTATAGAAACACATACTTATTCATACAGGAACTCTTCCAATCTCTCACTCTCACATATACTCACTTATATACACCAATAGTCACATATACTAGTTTAAAACATATGTAGTTACTCATAAAGACACTATTGAGACACTCATTCACTCACTAACACACCCATACACACACTCATCCACCCATACAGTCCTGCACACATGCTGTCTTCAACACATACAAACAGTGAGTCACTCATTCATGCACCTATGCACTACGTAATACCCCCCACCGAACCATACAGACACTGAGACACTCATACTGATACTCAAAAAACCAACTAATAACCTATATACACACTCACATAGCTACTCACCAACCCATGCAGCCACTTATACACAAAGTGAGAGACTGATACAGATATTTACATATTTAAACATTACTCACTAATCCATGTATTCACTGAGATACACTTAATCAGTCAGTTATACAATCAATTTTTCAAAAACAAATCATCCATTTAGACACTTATATACCCATTTATTCTTCCATCGACCTTGAGATATACATATATGAAACATATTTAATTTTCAGAAAAACACACATTCACTGGATGATGTCATCAGTGATGTAATTTGAGATGTCATCAGGGATGTCATGAGTGATGTCACTGACCATGTCATGAGTGATGTAATATGTGACGTCATCAGCAGTGCATTGCGGGCGCGCGAGTTATAGTTAGCTGAACTAACTATAACGGGGGAATTTCAATGGTTTTGTACGAGTGAAAAGTCCAGCTAACTATAACGCCCCTTAAACCTATGGTTTTTTCAGTGAATATATATATTTAGAGTTTTTCACCACACCAGCAATTGCAAAGACGAAACGCAGACCCAAATCAGTGCAGTGTCGCTTTATTCCAGAAACGCCCGCACCTCCGCCATTACGCGTTTCAGCCTCCAACGAGGCCTTGATCACATGACGAATATATATATATATATTTTTTTAAACAAAGGACGCCGCACTCTGAAATCTTAAAATGTGTGATTTATTACAGAGCCAGTCTGTCACGGTGTCCTTTGTTTAAAAATTGATTTTGGCCATTGGTTCGGCCCAGAGAGAGAGAGAGAGAGAGAGAGAGAGATATCTATAGATATCTATCTATCTATATATATATGCTTTTTAATGAGGTGCCATAATGTATATTGGTCCCAAGATGGCTGCCAACGCTTCTTGGATGAAGTGCGGACAGCCAATCAGATCTCACGATGAGATGTGTGGTTAGACTCCGCCCAGATATATCTATGATTTTACTTTTGATTTTCTCAGAAACTACTGCTGAACGGATTTACACCATTTAACCAAAAGGCTCGAGTGTGAACCAAGGGCTCCCTCTTTGACAAATTTCTTGTCATTCCGTTCAGCAATTCGGGCTGCAGCTGGGATTAACGGTTCCTATGGAAAATTGCATGGGGAAAACACGTTTTGGGACCCCCTTTTTTCTTGGCCCCCGCTTGACGAATCACCCCGAGACTTTCAGGATAGGAGCGGACCGGAGCGCCCCACCAGTTTTGAAAATTTTACGAAGATTCGTCAACCGGCGCCAAAGTTATTCCAAATAGAATGTTGGGATTTCCTATGGATAATAGGTCCTAACTATAACTACCTACTGGCGACCGCCAGTAGGTAATATATATATATGTATCTAAATTTCAATTGAATTAAACAATGTATACATTTAATACATGACTAATTCCTCTATCCTATTAATAATAGATCTCTACTGGTCTAACTTCACCTATACATAATACAAAATGTGGATGGCTTTCCTAACTGTGAGTTATCAATCCTTCCTTACACATTACCATGGATACAGGGTACACGAATAAAACCATAAAGTTAAAAAAAAATTCAAAAAAATCTGAATGTTTCTAATAGCATTGATTCTCTACAGTAAAATTCTTATATCTATACATTGGGATTTGGAGGTAAAGGGGTCCCGCCCCTCTGAAGGTGGACATGCATGTCTTCTTGGTGAGAAGTCAAAATATCGATTTTTTTTTTATATCGACCTACAGTAATATTGAGTTTTTAATATAGTAGGGACAGAATATCGATGTCAAGAATATCGGTGACCAGAATATCGAAGTTAAGGTAAGTAATATCATTTTATTTTATATCAAAGTAAGTAATATTGAAGTTAGTAATATCGAAGAAAGAAATATCGTAAGCAGAAATATTGTTGTTAATAATATCGATATTTATATTAGTGTTATGTATTTTAGCATGTATTTTGTATGTATGTTTAACATTTTTTGTAATGTCGTTTTTATTATTTTAAAATATATGTATTAAATGTTTAGAAATTAGTAATTTTTTTTAAGTAAATTTTGCGTTTTAGTATCAGAGCGGGTTGTGGGCTTATAGGGGAATAGGGGGGGAAGTAATTAAATTATGATTAATTATTATGTTTTTATTTATTGTTATTGATTATTAATTTATTGTTAATTATTAATTGGTAATTAATTTTTATTAATTGATTGATTTATCATTATGTTAATTTTAATTAATGTATTATTATTTTTATTTATTGTTATTGTTAATTAATGTATTGTTAATTAATTATTCATTGGTAATTCATTTTTATTAATTGATTAATTGATAATTAAATTATTTATGTTAATTTTTATGTGTAGCGGGTTGTGGGTTTATATGGGAATAGGGTGGGGAGTAATTTAAATATGATTAATAATATGTTTGTATGTATTGTTATTGATAATTTATTGTTAATCAAATTAAATTAATTGTGTTCTTTTTTATGTGTAGCGGGTTGTGTGTTTATGGGGGAATAGGGTGGGAAGTAATTTAATGTTAGTTAAGTAAATATTAATTTAATTTTATTGGTATTTATTACTAACTTTTTAGTTAATTGATTTTTAATATGTTATTTATTTTATAATACATATTTAATTAATAAGTATGTTAATTTAACTCCTATGCTATCATACATTTTCAACACTGTTACATTCACTGGAGTTGGAATAGTAATTTTAACCCCTACGCTATCCAACACTTTCCCTACTGTTGCACTCACTGGAGTGGGAATAGTAATTTTTACCTCTACGCTATCTAAAAATGTCTCCACTGTTGCACTCCCTGGAGTGGGAATAGCAATTTTAACCCCTACGCTATCCAACACTTTCCCTACTGTTGCACTCACTATAGTGGAAATAGTAATTTTTACCCCTACGCTATCCAACACTTTCCCTACTATTGCACTCAATGGAGTGGGAATAGTAATTGTTACCCCTACGCTATCCAACACTTTCCCCAGTGTTGCACTCACTGGAGTGTGAATAGTAATTTTTACCCCTACGCTATCCAACCGGTTCCCTACTAATGCACTCCTTGTAGTGGGAATAGTAATTTTAACCCCTACGCTATCCAACACTTTCCCTACTGTTGCACTCCTTGGAGTGGGAATAGTAATTTTAACCCCTACTCTATCCAATACTTTCCCTACTGTTGCACTCACTGGAGTGGGAATAGTTATTTTTACCCCTACGCTATCCAACACTTTCCCTACTGTTGCATTCACTGGGGTGGGAATAGTAATTTTTACCCCTATGCTATCCAACACTTTCCCTATTATTGCACTCAATGGAGTGGAATAGTAATTTTTACCCCTACGCTATCCAATACTTTCCCTAGTGTTGCACTCACTGGAGTGCGAATAGTAATTTTTACCCCTACGCTATCCAACACTTTCCCTACTGTTGCACTCCCTGGAGTGGGAATAGTAATTATAACCAAAGCTCTATCCAACACTTTCTATACTGTTGCACTGTTTAGAGTTGGAATAGTAATTTTATTACCTCTGCTATCTAATATTTTTTGTATTATTTTAGTTAATAGAGTATGTAATTAATATTAAAAAGATTAAAAATAATTTTACTTTTTAAATGTGTTATATATATTAAAATGTTATTTATGTTATTGTTTTATGTGTATAGATGTATTTATAATGTATATGATTTTTTTGATAAGTTATTAAAATAATTATAAAAAATTAATAGTAATTATATATATATTATATATTATATGTATATGTTTAATTTATATTTACATTATATATATATTTCTTATAATTTTTAAACATTCTAAAATATTTTTAACTATGTTTATTTTAATTATATGTATTATTTACTTTATTTTACAATATTTTTTAACTTAAACGAAAAACGATATTTTTTTCCAATATTTTTGTACTTACCATAATGTAGATAGGATGTCAATATTCTTGACTTCGATATTCTTGCGTTGCTATTTCTGTAGGTCGAAATTCTGACCTTCGATATTCTGTCAGTGATTCGTCTTCTTCGGAGTTGAGTCCCTGCGGGATTTGTGTGTCCACCAAATTTATGTATTGTGACTCTAATTGTCTAAGTTTAATTTCTTTATTGCCGCCTCGCCTGTATCTTAAGACTGAATCTATCACATCATAAAAGAGCTCATTGATATCTCCCCATGAACCTCATTAATATGCCTGGCTACGGGGTAGGTTCTATCTTTGTTTTTTACAGCCCTCAGGTTGTCTGGCTGATGAAGGGTGATGCCTTGAAACGGGTCTCAGGATGCTTGTTTCTGGTCCAGGGAGGACCTGGCTTGGCAGTTCGGGCTGGACTGTTCCTGCAAGGAACAGGGTCAAGACTGATCTGCATATGGCTGGGTCCAAACTGGGATGGTGTGGTGGGCAAAATAATGATGGTTTAAACCCAGATCCTTGTGACTGGGGTGAAAGTTTGCATTGTCCAGCATTCTGTCCATCAACTGTTTCTTTTGCAGAAGGATTCTCACATGCACCATGAGTTTGGGGCATGTGCATTGAAGAACATAAACCACATGGTCACTCCTGCAATTAAAGAAATGGGGTATCTTCCAAGGTTTCTTCAACAACGGCGATTGAATCTCTTTCCTGTTAATGCCGTGTTGAAAGGCCTTACATTTCAGGCATTTATTGAAACCCGGATTGTATTTAGCCACCCTTCTGTTTCTACAACCTCTGGGCTGCTCACTACAGGTTGTTGCCTCGTAGATTTCGCCCTTCTGAAAGTTAAGAGTAGCTGCCTATCATTGGATCATTTCTCACTAGGTGCCAATGCCTATTTATGCAATCTCTCACCTTGACATGGTAGGCATTAGACCCAGTTATCACTCTAATTTCATCCTTCTTCTTGATTGCTCGTCTGGCTTCTGCCTTCTCTGGGAATAAAATCCATTCTCTTGTGATTCTCTTCACTTTATTGAGGGCCTGATTTAGGACTAGTTGGCTCTACCCTCTTTCCCTTAATCTTTGTGTCAGTCCTGCCTGGGCCTATTTTAGTGAGGACAGCTCACTGCGGTTCCTCTTCATGCAGAGATGCTCCACATATGGTATACTGAATTTGAGTTTTTGCTGATGGAAACTGTCTGAGTTCCCTGCAGTCGGTTTCCTGTAGGTGTGTGTATGTATTCTCTGATCATTTGCAAATACTTCTAGGTCTAAAAAGTACTCCCGCGATTCACTGATGTTACCAGTAAATTTTAGATTCAGGAAATTAACATTTAGTGCAGAAACAAATTAATTGCCCTTCTCCTGGGAGCCCTTCCAAAGGATAAACAGATCATCTATGAAAAGAGACCAGACTACAATATTCTCACTCCATTCTGTTGTAAAATCAATCCTGAGCACCTTCTCCTCCCACCAGTCCATCTGAAGGTCCGCATAGCTTGGGGCGAAGCAGGTGCCTATGGCAGTGCCCCTTACCTGCCTGTAAGTATCACTACCAAAAATAAACAGATGTATTAAGCAATGTTAGTGTGGGCCACCACACGTTACTGATCAAGTGCTTGTTCTCATATGGAATTTGTTTCGATGTCTGACGCATCGGTGAGGCTGATGGCGCTCCTCACGTCAGGAGTCTTTTGAAATATATTAATATATATATATATATATATATATATATATATATATATATATATATATATATATATATATATACAAACAACCACTCTCTTTTTATAGGTATCATTGGGGCAAATATCCAGTGGAACTATTTCTAGTTTAGAATCAGGAGATTAGCCAATATGGGTACTATACCAGAGAAGTGTGTTGAACATATAAAGGGTCTAAGAATTATTATAACTCCATTGTGCAACGTTTATAATATTTACATTATTGAGATTGTTTATATGGGTTACATGAACATAAATGCTAAGTGGTATTTAACTGAGTACTATACCCACGATAAACCAGTCTGATGATATTTGAAGTATGGGTGTCAAACTAGATACATTGAAGGGGGGCGCTAGGTGGCGCACTAGCGAATGGCTGCCTTCGTGTAGGGCTCCCGCCGTCCGGCGGCATTTATCCGATCATATATCCTGAAACGGCAGGCGTGGGTGCTGTAATCACACACGAAGACTGCACGTGGGTCCCGGCGCAGGCTGACTGAGTGTGAGAGATATCGCAGGTCCGCAGATCTGAACTGTCTAAGTGGTGGGAGTCCAAATCATTGACAAAATATCTAGAGGTCAAGCGCATACCAAGAGGCTTGAGGATTTTAGTAGCCCCCACGTACGAAAATCCAAATCCAAACATGCTTAAGGAATGGGCAGAGAACAACCAGGAGTCATCAGCAAGAATGTTGGCAATCCTAATCAAATATGCCGAGATTGATAGGCAACAAATCCTAATAGAAATCGAGCAAATTACAGAATTTCTTGATAAAGAAGCGGATCAAGAATTAGTAACTAAATTCAAGGTTGAGATGAAGGAGAGACTACGCAAACTGGAAGAATCTATAAAAATGAGAAAAGCACAGAAATTTATGCGGGATAAGACAGATTATGAACGTGGCCAAATTTACACCTTTGCCAAAAAGTTCGACACCCTGCGTAGACAAAAAATGAACATAGGCGGCAAACAACCAGTACAAGAAAATTCTGAAATGAGCAGTATTCCTAGCTCTGAGCTCGATACTGATGGTGATGAAGGAACCAGTGGGAGCAATTTGGTATCTGCTCCAACAGTGATAGAGGAGTTTGGTTTTTTAGAGCAGGAGAGGAGGTTCAATCTCCGTCCAAGGCCATTTGTCCATCACGCAAAGCCTCAAAGAGGAAGAGGCAGAGGCAACAGAGGAGGAAAGGCGCGAGGCAATACAGAAAGCGCTGTGAAGCCCAAGACCTAAGCGTAATGAATATGGACGATAAAACTACAATCATAAACTTGACTGACATTGTATTATCAGACAAAGAGGAGAAAATCTTGAAACTTGGGTTATCGTTTTGCCCGGAGGAGGATTTTGACTATGTGAGGACACGAGTAGATGTGTTCAAATTCATCCGGACTTTGAAATTGAAAAAATATTTCGCTGCCAACGACAAATTTATGTCACCTCGCATCAATGTGAATATTGAGAATGCAAATGAATTGGTAGTCGATGATATGAACCTAATGCTTGACATGCACTCCCTACAAGACGAGACAGTATCCAACAATGTTACCTTGACTCCAGAGACCAACATTAGTCAAGCTACCTTAATAGCAGAAGAAGAAGGCCTAAATATCACCAGTAATGATCCTACACCCTTTAGACCTGTGTCTAAATTCACACCAATAACAGGAAAAGACGCAGTGGACATTTTTAGTGATCTAGTAGTTAATGATTTAAAACATTTGTGTACTAAGATGTTTTCTAAACATAAACAAGTTACGCAACAACAACGAGATTATGCTACATTAGTGAAAAAATTGTCAATGAATGCAGATTGCATTGCGTGTAATGCCGACAAGGGCGGAAACGTGGTGCTGTGGAGTAAGCAACAATATCTGCTAGAAGCTTATAGGCAACTTAACGTCCATACCAATTATGTGAAAGTATCTGATACAACTATGTACAAAAGCCATGATTGTTATAACTCTAGGTTAAATGATTGGCACTCTAAGGGTCTTTTAAATGATGAAGAACTAGCCTTCCTGAAAATCAATAAGCCAGTCATTCCTGTAATGTACCTGATTCCTAAGGTGCATAAAGACCAGGTTAATCCACCTGGCCGGCCAATAATCTCTGCTATCAATAGTGCCTTTGCAAATACATCTAAATTTGTGGATTCTTTCCTTTGCCCTTTAACGAAATGTCTCCCATCCTATATTCAGGATACAGGAGATTTCCTTAAAAAGGTTTATGACCTACCCTGGGAAAATTCTTTTCTTTTGGTTACCATAGATGTCATGACGCTCTACACCAGCATCAGACATGATGACGGTTTGAATGCTGTCAGACACTTCCTGGGGAATAGACCAGTAAAATTTTGGGCACACACTCAAATGCTAATAGAGATGACATCTATCTGCCTTAAAAATAACTATTTCCTTTTCAATGGCGAGTTATATCACCAAATATGCGGTACAGCCATGGGCACCTGCTTCGCCCCCAGCTTTGCTAATTTGCATATGGGCTGGTGGGAGGAGCAGGTGATCCAAAGAATGTACCCAGAAGAATGGCAGAACAATGTTATGCATTGGAGTCGGTTCATAGACGACTTGTTTGTCATATGGAAAGGCAGTGAAGAATCACTGGTGACATTTATTGAAAGAATACAAAACAATGATTTAAATCTTAAATTCACCAGTACCATCAGTAAAACCAATGTGAACTTTTTAGATCTGTCTATCTACATCAAAAACGATAAACTCGAAACTGCACTATACCGGAAGCCGACGGCTGGCAATACCTTGCTACATGCTAAAAGCTTCCATCCTCAAAATTTGATTAAGAGCATCCCTTATGGAGAAGCCTTAAGAACTATGCGCAATTGCAGTAATCAAGAGAGCTGTGATAAAGAACTAACAATACTGCAGTCGCGCTTTATGGCCAGAGGGTATTCTGAGGAGTGCATTAGAGCGGCTATTATGAAAGCCAAGAGAAGGACAAGGGAAGACATTCTTTTTAACAAAAGCAATACAAAGAAAAAATTGGAGAATGTAAATAAGAACAAAAATGAGTGCAGGATGATAACCACTTACAATATTCAGCATAAAAAAGTAAGGAGCATCCTGACCAAACATTGGCACTTGATTTGCAGTGAACCTACGTTAGGTAAACTAGTAAAGAAAAAAACACAAATAACATTCAGAAAAGCAAAGAGCATTAAACAAATGTTGGTGAGCAATGTTTTGAAAACTCCGCCCACCAAGACAGCAGCCACTATGTGGCTCACAAAGAAAGAAGGTTTTGTGAAATGTACAAAATGTAAAGCTTGTATTCATGGTATGAACACCTCCAGGTATATATCAGGCTTCGCAAACAAAGAATTCAAAATCAAAGGACATTACACGTGCAAGACAGATTTTGCTGTCTATGTCCTTCAGTGCCCTTGTGGCCTGAGATACGTGGGCAGCACTATCCTGCCTGTACACAAGCGTGTTTTACAACACTTGAGAGCAATTAAAAATGGGGATAAATCGTACCCTGTGGCACGTCATTTTGAACACTTTCATAATAAAAACATAGCAGGCTTGACATACTTTGTAATTGATGCGGTTAAGAGCAGCAAAAGAGGGGGTAATAAAGAAAAACAATTGAAAAGACTTGAATCTTCATATATAATCAAATTGAATTGTAAGAACCCGACAGGGCTTAATATTGAGGAAGATCTATATACCCACCTATGATTAATGTATAAGTGCAACCTATTTCCCTTCCGTTTTTAACCATTTCTTATATTATTATTTTTTAAGTTTTTATAATTTTTTGGGAGCACTGTTGTAGACTGTAATATTTGCAAATGTATTCAAAAATTATACCATAATCGCAATGAAATTTTGGCCCACTTGGGCAACACACCAGTCTTGATTAATGATCACATTGTAAATAATGAGAATAATGAAAACGGCGAGGTTACGCAGTGAGAATGCAACAAGCATTTTATATTCACACTACCAAACATTACGGTCTTTGAACCAAAATGACAGCGCGTAATTTGTCCTCCTGCATTATTTTGCTTGTTTTCTTCAGATATTTAGTTTAATTCTGGGGCTATTAATTACTCCCTAATAATCAAGTCACGATTCGATAATATGTTTAAAAAATGTTAAACATGAATTCATGTTTTTGTGGTAAAACTACTAGTCTGTTGTTGAATACACTGCATTTGTAGTTCTTGTGCACGTGACACGCAGCGAGTGTCTTAAAATGGTGGCAAACTTTATTGTTAATGGTTGGTGAACAAGCCTGCGGGACAGGCGAAACGCGTCCAACAGCTGAGCATTAAATTAAAACAACCACTCTCTTTTTATAGGTATCATTGGGGCAAATATCCAGTGGAACTATTTCTAGTTTAGAATCAGGAGATTAGCCAATATGGGTACTATACCAGAGAAGTGTGTTGAACATGTAAAGGGTCTAAGAATTATTATAACTCCATTGTGCAACGTTTATAATATTTACATTATTGAGATTGTTTATATGGGTTACATGAACATAAATGCTAAGTGGTATTTAACTGAGTACTATACCCACGATAAACCAGTCTGATGATATTTGAAGTATGGGTGTCAAACTAGATACATTGAAGGGGGGCGCTAGGTGGCGCACTAGCGAATGGCTGCCTTCGTGTAGGGCTCCCGCCGTCCGGCGGCATTTATCCGATCATATATCCTGAAACGGCAGGCGTGGGTGCTGTAATCACACACGAAGACTGCACGTGGGTCCCGGCGCAGGCTGACTGAGTGTGAGAGATATCGCAGGTCCGCAGTGGGAGAGAGACGTCCCGAAAGCTCTGGCGGATGGAGCGGCTGGAAGGCGCGAGGTGACTGAGGGGCTGGTGCTCCCGGGCAAGACAGCGGCTGTAATAACGGAAGTAGGCCCTCGGATTGGGAGCGGAGCGAGCCGCATTTGAAGGGGCCGTACTGGTGTGGCGGATGAAGCTCTGAGCCTCTGACAAGGGCACTGCTGGGGGTGGGGGCGGAGGGGCTACCCCCCCTCTATGGACTGGCTGCGACGGTAGTGCCGGGGGGCTGAAGCTGAGAGGACCACGTTTGCCCGAACGCTGCATGACTATATCGACGGGGTGTTGGTGGCGCATCTGCGATGAGCACTGAGGCTCGGACGGTCGGCTTAGGGAGGTGAATCGCTGGATCCCTCCTCCCTCACCAGAGCTACGGGCGTATTGAGAGGGATCCCTGTGTGAGGGGGCTGCCTTGCCTGTGAGTGCACTTGGCGGATGTAACGGAACTTGGCTGGCAGATTGGGACTGGGACAGTGGAGCTTCTGATAAAGTGCCCCCGCGGGTGTGTGCCTTCAGTGACAAAGACCCACAAGAGTCGCACGTCAAGGCCAGGCCTAGCGCCTTTGCAGGTGCAGCTGCGGCGGTGAGTTGGGCGGGGCGGGTTGAGGCGCCTGGGACCTCGCTCCGCGGACTGACCAGTGTGCTCACGGCCCTGACTCTGGGCCCTCGGATGGGACTCATTGGAGAGGTCTGAGTAGCAGCGGGGGATAAACGTGGCTTCATCGCTGTGAGACGCGCGCGTGGGCCGGCTGGAGCTTGATAGTGACGCTGGGAGGCTGTTGGTGAGCCTTGGCGACATTACTGCACGTGAGGCGGGGGCATTCCATTCGCAGTCGCTGTGTGTAAAGGTGGAGTACACTGTCCCATGCGTTGGCGCCGCTAACTACACTGGAGGAAGCAGCAGTGCCAGGCTTGGGGACTTGAGGCTTGGGAGGAGGGTCGCGCTGGAGGCCCACTTTGCGCTGGGGCTGGGGCTGGGGTGTCCTCTCCCCCCCCTTGCTGCCCCTGGCTGCCTGTAACGGAGTGGGTCTGCTGGCTGGGGAATTTCGGGGGGCTCATCTTGCCGGTGCGCTACACTGATCGGTCCGCCATTCAGGATGGGCAGAACGGATGCACGACAGCCTAAGCTCACGTTTGAGTCCAGCAAGAAAGCAACCAAATCTGGGGAGGTGATTCACAGTCCGGATGGCGTGAGCGGAGCCAAGGGGGATTCACAAGAGGCGGCCACCAACTTGCAAGATGTTTTGCGTGAGATGCGCCAGGGGTTTGCGATGATTGCTGACAAAGTTGATCGGATGTCGTCGCGTATGGATGCTGTGGTGCACAAATTGGATGCTCATGAGGAACGCCTGAAGGGAGCGGAACAGCGGATATCGGATTCGGAGGACACAATGACACAACACACCTCGCAGCTCTCCAGAATGGACAACCTGCTGCGAGTTATTGCGGCCAAGAACGAGGATTTGGAGGCGAGAAGTAGGCGCAATAACGTACGCATAGTAGGGATTCCGGAGACGACAAATGTGGGCAAAATGGAGGAGTATGTAGAGAAGATGTTGCTAGCGGCGATTGGCTCTGACGCTTTTTCCTCCCAATTTATAGTGGAACGGGCGCTTCGTGCCCTGGGCCCTAGACCTAAACCGGGGGCGACCCCTAGGCCCATCATAGCCCGGCTGCTGAAATATCATGATCGGGACGTGGCCCTGAGGGCGGCACGCAGCACGCGCTCACTATCATATGATGGAAATTCCTTTACTTTGTACCCGGATTTCACTCCCATGGTCCAAGAGGAGCGCAGGAAATTTCTAGCAGTAAAGGCCAAGTTGCGGACCTTGCAAATGGACTATGCTTTACTTTACCCGGCTAGGCTGCGGGTCACGTACCAGGGGCGACAAAAATTCTTTACCAGCCCTCAGCAAGTGGAGGATTTTCTCAAGCACTACAAGCGTGCGCACAAGCCTGTTGCTGGGGCGGACGACGAGTTGGACACACCGCCCGGGGAGATGGTGGATGGTGAACAGTGAGTGGGGTGAACATTGATCGTATACTGTAACAATGGGATAAGGAAGTTCTTTGCAGGAGAAATGAGAATGGGGACCTCGGCTGTGTCATACCATGCTTTGGTTTTAATATTCTGACTGCCTATGCAGTCTTATGGGAGTTGGAGGACATGGGTGGGAATGTTGATCACCCCATATTTATTGAAGGTTCCCCGGCTATATGGTGTGTGTTTATCTCTTACAATCTACAGTTCGTACTGAGTGTTGATGGGGCACCTCAGTTGCCTATTGATATAGCGCCGGACACTCCTCTGGGCCTCCAAGTCAGACTGCAAGTCCATTGTGAGTTTGGCAAGGATGAGGGGGAATTAGTGATGCCACCTAGGTATGGTCCCCGAAGGGAAATACCCTAGAATCTCGTTGGGATGTGGGGAACTGGCGAACCCTTGTTGTTGGGGCGATTGTGGGAGGGTAGGGGAGGGAACATGGCTGGCAGGTTGGGGTTTGCTTCAGCGGGAGGGGGGAGGGTATATGGGGTTTACTGGTGGGTCCGGTGTTTGGAGTTTGGTTGCGTGGGTGGGGGACTTGGGACTGTTGTGGGGTATTTGTCCACAGAGGAGGGAGGTGGCAGGGGTTTATTGGACTGCTGTTTTGGTTCTTCGTGAGGGTCTAATGCTGAGGCTGCTGTGGTTTCTATTGCTAAACACACGGGTTCATGGTGCATGGGCTGTACTTACTGTTCGGTGGTTCATAGGAGTGTGGGGGGTTGATGGATGATGGCTGATATGGTACGGATGGCGAAAATCACAGTCTTATCATGGAATGTTCGAGGCCTAAATGATGCTAGAAAGTGCAGACGGGTGATGGCCTATTTAGAGCAGCATCAGGTGCAAATCGCATTATTGCAGGAAACGCACCTTCGTCCCCGACCAACGTATGCCTTGGCTAGCAAATGGGCGTCGATACGGAGTTTCTCCTCGTATTCAGGGTATGCCAGAGGGGCAGTGATATTAATCAAAAAAACGGTGCCTTTTGTGAAACTAGGGGAGCATACAGATGCAGAAGGCAGGTTTGTCTTGTTATGGGGCAGGCTTGGCACTGACACAGTTATGATAGTGAACTGTTACGGTCCTAACGTGGATTCGCCCACCTTTTTTACACAGCTGTGGGGAAAGATACTGACCGCTGGCTCCATGCATATTATATGGGGTGGGGACTTTAATGTTGCATTGGCCCCGGGGATGGACAGGTCTGATGGCGGCCCTCAGTACAATACAAATGCGCGGGATGCTCTGGCGGGTATACTGGAGGAAGGGGGATTGATAGATAGTTGGAGGTTCGTGCATGCTGGGCTCCGGGAGGGTACGCACTTTACCACATATACTAACACATGGGCCAGACTTGATTATTGCTTTTTGTCTCGTGGACTAGTGTCGGACTTGGGTAGAGTCACGCACCTGCCACGGTCATATTCGGATCATTGTCCGGTTCTGGTTCAGGTGGCAGTCCCGGGCTATTGGAGGGCTCCCCCACCTTGGCGGATGCAACCCACGGCCCTTCTGGATCCACTGTTTAAAACGGAGCTGGGAGAGGAGATCGCAGAATTTTTCCCCCGCAACAAAGGTTCGGTAGCCAGTGTAGAAACCATCTGGGAAGCATTTAAGGTGACGGTCAGGGGATACTACATTTCGAAGAGCTTCGGGGTGCTGAGAGACATTCGAGGGGTGCTTAGGAAATTAGAGATGGAACTTAAGGAACTGGAAACTAGGAGGGACAGGGAGCCTATGGGCCCAATCCATAAGGAATTTAGAGAGAGACGTACGCAGTATGAAAAAGAGGCGGATAGAGAGGCTAAATTCAGAGGTAAATACTGGCAAGCTCGAAGATATTGTGAGGGTGAGAGACCGGGGCGCGCATTAGCAGAGATTACTCGACATCCGCGTTGCACTACACACATATTGGAGATACGCACATCGGAAGGTGTGCCGCGTCAGGATACAAACGGAATTTTAGGCTTATTCACTGCATATTATGAGGAGCTATATGCTGCGCATAGCGCTGGGGAGGTCGACTTTGGGGACTTTCTGGATGATGTGGCGTTGTGTTGGCTGAGTGATGACCACAGGCAATTCCTTGGAGCCCCGTTCGAGCTGGATGAAATCCGACAAGCAATTATGTCCCTTAATAATGGTAAGGCGACAGGCCTGGATGGGCTGCCGGCGGAATTTTATAAATGCTATATAGATATTATTGCCCCAGTACTCAAGGAGGTCTATGAGGATTCTCTGGAGGTGGGCATCTTGCCGGGGACAATGAGGGAGGTGGTGATTACCTCTTTGCTGAAGCCGGGCAAGGACCCTACTGATTGCGATGCGTATAGGCCACTCTCTTTGTTAAATTGTGATGTTAAGATATTGGCGAAGGTCCTTGCCAATCGGCTTTCTTTACTAATGACTAAGATAGCCCTCCCGGACCAGTCCGGGTTCGTTCCAGGGAGGTCTACGGCCAGTAATTTGCGAACCTTATTCTCCCTGCTCCACACGATAGCGCCCGACTTGCCGGTCGCTGCTGTATTTCTTGACGCCACCAAAGCATTTGATTCGGTTGAGTGGAACTATCTGTTCGCTGTTCTGTACAGGATGGGGTTCCCGAAGATCTTTGTGGCATGGGTAAAGTTGCTTTACACTGAACCGAAGGCGAGAGTATTGATTAATGGTGAAATGTCGGACCCGATTTCATTGACCAGAGGTACCAGACAGGGTTGCCCATTGTTCCCATTACTGTTCGCGATCGCGATAGAACCATTAGCATGTCGTATCCGACAGCTACACAAGCAAAGTGCTTTTAAATGTGTCCAACGTCAAATCGATGTGTCGCTTTATGCGGATGATGTAACGCTGTATGTGGTTCATCCGCAGGTTAACCTCAACCCGTTGCTTAGAGAATTTTTGGTGTTCGGCCGAATGTCTGGTATACAAATCAATTGGAAGAAGTCGCAATTTTTTCCTCTGACCCCTGCGGTGGTCCGCTTTTCATTGGACTTTCCGATTGAATGGTGTGATTCGGATCTTCGCTATTTGGGGATCCAGATATCACGGCTTAGGGAGGAGATGCTGCGATTGAATTATGGCACAGCCATCACAAAACTGGCAGAGGATGTAACGCGTTGCATCTCTTTGCCTTTCACCATGGCTGGTAGAGCCTCACTGATTAAAATGGTGGTATTGCCCCGGTTTTTATATCTGTTCCGGAACGTCCCGTATTACCCGGGGGCTTTCTTTTTCCGAACGCTACGTTCGGAGCTGCTTAGATTGTTCTGGGCTGGGAAGCAACCAAGAATGGCGTGGTAGATTATTACCCAGCCTTATGGTGTCGGGGGATTTGATGTCCCTGATTTTTTGGCCTATTACCTAAGTGCTCAGGCTCAGTATGCATACCACTGGTTTGCACCTGCCCCATTCATGCCGCAGCTGGCTGTGGAGGACTGGATAGTTCGGCCTCTGCCACTGAGGCACGTTATTCAGGGCCCGGTAAGTGCGATTGAGACGCCGGCTACTACGGTGACATGTACGATAGATGCGTGGGGCGGATCCTGCGCAGGATCGCGCTTGAGTTCTTATATGCACCGACTTTGCCGTTGGTCTACCACCCGAGTCTGTCCCTGTTGCAGGAAAGGGGGTTCCGGGAGATGTGAGCTAAGCTGAAGATCCGGTACTGGGGCGATTTATTTCTGAATGGTCAGTTCAAAACTGCAGGTTTTGCTTACTTCTGCGGATGGTAGCAATCTGGTCTCACACCTGTACCGGAGTATCCGAGGGCAAAGTGGGAGTGGAGAGTGTAGAGCGCTCAGGCAGTGGAGAGTGGAAATAGGCAGAGACATAACGGAGGCGCAGTGGGCGTATTGTTGCGAGCTCACTTCACAGATCTCGGCTAGTTGTAGATTACGGATTATCCATTATAAGTTCTTGCAACGATTGTACTGTACGCCTGAAAGAAAGCTGCGGTTTCGCCTATCGGACAATGACAGATGTGAGTGATGCCACTCCGAAGGGGCCGGTTTTTTGCACTTGGCATGGTTGTGTCCAAGGGTGTCTGAGTACTGGACGCAGGTCCACACAGCACTGAAGGATATGTTGGGCGACACGGTTGACCGGGATCTGCTAATGATGCTACTGGGATATACTATGCAGATACCCTGGAAATCTGGAGGTAGCGGGGACTAGCACATATAACACGCAGCTAGGAGCAGTTAGCTTAGGATCTGCTGGGTTGCTGGGTTGGTTTGGCGAGGAGTGGGATACATTATTGAGATGTTCTAATTGAGGGGTGCATTATAGCTTTGGTAGCTCTGAAGATGCTGCGGAGTTTGGATGGTTGGTATGTACAGAGTGGGGGCTACCGTGGGAGCCGTGGAGGTGAGGGACCCTGGTATAATTGTCACAAGCTGGGATGAAGTGGATGGACCATTGGGGTGAGAGGCATAGTCTGTGCTGCGGGGATTGTGGAATACCTTATTGGCATATAACCCGTTAGTGCTGCTTATTCTTGAGGTTTCTGTGGTGGGAGCTACTTCTAGGCCTATGGCCCATCAGGTTTGAGAACCCGTCCTGTTGGTGGCTGCAGTTGGGTGCCCGGCGGAGCCACGGCAGGCACGACCTTCTGTTTAGCATGAGACTTTTGGACATTAATACCCCAAGATTGTTTTTCGATGTTACTATATAGTGTAGGAGCGTGAAAAGGACACTAAAACAAAATTCATGGACCTTGGACTCCTGGGCAACACGCAGAGATAATATACAGGAGTTGTTGCAGGGCATTGCCTCCGGGCCTCCGGGTTGTCGGTCATGTGGCTGTGTATAGCTGGGTTGGTAAAAAGGGGGCATTATAAACTGTGGCCGGCCCGTGAGGTTGTAGGCGTGATGTTGTACTGCTGTGGAATTTTGTAATAAAGGTCTTTGAAACAAAAACAAAAAAAACTAGATACATTGAAATTGGTGGTCTCTGTAAAAAATGTAAGTATTTTCCTGGAAGAGAATTTCATCATTGGAAATAAGTCAAGTTGTATTTTGCAAAATCGCATGAACTTAAATGTATCATTTTCGTTTTTTTCAATTTATTTGTACACTATCTCATTTGAACACAATTACGATTTGGAAAGTGGGTTAAAACACAGTCTTTCTTTCATGCAGAGCGTCGTGTGTGACGCGCATTGTGGTTATAAAAAAAGTGAACTCAAGGTAAAGGTCATGTGACCAAGAGCTGTTTAGCTCGAAACGCGTCTTTTTGTGCCCGAAATAAACCTACGAATTTAAAACCTTGGATCGGTGTGGCTTGTGCTTACTTGATCGCGTAAGCTTGGTGGTGGATATATATATGTGTGTATATATATATATATATTTATTTATGTACACTGGCATCATTTCAGGTATAATGTTCTGTTTCCTAGAATTTTTCTGAATTTTGTTTAACTGTTGTTACGCAAAATGCTGAGATTTCTTTATTACGCCATGTTGTGTAATTTAGATTTCTCATGGGTATAAATCCTATAGGAGGAGTAGAGGAAGAACATGAACAAACTGAAAACGAGCATTTGTTTACATAACATGCAACTGATGTTCTCATATTGACCATAGAAAAGGCTGTGACTATTTGCGTAGTTGATTCCAAAAGCTGTCTGGGGGTGATATATGCTCCAAGCATGCATAAGCAGAAAGTGACTTCCAAGTGCGGTGCCTCCAGCTTATCATTGCTTTGATTAGACCACTGTAGTCCCAATATATACTTTAGAACAGCCGAACAGAGATGTCATTTCATGTGATGTGATTTAAGTAACAAAGAACTTACAACATTAGTGTAATAAAAACTGCAGTTTTTGGCGAGAAAAAGTGAAATGTGGTTTCTTAGAGTGAATTGAAATGCATTAGGAAATAGAAAAACAGATTATGAAACCTGCATTAGAAAATTAACTGCATTATTGATAATACATGTTGGTGCTTCTGAAAACAGTGGGAAATACTTCACAAACTTTACAATAAACTTTTACATTTTTCAAAAGCTCTATTTCAATATATATTCTGGGAAAATGGAAATGTCAATTATCAGAATTATAAAGCATTTCTCTATTTTCAACAAACAATTTAAAGAAAATACCTCAGTGCAGTTTCCTCAAGGCTCAGGAGGTCTGTGAAAAGTTGGGAACACTGAGCTTCTTGCTTCCATAGGTCTCCTGGCCCCGCCTCCTGCCTCCTAAAATCAGCTAAGTCAAACCAATATACTGCAGACAAAAACCAAACTATCAAGGACAGAGTTCATCGTAGAAACCATGCGAAGTAATGTTTCTGCAGTCTTCAGCCGCTCATTATGTACATTAATTAAAAATGTTCTGCGTATGAAATAATTAGATAAAGACAGCAAAGAATTGCCATTATTTATTCAGCTTATCTTTATGGGCAAAACACTAGTTTTTTTAAATCGACCTACATGAATATTATTAATGGATGCACAGCAGTGGGCAAGCAAGGGAGTACATTTTTGGGCATGTGTACATATGACCCAGTAAGATTATCAATACAATAAAATACAATGTACATATATACCATTACATTATGCATCTACACCTTTTCTCATGTACAGTTTAATCTTGACACCTTTTACTTTAATTGCAAACATTGAAAACACATGAAATGACTTTTAAAATGTACTGTGAATGCACTTGCATAAGTAAAAAGTTGCATCTGCACCACAGGTCATATTTATAAAGATGTCACACAACGTGTGGCAGCGATAAAAGTCTTTAAAATGTGCCTTGTGGTGCAAATGTAACTTTTTACTTGTGCAAGATTCAACCAAAGTATTTGTTTTGCTGCATCGTGTGAGAGGGAGAGAGCAGGAAATCACCACATCTACTAAGATATGGCACTGTTCTGCTCTCTCCCTAGTGCTGGTGCACAGTCAGGTTGGCTACTGCCACACACAAATAATTGATCAAATGCTCCATAGTGCAAAGGTGTCTGCATCATGTCTAGCATCGGGTTTGGAAGGATGCCATTCCAGTATAAAATGCCTTTCCCAGAGAAACTTCAAACATTTTCCCTCTCGGACGTGTTGTGTGCAGTGCAGCATGCATTCAAAGTCAGAATAGTGTGGCAAAATAAAAGCTTTTCTCCAAGGTAATACCAATGTCAAAGACATGTTACATTTTTGCACAAAACACTGTCTACTCAAACCAGTTCCTGGTAGTTATTTGAAGGGCACTCTGGATAGGTCCAGTCATACCTAGACTCATTTCTGCATCAGGCATAAAGCTTTCACCGATCACACCGACAGAAACGAGGGACAATTCCACATTCTAACTTTACCTTCCCGTGGCCTCCTCAGGGGCCCGTCAACACTCAAGAGGACAGGTGAGGCCATGACTTTAAAGAAACAGTTAAGGGAAGGTGATACTTGGCTTTGGAGAGCCGGTGTTTTCTTCCCCCTACCACCGGATATCTTATTAGGCGGCTTTGCAGGCTTCCCAGATTTAAAACTTAAAGCTCCAAAGCCTTAGCGTTAGAGGAGGAGGGTATTCTGGTGAAGCAAGATGTACAGAAGAACATTACTGGGACAAGTCTGCTGACTAAACAAACTCTTGGGCTGATTGAGGATCTAGAGAGGATTGAGAACCACTCTCGGAGGAATAACCTTTGGATTCTAAGTGTCCCAAAAGCAGAGGAAGATGGTGACAGGCAGTCTTTCATAATAGCACTTTTGCAGGACACAGTTCTCAAGGATAGGCCTGAAGTTAACATTGAGAGGTAGATACAGAGAGTGCACAGGGATCCCTTTAAAAGGAATCTACAGCGTCAGGAACCTAGGAAGATCTTGTAAAGTTTTCTCTCTGACGCATTGAAAGAGGTCATCTGGGCATAGCTCTGAAGCGCGGGCCCCTCACTGCCAAAAGCTATACCTTTTTCTTCATGTCTGACATATGTAGGGCAACAGACCAGCAGCATTGGGAGCTTGGTAGGAGAATAAAAGAGCTTCATAAGCTGGGGGCCAAGACTCAATTTGAATTCCCAGCTATGCTCCGTATTATGTGGAAAAACCAGATGCATAACTATTGTGCCTAGGAAGATGTTGATGCGCTAATTGACTCCATCAAAGGGGCATCAATTCTTGAAGCCAGGTTTTATGTTGGTTCTGTGGCTGTGGCTAGGGGTGGGGGGAGGTGGTCATGCTGTGGTTCAGCAAATAGGTTCTTGAATAAATTTTTGCCTCCCAGGAATGCTCTTAGGCATTTCATAAAGCCAATTAGTAGTTAGCGGTTTCCTCAAGGAGGGGTTTGAGAAAGGGCAATGGGAAGCCGCAGTCTGTGCAGGTAACAGCGGTGGGGTAATGGGGCAGTGTAAGGGGGGATTCTGAGGGACGATGTAGAGGGGAAATTAAATAAATAATTAATTTCCCTTCGGCCTCGTCCCTCAGAATCCCCCTTACATGGCCCCACCGACTCACCGTTGTTACCGGCACGGACCGCGGCTGGCACTGGGTGGGGAACAGTGGGGGAGTCATCAAGTTCCCCAAACTCTGAAATTCTTAATTGTAGGCATCAGCTATACTGCAGGAAGAAGGGGTGGCCTAAGGTTAAATGGGAGGCAGGGATTGGTGCTCCAGTATTTTGAAGAAAGCTCAGCCCATGTTATTATGATGCAGGCTACCGTGAACGAACACCAGACAGCTATGCAGCTCACAAGAACGCCACCCGCAGACACCATCACCTCATCAGATCCGCCAAAAGAGCCTCCTTCAAAGACCGCCTAGATAAAAACGCACACAACAGCAAAGAGCTCTTCAACATCATGAAGGAACTCTCCAACCCCAGCTCCAACACCTACGACATCCCACCTTCACAAGACCTGTGCGACTTGCTTGCCACCTTCTTCCATCGCAAGATCGCAGACATCTATGACAGCTTCAACGCCACGACCGCCCCGACCACCACTGAGACCCCCGCCCCCACTACCACCATCCGCACCAACCGCCTGCTCTCCTGGACCAACATAAACGACGACGACACCATCAAAATCATGAACACCATCCACTCCGGATCTCCGTCAGACCCATGCCCACACCACATCTTCAACAAAGCCAGCATCGCCATCGCACCCCATCTCCAGAAAGCCATCAACATTTCCTTCGAGACAGCAGCCTTCCCGGAGAGCTGGAAGCACGCCGAGATCAACGCCTTACTCAAGAAACCCAAGGCGGACCCCAAGGACCTCAAGAACTTCCAGCCCATCTCCATGCTCCCGTTCCTGGCGAAGGTCATCGAGAAGACTGTCAACAAACAACTGACCAGCTACCTCAAGGAGAACAGCATACTGGACCCATCCCAGTCCGGGTTCCACAGCAACCACAGCACTGAGAAGGCCCTCATCGCCACCAACGATGACATCAGGGCGCTGCTGGACAACGGAGAAACCGCGGCCCTCATCCTCCTGGACCTGTCAACCGCCTTCGACACGGTCTGCCACCGCACACTACACGACGACGTGATCCAAGAAAAGGCCCTGGACTGGACCACATCCTTCCTCTCTGGCAGAACACAGAGCGTCCGCCTCCCCCCTTCCACTCCAAAGCCACCGAGATCATCTGCGGCGTACCCCAGGGCTTATCCCTCAGCCCAACGCTGTTTAACATCTACATGGCACCACTCGCCCACGTCGCTGACTGCACGACCTCAACATCATCTCTTACGCCGATGACACCCAGCTGATCCTCTCCCTCACCAAGGACCCCACACCACCAAAACCAACCTCCACAAAGGAATGAAAGCCGTCGCCGAGTGGATGAAGAACAGCCATCTGAAGCTGAACTCAGGCAAGACGGAGGTCCTCATCTTCGGATCCACCCCCTCGGCCTGGGACAACTCCTGGTGGCCGACCTCACTGAGAACACCTCCAACACCCACCGACCACGCACACAACCTAGGGGTCATCCTCGACTCCACCCTCTCCATGACAAAACAGGTCAACGCAGCCTCTTCCTCCTGCTTCAACACACTCTGAATGCTCTGCAAGATCTACAAGTGGATCCCCACCGAAACTAGAAGAACGGTCACCCAGACCCTCGTTAGCAGCAGGTTGGACTACTGAAACGCCCTCTATGCAGGAGCCTCAGCCAAACTCCTGAGACGACTTCAACGCATTCAGAACGTCTCTGCACGCCTGATCCTCGACATCCCCCGCCGCAGACACATCACACCCCACCTGAGAGACCTGCACTGGCTCTCAGTCAACAAGAGGATAACCTTCAAGCTCCTCACCCACGCACACAAGGCACTCCACAACACCGGACCAGCGTACCTCAACAGACGCTTCTACACACCCACCCGCCAGCTTCGTTCTGCCAACCTCACCCTCGCCACAGTCCCCCGCATCCGAAGAGCGACCTCCAGTGGCAGATCATTCTCCCACCTCGCCACCAAGACCTGGAACACCCTCCCCATCCACCTATGGCAGACCCAAGACCTGCAGACCTTCAGAAGACTCCTCAAGACCCGGCTTTTTGAGCTCCCCCCCCCTCCAGCGCCTTGAGACCCTCACGGGTATGTAGTGCACTTTACAAATGCCATGATTGATTGATTGATTGCAGGAGACCCATCTAACCGCAATTGAGAGCAGAACTGTTTTCTCTAGATATAGGTGGCTATTTTATAATCAAGCTTGATAAGAAGTGTAGGGAAAAGTGGCAGGCAAAGCACTTGAGCCTTTTTGGGGATGGGGAATGATCGTGATCACTCCTGGCATGGACAACGAGATCGGAGAGGTCTAGGAACACCATTAAGAAGCTGATTACTAATTCTCTAGGGCATATTTCTAGAAATGCGGGGGAAATGTAGAGACATCTGGTTTTCCTCTTCCCAGCATTATATACAGAAGAGGTATATCCAGTTCTGGATAGGCTCAGGAAATTCCTAAAGCACAGGGACCTCCCTGGGCTCATGGAGTTGGGCAAGGAATGTCTTGAGGCAGAAATTTTAGAACATTTGAAACATTTTATGAACGAGAAGGTTGCGCATCGGATGCCATTCCCTCAAAGCTTTATGAGCTCTTGAAGGAAGTGGTTGTACCAGTCTGGGAGAAATGGGTTAACTCCATTTATCTGGAAAACTTCCAGATCCCTGAATCATGAAGGGAAGCCACATTAGTATTGATTTCAAAACCTGCTAAAGATTCCAGAAAGGCAGACTCCTAACGAACAATCTCTCTATTAAATGTGGACTATAAGGTTTTCTTGAGCATTTTGCCTGGAAGATTGGGCAGTTAATCCACCCTGATCAGAAGGGCTTTGTCTCGAAGCATCCAATTTACTCAGCAACTAATAGGATCTATTGATTTGGCCACTGCCTATTTGATCCCTTTGACATTGGTCACAATAGACGCTGCGAAGGCTTTTGACCAAATATGCTGGGTTTATCTTTCGAAAGTCCTGGCAGCATTAGGCTTCAGCTTATGTTTTATCTCGACCCTTTGGAGGTTTTATGAAAATTTGTCTGCGCAAATTTTGTTCAATGGCTTATTGACTTGGAGCTTTGGAATCTCTAGAGATACCTGAGATGGATGCCCCCTGTCTCCCCTCCTTTTTGACATCTATATTAAAACCTTAGCTACTTAGAAGGGACCTACAGGTAATCCCCTTCTCTTTGCTGCATTATAACAAAAAGATTGCGCTCTATGCAGACTATCTTATAATATATACATCTGACCCTGCCCAGACCATTCCCCGAGTAGAAAGGCTTGCGGAGGAGTTTGGGGCTGTATCAGAATACTCTGGGCCTCATTATGATGCCGGTCAGACGAGCGTCCGACCGGCACCGTAGTAGAAACGGGACCACTCGACAATGAGCTTGCGGTCCCTCTACCATTATTAAGATGCAACTATATTCGTGGTGATCGGAAAGTGTATGTTTCCTAATGTGGGTTGTACTGTGGGCCGCAGCACAAGCATCAATAGGAAAAATACACTTTTGAAACATCCATGCTCCGTGTGGCAGGCAGCATGCGGTGCCTGCCACACCAGGCATGGATGCTTAGGGGGGCAGCACAGGTGCACCCCAGGGACCATAGTGGAGGGCCACGGAGGGGGACAAGGGCCCTGCTAGGGGCCCCAAAAGACCTTTTCTGCCAGTCTTTTTATGGCCCATATGAAAAGGCTGCCGGAAAGGTGTATCGAAATCCCTACGGCGGTTCCTGAGCAGGCATGTCTCCATTTTGGAGATTGCGATCCACCCACCGCCACATCAGGCTCCTTGAGCCAGTCATAGGTGGAGTGGATTTCCCCCGCAGGTATTGGTTGGACCGCCTGTATCCTAATACGGCAGTCGGACAGATGCCTCAGATATCTGACAGGCCGCCACCAATGAGTCGTCGTTGGCCTTCCGCCCAACATCATAATGAGGCCCTCGGGGAATACCACCAAGTCATAGATCATGTGCTGCAACATTACTAATTGGGATGGGGAGGTTAAAACTGAGATTATATACCTGGGTATCTCTATAGTCCACTCAGGAAGTGATTGACATAACCTCGCCAGAACAGATGAGAGATCGCAGACTACAGTAAGAGAAATACCGGCTTACTTCAACAATATATCATCGGCATGACATTGCGAGGGGGAGATCACACGGCATGAGTCTGAGAATGAGCAGGAACAGATGTTCACTTTTCAAAGTGCGATAGGGCTAGCGCAATATAGGAGAAAGTGGTGCCTCTAAGCAGCCCCCACAAGATTTACGAAATAAACACCAACGATTAGAAAGACTATATGAAAGGGAAACCAGAAAGTGGTGGGAAGCCACTTCACTGCAGCACTACATCGACTTGAACAGTGTGCAGAGAGGACTTAGAATATACACAGTCCCAGCGTATGAGAACCCGGACGCAAAATTATTAGAGAAATGGGCTCAATATACAGCGGATTCCTCGAAGGGCATGCTGCCAATATTAGTGAAATTTGCCTGGAGTGACTGGGAGCAATACTTAAAGAAATTGAAGAATTTGAAACAAGCATAGCCAATGAGGGGGACATAACAAAACATAATGAACTGAAAGAAGTACAGTAATGAAGAAGCGCCTAGGGGCGTATGAGCAAGAAATCAAACAGAGGAAACAAAGAGACACTTCGGAGTCTGAAGTAACAGACGCAGAACAATTGGAAGAAGAAGGAGGCAACTCTGGAACAAGTCGTGTGGGACTGCATAATTTTCATGAGGAATTTTGCCTCATACGACAAATGCGGTTGAGAAGAGGCAAAGGGAGACCACCAGAACAACGAGCCACAAAACAACGAGGAGGGGTGGGTGGAAATGAAGGAAACCGGAATACAAACAAGAACACCAGCAACAAATGAAATACTAGGTACAGACAATTAATATAATAGCTGAAAAAGAGAATTTAAGTATCCTCAATCTGACATCCAGGAAATTAACATCGATGGAAGAATCAGTGGTCAACTTGGGACTAACGTTTTGCCCACCGAAATCTTTTGAATATGTACAGACCAGAATTGATATGTTTAAGTATATAAGAAAAATAAAACTGTTCAAATAATTCAAAATGAAGGGAGTTGAAAGTGAAAAAGAGCGGAAAGAAGTGAGCCAGACAGGCTGGGAAAACCTAACCAGAGAGGATCTGGATACCTTGGTCGTCCAAGAGGAATTAGCTGGTAAGGAACCACAACAAATGAGAACTCGACTGGAAGATATGGATCTGATTGAACACTTGGGATCACACAAACAGGATCCCCAGCCCATTTAACCCTACCTCAATGTTCTACCCACAAACACCTACAGATCCGATAGACATCTTCACAGAAAGAGTAAATCAGGATCTTCTGAAGTTACACAAAATCAACTGATAAGACAAAAAATATGTCTAACATTACATTTGCACAAAAACTGGTATTAAGAGATTTGGAAGCAGATGAGTCAATAGTTGTGAAACCCTCAGATAAGGGTGGAAATGTGCTGCAAACGAAAGAGAACTATTGTAAGGAAGTGTGCAAACAACTGAATAATCGAGAAAATGATGTCCCTATCATGATCACGAAATATGCGGAAAGTATCATGACATCATGAGTTTCTTTCCACCCCGCATCCACGCACGTTCTATTAGCTACCAAAAGTGCATAAAGACAGATTAAACCTACCAGGATGACCTATCATTTCTTCAATCAGGAGTTTAATAGAAAGTATGTCCAGATATGTGGACTATTTCTTATTCCATTTGTGTTGGAGCTAACGTCATAAATGAGAGATACAAAGGACTTTCTTAAGCATATTGAAGGGATTATGTGGGAACCAGATTTGCTCATGAGAGTACTTGATGTGGCAAATCTGTATACGAGTATGGCACATGAAAAAGGACTTGAGTCTATTATATTTTTTCTAAAGAATCATTCTCTAAAATATACAGAACACAGTGAAATGATACTCGAATTTCCAGACTTCTGTCTACATAACAATATGTTTCATCTTTCAGGGCAATGTGTACAAGCAAATCAAGGGAACGGCCATGGGAACCTGCGTCACCTCCAGCTATGTGAACTTGTTAGTAGTCTGGTGAGAGAAGCGGGTGGCATGGTTGGAAACCTACGATAAGTGCGTAGAGCAAACTGTGAGCTGGGAACCCTACATTGACCACCTTTCATATTTTGGTGGTGTACGGAGGAATCAACTACGGAATTCATCACACTTCTTAACTGTAACACTTTAAATTTAAGGTTTAATAGTGAGATTAACTCCTCCAAAGTTAACTTTCTAGATTTAAAGGTATTTGTGAAATACAACAAGATTCACACGGCACTATATAGTAAACCTACAGCAGGGAATTCATTACTGCATGCTAGAAGCAGCCATCCTTGCATTCTCATAAATAGTATCCCTCATAGAGAACTCCTGAGGATTAAACGAAATAGCTTCAGGGAAGACGACTTTCAAAAGGATGCATACGAGAGCATACAGAGGTTTGAAGTGAGGGGGTATCAGAGAGGAGTTTTGAAAAAGGCCATGAAAGAGTACCCAATAAGGATGTTGAAGAACACCTTAGAGAGGAGGATAAGACCAAAAAGAGTGATGGGAAGGGGAACTTCCGTTTGATTACAAACTTCTCTAATGCAGCAAGCCATGTGAGGAAAATAATGCAAGAATTGGTGCATAATAAGATCAGACACAGTAATAGGACAGGATATACCATCTTATAGTTAGGAGCAAGGGAAGGCAGTGAACAGGATGCATAACCACGTTAAACAAAATGATTCAGTTAAGCAAAGGAAGATCCATAAGGCAATCTGAACAATGCCCATCTGAGGGCTGAATTAACACCCAATAATGTTTACGTCATTAGAATGCACAAGGTAAATAATTAATTGGAAGCCATAGCCCATCCAGGGCGTGATGTTATATATGATATGAAATATCAAAATTTGATTTACAAATGGAATGAATGGCGTACCTTTACTGTTCTAATATGGCGGAACTCTGTACTAAAAGTAGGCGATGTGATGGTAATTATGGGAAATGTTAAATTAATTTAAAATTAATTAATAATTGTGAAGCATTATGCTGCTACCTATAATCGAGTGGCTATTTTCACCTATGAATTTGAATAAGTGCAATGATGGATGTGAAATGTCATATTTTGCATAGGAAAGTAGCCACTCAAAGATGGTAGATCACTGACTGCCCAAATACCAATGTAAATAACTGGGATTTAAAATAAAAGAGGGACGAACGCGGCGGCTGCCGACACTGATGAAGGCGATCCGCCGAAACGCGTTTGCAACAAAGTGTATGAATACATCCTAACGTGGATTTAACCCCCCGTGAGTGCTGGTCTTTCCTTCAAGTTGAGATATATATATATATGTGCATATATTCAGCCTCCCGAGTTCAAGGAAAGAAGAAACCAGCTGGTAACTGCAAACCCCAAGATCCCTAAAATACAAATAGACGTTCAGGTCTTTCCGGGCTGTTGTAGTCTTCCAGTGTTAAGTACAGGTGCACAGATAAGTAGCTCTGGTTTGTCCCAACAACCATGTGTACTATACACTGGAAGACTACGGCAGACCAGAATGGCCAGAGCTTACATGTGTCTTGTTGATCTCTGCAACTGTTTATGGGCCAATGATAGGCTCACAGAAGAGGGTGAGTGCGTGACCTCGGCTAAATGACTTTTCATGTTGATGTGACCCCATGATTAAGGGGTCTGGGGGCTTTATAAACTACTGTGGCATCTTTGGCAATTATGCATGCCGAAGAAGAAACACTGGTAATGTGTGCAGAACCCTTTTGGAAACAGAAATTTTACTGGGGACAGCCTTTAAAGTACATTCACAGATTGTTTAGAGTATTTCAGAAAGAGATCTAATGAGGAGTAATGTACAGTATATTACATGAGCACGAGGCTACAAGAATTAATGCCAGCACTCCTCTATGTGAAAATCCTGATGTTATGTTTAAAAGACTAACAAAAAAAGCCAGCTAGTACCGCACACCCATACCCAGTGTAGAAAGGTCCTAAACACAACTAATTATACAAGGACCAATGTTGGTGATAAATAGATAAGCAATTTCAGAAAGTCTTTAGATACTGTAGGGCATTCCAAAGTTCCACAGGATGAGATGAACAATCCACAAAGCTTCAATATAAAGCGTTCCTTTTATTGGTCATCAGACCCATATCCAATATCCAAAACAGCCAACACGTGTTTCGTCTGTACTTGGTCAGTACTGTGACTTTCTCAAGGCTGTAAGCATAAGATATGTGCATAATCAATACACTCAAATTAAAGAAACAATGTTTCATTTTAACAAATATATGTATGACATTTTGTGCAATTCAATCACATCTCACATGTGCACGGACACTGCAAAAAGTATTAGGGACCATGTTTTATTGCGTATATACATGCCCCGCCCAAGTCAGCGTCACAAAGGCTTTATGGTTAAGGTAGTCCATTTTGTAAAAGCCAAGCTTACGGTCCCGTTCAGACTCCAGTGGGTATTTGCATAATGCCGCGAAAGTTCCAAGCACACATGAAATGGAAAACAAATAGAGAGCGGTAGAAAAGGGTTTAAACACAGATATGGGAACTACACAGGTTTTTGTCTGAGTAATCCATAGGACAGGGACCTTTGCTTGTATCCATAAGAGATACATGCTCAAAGTATGATTGATCAGTTCTAGTGACATAAGTGCTGTGCCAAGAAATAGGCTTTTTGGTCCAAATGTTTTGGATTTCTACTAATAGTGTTTAACGATATGTTTGTTGAGGGATCTCAATAATTCGATGTTTTCCTTGTGTCATAAGCATGAACATTATTGAGCAGTGTATGGCACGTCTCATTGTTAACTAGTGATGTGTAAGAATATTCAACATATGCTTGTACTATATGTAATACAAGATCTGCATGTCTGTATTCTTTTTACTTTACTTCAATGTAATCCGTTTTCATCTAAGTCCATCTACACATGGTGCCTTTGATTCCAGAATGTACGTAATGCAACATCTTTATGTCTGTATTTTTTAAATACTTCATTTTATTGCAATCCTTCCCGCTTGATTGCATCTACTCATAGTGCCTTTGTTTCCATCTATCTACACTTTTACACTCACTGGGTCCTTCTTTTAATGTTCTTCTGACCTTTTTGGGAGCTTTTCTAAGATGGCCGCCGCACTACTCCTGCTGATCATTTCATTTGGATCACAATTGAATATTTCGCTAAGTCTGTTTTCTATTTCTCTTAAATTTCTGTCTATGTGATACTTTATTTTAGTTCTGGTTCCGGGTATGTGACATATTGAAATGTGTCACATTGGAGCAATGTTCCTCACAACAGTACAGACGGGAGGAGACTGTTTCTAGGTGCAGTCTGTTAATGAATCAGGTCAGTTCTCATTCAATTTCAGGAGCACGCTTTCAGTGTTGTGCCCCTCTTTTTTAGCGTGCGGCTTGTATACAATAAGTTAGCACTCTATCTCACAAGCGTATTGGAATAATTCTAACAGGGCAGTTACTTTAGACTAATCACATGTGGCAGTTTCTTTTCCCTGAATATTATTTTGATTGTTCACAGGGATTTATCATAGCCCCTTAGATGCCATGCTAAATAGGTCTACGTCTTCACTCTCCATAATATTTCGAGATGTAACTTACCACGAGTACTAGCTATTTACCGCGTGTTTAACTCGGTTTCAAGTATCCCGACTATCCTCCGTATATCGTGGTTGATTGTTTCAATGCCCAATAACTTTAAAATGCATTATTTCATTGTTACAGCTAAACTTTTATTACGACTCCATCAACAACTACTTGTAAACTGCTACTGCAACTAAGATGAAGTGTTTCCTAGATACAATTTTAGAGTAAGCATACAGTCAAGATGTACATTACTACATCAATATAAATACTTAGACTTGTTCTTCTGAATATTTACAATATTTATGTTTCAGCCCCAATTGTTGATCCTTACGGAATTACTCCCATTACTCTGCCTATTACTACCGGCGAGCCGTTAACTTCTTCTAATAATCTGTATATCTCAACGGTCAGATTCTTAGTTTTGCTCTCCGGATACACTTCCCTTTTTGTCTATACCGATGGTGCCACAGCTAATCTTTCTTTATTTTCAAATTTTTTGCTTGTTTGTTACACTTAGTGGTTCGGACTTCCTCCCAACTGTCTTCTCATCTTATACAACTTCTGAAATGGGTTTATTATCATTTCTATTACATTTCTTCACATATTTTCATTTTTTACACTGGTTTTCTCTTTTCTCTTTTTTTTCCGCATGGTTTCAGATCTTCTTTTCTCGATATATCCTGCCTATACACTGTCCAGCCTAATTTGGATAGGCAGTATTACATATTGTAAGGATATACTAAATGTATATACGTGTTTTTACTATTGTTCTTACAGCTATGAAAAAGTCATGGTTGTGATGAAATGCGTGTTGGCTGTATCATGTTTTCTGCACCAAGGACTGAATCACTATTTTCATCATTGTAGAGACTTCTATTTTTGATTGTACTATTTAGACTTAAGTGTCTAAGTCCTTGCAAATTGTGTAACAGTTTTGTGTTACTTTGATACCAATCAAATAAATTAATAAATGTCTTGACAAATTATATTTTCCATGTTTCCAGGGTTAGGAGTACTTCTCCTGTTTTTTCTTGCTAGTTTGGACTGAGTTCTAAATGTTTTGAGTGCCAGGGTATTTCTTGTAGTTGTAAACTTCCTAGAAGAACCATATCAGAGAAAAGCTGGCTTTTGGATAGGATTCTGCTGTCTGCCACGGCACAGGCCCAGTGAAGGAGAAAGTCTCATTTTAATTTTTTTTTATTCAAAACACTTCCAGTGTTGCCTACACTGTTGGTAGCTTGCATCCAGATGACTCCTGATACAGGAGCCCAGAATTTAAAGAGTTATTCCTCCTTGTTTCATTCACTTTGACCTGCTTTGGCTCATCTGAGCTGGATTCCTGGATCTCTTGGAGCTGTTTCTTTGTGGGTATATAGTGGGAAGCCGGAGTGTGCTGGGAGAGGGGGCTTTTTCCCAGAAAGCATTGTACATTGTACACAGCACAGGAAAACTGATTTCCTGGGAGCCTGGGATGTAATGTTGGAGCAGTGGTCGCACTTCCATGCTGTTTTTTAGAGTCAAATGTATTCTGATTGATTAAGGATTTTTTGCAGATTTTGGATTTGTGAATTAAGAAGCCTAGCATAGATGATGTCATTGCAGTCTAACATTAATAGAATAAAGGCTTTTGTTAATTTGATTATGTGGATTGTGTGTAGCAGGGAAAATGGTAATTTACCGTTCTGACCACAGTTCTCGGGGATTAAGGGTATCTTGGTGCCAAATAAGACTTCTACGTTGTTTATTACTTCTGATAGAGTTAAGATGGAGGATGGTGTTTGGTTTGTTGTCACTCCTTACGAAGAGTACCTCTTTTTTCATTAAAACAGAAGCTTTCATAAATCTGAGCGAATATATATTTTAAACTTTCCGTGAGGTTTCTTTGGTTCTTTAGGCCAACAACCAGTGGAATGTGGATCTGTGGATCATCTGCATACATCTGGATTTGAATTTGGTAGAGTTCCTTAACCTAGGCAAGAGGGTGTGTGTATATATCAAAGAAAAGGCAATGAGCACCCATAAAGTAATCCATATAACTGTTTCAGAGTTGGATTCCTTTCTCGATTTGTTGACACCAGTTCAACAAGGGGAGCATTCCTTCCCACGACAATAAGAACCAGTGTGAATTTATGTAAAATTGTAGATGGTGCAATGTGGTAAGATCCTGCAACAAAATCACATGCAGCTGAGTAACAAATAACTGTAAATACATAGCCTTTTTTCTTAGTTACAGATTTACAGTTCTCTCATAGGGGAATTTCTGTTACAGTCATAAGCCATGAATAGTCCTGCTCACATGCAGGGACCCCAGAGCAGTTATTTTATTTTTATCTTCCTCAGTGTAGATTTCGCCTTTCTTTAGGAAGGCCTGCAAAGACACTTAGGAAAGAGACATATTATACAGCCTATTTACCTAGGCTACAATGGCCAGATCCTTCATCTGAAGACAAACAATGGCCAGAATAAAGCATTTGAGGCTATTTGAGATGATTTGCAAGCAGCATAAATATCCCTCGCAAACCCTTTTTATGATAGAGATGATGGAAAGCCAGACAAAGTAGCCTCATAGGCTGTCATTATATGTCTAAACAAGACACTGTGCCTTTAAGAACCCAGATATCACCACTATCCCCGCATGTACAGCAGGTGCATTACTTAAGCTTTTTTTCCGTCTCCTGCTGACAGGATCCTAGAGCATTGAGCTCGGCCAAAATTTGGCTTTTAACTTCAAAATTCATAACTGAATTTTGGTGACCGCCTTTTCACTCAATTTCTTTAGTCTCTCCCTGACTTTTGTTTGTCTTTTTCTGACAGAAATTAAAGTCATTTTAACAGAAAAAATGCCATCTTTTTCTTACAAATGGCGAGCCTGTAGGAGAAAGAAGACCAAGACAGATCCTCATAAGCAGTGTATAATCTGCCACCCAGAAGAGCATGGTCCTGAGTCTTGCCATCACTGCAGGAACCTTTCAAAATGCACCCTGAGAGACGAGAGAAGATTTGCATTCACGGTACAGGGGAGCAAAGAAGACTACAGACACAGTTTGAAGGTGGGACCTCAGGGTGAGGAGAGGGTCAGACCTCTACCAGGACTCTGTCATCTGTCTCTGGAGGAATTGCCAGGAAGAAAATGGCACAAAAATGCCATCGGTCCCGGTTGAGGACATCGAGGAACAGTATGGCACCGACCTGTTCCCCGACTATCCAAGGTTCGATGCTGCAGATCAGCATCAATGCCAGGACTAAAGACGTTGACAACTTCTCAATCGACCCACAGGCCTTGCTCAACGTCGAGGAGTCCATCAAAGTCCCCTTCGAGATCCAGGTCGAAATCGAGGCACCGGTGAAGATTGACGTCAAGACATACTCCAACATTGAGGAAGCCAGATGGCAGGCATAGGGGAGGAATTTGCAGATGGTAGGGGGAGGAGAGCTACCGAAATGAGCCATACTTGAGGTTGGTTTAACTAGCTCTCGGTCCTCTGCTGCAAGTTCACCCATATTGCATTTTGGATAAATAGTGCTCTCTGGGTAAAGATAATGCCACACTTTGGAGAAAGTGGTCATGCTCTGGGCGTTGCCCTGCACTTCATTGGACAGAACTGCTCTCCTGCTTGACCCCAGAGAACACAGAATAAAAATGTGAGAGATGCAGAGCATCTCAGATCTGCTGCTTGAAACTAAAAGAAGAAGAAGGCTTTCCAAGCTGGAAATTTGATTTGCATCACCAGGACTTGCATATGACTGACTACTCCTGCTACATTATCTGGAACTACAGCCCTTTGGATGTACCTTGCTCCAAGAGAAATAAAGATTGGATTCCCTGCAAGCTATAGGTTATCAGAGCTCACCTGGACTATCACCACTGAGAATCCCCTGCCTGAAGTGCGTCCAGTGAATTTGTAAGGGATTCAAGTGGATTGTGGAACTGAAGTCCCAAACTTTCAAGTACCATCTTGGAGATTTCAGACCCCTTTATTTTGTTTTGGACAATTTGGGATCCCTGGAGGAACTTCAGGAAGACGTTCAAGAAGTTTGACAAAGTTTGGACAAAAAGCTCCAGAGAGAGGACCGTCTCAACTGCAAGAGCCAAGCTGCCAACCTTCAACTGCGAGCCAGCATGCCCTGCTGGTTCATCTCGCTGAAAAGCTCTGGAGCTCTGACCTCCAGAGTTTGACTGGGAACTTCCTGGAAAGCAAGCCGGTGAACCCAAACTCGACCTGGTGAAGAGCATCAGGGGACCCAGGCAAAAAAAGCTCCAGAAAGGTTTCTAAGTCAGACTGTTAAGTCTCAACCAAGGCCGACCGCGAGGGGTATCTGAGCAGTGCTCAATAGCGGTTGCCTGAAACTTTGATTTTGTCCCAGTCAAGCGTGACCAGATGTCCCAAGGGGACACTATAGGTTCCTAAGTGCTATACAGTGCTAAATCTTATAAAATGTATATCTCCGGTTTTCCTACATTGGAATTTTGTCATTTTGGTGTCATTTTAAAGATAATAATATGTCCTATGTGTATAAATTGGTGTGGGATTTTTATTGTGTGTTGTGTCTTATTTATTCACTGAATTGGTGTTTTTAAATGCTTTACGTACCATTTTGTTAAGTTAAGCCTGACTGCTCGCAATCAAGTTACCAAGGGTTGAGCATGGGAGTAATTTATTGAGACCTATTTTGAGCCCTAGATGGTGTTTGTGGCCTTACTGCCAGTGGTAGATGCACACTTACCACCACTAATAATCCACTTTCCAACAGTTAATAGCAAATGTTCTACTATTCTATATTTCCACGTCTCTCTATAAAAATGGTACCCCACTTGTGTGGCTGGGCCTTGCAACTGTGACACAAAACACCCCATGATGTGACCTAGGAGACATCATATTTCACGAAGCAGAATGCATGTTTTTTTACAAGGTGGCTAGCTATGGATTTTGGGCCCCAGGTCAGCAGGTACCTAGGTAAACCTTTCAAACCAGCACATGTTTTAAAGTAAGACAGCCAGCGGAGTCCAGAGTGGGGTGACTCGAATGGCCCTTGCCAGGATTTTTCACCCACAATCCCATCCAAAGCGCAAACTTTGCCTAAAAATCACATTCCCCTTGCATTTCTGTTTGGAAAAGCCCTGAAATCTGCAGGTAGCCACAAATTACCTACCAACGAGTGTTCCCCCAAGCCTCTAAAAAACAAATGGGGGCCTCACTTGTGTGGGTAAGCCAAGTACCTGTGACACGAAAGGGCATCATACGCAACATAGGCACATTCCAGCTTTCCACTGAAAAATGAAGTGTTTTTTGCAACGTGGGTAGCTGTGGATTTTGGGCCCCAGCTCAGCCGGCACCCAGGGAAACCAACAAAACCAGCATATTTTTTAAACAAGACGTCTGGGGGAGTCCAGGGTGGGGTGACTTGCGTAGCTCTCACCAGGTTTTTCTTTTGCCCAGAATCCCCCCGCAAAGCTCAAACTTTGCCTACAAAAACACATTTCTTTTACATTTCTGAGGAAAACTCTTTGAATCAGTAGGCAGCCACACATTTCCTACCACCCAATGTTCCCTCAACTTTCCAGAGAAAAACAGTGCCACACATGGTTGGGTGGTAGGGCAAGTGCCTGTGACATGAACGGGCACCAAATACAACATAAGAACAAAGAAAGGCAGCAAGGCACCACTTACTGCACCACCCAGTATAGCCATTCCTAAGTCTCATTTTATTTTATACTGCCCACCTCAAATGCCCATCTGCCACATGGCCATAGATTCAATGCGAATATAACAAAAAGATGAGAGGCAATATGATCTGAATAGAAACGTCCACATTTCAATGATAAATGAACTGTTTTCAATGTGAGCAGGAAATTCTTTTTTTCAAATTCTTCAATTTCATGTGGACACAGCCACCGACACCGTCTACAGACATTGCCAGCCAAACGCCAGTCCACTCCCACTGCCAGCCAAGTGGCAGTCTACACACACTGTCAGCCAAATGCTAATACACGCAGACCGTCAGCCGAACTCTAGTTCACACACACACGGGCAGAAATGTTCCCTGGTGGCTAGTGGTTTTCTGTCCTTCTTGGAGGCAGATGGACCTAAAACTATGGCCAATCCGCCCCCAGGAGAGGCACAAAACAGCCAAAACATTGTCCAAATAAAAAGGGAGCGACCCTTGCAAAAGCAATTATCCCTTATGTTTAGGGCGTTTTGTCCTAAAAACATGGCCAAACTGCCCTCTTGGGGGCAGATTGGCCTACAATTATGGTGGAAAAAATATTTGGCCAAATAAAATGGGAGCGACTCCTGCCTACGGGGCCGATCCCTGAATTGCGAAAACAATTATCCCTGGTGGTTAGTGGGATTCTGCCCCTCCCCGATGGCCGATCTGTCTCCAAGGGGGGCAGAAATGGCCAAAATGTTTTCCAACATAAAAGGGGAGTGGCCTTTGTCTAAGGAGCAGCTCCCCTATATGCCAAAAAATGCATCCCTGCGTCCAGTGGCTTTCTGTCCCCCTTGGGGCAGATCATCCTGCAAATAAAGCCAATCTAGACACAGCCAAAATTCATGCTCATTAAAGGGGACTAACCCTTGCTCAAGGAGTTGCTTTCCAAAACAAAGGACAATCCCTAGTGGCCTATTGGGTGCATTCCTGCTGGACAATTGTGGCCCCACCTGCTATTGCGCAGCACGAATGCACTGCAAAGAGACACCGGGGGAAAGGAAAAACTCTTTCCTCCGGTGCCTCTCTGCTCCCCCGGAACCCTCCCTAGAGAAGAAACGTACATATTTATCTGACACACTTAAAGCAAATGGTTCCCAGAACGTCCTGGCAACTTTTAATATTGTCTGTGCATGCCAACATCATCAGATCGCCAGGGTGGGTCAGGTGGTAGTGAAGGCTCTTCCGATACCACCCCCAATGGAGGCATGTGGTGTGTAGCCCGTGGTGGAGTGCCAGGGTGCCAGGACAACTTGCAAATGGCCTTTCTGGCTGAGGAAGGCTCCAAGCCATTCTCAGCACCCCAGGGCAGAGGTCTTCAAACTCTTTTGCTCTGAGCCCCCCTAAGCAAAATGTTTTGAGGTCGGGACCCGCTCCAAAACTTTATGGCAATGATCGGGAGAGCGGGAGGGACATGGCTGTGTGCAGAAGGCGGGGCTTATGAGATGATTTCAGGAGTACTTTTTCTATAGTTCATGAACCACACTAAATATGAAACTTATAAAACAGCAAATTAATCAAACAAAAACATGTATTGTCCCAAAAATACTGCTCCCCATAATTGGGGTGTTAGTGAGCCCCTCTCACACTTGGACCCCAATGCAACTACACCTACTGCACTAATGATAACTGCAGTCGTGAGTAGCAGGCTATCTCCTCTGCATCTTTTAACTCTTCCCCATCATGCCTGACCATCACTCCAATCTTACAACAGGCTCTCTGACCTGTTCGAAAAAAAGAGCTCCAACATGTTGTATCTCTTTTTTTTCTGCAAGGGTGCCCTCGGTCATTGTGCTAGAAAGGAAAATAAGCTCCCATGCCCCTTTTTTTTTTTTTTTTTTTATCTGTTTTTATTTTCTAGATAAAGAATAGAACACAGGTTCCGATATACACAGCGTCTGGCCCACAACCCTATTTAGGGCCGGCCGCGTACTGTAAGAGGGTCTCCAAGAGTATGGAGAAGCATTAGCGAAGTAGCTTGAACACAGCATGTCGCCTACAACCCTTGTTGGGCCGGCCGCGTGACACATTATATATAGCAATATTGGTCTATTGTGGGAAGTCGCAGGACCCTTTAAAAACAACAACACTGAGAACACGGGCAAGAGGCCTTTTTAAAAGGTAGACAGTGATAATTGTGAAGCAGTGGGCCCCTCAAACCCCTGGGCCCTAGCCCTGCTGCATCTGCTTCATTAATGATAACTAACAGTGGCCACTTACACACCTGGCAGCAGTACCTACTGCACTGTTGAATGGCCCTTTATGAAGCCTGGAAATGCAGCAAATACATGCCGCACTTCCAGGCCATCTTCATTTACATGTATTTGCAGAGGTATTTGCGCCCCCCCCCTGGGAACCCATCCCCCAGAGGGGCACGCCCCACAGTTTGAAGCCCTCTGACATAAACAATCTTACCCTCAACACAGGCAGCCGTGCACTATGGTGCAAGGGTGCCTGTGTAGGCGCTAGACAGCTAAATTTAGCACCAGCGCAGGGGGAAACGCAGAGTTGCACCATATTGTTCTAAATATGGCGCAGCCCTGCGTTTCTAAAGTGAAGGAGCGTGTCGTTAGCCTTCTTGGCTTCACCACTTTATTGTAAATAGCCCCCTAATTCCTTAATTCTCCTCAATATGTTTATTTTTCAGTCTCCAACGAGTTCTTTGTGTGAAAGATTTAAGAGGTATAGGTCTTAGAAGGACAACATGATGACAAGAAGTAAAGGGGGCTGTGATAAAAGGAACTATTTGGGAGATTACTGAAAAATAATCCTGGGAGGTGATGGATTACACACATGAAAGTGGACGTAGAGGTTCAAATCAACGGGATGTTGAAAAATTCAACTCATGTCCAATTAAAAATGGATGCCGTGCATAGAAAAGATGTTTAGTGTTATTTGAAAAGGGCCACCAAGCACTAGGTAAATTCAGAACCCAAAAAGTCTGAAATTAGAAACATCTCTCATGGTCGCCCTGTTAGCGCATTCTCAATATATGAAACAAAGACTTGGACTTAAACAACAGATATTTCTTTTTATTTTTTTGCAGCAAGGTTGGACATAGATGCATGAAAGAGTTGCGAATTGTGCCCACTATGTGCTCCAAAAAGCAGAAGAAAATGTAATTGACTTGAACAGTGTGCTCTTATATGGCATCACAAATCCCACAGGTTTTTTGAGTTGCAAGTATAGATGGGCGAGCCACTGAAGGCTCGGGTCTGAATCCGTGCCCTGGCTCAGCTCGAGGTCGTATTCAAATCTCGAGCCCATAAGGAGCAGAGCTTTCATGTGACTTCTACCTGCCTCCCTCCCTTTACCTAGGATCTGGCATTAGGGACAGTGCTGCATAATGCGGAAGTGGGGATCCAGGTGCGAGTCTCGGCATCGGCTCAACACCCTGTGATTCTGGGCAGATCACTTAATCTCCTCGTGCCTATAAACAATCATGTAACCTTGTGTAATGTAACTGGTGCTCATGTAAAGCGCTCGGCCATCTCTGGTCGAGTTCACGCTGTATTTAAAAACTGCAGAAGAATGAAGTAAGAGGTAAAAACAAACCCTTAACATAAGGAAAGGCAAATAGATATGCATTTTCCGCTGATTTTCAAAAAATGTAACCAGAAAACCTGGATAAATCGTGGGCTCCTCGCTTATCAAATTGTGTGATTTTAGGCAAATATTTTATTTCACTTAAACTGTTTTCTTCATTATTGCATAAGAAAGCACTTTTAAATGTGAGTTCAGACCACCAGTTTTACAGAACTATCACTTTTAATAAGTACTTTTCACTGCGGAATATAGTGTGCCTTATTAATGTCAAAGCTTCGACAGGTTAAAGAAATACACTTTTAGGAATTTTGAGGAGGCCTTATCATATTTTACTTGATGATTGTTGTATGATTTACTTAGCAAATTTGTTCAGTGCTTGGCACCTGTACAGGCTCTAGGATGCGAGCCAGACCCTCGGCTCTGGCTCCCCTCTAGTTGAAAGAAACGTACAGCTTTCCCAGAGTATGTAATTACATTGAACAGAACTTTTCTACGATATGTATTTTCTCCTCCGTTAGTTTGCTAGACTGCAAAATACACACCACCTCGAGCAGGAAAGCAAAACGTTTCTGATTTGTTACCTAGTTTATCAGAAAGTGATTTTCTGTGCAGAGCACTTAATATTCTTTGATCTGGAAGTATAATCGTATTCTGTATACTGACCCTGCAAGCACACTCACTGACCCCCGCCCCCACCTCAGTTCTCACTTTCACTACGAGGGCTCGGAATAAATGAAGACAGCCTGGAAATGCAGCAAATACACGCCCTACTTCCAGACCATCTTCATTTATATGTATTTGCAGAGTGATTTGCGCCCCCCTGGGAACCCATCCATGCCCTCCCAGGGGGCGCCCTCCACAGTTTGAAGACCTATGCCCTAGGGGTTAAAGAGTGTCTCTGTACTGACCAGGTGCATCATTTTTTCAAGAGTTTATGTTGGATGTTTTTCATTTTATAATTTTTGTAAAAGATTTGGAACACTGTTTTGTGCATTTGAAAGTAAGAGACAGTATTCTTAAAGAACCCTACATGATGGCCAGAGTTTGTTAGAGTGAATTGCTTTGGCTTGGCTTAATGCATTTGTTTGAGTTTAAGGGCTTAATCAATACCAGGTCTCCCTGGCCAAGTTGGCATCCAGACATCCCAGAATTACAATATGATTTACGGTTGACTTGGTGGCCAGAGAGGCCCACATAGCAGTTGGCTTGTGAAATTACTCCTGGTGGCCATCCAGTTAGCCGGCAAAGCTCCGAGGCAAAGACTCACCAACCTTTCTCTGTGGCCCTTGTAAACAACTGAGATCCTTCCTAACTTACTAACTAGGTCTGTGGTAAACAGCCAGCAGGGGATTTGGAGGAAATTCATCAGGTGGGAGTCCCCTTTTTGTGGCTGATGCCAATCTTCTCAACCACAGCCTCAGGCTGGAGCAGCCTCTGCCTGCCTTTGCTGCCTTGAGGACCTTGCTGGAGGAGGTGGAGAGTGGGCTTCACACTCTCTGAGGGACCACGGGGTGTTATCTTTGGTCCCATGGGGTTGTTTTGATATTGGCTGGTGCCTGTTCTTCCAGACCGGAGATTCCCACCTTGGGCTTTGCCCCGGCCCATTTGCACTCCCTACACGGCAGCCCTGCCTATGTTGCCTGACCTGGATTGATGCGGCTAGGCGCAAGGCACCTCTGCTACTGACACCCTGGAGGAGGCAACCCTCTTCCACCTGCTGGCATCCCTGGAAACATCCAATGGAGACTGGAGACACCCCTTCCAGGCCTGAATATGGACACCAGCAAACACGGTAGGTTGGGGAACTGGGTTCTTTTCAGCTCCTTCCTTCTACCACGGGGGCAAAAACATCTTCCCCCATTGGAATGAAGGGCGATGCTTGACAATGAACACTGCATCAGCTCTTACCAGAGAGGCACAAAAACACAGGTACTTTTGATCCACCACACTTTTTCAACTGTACCTCTGCAACTCTAGTGGCAGCTTCCTGCCCATCTCTTAGAGGGCTATGCTCACATACCAGTGTGTGGTGCCTCACTTGGATCCTCTGTGGGAGGCCCAGTGCTATTGAGACCACAGCTTTGCTCCTGCCCTCCCCTGATAGAGTCTGGGACATCCTTGAACCACATACAATGTAGAATAAGTAAAGAGACATTTACTCCAGAGACTGAGCCCATCATTTTATCCAAGGGCTGCTCTTGTCATGCTGTTGCTTTCCAGGCTGCTCATGCTGCAACCTTGCAGAGCTTCCCTTTTGCCCTCTCTGGTAGAACTCAAGGCATTGCAAGTGGTCCCGTGCTTCTAGACTGCATGTTCAGAGGACTTATTTCCTTGAAATCACATCACACACTCCTAGAGTACATGGGGTGGACCAAATCGATGTGCACTGAGGCTCCTCCGCCTGTGACCCCCTCACATGGATCCCATGAAATCACAAAGCGGATACCCTCAGATAAATTTGATGCCATAGTGTAAGCCATCCATTCTTCCCAGGCAACCCTAGAGGGCAGCATGGATGACATTGCCATAGATGTCTGCTTCTACCTGGCGGACCATAAGAAGCTAGCACAGAGTGTCCCCAGCTGTTGACGATCATCATCACAGAAGTCTGCTCTTGGTGAAATAACCTCAGCCTAGTTGGTCTGCCAGAGGGGGTAAAGGGTAATACAGTTCACTAAACGCTGGCTCTAATTGTTCACCATGATGCAGAATCTTACGTCCTTCTTTTTGGCGGAATGTGCTCATTGAGTGCCTGCCAGACCCGCATATCTAGGTGCGTGCCCACCACTTCTTTGCTTGCCTGTTGCATTTGCATGATAAAGATGAAGTGCTGCATACGACTCGTCAAGCAGGCGCATTTAGTTTGAATACTGAGATGTGCTGCTGTTACCAAATTACACTCTTGCAGACCATCAGCAATGTGCCTCTTTCTTAGGCGTTAAGAGAAAGCTCAGAAACATGGGGGTTAAGCTTTCCCTTCTTTTCCTTACCAAACTAAAAAAGATATGAGATGGCAAAATGTTCTATTTCACTAAGCCAGAGGCCACCTAGGACTGGACAGAAGGAAGAGACTCTGCCTCACAGTGAGCCATGTGCCCTGTTGAACTTGCCCCTGGCAGGGGAGCCGACACCGCAGTCAAGGCCTGAGGCATCCCCTCAAACACTTCCAGCGCCCTCTTTGAAAACAGGCCAAAGACAGCAGAAAGCAGCCTTGGCAACGGGGATCGCATTTAGAGACTTCGCTTCGCCTCCCTCTGATTCTTCATCAGATGATGGCAGCAATCCTCATCACCAGATCCCCTGGACTACCAGGCTTCCCCACCATTGGGAGCCCCCAAATGGCAGATGTCGTCCTTTGAAGTGCAGGCCATGCCCTGTAATTGCCTACCTTTCTCCTGACTGCTTGATTACTACTAACCTGGCCACGACCCTGATGGGTCCCCATTTTGCATTCTTCCATCTTACTTCACTGGTGCTCTCCATTGACGGCTCTCCATCCCTTTGGCTGGGCTCTCCCCATCCTACACCCCTCCCTAGAGTTTGCTGGAGCCCCATCAGACTGCCACTCTCTTCCACTGACCATCTCCCCTTGCTAAGCGCACATTCCCAGTTCGGAATCGATCATCAACTATGAGGTGGTGCCTTAAACATACCCCCTTGATATGCCGGATACTATTCTAAAGACGTAACTCTCCGCTTCGTACGGACCGTGTAACATGAACTATTCATCATAAAGCTCTTGGAATAAGGAGCCACTTTTGGACTCGTGTTTTTCACATATGCTTGAGATAATTATCCGTGTGCTCCATTAATTTGGAGGTGAGTCCAGGGTATATGAATGAGCAAGGATGTTCTTTTGTCCCATAATCTTTGAGTATATGGGTGATGGTTTTACCTTAGAACACACAGATTGTCTGACATATGGAGCTCTTTTATTCTAATTAGAGCAAGCTGTTTTGCACTTACTATACAGTGCTTATGAGTAGCCTTGGTGATTGTTATCCATGGGACGACGGTTGTGTTCATTTTTCGTTTCTATTATAGATTTTACTATATGTGCCAACTTCCGCATTGAAGCTTATCGTGATTTGGATTGATATATTTAATGTTACTTCATACATACTGAGCTTGAAGCCAAATATTTCAGTGCCTTGACGAAGTTCCGTCTGGCAACCGGGAACGAAACGCGTTGGCTGTGTGCCAGTTTTTACGATTAAACTAATAAAAGAAACACGTTTTGGATAAACTTGGCCCGACTGTTTGACTTAGCATTGTATGCACCTTCCTTATTCCTGAATACCCCCTCGTTCTGTTACCTTGCTTGCCCCCATCTAGCTACATGTACTTGTATGCATGTATGCCCCAGTTTGGGCATCCAGCTGTTAACTTCCTGCCCAGTAGTGTTGTTTCCCCTTACATTTCACTGTTCAATCCCACCCCGGCTAAGGCTGAGAGTAACCTATCCACATTACTGCACCATGGTCAGCAATCTTTTACAAATACTAGATAATCACTTGTATACAACTTTTTCACGATGCACTCTTCCACCTTTAACCTAATCACCTGGAGCATATGAGTGATGCACATCCCTAGTCGCAGGCACAAAATGCGCTCCTTAATCTGGAAAGGGGCTCAAATCTCATTCTTACTGGAGACACCTCTCCTCTCATCCCAGCGGAGTGCTTGCGACTCCAGAAATGCTGGTGATGACTGATATTCTCCACTAGCTACTCTACTTATGCCAGAGGAGCAACTATATGGAGATGGGCATTGATCCCATTTACAGCACACCAAATAGTTGCACACCCAGAGAGTAGATTTGTGCTTGTGGAGGGCTTATTGGACGGTGCACCTCTAGTTCTGGGAAACATTTATGCTCTTAACTTGGACAGACCAGTGTTTCTCACTAGGCTCTTGGGTTTCTAACCCCTTGGGCATATCTTCCATGGATCCTAGGTGAAGACGTCAATAAGGTTTTAGACATAGCCCTAGATAGACCCTATCCCACACTATCACAAGCCACCACAACAGCTAAAGCTGGGTCCTTAACTGACTGGTTAAATCACTGAATGCTAGCTAATGTCTGGTGTCGGCACAACCCTAGCCTCCAATTATGCTCTTTCTATTTCCCCCCGCGTGACCTTTATGTGCGCCTTGACCGCATTTTGTGTATGGCACATCTCTGCACTTCCTTTGTAGAATCAAAATACTTGGGACAGCATATATCAGAGCACAGCCCTCTGGTGTCCGCATTGCGGTGGGGAAGGACGTTGCCCCTATACAGACTTAGTCTCCAGTGTTCCACCCAGGAAGACCCACCCCCCTTTCAGAGACAAGCTGGCCTCCTACATTATTGACTGCTTTGAGATGAATGCTGACTCCACTATGTCTTGTTCTATAGAAAAGGGGTACCCTCAAAGTGATCCTCCGGGGCCACAGCATATTTGTATCATCTCAAACTCGTAAATTGACAGAGAAAGAACTTAACCATAGAGGACACTATTAAAGCCTAGTGATGTACCAATCCTGTATGAATGCCTTTGCTGAGGTGCGAGCCCAGGAGACAACCCTGTGGGAGAGACCCAGGCACTTCGACTACAGGCAAGGCAATACACTGCCTGCATCCACACAGAGGGAGATAGGGCAGGGAGACTATTAGCTCAGCTAATTTCCAGAGATATCTCCCAAACTCTTATTGCCAAACTGAGGGTGTCTACAGGCGCACTTGAGTTTTCCCACAATGGTTTCCTCCAGGGGTTCCAGGACTACTAAGCTCATCTTTACACTTCATCTATAGGTATCCTTTGTTTGCAACCTATCACTTTTTTTGTCAGACTTACACCAACCTCAAATCACAAAGATTTAGACTAGCTGATTTCCCGCCATGATGTTAAGGCAGTAATCCAAGACCTTCCCACTGGCAAAACACCATCAACAGCTGGCCTCCCCATGACTTTTATTAAGCGTTTGTTAACCTCCTTCAGCCCTGGTTGACAGAACTCTACGCAACGTCCTAAGCATAGAGCTTCCTCCCAAAATCTCAGTGGGAGGCTATTCTTGTCCCTGTATTGCATCTGGGGTGACCTTCCAATGATCTGTCCTCTTATAGGCCCATAGATATTCTTACCACAGACTAGGCAAGATACTAGGCAAGATCATTGCCTGCCGCATCCTCCCATTCCTCTCTCAAATCATACATCCAGATCACAGTGGATTTAAACCTTTGCATAACAGAGGCCGACATTCTGATTTCGCCCAAAATGTCAGTTCTAAGCTTACATCTGGAAAAAAATTTCTAGTGGGAGTAGCTCTTCAAGGTCCTGAGCCATTTCAGATTTGGCTTTTTTATTATCTGCCTCTTTTTATGATAATTTACACACAACCCACAGCATGGGTCTGAAATGGCATGTTGATCTCCCCTCCCTTCACAATGTGCCACAGTACTTAGCAGAAGTGCCCCCATCGGCTCTGCTGTTTGTCATTGTCATGGATCCATTGGCACATCGGCCACAGGTGGAGAGGATATCTTGGGGAATTACGCTCCCCAGTGGGATCCAGGCAGTCTCACTCTATGCCAATGATCTCCACATATATGTAAAACATTTCCAAGATTCTGCTACAGAACTGGCCAGAGTCCTACATCTTTTTGCTCACCCATGTGCTTCCACAATTCCAACTAGACATTGAGAATGGCTCTCTGTGTTGAAAGGGGCTAGTGTTCCGTTATTTGGGGATTAGGATTTTCCATGCAGTTTCAGATCTCTAGAGGGCAACTTCACAAAGGTGGTACCATCTATCACATCCCAGATGTTCTTGGGCAATCTCTTCCCCAGCCTCAGTCGAGCACATTGCCTTTTCATAGATGATCCTCCTGCCACATCTGCTTTACTACTCTGCAAACTTAGCACTATTGCTATGCCGGAATTTTTTTCGAGGCCTAGACATACATGCATGCTACTGAGAGAGCTCATTTGGCATATCGATAGGAAGGGGGTGGCCCTTTCAAACTTCCAGCTTCTGGCAGATGCAGGTGGATTCAAAAGCACCCAACTTTGAATTACATTATTTTGTGGCACAACTCCAGTGGCTGAGTCGCTTGCTTTCTAGACTTTCGCTAGAGTAGACAACTTCTGGAAAATCCGTGTAATTTCCACAAGAACTAAATACTTGCCTGCTCACTGCCGCTAGATGACAACATGCACACCCTAAACTTCTCAGAGTGGCCTTTACTTTGACCAAAAGGACAGCTCCATGTGCACCGGCTATTCCTCTACTGGGTATGCTAAAACCTACAGGCCCACTCACGCCCAGGCGTCTTCTTACCTGGGCTGATGCACACATAACAACCATTAGAGATCTTTATGATCAGGAGCAATGGCTTTTCTTTAAAGAATTTGTGGGCTGATTTAATTTACACACGCTGGGCAATTCCTCTGATACTGCACTTTTCACCAAGAAATACAGAAGATGTGGCCTGCCCTAAACCTTCTCTTAGGAAGCACCCACTAGTCCAAGCTGTACATACCATGGGACATGGTCAGCAACACATTTCATGGTTTTATAAGGCCCTTTCACCTCAAGAATTCCTGCAGCTTATTACCCAGAAGGACAACTGGGAAGCCGATGCAGGTAGGGTCCTTCACAATAGAGAATGGGCAAGCATGTTAGAGTTTCCCTGCATGGTCACTAGGAATGCAAGATTCAAACTAATACATTATTACACTAAATTCATTTTATCCCCAGGTATTGCCTGCCTAGCCTTGTTGTCACACTAAGATGGCTGACTTAATGCACATGCCCTGTTACTGACCACTCCTGCGTCCATTTGGGGTCTACATAATCAATATGCTTTCTTCTATCATCACCAATCCCATTTACCTGGCCACAAATAGCGGTGGGGATCTATAAACATTCTAAAAAAGACCATGCAGCCTCACATCTTGACAACTTGACAGTGCCCCTTCCTACAAGAGCAATTACTTCTCATTGGAAATCTAAAGTCCCTTCATCTCTGACCTCCTGGGTTCAGACTCTCATCAAATGGGGAGCTGCAGAGAGCTCAACACTCCGAAGAGAGGTACCCAGAGGGCTTTGAAAACGCTTTTTGGGAGCAACCTGGGCATATCTTGTAGAACATCCAACAACATTTAATGATGAAAATACTCCCTCTTGATTCTATCCCAGCGCGATCACCCCCTAAGGTGAGGGCATCAACAGGAAGTGGGTGGATAGATGCTGTTGATATTCCTTATGTGTATTTAGAGTTGCTGTGCTCTCTCTTTACTACCAACTCAACAGAGAGAAGACACCTCTATCTACACTGCCTAAAACCTTAGCTGTGCTTACTGATCCTATACTTACATTGCCCCCCTTGCATTTGGTATCCATGTTATTGTGTGTTAGATTTCCAATATTCGTATTGATCTAATTAGTGTGATCCTCCCCACAGTCATGAACCTGTGTGCTGATCTGTTTGTATTGTTAAGCATGCTACTTGGACTTATGCACAAGACTGACAGCTCAAAGGTTTTGTTTTGGTAATTGAAAGTAATACGTAGTGTAATAGCATATAAAGTCACAAGAGATGAAGGTAGAGGCATAGTCTACAAGTAAGAGTGAATATTCAACAGTCACGTATGAGATCTAATAAAAGAAGAAATTGTGTAGTGACAAAACGTGGGCCAGTGTCTGGTGGTGTGGTTTATTGGCAATCTATGGGTCTAGTAGCATGGTGTGGGCTAGTGGGCTCCGATTTATTCTGGTGGCATGAAATGAGATATAATATCACTAGTCACAATCTAGGCTCATTGGTGTGATCTAGCGGCAAGAGGTCTGGTCAGGTGCCAGGAGATGTGGTCTAATAGCAGGATACAACACAACAAGATATCCAGTTTTGGAATGTCCATTTATTGATAGGATGTGTGCTATTGTAATGTGAAATGCAGTTTAGTATTCTTAGGTCTCATCCAGCAGCAGAAGATGTCTGGTGAAAGGTGATGTACTATGAGTGGGAAGTCATCTAGAGGCAAGATATGTGGTCTATTGATGTGATGTAGATTAGGTTGATTGTGTGAAAATGCAATATGCTAAAATGACCTGGTGGTTGTGGTGTGGGATGTGGGCAACACACATTGTAATATCCAGGTATGAAACTGCTTATTTAATGATGGAGGTAGACTACTGTTGTTACTGTTTTGACATATGGGTAAGAGGTAAGGTCTAGCAGGAGAAAGTTTGTTTCTTTGGGAGTATGTTTGGCTTTGTGGGCGGAGGTGCGTTCTAGTGATGAAATGCACTTTATGATTTGCTGAGTTCTAATGGAGGGTGGGAAATGTTTTGATGTGTGTTCTATCGGTTTGGTTGTGGTTTAGTGAGAGTGATACACTCTTGCCAAGGAGGTGAATGTATTTATGTCCTAATGCAGATGATCATCTCTAATATTAAATCAATACATTGGAATTTGGTAAGTCTCAATTGTTTCCCTTAAATGTTTACTTGTTTTTGTGATGTTGGCTCCAGATCATTTCAAGTGTTGTATTCGACAACGTTTAGGATCATAATTTGGTATTTTAAACCATTTGGAAATAAACCTACTCTGCAGTGTAACTGCCAAGTGAGTGTACTTGGATAGTGACACTGTGAGCCATCTGTCACAGTGCAAACAATGTGAATATAATGGATCACTCAATCATTCAAAGGATGATAATGTAGAGTGAGCAAAACCTACATCCATCGAAGGTGAGAGTGTGTGAGAATACTTATCTAACATATGCTAAAGACCAAATTGTCTATTGGACTGAGTGCTGATGTATGAAGAGCAATCGACTGTTTGTGTTAGCTCTGATTTTGTCTGTGTCTCTTGCAGGGGGGGTCCCCAGATGTGAATCGCAGGCTCTCCCTCATGGATGATCAACTGAGGAGGACAGAAATATCTCACAAACGCCTGGAAATATCAAATAAGAAGCTTCTATGTTTTGTGCAGGTATGGAATTCCCCATAGGATGTTAACTTTTTAACAGTCACATATGCATCTCTATAAAATCCTCCTACCTGTGTATCATTTTCTAAACCTTGGGGATCCATTCCCCACCTGTGATAAAAAAAAAAGTATGAATGCCCCTCTTCTTCACCTGCCGATATCTGTCCTATTCAAACAGAAGGAGGGTGTGAGCACACTGGCTCACATCCCAGCCCTCTATTTGCCCCAAAGCATCATGGTAAATGCAGTGCATGATAACACTTACTTCAGTAGCTGTCTTTAATTGTTCACCTTTGTTGGTGCAGCCTGTACTGTGTAACTCTAGACACGTATTTCTGGATTCATTCCCTCCTCAGTAGAGAGCAAAAAGTCATTTTGAGGCTGCTGAAAATGCTGAACAAAGTCTTCTCTGGTCTCTGTGCTACTCACTGAGTGCCGGTGCATCAACACAAGCATTCTCAGTAAGACTTACTGCTCTCTACTGATGAAGAAATGAATCCAGAAACACATGTCTAGAGTTACAAAGCACAGGCTGTCCATGGAGCCAGCCCACTTAGCATCACTGACTGAAAATAGACAATTGCACATCCATGATTTGAACTTCTTAACAGGAAGTGTTGTGTTATGTACCATAGGACACAAAGTATCTGATTACATGTTAGGAGGTAATTTATTGCCCGTGCACAAAAACAGGTGTTTATGTGGGGATCAGCATTTAAAAAAATTCAGTACACACTATACCCCTGCAATATTCCCCAGACAAATGTTGGCAGGTCTATCCTGCTAAAACTTACTGGGGGAGAAGGGGCAAAAAAATCTCGGGCACATGCAAATTCATTACGGTAAACTCCAATTCGACATGTAATTCTCAATTTTTCTAGTGAAATTCCCGAACATGAGGTATATTGCACATTTAAGTATCAGTATTTACTGGGTTGGTAAATACCTTGCTAATTACTGACCCACTGACAATCAGGCCCTAACAGTTACACAACCCCATAGGCGGTGTTAAGATCCCTTAAAGTAATGAGAAGGACTTGACGCAACATGTACCAGAGTACATCAATTCCACCCTGCATTTTTTTCTTTGAATACTGTTCTGTCCCTTGTCCCCTCCGAGCCTCTAGCACCCAGTCAGAATCTCATTGGGAAGTGGGCCTTTATTTTCTGTTGCTTTCTTTATACACAAAGCACATTTTAGTCTGGGCTATTGGCTGTGCAAGAGCTTCATCCTTCAAGATAGGTGTTTCTTGAGATTAGTGCAAGAAACAGAAAGGTGTTGGAGGGAATGCTTTCATAAATCTCAGCAACTGGTGATTACTTCTGCCGCATTGCATTCTATTGTTTTATACTCACTCTGCCACTCTAGAAATTCGCCATCTGTGAATCAGTCTTGGTTATAATCCAATTGATACAGTCCAGCTTATATAAGAACACAAGCAACCCCAGACCAGTTTCAGCCTAGTTGGGCCTTGTCAGTGTCTCATGAGATAAGGGCAGAGCCTGTAAGAAGTTTCGACCCCTATTCCTTAAATGTGACTTGAAGGATAAACTTCTCCTGCCTTCTTGTGATCTTGCCTGATAGGCATGACACCCATGACATGTCATGATCTACAGAAACATCTTCAGAGCAGGGTTGGCCACTTTCTGAGGTATGCATTTCAGGAGTGCAACTGTAACTTGCCTTATGTCTTTGTTGTTTCCCACCATAGCTTAACTACCATGATGTTCTTCCTGTGTCATCCCTGCATCTGTGACCCTCTTTGTCAAGTACCTGACAGTGCCCATCTCACAAACCTCTGACCCTGGGCCTGGCTATTATTGGTTGCAACAGAGAAAGGATATAATCAAACAAGGTCATGGTCCTAATCAGCCAGGTCAAATGATCTCTGCTCATGACCGGACATCTTTCAATCCAACAAATATTTGTGTTTCCAATTTGTCCATGCAAATCAATATAACCAGTTCCTCAAATTCATATATCATGTTCACAGCCTTATGGTCTGCAGGTACACATTCCCTCATAGTCAATTACATTATTATAACTGAATAAGGGTTGTTTGCATTGCTTAAATTGTCTTTCTGACCATCTACAGTCTGATCCTCCAAAACTCAGATAGAAAGTCATTGTGAAGAACATGTCTACTTCCTGTTGCATTCTATATATGAAACATGCATTGTAGTTCAGACCGCTCATGTCCAGGCTAGGATGCCTCCCTTAAATATGGTGGCCCCTCATGAGATGTGGGAGGAGCAGGTTTGAACATTCAACCTCAAACAACTGGATGGCTTTCCATATTAAATGGAAATTGAATGCTGAACGCCTGCTGTTGCGTGGTGAAGCTCTTAGTGGTTTCTCCCAATACACTGTGTAATCTACATAGATGTCTTTCACTGCAGCTCTATTCTAAGGGCTAGGGAGGTAGACCTTGAATCTGGGGAACCAGGTTCGAGTCTCGACAAGAACGTGCAACATCCTGTGATTTTGAGCAAATCACTTAATCTCCCTGTGCCTAATAAAAATGAATATGTCCTCATGTAATGTAACTGGTGCTCGTGTAAAGCGCTCTGATACCCAATACCTTTGGGTCAAGTTTGCGCTGTATAAAAGAAACTTTTTTAAAAAGTAATAGAAATGAAATCAGAAAAGCCTTCTGCTGCCATGAATTCATTATTGGATATAAACTGTCCCTTCCTCTTGACCAAACTGCCTTCATCTCCTATTAGTTGATATGTGCTGTCTCAAGTCCATGCATTCAAGAAAGTAAGAGGTATTTACAAAAGTGAATTATTGTACCATACTATCTTTCCTGAATAGAGAGATATGTAATGAATGTGGTAGGATGGATCATATTGGACAGGCTATCCAACTAAGCCCTATAGAATATTATCCTGTCAGACGTCCAATACGGCTTCCGCCCAGGTCGCTCAATGCAAGACCAATGCTTGAACATTGTTATGATCTGAAACAAGTACACAGTTGCTCGCCCCGGTACAATCTATCTGGCCTCTATGGACCTCTTCCCTGCATTCGATTGTGTGAACAGATGTAAGCTGTGGCAAACCTTGCTATCCCTGGGGGTGGACAGGGACATAGTCTATTTTTACAAGATCTCCTTCAAGACACGAAGGCAGCTGTTTGATACTCGGGTGACTTGAAGGCGTTGCACTTCTTCTTCATTCAGAGAGGGGTCAGTCAGCTGTAATCTGGTCTCTTTCTTGTTTAATGTATATATAAGCAACTTAGAGAAGGTTCTTTTGGACTCCAAGGTGGACTACCACCAGGTGGGACAGCATGGCCTCCCGGTTCTGCTGTATGCAGACGATGCCGTCTTAATGGCTAGGACCGAGTGGGGTCTGCAAACGCTGGTAAATTCTTTTGTCCAATTCATGGAGGGGATCAGGACCTTTTGGTCAACAACTCAAAGTCCTATGTTATGCAAGTAGGTGCCCGCTCTAGTAGGTCTTATACCTTTAAGGTAGGGCCTACTCCGGTCCCAAGGACAAGCGTCTTTTCATACTTGGGGATTCTGTTGGATGCCAAAAAGAAAAGGGGCCCCCTAAAAATTCATAAGAAGAACGACCTTATTCGGGAGATTGCAGCCATTTTTAATTTTGCCTCCAGATTGCGAAAAAGACCGGTGGGCCTTATATTGCAGCTTTACAGGGCCAAGTGTATCTCAAAGGCATTATATGGCAGTAAGATCTGGGGGGACACTATCTTTGCCAACCTACAAATTGCTGAAAACTATTTTTTGAGACAGCTTTTATCTGTTCCCCAGGGTACCTCCTCCTCCATTGTACATGAGGAGCTTGGTTTGACCTACATTACTGATTCGTTAGCCTACCGCCCTGTGTCACTATGGTTAAAAATCTGGGTTTGCAAGGGGACATCATTAAATAAAATGATTTTAAGGGACTGTCTGGCTCTCGATCATGTATCCTGTGTATCGTGGCACAAATATATCAAGGAGAGTCTTACGAGTTTGGGGAGAGGAGACCTTTTCATTTAATCCTAAATTGACCAATAAGAAGAATTTGATTCATATTAAGGTGGATTTTTAAGCAGAAGTCAATTGTTGGTGAAGATAAGGAGCTTCTGATTCCCAGTATACGCCGTTTCATCATGTTAAGAACCACACTGACGTTGGAGCCGTACCTACTGGGGTTCGTAAACCCTTATAATGAACTTTCATTGACTAGATTTTGGTTTGACCTCTTCCACCTCCTTCTTGCTCATCCAAGGGGGCTGTGCAAGGGCCAGAGTTTGTCATCCTGTGGTTGTGATGGAAAATCCCCACAGGACATGGTCCATTTTATGATGTTCTGTAGTTTCTATGACTTACCCAGAAATAACTTTTTAGTCCCGCTCTTGAAAAAGGCCAGCTTTAGGCAAGTGCATCCCGCTTTTATTTATTTTTTACAAACGCTTACGCGTAGCACTGTTTTTTATGTGCTTAACTTTTTAAAAACTGCTGTCAGGCTTAGGTCTAGTTGCGACTTACCCTGTCTTCCACATATCATTCATGGCACTATGCACTCTGTAATGTTGAAGAGGTGTGGCGCAGTGACCAGGGTAACTGACTTCGGAAACCGGGGGCTCACTGTTCGATCCCTAGTGCCGGTGGCAGATCAGCCCAGCACCATGTGACTCTGGGCAATACCTTGCTTAATCTTCCCGAGGGCCCCAAGCGCCTTGACACCTTCGGGTAATTGTTCGTGCTTTACAAATACTGGACATTTACATATATACATACATATATTACATATATATAAATGCATATGTGATCAAGGTCCAGGAGGGACGGAAACGCGTAATGGCCGATTGAAAAATAAAACTATCTGAAGCACAGAAACGTGGTCCGTGCCTGCTTTCCGTCACCCGCAGTGGCAAAGGATTTTTCAAGCAGTTTGTGAGAATGAATATATATATATATATATATATACACTTTGAGAGGAATCTTGATTGTCAGATTGGGAGAGGAAAAGCATTGACTTTTTGAAATTTTTCTGTCCTCTCTCAATTGCTACATCAGTCAGCCAATGAGATCCCTCCATTCAGATATTTAAACACCACCCCGCTAAAAACCTCACTTTTGGACTATCCAGCTGAAAACCGGCATTGATAAAGGCATCCGCCGAAACGCGTCTGCCAGGAGCTGTTACATGAGGACAACGCGTTTATTTATTGAGTGTGAATGGAGGCATTAAATCTTACTGCAGAGCATCTCCAGCATGTGTCTGACTCGTTTTTTAAGGCGAAAAACGGGACTGTTGCTGTACATATGGCGGTAGGTCAGATCCGCATTTCAGACACGCCTCTTGATCTGGAGCTCCACGCATTGCCGACAAACTTTGTGGTTAAGTGCACGGACTGCACAGCGTGGCGCCCCCCCAGCCTGGATTGTGGTGTAGGCACTGGGGAAAGAGCAGCAGCTGGTCTGCTGATACAGATGCTCTGCAGTGACAAAGTCCGCCATCGACCACGCCAGAGTAAAGGAACGAGCAGAACAAAGGCTGACCACGTCAGGGCACAATTGTATGCACGGGCGGGTTATTATACCGCGCTCGCAATTTTGGACATGCTTATTCCTTTTGGCGAGATCGTCACACTGGGCACTTTGAGAGGAATCTTGATTGTCAGATTGGGAGAGGAAAAGCATTGACTTTTTGAAATTTTTCTGTCCTCTCTCAATTATTACATCAGTCAGCCAATGAGATTCCTCCATTCAGATATTTAAACACCACCCCGCTAAAAACCTCACTTTTGGACTATCCAGCTGAAAACCGGCATTGATAAAGGCATCCGCCGAAACGCGTCTGCCAGGAGCTGTTTACATGAGGACAACGCGTTTATTTATTGAGTGTGAATGGAGGCATTAAATCTTACTGCAGAGCATCTCCAGCATGTGTCTGACTCGTTTTTTAAGGCGAAAAACGGGACTGTTGCTATATATATATGTATATATATATATATATATATATATATATATATATATATATATATATATATATATATATATATATATCCAAGTAACCACTTCCACCAGCTTCGAAGATCCTTCTATCGCTTGCGAAGTAAGTACACGAACCGATTAAAGGTGCAATTTTCATTTATTTTCCCAGAGCGACGGCCATAACGTTTCGGCTCCCCTAGAGCCTTGTTCACATAAATATATATATATTATCTACTGGCGGTCGCCAGTAGATAGTTGTAGTTAGGACCGAGTTCCCATAGGAAATCTGAAAATTCTATTTTGAATAACTTTGGCGCCGGTTGACTTATCTTCGTGAAATTTTAAAAACTAATGGGGCACTCCGCTCAGCTCCTACCCTGAAAGTCTCGGGGTGATTCGTCAAGCGGGGGCTGAGAAAAAAGGGGGGTCCCAAAATGCGTTTTCCCCATGCATTTTCCCATAGGACCTTTAGTCGAAGGTACAGCCCGAACGGCTGAACAGAATTACTTGAAATTTGGCAAAGAGGTAGTCCTCAGGTCAGGCATGTGCCTTTTGCATATATGGTGTCAATCTGTTCAGTAGTTCCTGAGAAAATTGCAGTTAAGAGTACATAAATATCGATATGCGCGCACCGTGCGCGCACAGTGCGCGCACCGAAAGTGCGCAAGCGTAATTCTGATTGGTGGTTAGATGTCAGTCAACATTCGAATCGGTCGAAATCAGGAAGTGTCGGACGCCATTTTGTGTGTGGCAGTGAAAAAGAGATGTGGAGAACGTGAAAAGGGGGCAGGATAGAGAGTTCCTGACCCCCTAGCCTTTGTCAGGGGGTCCCTGAAGGACCCCGAAGGGTGAAAAACACATTTGATTTTTTTTCAAAAAATCGCAGGGTGCGCGCACCGTGCGCGCACGGTGAAAAACCCTTAAAAAAAAACCATTTTAAACTGTTTATAAGTTTATAGAAGATATTAACTATGCTGTTCAACTTTATCCAAATAAAAAAAAAAAAGCTGAGCCATTCCATATTACAGGATACAGTCAATCTATAACTATATACATAGGTAGTTTATTGTAAAATACATATATAAAAAATATAATAATACATACATAAATTAGCATTTAAAAAACCTTACAAATTCACTAAAAAAAACATAGGTTTCACACACGTTATAGTTAGAAATTAGCATTTAAAAAACCTTGCAAATTCACTTAAAAAAACATAGGTTTCACACACGTTATAGTTAGGAATTAGCATTTAAAAAACCTTGCAAATTCACTGAAAAAAACATAGGTTTCACACATGTTATAGTTAGCTGGACATTTCACTCGTAAAAAACCATTGAAATTCCCCCGTTATAGTTAGTTCAGCTAACTATAACTCGCGCGACCGCAATCCACTGCTGATGACGTCACATATTACATCACTCATGACATGGTCAGTGACATCACTCATGACATCATTGATGACATCTCAAATGACATCACTCATGACATCACTGATGACATCCTCCAGTGATTATGTGTCTTTCTGAAAAATAAATATTTTTTATATATGTATATCTAAAGGTTAATGGTAGAATAAATCGGTAAATAAGTGTCTAAATGGATGTTTTTTTTGTAAAATTAATGTATTAACTTACTTATTAACAGTATCTTAGTGAATACAGTGATTTAATATGTGACGTTATCAGCAGTGGATTGCGGTTGCGCGAGTTATAGTTAGCTGAACTAACTATAACGGGGGAATTTCAATGGTTTTTTACGAGTGAAATGTCCAGCTAACTATAACATGTGTGAAACCTATGGTTTTTTCAGTGAATTTGCAAGGTTTTTTAAATGCTAATTCCTAACTATAACGTGTGTGAAACCTATGTTTTTTTAAGTGAATATATATATATATATATATATATATATATATATATATATATATATATTCTGAATCTGAATCTGTGCCGTCTGCTTCTGAACAATATTTGTTGAATATTGATTTTGTTCCCAATCAATAATTCTTATTGACTATAGAGCCTTTTTTTTGGTTTAACTACATTTGCACTTGACACTTTAATTCACTAGGAACAACAAATCTTTTTATATACATCTAGGCTTTTAGAAACATCTAAGGACACTTCTTAATATTTAACTCATGTTTTTAATATTGACAGTTAGCTTCACTTACAACAGCAGTATTTTGCACAAGCAGATCCACATTCAGGTGGTGATTTGCACATCCTAAAAACAATTTGCACTAATGATAGCTCAGTTTGCACTTGCGTATTTTGCACATATATAATGTGACATTATTTTATACATCATAAAATATGTTTATAAATTGCATATATATTTGTATTGAAACATACCATGGCAATTATCAAAATACAGTTACATCGTTATTAGTTGTTTACAGCGCGATATTGCACATGCTTACTTTGCACATTCAAAGTTATTTAAATTATTCGTTGTATATTAATTTACCTCTGTTGTTCAATAAGTTTCGTGGGGAAACATTGTTTATTTGTGATGCTAAATATTGTCATGTAATAAGATAACGCATTGGTATTTACACCAGTGATTTAAAAACACGTGAGAAGTCAAAAATAACCAGAAAAGAGAAAAGAGAAAGGGAAAAAAAAGCCTATATGTATAGTATGTTGTCACTTTCTATTATCACATGGTGCAAACGTAAAAAAACACTATGAAAGAAAAAAAGAAAGGGTGTATATATATCTGAATTGTACCGCCATTTCATTATGTGATCAAGGGCACAGGATGCCCGAAACGCGTCGTGAGGAACAATAGGCGATGTTATAAGAAAATAAATCACCTGTGATTGACAAGCTCTCGTGTGGGACGTTGCATTTCTTGTTCGCCGTTCGGAGGTACAGGAAGGTGTGTGATATATATATATATATATATAATTAACCCTTTCAGGTTAAGAGTGTAGGACGTTGGCCTGGTATATGCTGTCCACTCATTAAATTGGGCACCTTGCACCAGTCCAAACGACCCTTATGATGTATGAGGTCAAAGATAACATTTAGAAAGCTATCCTAGTGGTAGCTGTGGAGAGTAGCCTTCAGGCTTAATCTTGAAGGAATGTAAAGCAGCTTGTTTTACCAGAATATCACCTCCTATATCGACTAAATGAAAGAAGAACCGCACAGTAGTCATATAAAAATATGTATTTATTAATATAACACTCTCTAGTATCCTCTACACGAGGATAGAACGTAAAGCACACAATACGAGATCAATAGAACAGTTGTAAGTAGCACAATACGCAGTGGGCTCCAGGGGGAGACCAAACCATATACTAAAATAGTGGTATAACAATTACGACTTGAGTCAAGACACAGTCTAGAGCACATAATATTGCTGGGACCCCAAGGAACCACCCAAAATAGATAGGGACCCACCAATTCTATGGAGAAGTTGCGGTTACAGTTTTAAAGTTTAAGGACCCTTCTAGGAGGACTTCGAGCAAACCCTTTGGAACTTAAGAGGTTGGAGAGCCAACCCACCTGTGGATACCGTAGTGCCCGAGTTACCTATCCCAGAGGAACTGACTGCATAGGTCTGGAGTGGTGTTGGAAACCGCCGTCGTTCTCCATTGTGGCCTGTGAAGAAGTACTTCTGCCCTGAAGGTGAAAAGGGTCAGGAGGAATCCAAGCCTGGATTGTAGAAGAAAGGAACCTGAAAGCAGAGAGGACAGACTCTGGGTCACTTCAGAGTGACCAGGGGCTCAGTAGACAAATGTCCACCGATGTTGGGTGCTTCAGGTGCAAAGAAGGGATGCTTGACTCTGCAGCCACGAGGACCAGAAGATGTCGAGGACAACCAGGAGCCAGACGTAAGGTGTCCCATGAAGGATGTCGAGTGCTGAGGGGTCAGTGTCTGGCTGGAGCACCAACAAGCTTTGGCAAAAGCAACCCATTCAGGAAGGTCAGGCAGGTCACGGTGTGGGCCAGCAAGGGGGAGTCAGGGCACGTCTGGAGCAACCAGGAAAGCCCAACAAAAATCAAGATGACCCTCAGGAGGACACACAGGCCGAAGAACCAAGAGTCGCGAGTGGACCTCGAGCAAGATTGCAAAGTACCATCCCACAGAGCACTCGGTACAAGGAGGCCAGAGTTTTTGGGTACAAATACTGCTCAGGGTCAGGACTACACAGAGTACAATGCACAAACACTGGAATCACCAACAAGTATATGCAACTGCAAATGGACCTGGTGCACAGGGGTTCGGGTTATGCAGTCCCCACAAGGGATACGGGCCTCAAACCTGCTGAAAGGGCAGATCGACCTCAGGGACTTTCTAAAACTCACCTCCTGTGTTGCTGAAATCTTTGGAGTCTGCAGGAGCTCAGGAGAAGCAGACCGGTCAGTTGTGTTACGTTGCCTGCAGTTGCAGAGGAGTGACTCCTTCATTCCAAGGGAGATTCTTCAGTTGTCCTTAGTGCACCACAGGTCCTGCACAGAACCTGTATGGAGCAAGGGCACGGACAATGCTTTGGACGGAGAGGGAGACAAAGTCGGGCCAGTCAAAGTCCAGCGAAGTCCAGAGTGTCCAGATGGTAGAAGGTCAGTGGTTTCTTCTTGTAGAATCTTTTCCACGTAAAATCTAAAGTCTTACAGCCAGGTAAGCCCTTTTGTACCCACGGTAGAGGGTCAGGACAGAGGGATGATTACACCCATATCCTTTGTCCAGTTTTGCGCCAGAGCAGGAGCCAATAGCTCCCAGAACTGGTTTGAGCTGGACTATGCACAGGGACAACAAATGTTCCCCCAGTGCAGACTTTCAGGCACTCTCAGAGTGCACCCATCCAGCCCCAATGCACTTAATCCTGTCTGGGAGGTGGTCACACCTCCCTATTACAGGATGCCTATTGTGCTGTCTTCCTCTGCTCGAGCTTGGCTCAGCAGCAGGAGGGCAGGAATGTGTCTCTGGTGGGCAGCATCCATTTTGTGCTGTCCGGGTCGAGAAGGCTGGCACCAGATAGGCCAGTGACCCCACAAATCTTGCTTCTGAAGACTGGAATCATACCTCCCACATCGGGTACCGGTGTGGAGGTATGATTCCAAGGTGTTTGATACCAAACACGATATGTTTCTATGGAGCTGTTTTCGAGATAGCATTTACCGCGAGGTTATAATGCACCTCTACCTATATGTCCAGCTGAGTCACAGACAACCCGGGAGAATGGCCTTTGAAGGCTGCAGAGGGGCCCTGCTCATGAAGGGGCACCCTCTCACTAAAATCCCAGCACCCTGCCTTCAGGATTGATAAGGCCTGCTATAGGGGTGACTTATAAGTTTTAAGTGTAGTGACCTATAGATATAGTGAACCTTTATCTAACGTAAGGGGTGCAAGCACCATCTTACACAGGTAGTAGTAGCAGACCTGTAGTTCTATTTTGCATGGCCTCTCATGGGTGGCATAATACATGCTTCAGCCCATAGGAGGCCTCTGGGTTACCTATGCCCTGGGTACATGGGTACCATATACTAGGGACTTACAAGGGTACCCCAGTATCCAATCTGGAATGTACCAAAGTTCATGTGTAACAATTTAAAGGAGAAAGCAGGATCCAAGTCAGACTAGTCAAAAATAGTGAAACATCAAACAAAAAGTGGGGGTAACCATAAGAAGCGGATACTATTTTCCTACAAAGAGTGCTGCATAAATGGCTTGAATGGTATTTTTACAATCCAAAGCTGCAATACTGTGCCTAGAGTGGTAAAAGGCTTTTGTCATATTACAGCTCGGCATAGATGGTACTGTACTAATCCTATGCTTAAAGACTTTGCTGTAGACATGGCAAAAGACTTTGGGCCTGATTTAGATCTCAGCAAGACTCCCGTCGTCTCTCCGCACCGGAGTTTACAATTACTTTGCCAAGCTGCCAGACTCGCTACTGCCATATTTAGATGTGTGAAGGCTGAACCGCCATCAGCGGTGACAGACAGAGGTCAAGCAGCAGTTCTTATTCTGCTTGACCTGTCTGCCACGTTCAACACGGTCAACCATGCTATCTTGCTGAGGAGGCTCAGGGAGGTAGGAGTAGCAGGCTTGGCCTTGAGCTAGTTTCAATCCTTCCTTTCAGAGAGGAGACAAGCGGTGGCCCTCCCTCCTCACCAGTCTGACTTTATTAAAATCACGCATGGCGTGCCTCAGGGCTCTGCAATCAGCCCGATTTTATTTAATATCTACATGAAACCCCTGATTGCGGTCATAAGGGCGCATAACATTAACATCGTAAATTATGCGGATGACACGCAACTGAGTCTCTCCTTAGAGGGAGAACAGTCAACATCTCTGGAAGTGTTTCATAACTGCCTGCGTGCTACAGTTCAGTGGTTGAGGGAGAATTCATTGCAATTTAACGCCGATAAAACCGAGGTTCTCTATTGCTCAGTGGGGAAGGTTCCATCTATGCTGCCTGTAAATTTTTGGCCCCTAGATACATCTACTGTACCGAGGCCTGTTGAAAAGGTACGAAATCTGGGCATTATGTTATGTTGGAGTCCCCTAGATATCTAATAGATAGGCTCCAGAGGATTCAGTCAACAGCGGCCAAGTTAGCCTTGGGGAGGCCCACAGGTTCCTCCTCCTCATCGGCTTTGGCGGAGCTGCACTGGCTCCCGATAATGCAAAGAATTCAGTTCAAATCCCTCTGCATAATTTTTAAGGCCCTGCATTGGTTTGGACCGGTATCTATGCAGAGGAAGTTTGCCTGGTATGTACCTGAGAGAAGCCTTCGCTCCTCCTCGGCCAGATTGGTTAAAATACCAAGATTCAACAAAAGGAAATCCGGTGGCAGAGCCTTCAGTGTCTCTGCCGCCAGATTATGGAATAAACTCCCACTAGAACTGAGACAACTGAGGGATCTTCTCCCTTTCAGGAAGAGATTAAAAACCCTGCTCTTCCCCAAAGCATAATCTGTTGTCAGTCTTCCATGTAGCATTACTCTTACGTGCACTTATAATGTCAGCGCCAGGATGCTTGTTAGGTGATAGAGCGCTTTATAAATAAGATAAATAAATAAATAAAATGTAAACGGTTCACCGATGTCGTTGCGGCAGACTCCTCTGCTGGTTAACATTACTCTTTCAACAAAATTGGTGGTAGAGGCACTCGCTGAAATGTAATTCATGTGAAAGAACAAAGTTTTACTCCTTTTACTGTGTTTTAAAATAGCGTGCTGTAGAGTGGCATCCAACAGTCATGGATTCCTAAAAATGCAAAACTCCAATTATGGGGCCTATGGTCCTTGAACCAGCAGCCCGTCAGATCTTTTTCGCCCTTTGGCTTCCAGATTTGTCCGACGTATCGAATATTGTCGGTAAGATTCTTTCCTTGACCGCCCATGAAAGTCTCTCGTTTTGATTGCTTTGAGACGACATCATATTGGGTTCCTTTTTTTAGATCGGACTTTTCGTTCTGAAGAGCACTTCCTTATCGTCGAACATCAAGGTAACGGTTTCAGTTAGCCTCTCTTCTTTTCCCGTTTTTTCACTTTCCACACAACTTTATTTAAACACGTCATGGTGGTGGTCACTCCTGGTCATTATTCCTTCATTAGGCTACTCACCCAGTTGTGTTCCAGCATGTTATGTTGTCATTATATTTGGAGTTTGATTATGTATTTGCAAACTGACGCTCTAACATCATGGTTACATTCATTCAGAAATATACATTGTTTATCGTTTTTTTATTAGATACCCAGCCCCCGACGAAGAGCTTGTAGGCTCGAAATGCATTGGGCATGTACAAAGCTAATTTCTGAAAGATTCGGATTTGGATTTGTATGAAGAAAAGGATGTATATCCAATTAACATTTTGGCAATGAATAAATTGCTACAACTAATGACAAATTGAATTGACATTTCATTCATTTATTTTTTCAACACAAGTTTGGATTGAGTTTGTTTAAACCAAGAACAGTCTGTTTACCATTACGAGAATTTTTCCAAGGTTTTTACCTGAGAGCAAATGTGCGTGGTGACCAGGGCCCCATAGGCCCCATAATTGGAGTTTAACATTACTCTTTCGCCATCATGGTGGCGGGATTGCATCCAGACAATTTAGATTTCGCAGTTGTGCTGGCGGTTTTCTAGCGGAGACAGTGTGATACTGTCGCAAGACGTGGTCAACATTGTACTGTTCCTGTGACTGGTGGATGGATGATAGCATCACACACCTGATGTTGTTACATTACTGGGTTAGGCCCATGTAGTGAAGCAGCTTATTTCTTACATTGTCCTCACAAATAACATTTCCAAGATGTGACCTTTTGCATACATTTGCACACATAACAATGTTGGATTAGTTTCTCTGAAACTGAACTTGTTTTACTTCTAACATCGCACAACACTATCACAACGCCGTGAACTTCATGTTCAAGGTCTCCTCCCTTACAACGTACAAATGTCATCACTATCTTCATCCACGGGGCGACAGGGCTGTTTACTTATCCACAACATCACTAATCTATTGTGTACATCCCAAGGCTGCTTTCTATTATAAAAGATGAGTATCCCAATAGATTAGTAGAGGAGATACTTCCGCTGACACCGAGGGTCCTTGCATGCTGAGAAATCACCATGCAGCAACCTGATATCTCATGAGGTGTGTCCAGTTCATGACCAAGGTGGGGTCCTTCACTCTGTCCATTCAGGTAATGGGGTTAGATCGTCCCTTGGGGGGATTCTTGGCTCTACACCTACACACACTCTAGGTACACTTAGAGTAGGTTCCGCATAGTAGGACTATGCTAGATTACTGCCTTGTTCATATGGCTGCATATATACAATTGATTAACATCATGGTAGTATATCCACTATTCACGCTGTTGGTGCATGTAATCACGTTTACCTGCTTCTGTCTGCTAATCATTGCAGCACACTTATTTTATGCAAGAATAACGTAGCTTAAATAAATGTTATTGAAAAAGCCCCACTGTGTATTCTCTGCATATTTCTCTGATAATAAGTAAGCACGAGTGACCGAGCAAAAGATTGTGTACTGTTTCCACAATCCCTGAGCGGTCAGGGTTGTCATGTTCAGTGGTTGCCAGAAGCTATTCACTCCCTGGTAAGGTTGGGTGGGGGCTTAGGGTGGCACTGTGAGCTAGTTGGTCATCAGTGACCTTATCTGGACCCAGGGCTTTGCCAGGGCCTAGTGATTGGATGGCATTACATGTTACCTCTATTTTAAATTGGACAAAACTATCGGGCTCATTACGATGGCGGACAGATTTCAGTCCGTCTGCCATCATTGCTGGGCTTGGGACCGGCCGCCTGTAAGGCGGCGGTCCCACACATGAGATTACGATGCAACCGCCACCGTGGTGGTTGCATTGTGTATCTCTAACATTGCTGCGATGCTGCTGACTGCAGCCCCTGCAGCAATGTTCGAAATGCACTGTTCGCATTTCCCTGCACTACATGGCAGTGCAGGGAAATGTAGGGTAGTACCATAGGTGCCCCCCCCCAAGTGCAAATTACATCCCCACCAGCCTTTTCATGGCGGTTTCACCGCAATGGAAACACTCGTGGGGATGCAGCATCGTAGTATGGCAGGCGGTGCCTGCCAGGTACTGCTACCATTCTACTGATGCGCTGCAGTCTGACAGGCAATTGTAACGAATGCTGCTGTCGGACCCATGGCGGATGGACTTTCCGTCCACCATGCCCGCCTCCCGCCACTGTAATCTGTTGGGTGGGATTTGGCCGCACGATGTTGGTGTATCCACTACCGGCAGGCTGCCGGTGGCGGATTCACCGCAATCGTAATGACCCCCTATATTTTACTGCATCTCCCGATATTGTTGGATGATATTTTGCTCTACTATAGGGAGTGCCATCTTGGGAAGAGCGGCATGCATATTTGTAAAATATTCTACCCAGTGCTGGGGTTGAATTGAAAATTCTACGGTACTTTGGGTTTGTAAATTGCCATGCAAAAAGATCTGCCAAAAGAATTTCTGGTCCTTCCTTTTGGTTTAATCAATTAAAGCTAACCAATCCAATCCAAAAATTCTTTATTTCGGCCATTTTAGGCCATAAAAGATGCAAGAATAAAACCATTAACATAATATACAAATAAATATGGAATCACGTCAAAAGGTCCATTAAGTTGCAAATTACAGATAAAAATAGTGTCCATATTTATAATTAGGAAAATAGTGAACACACAGTTTTCCCCAGTTTGCATTAACTAGACATTAATTTACGCCTTCTCATCCACATGGCTGTCAAGAACTTGCTTACTGCAAACACAACTGAACTTGAGGTACTAGTCTTTAAAATTCTAAATGATTGTAAACAGTTTTTAAAACCTAAGTTTCTGCATAGCGGAATCAGCCAGTACTTCCTATGTTTACTGTAGGCGGGACAAAAGAAGAGCACATGCATTTCATCTTCCGTGCTACAATTGCAGCCTCGGCAGGTCTTGTCTAGTGAAGCAGACAGTGGATCTACAAAAATCCCCAAACCCATCCAATATCCGCTGTATCCCCATGGGGGATTTGGAGAGCAGGAGGGTATCATCAGCAAACATGATTGCTGGTACCCTCCTGCCCGCCAACCTTGGTGCGTCATTATTGGGGACACCGTCAAGATGCGAAATTACACCATTGACATAGAGGCAAAACAGGGTTGGTGCTAAGACACAACCCTGTCTCACCCCCCTGCCAATCGGGAACCTAGATGACAATGCCCCATTCCTTCCGCATCTAACCTGGGCAAAATTCCCATCATGAAGCCTTATCAATATATGCAAGATTTGTGGTGGGACACCCAACTCCTGAAGAACCCACCACAATTTCTTCCTTGGTACTAGATCGAACGCGGACCTGAGGTCCACAAATACCATGTAGAGGCTGCCACCCTCTATCTTTGCCGTTTTCCAATAAAGGAGAATAAGGCGAAAGACCTGGTCCATGGTAGATGTGTTCCTCCTAAACCCTGCTTGAAGTGGACTTAGGACCTTATGTTCCTCCATCCAATCCAGAAGATGGTCCAATACCAGGCGTGTAAAAAGTTTTTGAGGGACATCGATAAGGCTTATTGGCCTGTAATTGGCTGGGAGCAGAGGAGAGCCCTTTTTGAAAATTGGGACTATCTCCGCTCCCAGCCATGTACGAGGAATCTCCATACCTCTTGCAATTGCATCAAAGAGAATAAGTAGGTAGGGGGCCCAGATCTCAGGTTTGTGCTTGAATAAGTCCCCAGGAAGTCTATCTAGACCTGGGGCCTCACCCCTCGCAAGTCTCCCTATAGCTTTGTGCACTTCATCCAACGTAAACTCTAAAGGGTCATATTGTGCGTTTGAATCCATTGAGCCAGTAAGAATTTGTGTACAGGGTTCTTCACAATAAAGATCCTTGAAATGGGACTCCCAAATCAAGGCATCAATATTTGGATCAACCGCAACTTGAGGTTCCCCTGACCCTGTGTTAATTAAAGACCAGAACCTGCGTGCGTCTCTGGAGTCCAGAGCTTGTGTTAAATTTTGCCACCTATCCCAGTCCCATTCTCTCTTTGCATGTGTCATCACATCTTTGTAACGCCGTCTAAGAGAGTGTATTTTGTTTTTCTCAGTATCGGACTTAACTGCGAGGATCAGCTCAGTCTTAGCTTTTCTACATGCAGAGTTGTACCATGCCGATACAGGAGACTTATTCTTCCTTATGGGTACCAAGGGATTGAAGACATCTCCTAGCCCAATAACTAAATTTGCGTGGATAAAGCCTAGTTTCTCATTATATTCCAAAGACTTGGGTTGGCTGATCAGACTGTCTATCTCTGTAAATCGTGAATGGACCAAATCATACATTTTTGCTATTTTCTTTGGTGAGTCTACTATTCTGCCCCAATTAACCCTTCGCCTGTTGTTAGATAATACTAGCGTTCCTTCCCCCAGATCCTCCATTCCTGGAGTAAAGGTTGTCTTGGGGCCCGGGAACGCCATATCCAGACAAAGAGCATTGTGGTCACTATTGGCCCTAGAAATTACTCTAAAATCAAGGACCTTAGACCACATGCTCACCTCCACTAGCATGTAGTCTATCCGCGATTCCTGCCCCTTCCTATTAAAAGTACACACTGAGGGGCTATCAGACAGGGTACGCCCGTTACAGGCCCTCAAGGAATTATTTAATGTGAGGGACATGATCTGAACTGCCAGGGGAGACCACGATTTTAGACATGGTGATTGACATGGTGGAATCCCCCAATGGTCATCATCGCCCAAAAGGGCACCCTCACTCACCCCTAATAGCGGCTCAAACTGGCAGTTGACGTCTCCCGCCACTAGAAGACGACAACTACCAGAAAGTGAGCTAATGAAATGTGACAATTCAGTTATAGTGGGCGAGTCCAAATTCAAACCAACTGGGCGCGAATACACATTCACAATGGCCAGTTTATAAGCATTTGGCCATTTGAGGTGTATACACTGAAGATCTGCAGAGTGTGTAGTCATAATCTCTGCTGTACAGCCCAAGTGGACAGCTACCCAGATTGCAAGACCACCTGACGGCCGCCCTCTACCAGCCCACCTGGCGGGGACATGGAATGTTGCAAAACCCTCTCTGGAATGTTCCTCCCTGGCCCAAGTCTCCTGAAAGAGACAAATATCCTTGTGGTCTACTAAGGATCCCCACTCTGTGCAATTCAACTTATTTGACAAGCCCGCAACATTCCAAGACAATATAATCATTTTCTTTATCTTTGGGAGGGGTGGGCTACCTAGGTTACCCCCTTCCCCAGAAGTCAGCTGGGGAGATAGTATTTCATGGGATAATGCTAAGCTTTCCGAGTTCTCATTGCCTGTTTCCAGTATAAGTCCCCCTATTGATATGTGTTAATCTGTCTGAAAGCTTAGGGGATCCCACTTGAGCATCTCTACCTCTCCACCTCAGCTAGCTTTATGACCCAATGGAGTTCTTGTACCTGCATTTGACTTGCTACAATGCAGCCAATCTATCGCATCCAGGGTACTAAACCTGTTCTGTAGGGATGGGTAGGTATGCATAAGTGGCTGACCATGCGTGCCCCTCTCTGGCCTGGGCCCACGACGGTGTGGCACTAAAGTCCACCCCCCATTTTGTTCATTCAAGTTACCCTGAGGATAGAAAAAAGATAGGGGGTATGACCCAAAAGTTGATCCAGTACTATCTTGATTCCAGTTGCAAATATACTCAACAGTGCGAGGGTCCCTAAAATTTACCAAAACGCAGTCACCTGCAATAGTTTTGGGAGAGGGGCCCACCCAGGGAATCCTTCGTACCATCAATATTTCGCTTGTAATATGTGGAGGTAGTGGTCTATTGAGATTTAGCCAGTGCGTTACCTTATTTCTTAAAGACCTGTACAATTCCCGGTCTGTTTTACTTAATGCAGGGATGCCTGTTAAAACCACGACATACGGGCTAGTTTCCGGTGGTAGGTCAGGTCTAAGAGCCACCCGAGCAAATACATCGGGCGGAATTTGGTCGCTCTCATTTAGTTGTCCTGGGCCAAACGGTGTGTGCTTTATCAAGCTAACATGAGGGGTTTCACAAGAATCCTGGGTTCTCAATGGCAGTGCATTGTTATTATTAATGGCATCTGCAACATGCAACATAGAAGGGGGTTTATATACCGGCACCCCCATCAGGTCTAGAAGTAGTTATAAAATTTCCCTGCTCCAAAATATTAGAATTAGTTTTGGACAAAGAGACCCGTATGTCTTGGTCTAGTTGCATAAGCCTTTTTTCAATACAGCCCATTCTTTCCTCTATCGGACCAAGCCAGGCCCTAAATAAGTCACCCATTTTTTCCATGATAAGGTCTAGAATCGCAGTAGTGTTTGACGCGGGGCAGGACACAGCCCCAGGGCTGTGGCCAGTGTCCAAGTCATTCAATAGGCATGATCCCTGAGCAGGCTGATTATTCTGAGCGCGGCCCCCCTTGTCTGGAGTTATTCTGTCGATTTTCAGCATGGGCTTTAACACGTTTCGATTTTTTCCCACCAACCACGGTTGTTACAACACGCTTTCGTTTAGAGTTATTCCCCTTGATATTTTTCCGAGCCTGATTTATTGGGGATTTCACTGAGGGGACCACCATGTTAACAGTTTCTTCAGTCGAGGGAACCTCAGTTACTAGTTGGGAGGCCAATGGCGAGGAGCAGATCTGTTCAAAAACTAGGGGCGGAGTATGCACGGTGACTGGGACTAACATTGAACCCTGGGAACAAACGCAATCCGGGGTACGTGCATTGGCGATATGTCCCATTGAAGAACGTTTGGCCAAGGCAAGGTCTTGCGATACACGTCGCTCCATCAGAATTATCCCCTGGTCAATCACAGAGTTTGCCCTGGTAATAAAATTATCCAGGGTGCCTGTGAGCTGGTTCCTGGGGATCAATGTTTTCTTTCGCAGCTCCCGAGCTGCCATACCTGTATAGGCTATACACTTTTTAGTCGTAGAGGAGCAAATAGGAGCCTACTTAGTAAATTACTATAGCCAGAGGCTCACAACATAATAGGAGTAAAAGGGCACAGGTAGCAAACCCACAATTGAAGAGAAATAGCCCGGTCCGGTCTCGAACGGGCTACAACGGGCCCGCCCTTGGCCCGGGCTTCGCCCGGCGCACACCCGCGCGTGTCCCGTGTTGCGTGCAATGGACGGGAGTTTATTTACAGCCTGGATGCAGGAACCAATCAGGGGAAGAGGCAGCAGCTGTGTGCGAGCTGAGGCTGCTGGACCTCGCAGTCCCTCAGTAAATGCCCAAGCCGACAGAGTCCGTGACACCTTTACTTCTGCGAACGGCTCCCGCGAAGCGGGGGCCGTGAGTAGTTATATATGCAGGCTGAATGCTGGAACCAATCAGGGGAAGAGGCAGCAGCTGTGTGCGAGCTGAGGCTGCTGGACCTCGCAGTCCCTCAGTAAATGCCCAAGCCGACAGAGTCCGTGACACCTTTACTTCTGCGAACGGCTCCCGCGAAGCGGGGGCCGTGAGTAGTTATATATGCTGGCTGAATGCTGGAACCAATCAGGGGAAGAGGCAGCAGCTGTGTGCGAGCTGAGGCTGCTGGACCTCGCAGTCCCTCAGTAAATGCCCAAGCCGACAGAGTCCGTGACACCTTTACTTCTGCGAACGGCTCCCTCGAAGCGGGGGCCGTGAGTAGTTATATATGCAGGCTGAATGCTGGAACCAATCAGGGGAAGAGGCAGCAGCTGTGTGCGAGTTGAGGCTGCTGGACCTCGCAGTCCCTCAGTAAATGCCCAAGCCGACAGACTCCGTGACACCTTTACTTCTGCGAACGGCTCCCGCGAAGCGGGGTCGTGAGTAGTTATATATGCAGGCTGAATGCTGGAACCAATCAGGGGAAGAGGCAGCAGCTGTGTGCGAGCTGAGGCTGCTGGACCTCGCAGTCCCTCAGTAAATGCCCAAGCCGACAGAGTCCGTGACACCTTAACTTCTGCGAACGGCCTCACGATGTTGGTGTATCCACTACCGGCAGGCTGCCGGTGGCGGATTCACCGCAATCGTAATGACCCCCTATATTTGACTGCATCTCCCAATATTGTTGGATGATATTTTGCTCTACTATAGGGAGTGCCATCTTGGGAAGAGCGGCATGCATATTTGTAAAATATTCTACCCAGTGCTGGGATTGAACTGAAAATTCTACGGTACTTTGGGTTTGTAAATTACCATGCAAAAAGATCTGCCAAAAGAATTTCTGGTCCTTCCTTTTGGTTTCATCAATTAAAGCTAACCAATTTGAGTCAATCCACTCTTGCTACTGTTTGGCAATGACTGATTTATGGTTTACACAGGATCACTGGATTTGGATACGATCACCCTGTTGATTGCCCTGATTAAATGTTCTTTAGCTTTCTGGCACTCACTTGAGTACCAGGGAGGGGACTGACAGTTTACTCTTTTCCCACCTTATACACTGTTGTGCAGAGGGCATGCAGAGCCTTAAACAATTCCCTATGTTGCTTGCCCAGTGGAATCTCATTTATTGTGGCTGTTTGATATGGCCCCAATATCCTATTAAACGCGTTGTATATTTGTGTTAATGTGTTCCAGCTAAGACGTAGCTTAGCCCATTTTTCGACCTGTCTATTGTTTGAGAGTGAAAATGATGCTTCTGATTGAGAAACTAAGTTTATGTCAGTTATAAACAAATTGTGTTAAAGTGTCAACCTTGGGACATTATGATCGCTATCTGTGCGGGTTACAATTTCGAAAGCTGAGACATTGTGCCAGAGGGCACTGTCTAAAATAATATAGTCAAGTCAGCTCTTACTGTCTCCTCTTATAAATGTTGGAGCGAGTTGGTAGTCAGAGCTAAATCGACCATTGCAGGCATGCAAGCCAAATGTCAGGTTAAGGGACAGCAGCTGAAGGGCAGTGGTTGACCCATGTTTGAGTGGTTTTGTCTCCACCCTCTGGATGGCACATAAAGTTGGAGCCAACCGATTGGGAGAACATTGTCTTGGTTCCTACCATACTGGCTATTATGTGTACCATAGTGAATGTTAGCCATGGCGTTTGGAGTAAAGAGTTTGTGAGTACCTAGCAGCGGGAGAAGAAGTGTTTGATCATGTTCTTCAAAACGATTGCTGCATGTAATGTTGGGCGTTTGGGCGGTTTGTTTGTCTTGTGATTTCAGTAGTAGTAGCAGTTTGTTACTAGCAAATGGCTGAGTCGAACTATGATTTGTTTGGTTGTCAGGCTCTACCATTTCAAAAGTTGTCATATTGGAATTAGAGCCGGTGTTGTTAACAAGTGCAGTAGTCTTGGACTCTTTCCTTTTTAGGACGTTTGTTCATTTTGGATTTTTCCCTCTTGCTCTCAGCATGCCCTTCCCCCTTTTTAATAAATCCTCCACCTTTAAAATCAAATTATCAATATCAGCTAATGAGCAATCCTCCGCAGCGTGTTTTTTGACAGACTTTGATTTTGGGCCTGGCCCTTTGCCTTTCGCTTCCCCATAATATGCACTCATTGTACTCATAATTGGTTGAAAACCATGGTGTTTAGAGGCGGTATTATCCAAAGCTGAGACCCCAGGGGGTGGCCCTTCCCTGCCTCTTCCTGGCACTGATGGGTGCAGGACGGGACCACCCTGGACCCGGGTGTGGCCCGTGCACATCCGATGCAGCAGGACTGCTAGGAGCTCTTTGTAGCACATTGTGGCAGGCCCCGCCCCCTTCCTTGATCGAGTCTGCAGTGGTGCCTCCTGGCGCTAGGGACAATGGGGCTTGGAGTCCCCTTCGTTCATAGAATCTTTTGCTGTCAACTTGAGGGACCCAGGCAAAAGAACTTCTAGGGCCGCGATTCGGCAGGCATCTTCCCCTTCCTGGAGCGAGTCTGCAGCAGTGCCTCCTGGCACAAAGAACATGGAGCATGAATTCCCCTGGGCTCAATAGAGTCTGTTGGGGCCAGTAAACCCCCTGCTGCCAACTTGAGACACCCAGACAGCGGGACTGCTAGGAACGCTCTGTAGCGCATTGCGGCAGACCCTGCCCCCTTCCTTGATCAAGTCTGCAGCGATGCCTCCTGGCGCTAGGGACGAAGCGGCATGGAGTCCCCTGGGTTCATAGAGTATGTGGGGTCAGTAACCCCCTTTGCTGTCTACTTGAGGAACCCAGGCAGAGGGACTGCTAGGAGTGTGTCGCGGGAGGCCGATACCGCTTCCTGGAGCGAGTCTGCAGCAGCACATCCTGGCCCTAGAGACGATGGAGCACGGAGTCTCCTGGGCTCAGTAGAGTCAGTTAGGGCCAGTAACCCGCCCTCCCCACCGCCAACTTGAGACACCCAGACAGGGGGACTGCTAGGAGTGCTTTGTAGTGCATTGTGGGAGGCCCTGCAACCTTCCGAGAGCGAGTGTGCAGCGGTGCCTCCTGGCACCAGGAATGATGGGGCATGGAGTTCCCTGGGTTCAGAAGAGTCTGTGGCGGCCAGTATCCCCCTTGCTGCGAACTTGAGAGACCCAATTAGCGGGACTGCTAGGAGCATTATGTGGCACTTTGAATGAGGCCCCACCCCCTTCCTGGAGTGAGTCTGCAGTGGCGACTCCTGGGCGCTAGGGATGATGGGACATGGGGTCCCCTGGGTTCATAGAGTCTGTGGGGGCCAGTAACCCCCTTGCCGCCAACAAGAAACCCAGGCAGCTAGGGATAATGGGGCATGGAGTCCCCAGGGTTCATAGAGTCTCTGGGGGCCAGTAACCACCTTGCCATCAACTTGAGAGACCCAGGCAGTGGGACTTCTAGGAGCACGTTGCAGCAGGCCCTGTCCCCTTCCTGGAGCGAGTCTGCAGCAGCACCTCTTGGCGCTAGGGATGATGGAGCATGGATTCCCCTTGGTTCATAGAGTCTTTTGGGGCCATTAACTCCCTTGCCACCAACTTGAGAGACCCAGGAAGCGGGACTGCTAGGAGTGCTTTGTATCGTATTGCGGGAGGCCCTTTCCCCTTCCTGGAGCGAGTCTGCAGCAGTACCTCTTGGCACTAGAAATGATGGGGCATGGAGTTTCCTGGGTTCAGTAGTGTCTGTGGGAGCTAGTACCCCCTTGCTGCCAACTTGAGAGACCAAATCAGCACAACTGCTAGGAGCACTATATGGCATTTTTCAGGAGGCCCCACCCCCTTCCTGGAGTGAGTCTGCAGTGGTGACTCCAGGCGCAAAGAACGATATGGCATGGAGTTCTCAGGGTTCATAGAGTCTCCTAGGGGCTAGTAACCACCTTGCCATCCACTTGAGAGACCCAGGAAGCGGGACTGCTAGGAGTGCTTTGTAGCGCATTGTGGGAGGCCCTTCCCCATTCCTGGAGAGAGTCTGCAGTGGTGACTCCTGATGCAAAGGATGATGGGGCATGGAGTCCCCAGGGTTCACAGAGTCTCTGGGGGCCAGTAACCACCTTGTCATCAACTTGAGGGACCCAGGCAGAGGGACTTCTGGGAGCATGTTGCAGCAGGCCCTGTCCCCTTCTGGGAGCGTGTCTGCAGCAGCACCTCTTGGCGCTAGGGATGATGGGGCATGGAGTCCCCTGGGTTCATAGAGTCTGTGGGGGCCAGTAACCCCCTTGCCGCCAACGAGAAACCCAGGCAGCAGGACTGCTGGGAGTGCTTCATAGCGCATTGCGGAAGGCCCCGCCCCTTCCTGGAGCGAGTCTGCAGCAGCACCTGTGGGGGACAGTAACCCCCTAGCTGCCAACTTGAGAGTCTACAAAAGATAATGTTGTATTTAATGTTAGAGAGCAGAAACATCCCCCAAATGTGACAGACATAATAGTACGAGAATTACTGCGAGATATTAGAGAGGCAAGCACAAGCTCTCACGAACCTACTAGCAAAATTCTTAAAAACAGACCAACTACCACTTATCCCCACTTTAAAAAGTTTAATTGCATGCATTAAAAAAGCCATCTGCGATACCCCACCTGTCCCTAGACATTACCAAGACAAACACATGCGTGGCCATTTTACAGTAACACATAATAAGGAACCCTTCCTTTTACATGACAATCTAAATATTGAAAAACAAATCCTAATCTTCTGTACAGCAAACACCTTAATGAAACTTACCCAATGTCAAACCTGGAATATGGATGTTACCTTCAAAATGTGTCCCAAACCATACACTGAGATATACACCATACATGGTGAATATCAACCAAGATCCCTTTCATACATGCTTCACTATCAAACAAACAAAGCAGCGCCTACTATGAACTCCTCACCTATATAAAACAACAAACAAATAACTTCCACTCCCCAAAAATAATCATAGACTTTAAATAAGCCATAATTCAAACAATTAAAAAAATATACCCCACACAGCCATACATGGCTGTTACTATCACTTTAATAAAAGTAAATGGCGACATCTCTAAAAATCTGCACTAGGTGTTGAATAATCCACTAACAGCCAATTCCCATTCGAAATCAAAAAATGATAGCAGTAGCCTATGTCACTATCACATATGTAGCCAACCACTATAACTTACTAATAAAAATCCTTTCTACCAACAAAATGAAGACAAACTTAGTCCCCTCTTGGACTATTTCAAAGCCACTTGGGTTGACAGACTGCATCGGTCAGGACACAGATGCCAAGCCAAATTCCAGATACTATGGTGCAGTGTCTATGACAGCACCCTGGTACATGAAGCCATAATAAACAACACAGTGGAAGGATGGCACGATGCCTTCCATTCCACACTAGGCAGAACTCAACCTACATTATACAAATGTATCGAACAATTACAAAAAGAGCAGAGCTACCTAGAACTAAGACTGGAGCAATCTGTTACCTAACTTGGCCCTAAACTTAGCAAACAAACATAAAGAAGGTACAACTTGCTACAATTTAAAGCAAAACTCTTCATAAATAACAAAGGACTACATTACCTAGAAATTATAGGGAAAAAGCATATTATAAAATAAATGTCAATTTACCAAAGACCTCAAAAACTTCACCGATCTCTACACCAACAAACCAAATCCTTTTTTTAAAAAAATTAAATAAATATTTTATTATACCAGTGAAACAATAATATAAAATCACAAAGTTAATAAACAATGATATAATAAAAATATTTATATTGATATTTTTTTTTAATGTAACAGTAACCAGCTAATCAAATTAAAAACAAATTCAATACAGAACATCAAATCAATAAAACACATAATCCAAACAACTCTACATAATAATAACATAAACAATATAATATCACATTTCCCACCCACAACAAAAGTAAAAATGAATACTTACTGTTTTGTAGCTGCAGATCTTTCTCCAATAGTAATCCACAAAAAGACGAAGAAAACAAATCCAAAAACCTCCCCCAAAAAATGCAAACATATAAACAATCAAATTGAAATCCCTTGAGCAATCTCAATTCTGTGGAAACCTTCAAAAACAGAAAAGGTGTTGTAAAAAACATACTGCTCCAAGAAACACAAAAACAAAGTAAATCTAAGTAAAAACCATTGGTTTGTAACAAACCAAAATTATTTCCTTAAAAAAAAATGCGTAAACTACAAATTCCCATAGAAATAGTTTGTAGACAAAAACCTGTAAAACAAATGATTTAGACAAACGCACAATACATTAGAGTCCCAAATCTGCACATACATAACATGTAATCATCAAAAAAAAGATAATCACATAATTTAGCTTAACAGATTCATACATTAATATAACAATTTTCAAAAACGCTAAACTACAAAATAGTGCAAACACTATACCCAAGTTTAAAACATGCATCCTAAATCCCCCCTACCCTCAAAACTTTTAAAATAGCCTTAAAAAAGGACTTACCTGTGCCGACGAACAACAGCACCTAATCATGACTTGGTTCATGTAAAATAAACCCAAATAACACCCATAGAATACAAAATAGAATGTAGCGGTAAAAAAACAAAATGGGCACCAAATGAAACAAAAAAAATGTTAGCTCCCCATAGAAATGAATGGGAAAAGATATGGGAGCTGAAACAGGTTGTATATGTCCCAAGAACTCTTTGGCTTTCTGGCACCCCTGTGGATGAGGAGGAGGGGCCGCATGTACATCACGCTACAAAGCGCCAAGGGCTGCTGTACAGGAGAAAAGGATACAGTTGCTGACACATGGACTACATGTCCTAAGAACTCTGACTTTCTAACACACCTGTGACTAAGGAGGCAGGCTGTAGCTACATTGTGCCACTAAACACCGAGGGCAAACCGCCGCGGGCAAAGAGCGGGCCCGTATGCAGCCAGACGAGGCTGGGCTGGGCCAACCCTTTAACGTCTGTGATCAACTTGGGGTGAGAGTCACTTCCCCGTTTTCTCATGCTACTCCATATGGTTGACTGTGCTATGAACTGTGCCTCTGAGGTGCCCCTTTAAAATAGCCGTATCGCTGTGGTTATATTGTATTAATGGAGAAAAGAGGGTTGTGCTACCCCATTCTCATGTTGGGAAGCTTTGAACTACAATACAATAAGGGAAAAAGCAAAGGCGTTGTTGGATCTTTGAACTTATCTCCTCTCCCCCCAAAGTCACACCAATAGATAGAATGATGCAGAGGTCTATGGGAGTTATCTCAATTGAGATCACATTGATGGAGAGGAGCTTATCGTTAGGTTCGGGGATGCTACCACCCACCTCCTCTATGTCTTTTGGAGCCTGTTCACCTAATACTGCCCTCAATACTGCCCCTTGGGAGCTGGATGGTGGTCATGCCAATTAAATAGTTCTTCCATATCAGGCGAACCTAAAGTGGGGTGCCCAGAAGTGGTACAGAGCAAGCTTGTGGAGATAGGAATCCAAGTTGATGGGAGCATGGTCTCTCCAAACGGGGGTCAGTCCACTAGCTCAGCTAGTGAAGGGACGTCAACCGGTCAACCGTTGTGGTTAGCCCAGTTCATTGACAAATGCATTGCAGGCGCCTGTTGTAGTGCGTTTGTCAGATAATGAACAAAGCAATTAAAGATAATAAAGCTTCATTACCTTCTGCTACCCAGTGATCCAGGCCTGCCCTTATTGCACTTACTGACGAGCAGGGCAGAGTACCCAACATTCGAAACTCTTGTTTGGATCGCACTAGGGATAAAACTGTCTGCAGTAATTATTGAAATTGTCTCCAACATTGTGTTACTAATATTGCCCCGAGGATCAGTGCCTTAAAAGTGCTGCGCACATAAGAGGGGGAGCTGACAACGTCCACCGAGCCACAGTTTCAAATAACTTAATCTGATAGAATGGTGTGGAGGGTAAACAGTGATCAACAGCTTGATCAACTGCCTGAATCCCAGACAGGCAGCCCTCAACAAGTGGATTGGAATGAGAGAAGTAATGATAGTGAGGGTGTGTCCAATGTAGTACCTATTGACCTACAACTGGCTTGCTGCCCTAACGTGGCGGTAATGGCTAATGTTCCACCTTTGCCCTCAAGTACGATTGAAGCACCAGGTCTGTTTAAGAATTAAGTTTTACATTGGCTGCATTCCAAGTTCATATTTTCACTTGCCAATGCTAAGCAAATTTTGATGACAGGGAAAGTGAGATGGATTGGCCCTGCAAATAAGCCCTTTAAAGGAGATTGCATTATTATTAATTTCAAACAACCTAGCCAAGCGGATGAATGACTGAAAAGATTGGCATCGTTTATCCCTCTTGGCAAGAATATCATGCTTTTTCCCCTGGGCTATTTCTATCGCCATCTGTGTTGAGCCTCAGAGATGCCCCTTGATCAATCACATAACCAAGGGTCCTTTAATTATTGTCCATCTTGGACCACCATCCCATTGTCTAATAGGTTCCAGATTCTGGGCTCTCTGCAGGAGAAAGATTGGCTTTGTACTACTAAGGAACCCTTCAGTGTTATGGGCAGTTGGAGAGGAAATTATGAGGGTAAGGGTATGGGGCTATCATTCTCAGGTTGCACTTGTGTGCCCATACCTGTGGCTCTTGTTTCCACTAAATGTCATGAGCCAACTACATTGAGCAACACAGAGGAGCTAAGACCCCCTTACATGTCCTCGAAAGATATTTGTTATGGTCATAAGGAGGAATGTTATTTTATTATGTGGAATGTTTGTAGGCTCCAAAATAAGCTGGCTTTCTCGGATTGGCTCCACATTACTGCAGACTCCGATGTAGTTTGTACACAGAAGCCCTGGTGTGTCGACCCAATTCATCACAAAGGATTCACTTCCTTTAACTTAGAAGTTACCCCATCTCCAGTAGAGCAGGCCAAAGGAGGCTTACAGATTTTAATTTCAAATTTGCTACCCATTACTATTACGAAGGTAATGTCTATTTTATCTTATGCCCGGCACCTTTTGCTGTCACCCAAATACGGCCCTGATTTGATTGTGGTAAATTTCTATAACACTGTTTTTGATTCTACCCGTAGTAACATAGTGCATGCTTAGGATGCAGGGATGGAGGTGGTTTTGCGGTCAATTAATTGATAAGTATGTCATTCTCTGGGTAGGGGAATTCAATATTCAGAAATGCCCGCTCCCGGCAAAGTGGATATGTGTAATAACTAATGCTGAAGGTGATGGAATCTCGCATTGTGATCACTCTGATTATGGGAAAGCATTGAACTCTTTAATTTTCAAGTACGATCTTATTCTTTTTGGAAAGCAGTTGTGGGGATATTAGCAAATCTATTACCTCATTTATTGGCAGAAACCCACCCGCTATTATTACCCATGCTTTGATCGCCTGCTCTGCCAGGAATTTGGTTAGTGCCATTAACATTATCCCAGTAGCAGTGAGTGGCCACAACCCATTAGCAATTTCCATGACAATCCAAGCACAAGAAGTTAAAGGAGTTGCTTGTGTTACAAATGGTCCTCCAGTCCGGACTAATGGTGTTAGGATCAAGAGGTCAGGAAATAATCCATGTGAAGTTTTGCCGGGCCTGGTAACAACAAATCTTGATGAGTTCAGTTGCTGCTTAGGTAAAGAAGTGGGCCATGACAGGTTACTGGACTACTTTGAGCAGATTACCTGGTCACTTAGTTTATTGCTTATAAGATCTCTTCAACCGGGTAATATGGGAAAATGGGGTTGGTTCTATCATTCATGCACCCAGGCATCAAAATTGTAAAAGGATGCCCTTCACTGTTCTCCAAGGGACTATATGGTTATTAGGAATGTGCGTAAGAATGATAAGCAGGCTCTTGCAGCAAGGAAGAGGGTACCACAGGAGGAGGCCTGTTCAAATTTGGCCAGGGCAGCCGAGATGAAAGATAACACAGTGTTCTGGAATACAGTAAATGCTCCTTTCTTAAAGGTTGACTCGTTGCCTGAGCTTACCTCTTTTGTCCCTTGCAAAGCATGGGTTCATCATTTTTCAGCCACTTTTGATTCCCAATTTGAGGATGTGTTACTACAAGGTGGCATGGGAGGATTGCTGAAGACTCAGGCTCCGTTGTCCATTACCCTGGAGGAGGTTCTGTATGCATTAGATACGAGCGCTGGGGGGGGGAAGGTGCCAGAACTGAATGGAGCACGAATTGATGCATTTAAAGCACTGATGGAGTTGTGGGGCCTCATTTTGAACCAGGGTACTTAATGGGGCTCAATTCATCCCATTTGGGCTGTGTCAATTATAGTCCCTATCTTCAAAAAGGGAAATAAATCTGACCCTAAATGTTATTGCTCCATCTCTCTCCTGGATTCCTCAGCCAAACTAATGGTAAGGTCCTTCTGCATAGGCTAGAGGACTGGGTAGAGGATAACTATTATAACAGAGGTGCAATATGGATTCAGGAAGGGGCTGGGGATGATGGAGCAATGTATAAATCTTGAGTTGTTCATGCGAAGTATACCAAAGCTAAGAAAGGAACCCTCTATCTATGCTTCTGTTAATTCATTTTGTTATTTAGGAACCGCCGACATATAGTCGGTCGGACACCTGCTTGAGACAATAGCGATCGGACGCTTGTCTTCCCGCCATCGTAATGAGGCCCTTAAAGGGTGACATTTACTATTCTCACTCCAATCTAAACCAACTGGAGGAAGGTGTTGGACACTAAAGGGGTGACATTTATTATTACCACTCCAATTTAAACCAAGTTAAGGAAGGTGTTGGACACTAAAGGGGTGACAGTTACTATTCCCAATCCAACCTAAACCAATTTGGGGGAGGTGCTGGACATGAAAGGAGTAATATTTACTACTCCTACTTCAATCTAAGCCAATTTGGGGAAGGTGTTGCACACTAAAGGGGTAACACTTGCTATTTCCACTCCAAACCAACTTGGGGAAGGTGTAGGACACTAAAGGCGTAACATTTGCTATTCCCACTCGCTCTAAACCAACTTGAGGAAGGTGGTGGACACCAAAAGGATAACACTTACTATTCCCACTCCGATCTAAACCAACTCGGGAAAGGCGTTGGACACTAAACAAGCAACTTTTACCATTCATTCCCACTCCAATCTAAAACAACTTGGGTAAGGTGTTGGACACCAAAGCAGTGGCACGTACTATTCTCTCTCTAATCTAAACTAACTTGGGAAGGTGTTGTATACTAAACAAGTAAAATGTACTATTCTCACTCCAATCTAAACCAATTTAGGGAAGGTGTTGGACACTAAAGGGATGACATTTACTGTTCCCACTCCAATCTAAACTAACTGGAGGAAGGAGTTGGACACCAAAGGGGTGACATTTACTATTCCCACTCCACTCTAAATCAACTTGGAGAAGCTGTTGGACATCAAAGGGGTGGCATTTACTATTCTCACTCCAATCTAAACCAAGTTAAGGAAGGTGTTTGAAAGGGGCAACATTTACTATTCCCAATCCAACCTAAACCAACTTGCGGAAGGTGTTAGACACTAAAGGGGAAACATTTACTGTTCTCACTCCAATCAAAACCAACTTGAAGAATGTGTTGAACACTAAAGGGGTAACATTTACTATTCCCACTCCTATATAAACCAACTTGGGGAAGGTGTTGGACACCAAAGGGGTCCAATTTTCTATTCCCACTCCAATCTATACAAATTTGAGGGACGATGTTGGACAGTAAAGATTTCATTTTTTTAAATCCAGTTTAAAATAAAACCTTTTCCCTAAAATATAATAAAAATTAATTGTAAAATACACAATACTGCACATTCCCACATTTTAGTAAACTACAAAATTACCCAAAAAATATATTATATTAAAACACACTAATTTAAATTACTAAAGTATATATAATAAAATAACTTTAAAATATATATTTTAATTAGTAATTAAAATTACAATATTTTTAAACATATTTTCTACCATTGATACACTTTGAAAAACTCAATTACATACAATTCAAATAACATCATCAATAAATGTATATGTTTAATATATTTTTACATTGTAAACATTTTGTAAATATATTTTTAAATTTTTTGAAATAATTGTGATTTTATTCATACAATTACAACATTTTCATAAATATAATGTAATATTTTAAACTTAAACATCAAATTAAATCTAAATATACTACTTTATGAATATTAGAAAGATAATTTTCATATTTTAAAATATTTTATTATTTATTTAAAAACAAAAAAACTGTAAAATATCTTATTCATTATACAACTCTGAATAATAAAAAACTATATAATAAATTACATTTTAAAATTCAAAACAAATCATTTGAACACCTTTAAAATTATTAAATGAAACTTTAAAATTAAAAGAATTAAAAAAAATCACATTCTTATCCCCTAATAACCCAACATTTTGCTACAAAAAATAAGTCGTTAAAAACATTAATTAAATTTAAAATACAAATGTAAACCATTTAGTAAATAAAAAATAAAAAATACATATTAAACAAATTATAAAACATCAGAACAAATACAATAGATACATACTAATAAACACTAAAAAACAATATTATATACGACATTTACTACACCGATATTTTTGACAATGTTATTAAAAACAACACTAAAACAATATTTTTACCTTTGATATTCCTGTCCACCATTTGTTTGAAGTCCCGATATTCTTGAACGATATTTCTGTAGCATGATAGTTTTTTCCGATATTTTGGCCAAACACCCCTTCTGTGCATTTCTTTCAATATTTTGTCCTCCATATTGTTGTAACACTATTCTGTTGCATTAATTTTGGGGATTCGACAAGTACAGAAACATTTAATATTTAGGAAAAAATGTGTAACATTTGAATGGCATCCTAGTAATGTGAGTATTGGCCAAGCTTGTGTTTCTTTATTTGAATGCACTATCTTGGTTTATGTTTGGTGAACTGGTCTTAAAGTTCTTGCAAAAAAATATTGCACACTGTCTTTTTAAAATATTTGTAGCATGGCAGGGGATCACAGGGGATCAAAAGAGAGTGTGCTGCAGAGCTCTCAAGCTTTTTAGGTCCATGCGTATGAAATGTATCTAGTCCAGGACTATAGTTTGCATTTTTGAGCTTGTTGTTTCTGTTTATCCCATTATAAAAATCCAGACTGCCAGTCTCAAAATGCACCCCCTGAGTAGGTATCATGAAACCCAAGGCGTGCGTGTGAGCCAGGTTAAAAAGCACTGGTTTAATCACTTTGAAGAGAATATTTTGATGCTTCTTGGAGGCATCCAGAAGCAATTTGATGTTAGGTTTTCAGCAGGGGCTCTGAGCCAGCGCTGTAGGGAGGGCGCGACCGGGAAATGGGAGGGGGACGGAGAAGTGCTATGCACATTTCTGTGGGGCCGAATATGAGCTCGTTATGTAACTCTTCCGACCGAATAGGTTTCGGAATCGTTTCCGAACGAATCGGGTTCTGTGAGTGCACCTGACCGATTACGATGCTTCCCAACATTGTTCGGTCGGGTTCCCATTGACTTCAATGGGAGCCTGTGTTCCGAACGAGAACACAGGCTCCCATTGAAAAAAAGGGGTGGGTGGGGAAAACCTTGCACTCTGTGGCGGGCACCCCATGGTGTCTGCCACATTGTGCATGGTTGGAAAGAGGGGTCCCTTGGGTACCCCCATGGGCTCCATTCGGATGCCTCCGGGTGAAGGGGGGCTCGCAACAGGCCTCCAAAGACAGATTCCTTCAGCAGTTTCGTGTCGGTCAGACCAAATCGGAACGGCTGTCCGAATCGGTCATCGTAATCGCTGGTCCGGAAACCGTGTCCATAGAGCTGTACATATCGGCTCCAAAAGACTCAGGCTGTTTGAATGCCACTGTGTGGCAGGCACCATGGGGTGCCCGCGACAGGGTGCAGGGTTGTACACACACGCACCCCATTCCCCCATTGGAGCCTGTGTTGTTGGGCAGAACGCTGGCTCCCAAGGGGAAATATGGGACTCCGACTGAACAGTGTTTGGTCACATCGTAATCGGTCGGGTGGAACTGCCGACCGCAAGTCGGTCGGTTCATGAATCCAAGACAGTGTTGGGTGGAAAGTTTCCGCCCAACATTGTAATGAGGACCATAGTCTGAGAGTGGGTGCTTTAGGAGCAAAGATCTCCAGGGATGGGCATTGGAAGGAGTAGTATTTGACAGCAGGAGGTTTTCTTGGAGCTTAACAAGCTCTTATGAATAACAGTCACTCTATCACCATATCTGTCCTCTCGGTCATGCAGTATAATGGACTAATGTAGACGAAGAAGGATGCCCAAAACAGTCAGATCTAGATTATCTAGGTCAAAGTCCAAAAACATTGTCAAGTATCCCCACAAAATGCTTGACTTCTGAACGAGGAGTAGGTGGTACTGAAAACGGAATACTTAACTGATCAATTGATTCTAGAAAGAGGTTATCCAGTTTTTTCTTCTTGAATGAAGAGTAGGCATGGGGAGATTTGCGGGTTATGATGACGAAGATGGGAAAGTTGATTTGGACTGTGACTTGATCACTGACTGACTCGATTCTGGGAGATGAGATTTAGGATTGAGCTATCAGGTGTGAGTTGTTTTTGACCTGGAAAACTAGTCAGTGTAAGCAGCAGGGAACCTGAGGTTTGACTAAAAGAGGAAAGTTTTGGGGAGCCTGAAAGTTGAAAGGTGATGGTATGTAGAGTAGGGTTTTGAGAGGAAGTCAGAGGGGTCTGGGAAAAGAAGATTGTGGGAGGGTATAAGGCTGTAGGCAGAGGGGGGAAGTAACTGGTATGCTGTGCACCTTGTGCATCTTAGGTTACGTACCTTTCTTCACAATACTCTTGTGCAAAACCCCTTGAGAATATCCAGTTGATTTTTAAACAAAGGTGAATTATACTTGGCCACATAGCAGCTGGCATAAGCTTTTTTTTCACACCAAAAGCTGACATTATCAACTTCATGCCACTTCAACCTCAATGACAACAAAACAGTTGCAATTTTACAACAGGAAAATTGCTCAATACATCAACGCCTAAAAGTGTGTATTGGAATACTGACTTGGCCAGCTTCTACATTCCCACTCCTCACACCGCCTCTAAACAGTCAATTGTTCTTGCCTCATAACATGCAGCAATTTCATACTGTTTACATACAACACATATTCACCCATGTACCCTACAACTATTTTCTCCAACGAGCCACCCAGCATGGGGAGACATATCCCAACTTGCCCTTACAGGCTCTCACATAAAGGCCTGTTCTACTCTATTTTTCTAAACCCTTTGTTGATCGTAGGACATAATGCATCTTAGGCCATATTCCACATGTTCCTTGAACTCGCATCTAAAACAACTTAGTGGACTTCAGTAGCTCATGTGACCCATTCAAACTTGACCCATCATCCACTTTTGCTGTGTATTCTCAACCTTTTCAATTGTGTCACCCACGGATAATCTTTATTCCCTTTGTAGTGTCTTTGGTGTTAACAGCAATGTCCACAGGGATTTTAAACATGAGCAAATAGCAGTTTCCTGAATCTTACTATTTTTAGTCCTCTATATCAATTCATCTGCTACCACTTTTTTCTGTGTGATTGTGGCTACTGCTTCTCCACCCCACGGTTTCTATACAGTGATGGCGACGTAATTTTAGTCCGGGGGCAAATGCCCTTTTGCCTGTATACCTGTGTGGAGAATTCCGCCATCTCTCCCCAGTAAGGGACTGCCCAGTCCACAGAACTGGGGTCCCTTTTGTCCATCATGTAAAGGACATGAATACATTATGTTTGTAGGTGTGTTTTAGGTGTGTGGATCAAAAATGGACCTGTGAGTGACTGTGTGCATTTAGATCCAATATCTGTGCTACACAAAACGAAAGTTTCATTTATGAGCCCTAGTTATGTACAATTTGAACATACCAGTCTACATACAAAAGGTGTCAGCAGCACAGTCACTTTGCCCAGAGTTGGTTTTCCCTGAGCTACGTAGAACTCAGCCATCCATTATTTCCTGTGTAGTTGCTTTCTCCCATGGCAAACTATGTCTGCACCAAATCCACACCATACCTCGTACTATTCAGAACTTGTCTGATAAGAGTCTCTTGTCTCAGAATCTCGCTAAATCCAGCACGTTGTAGCAAGAGATCATTATCTAGGAAGAATAAAGGCCCCAACATTTGAATGTTGCTGATCCTCTGATTGCCTCACTCTTCCCACCATGGCCACCGAGTCTTCTAAGTACAAGACACTTCAGTCAGTACATGGTTCATTGTCATCTTCTGGACATCGGGGTGGCTGACACACCAACGTATGGCAGAGGCCTAACAGAAGGTAAATCTTCCTTTAACACAGTTTTCCTTCAGACTGGCCTTAATCCAGGAATCCTACTAAGCTGCTTTACTGCTTTGGCCTAACAAGGGACAGAGAGTTAACTTGCCCACATAAGCAGCTGGACTCTGCTTTCAAGGAGGAACTGACTTGATTTGCAGAAAGATTTGACCCTAAAGAGACCAATTTTCATTTGGGAATTATGCCACTAATGACTTAGTGGATGCCCTCATTTCCACTGGTGCCTGGGCTACCAGAAAAATGTGGCAACCAATGGTAGATCCTGAACACAGACCTCTATAAGAAAAATATTCTGTTGGAACCTGGTAATGGTAATTGGCCTATTATTTTCATCTGTCCCGTTAAAATGAATGGGGACCAGTTAGTTACTCAAATGGTCCCTGCACTCCAGTTGAATACATACAGGGCTTAAATGCGGATATCTTTGAGCATGCCTGGGGTTCCTTAATAACTCTTAGCAGAGCTTCGAGTGGAGCATCGTTGACTTCCCTGCACTGGGTTTCTGTTGAGAGGATTTTGGATTTTTGGGTCACCTATTTTTAGCGCTGTCATAGTTTATTTTTAACATGCACTCATTCCAATCTGTCTCCTGCAGCCAATTCTCCTTCAGGGCTAGAAAAGTGACCCCATGAAGGGTTTTCATTGTGTTTCATTGTTTCTAATTATATTTTTAAAAGTGATTTCCTCTATTCCACTTCTGAAAATGAAAATGGGGAAAAACAAGTGGGGCATGGTTTTACTAGGTTGTTTACCCTGTCCTTCCCTGGAGTTTGACACCTCTCCCTCTCACCCTCCTCACCATCAATGCAGCAAGGACGGGTGCAATTGTGCATCTGGCTACCGCCAGAGGAAAACAAACATTTGCAATGCATAGGTCTCGCATTTTAGAAACTTAACCTATTGGTATTGTAAATGACAATTCCTTTTATTATCACAGGTTTTTTTAAACACATAAATGAAAGGCAGTGCCATTTACAATTCCAATAGCTCAAAATCTCGCAATTGCGAGACCTATTGCATTGCAAATGCTTTTTTTTTCTTGACTAGCATTGTTTGTCTCCTGATGTTTGCAACTCACATTGTCACTTGTTGTTGTTATCATTGGGAGAACAATCACATTCCGCATTTTTGCTTATTATGCTAGCACAGGTGGTTGTATTTTCTTCTCATTGTATCCCTGACATACTGAGAGCCTCGCTACAGAAAGAGAAAGGCATGCAGAGGTAGAGAAAAAGTGAAACGTGAGATGCACACTGCAAGGACAAAACAGTAACAATGTGCGCATACCTTCCTGTATTCCACACACGGGGGCAGTGGACAGGGTATGTCAGAGCAAGGGAGAAGCGTGAGAAAAGAAAGTGGGTCTAGGAAAGACACTTTGGGGCCGATTCCGATCCGGGTCGGAAAGCACTCCGACCAAGCGGGATCCGGAGTGTTTTCTGACCGAGCCGGAGTCCTGCAGTTCAACCGAGCGAGTACGATGCAGCCGTATGCTGTCGGACTCGGTTCAGTCAGACTCCCATAGAAGTCAATGGGGGCCGGTCGTACCACGCGTACATGGGCTCCCATTGACTGAATGGGCACGTCGCGGACAAGTGCGCCCCCTAAAGTGGGAATGTGTCGGTGCCATCCGCACCGTACATGCCTGTGTTGGGGAGACGCATGGGTCTCCCCCTGTGTCTGAGTCGTAGGGCTGTGGGTGACAGGGGATCCGACGCGGACCCCCAAATGCAACCACCCGGACGATTTACGAGCCGGACAATCCGGCTCTCACAAGCTGTCCGACGCGTGCATCGTACTGGCTCGGTCGTGAATCACATCCATTGCACGCCACGGTTAGCTTACGACTGAGACGTACGGATCGGTTCGGACCCGGAAACGCGTCGGTCGGTGAATTTCATGTAGCTCGCATCGTACTTGCTCGCTCGTACAGCTGTACGAGTCGGGTGGAAAACAGGCGTAGTTTTTCCGTCCGGATCCCGTTCGGTGCCCTTCCGACCCGGATCGGAATCGGCCCTTTTGTCATAAAGAACAAGTGTCTATTTTTGATACAATATTTGTTCCAAAATCGAGCTACTCATTGATTTGAGAAGATACCAGTAGGTAGTAACATCCTGAAGTCACGTGACTCAATCACACGAATAGACGGAAGGGTATCTGGGTAACTGGCCTAAGAGTACTCGTCACCCTGTCGAGACTTTTTTGAAACCGCTTTTCGTCAGCTCGGGAAAATCCAATTTCCATTGTAAACAGGGATGCTGAGTGAAGCTTTTCTTTAGATAAATGCCTTTGATCTCGATGCCCACGACCAGTCAGTTGTTTATCCATTCATATTGTCACTGTGTTTCCCATTTGTAATTCAAAATCCCATCTCGTCCATTAATTCTTAATCATTCCATATGTCACTCACAAGGGAATAGGGGTCTGATGCGTGAGCCTTTCTGTTGTGTGCAGGGAGATTAAGTGTATATAATCAGACATCCCGTGAGCTGCGGGAAAGCAGAGTCTGTGGCAGGGGAGGGATCAGCCTCAGATGTGTGCAGCAATGACAGCAGTAGAGGACAAGAGATAAAGTGATGTGTGTGAGGCACACAAGTGCACGTGCTAAGAGAGGAAGGCGGAAGAAAGAAAGAAATAACGTCACACTACAGAGAGGAGACCCTGCAAGGGCAGAGGCTTAACGAACAAGCATTTGCAATGCAATCGGTCTTGCCTTTGGGACCTTATATGTATTTAGCTATGCAGCACATTAGCCTGGGTGCTGAAACATCTACTGTTCTTTAACATGGAGGGAAAATAAGCACCAAACTGCGTGAAACGCCAGGTATGGGAACACATGTGGAAGATGTGTGCACAGCCTCAGGCGGTAGCGGAAGGAACCGGGGGTAAGAGAAGGCCAAGGGATGATCTTTGCATACGGTGTGTGCTTGTATCTCCTGTGAGCTGGCGGTGCTTTGACTGTGTATACAGGGTTTGACAGTGTACAGCTGAATTCTGTACCCCTGTGTTAAGGGGAGGCTCTGAGTGCACGCGTTCTGAGAGTCCGTATCTATGTGCACTGTAAGAGCAGCTTTGTACAAGTTTGATTTAAGTACCTCTGTGCACAGTGAGTGCATGCACCCAGTATGTGCCTGCATTTATTTCTATGTACACCAAGGGTCTGTGTTGCGTTTGTGCCCTGGGCTCTTATTTCTGCGCCTATGTCTGTGTGCAGTGAGTGACTGCATCTTAAAGTACAGTGAATGTCTGTGTATTTTTTTGGAACAACCTGCACCTCCGTGTACAGTGAACAGGGCTTTAATTAGAATGAAAAAACCTGGGGAGTATCTCAAAGGCGTGATTAATGTAATTAAGGGCGGCTTAATAACACTTAAGCCAAAATCGGTGCTTAGCATAGTGTGCCACCTGACTGGCATTTAGCTGCTTCTGCCATTGCATCAAGATAGGTAATACAACAATTAACATTACAGCTTCAACAAGCAAGGACTATTGGCTTTGTCAATGGTTGACAGTTCCATAAGCTAAATAACCAACAACTATGGCTTCGTTGTAAAGAATATGGAAAATGTTTCAGTTCTGAAATGATGAGACTGAAAGAACTATTGGGAGTCTGTCAGAAGTTACATCAAAGGCAGTGAAGGGTGGCACTGGAGTTAAAAAAAAAAAAAAGAATCACAGAGGATGAGGGCAAAAATGGAGAGCCCAATAGGGATCCTTCTTAGTATCTGCTTTTTAGAACTGCTTGTGTTGCGCACTGGCAGGACCCGGCCTACTTAAAGCCCTGAGAGTAAATGCCTGTCTTGTGTGTAGTGCCAGTGCCTCTGTGTTCTGTAAGTATTGTGAGTGCTTGTGTCTCTCTCTACTATGATTGCCAGTTGTTTACAATGAATGCTTGTGTATTTGTGTACGGTGGGAGTCCGCACCTGTGTGTACAATGAGTGCCCGTGCCCCTGTGTACTGAGTGCCTGAGCCTCTGAGCACTCTTTCTGCCCGTACCCCGGTGTACAGTGGGCCCCTTGTCTCTGTACGGAGAGTGTCTATGCGTCATTGTACAGTATTTGACTGAATTCATGTGTACACCACATGTATGTGTCTCTGTGTACCGGAAGTGGTTGTTCTTCTGTACCGCTTTTTGTCCAAGTCTGCCTCAATATACAGTGAGTGCTAACACCTAAGTGTACCACGAATGTCGTGCAGCCCCGTTAACAGTAAGTGTACAGTGAGCACCCAGGGCAGCACAGTGCCATGTGGGGTTGGGGACCTCTGCTTGTAATGACAATTCTGTAGCCAAGGCTTTAATTGGGCCGGGTCCTTTTTACATCTTCCGCTGGTGCTCAGCAGCGGAAGATGTAAAAAGTAGGTGCTGAGACGGGTCCCTATCAGGCTCTTCATTTTTGCCGTCACCCTCAGGGTGAAAAAATATCTTAACTTTGCAGCAGCCCCACACTTCACCGTCTTTGAGGTAACTTCAGAGACTCGTTCTAGTTCTTTCAGACTCAACATTTCAAAAGTGAAGCATTTTCATTATTCGATACAACAAAGACATAGTTGTTGCCTATTTATGTAATGCAACTAACAACCATTGGCAAAACCAAACGGTCCTGGCTTGTTGTAGGTGTAAATTTACTTATTTGATTATATATCTGGATGGAACGACAGAAGCAGCAAAATACCAGACGGGCAGCAGATTATGCAAAGCACCAATTTTTAGCTTAAGTGGTTTTAAGTAACCCTGGGTGGACAATTACGCTACGCTCGCAAAGTTTGCGTAGTTTGTGCTACTTCGCGCTACGCGAATTGCACGTAGCACAGTGCAAAATCGCGTAGCGTAGTTGCCATTTTTTGCTTGCTCGCGGTCCTCAACGTCAACTTGGCGACCGCGAGCGAGCAAAATGACATGCCGGCGAGACTTTTTCGTCTTTCGCGATCAGCAACATCAAGTTGCCGATCGCGAGCGTGGAAAATAAACATCCCGGCGAGATTCTCAACACAGGGAGGTCAGGTTTCTCTTTGCGAGTGGTCGCGTATGCTCGTGACCGCTCGCGATGAGAAGCTACCAGTCCGTGTTGAGAAAGCTGCCGCTCGAGTAAAAATCTACTCGAGCAGCAGAAAATGACAGCTCGCACTGAGCAAGATGCAGTTTTCAATGATTGCACAGTGCGGACAAGCATCCGGCACTGTGCAATCATTGCGAACAGCGCACTACGCAGTTCGCGTAGTGCTACGCGTATCTCGTGTAGTGCGAAGTGCACTTTGCGTAGCTATGCGTTGCGCTACTAGGCGTACTACGCCCAGGGTTAGTTTTAAGGCTGCCCTTAATTACTTTGGCCATGCCTCTTTGAGAGACTCCCCCAGTATTTTCATCCCACTTAAAGCCCTAGCTGTACCCCCATAAAAAGTCTATTATTACAGACTGAGACTTCCTCCGCGCTTCCCCTGAACATGCACAGGCATGAGATATACGCCGCGCTTCCCCTGTACATGCACAGGCATGAGATAGACGCCACGCTTCCCCCTGTACATGCAAGGCATGAGATATACACGCGCTTCACTTGTATATGCACAGGCATGAGATAGACGTGTTTAATATTGTTCACGTTTGCGTTATATGACAGTTCATGTCCTTCAGAACTGCCCCCAGAAACCCGACAGTACAGAGCTTGAGACACAGCAACATACTTCCATCACATGAGTAAACATGCCCCAAGATGCGCCCCCTACAGCTCGACTGGTGGAGTGCAGCTGGACCTAAAAGCCACAGGCCGGTTACAGCAACAAAGCAAAGCTAAGTTACAAAGTAGCTATAGCTATTAACACCCTAAGACGTTTTCAAGACATTACGCTTTGCAGAACTATTTGGTGCTTAAAACGTAGCTGCGAAAACAGCCCTTTACATCTGCAGCCAGTGGCGCAACTAGAGTGAAATTTGGGGGGGAGCTAATTCTTCCAGCAGTCGGCAGGGTGAAGACACAGTGGCTCTGAGAAGGGGTGAAAGAACAACAAAGCCTCATTAACGAGTAAATGGTCTTTTAAAGACCTGTGAAGTACTTCGGTGTGGCTATGTGTGCCCGGGAAGCTGTCTCAGCTGGGCTGACACACGCACAAGGGGGGGGGGAGGGGCTGAAGCTCTACGAGCCCAATGGGCATTGTGCGCTTGTCTACAGCTGTGAAGACTAAGCCTGGGCAAAGCACTACGCTACGCTCGCGTAGTTTGCGAAGTTCGCGCTACTTCGCACTACGCGATTTGCATGTAGCACAGTGCGAACACGCGTAGCGTAGTGTTGCGTAGTGCTGCGGTCATTTTTTGCTTGCTCGCGGTCCTCAACGTCAAGTTGGCGACCGCGAGCAAGCAAAATGACATCCCGGCGAGACTTTTTCCTTGTTCGCAATCAGCAACATCAAGTTGGCGATCGCGAGCATGGAAAATAAACCTCCCGGCGAGATTCCCAACGCGAGGAGGTCAGGTTTCTCATTGCGAGTGGTCGCGTATGTTCGCGACCGCTCGCGATGAGAAACTACCAGTTCGCGTTGAGAAAGCTGCCGCTCGAGTAAAAATCTACTCGAGCAGCAGAAAACAACAGCTCGCACTGTGCAAGATGCCATTTTCAATGATTGCACAGTGCCGGTTGCTTGTCCGCACTGTGCAATCATTGAAAACGACATCTGGCACAGTGCGAACAACGTACTACGCAGTTCGCGAAGTGCTACCCGTAGCTCGCGTAGTGCGAACTGCACTTTGCGTAGCTTCGCGAAGTGCTACTTCGCGAACTACGCCCAGGGTTAGTGAAGACGCCCATTGAAGCGGGAGGCACCATTTAACAGCTCGCGCAAAGCAGACTAACAAGTGATATAACTTTTAACTCACCACCGAGGATCCCAGAGCTAAAAATAAGGAAGCAGCGGCGAGCTGGCGAAAATAAAACGTAGAGATACAAGACTCCCGGGTTCCCTGGAGGCACGGGTTCATAAAGAAGAAAAGTCCAAGGCAAACCAGCAAGGTATCCTGTTGTGTGTCTTTTTAACGACTCAAGGCCTGCTCTGAAACTACTTGTCGAGCGAAGGGGGAGGAATGCTGCCTGCTCCTCCTGCTTTGAGTGGCAAGTACTTGCAGTTGCTGCCGTAGCTCAAGCTGCTGGGACAGGACATTGGAGCTGGGACGGGAAAAGGATTGGCAGGGAGGGCGCAACAGGCAGGCTGTTCTGTGGACATGCGCTGCCGCTATAGGCTCCACCTAATGAAGGAAAAAGAGGAGTTTCTGACACAAAATATCTGCCTAAAATTATAAATTTAAGCAGGGAAGCTGGGATTTATCCTGGTTTCCTGGGTCCACTGTGTACAAATCAGCCAGTTAATGAGTATCTATTCGTGTTTTCTTATGTTGAGGCTTTGTTTTTACCCCTTAGTGCAGTCTTCTGCAGTTTGTAGAATATAGCATGAATTCGACCGGAAGGGATCAGAGCGCTTTGCATAAGCACAAGTTACATTACACAAGGCCACTTGCATTGTTCAAGGCATCGGGAAATTAGGGGATTTGCCCAGAATCACAAGAGTTTGAGCCATAGCTGAGATTGGAACCAGGTTCCTAAGTTCCAAAGATTGCAGATCGGGCTGTAACACCCCATCCCGTTTAGAGGGAGGGAGGCAGAACCCACATGGAAGCTCGGCTCGTTATGGGCTTGAGGTTCCATTTTCATGAACAAAAATGACAATTTAGCTGTAATTAAATAAAGGATTAAATGACTCCATGCCTTGCAGCCAAAAGGTTAATTAAGATCACCATTTCCTTTTATTATTTAAAATAGTTGTGTCCAACAGCAATTCAGTGTTCCTGAACCAATAGGGAGTGTAGGCGGGTGATGGTAGAGGGGAGTAAGGGGGGGCAAGGTAGAAGCAACAGGGTGGGTGCAGGTAGTGGAACGAAGCACAAGGATGAGCACAACAGGAGCTGGGAGACGTGAGGCAGGGAGGGGAGTGGAGGTGAGGGGGTGTCTCGGACGTGAATCCTGATGTGTTAATGAAAACAAGGTGAGCTCTCACTTCTTGTGCTCGGCACTCAGCTCTGCCACTCCCAGCTCTGTAAATCAAAAGTGAAAGCGCTTGCAAAACAAACAATTCATCCTCTTGTGCTCTAGAAGCTGCAATTTTTCATGAAAGCACATATTTCGGATGCTATTTTTTAGAAATGTAACAAGCATTTGCAGGGGAGGCTAGCACTTACCACCATCATCATGGGTCTGTACCGCATTGATGCTGGCTGCGTGCCGGCGGCTCCGGTGCTGAGGTTGAACTTCGGAACTGGGAAGGGAGCGGTGGGCTAACTTGCCTGTTCCAGTTTGGTTTTGGATCCTGCTGGCTGACGGGTTTGTGTTCCGTTTTCTTGCCCTCGCCACTTCCGTCTCTCCCGGGTGTTACAGGCTGGCTCACAAGCAGCTCCCGCGGCTCAGGTTTGGGGCGGGGTCAGCGAGAGGTTCCCACACTGCGTGCGGCGATGAGGCATGAACGGAGGAAGACTGAAAGTAAGCAAGTTGGCCGCTCTGAGTTTTTCACCACCACCTCTCATCACGCTAAGTTGGGCTAATGCGCTGACAATGCTCTCCTTCCAAATCATGGCATACGGTGTGTTCGGCGCAGGCGTAGCCCCAGAGGTATCGCACACATGCAAACCCAAAAACAAGTGCAAATGTACCCATCAATAAGAGGACAAACAAGCATCTAAAATGCAATAGGACTCATATTTACGTGAGCCCTATTGCATTTTAAACGGAAGTGCTGGCATCAAAGAAGTCATGAACGGGAGGGGGTGGGAGGGGTGGTGGTGGTTGAAAAAGTCACGGACTACGGGAGGGAACGGGGAGAGGCAGGGGAACTAAACTGTTTTTACAGTAAAGGGGCAGATAGCCTTGGAGTGAATAAAATGATGACATGCCCGTCAGGAGGCAGGATTACCAAGCCAAGCACCAATCCTATTGCCGAAATTATGATTCAAGCCAATCAAAAATAAGGCTAGAAAATGGGTGGAGCTTCCCCCACTATACTGTATACAGCATCTCTCGATGAGACAGCGCATGCACTGCTTAGGCGAGACCTACAAATGATGGGCCCTCCTTAGGGCACAAGTCCTAAAAAAAGAAGTGGGGGACTAACCTAATTAATCAGTATGTGTGACATCGCATAATTCCAGTGGCCCTTCCCTGATTATATCTAATAGAAAACCATGGGTGTAGGCAAACTAACATTTCTAACAGGCTATAAGATGTGAAAAAAACTAGAAAATATGATTGAGCAAAACTAGAAAATAAACAACAAGTAAAGCTTTAGGTGAAATGACTGGCTACATCAACTATAAAAAACATGACATAAACCTGAAAAATTTCGCAACCATAGATAATAACTTTGCTGTACAATAGCTTGATTTACACATAACAAGTAAGTACTGCTGCAGAACAACAAGATTACACTCTTATGAAGTACGGTGCAACGGACCAGCGGTGCATGAATAACTGCCTTACTCAGAAACATCTGGCAAAGAGTCAATTTCAATTTCAAAATACTTTATTCGGCTTTAAAATAAAAACTATAAAAGTTATACAACTCCATGTAGCAATTAAAACATACAATTCATAAAAATAAAATTGAGACAGATGGTCCCCTAAAATACAAAAGTATATACATCTAATGCAAGGAATAATAGGGGGGGGGGGACCACACAGCCAGAGGCCAAAACTTCATCTATATGGGTAGTAATGTGGGGTGCCTACCAACGTTGAAAGTTTACTAGCTCTCCTTACAGATTCTAGATCTCAGAGAAGATTTCAGAAAGCCTACTATAAAAGTTACACAATCTGGTTTCAGCAGTTGTAAATAAAAAAGAGCTGGGCGGACTTTAAAAATTCAACTTCTTTAAAAGAGGTGTTAAAAAATATCTGCGAAGTACTTCATAAAAGTTACAGAAAAACATAAAGTGTAGTAAATCCTGAAGAGACGCTTCGTCGCAGCCACAGGATGCTAACACCTGGCCTCTGCAGCTCCCTTTTGGGACAGCAAGTAACAGATGGAAATAGTCCAATCGGAACCTGATCATTAAAAACCGCTCATGGGACGTCAATGGCCACAAAAGATATGGCTCAATGGATGGGATTGTTTTAAGCATCACATGTTTACGGACACTAGATTTTCCAATTTCTAGATCGTCCCTACCATGCTTTTTTAGGGTAGTAAAAGTTTTCTTTACAAATTCCACATCCTTCAAAGTAATAGAGTCAGGCTTTAAAAAAAGGTCCGGCCGCCTCAGCTCTTCGAAACAACCCTTAATGTATTTTAACCATGGAATACGTGACATATGATCGAAGCTCATATTTTCTCTTAAGATCTGGTGGTTGAGATCTAAATCTTTGTTTAACCAACAGTTAAGCCAAAACAACAAAGGGCGCATGGCCAAAGTATCACATAAAAATGGCAGTTCCGTTAATAATGTGTTTTGGCACTAAGGGGACAAGTCTTCCGTTGGGGCTGACGATGATCTCACGTGAAAAATAGACACATATAAATTGTTATGTTCAGACAGCAGTTGTTGGTAAATCATGGTTAACCCAAATAAAGGAGAAAGAGACAACCTGGTATGAATGGGTCTCTGTCTCTGTTTATCGTCGTCTTTGCGCTTTCCCATGAAGGGGAGGCGTGGAGGCTACAGGGTGCCGCAGGATCAGGATAGGCAGATCCTGTGCCGACTGCCCGGAGCTATCGCTAACCCTCATAAAATGTAAACAAAGAATGTACATGTTGTTCACACTGGGGAATCTCTTAGTTCGTCATCGCGGTTTCTCTTAGTAGACAACGACATGTTCAGCAGCGTGGGCATCCATTCAAAAACAAGCTCTCGTTATTGCGCAAAGGCAGCCGCTTGTTTATATTTGCATTGTGCTTTTACTTTAAGTGAAAGCGCGATGCAAAAATAAACACGCGGCCGCCCTTGCCAAAGGCGACTGAAACAAGCTGTCGCCATTACGCGAATAATAACAAAAAGAGCTTACCCTCTAATTAAAGGAGACTGTATAATGCCGCAAGTAAAAGATCCAGTCTGGATGGGCCGTCTCAAAAGGAGACAGGGTGGTAACAAAAAAGCCTCATTTTCAATCGGAAGCCAGCATTTACCATAAACGATGACACCAGACAATGAAAAATAGGGGTGGGGCTTAAATCCCACTTCTAAAACCTACCCTACTACAATATGCCCCGCAGAGTGAGTAGCGCATATGCGCTGCAACGCTAGGTCTGCGCGACCTAAAAAACAACCTTGGGCCCAGGACAGACAGCACCCCCACTTGCACTAACAGCTGCACATTAGAAAAGCTATGCTCCCCCCAAGCAGGCCAAAGTCTATCCTGTTGGTAGGGCATTTGTCAATCATCTCAACCCACGGCTGTGATGCCATTTGTGAGTCTCAATCCAGAAAAAAGATACATCTATGGGTAATTGGTAGAGTTTGGGATGAAGACTCCAATAGCCTCCATCTCCTTCCTCCTGTGGGGGGATGGGCTGGGCCACTGACAGGACCAGACAGGTGACTTAACCATTGGGGTAACTTAATGAACATCAACCTAAGGTCACTGGAAGCGACTGTGGCTGATAGCTCAGAAAACCCAGCAAAAATACCTAAACACTGCTGAAAAGAAAGAGCTGTTGTACGTGTCTAAGATCTTCCAGCAGGGAGCTTCCAAAACGGATGGTTGCACGAACATACGAACATGGTCAGAGCCATCAATTCCTAGCACATTCTTCAAAGCTTAGATTCACAACTTTACAACTCTGAACAGCATGGACGCGACCCTTTATTTTAATTGCACTCCTCCCTTCTGATGCATGTGTCGTAATTCTATTGATGCAGTCATAATTTTAGCTAAAAAGAAACCATACACAAGTCAATACTTCTTTCAGGAAACATTACTGCATTCATAGGAAAGAAGTGATGAAGCTGGTTTTGTGGCTGCCTCAATGCTCTGAACAAGGAACGGGGAAGCGGTTAGATTTATTTATTTATTAAGACGGTTTTGTATAGCGCGGACAAGACCCTTGCGGGTATCAGAGCGCTTCACATATCTGACATAGGAAAAGGTGTGTACATAAAAATACAGTGTTATGTGTATACAAGGTACATAATACAGAGAAATGCAGATAGCTATAGTTCAAGTAAATTTGGACATGAGAATCGATTTCACTTCTTTTTTTTAAAAAGCCATAGATGGATTGAGTCTCGTTTCTGGGGTTAGGGCATTCCATATCCTGAAGGCCATTCCTGAGAAGGTACGATTGTACGTTTTTTTCTTGGAGAAACGTTGCGGTTTCAGTAAAAGCTTGTTAGAGCTCCTGGTAGATCTGTTACCACCTGATAATACCAGTTTTTCAGCTAGGTACCTAGGGGTTTTGTGGTGTAGTGCCTTATGAGTCATACAGGCGATTTTTAACTGGATCCTGGCCTCAAAAGGTAGCCAGTTTAGGGCATGTAGGTCAGGGGAGATGTGGCAGTTTCTTTAGTGGCTGTAGATGAAGGTCAGAAAGGGAGTACTAATTCCTCATGAGATATCATATATATATATTTTTTTTAAACTTGTTTTCATTGGCATTTGTTAGTACAGTTGTTACATATCAGTAGTGGAGCGTGGCGTCATTAAGTACATTTTTCCAGTCAGGTGATATCCATCTTGACATGTAGAAATAATGAGATATCATATAATGTCTATAGTTCAGCCCAACATTGTAGTCAGTGCTGTTGTATTCCAAAGGCCTTTCAGAAAACATGCATCTTTAAGACTGCATAGAATCTCAGGGAGACAGATTCTAGGCGGAGAGGTGGATGAAGTGAGTTAATATGTGCTCAGGTGCAATGGATGTTCCTTCAGTGATTTGACACATGGAGAAGATGTTTGCTAAGGCAGGTGCTACAGATTTCTAATCTGTGCTAAACCAGTTCGAACAGGTAGGTGTTTCATGGGTTGGGTGAAACAATTACTCCATGTGTCCTCCAGTAGGCCGAGCTGATGTCCTTCCTGTCCTCTAGTTTGTGGTATATATGTTTTTCTTATGCTTGTATACATGTGACATATGCCCCTTAAGTGATCAGGCAGCTCAATCAGATACTCCATGGTCACCAATGTCTTTGGAACTGGTATAAATGTGTGTCCAGGCATGTGGAACTCATGTCCTGTCTGTGCTCAGACAGGTGGAGCTTTAATGGGGGTCTGTCCATACGTGCTCAGACTGGTGGAGCTTTAATGGGGGTCTGTCCATACGTGCTCAGACTGGTGGAGCTTTAATGGGGGTCTGCCCATAAGTGCTCAGACTGGTGGAGCTTTAATGGGGGTCTGCCCATATGTGCTCAGACAGGTGGAGCTTTAATGGTGGTCTGTCCATACGCAGATTATCATCACAGAATGTTCATAAACGCCTCTGCGTGCTTTTCTCTCTTGTATGAATTGTAACGTATTTCTTACTCTATGTATTGTATACACTGCCCTCAGGGCAAGTTCCTGCTATACATTTTCACTTGAAGTTTCAGTACTTCGGGAATGCATTCACACACCTCTAGACTTGCGGCAGAGTCATGGGCGGATTCATTCCTTTCTTCAGTTATGGGTAGGAGAGGATAGATGGACTTAGACTGAAATTCAAACCTCATAAATCCTCGTTGTGTCCATATGAACTGTCCCTTTTCTTTCTCAACAGAATGTCCACAAGCTACTGACAAAGCCATACTCAACAGCTGATGAACAAAGGTGAGAATATGTTTTTCTGAATTGCGCTGGTCCCCTTGTGTGCTGAAATCTTGGGTACTCATAATTTTGTTTCCAGAATTACACTGTCAATCGCAGCAAAAGAGCCACAAATATTAGCATAAAACACACTTGTTCGAATTTTGTTAAAATGTCAGCACAGTTCACAGCTAACACTAGGAATCACTGTACCACACCGTTTCTATGGGATGTTTCGCGACTCTGTGGGATAGACTAATTCTCCTCATATCATCCATGGGGGTTGTTGAACACACAAGTGGATACAATACAGTGTTTGTATAACAACCATCTACTCTAGCTCATCTTTATTAACTCATAGGCAGTGACCAGACACAATGCTCCCATCTCCCCTTACAGTTCTATGTACAGACATCAATCTTCCATCATAGATACTGGGCTAGCCTTACATAGACAGACAGACTCCAAGTGCCCATTTGTAAAGATCTTCAACACGGTTGGAGCCATGAAATGTAGCTTGCTGTCAATGGCGCACAGTGAGGTTAAGTATCACTTGTATAGAGGATTCTAGGTTTCAACCATTATGTATTCAGATGAGACCTGCGCATGTATGAGAAGGTGAGAGGCAACTGTACTAGCCTAATGGAAAGAGCAAGCAACAATGCACTAACATTAATATGGGACAGGCACTGCTACTAACAGCTCTTAGGACACTAAAAGACAACAGAGTAAATTACACAGCACTGTAAGAGTTCACAATTAGAAATATAACATCCCCTTAATAGCTGACCACCTAACTCACATTGATGAAAGCATGAATAGAAAGCCTTAGCAGCACAACCTGCTGTTCAGGCACTCTTAAATTTTGCACTGATTTATCAGTTGATATATATTTGAAAACTGCAGCCAAGTAATATATACCCAGAAAGCACATATAGAGGTATCCTCCTTATCCCGGTTTACCAGTGGTCAGCCAACACAAACTAATGTCCTTGAAGACTGGAGTAAAGGTAAGTTTGTTTGTCCCAAGGTAGCCCTTTTAGCTCTTTGAACTTTTAAGTAAAGCGGCAAATGGGTTTATCTACACCAGTCCACATTCATGGAAATGCAACAAAAAAAAAAGAATAGATGGTGATTTGAGCATGAAATAGATCTGAGCAGGCGAGCACCACTTGTATGATATAAACACTGAAGTAGCCTTTCCCGAATCTTTCATATAGAGGACATTACATTTATGTCACAATCAGGATTTATGAGTCATATACAGTATGGCAGATGTAGGGCATTTGCCAGAAATTGGTGGCTGTCCGGCCCATCCTATTTAGAATGTATACACAGGTAGACACTCTAAATAGGGTATACAGGTCATCTGCCAATGTTGGACAGATGTACAGCATCCTTCAAAATTACACACAGATGTTTTGATTTAGAGTTTGGAGGAGGTGTGTTTAGTCTCGAATGTGAAGGATAGCCCATCTACCTTATTACACAAGTGCGTTAGATCCCAGTGCACTTGTAATAAGGCTGGCGGGATATGTGTCACATTTGTGGAGGAGTAAATCTCTGCCAGACTCTAACTCAGGCCCAAGGTCTGCCTGGAGGCTGATTAAATTGGTTTGGATGCTTCTTCATAATTGTGGTCCGTAGTTATCTGGAAAAACAAAGCTTGAACTGAAGTATCCATCTGCAGAGCATTTCAGGCAGCTTGCCACTTCAGAACACAAGACTGGATCCAATTTCTGAATTGGATCCCTCAAAGCATGAAAAGATTATAATGCATCAAAATATACGATCTTTCTCCTCTCCTACCTACGAATGCTTTTACGGAATATGATCTATGCCTCTCTACTAGATTTCATTTAGGGCAATGATGTTCTGAATACCCTGCCAGCTCATTTTTTACATAGAAGAAATACAGATCTAATGGTACTATCAGTCAGAGAGAACCTCAGATGTCTACTGTATGGCAGTGGAGTCAGAGTGTTGATGCTCTTCGATATTTCCAGAGCCTTTAACACCATCAACCTATCAATACTTTCCATTGGAAAGACAACTGTATCTGTCTCAGGACAGTACTTGAATGGTTCACCTCCCACCTTGAGAGCAGATGTTAGCTCATCGCCTTGCCTCTTTTCTCCTTCCAGCCTAGCAAGGCCAGCTGTGATGACATTCATGGCTCAATATTTAGCCCTTATTATTTATATATACATGCAATGCCTTGCAAAATTACTCTTTCAGGCAGGGTCACATTTCTATATGCACATGGATGATACACAGCTGATCTTTACCTGGAAAGCCTGAATCAGTGAGGCAGTGGTTTGAATCTAAGGAATCATTAACTATTGATTATTTGTCCCTCAGTGGTGTTTGCTGCAAAGCGCCTGGGATCCACCAGAGTAAGGTAGTTTGTGTGCTACAGTAGTGTTGAGGTAGTCACCCTAGCTTTAAGCTGTAGGGTAAAAATGACATTCCTCATCCTCAGTGAGGGAGGGGGTGGTCCAAATTTGTGGGGTAGCTTATCTTTTTGAATGGATGCAAAAATGCTAGCGATTTAAAGAAACTAGCCATCATTGTTGGCGTGTCTGCCACAAGAACACAACTGTTATGTGGGACATTCATATCATGAAAACAAAATGTAGGCATACCGTTTAAGAGCTCCTCATTTCGTTACTCTCGGGTAGATGGGTATAGAGGTGACCAGTCTCTGCCAGTTTGAGCTCTCTGAGACATTAACAAGAATTCACAAATATAGTGCTCTTAGTTGTCTTATAGCATCCAAAGCTCACACACATGTCTTCCCTACATATATTAAAATGGTCTAACTGGCTGGTATTTATTGCAGCAGTGCTTGCAAACAGCAGCAGGATGACAATTCATCAGTATCAGCTCGTCTATTTCTTCCATCATCTGAACTCGTTGAAATGCTGGTATCAGAAGCTAGCGAGATACTACACATAAAGGATGGTGAGTATTTGCTTCACTTTCAGTCATTCAGATTCTAGTGGGGCAAGTGATGTTTTGGGTTACTTCTTTGCTGCAAATGTGGTGGTCTACAATATCTGGTACTATAACATGCTACCCATAGAATTGAGCTCATTCTTGTTTTGCAACCATTTCATTGGATGTTTTCAAGAACTTGGTAAGCTAAAAGCATTCATCAACCTGCATAACAGAGGCGTAAAAGATAACCCATTCTATCTCAGGCAACATAAACCTTTGGCATGGTACTGCGCATAGATTACAGTAAAAAAGAAAAGAAATCACTGAGTCCCCCCAAGCCATGTAGATTACAAATGTCAATAACGTCATTACTGGTTGTATAACACTGACAACTCACAGATCCATCCTCCCAGTATCCTCCCTTGTTCAGAATCCAAAAAACACCTGGAACTCTGAAACTCCTTCTTAAATTCCTCAAAAGATTTAACCTTGCTGTTGCAAAAAAGGTCAGTGATCAAAATGCAATCTCCCTCCCGCCACTTTGCAAATGGATCAGGTTGTAATGCCAGGGTGAAGGAGTTATTGAAGTGAATGGAGGTCTGAAGAGATAGGCAAGTGGTCAGCTATAGCTGTTGCTGTAGTTTATTCCACATCTGGAGAGTTAGGGATGCAGGTGTACTAAGGTATGCATTAGGAGGCCGGACTCTCTTGGGCTTCCAGATGGGATCCCATAGAGTTGGGCCCACCACCACTTTATTTATATGTACCCAGATCTTCTCATTCATTCTAGAGCTCTACTCCACCAAGACCCTCATCTCTGAGGCCCAGTAATACTTACACATATCTGGTAAAGTCATTCCACCTGTATCTCTCGGCTGGCATAGTAGGTTATTTATGATACAAACTAAAGGTTTCGTAGGAAGCTGATTTGTAACAATAATACAACTTGGGTGAGTGTGAGCATTTTGAATTTCTCCTTTTTCAGGAAGAGATTGAGAAGGCGCAGGTCTAGGACCGAGACAAAGGTCTCCATTCTTTTTGTGCACCAAAACGTTGTGGGAAGAGCAACACAATCTATTTCTGATGCTGGCTCCCTCTCGATGGCTCTCTTGGCCAAGAGAGCCAGCACTTCCTGACAGAGCAAGAAGAGGTGGTCCTCCATCAGACGGTCGTAAGTAGTTAGCATCTGTTGAAGGGTGGTCAAAAAGGGATGTAGTACTGCCTTTGGACAATCTGTAAAACCCAACAGCTGACTTCCCGTGGTGCAGTTGATTGCGTATCCAGCCTCCCAATGATGATTGGAGGGCAAACTAAAGGGGTTTGACGGCTTGGGCTGCCAGGGGGTGGGGTGAGGGGTATGGAATGGCCCAACATCTGGCTACCTGTCCCACGTGGCCTATGGGGCCATTGTCCTTAGGTAGGAAAAGCCTGGGAAGCCTGTTGGCCATGATGCCTGGAAGGGCATGGACATGGTTGGAGAACTCTAGTTTGGCACAAAAGAGGAGGAAGGTGGACTGGGTTTGACAAGGGGCCTTGAAGAAAACAAAGGACCAGACCGTTGCTCTGCTATCCTTAAAGTGCTCCAGCGCAGAGGCTGCCTTCTTTCCAAAAAGGCGAGAGCCATCAAATGGCATATCCATGAGTGAGGCTTTTACATCCCCTGAAAATCCAGTGGTTCTCAGCCAAGTGTGGCATCGAAGGGCGACTGATGATGAAATTGCTCTACCCAGTGCATCAGTTGTGTACAGTCCACATCGTATGATGAACTTTGCTGCATCTCTCCCGTCAGAAACAGCTTGGGAGAGTATGGCTCAGGCCTCCTCCAAAACCATAGGCAGCACTTGCGCAATTGTGTAATGAACCTCGATTCACCAGGAGCGGGCCGAAGGCTGCGGGCAATTGTTCTACGCACACAAGACCTATGCAGGGCTTGGATCAAGACCTGAGTAGGACATTGGTAAGGGCTTAATTAACCCCTTAATTACTAGGCCTTTCCGCTAGCCCCCAAGGCTGATCCCTTTTTTGGCTATTTGGGTTAGTTTGTGCTTAGGACTCCATAACTTTTTGTCCAGATAAGGTATCCATGCAAAAATTACATCCTTTTTTCCAGCATCCTAGGGATTTGAAAGGTACCCTGGATTTGTGGATTTCCCTGAAGGGGACAGAGAAAATAGGCAAAATATAGCTACATTTTGAGACTTCAGAAAAATAGGAAAAAAGAGTGCCAGATAAAAGTGCCTGTTTTTTCCTAACAATGGCATCAATAAAAAGGTTTGCTGTGCTAACGTCATCATCTTCCCTACTTTTAGGAGCATGCAGAGTTGAATCAAAAAACACATTTTTTAACCACACTTTAGACATTCTTCAAAGAGGTAGCCTATTTTTCCTATTTTCTATGCTTTAAACCTACTTCCAGTTTGTGGTGGAAAACATTGTGAAACCCATGGGGGACCCAGGAAAAGTATAAATGTCCGACAAAGTAACCAAAATTCTAAATTCGGCAAGAAGTCATATGTGTTGATCTCTCAAGGTTCTTCCCTCAGGTAGGGGTGGACGCAACTCACAGTGTTTTACTCTGTGGAATTCCTTCGAGTTACAAGAAAACTCCACAAGATTCTACAGATTTCTGCGAACAAGCAGAAATGTACATGTTTTGCTGATTTTTAGTGGCAGGAGTTTGTTCCGCGCTGCACAATCAGCATCAACATCCCAACACGGTACACCAGTGGGTGCTGCTGCTTTACTGCTGCTCCAGTACATTTTTTTATTTGTGAGGCCACTTTCTCACCGCGAATGGTCGCGAACGCCAGCGTTGTGAAAAATTCGCTGTATGTGAGAATAAACTGTGCTGCATGGTGATTAGTGGAGTTTAGCCATAACAGGTGTAAAGCAGAGTGGCCAAAACTCTGCAAACTCTGCCAGTGGAGTGGAATTTATTACCCATTCATAGTTAAATGTTGTTTATCAGATATATCAGCATTTCTGTGGTTGCTGGACCAACCTTCTTTGTTCAAGTCTAAAGAGGTTCCTCAAATGTTTGCAACATATGTTTACTCCCAGGCCATTGATCATGCCTCAGTGGAACTTAAACCTTGTCCTGACTTTTTTAATGTGCACTCCTCTTGAGCCTCTGCACAATTGCTTTCTTCAGTTATTGACCATCAAGACTGCCTTGCTAGTGGTCACTACATCGGCCAGAAGGGTCAGCAAATTCCATGTACTCTAGGCACACCCTTCCTACGCCACCTTCTATCCAAACAAGCTGCTACTTCCGACACGTTCTTCCTTCCTTCCGAAGATTGTGATTCCTTTTCAAATAGGCCAGAGCATCACACTGCCTACCTTCATTTTTCTGCCTCACCCTTCCGAAGAGGGGGAGATTCTTCACTGTGAGGAGCCAAAAAGACCATTGTCTCTCTACCTTGATTGCACAAGAGTTCAGGGTGGGTAGTCACCTCTTTGTATGATACGTAGGGGCCAAGAAAGGAAAGGCTGTGCAAAAATACGGACCATCTCAAGATGGATAGTACTCTGCATAAAGATCTGGTACGTAATGGTTAAGAAGCAACCCCCTGAGTGCTTGTGTGCATTGCACCAGACCCAAAACTGCAAACACTATGTTAGTCCGCGGAGTACCTGTCCTGGACATCTGTCAGGTATCAAGGTGGGCATCTTTGCACACGTTTACCAAGCACTACTGCCTGGACAGTCTGGTCAGTTGTGATGGGCACTTCTCACATTTGGTCCTGCAAAACTTCCTAGTTTGAATTGGCTTTGCAGACCCACCTCTGGGAAGGCATTGCTTGGGTATCTCTTCCAAGGAGTCTGTGGCTAGAAGTGTCTATCAGATGAACAAGTTACCTACCTTCAGTAGTGCCTTATCTGGTAGAGACTCTATCTAGCTGCAGTTCCTTACTGATCCTCCCATCCTCCCTGTTCTGCAAACTGATTACAGTGGAAGGTCACCCTTCTAAGGGTCTTAGAATTTCACACCTTTTGTCAGGTTCAATCGTGTCTCTATGCTCCTGGGGCGGAAAGTTGCAAAAATGACTGACGCCAGGGTGTCCCCTAGATAAGCACAATGCATGTCATTTCTGGTGCGGAGCTGAATGATGCTACCTACCGGTGTGCAGGGGTACTGCTCAAAAACATCTGCATCCAGTCTTCACACCTGGGGAATATTTCAAGGTAGTCTCTCTCTCTCTCTCTCTCTCTCTCATGTATGTATATATATATATATATATATATATTTGTTTTTTCATTGAAAAAACAACAGGTTTCAGGAACTGTATAGTTAGGCTGACATTTAACTCGTGCAAAACCAGAGAAATTTGGCCGCAATAGTTACCTGAGCTAACTATAGCTTGTGCCCCCACAATGCATTGCTGATGACGTCACATATTACATCACCCAAGACATGGTCAGTGATATCACTTTCTCACTCACACATCCATGCAGGGAGTCACACACCCCCACTCAGACACTCAGGCACCCATATAGGTACTCAGATAACCAATGATTAACCCATGCAGACACTTATGTAGCTACTCACGAACCCATGCACCCACTTACACAACAACTGACAGACTGATACAGACATTCACACAGATTATTCATCCACCCATGTATTCACTAAGACAAGTTTATTCACTCACTTATACAATCAGTCACGCACCCACTAAATCATCCACTCCGACACTCATACACCCACTCACTCTTCAATTTACCTTGGTGCAATTTACCTTGGTGTATTAGGTAGTTATAGTTAGGACCTATTATCCGTAGGAAATCTGCAACATTCTATTTGGAATAACTTTGGCGAAAGTTGACGAATCTGCGCGAATTTTTCAAAACTCGTGGCCCTCTCCGGTCCACTCCTATCCTGAAAGTCTCGGGGTGATTTGTCAAGTGGGGGCCGAGAAAAAAGGGGGGTCCCAAAACGTGTTTTCCCCATGCAATTTTCCATAGGGACCGTTAATCGCAGCTACAGCCCGAACTGCTGAATGGAATTACACCAAATTTGGCAGAAAGGTAGACCTTGGTTCAGAGTCGTGCCTTTTGCTTAAATGGTGTAAATCCGTTCAGTAGTTCCTGAGAAATCAAAATCAAAATCCCATATATATCTGGGTGGAGCCTAACCACACATCTCATCGTGAGATCTGATTGGCTGTCAGCACTTCATCCAAGAAGTGTTGGCAGCCATCTTGGGACCAATATACATGATAGCACCTCATTAAAAAGCAATGCAGTTAATAGAAGGTTTTAAGACTTTAGTTACATTATAAATCATTTGTTGATGGTACCATGCTCATTTTAGGAATTGTGGTGTGTTCTAAGGTGATTTCACCATGTGAAAAAGTCTTCTGCTGTGATATCATGAATCATGTTTGAGAGAAAACTATTTTCTCATGCTTTTCCCACAGAGGTTTGGAAGGTGATCTATAAGCTAAACTGAGAGCATATTTTCTGTAAATTCACATTATCTTTCTCAGTCATGTGAGAATGAAGTCTGACATTCTCAGCAAAACATGTACATCCAACAAGGGCAGAGACTGTCAGTTGATTCCTTTGTGTTCTACTGCAGCTTCCCAGAGTGTTCTAAAGAACAACTAGAGCGCTAACAGTCTTACTTATGACAAAAGTATGGCACACCTGAAGCCATCTTGATTGGAATAAAGTGGTAACACTTAAAACATTTAATTTGCAAAGGAATAACATGAGGGGGTTCATTTTGCCATAGAAATTATGATTAGTGCTGAAGAAAGAAAAATTAGGGCACATTTTGAGTGACTTCTCAAATCCTCTTCTATTTCATTAAAAAATTCTGACATGCAGACTGAAACATGCGCTTTTAATACCAGCAGCCGATTCTGTGGTGAGCAGTAGCTTTACTACTTTGATCTAACGAGCAACTAGAGTGCTAACATTCAGAATTTATGGCAAATGTGTGACATATCTGAATACCTTCTTGATGGAATCAAAGTAAAAAACTGAAAGCATTTCCTACTGAGGAGACTGCAGTAAATGATGAAATTAGGAAACTTCATAACAAATAAATCTCCCAAGATGGCCACCAGAGACAAAAGAGCCCAAATGCAGCACAAATATCACCCAGATGTAGTCCACATGTAGCCCAATGACAGAAGTGTGCAAAACACTTATTTTTTGTGTTTTTGCAGTTTTATATAGTGCAGACTTGTCAGGTATTGGAGTGCTTTACATGAGCATTGGTTACATCACACAAGAACAAATTCATTTGGTTGTCGACATGGGGAGATTAAGTGATTTGACCAGAATCACAGAATGTCGAGCTGAAGCAGAAACTCCAACCTGGTTCCCCAGTTGCAAAGTCTGCAGCTCTGGAAGTAACACCACATCCTCTCCCCTATGTGCAACATTTAATCAAGTGGTCAACTGGATAAAAAAACATAGAGATAACAAATAATTTAAAAGTGCTTTGTTGCTATTTGAAAACTCAGAAAATATGTCCTCATTTTAGTTTTTTAGAGCAATAAAACCATAATTTTGATGCAAGTTAGACCCTCTCATATATGTCATTTCTAAAGGAAATGCTTTAGGTATTACAGTTTTGATTACATCAAGATGACATCAGGCATGTAGGAGGGTGCAGTGGCAACAATTTGATCACACTGGGCAGGCAGGAAGGGCAGTGGCAGCACAACAGACTATGGCGGGCAGTGGAAAGGGGGGCAGGGGCAACAAACCAACAATACAGGACTGGCAAGAGAGGCTGTGGCAATATAATAGACCATTGTGGGCAGAAGGAAGAGGCAGTGGTAGTACAACCATACATGCCAACAGCCCGATTCAGCCAGGAAACGTCCAATGTTTTTAAGCTCAAATGGGCTTTATTTGATATGTCTCCTGTCTACAATCTCCTCTTTTTCAATGTAACTCAAAGGGGAATATCAATACCCCAGTTTTTTTTCAAAATCTCCCTCTTACCAAGATCAAAATGTTCGCAAGTATGGTACATTGGATCATGGAAAGCAGGAGGAATTGGGGTAGGGACATGGACTCGGCTAACAGAAGACAGGAGGGACATGGAGAGGTGCACCAAACTGACCCTACAGGGCGGGCATCAGGGTTTGCAGCAGCACAATACACCACACAGGGCATGCAGGACGGGAATGCAGCACAACAATCCATAGAAAGCAATAGGGAGGGGACAGGACCATGCACATGGACAACAGAGAATAGAGGGGAAAGAGGCAATGGTAGCTAGCTTACCATAATGGACAGACAGGAGAGAAAGCTGCAGCATAACAGACCATAAAAGGCAGGAGGGACGGATCAGGGGCATTACAATGGAACACACAAGCCAGGAGAGAGGGAATAGGGGTCTGCACATGGAAACAGAGGGCTGGGGGCAAGGGGGCAGGGCAGGAGCAGCAAGATGACCATGGAGGTCAGGCAGGATGGGCACTAGAAGCAAGACGCACCATGGAGAGCAACAGTGACACTATGATGGCATACACACAGACCATGGAGAGAAGGTGGGAGGGAGACAGGGGCAGCTAGCTGACCACACATGGAAGGTGGGAGGGGCCGTGGCAGCACAAAAGTCCATGCGTGGCAAGCAGGAAGGTTAGTGGCAGCACAATGGCTATGATGGGCAAGAGGGAGGGTGCAGGGGCATGCACAAAGGACCATGGAGGATAGAAGGGAGGGTCAGGACCTGGGCACAGACAAGAGAGTTCAGGGAAAGGGGCCTCACAACAGACCACATGGGGCAGGCAGGAGGAGAAGTTGCAGCACAACAGACGAGGGAGGGCAGAAGGGTGTGGCAGTAAAATGGACCATGGAGGACAGGAGGAAGGGGATAGGGGCATGGCATGTGGACAGGCAGGGTGGAGGTAGCAGGGACAGGTTACAGTCATCTGACAATGCTAGGCAGGTGGGAAGGGAGTGGCAGCTCAACAGAACACTCAGAGTAGATAGGAGTGGCAGGTCCATGGAACATGGTGGGCAAAAAGGATAGAGCAGGGGCATGCAAAAAGACATCGGAGGGCAGGGGGAAGGAGAATAGGGGCAGCAAGCTAAGCACAGAGGCTAAGCATGAGGTCAATGATGGGGCATAGAATTTGGCAATGGAGGGCAGGAGGAGTGGTCTGGTGCATCATGCTAAATGGAGGGCAGTGGCAGCACATCAGAACATGTCAATCAAAAGGAGACACTGTTCCAAAGAAGTAGAAGAAAGGAAAACGAGAAAAGAGGTTCCTAGGCTATATGAGACCCAAGGGTTGGGAGGGGAAGCAGAGCTTTTCTCGTGTTGCCCTCACACACCCCAGGAGGTGTCATGCTTCATCATCGGGCGTTTTGCTCCTCGTCGGGCCGGCGCTGCAATGCCCTACGGGTCCCCCGATGGGTCACTTTAGTGGAGATCTTTTAGAGAAAACGCCGTTTGGTGCATGCGGGTGTGTGATTTGGGTCCTAAAACTAATAGTGGTGCAGGGTTGTGTGTAACATGATATATTAAAATTGTCTAAGGGTTGCTCAAAGGAAATTATTTAATAGAAAAGAGGGAATGGCACCCTTGACAGGCTAAAAAACCCATAGGTTGGGTGTTACCTTAGTGGACTTAATGTCCCAATAGGTAACTACAGTCTGGTCATCATTTTTAGCGCCCCTGCGGTCCAACCGGATCCGTGGCGCTTCCTCAGGACCAACTACAAAGTGAAGTGTGCATGAATGTGATCTGGGGAGTAATACCCACAGTGTATATCCGGGCGTGAAAGGTCAAAATGGCCCTGCACTCTGTTCTGTCAGATTTAAGGTCGCTCCTGGATATATGCCTAGGTAAACATAAAAACAGAAGGAAAAGACAAAAGGACGATATGTCAAGGTTTTTTGGGGTGCAGGGAAAAGTAACCTTGCCCCAAATCTGTCCTTAAACTAAACACAAATAGATAAAAACTGAGTACGAGATAGCGGTGTGCAAAAAACATAATTCCCCTCAAGAGAGGATGGGATGTGGGGTCTCAACGACAAGCAAACAGGCCGACCATCCACAGAATAAAAGCATCCTGGTATGGGTGGCCTCCCGCCGCCAATCGGAGTCACCCACTAATCCCAAGGTTCTCCCGTGGAGGGTATGATAATATCCAGAGCACCCAACATTGTCATACAGGTGAGTAGTAAGCAGCGATTGAGTAGGGGTGATGGCAACTCACCCCCCATTAATATCGCTGAGCCAAACTGCGGAAACCCCACATGTGCACATCACAACACTCACCTAAGTTTAAAGAGTAAGTTGCTCCATAGACTAGGGGACGAGCGTTCACACCTTCTTGGGCTGAGTGAGGAATAAATGGAAGCCCCAGTAAGTATCGACATAAGGATAGTTTTAGACCCTGTGGTCTAAATATTGGTAAAGTCAAAGACTGGTGCCCTAAATTCAGCCTCAGGTGCAGTGCTACTTACAGTTTTGCTCTGGTGTGGCCTCTTCCGAACCTACCCCTACCGTCCTCCTGTCTGGAATGGAACCGCGTCTTGATACAGGCTCCATTTGTAGTCCAGATGAGTTCCGTTAAGGCGGTACCAGTATCCGGTGACGATCTGGAGCAGGTGTGTATACAGGTGTCTTACGATAGTGTGCATGCGCGATGCCCAGACAAACGGTCTTCGTGCATGCGTGGCAAGCGTGTGTATGCGTGTTCTTGGGTCTCCCTCCTTAATAAAGTATAGTTATACAGTCAATTCAAAATGTCAAAATACAAGGGGGGGGAAGAAAACCAAGAGAAGTTGAACTCGAGCAGATTTACGGTGTCATATCAATCTTGTTTGGAACGTATTGTCTGCTCGTATAGAAAGCTCCCAATTATGCGCATGTGTGATGCCCAGGCCTCTGTTTATTAGCGCATGCGCGGTCAGCGCACGCGTGTATGTGCCCTCGTTTGCTTGAAATAAAGTTGCATATTTCAATCAAAATACCGCGGAGGAATGGGGTATGTGGAGGAGGGCAAGTGGAGGGAGAAAGGAAGGTGTGAGTGTGGGGCAAATGTGTGGTCTTGTTCGAGACACAATGTCTGTGCATGTACAATGCTCCCGGTCATATGATGCTGGTAGATGTAGATGACCTGGGTCCAGGAGCAGGGCAAGGTAATGTCCTAATTTTGAGTATGCAATTCTAGAGACTAGCATCCAGGGGTATGTTCAGAGAGGAGTAAAGGGAGGTCTTATGTGTTACTCAGGAGTGGGGAATCTGGCTCGTATGTGATGTTCGTGGCCAGAGATGTATATAGATGGCATATCAGCTGAATGATGTCTTAAGTGTGTGAATGATTTATAGTTCAGTCCATGGTATCTCATCATTGAGACCTCGTTCATTTGTTCATAAGCGGTGTACCCATCGTTGTTCTCGGCGTAGTAAAGAAGTGCTACTCCACAGCTGGTTACTCTCCAGTATTGTCCATCTGATGTCGTCACACGAATGTCCCTTCTCGATGTAATGATTGGTTAGTCTCCCGGCCGTCCTATTGTCTCTGGCATAGGCTCCCTACTGGAACCACTTAGCAGGTTTAGCGATTTTTTTCTACGCCCTTTGGTTCAAGCCACTCCAGCTTACCTGAAAGACACCAGAGATGTCCTCAATCTGATACAGGAGATCAACGACTACAACACAGAGACCATCAATCTCCTCCTGAACTTGGATGTGGAGGCATTATACACAAACATCCCCCAGGACGCAACTATTGAAGTGGTAGAACAACTACTCTACGAGACTGACCTTCCTACCAATACTCCAGCGGAATTCATCATGGAACTCATCACGATAGCCCTTAAGAATAATTTCTTCATGTACAAAACTACGTTCCTGAGGACACTCCAGGTGTACTTGCCACAGCGGGTGAGGGGTTCAAAGCAGCTCACCTCATTTCCTCCTGAGCAAGATTGAGAGGATGTGTGGTCCGGAGATGCTTGTACATAGAAGCAGTGCCACAAGAGTATTTTTTTTCACTGCCTCTTGACAGGACTCGGTTACAAATTTTGCACATCACCTTTCTCGCATTTACTTTCTTCTCTCCAGGTGGAAAAGTAAAGAATTTCCACACAACAGATTCCGACCTCTGTGGACGTGGTGCCTCCTGCAAGAATTCTTCTTCAGAAGATACTCCCTCCTGCTGCTGCTGCTGTCCAGATGCCACATTGTTTGACATTTTTTTAAAAACGCCAAAAAAAACAAGCAAAAAGTGTTCTTGTAGGAAAAGAGATGTCTCTCTACAGATGCTCCAACAAGAATGATTAAAATGTGTGGGGTGCTTCAATAGTTACAGTGGGAAATGTTATAAACCAATGAAATCTTTTTCTTTTGAGGTCACATGGGATCCGCACACTCTGTGCTCACGAAGCACGCACCCAACGCGACTTCGCGAAAATATATTTAAAAATAATATAAGTTTATTATAAGTCCAAATATATTATTTTTATGAATATCTTAGATAGTCTCTTGCCCTAACATGTATATTAAACACACATACATATCATTTTAGAACATGACATTTTTTCGCTGGAGTCGCGCACCCAGCACGCCCCAGCACGTATATGACGTCACGCAGGACCCACCACCGCGCAAGCGTTGCGTACCGTAGTGTCCATGTGTCACAAATGCGCGGGAGCAGGAGTCACGGACTGGTCGCATACCAATCGCACACATCACGGAATATTAAATGTATTAGATGTAACTGAAAAACACGTAGCCGTCGCACACCATGCGCGGATCCTTCACGACGTTTCTAAAATGGCGGCTAGAATCCGCGCACCGACCGTGATGTGTACGCTTTGGGTGCGCGACTCCGAAAACAAATTGGAAAAAAAAAATTAAAAAAGAAAATAATATAAATAATTAAAATAAAAAAATAAAACAAAAAAATTAAACAATATTTCAGTTGTAATTTACAAAAAAAATGTGTGCAATTTTCAGAAAAATATATAATGTTATTTAATGAATAAAATATTTATAAATAAACAGTTAAAAAACTGTAGAAAATCAGTACAAAAAAATAGGTATAACTACTATTACACTTAAAAATTAGCATTTAAAAACCTTTGAAATTCACTGAAAAAAACCATAGGTTTCAGAGACGTTATAGTTAGCAATTAGGATTTAAAAAAGCTTTGAAATTCACTGAAAAAAACATAGGTTTCAGAGACGTTATAGTTAGAAATTAGCATTTAAAAAACCTTAGAAATTCACTGAAAAAAACATAGGTTTCAGAGACGTTATAGGTAGAAATTAGCATTTAAAAAACCTTAGAAATTCACAGAAAAAAACATAGGTTTCAGGGGTGTTATAGTTAGCTGGACATTTCACTCGTACAAAACCATAGAAATTCCTCCGTTATAGTTAGTTCTGCTAACTATAACTCTCGCGCCCGCAATGCACTGCTGATGATGTCACATATTACATCATCCATGACATGGTCAGTGACATCACTGATGACATCACTGATGACATCATCCATGTGACTATCTGATACACCTCATCATACACTAGTATAACCTTTTATCACTCACTGTAAAATACAGAGTACCATATTTGAAACCATTGACACACCAATACCAGTTACTACGTACTCACTAACTGATTCCTAAGTCTACACACACAACTACCCATTCAACAACAGAATCATTTATACATGCAGTCACTAATTAATATAACACTATCAAATGCACTTATACACATATATAGACATTGACACATCAGCAGTCATCTTAGTCGGTTATGCAGTCATCCTACTCACTCATGAAAAAAATTAATCACACTTACATTTACTCACTTACACAATTATACACACAACACCTCATTTATTCAAACATATAGTAACTCATAGATAATATGTTAAAAAATCACCATTACAATTATACACTCATTCATATAGTTACTCTCACAATCACTGACTCTTATATATACCTATTTATATACACCAACTCTCACATACAATGCCTTTTATTTTTTTACTTTGTTGAAGATGTACAACTAAAACATATATTCGCTCACCAACACACAAATACACTCAGTCACCCAAACAACTGTTTTCACATGCACTCTTAAACCTATACACCTAGTCCATCAACCATCCACACATCTGTGCATTGTTACACACACCCCATCCAACCACACACAAACTCAGTGTCCCATACAAACACTCACCCAACTAATCAATAACTAATATACACACTCATGTAGTTAGTGACCAACTGATGCAGCATGTTATACAACAACAGAGACAGTGAGCCCCCTTACTCTGACTTAGGAAGAAGGGTCACTATTTGACACCGGCGCCAGCCGCTGCCAACTGGAGGCCCCCATTTCTAACATTGGTGGTCAGTGGTGAGGATCAGGATTTGCATTTGTGATCCACACACGATAACCTGTGTGCGCTACTGGCGAGAGTTAACCGCATGCAGTTTGACTTTGTTCTATTGCTGACTGTGATTGCCAGCCAGGTGTTTTTCGGTTCTATTAAGATCGTTGACTGTGATTGCCCGCTAGGTGTGCTACTGGTGAGAGTAAACCGCGTACGGTGATTTCGTTTTATTGCTGACTGTGATTGCCAGCCAGGTGTTTTTCAGTTCTATTAGTTTGTTGACTGGGGTTACCAGTTATTTTTGTTTTAATTGCTGACTGTGATTGCCAGCCAGGTATTTTGTGTTCTATTGATTGACTGTAGTTGTCAGTCATGTCTACACAAGGTAGGCCGACATCCAATGCTTCGGAGGATCTCCTCTTTGAGGAAGACAGGTTAGAAACCTACACTGCCAAACAGCTAAAGTCTTTTTGCAAGTGATTCACCGTCCCTGCTGCGGGTCTCTCTAGGAAGGAGGAATATCAGAAGGCCCTTAAGGCCTGGATGGAGGCGAGGGAGTCTGCCGGGAATGAGGAAGAGGATGCTGGAGGGCAGCAGGATGAGGAAGTGGGTTTAGTGGGAGGTAAAGCACTTTCCAACCCAGGCACTAGTGTGTCCGCAAAGGGTCTGTCTCCCGAAAAGATGGAGGACAAAGAGAGAGATAGGAGGCATAGTTTGGAGATGGCCAAATTGGAAGGTCAGAAGGACCTAGAGAGTAAATAATGGGATATTGAGAATAACAGGTTGGCATTTGAACTTGAAAAAATGAAACTCGAGCATCAGAGAGTATTGAGGGAGTTGGAGATCAAGGCTTAGGATTTGGAGATCTTCCCCTCTGGTGGCAGCATACCTCTAGTACCTACCGAGAGTAGAGTGTACATACCCAAAGATGTCATCAAGGATTTCCATAAGAGTGAGGATATCGGGCAATGGTTTGCCGCATATGAGATAGCCATGGTGTCCCATCGGTTCCCTGAGAAGGATTGGGGAGCGGGGTTGTGGGGACTCTTTGTGAGTGATGGGAGGGATACCCTGTTGGATCTGCCTGAACAGAGCAGGATGGTGTATGCCCATATGAAAGAGGCCTTGATGACGCGTTATGGTTTGACCCCAGAAATGTACAGGCAGAGATTTAGAGCCTGCAAGAAGTTAGAGAGTACCACTTGGGTTGAATATGTGTCTTTTTTTTTGCAGAGCAATGGATAGCTGGGTAAAGGGTAGCAAAGTGGAAACCTTTGAGCAACTGTATGATTTGTGCGAACATCATCTAGTAACTGTTTTCCAGATCTACGCCAGCGCCTTGTTGATAGCAAGCTCACTAACCCTAGGAAGCTTGCTGAGGAGGCGGACCGCTGGCTGAGCACCCGGGTTCGCAAGGGTCCTGTAGGAGACTTCGCCAAAGATGGGCGGGGTCCCCCGTAGAGAGGTGGGAGGATAGGGGTAAACAGAGAGAGTTCCAGAGAGGGCCCCAAAGTAATTCCCCCGGGAACCAAGGAGTGGTGTCCCAGCCTCCCCCTGAGAAGAAGCCGGTGCCCCCGACAGGTAGGCCTGTTCAAAGGGGGCCTCTTACCTGCTTTAAGTGTGGTCAAGTGGGCCACCGGTATTATGATCCCCAGTGTCCCCTGAGGGATACCAATGCACCACCCTGTGCACCCCCCCGCCAGATTGCCAGTGTATCCCTGGAAGGGGAGGAGATGGGCGTCCAAAGTGAGTGGGAGCCCGTAGAATTGACCCTTGTCTCGCTAGGGGACTTCGAGAAGGTCCCTAACCCTGCACTGCCTGCTAACACTAAGAAGTACAGGCAGTGGGTGACCATCAATGGCTATAGGGTGGAGGCTTTGATGGACACAGGAGCTAGTGTGACAGCTGTCAGCTCCCGGTTGGTGTCCAAAGAGCAGATTGGCCCCCATGCATTCTGCCCAGTAGTGTCAGCAGACAACTCGGAGAGCCCGTGTGAGGTGGCTCAAGTTCCCTTCGAGTGAGGGGGTCTCAGGAACTTTTCAAGTACCCCAGCACTTCAGAGCCTTCCTACTGGGGTTGGCTCACGATGTGCCATTGGCCACTCATCTGGGGCAGACCAAGACCTTTGAGAGGCAGGTCACCCACTTTTATTTGCTCCAGATGCGCAGGAGGTCAGATGCTCACTGCAGGACATGTGAGACTTGCCAGGCAAGTGGAAAGAGCGGGGGAAAGAGCAAGGCCCCGCTCCAGCCCTTCCCGGTTGCCAGTACCCCATTCGAGCGAGTGGCCTCTGACATTTTGGGGCCTCTGGACCCCAAGACAGCCATGGGCAACAGGTTCATCCTGGTCTTGGTGGACCATGCCACCCGGTACCCTGAAGCCATCCCCCTCAGGACAGTGATGGCTCCTATGTTGGGACGTGCACTGATGGGGATTTTCTCCCGTGTGGGATTCCCCAGAGAGGTGGTGTCCGATAGGGGTACTAACTTCATTTTCAAATATATGAAGTCTCTGTGGGAGGAATGCGTGGTAACTTACAAGTTCACGACTCCTTACCACCCCCATGGTAATGGGCTGGTTGAGGGATTCAACCGTACCCTTAAGGGCATGATTATGGGCCTAGAGGAGACCATGAGGGATAAGTGGGACGTCCTCTTGCCATGCTTGCTGTTTGCTTACCGTGAGGTGCCACAGAAGTCCTTAGGGTTCAGTCCCTTTGAGCTGTTCTATGGTCACCTGGTAAGAGGGCCTCTGAGTCTGGTCAAGGAAGGCTGGGAGCAATCTCCCAGGAAACCTCCCCAGGATGTATTTAGCTACATGCTAGCCTTCAGGAACCAGACTCGGTGTTTCAGAAAACTTGCTGGAGCAAATCTGGAAGCCAGCCAGGAAGAGATGAAACCTGGCACGATCAGAATGCCACTCTGATTGAGTTTCAGCCTGGTCAGAAGGTTTGAGTCATGGCCGCAGTGGAGCCCTGTGCGCTCCAGGATAAGTGGACTGGCCCCTTCGAGGTAGTGGAGTGTAAGAGTCCTGTTACCTACATGGTGGACTTGCAGTCTCCCAGGAACCCCCTGTGGGTCCTGCATGTCAACCGCCTGAAGCCCCACTTTGAGAGGTCTGAAGTGGGCATGCTTCTGGCTACAGATGCTGGAATGGAAGAGGAGCGTGAGCCTCTTCCTGACCTTCTGTGGGCAGAGGAGAAAGATGGGTCAGTGGAGGGTGTGGTCCTCTCCATCACACTGACCCCCGAGAAGCAAAGTGATTGTCGCCAACTGTTGGGGCAATTCAGTGATCTGTTCTCCCTGGTGCCTAGTGTCACTAACTGGTGCGTCCACGACGTAGACACTGGGGACAGTCCACCTGTGAAGCACAAGGCTTACCGTGTGACTGACCGGGTCAGAGCATACATCAAGGAGGAGGTCTCCAACATGTTTGCTTTAGGGGTGATTGAGTCCTCTAGCAGCCCTTGGTCCAGCCCCGTGGTCCTGGTACAAAAGGCCGCAGCGCCTGGTGCCACCCCAGAACTTAGGTTCTGCGTGGACTACCGAGATCTCAATTCGGTCACAAAGACCGACGCGCACCCCATCCCCAGAGCTGATGAGCTCATAGATCGGCTAGGGGCTGCATGGTACCTCAGCATGTTTGATTTGACGTCTGGGTTCTGGCAGATCGCCTTGACCGATGGGGCAAAGGAGAGGTCAACATTCTCCACACCTGATGGGCACTACCAGTTCCGGGTGATGCCCTTTGGGATGAAGAATGCCTCTGCCCCCTTTCAGAGGTTGGTCAAAAGAGTGTTGGTTGGGACTGGAAGGTTTCAGTGCCACCTACCTGGATGACATTGCAGTGTTTAGTGCATCATGGAAGGACCACCTGCGCCACCTCTGGGAAGCGATGATGGCACTGCTAAAGGCAGGCCTCACAATCAAGGCAAGCAGGTGCCAGATTGGGCAGGGTTCTGTGGTGTACTTAGGACACCAGGTGGGGAGCGGCCAGGTGGCGCCCCTACAACCCAAGATTGAAACCATCCTGGCTTGGGAGCCCCAAGGACCCAGACACAGGTGAGAGCCTTTTTAGGACTCACAGGTTATTAAAGGAGGTTTATCAAGGGGTATGGCAACATTGTTGCACCCTTGACTGAGCTGACTTCTAAAAAGCAGCCAAATATTGTGAACTGGACTGACACCTGTCAGAAAGCTTTTGATGCCCTGAAGACTGCCATGTGCACCGCACCCGTACTTCGGGCGCCCAACTTTTCAAAGGAATTTGTTGTCCAGACCGATGCTTCTGAGCATGGTGTGGGGGCCGTTCTGTCACAGGTCAATGAGGAAGGCCTAGACCAACCTGTGGCCTTCATTAGTAGAAGGTTGCTCCCACGGGAACAGAGGTGGAGTGCAATTGAGCGTGAGGCATTTGCTGTGGTCTGGGCACTGAAGAAGCTGACACCATACCTGTTTGGGACTCACTTCCGGGTTCAGACAGACCACAGGCCCCTCAGGTGGTTGATGCAGATGAGGGGGGAGAATCAAAAGTTGTTGAGGTGGTCCATTTCTCTACAAGGTATGGACTTTACGGTGGAACACCGCCCTGGTACAGAACACGCCAATGCCGACGGTCTGTCCAGATTTTTCTGCCTCAGTGATGAGAACTTCCAGGGGGTGGGTAGTTCTCCCCACATTTCAGCTGGAGGGGACGCGTGTTAGACCTGGCACCATTGGCATAGATCTCCCTTCTATTTTTTGTCACTTTTTGTCTCCTTCGTGGTTGCTGGCGTTAGACGCTCTGGGCGCTGTGCCACTGCCATTCATTGTCACAGCGCGAATGCTCCTCATTATAGATTAACTGTATGAACTAGTATAGTCTTAGTAGTGTCAAGGAACATGTTAGGAAAGTCGAATATGGTATGCTTGAGCTTCAAATATTAGCATGCACCTGGTAGTGGTGATTGTCTTTATATTCTGAGTGTGCAACTACCGCTTTTGAGAAGCAGGTATCTTTTTGTCTAAACCTTCCTGTATGTTTTCTTGGTATGTGTATTGGCCGTCTGGTTTAGAGGGCCTGGGCAGGCTGAGGCCGACCTGGGTCGAATGGAGGAATCTGTCGTTGAAGTATGGGGAGGGGTGATCCCTTTGATCTGAGCCGGGCTGTGCCTGGTAAGGTGAATGATGGCTCCACCTCCCACTGGGCATCTGATGGTGGGCCCCCTCTCCCTGAAAGGGAGGATGCCGCCTCATAAATAAAGTGACCCAAGTCGACACCAAACTAGTTCTCGCCGGGTCGAGTGATTTGTGAATTTCTCAAGAACAAAGACTTTTGGGGTATAAAGATCTGAGAGGAAACCCCTTCGAGGTGTGTAACTTCGAGATGCGAAAACGAACCTCTGTCCGTGTAACAAGAGGGAAAGGACTTTAAAACTTTCATCCATCTACTGAAGGAACTACCCATGGGCCTGATTTGAGCTTGCCTCCTGCCGAAGTCTCAGGGACATTAGACTTCATTCGTCAGCAGCCCGGATTCCTCTTGAAGGGAATCCTACTTGCAGGTGAGGCCTCTGTCGAGAAATCCAGGGTCTCTAGTTCTACTGTGGGGAACGCCGCATTTGACTTGCTACGGACACTATTGCTATCGCCATTGTGGGCCACTGCAGTTGAGGAGCTGTGCCGCTGAGTGCCCGCATTTGACTTGCTACGGAAACTATTGCTATCGCCACTGTGGGCCGCTGCAGCTGAGGAGCTGTACCGCTGAGTACCCGCATTTGACTTGTTACGGAAACTATTGCTATCGCCATTGTGGGCCGCTACAGCAGAAGAGCTGTGCCGCTGAGTGCCCGCATTTGCCTTGCTACGGAATCCTTTGTTGTCGCCGTTGTGGGCCGCTGCAGCTGAGGAGCTGTGCTGCTGAGTCCCCGCATCTGCCTTGATACGAAAACCATTGCTATCGCCATTGTGGGCCGCTGCAGTCAAGGAGCTGTGCCACTGAGTGCCCACCTTGGCCTTGCACTAAAACTATTGCTGTCGCTAGTGTGGGCCGCTGCCACTGAAAAGTTGTGCCGCCGAGTGCCCGCATTGGTCCTACCATGAGGATACTAGGAGAATCAGTACTATCGCTATTTGGGGCCGCCTCTGCTGAGGAGCTGTGCAGCTGAGTGCCCACACTTGTTTTACTACTGAACCCATTGCTATTGCTATCGCGGGCCACTGCAGCTGAAGAGCTGTGCCGCTGAGCGCCTGTGCTAGCCCCTACGTCACGGACCTTGCCATCTTCTGTGTGTGCCGCTGGGCGCTGCCTTCTAACCCCGTCCTAGGATTAGCATGAGTGCACGCCACGGACTGCTGCAGCCGAGGAGCTGTGGCTGTTGAGAGTCTGCCTGTCATCCCGCACCTTCCCCGAGAAGCTGTGCGCTGTGCCCCCTTTATATCCCAGGTACATTGTGCATAACCGGGCCGCCTAGGCCCCGATCTCGAACTAAGCCCGTTCCACCCGCACGACCGAGTGCTTCCATCACCCTTAATGAATCTATAATCATGTGCATTGTGGTTTTTTGAGCCTTTCTCCGTTTCGTGCTTAACCTATATAAAGAAGCTATTTTTCTATACTTGCTTGTGGTGTCCGTTTTGTAGCGTCTTACCAGTATTATTGTGTATGGTCATAAATGCTTCACACACTGCCTCTGAAATAAGCCTGTCTGCTCGTGCTACGTTACCACAGGGTTGAGCAGGGTTTATCAAAGGGTGTAGCCCCCATACTCTGACTTAGAAAGAAGGGTCACTATTTGACACCGGCGCCAGCCGCTGCCAACTGGAGGCCCCCATTTCTAACAGGGGAACTCAGCCAACCAGGCACAGGCACCTGCCCCCCCTCCCACTGGAGGGTGGCATATTAGGGGGTGTACCCACCCCAGGGAAGGGACCCATTGCGCCCTGCCTTTTATCTACCTGTTACACCCCTAAATCTAGTAATTAGGTGCACCCCTGAACCTTGCTTCCTCAGATCCAGACAAGAAACAAGAAGAAAAGAAGAAGAAGAAGGGCCGAACAGCCGTGCAGTTGCTAACAAGAGGAAGACGCCCACTGACTTGGCCCCAGCCCCACCAGTCTGTCTCCCCCTCGAACCTGCTCCTGTGAAATCCCGATGTGTCCTGCAGCCAGCAACCTCAAAAACCCCAGAGTACTTGCCTGCCTTCACTTCCAAAGACTGCTTCTCCTGTGAACACTGGATTTGTTCAACTGCAACCTCTTGCAGCAGCCGGAGTCCGCAAATCTGCCACACTCTGCACCCGCCGTCCACGGCCCGAGCTCGAGTGGGCAAACACCACGAGGAGGTCACCCCGAGGCTCCTGAACCAAGAACCGGCAACCACTGACCTGCCTCGAGCCTCCCGCCGACGCCTGTAGCCTAAATCCAGAAGGCCCCCCTAACCGCAACCAGGAGCTGGTGCGAAGATCCGACCCCAAAAGGCACCCGTGCATCCAACGCCCCACGGCCTTGTGTGCCCAAACTGACAGTGCCTCACCAACCCCTAACTTCCCAACTTACCTCTAGAAGTGGTGGTCGCACCCGGAAGTCCTTTGTCTCCCTGCCTGCACTGCTTTTGCAAACCGGAGGTTCTCAATTGGAAACAACAGGGCATCCGACCTCGAAACAGCACCCTGCACCTGGCCGCCCTAGTGCCGCTCAGGGTGCACCTTTGGTGCTAATTTGTTTCCCCATTTGCCTTGAGCTAAAGTCCAGGAGCTTTTCTCCCACAAGCCAGTGGCCTGCTTGCCAGCACCCACTAACCGGAGGCCCCCTACCCCCGATTGGATAACATTGGGCCTCAACACTGCACCCGGCCGCCCTAGTGCCGTTGAGTGTGTAACAATAGTGCATCACTGATCCTGGGGAAGTCTACCCTAGAACCTCAACTCCTACTACCGAATACTTACCTAAAAACCGATAACCATATTTTCCTCCATAGGATAACATTGACACTTTTTCCTGAAAAAGTTTCTAAATGTGGAGTTTTGAAACTGAACGAAATTCTTTAAAATTGTACGATTTAACAAAAACGTTTTTACTCACCTGTCTACAGGAAATGTCCCAGTCCTGCATCCAGGCATACAGCACTGAGTAAGAAACGTAATCCAAAAGTAACTTACCTGCTATTTTAATGAAAATCCCATTCAAGTCTATGTACTGTATTTACAAGTGATTGCATTTCTCCGAAACAATACTGTAAGTCAAACCATATTACATTTACAATTGCAATTGAACTGTTTTACAATCAGCATTTACTACTGTAAAGTATTTATTGCTTACCTGTGCCAGGCTTGCTTGGGTCTAGAAATAAAATAACTAAAATATTATTTTTATACAAAAACAATTGGTCTGAAGTGCAGTCTTTGAGTGTGTGAATTTATTTGCTGACTGAGGTGCCGATTACGATCCGGTAAAAACCGGGTACGAACCGTCGGTCGGAGCGTATTCTCCGTCCGACGCGTACCCGGTCGTCAAAATATACAAACATGGAATTACGATTCGCACGGGTACATCATTACCGTACGAATCGTAAAAAAGACCGACCGAACAAAAAACACCTACCAATGCGATCCGGGAAAGCGCCGACCTGACGTCGGGACGCACGCAGCCAGCCATTCACGAACCAGGAATCACGATTCGCACCGACGTCACCCCGCACGGTGAATATTTTGCGGCAGCCAAAAACTGCCGGGAAATCAGGACGACGCGAACAAGGACCACCAGTACGCGACGGACAGACGGCGACGCGAACAAGGAGGACCAGTACGTGACGGACACACAGGACGACGCCACCAAGGAGGACCCGTACGCGACAGGACGACGCGATCAAGGAGGACCCGTACGCGACAGGACGACGCGAGCAAGGAGTACCAGTACGCGACGGACAGACATGGACCCGAACCTACGAGTCATCCCTGCCCTCATAGCAGTACACCTCCTCTACAGGTTACGACGCAGACGCCGCAGAAGGTCAGAATAACTAAGGGAGGGGGGAAAGTGGGGTGGGGTGGGGGTGGCACGACCAGGGCAGGCCACAAAACAACCACATGAGTGACACACTACACATGGCCTGGACATACCTGACTCCCATGCCCTGGTCACCACGAGGGGGTGGGGGCGTGTCCTGATAATCCAGCGACCGCCACAACGGAAGTCCGTCACCACGCGAACCGGCAACACAACCAGACAGGTACGTCCCGTACCCACGCCTGAAGAGCGTGGGTACGAGTCGGACCACGCCCACACACGTCACCCCAACAATGGCGGGACGGATCGCACCCACGTGGCAAAGGCCTGGGTACGGGCCGCACAAACATCACATAGCGTGGGGACGGATATGTACGGACCCTACCCCCACCCCGTATGCAAGGAGCGTACCCCCCAGCCCAACAGTGCAAGTACGACCCGTACCCCCACCCGCGGACGTACGGAGCGTACCCCCAGCCCAACAGTGTAAGTACGACCCGTACCCCCACCCGCGTATGCATGGAGCGTACCCCCCATGCCAACAGTGTAAGTACGACTCGAACCCCCACCCACGAATGCAAGGAGCGTACCCCCCTGCCCAACAGTGTAAGTACGACCCGTACCCACACCCGCGGACGTACGGAGCGTACCCCCAGCCCAACAGTGTAAGTACGACCCGTACCCCCACCCGCGGACGTACGGAGTGTACCCCCAGCCCAACAGTGTAAGTACGACCCGTACCCCCACCCGCGTATGCATGGAGCGTACCCCCCATGCCAACAGTGTAAGTACGACTCGAACCCCCACCCACGAATGCAAGGAGCGTACCCCCCTGCCCAACAGTGTAAGTACGACCCGTACCCACACCCGCGGACGTACGGAGCGTACCCCCAGCCTAACAGTGTAAGTACGACCCGTACCCCCACCCGCGGACGTACGGAGCGTACCCCCAGCCCAACAGTGTAAGTACGACCCGTACCCCCACCCGCGGACGCACGGAGCGTACCCCCAGCCCAACAGTGTAAGTACGACCCGTACCCCCACCCGCGGACGTACGGAGCGTACCCCCAGCCCAACAGTGTAAGTACGACCCGTACCCCCACCCGCGGACGTACGGAGCGTACCCCCAGCCCAACAGTGTAAGTACGACCCGTACCCCCACCCGCGGACGTACGGAGCGTACCCCCAGCCCAACAGTGTAAGTACGACCCGTACCCCCACCCGCGGACGCACGGAGCGTACCCCCAGCCCAACAGTGTAAGTACGACCCGTACCCCCACCCGCGGACGCACGGAGCGTACCCCCAGCCCAACAGTGTAAGTACGACCCGTACCCCCACCCGCGGACGTACGGAGCGTACCCCCACCACACCAGTGTCAGTAGACTCGTACCCTCACCTCTAATGCAGTGTGCGTAACCCCACCGTGTATGTGCCAAGCGCACATATCCAGAAATCGGAGGTGTGTGTGCAGAGTCCACCCAGCAGTGCCCTGAGACAGGAGGGGTGGGTGCCCATCACTCCCAGCAGTGCCCAGAGACAGGAGGGGTGTGTGCAGAGTCCTCCCAGCAGTGCCCTGAGACAGGAGGGGTGGGTGTGGAGTCCTCCCAGCAGTGCCCTGAGACAGGAGGGGTGGGTGCAGAGTCCTCCCAGCAGTGCCCTGACACAGGAGGGGTGGGTGCAGAGTCCTCCCAGCAGTGCCCAGACACAGGAGGGGTGGGTGTGGAGTCCTCCCAGAAGTGCCCTGAGACAGGAGGGGTGGGTGCAGAGTCCTCCCAGCAGTGCCCTGACACAGGAGGGGTGGGTGCAGAGACCTCCCAGCAGTGCCCTGAGACAGGAGGGGTGGGTGGTGAGTCCTCCCAGCAGTGCCCAGAGACAGGAGGGGTGGGTGCAGAGTCCTCCCAGCAGTGTCCAGACCCAGGAGGGGTGGGTGGTGAGTCCTCCCAGCAGTGCCCAGAGACAGGAGGGGTGTGTGCAGAGTCCTCCCAGCAGTGTCCAGACCCAGGAGGGGTGGGTGCAGAGTCCTCCCAGCAGTGCCCAGAGACAGGAGGGGTGTGTGCAGAGTCCTCCCAGCAGTGTCCAGACCCAGGAGGGGTGTGTGCAGAGTCCTCCCAGCAGTGTCCAGACCCAGGAGGGGTGGGTGCAGAGTCCTCCCAGCAGTGTCCAGACCCAGGAGGGGTGGGTGCAGAGACCTCCCAGCAGTGCCCTGAGACAGGAGGGGTGGGTGGTGAGTCCTCCCAGCAGTGCCCAGAGACAGGAGGGGTGGGTGCAGAGTCCTCCCAGCAGTGTCCAGACCCAGGAGGGGTGGGTGGTGAGTCCTCCCAGCAGTGCCCAGAGACAGGAGGGGTGTGTGCAGAGTCCTCCCAGCAGTGTCCAGACCCAGGAGGGGTGGGTGCAGAGTCCTCCCAGCAGTGCCCAGAGACAGGAGGGGTGTGTGCAGAGTCCTCCCAGCAGTGTCCAGACCCAGGAGGGGTGTGTGCAGAGTCCTCCCAGCAGTGTCCAGACCCAGGAGGGGTGGGTGCAGAGTCCTCCCAGCAGTGTCCACACCCAGGAGGGGTGTAACACATGTGTGTGATGCCACAATTACCCACATCCATACTGCCTACAAGGGAACATGTCCCCATGAACTCATGTCAACTGACTCCACACACAAGTACAGTGATCACCAAGGATGCCACGATTGTTGCAGGTGGAGACATGGCCATGCATGCATGGCCAAAGTAGAAGGGCTCCGTCACACACACAGCTCATGTAGACACAGCTCTGCGCTAAACATTGGGAACACCCTGCAGGGAAGAAACTGGGTACACAGAGGAAGGAATACACCCTGGGACAATTGAACCATGCAGTAACTGCTGACATGACCTAAGGAAGTTAGCCAACACCTTGTGATGGCACACAGATCCTAGGGTGGCCCCAAAGAGCAGAACACTACTACAAATCCCACACACCCAAAGCCTTAAACACCACCCAAAACAATGTAGCAGCCCCACCAACACCAATACCACCATAGCAGGAGTGTGATAATGAAAAAAAAAATAAAGCTTTAATCAGCATGAGCACAATGTCCGTGGATCAACGGCAGTTCAAAGTCAACAAAGGCCATAGGGCAGTCAATTATTCCCAGCTGCATGGGGGACACAGTGGGATGTGTGTCCCCTACCTTGCCTGCACAGTCAAATGCCATCGTCTTCCATACTGGTGAGGGCATCAGGGGGGGGGGAAGCAACAGGCACCGCAGGGACATCAGGGCAAAGGGGCGGCGTTGTGGGTGCAGGGATGGAGGACTCAACCACAGGGGGTGTGTCATGGCCAAAGGCGGAGGCCAGGATGGCACTACACACCTTAGCAAGGTCCTCCAGGGAGTCCCCTGCACCCGAAGTGACCTCAGGCCCCAAGGAGGGGGGGGGGTTCAGAGGGATGGGTTGCAGCGCCACCGGGGGAGGGTGGAGACAGGGGGGGAGACTCAACCACCCTGACCGAGGACTTCCTTGACCGCTTGCGTGGTGGCGTAACTGTGGGGCTCAGGGACAGAGCGGCCATGAAGGAGTCCTTGGGGGAGATGTGGCCAGGAGAGCTGAGGGGAGGGGATTTGGAGGGAGTGGATTGTGTGGAATGCGGACTCCCACTCTGGCTGCGTGTCACACGTTTGCCCCCCGACCCAGTGGGTGTGCCTATCTCACCCTGTGTGTGCGTGTCAGGAGGAGTGCGGTGGACCTTCCCTGCTGGTGTGGTGCCTGTGTCTGTTGTGGTGGGTGCATGCCGACGTCTGGGTGTACGTGGGACAGGCATGGAAGTGGGAAGTGTGGATGGGGCAGGGGTAGGTGGGGGGAGGTCGCGCTGCAGGAGACCCACTGCTGCAGTCAGTGTGGAGTCTAGGGACCTCAGCAAGTTGCGTTGGTCAGCCTGCAAAGAATGAATGCCCTCCAAGAATGCCTCGATGTTGGTGAGGGTTTTCCCGTGGGAATGGAGGACATTCAGGATCGCAGCCTGACCAACCTGCATTTGCCGCTGGATGTCCATAGACTCAGCATTGGCGGCAGCAGTGGAGACAGGGGCAGGGGGTGCGGTGCCTGGCAGGAAGGAGACATGCGGTGACCGGGCACGCTGGGAAGGGACACGAGCAAGTGGGAGGCGGTTGGTGGGAACTGAGGGGGCGGTGGCAGGTGTTGTTCCACTGTCAGCTGCTGGTGCAGCCTCCGCCAACCCTGAGACATCCTCCTCGGACCTGTCAGCTTCGTAGTCTGATGTGCCAGTCGACAGGTCCTCGGCCACACTATCCTCCGCCTCTGTCCCACTCGATGTGCCAGCCCCGATGTCACGGCTGCCACTGGTGCTCGGTCCCTCCGCCTGGTCCGTGTCCATGTCTCCCTCTGTGTCCCCCGACGATGCTGTGGGCAGGGTGGAGAGACAGAAATTAATCAGACACCTGTACACATCTGTCACATGAGTCCAATCTACATAGTCAACATTGCATAGCCTGAAGAGGCAGATCCCTAACATCTGCAAAACAAGGTACCGATGTAGGGCATGAAACACAGTTGGTTGAGCCACCATGCCACTGAAATACCATGGAGAGCATGAGACAATAGCTGATGACAGGAAACGGAGTCTGACATAGCACCCAGGCCCTGGGGACAATCCTGCACTGCCTCTGCACCACACAGCGTTTGTGAAAATACCTATGACCAGGGACAATATCCATGAACTTGAGACACATGCTGCATAGGTAATGCTGCAAACATGCCCAACATAACTCGGTCACTGCACCTTGCGTGTGTGTCCAGTAACATCACACACTGTCCAGACCCAGCAATTAGGAATCAGGATTTGACACATAGGCATTGCCCGCCCCAAGCAACCCCCACACGATGCTAATTGCTGAGACACAGGTGGCACCAACATCTCATAGTCTGGGTGATAAACACAGTGGCAGGCAAAAGGCAAGATTGGACGCAAAACAGCAAAGGTGCGCCTGTACAAATAATGAGGTACCAGTGCCCATCCTCAGATGAGTATAACAAGACACACAGGCACTGGCAACTGTGAGTATGAAGAGGGACAATCAGGTCAGGCTGCACAGTGGACACCTGTACATAATAGCACGTCTATATACATGGTGACAGGGGACAATGGCACAGAGCACAACCTACGCTGTAGACAGTGAGAGTGTCCACGTTGATGATGACACAAACAACACTGAGGATAAGGTGCCCCAGGGGACAGTATTGGGCACGCAACTACATGCTACTGAATGGCTGAATGGGAATGACTGCTACACACGTCACCATCCCTGCACTATGCGTAGCGCACACTCATGCACATCATGTCACAGGCCACTACATAGGACATGCGCGCTGTAAGGCATGACACATGAGAGACCAACTCCCATGTCTGGAGCCAGCATCAGTGCCAACTGACATGGAACCCACATGCAGTGAACTTGACAGTTCACAGGCAAGGTCCCACAACCTGTTACCCACCACCACCACCCATGATGCTACAGTCATTGTTCTCGTGGACAAAGCGCCAGCCTACATTACCTTGTGAAGGAGTGACTACACACAGACCAGGGAACACATTGCAAGGAGGGGAAGGGTGGCAGGGGCGCAGCGCTACACTTGGGCAAACTGGATGGGCACAGCACCTTTAAACCCTGCCAGTGAATTAATGCCACTGTGCCCTTACAAATGCCGGTGACACACAACAAACGCACATGTACCTACCCCCTTCCGCCTGCTGCATCGCCTGTAAGCGCCTCTCCAGGTCTGGAAAGACCACCGGCAGCACACGCCTGTGGAGGTGGGTCAGACGGCGGCGGCCGCGGTTCTTGTGGCTCTCAGGTGAGTCCCCCAGCAGGAGCCGTGCAATCCTCCGCGTCCAGCACCGGATATCCTGCCAGCGTTTCCTCACCTGGGACAGGCTCCGCCTCCGACCATCCACACGCCTCACGGCACTGACGGCGGTCAGCCAGATCTGCTCCTTGGCAGAGGCGCCTACCTGTGAGGAAGTACAAGTGACACCACATCAATACACCAGCCACATGTCACAGAGAGACATATGTGAACATAATAGCTGGTTACTACATGGCATGTAATGCAGCCAACGCATTGCACCTCTGTCATAGGGACATCATCCTCTGGTGAGGGAAAAGGCAGTACGTGCCATAGTGGGTACTCAGGTGGAATGATGGCAATGTCACAATCAATGATCAAGGCTCACACTGTGCATCACACCCACCCCTCCTGTCTCAGGGCACTGCTGGGAGGACTCCACACCCACCCCTCCTGTCTCAGGGCACTGCTGTTAGTGATAGGTCCCCACCCCTCCTGTCTCAGGGCACTGCTGGGAGGACTCCACACCCACCCCTCCTGTCTCAGGGCACTGCTGGGAGGACTCCACACCCACCCCTCCTGTCTCAGGGCACTGCTGTTAGTGATAGGTCCCCACCCCTCCTGTCTCAGGGCACTGCTGGGAGGACTCCACACCCACCCCTCCTGTCTCAGGGCACTGCTGGAAGGACTCCACACCCACCCCTCCTGTCTCAGGGCACTGCTGTGAGTTATAGGCCCCCACCCCTCCTGTCTCAGGGCACTGCTGGGTGGACTCTGCACACACACCTCCTGTCTCAGGGCACTGCTGGGAGGACTCTGCACACACCCCTCCTGTCTCAGGGCACTGCTGGGAGGACTCTGCACACACCCCTCCTGTCTCAGGGCACTGCTGGAAGGACTCCACACCCACCCCTCCTGTCTCAGGGCACTGCTGTGAGTTATAGGCCCCCACCCCTCCTGTCTCAGGGCACTGCTGGGTGGACTCTGCACACACACCTCCTGTCTCAGGGCACTGCTGGGAGGACTCTGCACACACCCCTCCTGTCTCAGGGCACTGCTGGGAGACATCAGGCACCCCCCCCTGGTACCCCCCCGACAGTACATGGCATGTGTGTCACACCGGGTCACAATGCCTGAAGACACAGTCACAACATAGGGACAGTCTGTGGCAGTGGCCTATGCACTCACCTGATACCCTGGTCGCCCATACAGCATGGGGTACTGTGGGAGGATCACATCCAGCAGAGCCATGTTCTCCTCCAGGGTGAATGGCTGTGTCCTCTCCACAGCCCTTGACATGGTTCCAGGGAATCAGTAGCAGCAGCTTGGTCGACAAATGCAAAGATGTGCAGGCAAGTAATCCCTCATGGGACCTGGCTGCCTTATATGTGGCCTTCTGCCCAGTCTCATGCACAGGAGTACAGAGTGATTGGTCACTCACATTTGCATCCTATGTTTCCACCAATCCCTTCAAACCTAGCAGTCTGTGGGTTCTCTATCGGTTTCATTCTCCTGCATGATGTCAGCCCCACAAACACATTGCAACAAAGTAGAAGAATTCCAACTGACTTCTGCTGTGCACCTTCCAGAACAAAATCGAAATTTGAACCTGGTCGCCATGACAACCAGCATGCATGTAGGCCTTAATACTTGTCCCCTATGTAATTAGGAGAATCACACACAGGTACGGTGCGTTTCCGGGCCCTAGGGCACCCCAAATGCATGGCAACGGCCCGTACATGCATGCCTACGTTCAAAATCACTATGGGTCTGCACGCGTATGCGTACACGTAGTGGTACGGACCGTACACACGCATGTACGCTCACTATCACTATGGGTCTGCACGCGTATGCGTACACGTAGTGGTACGGACCGTACAAATGCCTGTACGCTCACTATCACTATGGTTCTGCACGCGTATGCGTACTCGTTGTGGTACGGACCGTACAAATGCCTGTACGCTCACTATCACTATGGGTCTGTGTACCCGTAGTGATAGTGAGCGTACATGCGAGTGTACGGTCCGTACCACTACGTGTACGCATACGCGTGCAGACCCATAGTGATAGTGAGCGTAGATGCGAGTGTACGGTCCGTACCACTACGTGTACGCATACGCGTGCAGAACCATAGTGATAGTGAGCGTAGATGCGAGTGTACGGTCCGTACCACAACGAGTACGCATACGCGTGCAGACCCATAGTGAGAGGGCCGTACACTCGCATGTACGCTCACTATCACTATGGTTCTGCACGCGTATGCGTACTCGTTGTGGTACGGACCGTACAAATGCGTGTACGCTCACTATCACTATGGTTCTGCACGCGTATGCGTACTCGTTGTGGTACGGACCGTACAAATGCCTGTACGCTCACTATCACTATGGGTCTGCACGCGTATGCGTACTCGTTGTGGTACGGACCGTACAAATGCCTGTACGCTCACTATCACTATGGGTCTGTGTACCCGTAGTGATAGTGAGCGTACATGCGAGTGTACGGTCCGTACCACTACGTGTACGCATACGCGTGCAGAACCATAGTGATAGTGAGCGTACAGGCATTTGTACGGTCCGTACCACAACGAGTACGCATACGCGTGCAGAACCATAGTGATAGTGAGCGTACAGGCATTTGTACGGTCCGTACCACAACGAGTACGCATACGCGTGCAGACCCATAGTGAGAGGGCTGTACACTCGCATGTACGCTCACTATCACTATGGGTCTGCACGCGTATGCGTACTCGTTGTGGTACGGACCGTACAAATGCCTGTACGCTCGCCATCACGATGGGTACACATACGGCAGCACTCCCACAGTGATTGGGGAACATACACAGGCCCTCTTAGCAGCAGTACGCCGGTTTGTACACATCACTGTGGTGATAGTCGACACACAGGTAGGAATAGGGCGGACATACTTGTCCATGGATGGACATACTTGTCCAGGAATGGACATCAAGGCATCGTCTGTGCATTACTACATGTGTGGGGCACAGGTGTGACAGGCTGTGATGTGGAACATGCCTCCTGAGTGGAGGAGGCACCAGATGTATGATGAGATGTGTACAGGTGTACTGTGTGAGGGTGCAATGTGTGCCAGGCATGCCCTTGACTCCTTTGACATGTGTGCATGTCGTACTGCGCACTTGGGGTGAGCGTCACTGGCATGGCACGGACACCAACACACGGAAGTGTCCCATGATGGCCGGTACAGGGGTCATGAAACCTGACTTGTCACTACCCACAGTGCACAATGTGACTATGTCATTTATGTGTCCGGGATTTACATCAGGTTGATGTTGTAGCACCCTCAAAAGCTGCAGCCGTTGCAGCAACCAACATGTGTCTGTGTGTAGATTATCATTGCACACTGTTCCGCACACCATGCCACATGTGGTATCTGATGTGAGGTGCACATGTATGCATGGGACACGGAGTAGCGTGACAAGGCCATGTCAGCATCCTCACAAGGAATGTGTGGTGAGTCATGACATGTGCACCTTCATGGCAAGGTGTGTGGGCAGGCCTAGTGTAATGTCATGTGACCTGTGGCTCCGGTGTTCCGCTACCAGTCTCTACAATCGGCATCCTACTTCTGCTGATGTGTGGGTGTATGTCACTTCTGTCTTGCGTCGGGCTGTTCACTTGCACTGGGACACAGCTATTCCCATGGCGTGGCATGGGGAGGTTCTCAATCACCGTGTGTGGCTGGGTCTTGGAAGGAGTGTCACCTTGCATCCATACGTGTCCTGGGCATGTAGCACATGCCTGACTCCCTATGTGGCATGTGTGTATTGGCAGATTTACATGTGCTCAGTAGACATGCGTTGTTCTCGTAGTGCACTCACTCTTCCTTGTCACTTCCAAATTACTGCAGAGCGCCTCCTGTTGCCCGAAGAATTCCAGACTTGGCCACCATGCAGGAGAATGACAGGATCCGGCTCTACCGCTTCACCCAACCGTTGATTCTGGAGCTGACGGCGAGACTGGCACCACACCTGCAACCGCAGCACAGGTATCCTACGGCACTGACACCCCAGCTGAAGGTAATGGCTGCCCTACATTTCCTTGCCACGGGTACCTTCCAATATACCATAGCTCATGTTGGTGGCATGTCCCAGAGCATGTTCAGCGGTGTGCTGCATGATTTCTTGGAGGCCATGTTGATTCACCTGGATGACTTCATCAAGTTCCCAACCCCTGAACAGATGACTGAGGTCAAACGTGGTTTCTATGCCCTGGGAGGGATGCCCCATGTCATTGGGTCCATAGATGGGACACATGTAGGTTTGGTACCACCACACGCACGGGAGGTGGCGTACCGCAATCGGAAGCACTACCACTCCATCAATGCCCTTGTGGTGTGTCTGTCCAACATGGTGATTTCACATGTCTGTGCTCGTTTTCCAGGATCAGCACACGATGCCTACATCATGAGGCGTAGCGGGATGCCTGATATGATGATGCAGCTGCGCAACGAACGTGCATGTGTTGTTGGTGGGTACAGTCTGTCTGTCCTGTATTCTGTTTGGCCGAGCAGCACTACCGCTTCGCCTGTTCTAACGATATCCATGTGCTTTCCATTTAGGGGACGCTGGCTATCCCAACATGCCTTGGCTGCTGACACCTCTCCGCAACCCCATCACGCCGGCCCAGCTCCGCTACAACACCGCCCATGGCCGGACAAGGCGAGTGATAGAGAGGACGTTTGGCATGCTGAAGAGCCGATTCCGGTGCCTCCACAAGACCGGCGGCGCACTCCCATATGCCCCGGCGAAGGTCTGCAAGATCTTCATGGTCTGCTGCATGCTGCACAACATGGCAGTTGAAAGAGCTGTGCCCCTCATCCTGGATCAAGATGACGAGGACCATCCACCCGTGGAGGACGAAGGGCTTGGCAATGGGGCTAGTGATGTGGAGGATGTGGAGCCGCAAGAGGACATCCGGACTCGGCTCATACGCGACTTCTTTGCTTAGTGGTGAGTACCAGGGTCTGAGTGTGCACGCATTGGTCCCCGTGTGGCATGCGTTGTGATGTGTGTCTCCACCTGCATGTATGGCACGTGGGTCAGAGGTGTGTGTGGGTGTGTCACTGGAGTGATGGTGGCAGTGATGGTAGTATTTCCCCAGACATAATTGTGACCTAGCATGTTGTCATACATACATGTGTCGAGTACATGCACATGCAAGTGGCTGTGCTTCTTGTGGCTGACTTCTTGTGTGTCTCTCTTCCCCAGGTACCTGCGCATGCCGTTTGCTGGTTGCATTGTTGTGGCACTGCTATTCCTCATGGACATGGCATCGTGGGCTGACTCAGCGTTACAGGCACGGACACGTTTGGAAGTGTCCATGGGGTAAGGGATGCATCTGGGGTGTATTGGGTGTGGCAGTTGTTCACGATGTGTGCACACTGCCCCGGTCGGGGTTTGGGTCCTCTGCAGACATGTGGCATCCCCATGGGACACGACATGCAGCTGGGTACACCTGAATAGATGGGCTGCCTGGTTGTCAGTCATCAGTGATGGGATGGTGGATTGTGATGAAGGCATCAATGTGTGTGACACTGCCCTCGGACACATACGGTTAACATTGTCTTGACATGGCGTGGGACTTCCACATCAGCGGATGTATGGTGTATGGCAGGCTCTCCGTGAGCAGCTGTGGGTATTTAGCTATTATCCGACACTTGTGTGCCAGTTCCATGGCTATCACGCATTTGTGCTGCAGAAGGGGGGTGCCAGTGTTGGAGCCACATGTTACTCCACATGATGTGTTCATGTGTACTTCAAGTTGCCTCTGCAATCCCAAACACATGACTATTAAAGGTGTCCCTATGCCTCCAAGGTGCCTCTTCTCAGTCAATGCTGGTGTGTTGGCACGGTGCATCCTGCATGTCTGGCATGGTATTCCCTGATTGTGGCTATGTGTCAATGTGTCGAGTGGCAAGATGCAAGCTGTGTGTGTGTGCTGAGACTGTGTAATGGGCATGATGTCCATGACTGTGTGGGTATTGTGACATGTGCCATCCCCATGCATCCAACGTTGTCCATGACCCCATTCTCTGCATCCACCGGACTCAAGCTTGCAGGACATGGTTCTGCCACCTGTCTACACGTACCTGGGTGCCCCCCAGGACACGGGCCAGGATCCCTGACCTCTGCGCATGACTGTTGCTGTACTCAATGTGTCTGTCAGCACGGTTGTTCGGCCACCCCCTCAGCTGGTTCTGACCATCACGGGTGTGTATGGTGCTCCATGTCTGTCTTGCCTAGAAAACTGTGACCCATGTGTCCTGTGCCAGACTCAGGCCCCAGGGTGTGGATGGTTGAAGTGAACAGATGACTCAGGCATGTTTAGACTGTACAAGACACATGTTAGGTAATAATGCTACCAGCAGGCATCTACTCTTAATAGTGTGATTTATTATTGGGGGGGGGGGCCAAGTGAGGGCCTTTCCGGGATTAGGGAATCCAAAGTTCAGTAGGGGAGTTGGTGTCCTTGCCATTGGAAATCCTCAGAGTCCATGCCACAGTCTTTGTCAACATTGGTCAGCCAGTGACCAGCAGGGCCATGTGGCAGAGAATGTCTCTTGATGCTGTGATGCTGTTGCTCCAGTGGGCCAGGTGCCAGGCCAGGTGTCCTGGGAGATGGTGATGTAGCAGCCACCCTCACGGTCCTTTCCGTGGACGACCCGGCTTCCTGCGGGGAACCTCAGCAGCAGGCCGTGACGACGTCTGGGATGCTCCGTCGGATGTTTCCTCCTCCTCCTCATGATCCCTCCCTGTGGGTGGTGATGTTCTCCGCCTTCTGGCACAGGGAGGGTCGGCCATGGTGTCGGCCATCCGACGGAGTTCAGCGTGAATCCCCTGGGACGCCGTCACTTGCTCAGCCTGTCTGTCCTCCATCCTCCGTTGGTGTAGCTGTAGACAGGCTATTAGCTCCGCATGTTGCTGGGCCTGCTGGACCTTGATCCCCTCGAGGACGGACACAACCTGGGCCATGCCCGTGGTGTCCTGCCGGTATGAGTCCAGGATGTTACGGACATGGGAAAATACCGGATCCCCAGCCAACTGGTCAGGCTCGCGCCTCCGCCGCTCTCCACTCCCACCACCCCTGCCCACTTGCGTCTGGCCTGCACTTGTGGGCACATCGGGTCTCCGGGACCCCTGAGGGGTGGCATTGGCGTTGTCGCCTGCCTCCTCCTGGGTGCCCGGGACACCGTGTCCCTCCTGGCGAGCCTGGCTGCATTGTGGTGTTGGGGCAGGGATCCTGGGTGTCTCCTGGGATGTGGCAGGAGTGGGGGTGGTGGTTGGCACGGTTGTACCTGACGCAGGTGCTGCAGGTGGTTGGACACCAGAGGGGCCAGGTCGGTCGGGGTCGTCCGCAGAGTGGTGAGAGTGGTCGCTGCCGGTGGGATCGGTCTCCTGCAGATCCGGGTCCTGTGAGTGTTCCCCCCCAGTGTTGGGGGGTGCAGCACGACGTTGACCTGTGTGTGAGAGAGACAATGTTACTTTTGATCCATGCAACATCCATGTTGCATCCGTTACAAAGTTGGCACATTTCCTCTTGGAATTAGGATCTGTCTTGCATTCCACTCACAGTGCACTTGTGCATGTGTGTGTCCCTTGGGCACCAATTTGGCCCCTTTAACTATGTGTGGCACAGTCTTACTTGCTGCGTCAAGTGTGACTGCAGTCAGCAGTGGAGTGTGCATGTGTGCCGAGCTATGCGTTTGCGCCTTCCTTGTAGCACTGTACATGTGCACATGGAGTGGATCCACACACTCATATGATGCAGGTGGCTGTCCTTGTGCTCGTGTACAGGTTGTAACATGGCCCTGCGTTTTGCCATGATGAAGAGGGGGGGTTCTGGCACTGGGCACCCTTGTCTACATGCACGCAGTCCACCTGCTGACGAGCAGACATTCCCACACACCAAAGGACTGATTTGCTCTCCCTGTGTCTCCCTCCTTCTCTGTCCCCCTCTCCCTCCCTCTCTGTCCCCCTCTCCCTCCCTCTGTGTCCCCCTCTCCCTCCCTCTGTGTCCCCCTCTCCCTCCCTCTGTGTCCCCCTCTCCCTCCCTCTGTGTGTCAGCCTCCTCCCTCTGTCCATCTTCCTGTGTCTCCCTCCCTCTGTGTCCCCCTCTCCCTCCCTCTGTGTGTCAGCCTCCTCCCTCTGTCCATCTTCCTGTGTCTCCCTCCCTCTGTGTCCCCCTCTCCCTCCCTCTGTGTGTCAGCCTCCTCCCTCTGTCCATCTTCCTGTGTCTCCCTCCCTCTCTGTCCCCCTCTCCCTCCCTCTCTGTCCCCCTCTCCCTCCCTCTCTGTCCCCCTCTCCCTCCCTCTGTGTGTCAGCCTCCTCCCTCTGTCCATCTTCCTGTGTCCCCCTCCCTCTCTGTCCCCCTCTCCCTCCCTCTCTGTCCCCCTCTCCCTCCCTCTGTGTGTCAGCCTCCTCCCTCTGTCCATCTTCCTGTGTCTCCCTCCCTCTCAGTCCCCCTCTCCCTCCCTCTGTGTCCCCCTCTCCCTCCCTCTGTGTCCCCCTCTCCCTCCCTCTGTGTCCCCCTCTCCCTCCCTCTGTGTGTCAGCCTCCTCCCTCTGTCCATCTTCCTGTGTCTCCCTCCCTCTGTGTCCCCCTCTCCCTCCCTCTGTGTGTCAGCCTCCTCCCTCTGTCCATCTTCCTGTGTCTCCCTCCCTCTCAGTCCCCCTCTCCCTCCCTCTGTGTCCCCCTCTCCCTCCCTCTGTGTGTCAGCCTCCTCCCTCTGTCCATCTTCCTGTGTCTCCCTCCCTCTCAGTCCCCCTCTCCCTCCCTCTGTGTCCCCCTCTCCCTCCCTCCGTGTGTCACCCTCTGTCACCTTGGCCCAGCTTCCTGGGCACACACTGTTAGCAGATCTTTGAGTGGCCCTTGGCCTGTTGATGTGAGTTTGTTTCTGATCTCCAGGCACCCATTTTGTCTGCTGTGTGTCTGTGCGCTGCTGCTGTGGTGGTGTGTGCTGCCACTCTTTCACACTGTTGGCTGTTCATTAGCTGCTGGCATGTGCAAAACAGTGCCTTCACCCCCATGTGTTGATGCAAGGCATCCGCCATTTGCTGGCAAGTCATTCCTGTGTTGGGACACAGTGTTTGTCTGGCTGTGACCTAGGCCATATGGGCAGAGGGCATTGTTGTCTGCTTTGGAGTCGCACTATGTGATTCTTGGTGCCCACACTCCCGCCATCCGGGTTACCGTGTCATGTGTTGTTGTCTTCTGTGGCCTGTGACTTGACATTGTCCAGCTGGGTGCATGGGGCATGGTGGCAGCAGTGGCATGTGCCTGCTCATGGAGTGTGGTTGAGTAATGCGATGGCTTGTGGTGGTTGCGTGCCTGTTAGTAATTTTGTTTGTGGTTGCAGTTCCCCCCATGTGAGGTGCGTTGTTTGTGTACTCACCCGGGTCTCGGAGTCCTTCTACTCCTTCAACTGCCTCCACCGGCAGTATGGCCATCACCCTCTCCTCCCAGGGATGGTACTGTACGGGTCTGCGGGAGGGCCCTCCTCCGGTGGCGTTGGCCTGGTCGTGTTCCTCCTGTCTCTTGGCTCTGACCCTCCTCCGCAGATCGTACCACCTGTTCTGGCAATCCTGCTTGGTCCTCCTGGTGTCCGCAACAGCATTCACAGCATCGACGATGGTCTGCCACATGGCTGTTTTGGCTGCCTGGCTGGTGCTTCTGACCAATGTTCCAAAGATCTGTGGCTCGACTCTGAGGATTTGATCAACAAGGACCTCCAACTCTCGGTGACTGAACTTTGGATTCTTGGTAGTGGGCATGGTGAGGGGTGTGGGTGGGGATGGTGTGGGTGTGGGGGGTGTGTGGATGTTGGGGGGGGGTGTGGATGGTTGTGTGTGTGTGTGAATGTGATGAGAGGGTGTTTGTGAGGGTGGTCGTGTGAAGGTGTGCAAGTGTAAGATGTGGTGTCGCTTGTAGTCTGGTTCTGTGGTGTCTGGCAGCAGTGGGTCTGTTGCAAAGGCTCATGGTTTGTGTGTGTGGGCCCTTTTTATTGGTCCATGGGTGGGTGTGGCAGTGTTTGAATTTTGGGTGGGTGTGTTATAAGGAGTGGTGGTGTATTGGGCCTCTGTTTGTTTTTGACAGTTGCAGGTCAGTGATTGTGTTATTTTAGTGGTTGTTGGCCATGTTTAGTGGCTGTGTGCCTTTCGAATGGTGTATTGTTGAGTTGTTTTGTTTTGTCCTTGTTGTGTACGTGCGTTTTGAGCGTGTGTACGGTGTGTACATGGGCCATTTGGTAGTACGATTTGGTCCTTGTGTGTGGCTTTGTACGACTCGTACATGCGGTTGTGATGTTGGGGCATGGGGTGCGCTCCGTACTTAGGAGGTTGTGTTGGGGGTGCGCCAGGAACGTACTGGGGTGGGGGTACGACTGGAACGTACTGGGGTGTACATAGACGGTGGTACGACACGTACAGGGGTGGGGGGGTGTACATTGACGGTGGTACGACACGTACTGGGGTGGGGGTACGACTGGAACGTACTGGGGTGTACATGGACGGTGGTACGACACGTACTGGGGTGGGGGGGTGTACATTGACGGTGGTACGACACGTACTGGGGTGGGGGTACGACTGGAACGTACTGGGGTGTACATGGACGGTGGTACGACACGTACAGGGGTGGGGGGGTGTACATTGACGGTGGTACGACACGTACTGGGGTGGGGGTACGACTGGAACGTACTGGGGTGTACATGGACGGTGGTACTACACGTACAGGGGTGGGGGGGTGTACATTGACGGTGGTACGACACGTACAGGGGTGGGGGGGTGTACATAGACGGTGGTACGACACGTACAGGGGTGGGGGGGTTTACATTGACGGTGGTACGACACGTACAGGGGTGGGGGGGTGTACATTGACGGTGGTACGACACGTACAGGGGTGGGGGGGTGTACATTGACGGTGGTACGACACGTACTGGGGTGGGGGTACGACTGGAACGTACTGGGGTGTACATGGACGGTGGTACGACACGTACAGGGGTGGGGGGGTGTACATTGACGGTGGTACGACACGTACAGGGGTGGGGGGGTGTACATTGACGGTGGTACGACATGTACAGGGGTGGGGGGGTTTACATTGACGGTGGTACGACACGTACAGGGGTGGGGGGGTTTACATGGACGGTGGTACGACACGTACAGGGGTGGGGGGTGTACATTGACGGTGGTACGACACGTACAGGGGTGGGGGGGTGTACATTGACGGTGGTACGACACGTACTGGGGTGGGGGTACGACTGGAACGTACTGGGGTGTACATGGACGGTGGTACGACACGTACAGGGGTGGGGGGGTTTACATTGACGGTGGTACGACACGTACTGGGGTGGGGGTACGACTGGAACGTACTGGGGTGTACATAGACGGGTGGGGGTATACATATACGGGGGGTACGTGTCGGACGTACGGGGGCTGGGGGGAGTGTTGGGCGCGTATGCGGGCACATGTCTCCATGGTTGCTATTGGTGTTCGGTGCGGACGGTGTTTTTTCCATACGGTTGTAGGCTCGGACGCACGGGATGGATCGTGATTCCTCGGTCGGACTTGGATTTTTACGTTTGTAAGGTAAATCGTCCGAGGACGTGTCGGACACATTTTCCGACCCGAGGACGTGTGGGGAATGATTCCCGGTGCGGGTCGTATGGACTTTTTACCATGCGAATCGTGATTGCCAGTTCGTACGGCATTTGTACGATTCGTACGGTAAAAAGACCCGATACGAGTCGCACGGGGGAATTTTTTACCGGATCGTGATCGGCACCTCAGTGTGTACAACAAATGCTTAACACTGTCCTCTAATACTGCCTAATTGCTCGACCAGACTACCACAAATAGAGTGGAAGGTTCTATCTAACTTTACCTCTGCCTACCTTTGGGGTTCCACTGGACTCTGTGCACACTATACCTCACTTTGGTATAGTATACACAGATACAGCTTCCTACAATAACTACCCACCATCATCCCTTGAACATAGTCAGAATGGGCTATTTTAATGTATATAGTTGCCCAAAAGTTACAAAACCTGTATGCGGGTTGATTGATGAAGAAGGCGTAGTACCACTGCATTTTGTACACACACCTTATGGGGAGTAATTAAACAGATTCTTGATTGAGCAAAACCTGGTGATATTGAATCCAAATGATGAGACTAGAGGTACCCTGGAAAGAACCTTTGGGGACTCCATATATGGCTCCACGATAGACTATTTATTGGTTGCATTTGCTATTAGGGATTTCTTTAATAAGATTGAAATCCTTGGTATAAATTTCAGTGACCATACTGCACTCACTTTTCAAATTCATTGGAAGAACCCTTTTAACCAGTCTGAAAGAATAATACCAGTGTGAGTAATAGCTAGAAGGAATGGTATTGTTCTCAAATGGGTAAAGGTGACAAAAGAGGTTGTCAGAACAACTTACTAGTGCTGGTACTTCCACAGGAGCAGATGCCAGGTTCCCAAATCTCGCTCGCGGCTACAAGCACAGGCCTGGTAGTTAACCCGTATTCATGCAGCCACCAGGGGAAAGGGGAATGGGATAAAAAGAGAGACTGCCTCCAGGTCCCTTAATTCTGTCAGAATCCTCCCTTAACAATTGGAATGGTCTTAACTCTGCACTATGTTAACCACTCGCATTCAGGGAAAACACTGTGATGGAACCTGACGCTGGAAGACAAGCTTATAAGGTTAAAACATCCTTCCTAACTTCCTCATCTCTCACTCAGTCATTCACATCATACTCTCCTCTACCTGAAAACTGAACTGGCTTGCCCCTCCCTGTATGAATTACAATGTCAATAGGTAGACGTAGGAAACTCCTTCTAAACAGCCTCAGAGCTTGGTAGAAGAAGTGAACCTCCTGTTGTATAGTTCCTATATTACCTATACAGGATCTGCACGTTTGGATAACATAAACTGTGGGATTGGTGGCGGACTGATTCGGTGCACCCCCACAGGATACGTTAGCCTGTCTGTATCAGCTAGCTCACAGTGCCACTATAATCTCCTCTTATCGGGGAGAGAATAGTTTTTGACAACCTCCGAACATGACAACCCTGATCCCTCAGAATCGTGGAATCAATATAATACCTTTTGCTCAGGTACTCGTGCTCACTTAGTTTGTCTCAGAGATACACAGAATAAACAGGTTGGGCGTTTCAATAAGAATTTATTGAACAGTGGTTATTCTCATGTAGAAAAGATGAGCTGCAACAACCATTAGACAGTAGCAGAGATATATGATTAGCAGTACTACGAAAGTAAAGGGATGGTACAGTTCTACCATTTTGAAATAATCATGTACATAGAATACATGATAAAAAGTGTGTATTCCTAGTAAGCCTCCCTAACTAGATGGGTGAGCAGTCTAAATATCGAGTTTTAAATTTCGACCTACAAGTATATCGAGTTGTAAATATCGTAGGTAAAGAATATCGAAGTCAAGAATATCGATGGACAGAATATCGACCCCAAGGTAAGTATTATCGAAGTTAATAATATCGAAGTCATTAATATAGATGTAAGTAATATCGTAATCAAAAATTTCGATATCAAGAATATCGATATTTTATTAGTGTAATGTATTTTAATATGTATTTTATTTGTATGTTAAAGATTATTGTAATGTATTTTAATACATTTAAAAATAAATGTTTAGAGATTAATAATTATTTAAAATATAATTTAGCGTTTTAGTATCAGAGTGGGTTGTGGGTTTATAGGGGAATAGGGTGGGAAGTAATTTAATTATAATTAATTAATTAATATGTATTGTTTAATTGGTATTTATGATTAATTAATTGTTAATTAATTACTAATTGTTAATTAAATATATTAATTGATTAATTAATTATTAATTGTAAAATAATTTTATTAATTGGTTAAGTATATAAGTTATACTTAGTTTAATATTAATATTTATTTATTGGTATTGTTAATTAATTAATTGTTAATTACTAATTAATTGGTGATTGAATTTTATTAAGTGATTAATTGATGATTAAATTAATTATGTGAATTTTTATGTGTAGTGGGTTGTGGGTTTATAGGGGAATAGGGTGGGATGTAATTAAATTCAAATAATTACTGATAATTTTTATTTATTTGTAAATTAATAATAATTAATTGTTAATTAATTATTAATTGGTAATTAATTGCTATTAGTACATTAAATATAGTAAATATAAATAATTTATTATTTCATGTTATTTGTTGTTATTGCTAATTAATGTATTGTTAATTAATAATTCATTTGTGAATAATTGTAATTTGGTAGTTAATATGTATAAATTTGTAAATAATAAGTATATTAATTATAAAGAATGTATTATTAATTGTAAATAATAGATAAACTGATATTTAAATGTATTGTGTATTTTGTATGTGTAGTGTGTTGTGTGTTAAAGGGGGAATAGTGTGGGATGTAATTTAAAGTTATTTATATAAACATTTAATTTAAATAATTGGTATTTAATAATATATATTTTGTAAATTAATTATTAATATGCTATTTTTTTTATAACTAATTATTTAATTGGTTATTATGTTTATAGAATCCCTATGCTATCCAGTGCTTTCTCAACTGTTTTACTATCTGGAGTTGGAATAGTAATTTTTAACCCTACGCTATCCAGCGCTTTCCCTACTGTTTCACTTACTGGAGTGGGAATAGTAATTTGTACCCCTACGCTATCCAGCGTTTTCACTACTGTTGCACTCTCTGGAGTGGGAATAGTAATTTTTACCCCTACGTTATCCAACGCTTTCCCTTCTGTTGGACTCACTGGAGTGGGAATAGTAATTTTTACTCCTACGCTATCCAATGTTTTCCCTACTATTGCACTCTCTGGAGTTGGAATAGTAATTTTTTTCCCTACGCTATCCAACACTTTCCCTACTGTTGCACTCTCTGGAGTGGGAATAGTAATTTTTACCCTTACGCTATCCAACGCTTTCCCTACTATTGCACTCTCTGGAGTTGGAATAGTAATTTTTACCCCTACGCTATCCAACGCTTTCCCTACTGTTGCACTCTTTGGAGTTGGAATAGTAATTTTTACCCCTACGCTATCCAGCGCTTTCCCTACTATTTCACTTACTGGAGTGGGAATAGTAATTTGTACCCCTACGCTATCCAATGCTTTCCCTACAGTTGCACTCTCTGGAGTTGGAATAGTAATTTTTACCCCTACGCTATCCAGCGCTTTTCCTACTGTTGCACTCTCTGGAGTTGGAATAGTAATTTTTACCCCTACGCTATCCAGCGCTTTCCCTACTGTTTCACTTACTGGAGTGGGAATAGTAATTTTTACCCTAACGCTATCCAGCGCTTTCCCTACTGTTTCACTTACTGGAGTGGGAATAGTAATTTGTACCCCTACGCTATCCAGCGTTTTCACTACTGTTGCACTCTCTGGAGTGGGAATAGTAATTTTTACCCCTACGCTATCCAACGCTTTCCCTACTGTTGGACTCACTGGAGTGGGAATAGTAATTTTTACTCCTACGCTACCCAACGTTTTCCCTACTATTGCACTCTCTGGAGTTGGAATAGTAATTCTTTTCCCTACGCTATCCAACACTTTCCCTACTGTTGCACTCTCTGGAGTGGGAATAGTAATTTTTACCCTTACGCTATCCAACGCTTTCCCTACTATTGCACTCTCTGGAGTTGGAATAGTAATTTTTACCCCTACGCTATCCAACGCTTTCCCTACTGTTGCACTCTTTGGAGTTGGAATGGTAATTTTTACCCCTACGCTATCCAGCGCTTTCCCTACTGTTTCACTTACTTGAGTGGGAATAGTAATTCGTACCCCTACGCTATCCAACGCTTTCCCTACTATTGCACTCTCTGGAGTTGGAATAGTAATTTTACCCCTACGCTATCCAGCGCTTTTCCTACTGTTGCACTTACTGGAGTGGGAATAGTAATTTGTACCCCTATGCTATCCAGCGTTTTCACTGCTGTTGCACTCTCTGGTGTGGGAATAGTAATTTTTACCCCTATGCTATGCAATGTTTTCCCTACTGTTGCACTCATTGGAGTGGGAATAGTAATTTTTACTTCTAAGCTATTCAGCGTTTTCACTACTGTTGCACTCTCTGGAGTGGGAATAGTAATTTTTACCCCTACGCTATCCAACGCTTTCCCTACTGTTGGACTCACTGGAGTGGGAATAGTAATTTTTACCACTATGCTATCCAGTGGTTTCCCTACTGTTGCATTCTCTGTAGTTGGAATAGTAATTTTTTTCCCTACGCTATCCAACACTTTCCCTACTGTTGCACTCTCTGGAATGGGAATAGTAATTTTTACCCTTACGCTATCCAACGCTTTCCCTACTATTGCACTCTCTGGAGTTGGAATAGTAATTTTTACCCCTACGCTATCCAACGCTTTCCCTACTGTTGCACTCTTTGGAGTTGGAATAGTAATTTTTACCCCTACGCTATAACGTTTTCCCTACTGTTGCACTCTCTGGAGTGGGAATAGTAATTTTTACCTTTACGCTATCCAACGCTTTCCCTACTATTGCACTCTCTGGAGTTGGAATAGTAATTTTAACCCTACGCTATCCAACGCTTTCCCTACTGTTGCACTCTTTGGAGTTGGAATAGTAATTTTTACCCCTACGGTATCCAACATTTTCCTTACTGTTGTTTTTGTTGGAGTTGGACTAGTAGTTTTATTGTGTCTGATATTTCATATGTTTTGTATTATTTTTGCTATTGTAATATATCATTAATAATAAAAATTATTCACATTAAAAATATTGATTATTATTTGCTATATGTAATTATTAAATATTTATTAATGTTATTATTTTATGTGTATAGATGTATTGGTAATTTTTAAAAACATTTAATAATTTATACGTTACAGAAATTATTATTAAAATTAATTATTAAGTAAGTATATATATTATATATTATATGTATATGTTTAATTACAGTTTTATTAAATTATATATATTAATTATACATTTTAAATATTATACAATATATTTAATTATATTTATTTAATTTCTAAGTATAATTTGGTTTATTTTACATATATTTTTAAAGTAAAATAAAAACGATATTTTTAATAACGATATTTTTGACATCGATATTTAATTTTCGATATTTTTGTACTTACCATGTTGTAGATAGGATGTCGATATTCTTGACATCGATATTTTTGTTGCGATATATTTGTAGGTCGATTTTCTGTCTGTCGAAATTATGTCATACAACCAACTAGATGTACCTAATTGTACCTAGCATCTTTGTAGGTGTTATGCCAAGAATACCTCTAGGATCTAGTCAACCCCATTACCTGAGAATGAGAGAATATGGGAACTCATCCTGGTCTCGAGTTGGACACCCCGCAAGGAATGTTAGACCACTGCGAGCTGGAGTGTCTGCATGCTGGAACCTCAGCGTCTCAGGTCAGTGTGTCAGCTGGAAAGTCACGGTCTCCTCTGTCTTTCTAAAGTAAGATGTGATGTATATATACCAACAGGTCTCCCCAGGGTTCCTACCTTGCTGTGTCGGCCTAAAGGATGATGTCGGGCCTAAACTTTATACAAAGATATTATACAGGAGATGTTTGTCCTGCTGTCGATCCTGCTGTGATTCTTAGAAGCCTCATGTATAATGTATGAGTTTCGAACTAGGGAAAAACCTGTGATCTGAATGCAGTGTCGTATCTAGGTAAAAGGTCAGTCCCTATGAACCGTTATGTATATAATGTAGGGAAGGCTATAGGTGAAAGGTTGCAGTGTTACCTGCGCCAATATATAGGGTACCTATATGGAACATAGAACCCACTCCTCTTCCGACTGGACGACATATCTAACCTATTATTGTACTACCATTCGAACTAAACATTGGTACGCACAAAGTGTTAAAAACATTTATTTTGCTAAAATGTTTAAAAACGTCTAAAAATTTCTAAAAGACTTAAAAATGTTTTTAAAAAATGTTTGCAAGCCGTAGCTCTAAAAGTGTCCGTATCTATAGTCTGAACCACTGTAAGCATTTGAAAGCCATGTATGCCCAAGAAATTAAATGAATGTCAATTTTGTTTTCGAGTTCCAAATTTTTCGTTTCTTTAAAAAAGGGCAAATCTCTTCCAGCACTCGACGAGCCAAAATGAGTCAATTGTTTATGTGTCCTGGCCGGTAGACACAACATTTTCGTTGCTTGCTTCCACAGTAGACAGCCCCTGTAGCACCTCGCAGAGTACGTCAATTGAGAACAGATGATGTGCGCCCTCCAAAACCTGGGTGTCAGTGGAGGAGCTGGTGTCCATACCAACAGGTGTAGTTACTACCTGTGGTAGCTCAATAAATGCCGCCATCAACATTGGAATACGCTGAGAACATTGCAGAACATGGGCCGTTATCGGGTCCAGGAGAGCATTCATGTCCGGTTGCACACATGATTGGAGTGTCAAACAAAGGTCCAACAAGCATTCTTCTCAGCAAAACAGGCATCGTAGGACAGGTAAGATGAAATCCATCCAGACTGATCAAAATGACAGGAACCAAGATGCCCCTAGTTCTCTCAGGCAAGGCGAGCCTAGATGTTGTACAAAGCAGTCACGGTATTCACGCTCCAGGAGTGCTTTTTCCATCTCCTTGGTGACTGGGGCATCCATTGGGTAGCAGATAGAAGATAATCAGGGAGCCTGCTATTAGAAACAGGATTAGTGGAAGTCCTCCAAAGATGCTTCCGAATACAGAGTGTATGAAGTTTGGTATAACTCCCAAGTACCGTCTGAAAGGTGCCTAGAAGTCCAGAACCTATGGTCTTAAATAGGTGGTCAATGGCTGTCGTACCAGACATGTTAAAGATACGATTCACCATTTCTGCAAAATGGAAAGGGCAGTGTGTATGGATAAGCGCCTGTATCTCTGCCGAACACCTTGCGATCTGGAGATCAAAAGTACCTCGAGCGGAGGTTAAGGGCACAGACTTCTGTAAAAGCATGGCTTTCATCCTGCTTAGAGTATCAAACCGTTTTAAAGAAACATTCAGTGAAGGCCATAATGGCGCCTCCCTGACTGTATGTGTCAGTTGAAACAATACGTGCCTACAACAAGTAACTCTGGAGCTCATGGTTACCAGATATGGGATGCCCTGAAGCATCCCGCAGCAGCCTTGACTGTTCAGCATCAAATTACTCCCATTTGAAAGTAGCCTGAATGCTGGAGTAATCACTGCAGCTGGGGCAGCCCTCAGATGACAGGACAAGGTCGCTACAGAACCATTGCAAGCCCCGTGCAGCATTATATCCTGACATATGAGTGATCCACTTAAAGTGTTCTCACAGTTTGTACCACTAAGAAGCACTTCTCGATCCCCACTCCGGCATCGAAATCTATATGGTAATTCCCATGATTCCTTAATGTATTCTTTACCCATTTTTTCATATCTGCATGCCTGTTTTTGTTCAAGGCAATATTGAAACTGAGAAGTAGTGACCGGTAGAGTTATGTGGCCATGGATTACCCATTCTGTGGACGGTGATTCTGCCACTGTAAATGGTTATCTATCCAGTTTTTCGATACACAGCATTGTATATTTTGCTCCCCTTTGTGCCATTTCTATCTGTTTGTCTGTCAGATTGTATTCAGAGAACAGAGACGTACTGTTGATATAACGCCAAGGCACATAGCCTGCACGCAAAGATTGCAGCGTTCAGCAACAACATAATAGAACGTAATTGAGATTGCCCTTGCTGTAACATGGCCAAATCTTGTTCTAGTATGTCTATCACAGAAAATATAATGTTGCCTAAGGAATATATCCTGGAGGTGAATGATGTTAACCCATTGTCTACCACTGCTAGGGATTTTTCTAGGTTTATACGCTCTATTTTCCGTAGTCTCGCTGCAGCCTCTTGTTGGGATATTTTCTATATTTCATTGTAGGCAGCATAAATGCCAGCATATATGAAACATTTCTGACGTGGCTTCCTGGGACCTAGTAAAAAATCCCTAAGATCCACATCCTATGACAGTAAGGATAAGTGTTATTTTACCTCTGTGAGTGTTGAGGTTTTTAGCCAATCAAGGCACAACTTTCCAACACTGTATGATGTCACTACCCCTGGATGTTCTCTCTGTACATAGCGTGGATCTGGCCTATGGATAGCGAACCCTTTGGTTTTACCCATGAAGCTTGCCTGACAACTATTTTTCCCAATCGGGTCCTGATCTATTGTATTGTATGATGTAATCTAATGTAACCTCTTTTTGTGATGTTTCGTTACCCTCAGTCAGTGATGGTGTTGGCAGCCAAGGTATGTTCAAGTCTTTGTTCTTGGCTAGTCCAAGGCAGATGTCTATTGCACTATCTCGTTCAAAAACATGATCGGTTGAGGGATAAGGCACACCCTAAACAAAGCTTCTGTTCCCTGAACCTGCCATTCTCTAGTACCCCAGACTGATTTTAACTCTATGGTATCTTTCCATAAGTCGTAACCTTGTTCAGACAGCTGGGCAATATAGGATGCAGAGTAAATCTGTTGGGTGTTCCTTAACATATTTTTCTGTGCTGATGTTGGTGCAACCTTATAATAATATGAGGCTGGGTCAGACATATTAAACCCTGAAAAATATGGAAACTTTTGTGTAAAGGTTTTTGAACTGCCTTTTGGCGGTGTTGGGCAGTGTTCCCACTGGTGGTATGTGAACACATTTCTGGGATTAGCAGATTTATGCAAAAAGTGATGATCAGAATGTTGAAAACAATTCATAGTTTCGTAATCTGGTGTGCTTTCCAATGTTTCACTATTAGAAAATGCAACAGATGTTTCTGAATCAGACAACATATTATTCACAGTTTCAAAGTCCCAATCATCGGAAAATGTACTTGAGGTAATGATAACACTCAACGATATTTTAAATAAGTGTGGAATAAAATTTCTGTTGGGCCAAATATATTGAAATCAACCTTGTCCCAAACTATACCATCCAGTATAGGAACTGCTGTAATGTGCATTGATGACAAGTCTCTTTGTTCTCGATTAGATGATTGATGTGGTTTCAAAATTAAATTCACCTTTTACGCTGTAGAGCTTTGTCGAAGATATTTGCCATTAACAAGCATGCTGAAAACTATTACAAAGCCTATCCAGAAAAAAAAGAAAAGTATCACGGTTATTACCCATAGTTCTACCCAAGGTGATACCAGGTAAGTCGTTTTAAGAAAGTTCAGAAAGTCTTTAACTTGCTGCTTGCGTGATGTTTGGGCTGGCATAGTTTCAGGTTCACTTGGATCCAAAGAAAACCTATCAAAGTTTATGAAGTAGCCAAAAGCAGTTTGATCAATTGTTGGTATTGCATCAGGATTTTTAGAAATCGTAGTTTGCTCTTGTTGAGGCAAGTTGATGTAGACATCTGTATTTGATCGAATAGCAATTTGTTTTTCATTTTGATTCTGAATTTGAATTTCAGGTTCAAGGGGAACTAGTTCCATAGCATTATTGCATAGTCCTTCATTCTGTACAGGGGACTCTTTGAACGTGATGAGTCTTTCCGTTTGAACTTCTTAATTTGTAGCGATAAGAGGGCGCTTGCTACTTTGGAGTCCACGTGGCCTACTACTCAGGATCGGCCACATAGTGTGGTTTGATCAGGTCGATTGAGACAAATCTTTTCGCTTTTTTTCTGGCAAGAGCCGATAGAAGTACAGTTCTTGTTCCTTTTACCACTAGGACCTGTACAGACTTTCTATAGGATGGCCCAAATTCTTTCTTGTCCACTATCTTCTTTCTACCAGATCCCCGACTTTTGGGATCCAGACAGGTCTTACCGTGAAGGATTTGACTTCCCCAGTGGCGGTCTGCTTCAGGTGGACATTGCTTTGTTGTGTCCTGGATTCATTTAGATCCTGTAAAACAGCCAAATGATCATGGATGTCAAAAGGTTTTTCATCTGCCACTGTGCCTTCACAATCAAAATCAGGTACCCACATTCTTGTCCCAAATAGGACCCCATATGGAGTGTCCCTCCCTACAGAACTTCTTGGCATATTGTTAAGAGCCTGCTGTACTCCATAAAGATGTTTTACCCAGCTCTCACCCGTGCCTCATACTCTAGCTGTCAAAGACTGCTTTAAGCCTCGGTTTTTCCTCTCCACTGCCAAATTTCTATCAGGATAGTACAGAGAGGAGTACCGCAATGCTACACCCAATCCTCGCATGGCCTCCTTGTAAGCCCGAGAGCTAAGCGCAGGTGTCAATTGCGTATGTCCCTATAAAGACTCGCAAGTCTTTGATGACAGTTCGAGCGTCAGCCGTGCGTTGGAGCCACACCCATAGGAATCTAGAGCAGGAATCTACTGCAACCATGATTTATCTGTAAGCCCCATCTGTTTTTCAGGGGCTGCAGTGGTCCAAGTAAACACACGCTAGAGGTTTGTCAGATATTAACAATGGTGTCTGCTCTGGACATGCTACGGTGGAACCTTTCATCTGCTGGGAAATGTCGCATTTCAAGACATAGTCCTTAGTCTGCTTTGTTAATAAAGAAGCTGTTGCCGTAACTCCTGCATGTGCAGAACCTATACCTTCATGTGCTGTTAGTATTAAACCCAACCTGCGATCCATGTTTGGAATTACTCTATCCCCCACTCCAGGAATCTGAGCAAATGGAATGTTATATGCATCTAACTTGTAGGAGTACTTGAGTGGAAATCTTTTTGGTACTGCACCACTGTTTTTGCGTGAAGCAATAACAGGTACCATAATCTCACTGTCTATTTTAGTTTTAGAACGAGTGATTGCAGCTACGGAAGCCGTGTGTACCGCCCCCTTTGCAGGCGTCATCAGCGAATGAATTCCCTTCAAGGAATTAGTGTGAGGAATTCTCGATCCATATTTACCAGTGCGAGTATCTAGGCTTTTAATTCTGGCAACTGTGCCGTGCAGTCTCCTAGAGATTGCATTTTAGTGCAATTGGATGTAACTTTCCATCCTGCATGCGACCTTTAACGGTTGCTGATGCCGCGCTATATTGTTGCTTACTTGCTATGGCCGGTTGAGCAGATCCGTCAGTGTAAATTATGTATTCATACTGATCTAGAGGCATTTTTTCATTTGGTAGAGGATATTCTTGTTCGTATTGCAGGAATGTTAGTGCCTTTAAATTTGGGTCGTACCTGTATTCTACATCTGTTGCAGTGAGAGATTTAGCCCATTGTATCCACCTCGGATGTAAGTCTTCAGCGTTAGGAACGCTTGCCTTTGTCGCAGCTTCTAAGGCTGGAACCAGAGTTACTACTATTATTTGTTTCCCCTGTGACAGTGCTGTTTCTCTTACTACAGCAGTCTTTTCAGTAGATGCGAAGTGCATCTCAGCATTTGTGTATAAATGTGATTTGTATGCAGTTGGTACTGTTTCACCTTCATTATATGTTAGATAGGTGTACCCAGATTGACCCTCAATTAAACGGATTACCAGGTTGTGTAAGTTTACGCATGTTTGTAAGTGTTTGGAAGCTATCATGTCAGCTTGTAAGGAACAAAGTGTATCTGTGTGTTCCTGTGTCCACTGTCCTACTGAAAATCAGGTCTTATAAAGTCGTAAAAAAGATTTTTTATTTCTGCGTAATTCGAAATGTATGTTCTACCAAAATTTAGGAATCCCAGTATTGAGTGTAGATTTTGTAATGATTTTGGATGGTGGAGCAGCGCACATTTTTCTAAAGAAATGGCTGCCAGGCTTTTCCCTTCACTTGAAAACTCATATCCTAAAAACAAGACACTGAGGTGGGCTATTTTTGATTTTTTAACGTTGAATTTGTAGCCCTCAGATGCAAATTCCAAAATTATGGTATTCACTCTGTTCAAGTGTTCCTCTAGGTCATCGTCCGTCAGATAAATATCAACCACATAGGACAATGCCTCTTCATCCAATTTTTGAAGTATCTCATTTACTCTGGCCGAAAACAACCCCGGGCTATTCCTATACCCTTGGGGGAGTCGACGAAATTGACTCTGACACCCTAGCGCTGGGAATGCTGTTAAATACCTGCTTTCAGGCACTATATTTTGGCAATAAAATCCATTTGAGTTATCAAGTGTTGCTGTGTATTTCTTCCGCACAATGTTATTCATTAATCTGGCACTGTGTGCATTTTGATCTGTAAATGTCTTAGTGCAAGTGTTTAAAATGTCTGTAATCTAAAACTTGACGATATGTATTGTCAGGTTTCATGACCGTAAACAAAGGATTGTTCATTGATGAGGTGCAATTTTCGATCACCCCTTGGTATTCAAGTTGATCTAAGATCTCCCTGACCTGTTTTTTAGTTTCTTGCTTTATTGGATACTGCCTCTGTGCAGTTGGAGTATTTTTCACAGGAATTATGTGGTGATTTGAATTCTCATCCCATCCAACAGGGTTTTTGTATAATGCTGGAACCTGGGCTACTGCCCACTCCTGTGCATATGTGTGTTGCAAGTGCCTGGGATATGATCTAAGAATGCCGGTAGAATTACCGTTTCTCCTTTAGGGCGCTCAATGACGAATGCTGGCAGCCAGTCTTGTTCAGTTAACAAAATGTCATAGCCAAATGTAAGGTTCTCCCAAAAGAGACCTCTCACTGTTCTACATTTGTCCCCCTCCATCTGGAGCATTATTTCATATACTTTATGTGGGAAACTTACCCTAGTATCTGGTGTTTCTACCGTGATATAATCATTCAAGTCCGCTATCACCAGAAATTCCATCAGGTTCTGGCGAGCTATTGTTATTTCTGCCGCACTGTCTAGCATCGTCAGAGCCCATTCCCCGTTCAGTAGTCGAGTCCTCAGAATTCTGGGAATGTCTGATCTTTGGACCTGCAACCTTCTTTTTGAACTGTGTCTTTTACTTTGGTTTCTCTTCTTTTTTAGAATTGTAATTTTGAGTGTGCTGCTTGTCTCTGGACTTTGTATGCTTGTCTCTGGACTTTATATGCTCTTCTTGTCTCTCTGACCATCCTTCCCTCTCTGAGTTTTTCGATGAACCCTGAAAGGAACGAAAGGAACCTGTATCAGTATCCTGATACCTGTCAGGTTTCTAAATATTATCCCTATTCCTGAGGTTATACCTCTTTTCGGAAGGATCCTGTGGAGGAGATCTACCTCGGGATTGAGATCTGTTTCCCTTAAATGTTTGTTGTTTAGATTGTCCCACTTCTTCTTAGTTGAAGCATCACTCATATAAAAACCTTTATTGAAATTCAGCAGTGATAGTTACCTGAGCTATATCTTACTTTACCACAATGCACTGCTTATGACCTCATATATTACATCACTCATGACTTAGTCAGTGACATCACTGATGACATCTCAAATGACAGCACTGATGACATCATCCAGTGACTGTTTGTATTTCGCAAACATTTCTGAGACTTAAAGATATATACTAAGCTACTGCATAACTTAAATTACTATTCTTTCTGTACTACTAATGAGTGATACTAGTTCAAACATGTGTGACCAGAGGGGTTGTGTGACTGCCTGTATCTATTTATGAGTGGCTATATGGGTGTGTGAGGGACTGTATGGTTGTATAAGTGGGTGTGTGAGTAGCTGTGTGGATGAGTGAGTGGCTATATTGGTGAGTGAGTGGGTATGTCAGTGTCTGTATTAGTGAGTGAGTAGTTGTATAAGTGATTGTATGGGTGAGTGGGTGTGTGAGTGAGTGACTGTAGGGGTTAGTGTATGGATGTCTGAATGCCTGTATGAGTGAGTGACTGGGTGTATAAGTGGGTATATGGGTGAGTGAGTGGCTGTATGGTTAAGTGAGTTGTGTGTGAGAGGCTATCTTGGAGAGTGAATGTCTGTGTGAATAGCTGTATGGGTGAGTGAGCCGATGTGGGAGTACTTGTATGGATGTGAGAGTGGTTATGTAAGTGGTTGTGTGAGTGTGTGAGTGCTTCTATGGGTAAGTGAGTGGCTGTGTTGAGAGGCTGTATAGGTAAGTGAGTAGGTATGTAAGTAGATATATAGGTGAATAAGTGTGTGTGAGTAGCTCTATGAATGAGTGTCTGTAAGAGTGGCTGTATGAGTGAGTGGCTCTCTGCATGTGTGAGTGGTTGTGTGAGTACTTTTATGGGTCTGTGAATAGGTATGTAGTTGTGTGCATTTGTGAGTGTGTGTATGAGAGATTGTATAGAGGTGTAAGTGATTCTTTGGATGATATCATCAGTGATGCCACTGACCATGTCATGAATGATATAATATTTGACATTATAAGCAGTGCATTGCGGGGGCATGAGTTATAGTTTGCACATATGACTATATCTGTTGAATTAATAATGGTTTTGTATGAGTGAAATCTGAGTCTGACTATAACGTTCCTGTAACCTTTGTTGTTTCAGTGAATTGCTAAGGTTTTTTAATGTTGATTGGTAACTATAATGCCACGTAACCTTATTTTTTTGTAAGTGACTTCCTAAGTTTTTTTACATTTTATTTCCTAACTTCAACTTGTAATCTTAGAGAGGAATATGATTCATTACTATGCGAGTCATTACATCGCGTGGCATTACAACGCGGTCGCGGTGTTAGCAAGCAATGCCATTACTAGGCAAGTCATTACATCGCCTTGCAGTAGATGGCGCGCTGACATTAGAAATATATAATTTACTATTCCAACTCCATCCTACGGAACAGTAGGGAAGGTGTTGGAATAGTAAACTATACTTTTCCTAATGTTAGTGCGCCATCTACTGCAAGTCAATGTAATGACTTGCGTAGTATTGGCATTGCTTGCTAACAACGCGGTCATTGTAACAACCACGTTGTAATGGCATCACAGTGTAATCACTGCGATGTAAGGGTAATTTCCCTTAGAGAGTGGTCTCTCAGTGGGTGTGAGAGTGAGTGTGTGAGTGTCTCAATGGATGTGTCAGTGGGTGTGTGAGTGTCTGAATGGGTCTGGGAGTGGTGTATAAGTGTCTCACTGGGTGTGTGAGTGGGTGCATGAGTGGGCATATGAGTGGGTATGTAAGTGTCTGAGTGGGTCTGAGAGTCATGTCAGAGTGTCTGAGTGGGTTTGCAAGTGCCTCCATGAGTGTAAGTCAGTCTGTGAGTGACTGCATGAATGAGTGGGTGTATGAGTCTCTGAGTGGGTCTGTGAATGGTGTGTGAGTCTCTGAGTGGGTCTGTGATTGTGTACATGGGTCTCTGAGTGGGTCTGTGAGTGACTGCATGAGTCCTGAGTGATTCTGTGAGTGAGTGCATGAGTCTCTGAGTGGTTCTGTGAGTGGGTGCATGAGTCTCTAAGTGGGTCTGTGAGTGAGTGTATCAGTGGGTCGGCGAGTGAGTGTGTGAGTCTCTGTATAAGTGTTTGAGTGTCTGAATGGATACCTCAGTAGATACGTAAGTGTCTGAGTAGGTCTGTGAGTGAGTGCATGAGTCTGTGAGTAGGTCTGTGAGTGGGTCCATGAGTGTCTGAGTAGGTCTGTAAGTGGGTACGTGAGTATCTGATTGGGTCTAAGATTATGTGTGTGAGCCTCTGAGTGCGTCTGTGAGTGGGTACGTGAGTCTCAGAGTGGGTCGCTGAGTGGGTGTGTGAGCATCTGATTGCCCTCTGTGTTGCCCTCTTCTGCTCTGTTTTGCCTTTTCTACTTGTTTTTCTTCCCTCTGTTTTGCCTTTTGTGCACGTGTTTCTGCTCTCTGGCCTTTTCTGTTCCTTTTATGCCTCTTGTTTTGCCTTTTTCTGCTTGTTTCTCTGCTCTCTGTTTGGCATTTACTGTTCTTTTTTCTGTAGTCTGTTTTGCCTTTCCTACTTGTTTTTCTGATCTCAGTTTAACCTTTTTTGCTTGTTTTCTGGCCCCCTTTTGCATGCCATGTGGCCCCATTCCCTTTGATGATTTTGGCTCTGAGGACCCATTCTCGGGGTCTGGCCACAATTCAATGGGAGGGGGTGCCATGCAGGACCCCTCCTCGGTCTGATTTTGGCCCTGTGGCCCCCTTCTCCTGAGGCCCGGCTATGTCTCCTTGGGTGCAATGATGGAGACCACGAGGGGAACCTCAAGGCCCCGGGTCCAGCTGGTTTCCTGCCTCCTACGGGAACTGGCATGGCTCCTGCATACAGGGAGCTGCTAAATATACAGCTGCCTGCATGCAGGAGCAATCATGTCATCTGTTTCCCCGCCCGCATGACAGTGGGCAGATAAACAGGTGAAAGCTCTGCTTTCAGAAAGCTGGAGCACTTTGACAGCTCCCACTTGCTGGAAGCAGAGTTATGTTTGCTCTCACTTGACGGTACCTGTCAGCTTCCGCCAAGCGAAAGCAAACTGCTATGTCCCCAGGGAAGGGACCAGGGGACATAGCATAAGCTACCCCTGGGTGGTGGTGGTCCCCAAAGCCATAATTGCCTCCAAGAGAAGGACACGTGGCCCCCCTCATTTTTTTTCACAAGCCGTCCCGGAAAGGTGGTGGTCCCCGGGGGATGTATATGGCCCAGAGCTCAGCCACTCCATGTTTACATTTTGGATTTGGCCCCGGGAAGGTTGTGGTTCCTGGGGCTGGGGGTCCGCGCAGACCCCTCCATATTGTTTAATTTTTCCCGGGCGGGGTGGTGGTCACCCGGGCTTCAACCAGGCCCTAGGATGGGGGGGGTATGTGCAGCCCCCCTCCCTTATTCCAGAAATCAAGCTGCAGGAATGTGGTTGTCCCCCAGGGCTCAAGTGAGCCTATGGAGGGGGTCCTCGCAGCCCCCTTCAAAAAATTAAAAAAGCCCCGGGGCTCAAATTAGCCTTAGGAGGGGGACCCTGTGTGTCCCCTCCTTATTTTTTAGGTCTTGCATAGCGTTGCAGCGCAACGTGCTGTTCGCTTTGCGAGGCATTCTGTATACAGTATAGTGGGGGAAGCTCCGCCCACTTTCCATCCGTGTTTTTCATTGGCTGACATCGGAAATGCTGCATTCTGATTTGTTTTCCGCTTGCTTGTCCCTCCTCCTCACTGCCATGTCATCATTTTTCTCATTCCATTGCCATCAGCCCCTTTACTTTACAAACACTTTTGTTCCTCTGCCCCCCTCCCCTCCCACAGTCCATAACTTCTCTGCCCACCACCACCCCCCCCTCCCACTCCCGATCATGCCTTCTTGGATGCCCACACGTTTCTTTATAATGCAATAGGTCTCCCGTAATACGAGTCCTATTGCATTTATAAATGCTTGTTTTTTCGTCTGATTGGCTGGGGGAATTCGCACTCTTTTATCTTACGCATGCGCAGTGGCAGCCTCTCCTCCCACAGCCAGCCCAGCCCCCTTTATGTTATATTTTTCACGAACCTCCATTTGAAAAAATGCATCATGAACGTGTGAAACATACAGTTGCGTTTCCTGCTCGCGGGCCCTTTGTCCGAAATGAAAGGGTTCCCTCTATAAGATGGCATCAATGGCGACGCATTCCGTTGACACTTAGCTGACCGCAGCCTTTCCTCTTTGTCTTACCATAAGGGGGCAGTTCTGCCGGCAACCTGCAGCGTGCTACTGCCGGACAGATGCGGTAGAACCTCTCCAGGTAGGTCTTCTCTCACCTGGACAGTTCTGCTGCTGTGCGCTGAAATCCGGGGGATCCCGGAGATAACCAGGAAGTGGGTTTAAGGTTTACATGCGAACCGCTATGTGATGCGCATCTCATATGCGCACAATGCTTTACATCGCGCGCATATGAGTTAAAGAGCTTCCGTCGGGGCTTCCGTTGTGCCCAGAAGTGTTTGCTCTGTCTATTTCTAAGCGAGAAGCCGCAATGTTCTGCTAGAAGTGCTGCTGTTCCCCAGAGGTATATCTGCTATCCCAGTAAAGCCAAAGCAGTCCTGCCGAGAGAGGTGTGTCCATGGTCCTCTCTAACATGCTGCAGTCCTGCTCATAAGTGTCTGTAATGTCCATTTCGAAGTGCTACAATCATGCTCTGAAATGTATGCACTATCCCGTTCAAAGTACTGCAGTCATGCCCGAGAGTTCTTTACTGCCCCAAGTGCACAGTCTTGCTCAGAGGTGTGGGTGCACTTCTATTTCAAGTGCTGCAGTTTCTAAAATGGAATCTGTGGAGTCCTTAGCACACGCATAGCATTCCAACACCCCCATAGGGACAGTAAGCGCTGTACAAATACTGCAATACAATACAGTTGCAGTCCAGCTGAGAGGTGTTTTGTGGCCCTGTTTAAAGTGCTCTAGTCCTGTGGGCACGTGCTGTGCTATCTTAACTCCACAAAATACCGCCTTCTGAGGTGTACTCCTGTCCAAATCAAGGGCGTAGTCCTGTTTGGACGTGTGCGCACCACCCGGTCCAAAGTAATGTAGTCCTCCTAAAACACTTTTAAAGCCCAATTAAAATGAATACACTCTTGGAATGGTCCGGATAGTGAGTAATAGTACACCTGCATTAAAGGTACTGGTCTACTAGGGAATGTTGGTTTTGGCCCACTGAACACATTGCAGCTCTGCTGATAATTATGTTTACCATCCAATTAAAAGTACTGAGGGGTCTGAGACTAGCAGAAGACCACGCACTGCTTCAATACTGCAGCCCTTCTAAGAGACGCCTGTCCTGCCCCAGTGTACAGCAGTCCCTGTAAGAAGTGCCACTTCTGTCCCATTAAAAGAACGTTGGTGCTGTTCACAAGTGATGGTCCCACCCCACTGAAAAGCCGAGCTCCTCGATATTGAATGAATGCTGACAAATGGCTGTCCTTTCCCAGTGACACAGTCCTTCTGACAAGATGTGGTCGGACCGTAAAGTGCACAGCACTGCAATTCTGCACAGAAGTGTCAGCACTGCCCCATAACAAGTATCACATTCCGGTTAAGAAATGCCATCACTGTCCAGAAGTTCTCCGGTCCCTCTGGGTGGGAAGTGCTGCAGCTGCTCTTTTCACACTAAAAGTGCTAGCTCGATGGAGAGCACTGCTGTCGACCCATGAAAGTGCTGCATTACTGCTGGGTGTAAAGCACTGCTGTTGACCCCTGAAAGTGTTGCATTACTGCTGGGTGTAAAGCACTGCTGTTGTCCCCTGAAAGTGCTGCATTACTGCTGGGTGGAAAGCACTGCTATTGACCCCTGAAAGTGCTGCATTACTGCTGGGTGGAAAGCACTGCTATTGATCCCTGAAAGTGCTGCATTACTGCTGGGTGGAAAGCACTGCTATTGGCCCACTGATAGTATACCGCTGGTTGGAAAGCACTGCTATTGCCCAATTGAAAGTCCTGCACTACTGCAGGGTGGAAAGCACTGCTATTGACCCCTGAAAGTGCTGCATTATTGCTGGGTGGAGAGCACTGCTATTGACCCCTGAAAGTGCAGCATTACTGCTGGGTGGAAACCACTGCTATTGGCCCACTGATAGTGTACTGCTGGGTGGAAAGCACTGATATAGTCCCATTGAAAGTGCTGCACTACTGCTGGGTGGAAAGCACTGCTATTGACCCCTGAAAGTGCTGAATTGCTGCTGGGTGGAAAGCACTGCTATTAGCCCACTGATAATGTACCGCTGGGTGGAAAGCACTGCTATTGCCCCATTGAAAGTGCTGCACTACTGCTGGGTGGAAAGCACTGCTATGGACCCCTGAAAGTGCTGCATTACTGCTGGGTGGAAAGCACTGCTATTGGCCCACTGATAGTGTACCGCTGGGTGGAAAGCACTGCTATTGCCCCATTGAAAGTGCTGCATTACTGTTGGGTGGAAAAAACTGCTATTGCCCCATTGAAAGGGCTACATTACTGCTGGGTGGAAAGCACTGCTATTGCCCAACTGAAAATGCTTAGAAGATCCCAAAGGCAAGACCGATTGCATTGCAAATGCTTGTTTTTTAAAATATGACTACATGCCCCTGGGACCTGGCTCATCCAGGGACCGTGGGAGACTGCGCTTATTTTTTTAAAGAAATTGCTGTGGATTCATGACGCTGTCGCGATTTTGCAGCAAATATGAAAACAACAAACAAATGCTTTTGCCCTAGCGGGGTCCCAGGGGATCCCCAGGGCCAGAGCCAGAGGGTCAAGGTATTCCTGTTCTGCCCTCTTTTCTTTTTTTAAATGTTTTTTTACAAGTCCAAAGATGGCTGCCAACACTTCCTGGTTGAAGTGTTGGCAGCCAATCAGATTTCAGCACAGGGACTGTCAGATCTTCGGAGGATCTGTGTCCCTGTATATACAAATTTGGTTTTCTTTTAATAACTTGGAAACTTCTGAACGTACTTACACCAATTCACAAAAACGCCGCTTTCTGGACCAAGATCTACCTTTGTGCGAAATTTGGTGTCATTCCATTAAGCAGTAAAGGCTGTAGTCGTGTCAATAATTCCTATGGCAGTAAACATGGCAAACACACTTTTTTTTACCACTCTTTTCTTGGGTACCGCTTGACTGATCGCCCTGAAACTTTCCATGCACACCTAGAATCACAGCACACTTTTTGGGAAAATTTCATGAAGATTTGTCAACCAGCACAAAAGATATAGTCAAACAGCTCTTTTCCTATGGAAACTAGGTACTAACTATAATTACACACTGGCAGCCACCAGAAGGTAATATATATATGTGTTGAAAAGCTCGATACCTTGTCCACGGTGAAAGTTAGTTTGGCAAAGTTTGTCGAGAAGCAAAAGTGGCACTACACAGGCTTAGCTTAATGATTTTATTTCATATCACCAGTACATACGGGGACAGTCTACGCGTTTCTGTGTTTTCCTTCGACAGGACCATAGATGCTACAAATCCCCAGGGCAGGCCTATAATATCAGCCATAGGGGGGTTATTTGAGACAACTTCCAAATACATTGGTCATTTTTTGCATGAGCAGGTTACAAACTTACCCTCATTCTTATTTGATACCAGTGACTTTTTAAGAAGAATATATGACATAACTTGGAATGAGTCATATGTATTTATGACTCTAGATGTCATGGCATTATATACAAGCATCAGACATGAGGATGGCTTGAAAGCAGTCTAGCATTTATTGGGCGTAAGACAGATCAATCTCTACCAAAATACACAAATGCTTCTCCAGTTAATGAAATGGTGCTTCGAGAACAATTTTTTCAAGTTCGAACAACAACTGTATAAGTAAAGAAGAGGGACAGTTATGGGCACCTGATTCGCCCCCAGCTATGCGAATTTGCATAATGGCTGGTGGGTGGAGCAGGTGGTAGCAGTTGACTACGCCATGGAATGGTCAGAAAACGTGGTCCTTTGGGCCTGTTTTATTGACAATCTGTTTATTTTATGGATAGGCACACCAGAGTCTGCTATGAATTTTGCTGACAAATTGAACCTTAATGACTTAAACCTCTCTTTCACTTGCAATATCAGTAAGATCGAGGTGGAGCTTTTATACCTGAAGGTTTTTGATAAACACATCAAGATACACACAAAAACATTTAGAACGCAAACTGCAGGGAATTCAATTCTCCATGCTAACAGCTTCCATCCACCTGAATTAAAAATCAGTACCCTGTATGTGGAGAATCTCTGCATGAAACGGAATTGCAGTGAGGAAACGTAATTGAAAGAAATCCAGGCTGAACTAAACAAAAGATTACTCGCTAGAGGCTATGATCAAAGGATACTGGACTTAGCTAGAAAAAAAAGCCAAAGCAAAATCCAAGGGAAACACTGCTATTCAAAGAACGGGATGGAAAGCAAGAGGGCCAGGGTCAGGTGAGAATGATTACAGGGTATAATGCATACCATCAGAGAGTAAGGAACATCATCTCCTCCCATTGGAACCTCATCTGGAGTTATACAATCATTGGTAGGACCATCACTAAAATCCCACTTCTCTCATTCAGATGGGCTAAATCTATGCAGAGTGAGTTTTGTGTCAGCAGCCCAGAGATGTTAAAATATGAGACCTGGCTTACACCTGACCCAGGTTTCCAAAACTGCCACAGATGAAAGCCCTGTAAAATTGGCCAGAACATGAGGGAATGTATATCACCCCTATACTACACCCCGCTGAAAATACGCAGTTCTTTCATTTGCAGGAGTGAGTTTGTTGTATACATCTTAGAATGCTCATGCCCTAAGTTATATGTAGGCAGTACTATACATGTAGTACATGCCAGAATTTTGCAGCATTTAAGAGCCATAGCGAGGGAAGATAAGAGTTATCCAGTTGCACACCACATTCATGAAAATCATGAGGGAAAGGTGTCAGACCTGGTCTAATATGTGATAGTTTCTGTCCTTAGAAATTTGAGAGGTGACAATAGGAAAGAGAGACTAAGGAGACTAGAGACTAGTTGTATAATCATGCTGAACAGTAAAGTGCCGAATGGTTTGAATTCGGATCAAGAGATGCATGTGCACCTGTAAATATTAGATTATGACTACATCTCAGTTTGATCAGCCATTGTAGAGTGTCATAGGCCAGACAAAGGAGAATATGTTTTATGTAGTATGTTTTGGTTTTTCACTTTGATGAGTTTTTAAGCAAAAGGGTAGTTGAATGTAACCAAAAGTTGGAGGGACTGGGGAAGTTTCCCAATGAGGCAACAAGTGACTGAGCCAGGTCAGATAATGAATCATGTAACAAGTCTAGATCTCTACCCACTAGGGTTGCATGTCAAACAATGGGCTGCTTTTTGATAGGGCATAGACACTGGTCTTAATGACACATAGTGAATCAGAAAAAGGTGGAGTCCTTCAAGGGTTTTAATATGTGTGTCAACGAATGCCCACTGGGGTTGGAGTTGGGAAAATAATTTTCTGTTGGGCGTAACCAAGGCAATGGTCTAGAAATCACAGTACTGTACAGACCACACGAAGACAAGGTGGAATCCCATGAATAAAAATTAATTTCTTTCATCTGTAATTTCTCTATCTATGCTGAAGTCTATCTCAACTTGAACTCTGTATTAACATGCGTGGTTCAGTCAGTGCACTAGCTCAAGGTATCCATACCCAGCTAGAGATATTGGTACTCAAATATTTTTAAGTATTTTGAATGAAATAGTAAATCATGGTACGAATCAGCGACAATTATGCTTTTTTGCAAATTAGAATTTTTTAATGATTTATTCAAATTGTATCAATATGATTTAATTTTTGCACAGTGCACTTTATTTTAAAGTATTTAGAATGATGAAAAGTATTTTTTCAGTGTCTATGCATATGCGTATGTAATCACCGTTGTATAAATGGTGAACCAAGATGGCGATGACATCATGTGAGCAAGGTGGCAGTGACCACTGAAAAGCGTTGTTTTTGCTGTTTCACACAGAAATAAAGTAATTTTACACCAGCATCAGCTGTATCGGTTCCTGCAAACGGAGTCTATGTGGAGAGGAGCATGAGTAGAATGGATGTATACACACATGTACATATATATGATTGTACATTAATTTTATCTTTGCATTTATTTTAAAATAATGATTTGTTTCCCATTATAAGGCAAACCCATCCAACCCCCTTTTTGTTACATTTACCACCTCATACCTAACCACCCTTAAACCCTAAAGACACCCTTACCACCCTATATCTAAACTCTAACATTTCCCTTACTATATCATACCCCTACCCACCCCTAAAACCTAATAATACTCTTACCACCCTATACACTTACCCACCCCAAACCCTAAAGATACCTTTACCACCCTATACTCTAACTCATCCCTATGTGTTAAAAATACATCTCTTTACCACCCTATACCACTACCCTAAATATATATATTGATAAAGGCTTCTAGTAAGCCAAAACACGTCTCTGTTTCCTCTGGGATTGCGGGTGACCTGATTCAATAAACAGATGCCAAACGCAGCACTCTCCTGGGGATTTATTTTTCAAGTTGCTTTATTAACAAGCCATCTCCTCCTTCACCTACGCGTTTCGACCAAAAGGTCTTGGTCACAGTTTATAGCGTTAGTCCCTCTACGATTTCACCATTTTATACCAATTACCCATTGTTGGACCTATGTCCTAGGGGTAGCTTGGCTCAGGTCAACAGGCTAACATCTCTACTTGGCCTTTCATGCTTGCATCCTGCCCAGCTCGCAATCTTGCGCAGCACCACTCAAAAGAAAGGACATTACACTGCTTAAGTTTTTGAGAATTAATTTAAGTCTTTAAATTGTTCTCTAAATCAGGGTTACTTAGGATCAGTTTTCCTACAACATTTCATCACATTAAACAACAATATTTTTCCTTTAGATGACCTTTACACCCATGAGCTTTTACAACATTTCATCACATTAAACAACAATATTTTTCCTTTAGATGACCTTTACACCCACGAGCTTTTACAACATTTCATCACATTAAACAACAATATTTTTCCTTTAAATGACCTTTACACCCACGAGCTTTTACAACATTTCAAGGGGCCACTTAACTGGCACAAATGGCCATCTAGTCTGCACCAGGCTCTTTGATCAGGCGGTTATCCTAAGTAATATACTTCTGGAAACCCAGATATGATCCTCACTGTACATATAGATACTTTCTTGAAACGGATACCCTGCTGTAATGAATTAGATGGTCCCTCTAGTTGCTATATTCCAAAATCACTTAATATCCGCACTTTACATTTAGATGCTTCCTTGGCATAGATTCTCTACTGTTGTGACTTAAGTGTTTAACTCTAAATGTTATATTTCCAATATTGCGTAATATCAACACTTTTGCAACTCCCTTGGTTACTGAGGAGGAGTCTATTGGCTCTAGCGCTAATCCTGCCAGTCTCATCAGTTACATGGCGATTACTAGAGTATGCGCAGCGTCGTACCGGGGTCCTTACCTAACCCTCTGGTTTCGGTCACCGGCTTAACTCAGACCCCCAGCTGGGCTCAAGACTGCATCAACTCTCCCTCCCGGTCTAATCTTGCCCCGCTTACTGTGTGCTCCTTGATGTTCTCCTAACGGCAGTCCGGCGGAGTCTGGCGTGGCGTCCCCACAGAGCAGGCGGGGCTTCACACGCGAGTGGCAGGGATCGGTGAAAAGGCGAACTCAAAACTCACGCCTCTACCCCCTCACTCAAGGCTCCCTTGTGGTGTGTACTTCTCCGTTGATGGGCCTCACCCCGGCGCACTTGCACCGGCTGCCGATCCACTCCCTCTTCAGGAAGCGCGCCCGCAGCCACCCGTTGACGCGCAGCTTGCGGGGGGGCGCGGCCTTTGCTGAGGTACAACAACAGTGGGGCGGCGCAACGGCGTCAGCCCCTCTCACGTGATCGCGGGACGGCGGCCTCCAGGCTGAAGCTCATCTCCACTGCCCAAATCTCCTCAGGCTGGCAGCGGCAATGCCCCCCCACCGATCACCAAGCCCCCTCAAGGCTCTGCAGACACAGCGGGCCCCCTCCGGAGGACACCCGGTCACCTCCCGATCCCGGGGGTGGCGATAACTCCAGGTAACGCCTCGTAACCAGGGGGGGGTTGAACTTTAGGGGGCCAGGAATTCTTTGTTGCGAGCCAGGATGTAAATGGACCCCTTCTCAACTGCTGGGCATCGATCTCCCCCACAAACAGGGGTCAAGGGGAAAGAGCTAATTTCAGGCTGTGCCCCCAGCTCCGACCCAGTAGGGAGGAGAGAAAGGGGGTCCCAGGTAACGATTCTTCCCTCAGTCCTCCTTCAGGGTTATGGACTCCTTGAGATTCCCCCAGGGTACAATGTTCTCAAAACCCTTGGCAGACGTCAGGGACCGGTCAGAAGGTGGAGGGTGGTGTCACTGGTGAGGAAAATCGCGCAGATCCTAGGACCTGTCTATACCTGACCTAGTGCAGCCACCTCCCCACTCAGGTGCCTTACTCCTCACTATCTGGCTACTCACGCTCTTCTAAAATGGCCGCTCACCTGTCACCTCTATTTATCACCTTGGGCCTGACCTGCCAGAAGGGCCCAGAAAGTTCCGGAAACCCCCATGGCAGTCATGGTCCAGGTGCTGAGGTGACAGTTGGTGCCACCATTTTAGAATCTCAACTCCCTTCCCTAGTTTTCCTCAGAGGAGCACCCTGCGCCTTTCCCTCAGGGGATGAGGAAAAGGCGCCCAGAACCTCTACATCAGCACCCCAAAAAGTTTGGTAGACAGAAAAAATGAGAAGGGGACAAGGGATAAAAATAATAAAATGAGGAGGGAACTGCCAAAGGGCTGACAGGTCTAACACGCGTCCCCCCCAGCTGAAAGTGGGGAGAGCTACCCAACCCCTTGGGAGTCCTCTTCACTAAGGCGGAAATACCTGGAGAGACCGTCAGCATTGGCGTGGTCCACTCCTGGGCGATGTTCCACCCTAAAGTCCATCCCCTGTAGGGAAATGGACCACCTCAACAGCTTGGGATTCTCGCCCCTCATTTGCATCAGCCACCTGAGGGGCCGGTGGTCGGTCTGAACCAGGAAGTGCGAGCCAAACAGGTATGGCCGCAGCTTCTTCAGAGCCCACACCACCGCAAAAGCCTCCCTCTCAATTGCACTCCACCTCTGTTCCCGGGGGAGTAGTCTCCTGGATAGGAAATCCACCGGTTGGTCTAGACCCTCGTCATTGAGTTGCGACAGCACTGCCCCGATACCGTGCTCCGACGCATCTGTCTGGACGATGAACTCCTTAGCGAAGTCAGGGGCCCTGAGAACAGGTGCCGCACACATGGCCTTTTTCAAGGTGTCGAAAGCTTGTTGACATCCCTCGGTCCAGACTATTTGCGCTGCCTTGAGTGTTGAGCCCCTGAATTCCTTGTTAATAGGGTCGGCACCCGTTTGGGTACCTGTGGACCCGGATGACCCACACGTAGGAGCGTCCTTCGGACCACCCTACCACTGTAAGTACTATACGTTTGCTTACCCATGTGAGACACGCAGTAAGAGCCATGGGGGAGAGAAAGTGAGAGTGGGTTTCCTCGAGGTTCTTGCTATCTTTGTGGTGTGGGCACCAACAGCTAAGATGGACTATGCTTTGGGTCTGTGGTGTGACACATTTTCCGCCAGCCTGAGAGACTGACACGCCGGTGGTCTCTATAACTATAGCACCTTTCGTTATGAACACATAGATTTCCTTTGTATATCTCTTCCTATGTAAGTCCCCGGCTCACCCCTGGGTCCCTTGGTGACGGTCACCGACTACAGGCTCCCCGTTGGGCGGCATGGCGAACTGCTACGACTATGCTTGTGATTAGTTTTATGTATATATTTGTATATTTACACGTGTATATACTTCTTTTTTGTAGTGTGTGTACATTCTTTGTATTAACCCTGTCCTGAGGAGGCCGAGGAAAATATATGGCCGAAACGCAATTGCGTAGACCCGGTTTTGAAGGAGGAGTCCTTGAAAATAAGTACAGTGTGGCTATTCACTGTTGAGTGTGCTGAGAAAGTCCGACAATAATTTGTTGAGTCGCAGCGCGCTCTGTGGACTTCCTTCCAGTGGTTCGTCCTGAAATTATTAGGAGGACACTAACAAAAAATTATATGTTTGTTTAGGGGTTAACTTTTTTGTGTTCTTGTTGGTGACGTTCTGCACATGTTCAATTTATGTATATTTGTGCTGTTGTATTTTTTTGCTTTGTTGCTTCCATTAAGGTCCGTGGTCATTTCTGATGCAGGAAAGTCCAAATATTTTGATAAAATCTGTCTAGATTAATAAACTAGATATAGAGTCAATTAGTGTGCTCTTGTCCAAAGTTATTTTCTTATCTTTTCCTTTTGTACCATTTTGTTGCTTGCTCTTTATTGTTCCTTACCCAGGTACTAAAAGGGTCAATTGGGTATCACCCTGTTGGTTGCCAGACAGAACCTCTACATCAGCACCCCAAAAAGTTTGGTAGACAGAAAAAATGAGAAGGGGACAAGGGATAAAAATAATAAAATGAGGAGGGAACTGCCAAAGGGCTGACAGGTCTAACACGCGTCCCCCCCAGCTGAAAGTGGGGAGAGCTACCCAACCCCTTGGGAGTCCTCTTCACTAAGGCGGAAATACCTGGAGAGACCGTCAGCATTGGCGTGGTCCACTCCTGGGCGATGTTCCACCCTAAAGTCCATCCCCTGTAGGGAAATGGACCACCTCAACAGCTTGGGATTCTCGCCCCTCATTTGCATCAGCCACCTGAGGGGCTGGTGGTCGGTCTGAACCAGGAAGTGCGAGCCAAACAGGTATGGCCGCAGCTTCTTCAGAGCCCACACCACCGCAAAAGCCTCCCTCTCAATTGCACTCCACCTCTGTTCCCGGGGGAGTAGTCTCCTGGATAGGAAATCCACCGGTTGGTCTAGACCCTCGTCATTGAGTTGCGACAGCACTGCCCCGATACCGTGCTCCGACGCATCTGTCTGGACGATGAACTCCTTAGCGAAGTCAGGGGCCCTGAGAACAGGTGCCGCACACATGGCCTTTTTCAAGGTGTCGAAACTTGTTGACATCCCTCGGTCCAGACTACCCGTCGAGGGTGCTTTTTGGAAGTGAGCTCAGTCAAGGGGGCCACGATGGTTCCGTATCCCTTGACAAAGCGTCGGTAGTAACCAGTGAGGCCCAAGAAGGCCCGAACCTCTGTCTGAGTCGTGGGGGTTCCCAGGCCATGATGGTTTCGATCTTGGCCTGGAGGGGTTGCACCTTGCCCCTACCCACCAAGTGACCAAGGTACACTACCGACCCCTGCCCGATCTGGCACTTACTGGCTTTGATCGTCAAACCCGCCTGCTGCAACGCCTGAAGAACAGCCTGAAGGTGACACACATGGTCCTCCCAGCTGCGGCTGAAGACAGCGATGTCATCCAGGTACGCAACTGAAAAGGCTTCCATTCCAGAGAGGACCTGGTTCACCAATCGCTGGAACGTAGCAGGGGCGTTCTTGAGCCCGAAGGGCATCACACAGAACTGGTAGTGACCCTCGGGTGTGGAGAAGGCTGACCTTTCCTTGGCTCCATCCGTCAGGGAAATCTGCCAGTACCCGGATGTGAGGTCAAAGGTACTGAGATATTGGGCAGCTCCCAACCGGTCAATGAGCTCATCCGCCCTCGGGATCGGATGAGCATCCGTCTTTGTCACTGAATTCAGTCCCCTATAATCCACACAGAACCGGAGTTTTGGGGTAGTGCCCGGTGGGGCAGCTTTGGGTACCAGTACCACCGGACTGGACCAGGGACTACTTGAAGGCTCAATCACTCCTAGCTCTAGCATCTTGGTAACTTCCTCATGGATGCTAGCCTTCACCTTATCCGACAGTCGGTAGGACTTGGACTTCACAGGTGGGCTGTCCCCTGTGTCCACATCATGGGTACACAGATGAGTCCTTCCCGGGATAAGGGAGAACAAGGAAGCAAACTGCTCCAGTACCTGGCGACAGTCCTTCCGTTGTTCAGGAGTTAGTGACGGTGAAAGGATCACTCCCTCCACCGATCCATCCTTCTCTTGGGACGCAAACAGATCGGGAAGAGGTTCACTTTCCTCTTCCTCTGACCCATCAGTCACCATCATTAACGTGACCTCGGGTCTCTCTTGGTGAGGCTTGAGGCAGTTGACATGGAGCACCCGATGGGGCTGCCTGGGGGTCTTAAGATCTACCACGTAGGTAACCTTGCCCTTTTTCTCAACCACCTCAAAGGGACCTGACCAGCGATCCTGGAGGGCGCTAAGCTCTCCAGGTTCCATCACCCACACCTTCTGGCCAGGCTCCAGCTCCACCGGGTGAGCGTTTCGGTCATACCATTCCTTCATGACCGTTTGGCTGGCTTCTAGGTTTTCAGAAGCTTGCTTCCACAACCTAGCCATTTGGCTACGAAAGGCCAGCATGTAGCTCACCACATCCGGGGGACGTTTTCTGGGAGTCTTTTCCCATCCATCCTTCACCAGGCTGAGGGGTCCACGCACAGGGTGCCCGTACAACAACTCGAAGGGGCTGAAGCCCACTCCCTTCTGTGGTACCTCCCTGTACGAAAACAGCAAACAAGGTAGGAGGACGTCCCATTTCCTCCGCAGGCTCTTGGGCAGACTCCGGATCATGCCCTTTAAGGTTTTGTTAAACCTTTCCACCAGACCATTAGTCTGGGGGTGATAAGGAGTGGAGAACCGGTAGGTAACTCCACACTCTTTCCACATGGCCCGCATGTAGGCCGACATGAAGTTGGTACCTCTGTCCGACACCACTTCCTTGGGGAATCCCATCCGGGTAAAAATTCCCATAAGGGCCCGTGCCACCGCAGGTGCAGTAATGGTCCTCAGAGGGATAGCCTCTGGGTACCATGTGGCATGATCCACCAGAACCAGGATAAACCTGTGACCGGCCGACGTTGGTGGATCTAATGGCCCGACAATGTCAATGCCCACCCTTTCAAAGGGGGTACCAACGACAGGCAGTGGTTCCAGGGGAGCCTTCAGCTTCACCCCTGTTTTCCCACTAGCTTGGCAGGTTTCACACGTCCTACAAAAAGTATCGGACGCAATCCTCATCTGAGGCCAGTAAAAATTAGGGACAAGTCGAGCAAAGGTCTTGTCTTGTCCCAAGTGTCCTGCCAAGGGTATTTCATGAGCCAGTCCTAATAGGAAGGCTCGGTAACGCTGGGGAACTACCAAGGCCCGGGATGAACCATGCACCGGAGCCTTGGGTTCGCTATACAGGAGTCCATCTTCCCAGTATATGTGGAAGTTCCCCGAATCGTTACCCGCTGCCTGGGCTTCGGCCTGCCGCCGTAAACCCTCAAGGGTAGGGCACTCCTTCTGAGCCCAACAAAACTCTTCCCTAGTAGGTCCTCCCTCCACCTGCCAGTCTGCAGGGGTAGGCAAGCCCTCCAGGGACGTTACATCCCCCTCCGTAGACTCCGGGACCACCTTAGTTGCCCCATCCACCTTTGGAGGGTCAGATGCCGGGGCAGGCTTTCCCGTCCCCGTCTACCCTTTCCGGCAGCTGGTTGGGCCTTTGTCCCAGGCTCCAACCTCTGTGAATCCCCTCTTCGGGTGGTCACGGACCGAGTGTGGGCACACGTCCACTCAGGGGTCCCCAACATCTCCATGTGGGCCCTGAACTCAACCTCCTTCCATGCCGAGTGTTCAAGGTCGTTTCCCAACAGGCAGTCGACCGGCATGGCAGGGCTGATCGCAACTCGTAGAGGACCCGCAACCCCTCCCCACTCAAAGGGAACCTGGGCCACCGGATAGTGACCCTCTCGGTTGTCAGCCATCACAACCGGGTGGACTACATTGGGGACCACCTGCTCTGGGGACACCAGCTGACTCCTTACCATAGTCATGCTGGCTCCTGTGTCCCTCAGAGCCTCCACCCTCTGGGCATTGATGGTGACCCATTGCCTGTACTTAGTAGTATTCGAGGGCATCTGGGTCTTAGGAACCATCTCACAATCCCCTAAGGACACTAGGGTTAGCCCTGCCCACTCACCTCCCTTATCTAGGGGCAACTCCTCCCCGAGCACTACACTCGCCACCCCAGGGGCCTTTCCTCCAATGGGAGGGTGTGGTCTCTTGGGACACTTGGCATCCCCCTTATAGTGCCCAACCTCACCACACTCGTAACATCGGACAACTCTAGGCTGCTGACCACGGTCAGGATAAGGGGGTTTGTGGGGACCAACCTTAGGAGGGAATCCTACTCCCTTCCCTGGTGAACTCTTTTGGGGGCCTTTAGAGAACTCCCTCTTTTTGTCTCCCCCCTCCTTCTTCTGGGGGGCGCCCTGTCCAGCCCCTTGGAAACTCCCTCCAGTCCCTTTTGAAGATACCCGGGTACTGGCCCAGATATCTGCCTCCTCTGCAAGCTTCCTGGGATTAGTGAGCTTGCTGTCTACTAGGTGCTGACGCAGCTCTGGAAAACTTTTCTCGAGGAGATGCTCCTTTAAGATTAAATTGTACAGTCCCTCATAGTCCTTGACTTCACTACCCTGCACCCAGCCCTCTAAGGCCTTCCTGGCATAGTCCAAGAAGTCCACCCAATTCTGAGTGGACAACTTCTGACTGCCCCGGAACCTCTGCCTGAATTTTTCAGGGGTCAGCCCAAATTTCCTCACTAGGGCTATCTTCATAACGGGGTACCGGGTCTGGTCTGGCTGTTCTAGCGCTAACAAGGCATCCCTCCCCACCGGAGGCATATACCTATACAGGCCACCCCCCCACTGGGCTTCGGGGACCCCATGGGCTCTTAGAGAGACCTCATAGGCAGCCAGCCATTTTACAATATCATCCCCTATACCATAGCTAGCAACCACATCTTTGGGCAGGTAGGGCCTGGACTCTCTCGGGACTTCTCTCGGTATGCTGCCACCATTAGGACTGCTGGGGGTTCCAAGTTGAAGGGCTTTGAGCTCTAACTCTTTTAAGTGAAGCTCATGGAGGAACCTCCTCTCCTCCCTCTCCTTTTCCAACCGGGCCAGATCCATTCTAAGCTGTCTCTCTTCCCTCCGATCAACTAGGTCAGCAGAGGACAGGCTCCCCCCTGAGGCGCTACTTCCCACTCTTGATGGGGCCCTGGACCCCACGTCCATATTACCGCTCCCAGGGGGAAGAAGGACTTACGGTTCTTCTAGGAGATCTAGTCCTGGTTCTTCTTCCCGTTTCCCGCTAGGGTGGGCCATAAACCAGGCTCTTAAGCTTGCCTGGAGCTCTGTCTTCTTCGCCCCCTGTTTAAAGAATACCCCCCGTTCCTGGCAGAACTCCTTCAATTGGGCCACTGTATACTCCTCCAGCCTACCCAATTCGAATTCCATCCTGCCAGATGGGACCCCAACACAGTTAACCAGAACTTTACTCAAGAAAGGGAATATAGACAGGACAATTTCAAAAAACCTCCAATTAAGAAAACAATCTGGAGAAAACTCCAGTCAAAACAATACAGTGTAGGTGGTGATGCGCGCAAAACTGCTACCAAGCGGATGCAAGCACTGAATAACGATCCCACCGCTGAGCACCAATCTGTTGGCCCTATGTCCTAGGGGTAGCTTGGCTCAGGTCAACAGGCTAACATCTCTACTTGGCCTTTCATGCTTGCATCCTGCCCAGCTCGCAATCTTGCGCAGCACCACTCAAAAGAAAGGACATTACACTGCTTACGTTTTTGAGAATTAATTTAAGTCTTTAAATTGTTCTCTAAATCAGGGTTACTTAGGATCAGTTTTCCTACAACATTTCATCACATTAAACAACAATATTTTTCCTTTAGATGACCTTTACACCCATGAGCTTTTACAACATTTCATCACATTAAACAACAATATTTTTCCTTTAGATGACCTTTACACCCACGAGCTTTTACAACATTTCATCACATTAAACAACAATATTTTTCCTTTAAATGACCTTTACACCCACGAGCTTTTACAACATTTCAAGGGGCCACTTAACTGGCACAAATGGCCATCTAGTCTGCACCAGGCTCTTTGATCAGGCGGTTATCCTAAGTAATATACTTCTGGAAACCCAGATATGATCCTCACTGTACATATAGATACTTTCTTGAAACGGATACCCTGCTGTAATGAATTAGATGGTCCCTCTAGTTGCTATATTCCAAAATCACCTAATATCCGCACTTTACATTTAGATGCTTCCTTGGCATAGATTCTCTACTGTTGTGACTTAAGTGTTTAACTCTAAATGTTATATTTCCAATATCGCGTAATATCAACACTTTTGCAACTCCCTTGGTTACTGAGGAGGAGTCTATTGGCTCTAGCGCTAATCCTGCCAGTCTCATCAGTTACATGGCGATTACCAGAGTATGCGCAGCGTCGTGCCGGGGTCCTTATCTAACCCTCTGGTTTCGGTCACCGGCTTAACTCAGACCCCCAGCTGGGCTCAAGACTGCATCAACTCTCCCTCCCGGTCTAATCTTGCCCCGCTTACTGTGTGCTCCTTGATGTTCTCCTGACGGCAGTCCGGCGGAGTCTGGCGTGGCGTCCCCACAGAGCAGGCGGGGCTTCACACGCAAGTGGCAGGGATCGGTGAAAAGGCGAACTCAAAACTCACCCCTCTACCCCCTCACTCAAGGCTCCCTTGTGGTGTGTACTTCTCCGTTGATGGGCCTCACCCTGGCGCACTTGCACCGGCTGCCGATCCACTCCCTCTTCAGGAAGCGCGCCCGCAGCCACCCGTTGACGCGCAGCTTGCGGGGGGCGCGGCCTTTGCTGAGGTACAACAACAGTGGGGCGGCGCAACGGCGTCAGCCCCTCTCACGTGATCGCGGGACGGCGGCCTCCAGGCTGAAGCTCGTCTCCACTGCCCAAATCTCCTCAGGCTGGCAGCGGCAATGCCCCCCCACCGATCACCAAGCCCCCTCAAGGCTCTGCAGACACAGCGGGCCCCCTCCGGAGGACACCCGGTCACCTCCCGATCCCGGGGGTGGCGATGACTCCAGGTAACGCCTCGTAACCAGGGGGGGGTTGAACTTTAGGGGGCCAGGAATTCTTTGTTGCGCGCCAGGATGTAAATGGACACCTTCTCAACTGCTGGGCATCGATCTCCCCCACAAACAGGGGTCAAGGGGAAAGAGCTAATTTCAGGCTGTGCCCCCAGCTCCGACCCAGTAGGGAGGAGAGAAAGGGGGTCCCAGGTAACGATTCTTGCCTCAGTCCTCCTTCAGGGTTATGGACTCCTTGAGATTCCCCCAGGGTACAATGTTCTCAAAACCCTTGGCAGATGTCAGGGACCGGTCAGAAGGTGGAGGGTGGTGTCACTGGTGAGGAAAATCGCGCAGATCCTAGGACCTGTCTATACCTGACCTAGTGCAGCCACCTCCCCACTCAGGTGCCTTACTCCTCACTATCTGGCTACTCACGCTCTTCTAAAATGGCCGCTCACCTGTCACCTCTATTTATCACCTTGGGCCTGACCTGCCAGAAGGGCCCAGAAAGTTCCGGAAACCCCCATGGCAGTCATGGTCCAGGTGCTGAGGTGACAGTTGGTGCCACCATTTTAGAATCTCAACTCCCTTCCCTAGTTTTCCTCAGAGGAGCACCCTGCGCCTTTCCCTCAGGGGATGAGGAAAAGGCGCCCAGAACCTCTACATCAGCACCCCAAAAAGTTTGGTAGACAGAAAAAATGAGAAGGGGACAAGGGATAAAAATAATAAAATGAGGAGGGAACTGCCAAAGGGCTGACAGGTCTAACACCCATTTTGCCAGTTATGGTGCATTATGGGAATGGTAGTTTAAAATACAAATTCCACCAATTAATGTGTATGATACAATAAATCTCAATGTTTGGTCATTAATATCAATTCATGATGTTCAATAAATAATACATCTCATTACCCAGTTCATTTATACATATAAAAAAGTTAACAATTCTTGACTCCCAACACGATTATCAATTTGTCAAGCATGATGGACATTAAGTAAACTGGACATCTTATCTAAGTGAAGGGTCCACTCTCACATGTTGACTCTTAGTTGGCATGATGTTAGATGTCTGATTTAGTGTCACTAAGTCATACTATTGAACATCATGAATTGACATTCATGACCAAACATTGGGATTTATTGTATTATATAAAGCAACTTGAAAAGTAAAACCCCAGGAGAGTGCTGCATTTTTAGAAATTGTTGGTGAATTGGATTTCGAGGCCGAGTCCAGCCTCGCCACAGACACCAGCTGTGAAAGAGTGCGCCCTTCGTTCTGGACGTGATTGTTGAGCAAAATATATAATATGTATATCAGGAGATATAGTTACCTGAGCAAACAGTAACTTACACCTCTGCAATGCACTGTTTTTTTTATCTCACATATTATATCACTCATGACATGGTCAGTGATATCACTGATAATATCACTGATTACATCATCCAGTGATTGTGTGTATTTTCTAAACACTTATGAGTGTTAAACATATATACTAAGGTACAACAAAAGTTGAATTGCTATACTGTGTGTACTACTAATGAGTAATACTATTTCTAACATATATTATGTGGGTCGGTGTGTACCTGTTTATCTGTGTGTGAGTGGATGTCTGGGTGCCTATATAAGTGTGTGTGTGGGTATGTGAGTGGTTGTATGGGTGAATAAGTGGGTGTGTGAGTAACTGTATGGATGTGTGAGTGGCTGTATTGGTGAGTGAGTGGGTGTGTGAGTGGCTATATGGGTGAGTGAGTGGGTGTGTGCGTGGTGCTCCATGGATGAGTGAGAGGGTGTGTCAGTTTCTGTATTGGTGAGTGAGTGGGTATATGATTGGCTGTATGGATTAGTGAGTGGCTGTATGGGTATATGAGTAGATATGTGAGTGAATGTATCTGTGACTAAGTGGCTATGTGTGTGGCTGTATGGGTGAGTGACTGTGCAAGTGGCTGTATGAGTGACTTGGAGGCTGTCCAAGTGGGTGTTTGTTTTACTGGCATATGAGAAAACGGTACCTGAAAATGCTTACCTGATCAAACTTGCACTGGGTTAAATTGCACATGATTTTTTGTATTTTGCGGACATACAGCATTGCTGGTGTTTTTAATGTTGTAATTATCTTTTAACTATCCAATGTCTGTTTTAAACGTTTTATATTCCTATCTTATGTACCTTTTATGGAGATTTTCTCCGAAATAAAGTTCTTTTGACTTGACTTGGTTGTGTGAGAGGCTGTATTGAAGAGTGAGTACATGTGTGAGGACTTGTAAGGGTGTGTGAGTGGGTATCTGAGTGCTTGTATGGGTTGGTGAGTGGCTCTGTTGGGAGGCTGTGTGTGTGAGTGACTGGGTGTGTGAGTGGTTGCATAAGTGAGTAAGTGGGCGTGAGTAGCTGTATGGGTAAGTTAGTGGCTGTGTGAGTGACTGTGAGTGAATGAGTGGCTGTGTGAGCAGGTGTATGGGAAGTGAGTGGGTGTGTGAGTGGCTGTATGGGTGAGTGGCTCTATGGGTCAGTGAGTGGGTGTGTGAGTGGTTTGTGGGTGTATGAGTGGATTTGTGAGTGGTTCTGTAGATGATGTCATTTGAGATGTCATCAGTGATGACATTGACCATGTCATGAGTGACATAATATGCGAGATACCTAAGCAGTGTTAGTGGTGGTGTAAGTTACAGTCAGCTCAGGTAGTGAACTTCTAAGGTTTTTTAAAATTCTATTTCCTTGCTTTAACATCCCTGTAAAGTTTGTTTTTTTCTGTGAATTTCTAAGGTTTTTAAATGTTATTTAAATGTAATGTCCCTGTAACCTTTTGTTTTTTTTAGTGAACTGTGCAGGTTTTTTACATTTGATTTCCCAAGTGTAACCTGTAACCTTAGAGAGTATGTGTGTGAGTGGCTGTATAGGTCAGTGAATGGGTGTGTAAGTGTCTGAGTGTCTGTGAGTGGGTGTGTGAGTCACACTATGGGTCTGTGAGTGGGTGTGGAAGTGTCTGTGTGAGTCTGTGAGTGGGTGTATGAGTGTCTGAGTGGGTCTGTGATTGGGAGTGTTAGTGTCTGAGTGGGTGTGTGAGTGTCTGAGTGGGTCTGTGAGTGGGTGTGTCAGTGTCTGAGTGGGTCTGTGAGTGAGAGTGATAGTGTTTGTGTGGGTCTGTGAGTAGGTACATCAGTGTCTGAGTGGGTCTGTGAGTGGGTGTGTCTGTCTCTGAGTTGGTCTGTGAGTGGGTGAATGAGTATCTGAGTGGGTCTGTGAGTGTGTCCATGAGTGTATATGAGGGTCTGTGAGTGGGTATGTGAGTGAGTGGGTGCATGAGTGATTGGGTCTCTGAGTGGGTGCCTGAGTGTCTGAGTGGGTCTGTGAATAGGTGCATGAGTATCTGAGTGGGTCTGTGAGTGGCTTGAGAGCATCTGAGTTGGTCTTTGAGTGGATGCATGAGTGTCTGATAGAAGTGGGTGCATGAGTGTCTGAGAGGGTGGTTTTTCAGAGGGGGTTTGAGTGTCTGTGTGGGTCTGTGAGTGAGTGTAAGAGTGTTAGTGGGTCTATGAGTAGGTGTGCGAGTTTCTGATTGAGTCTGTGAGTGGGCGCATGAGTCTCTGAGTGGGTCTGTGAGTGGATGCATGAGTGTCTGGGTCTGTCAGTGAATGCATGAGTGTCTGAGTGGGGTAGTGAGTGTGTGTATGAGTCTGTGAGTGGGTGCATGAGTGCTTGAGTGGGTCAGTGAGTGTATGCATGAGTCTGTTTGGGTCTTTGAGTGGGTGTGTGAGTGTCTGAGTGGGTCTGTGAGTGAGTGCAAGAGAGTGAGTGGGTCTCGGAGTGGGTCTGTGGGAGGGTGCATGAGTCTCTGAGTGAGTCTGTGAAAGGCTGCGTGAGCAGGAGCAACCACTACTGACTTCGGGTGAGGGCACCCTTTTTGCAACTACATTATCTTTTGAAAAGCACCTGCTGTCACGTGTCTTGCCACCAGCAATTTTCAGGCAACAATAAAAAATGTCAAGATAACTCTGGTGATTAATGTTCTTGCTGAAGAGAGAACTGAGTTTTGACTAGTAGAAGTTTTAACTCATCGTAATGGAGCACATAGGGTTAATATGCCTGCTGCAAAGAATGTGTACCTTGCAGTCATTGAGTGGGTTACTGCTTTTGTCAGAGAGATACTTTTGTTACTTGCAGTTTACAAGTTAAACTCCTATCATAGAACAGTGAGCTATTAACTGTCATCAAAGAGCTGCATGCAAAGTGCCAAATATTGATTAGAACATTATGATTTTTTTACATATTTCATTATCCTAATGTTGCAAAAAGGGTAGAACCTCTAACCATGGTGTTATGTTTTTAAATTCTGAGGGCCTTATTTACAAAGAATTAACGCAGCGCGGTGCCACAATCCATTTGGCTGTGCCGCGCTGCTTTAGCTCCGAAGCACTGAGATGCCCCATATCTACAACGATATGACAGATCCCTTTGCTCTCCCCCTGCACTGGCGCACAATTAGCTGCCATGGGCCGACACAGGCACCCTTGAACCATGATGCAAGAATGCCTTGGGGATGATTGGGGATGTGCAGTAAGGTGCCCCTCACTGCACATAAAAAATCTGAAATGGCATTTTTGAACTTCTATGTGTGATACATTAGCACACATAGAACTTTCAAAACTTCATTTTTTTTAATGATTATTTGTGTGCAGGAAGGGACACTTTAACTGCACATAAATAATCACAAGAGGGGATTTCCTCTTTCTAAGTGTGCTTCAGAATGGAGCACGCACGGAAAGAGGAAAAAAACAAGGAGAAATTAATACATTTCTCCTCGTTGCACCTCCCCACGCCTCCCCTGGGGAGGCTTAGCATTCAGATGCATTTCCAGGTTTACGATTTCTCATAAATCTGGAAATGTGTCAGGCTCCATGGGTGTTGCGGGGGAACACCAACAGCATCACCCATGGAACGCCCCTTTCACACAAAGTGCTGTGTGTAAAGGGGCCGTATTTACAAGGACAGGAAAAACCACGCAGGGTGGCTTTTCGCATCCTTGGAAATATGGAGCAGCAAAGTGTCTAAGTGGGTGTAAGAGTTTGGGTGGGTATGTGAGGACCTGGGGGCCTCTTAGTGGGTGCATGAGTGTCTGAGTGGACTATGAGTGGGTGTGTGAGTGAGTGCATTAGTGTCTGAGTGAGTATATGGATATTTTTGCCAATATTCACGATTGGATTAAACTCATAATCCAGTAGGCAGGCTCAGCCCATTCTTGGTGGTCTTCCTGGGACTGCCACAGTGGCGGTCCCATTGGAATCCCACCAAAGTCGTAATAAGGGCCTACGCCTTTATATAGATATGAAGGGCTATTAAACAGAAACACTGATAGTAAATGCAAAAATCTAAGAAAAGCATAATTTTATTCAAATCGAGCTAACCCCAACAAAATAAGAAAAATAGTGTCCAATTTTAATTTATCCTTTTTATAAACAAAACAAAAATAATAATAGCAGTACAAATATCTTTTGTGTACCAAATGGCAAGTCATTTTATTTTCTCAGTGCTTAATCTACTGCTCATATCTTTAAACATGCACTCTATCCAGAGATAATTAAGTAGTAAAATGCTGTTTTTATTCGAATTAAGCTTGTAAACTGACACATTGGAGTAAGAGAAAACTATTTCAGATAACAAATGAATAAAACTAAGATTTTGGTTCAATCATATACATTAAAATATTACGAGCATTATCAAAAGGTGTGACATTGTCATCCTTCAAATCAAAGACTTTAATGCTATGCATAGTTTAGAAGCTCTTCTAAAATGGTTCTAGCTATGAAATAGATATGAGGAGAGATAGAAAGTAACCTTGGCTAGTAACTTGTAGCCTGAAATAAGATGACAAGACACCATTTGTGAAAATTCAAGCATTAGCATCTGTATATAAATGTTCATCATCTTAGGACTTCAAAGCTGAAGCCAAACTAAGATACATTTTATAATAAAAAAAAAGTCCAATTGATCCCATCAAAGGTTTTCTAGCATTCTGCAATATAGCAGCTAGGGGTTGATTGTGATATGATGCTTTTAGAAGAATATTAGAAATAATTCTAGTAGTATCTTAGAATAATCAACCTTTAATAAAGCCTGTTTGGTCAGATTTAACTAGCGAGGGAATAGGTGTATCAGGTCTAATAGATATCATCTTAGTATGGATTTTACAATCATTCTTTATTACTGAAATTGGCCTGAAGTTTTTACAAAACCATTCCTCTGTATTTGTTGCACTGCAGCCCATTCTCAAGGCAATTATACCAGCTATGTTTTGCCAAACCGGGTCCATTGTTTCGTCACCAGAGTAATCCAAAAGGGATACAGCAGAGCAGAATTCTCCATGTGAATTATTCTCAACTTGTTTTTAGGGCCATAATTGAATGTAGTATCTATATGTGTAAAATTCACTTCCACGTTGGCCTTTAAGTCAGTCGTAAAGTGCACATTGGTTCATACTTTTAAGGAGGAACCTTTTAACAAAGGCAGGGCCTACACTATCTATCCCCCTTTTTACTTACTGATTAAGGAGTTAATGCCTATTCACTTATCTGTATGTTCATTTATTCATACATTGCATTTAGTGAATGGATCTTTTAAGACCTCTTAAGGCCACATGCTTAATTGGAGCCAAAGGGGTTTTGGGTAGGCACCCACTAATTTGTCATTCATGCCAGCAGTTGTGCTGCCTACTTCCTATGTGAAGGAAGTCTGCACTCACTAAAAACCTCCAAGGAGCAGTTAGGTTCTCAAACATGTTTGAATTCTGACCTCTGTTATGTGCCCACAGTCTCCATCCGGTTTACAGCAGGACAAAAAAAAAAGATCTCACAGAAACAATTGTCATTTTTAGCTTTCAGCTACATTCTCTAATACAAGGGTAACAATGTGACCCACTTCAGGTAGCAGAAAATCCTTCCATCTGCTGAAAATCTTAGCATCTGTTTCTACTGGAATAAGTGAGAAGTTGGTAAAATAGTGTGGTTTGTTTTAGGCCTACTCAGCCATATATATATATGCAATATGCAAGTCACTGGATTGAATCATTCTGGCAAGAAGAATGTATTCCAAATGCAGTCCAAATGAACAAGGGAAAGGAAATCACGTTTACCTAATGGCAGAATTGTGTGCACAATTGCTTCCTACAGCTTCATGTAAATTGCCAGTTTCCAGAACACACTTTTTCTGTAAAAGCTTTGTAGCAGCACTGCTTAGTACTAGGGCTGCACCGCCACATAGTTAGACCATCATCATATGTGGGCTGGAAACCTCGGACACCTGCACAACAAACCCTGCTTGCATAGTTGTTGGACCTATAAGTGGTGAAGACTTCATCACAATTAGGCCTGGGCACGAAAATGTCAAAATTTCCGCATTTCGCAGCTTAGCGATAATTTGTTTCTTGCTCGCGCTGTAAAATAATACATTCTCGCGTGCGCGCGATCGCCTTACCTGAATCCCCGCGTTCGCCGACAAGTTTTCCCGATCCGGTCGCGTTCTCCACGAGATGTTGGATTGTTGGTAGCCATTTGCGCTGTCTCGCGACAGTTCGCGCCCGCAGTAACGTCATGCGTCGCGCGATCACGTCTTTCTTCTCGCGATCATGCACCGCGAGACAAGTGAAAACAAGATGGCCGCGCCCGCGAGCAGCCGCATGGGTAAGTTGGCGAGCCGCGAACGGGCGGAAAAAAAACTTCCGCATCTTCGCGATATTTCCGCGTGTTTGCGGAGATTTTTAACATTTTCGCGATAATTTGCGAAAGTGAATTTCGCAAATTCCGCCCACCCCTAATCACAATAGGCAATTGCAATAAAACTGCAATGCCGTCTACAGCCCCTTTAACTGTGCCAGGTCAAATCTTCTGGGATTTTACAGGGAAAAGGACCTTAAAAGCCGAAACATACAGATATTTATGCAGTAAACAACAAAATCCAAATGTTATGCCCCGTTTTTAGGGTAAAACCTTTAGAGATGATGTTCATCACACCTGATAAATTCCGATCTCTTTGGAGTGAGATTTTATCGAGTGCAATAAATATCTCACCCTTTTCCAGGGTACTCGTGATGAGAATCTAAGCATGCAGTAGAATTTTCCAAAAGGACAACAAATAAACAGATAATCTAAACTCAAAGGCATTACAAAGACATTTTCCACAAGCATTTCACCTGGGATATCTTAAGGATGTTTATGGGTTTTACTATGCATTTGATAGACAAGTCCAGGCTAATATATGTAGCACAATACAGTATTAAAACCACAAAACAACTGTCAAGAACAACAATAGTAAGAAGTGAAATACGATTGTTACTTTTGATCATCAATCTCGAACATTACTTTATGGCCCGGAAGGCAGGGACCTTCGTCTATTGTTTAATGGATAGAATGGTGTAGAATCCACTGCAGTGCACTTTAACCAATTGAGCCGAATTTGAAATATGAGCGACAGTTGAAGGAGCTTGGGGTGACCAGAGACACATTGCAATAAGATTGAGGACGAGCAAAGACACTATCAGGAGATTGGCACATGGTCGTGTAGTGCGAGGAGTTTCGGAGACGTGTTTAGGATGAGGAGAGTATGGGTGTGAAGAGCCTGCACTGTCATGGCGGCCTTAAGTCCCCTCAACCATTCCATTCTCACTGGCACCGATGACTGAGTACCCAAAGGTGAATTAGGTCACATTGTGTGCCAAATAAAAATTACACTTTATTACTTTTCGCATGTATACTGGTCCAGATTGTACATCACAAATGTAAATTTGATACTTGTATAGCGCACTACTCACCCGTAAGGGTCTCAAGGCGCTTGTACGAATACCGCTGTGGAACCCATCCTGGCTTTCCCTGTGAGGCGTCCACTCCTGGGCACCCCCAAGGTGGAGGCCAGGCATCCTTAGCGTTGTGGGGGCCGTTGTGGAGATTAAGCAAGCTATTGCCCAGAGTTGCAGAGTGGGACTCCATGATTGGAATAGGCACCGAGGCGAGAATTAACAGGTCCGTGGAATTTTTGAGCCCAAGACCCGCCGAGGCGGGGAATTGAACTCTGGTCCCGGGCTAGACCTCTGCATCAGGGTCTGCCGCTCCAATCATTGAGCCACACTTCTCCACAGAGACCCCTCTAGTCAATAATCGTGTAACAAAACAAATATATACAACGCATTTCTGTTTGCAATCACTTCTTAGTCTTTTGTTTCCTGGCCCACCTGCAGTCACTCCAAATTTCTGATGCCTAAAGCCCTCTAAAGCCTCTTGTTCCCCAGTTCTATGCTATTTCATTACAAGTATTTTAACAACACAACTACAGCACTTTTGGAAATTTCAATCTAAAAGCCCATCTTGCAGTCTGACCGGGTGCGGTAAGAGGTGATAACTTGTAGGTGATATACGTCCTCCAAAGCTTGCGCTGCCCTGGCTCCATGAAATTGTTCTGATTTACAAAAAGTTATCTCTGGAATCATTTGTGTATAAAGTATGTGAAATTTGAGATTCGTGCACCACAACAAATCTAATGGTCTAGCTTATCCTTAGATATTTTTCAATATTTCAAAACATTGGCAAAATGGCAAAATAGACCTTGGATATATTGGATATAGCTGATTTATTACTATAATGTAATCATATTTACATTGTATGGTGGCAAAACTACACTGTATATTGGAGCAGTGACGTGTTAACTGTATAAGTGCAAGAAAGTCAACTAAAATACCTCTAAAATGAGGCAGAAGTAACATTTGGAATACAACAGTGTAAAGAAGTTCTACCAATCTGTGACTAAATATTGTTAACATTTCAAACCTTTATGCTGAATGGGTTGGGCCTTTCTCTGGTGACAACAGTTTGAGGCATTTAAGCCACCTTTCACAACATTGATCTGGAAGAGTGCGGCATTATATAAAAAAATGATATAACTTCCCGGTCATCGGATGGGGTAAAAAAAGGCTAGATCGAAGAGCATGTCTTGAGGGTCCCAGCAGGGGTGGTCCGACAAGGATCCAGGAGATGCGAGAATCCCTTCTGGTCAAAGGTCTTGCGTTGCTCTTAGTTTTCCAACCATGAGACACTGGCACATTTTTAAAAGTCTGGGCAGTGTGTATGGTATCTACTAAACAACACTTCATCAAAACTCTGGGAGAGGATTGTGTTCAATTGAAAGGAAAAATCCAGTCTTCCGGCACACCTGAGGTATATACCGATCTGACCGTGGAAGGTAGAACAACAGCTTTTGGTTTCTGTGAGGCAGGAGATGGCCAAACGTTGCATTCAAAAATACTTTCGCTGCTCAAAAAAGGGTAAATAAAAACAAGAAAATTATGCAGGAATTTATCGATAATTTAAAGAGGAAAAAAGAAAGAGATGTAGCTAGGTACCATATAGGTGCGTGTGACGGTAAGAGTGAAAATCCTGCAAATACCTTGTTCTTTTTTTTGTCATCACTGCGAGGAGGGAGAGGCTAAATTAAGCTGGGACCCAAAAACGCAGAGAGTGAATGAATAAGAAAGGATGAATGGGGAGGTGGAGGAGCATTGAAGAGCTTAAAATTGAAAGATGTCCTAGTCCATTGATGCGTCTACTGTCCTCTGTGTTTGACGCATCTCTGTTTGTTTCCAGCAGATTCGTTACCCAGCTGGGACAATACGCCAGGCAAGGAAGATGGGCCTCTCAGCTCCAGAGAGTGAGTATTGCAGTGAGGGAATACTGAAGGCCTGGACTTCATAAATGTGGGCTCAGCATGCCAGCGGAGCCATATCTGGCGCAAACTGGGGGAAACTGACAAACTATAGACCGGCGCGCTCACAGATTTTATGAAATATAGATACTCATGCTCCATTTTTATAGACAGAGTAGACAGACTGGATACACTGTACCTGATTTGTTGTGTGAATTCTAAAACAATTGTGAATTTATTTCAATGGCTCGATTCATTCTGCAAGTGTAATTTTTGATTGTTTTTGTGAATGAGAGCCACATGTATTGGTGCTTCCTGTTTTCGACTGCAAAATATAATATGGTGACACAAAATTGCCTTTGAGTAACAAACACAATACGGCGAATTCCAATCCAAATCAGACCTTACAGGTTCAGTTCCTGCATACACCCTAGAGGACATCAACAAGTCCTACATGTCAGAGCTGTGACTCTGACACCCAAGTCTATCTAACCTGAAGCAGTCAAAACTGCCGCCAGAAGAGTTTCTGTGCCTTGTTAGGTCACAATCCTGCTCAGCCGTGATCTGAAGATTTATGAGTCAGCTAATAACAGGAATGTTAGCCATAATTGCATAGGCCATCAAGGTCCAGTGTGGACTTATTTTATTTCAGTCAGTCAGAAAACTTTATTTCGGCTTTAGCCATAAAAGTGCATAAAAAGACATAATATTATAGATACAACATTATTCTGATAAAACTCATTCATCATTACATAAGATAAAAACAGATAATAAAATAAGATAAGATAAAGATAATAACATCAGGTTAACCTTAGTGAGGTAACAGTTTTCTTCTACTTAGCCACATTGAGAAAAGAAATTTGGCAATCACAGTAGCATATAGAGGAGAGGTGTCATACTTTAACAACCTGTGAAGTTCCATACAATGTCTAGCCCCTATATTCTTAGCTAGTTGAATTATCCATATTCTACGCGGGGTTATGTATGCCGGGCAGAAAAAAATGACATGTGCCTTAGTTTCTTCAAGAGTACCACAACCAGGGCAGGATTGCCGAACTGAGCCCGGCCACTTGTTTGTTCTCGAGAAGAGCGGGAGGGAGCCATGCCTGAACTGTAGATATAGTTTTTTGGCCATGACTGGATGGATCAGGTCTATTACAGACTCAAATTTATAACTAATTTTGGCCTCTAAAAATGCAGAGGTCAAGTTTGCTGTGGTAGCAGATTGAATAAGGAGGATCAAATTTCTTTCCTCCAGAATTTTTGTCAAGGATCTCTTTGGAAGAGAAGGGCATGCATACTCTGGGGAGTACCAGAGGTCTTCTCTCCCTATCTCCCTTAGTGATTTCTTTATATAGGCTAGCCAAGGGATGGCACCTGCCATTGGGATCGACAAAATGGACTTCAGTTCCTCCTGAAAGTTTATCAATTCAGGGGTACTCCATAGGCGGCGCCAATACATTACTGGTCTAGAGGCAACCATATCCGTGATCTGTTGGATGCCTAAGTCCATCCTTAGTGGCTGCATAGGAGTGCTCGTTGGAAGTGCAAGTATATTTCTAAAAAATTTGTTTTCTGACTTAAGTAAAATCGGGGAGGGAGTGTGGCCCCATAGTTCTGCCCCATAAGCTGCAACACCCCGGGCCTGGGTTTTGTAAATCTCTACAAGTGGGCTGATCAATTTAAGATGGCTGTTTTTGAGCATCTTAGTGATGCCCCCAGTTATTTGGACAAGTTTCAAATTTACTTTAGAGATCTGGGGTCCCCAGGTCATTTTATTATTGAGGGTCAAACCCAGATAGTCAAATGTGGTGACCCGTTCTAATGGCTGGCCGTCCAATTTAGGGGTAGGGTGGTTGGTAGTGTCTGCATGGAACACCATATATTTAGTTTTGCTTACATTAATGACTAAGTTCCTTTTCCTGCAAAAGGTTGCAAAGCCGTCCAGGACTCTTCCCATCCCCATAGGAGTCCTGGAGAGAAGCAAGGTGTCATCTGCAAACATTAATGCAGGAATTTTCCTACCCGCCAGCTTGGGGGCGTCTATGTCTCTTAGGGTCAGAATGTCCTCAACGAGCCCATTTAGAAATAAAGCAAAGAGGGTTGGGGCTAAGACACACCCCTGCCTGACTCCCTTTTCTACCCCAAATGGGTGCGTAAGTTCACCCTTTAATCCGAACCTGACCCTGGCAAAAGTGTCTTTGTGGAGTCGCTCTAATAGGTCGCAAAGATAAAGGGGTACTCCCATCTCCTTTAGTAGCTCCCAAAGCTGACTTCGGTCCACCATATCGAAGGCAGACTTTAAATCAACAAACGTGAGATAAAGACTGCCCCCTTCTAGGATGATGGTTTTCCAGTGGATCAATTGCAGCCTAAACAATTGGTCCACAGTTGACATCTTGGCTATGAAGCCCACCTGTAGGGGAGTTAAAATGTTGGAATCCACCATCCAGGTCTGGAGTCTCCCTAGAAGAATGCGAGCAAAAATCTTCTGAGCTACATCGATGAGGCTAATAGGCCTATAATTAGCCAGATCGAGTGGGGAGCCCTTTTTATAGATTGGTATTATCTCGGCTCCGGCCCATGTAGAAGGTAATGGCATTCCACCTAGGATAGCGTTATAAAGGCCATAGAGATATGGGACCCAAATATCAGGCTCGCTTTTAAAAAGGTCTCCTGGGATCTTGTCTAAGCCGGGGGCTTTATTAGGCAATACTTTGCTAAGAGCCACTCTAATCTCGCTGAAGGTGCACATCTCTGCCGTCCCCAGAGTAGTAAGTGGGCTGGCATAGGGGGAAGGGGGGTGTTTGTTTGCTGCTGATACGTTAGAAGCGTATAGATCTTTAAAATGGCTACGCCAAATTTCTTCCCCAAGGTTGGGTTGGAGTGCTTGGTTGGGGGCTGATGATCCTGTCTTAGCTAGATTCCAGAAGGATTTAAGGTCCCTATTCTTTAATGCAAAAGAAATCTCCTCCCATCTAGTAATTTCCCAGTCTTTCTTCGCATCGTGGAGGATTTTCTTAAAGGAGGCCCTGGCTTCCTTAATTTCTAGCGTATTGCCATTCTTGAGAGTTGTCAAGAGCAATAACTTTGCTTCCCTACAGGATTTATTGAACCAAGGGAACTTCCCCCTAGTTGGCGCTATCTTAGTCCTAATAACTCGACTAAAGTGGGTCCCAAGGATGGCACAAAGTTCAGTATGGGTGGATCCAATTAGTTCAGTATTTGCATTGCCCTCAGGTATATTAGATTCTCCCATAGTTTTCTCTAGGAGAGGATAGATCTCAGAATACATTGCACTGAGATCACTTTCAGATTGGACAATCTTCTCCCATCTGATTCTCCGTGCCCCATCAGTAGTGGTCAGCGGTGGAGCGATAGGTGAGTTATTGGCAATAGTAAGAGAAGTGGTAAAACCCTCCATGGTTACAACTATGGGATTGTGGTCACTTTCGTAACGTTTAATGACTTCAAAATTTGAAGTCTTTGACCATAGTCCCATACTTACCATAATGTAATCAATAATGGAGGATTGCCCATTTCTTTCAAAAGTTGGGTTGCCTGGGCTATCTAGGGGGAACCTACCATTACATGCTCGTACTGAAAAGGCGAGAGTAATTTGTGTGAGTTGAAGGACCAGTGGCATCCAGGCCTTTGTGGGATAAGTATTGGGTGGTGGTATATCCCATACTTGATCCTCCTCCTGTGATACTGGCATGGTTAGGCCATTCAATGGTTCATGGTGGCAATTGAAATCTCCACCAATTATAAGATGCTCAGGGTTAGTAATCGTACTCAAAAAGGCCTCTAGGCTGACCAGAGTGGGGGACAATTGACCGTAGCTCACTGGGCGGGAGTATATATTTATCAGGTTCAGCTTGCACCTACCCTGAGAGGACATGTCTAGGCACATAATATCTGGAGAGTCAGTACGTATTTTTTTAAAGTCATATCCCAGGTGTGTTCGGACCCAAATGAGCATCCCTCCCGACGGTCTACCCTTTTTTGACTTTGCTGCGGGTTCCCAGAAGGTAGCGAACCCTACACGATGGCAGGGCCTCAGTGCCCAAGTCTCCTGTAATAGGCAGATATCATATCCATCAATGAATTCCCCCCAATCGGGGAGTTCAAGCAGGCGTGTCAAACCTGCCACATTCCAGGATAGAATATTCAACCCGGCAACCTGGTTAGTAATAGGGTTACCGTAAAGGGTCGTACATGAGGTTGAGGTGATACCCAAAGGGATAACTAAACTATCTCTAGTAATAACTCTTGGTCTGGGAGAGTCTGTGGGAGAAAGAGAGGGAAGGTTGTTGATAACATGGGTAGGGGAGCACAACACAGCTGGCTTAGGAGAGATTGAATCCGTTGAGCTCACCATAGATCGATTTTTTGGCCCTATTGCAGATTGACCGTCCTCGTAGTCGGTCGAGGTCAAGGTGGGAGAGATGCCCTGGCCATCAACCTTTCCCATATTAGGCTTATGTTCCCCTAATCTTTGATAATCCAAAGTTGGGGAGGGGGGTCTTAAAGATTTTCCCCCCGAGCTTAGGACATAACCACCATCCGAGAGTTCCCTATTAACATAACCCTGTGGTGCCAAGGGATATGGGGGAATGACCAGACTCGGGGTAAACTCCATTAATGGTGTCACAACAGGCCCTTGAGGGAGACTAGGCTTCAGTCAGTCTATACAGTCCAAGGGACTGAACCTGTTGAAACAGGGAATGTTATATTGTAGCATGTGTGTCTCTGCATCTTGGTTTCTGATTTGGCCAAAGCTCATTCTCTCTCTACCTAGTTGCACGTTGGCTATGTCCCTCCCATGGATATATGATCCTAGGGGATAGACTTATTTTATTTAAAGAGAAGAAACGACCGTACTTAATACTTGATCTGGAGCCTTTCTTTTAGATAAAGACAAATGAAATCCCTCCATCTGAACAGGGCTCAAATAATGATGACACTGGTGTAGCCCAATATACAGGGTGAATCTTTAAGCATTATAGGAGATTAGGAAGGACAGAATTTAGAGAAAAGGGCAGTCTTGAGAAGAAATGTCAATGGAAGCATAGAGGCCTCGAGCCTTGAGACTCATGAAAAAAATATCAGAGGTTAGCCCCTTTACTTAAACACTCCCACTCATAATTTGCAAAGTATAAGGAGGGGAGTGAAGAAGATCTTTTGTTAAATATCTATGAGAATATTCACTTTGATCGTACCTGATTTTGCTTTTAAGTTAGCATGGAGCAGTTTTGTAGAGACAAAGGGACATATTTACAAGGGGCTATCCACACCAGAACGTCACTTTTTTTAATGTTCTGGTGGCGATAACCAAGGCAGCATTAAGCCCATTAATGTGGCTTAACGGTGCCTTGTAAATAATGCCCCTATTCGCGCAGCACTTAGTGTGAAAGGGGCGAACAATGGATATTGCAGTGGGCGTTCTGCCGCAGCACACATTGCTTTTTGACGCTGCCCCTAATTTACAAGGCTGGTGTAAATGTGGGACAGCACCAAAAATAATACCAAGGAAAACCTGTTCTTACACTGCCGCAACGAGGAGAAATTATTAATTTCTCCTCCTTTTTGCTGTTTCTACCGGGGATATTTACAAAATGTTGGAGCGCAGTGTTACTCCAAAATTTGAAATGCTGCGCAGCGACATTTTTTAAATGCAGGGATGCATCATATTTACAATAATAAGGTACACCCTTGCATTTCCCCTACTGCTGGCACAAACTAAGCTGCCTAGCACCAGCGCTGGCACCCTTGTGCCATGTTGCGAGGGTGCCTGGGTTGCAGCACTCATAGAAAGAGCAAATCATCATTAGTGATTGTTCATGTTCAGGAAGGTGTCTCTTCCTGCACATAAACAATCATTAAATAATGACGAGTTGCCACTTCTACATGTGCTGCATTTTGCAGCACACGTAGAAGTTACAAATCACCATTAGTGATTGTTTATGTGAAGAAAGGGACACCTTCCTGCACATGAAGAATCATTCTTTGCAATGCAGGTACTCTTGCACAATGATGCAAGGGTGCCTAGCAATGGCGCTAGGCAGCTAAATGTAGTGCCAGCGCTAGGGGAAATGCAGGGGTGCGCCATATTATTGTAAATACTTTGCATCCCTGAGATTTCTGAATGTCGGGGCCCGGCATTACCAATTGTGGCGTAACACCGCGCTCCACCATTCTGTTGTGAATATTCCCCAAAGTCTATTCTTTACTCTGAACCAGTGAAGGTTCCCCTGGCTTCAGAATCATGATTATATTTTGAAATACTGGGCTTGTATTGAGGCAAATGTTTCACAATATAAGGCACACGCAATGTATCATAAAAAATGTGTAGTTATTTTCAGGTGCCTTGACCTCTTCTCAGAACTTTAGCCAACACTTGTTTGTCGTATGGGGGTTGTCCCCCATAAAAGAATGAAAGAAATAGCTACAGTTGCTAACTTGATTGTAATACAAATTAAAACAGAGCGGTTCATAGCCACTTTCATAATAACAGTTGTGCATAATATCACCCCAAATTGTGAGTATAACACCCTAGTTGGGCAGCTTGTTTGCTTCACTCTTTGTGGGAACCCATGCGTAAAATCTTATTGTGTATAGACTGTGCAATACTTTATTATATTTAAATGGAAAGGAGGGGATAGAGAGAGAGAAAAAAAATAAGTGAATGAACAGTCTGCCTATTTTGTACCATGCATATAGTACATGAAATGTAATTAGCAAATATGGGATTATCCCTATATGTCATAATCATATGAGTGTGTCACATGTGCACTCTAATTTCTGTGGTTTGTCTTTATATATTGGTCATCATCAATAAATCTTTATTCGGCTTACACAGCCATAAAAGAGTACAAAAAAGGCATTCAGTGCAGCATTGATTTCCAGCCTAGGACAAATGAGCATACAATAACGTCAAATACTTTACTTAAATGCATTTGCTGGGTCAAACATGATGGCTTCAAATGCCAACATACAATAATTATTTCATAATCTGTTTATTGAAATTATTCTCTGAGAGTGAGATAATAAGCATTACATAGGCAACAACATTCATAAGAAAATTCAGCCCGGAGTTACAGTTCTCACATGAAGGTTACAGCTTTTCCACAAGATCCGGGGCGAATAAACTTTGTAAGAAAAAGCAATGTCATCAGAACATGTTGCTTCCCACTCAATGTTTCTGAGCATCAGTCTACCCTCCCAAGAGAGTAACATAGAAAGGAAACCTAAACATACCTAAAAAAACGAACGTAACTATGATGTGGTGCAAATTAAGATAAGGTGAGCATGAGGATTGGGTTACTGGGGCCCCTGCTCAGGTGTTTGTGCCCCGGTAGCTGTAGTGTTATTAGATGTGGAATAGGTTGAGGGCCCTTAGCCGTGGAGCACAGGCTACCAAAGGGAGCCCTTCCGATAAGTAGCTCACTAGCGGAGACCAAATATAGTTGAAGCTTTTCCTAGTGTCATCCACCATGTCAGCCATGCGCTCCAACGCCAAAGTCCTCCTTAATCTCGCGTGCCATTGGGTTAAAGATGGGGCCTCTTGTTTTTTCCACGCAGCGTCAACTGCCATCTTGGTTGCCCCCAAACAAACCCACAGAACAGATTTGTCACTCTGTGTTTGGCGTTTCAAATTTGGGTCTCTAACCCCCAACAACACATGTTCCATAGAGCTGAGAATAGGATACACTAGGATAAGCTTAATCTGGGATAGAATTTCCTTCCAGAAAGGCTGTATAGAGCGGCAGTCCCACCATATATGTCGGAAGTCACCTAACAAACCACAACCCCTCCAACATCTGTCCGACGAGTGGGAAAAAATCTTGTGAAGTTTCTTAGGGTATAGGTACGAATCATACATGATTTTATAGTGTGCTTCCCTGAGGTACATTGAGCGGTTGAATTTCGCTATATCCCTACCTAAATGTTCCCAGTGTTTATCCTCTAAGGGAATAGCCAAGAGCGCGTCCCAAAAGTGTCTAAAACGCGGGGTCGATCTGGGGCTCGATGCTTGTATAAGAGCATATAAGAAAGACTTATAACCCTTGGAATTGGACCCAGACTGAGCAAACTTCTCGATAGGGAGCAACTCCCTGGTGGTGGCCAGCCGCACCAGGGGCTGCTGCATCCAGTGTTTCAGCTGTAAGTAGTGGTATTCTTCCTTAGCAGTCACTCTCCTCTGTCAAGCAGGTGAGATATCCTGTGACAGCCTCCCACCCTCCAGGCCTCAAAGGAACCTTCTTGTAGCGCAGGGGGACTGCAGCGTTAAAATGTATGGGCGTGTAGGGAGAGGGGAAGGTCGTTAGGTGCAGTCTCTTATCAAGTATATCCCAAACCTTTAGGGTGGTGGATGTAGGGATGCTAATGTAAGCGTTGAGTGGTCTGTCCTGCTTTGGCTTCCATAGAAGATCCCAGATGGTGCGCCCTGTTATCTGTCTGTCTATATGAAGCCAATGCTTCTCTGAAGCCTGCATCGACCATTCTGTGATTACCGGCAATTGCGCCACTCTGCAATAGGACTGGAAGTCCGGTAACGCTAATCCGCCCTCCCTGCGTGGTCTTATGAGCAGGTTATAGGGAAGTTGTGCCCTCTTTCCCTGCCAAATAAATTTGATAATCATGTGTCGTAGCTCCCTATACAGACCTCCCTCCACTGGAATAGGTAGCCCCTGAAAGAGGTATAGCAGTCGTGGGAGAACATTCATCTTGATGGCATTAATCCTGCCCAACCAGGTGATGTATGCCACACTCCATGTGCCCAGATCAGTCTTCAGTTGCAGAAGAAGTGGGGGAAGTTAGCCTTATAGAGATCCTGTATACGAGGGGTGAGCTTAACGCCTAGATAGGTGATCTCTTTAGTAGTGCATAGAAAAGGTGACGCCCCTTCTACCCTTTGCCACTCTTCTTTTAATATTGTTAGATTCAGTAAGAAGGATTTGGCCAAATTAATCTTAAACCTCGCCACCCTCTCAAATGTCATTAGCTCGCCGTGGATGGCCGGTAGAGAGACAAGAGGATCGGAGACTGGGAGAAGCACGTCATCGGAAAATAGCGAAATCTTATGGTCATCTGTACCAAAACGTATCCCCGAATATCTGGGTTTCCTCTGATCCTATGAGCAAGGGGTTCTATGCTCAAGGCGAAAAAGAGGGGGGATAAGGGGCAGCCCTGTCTCGTCCCGCGAGCAAGCCAAAGGGGGAAGAAGCAACTCCATTAACAAGGACCCGAGAGCTGGGAGAGTGATAATTGGCGCGAATCATCCCTATGAAGGTCTTGTTGAAGCCAAAGCGCTGGAGCACTCTAAACGAAAAAGTCCAATCCACGCGATCAAATGCTTTCTCCGCATCTAGCCAGAGAAGCGCAGCTGGAATGTTTTTCTTGCGGGCCTTTTCAGTGATATGGATGATGCGTCGCAGGTTATCATGGGTCTGTCGTCCCTTAATAAATCCGGATTGGTCCGGATCTATAAGACCGGGAAGAATTGCTTCGAGATGAGTGGCCAGGACTTTAGAGTAGATTTTAGCATCTAGGTTCAGGAGAGCAATTGGGCGGTAAGAAGAGCAAGCTGTGGGATCCTTAACAGGCTTAGGAATCACTGCCACTATCGCTTTGCCCATGGAGGGAGTGACTCGTTGCGTAGAGGCTATGATGTTAAATAGAATAGTTAAAAAGGGTACGAGCTCCGGCGCAAAGGTACAATAGAAGTGACAGAGAAGCCATCCGACCTAGAAGCTTTCTGGAGTTTAAGGGAGTCAATCGCCTTCTGTACTTCCTCAGTGGATATGGGTTTTGCCAAATCTTCATTAGATTTAGCCCCTACTTGAGGGAGGTCTATGGAATCAGATAACCCGATTAATCATAGACCCTCGGGAGTTCTGAAGTGTAAAGAGTTCTGTAGAATTTCTCAAAGGCCTGCGCTTTACCCTCCTCAGTCTTGTGGGAAATGCCCTCCTCGTCCACAATAAGTTTGATATACTCTCTTTCCTGTTTAGCTCGCAATTGATGTGCCAATAAGGACCCCACTTTGTTCCCGCCCTCAAATCCCCTAGTTTGCAGACGTAAGATGGTTTTTTCCACCCTATTAGTATAGATAGCCTGTAGTTTTCCCTTTAGGGCCGTGACTTTATGCAATGTCTGAGCAGAGGGGCTGGCCTTATGGGCTTGCTCTGCAGACACTGAGTCTTGATCTAACCGGAGACGTTCCTCGCGTTGCTGAGATCTTAATGTAGTAGCCAACTCAATGCACTTACCCTGGACGACTGCTTTGAGGGCGTCCCAGGTAGTTGCATAGGAAGTAGCCTCAGGGTAATTTTGCTCAAGGAATTCCTTAATGGTCTTCCTGAGGTCGTCGCTTAGAAGTCTATCCCTGCAGAGGAAATTGGGGAAATACCATCTTGCATGTTTTGGGCGTGGGTTCGGCCAAGTGATCGACATCTCGAGGAGGACATGATCCGATAGGCAAATCGGGTGAAACTGAGTTTGTAGCACCGAAGGGAGCAGGGATTGGCATATGAAAATGTGATCAATACGGGAGTAAGTTCTGTGGGAGTGAGAGAAGAACGAGTAGTCACGTAGCATGGGATTAGCATCTCTCCATATATCCACCAACCACAAGAGCTGAAGTTGTGACCTGAGCGCCTCACCTACTGTCCCTCCCGCTGCTCTATGCGAATGTGTCGTGTCCATGTCTTGATCCCAGACTAGATTGAAATCTCCCAAGAGCAGAATGTCCCCCTGAGCAAAATCTTCCAGAGTCATAAGGAAGGAGAGAATGAAGTCCTGTTGGCCTGTGTTAGGTGTGTAAAGTTCTGCAAACGTGCATTTGCGGCCTCTAAGGTCCCCCCGGACCATAAGGAACCTATCGCTTTTGTACGTTTTGGTGTCCTGCTCTTGGAAGGGGACCCCTGAATGGAACAACAGCGCCACCCCATTTTGTTTCGAGGAATGTGAAGACCTAAATATAAGGGGATAAGCTTTATGGCGTAGCCGGTGGTCTTCGGACTTCTTGAGGTGCGTCTCTTGAACTACAGCCACAATAACATTGTGATCTAGCAGGTATTTCCAAAGCGCTGGCGCTTGTTAAGGGAATTCAAGCACTGAGCGATCCAAGTGATGGTTCTAACCGCCATGGTCTTTTAGAAAGGAGTGTCACCCTCCCAGCGAGGGACTCTGCCTAAAAACTACTGTTGAACCACCCCCAATTTTCCCCGCCCAAAATTAATAGAAAAAAGGGCACCATGACATCGAACTGAATAACTGAACCAGAACAAAGACTTAAAATGAGAGTGTAGGATCCCCCTCCTGGAGGCGGATCCCTGTACCAAAATACAATCGAGGAACGTCACCATTTCCGTTCCCCCAGACCTTATTGTATCAGAAATCAAGGCATATGCTGCATGAGATTTACATCTAGATAACAATTAACATTTAGATTGAGACCCTCAGAATAGGCAAGTTGTTAGAGGGACCCCATTTGCAACCCAGATGTCCAGGAGAATGCAAGTCATTTGCAACCACTGCCCTCCATCCGGAACTCCCTTACCACAGTGGAGATAGAGTAGTCCCCATGTCCTCACACAGCAGGTATATTGTTCTCACAAGACGCCCCAGCCAAGCGCTGAGTTCAAGGCATCATGTAGCGCCTAGGCTCCTGGGCCCATCCTAAGGACGGAATTTGCAAGACCTCCGCTCCATCCATCTCTCCATATCTGCGGCATGGTGCCCCCTAGGGAGGAGAAGAGGAAGGGGGCAGAGCCCCGTCAGTTTTCCTGAAGATTCCGGTCAGAGGGACCCTCGGTCGATTGCACTCCTACTGGGACGAAGTGAACATTCTCTCGGGTCCAGTGATCAAAAGGATCAGTCCGGCGATTTCGTATTTCTCCTGTTCACTCTTCGCCATTGTCCTCCATTGTGCCATTCAGGGTGTTTTCTCGCATCCATGTCCGAGAGGCCGTAGGGAGCTCTAGACCTAGCAGATCTGCGGCCTCCGATAATTTCACAAAGTGATGCTGCTTGTTGTGCCATTGGAAAGCGATACCAAAGGGGTACGTCCATCGGTATCTGACTTTCTTCTCCCGCAGATGTTCGGTGATTGGGTGAAACTGCTGGCGTCGTAGAAGTGTGGCTTGAGCTACGTCTTGGTAGAGCGTGCATGAGGCATTTTGGAAGGTGATCGTGTCGGAAACCTTTGCCTTCTGAAGGACCATTTCTTTGATCTTAAAGGAGCTGAACTTTGCCAGGACGTCCCGTGGGCGGCGGTTCTCTCCTGGTAGTCGCGGTCCGACTCTGTACAATCTCCCCAAGCAAACTTGGGGGCCGTCCTCCCCTAGAGTTGAGGAGAAGAGGCCCACCATGAACGCCTCCGGGTCTGGACCCTCACAATCCTCCATCAGACCTCGGATTCGTATGTTGTCGTGGCGGGACCGATTTTAAAGGTCTTCGCACTTGAGTAGTGTTTCCTGCAGCTGTCCACGTAGTTCAGCGGTTCTGTCTTCCAGGGACTTAATCTTGTCAGTCACCTCCTGATGTTTCAAGATCAAGGGTACGCGTACCCACTGAGTCGACATCCGCCTGTATAGAAACCAGTTTCTCTCTCTTCTGCTGGTCGTGGCGTCGTCTCTACTTCTATCGCTCCTGTTCCAGCAGACGCAAAATAATTGGAGACCTTGTTGTTGGGGGTCTTTTTGGGTGGCATATGGGTAGTCAGTACCTGGTCAGCACCCGGCCGCCTCCTCACTCATGTAGAACTGGTGTGTATCGGGCATCAGCATGTGGGGGCCCAGCTGCATTGCTCTGTCGCTCCAGAGGCCACCATCACTTTCACCTCCAAGCACCTGGGCAGACTAGACCATTCCGGGCTCCCAGACGGGCGTCGCACGTAGAGCAGCGTGGAAAGCCAGAAAACAAGGTGGTGTTGTTGAAGTGCTGCCGGACAACTAAGGTCTCTAGTGCTCCCCTGTGGCAGTGCCAAATCCCTCCGCACCAGCGTCTCGTGATGGGTGTGTATTCATAAAAGGGACCCCCTTGGCGGCCATGTTAGGGTCAGGCTTTGATCTAAGTACAGTATTTCACAGGAAATCTCGGCCCCGGTGCTTCCATAGGTTGCAGCAAAATAAAAGTCACCAGAGGCTCATGCGCCCGCCAAGCTATCACTGCAGCAGTCGGAGAGGGACCCGAAGCAGATTCCCGTCCCTTACCAGTTGTTCTTCAGTGAAACGTCCTCAAGGTAGTATGGGCACCTCTCAGTATAGGGGGAAGGCCGCCAGACTCACGGCCTCACTCCCTGGTGGGTCGCAACTGCTCTGTGTCCGCAGTCCCCCATTTTGCAATCCGCCGAGTCCGTGCATGGACAGCTCCGTGCCATTGTCCGTAACCCCTCGGGTGGCGGAAAGGGAGCCGCTCCGTTAAGGTGAGCTTCCCAGTGGGCAGAATCTCCGAAGGCCCAGAGACAGCCCAGAGGAAGGGGGCGTGAGGACTCAGCTACTTAATAGCTCAGAGCCCAGCACTCGGGTGGCAGCCATTTTCTCCACATTACCACAGCACCTCCCTCTGTTCAGCGGAGCGCCACTACCTCTGCGCCGGAATACCCGAGTCTGCAAAACCGCTCCCGGTCGTCACCACATCCTCTACTGCGCCGGGCTGCACTCGTAGTGCCTAGAAAGGTGCCTTATGTCCTAGGTGCAGCAGGGCCTGGGAAGGAGCCAATCGGAGTCACGTCCGATCGGCCATGTTGGTAGGCCACTCCCAACATACAATAATTAAACAGACACTTAAAAACATCACGAAGCGAAAATATGAGCCATGTCAATTCCTAAGTTAAGGTGCTTTTCTAGTGGCCTTTATAGCAGCTGAATAGACCTCCAAAAGTTTCAAGTTGATTAAAATCCATGACCTTCAAAAGTGGATATTACTTAAAATTCAATAAAAACAACCCAGTATCAATTCATAACAGCATTAGGATTTATAAAAACATTATCACAGCATATAAACAGTTCTGAACAATATGTTAAAGTCAATTCATAAAATACCAGGGACACGCGGCTCTTTAAATACGGTAGTTACGGTGAGACAACTCAGAGAATTCTTACCATAACGTTTCCTAATAGCCAAATATACTTTTATATAATTGGCTACTGCAATACAAACATAAGGGGTAGCCAGTGAGTGCAAGAATTTAAATCCATCAACATATGTACAAGGGCGAATTTTCTTTAACAGTGGGATTAAAAATGTACTCCTTGCCATTTTATATAAAGAGGATAATAAGATTAAGTGCTTTGGCTTGTAAGATATCACATGGACAAGGTGAGAGATCATTCACGGAACCACTCTGGTGTGGAAACTCCAGCAAAAAAAGCATAGTACCTAACCGAAATGTAGTTAAATAAAATCTAATCTTGCAGATTAGTGGTGACTGTTAAAAAATATTGCAGTGGGGCAGGGGACAAGTGTATGGGACCGATCTCACCTTGGTGAGGATAACACATGTTTCCCCTTGAATGTAATGCCTCATTGATCATGACTTTGGCGTTCAGTGGGATGCTTTCAGGACTATCATAGAAATGCCCCAATCCTATTTCATAATCTTTATCTTTCACGAAACGAAGCCATGGATTTTTTTATAGAGTTGGCCAAGTTTTGACAATCTTTCATTATTTCTCATGAGAATGTTAGTTCTTCAGATAGTCAAATTTTTGCCCATAGGAGTAGAGAGGCACAAGATATGGGATCCTCTATATTCTCTAATCCCAGTTCATCATGACATAGACGGTTAGGGGCACTATTAGGTGTCATAATAAGCCTTTTAGTGAATTTATTTTCCACTATTTGTAGCTGGCAGGTATTGTGATGCCCCCACACCCCTGCGCACTATGTTGCAATCAAAAGGCATTTAGATTTGTAAAGGGTGTTTATTTCCCTAACAGATTTATGACCTAAGTTGCATGCAACGCAAAATAGCCCATCCACAGCCCTAGTTGTATGTTGGGCTCTTGCTGTCACAAGTGGGTCCCAACTTAGCTTATTGTTAAATAAGTTCCCCAGGTACATAAAATTCTCAGCCTTTTCTATTCTCTTGTCCTGTGCTACGATAATCTTAGTTTTTGTACTCTTTGGACCGCATACGATTTAGTAAAATTTACTTTAGGGTCAAGTGACAAAATAAAATCAATAAAAGTAGCCTGGGAATTCTGAAGGCCATTCGTTGTTGTGGTCATTAGCATAGTGTCATCAGCGTAAGATAGCAAGGCGACAGATTTGCTGTCAATTTTGGGAAAATCAAGTTTCCTACCTAATGGGGAAGCCTCCAGATCGTTTGTGTATATTAAAAACAGAAAAGGGGCTAAGATGCACCCTTGACGAACACCCTCTGTTGAAGCTATTTGCTCAGTTGTTTCCCCTTGAGTGCCGTATCTTGTGGAGACTGAAGTATTAAAATGTAGCATACGGATGAGCGACACCAATGCTTGTTCCACACTCAAACTTTCCAGCATATCTCATAGTTTCTCCCGGTTAACAGTGTCAAAGGCACTAGACAAATTCATGAAGACCAGGTGCTTCGAGCCTTTCCTGGCCTTCATGTATTTGTTGATAATTAAGGACAAATTAAGGCATTGCTCGGTTGTGCCAAGCCCCCTCCTGAAACCATATTGCTTATTGGATATCACTCCTGTGGTGGTTGCCCAGGTCTCCAAATGGGTGAGGAGAACTCTACCCAATACCTTAGCTGTGGTATCAATAAGAAATTGACCTGTAACAAGCTGGGTCACTTCTATTACCCTTTTTAAAAATTGGGACCACTATTGCCTCCTTCCAAGGATGCGGGCATTGGGCCAGTAATGACTGCCTTAAATGCATTAGTCAACAGGGGTGCCTACAGTTTGGATTATTTTTAAAAAGGTCAAGGGACGACCCCATCAGGACTTTATGCTTTCAGACGGGACCCCTAGGCTAATGGCTCCTCAACCTCAGTTACTGTAATAGATAAACTAAGTTATGTAGCTGCAAATACATCTACGGGAAAATCCCTTATGTATTCCTCAACCGTTTTATTTTGGGGGTTAAAGATGCCAAAAAAGTTGGCCTCTCAAACGTCTCCCAGGATCAATGAATCCATCTACCTAGCTTCTTCAGTAAATAATGGGTGAATTAAAATTTCCCCAAATTGTTTTGTGTCTCTTAGGGCTCCTCCTCTCTCTAGGTCTTCCCATGCTAGATTTCTCAGTTCTGTTTTTCTACCCTCAATTATTGTTTTATATCTTTGCCTTGCTGCTTTAACTAGATCTCTGTTACGGGGAATAACATGAAGCGCCCTTTTTAAATCTTTATGGGCCCCAGAACAAAAGGAATTAAACCACTGGGCCTCCTGGGGTTCCCCATGCTTAGGACTCCTCGTCAGCCTCATGGCTACTTCAGCGCATAGTGACCCAAACTCCCGAACAACATCCTCTGGAGGAGAGTCTGACTTCAAACATCTCATAATTAAGTGGGAGTAGCCTTTGATAATATCTCCCTCAAATTTGAGGGGATCTATCTTACCCAAATTATGTCTGACTCCCTTGTTCTGGTAGTAAATGATCGGGCGATCATCGTGCTCCCCCCACCTGGGTCTTTAACTTAAGGGAGTCGGGGGTTATGATCACTCTGACAGTAAGGTTCTACCACAAAGTCAAGAATGAGCTTAAAGAAATGTTTATATATTTGCATTAAATCGATGGAACTAGCCCTGCTACAGCCAACATAAGTGGGACGCTGCAGTGAAAGATTCTTGGCCCAACAATTTATAAGGCCTAAATCATTCCCTATTAGAACATAATTTAGGGCTTCTCTCTGGGATGAGTGAATAAAATGGGGCTGACCCTCTGTGTCTTCCAGCCCACACACACGTTATGAGCTGTGCTTACAAATTGTACAGTAAAAATCCCCTACCCAGATTGTTACCTGCCTGTTCTGCGCCCCGCTCCTCAGCTATGTCTTAAGGATAAGCTAGCAGTCAATCGAAATCAGCAAGGCCTGATAGAGTTTCACAGCGATTGGGGTGGGTGAACGACAATTTCTGTGGAAAAGCATAAGTGCTTAGGCCTAGGGTAGGGGCCTTTGGCTCTGGATGTTGCCCCTGTTGGGTGGGTAGAAAAAGCCCAACGGGTGAACCCTTATGGGGTCATTCTCCGCTGCTGCGTCATTAAGGCGCTTCAAAAGGAAATGCACATACCCTGGGTCCCCAAAATTAAGAACCACACAATCTCCCTTAGCTGATTTTGTTGTGCGGCCCACCCAGCTCATTCACCTGGCCATGATGATATTATCTATCAGATTTACCTGGGGCGATATTTTACTGCAACACCATTGAGCTGATTTATTAATGAGGCTTTGGCAGTTTTCTTGGCAGCCTGGTGGGAGATAGGGGACTCCAGTGGGTACCAAGGTATAGGGGTGCAATCTGGTGGTAAGTTCAGTGTAGCTTTTTCACCCTCCCTATTTGGAGATGTATTTTGTGGGCACTCTAAATTTGGGTTGTGAAGTGGATGTTGCTGACTGGGCCCAATTGGCAGATCATGATAGCAAAAAGTTTGGTCTCCTCGCCTAACCGTGCGATTTTGCCTTGGGGGTACTGTTACCCAGGGAGATCCCTCGCTAGTGTTCACAGGGCGATCTATAGGTGGGCCACACAGGAGGCTTCCTCCAGGGGGTGTAAGGACATTGTATTTATCATAGGGCATTCCTGTCATTTGGTAAGGCTGCTGTGCTACTCTGCTTAATAGCCTCAAACTTCTGTGGGGCCTGTGCAAGTGACTTATTTAATTCTCAAAGCACAAGGGCAAGCTGATTGTCAATACAATCTAGACGATCCACAATAGGGGCAATGCCTCAGTTATTAACTTACTGATTTTAATTAAAGGAATGTCCATCCCAACTGTGTTGGGCCTTTTACCCGGGTCCCTTCTGGTCCTACTCCCTGTTGCTGGGTCTTGACTGGTTTTTTTTTTGTCACAGGTAAATAGTCCTTTGGTTTACATCCTAGCCCGACCGCCTCGATTCTCTTCCTATTCCCCCCTATTACTTGTGGAGTACAATTCTCCTCTAGAATGTGGTTGGAGTTACACATGTTTCGCTTATCTTTTGAGAGGACATCATCCCTGTGCCTGATTACCACAATAGGCAAGAGTGGCACTGTGGTCCTCCTATCAACATCTGTCCCCATAGAATCTGCGTTAGCATCTCTATTGGAGTCTTGAGGAGGTGGTGTGGATAAATCACCTGCAGGGATAATGAAAGTTTGCGCTCTGCTTTCTCGATTTGCTTCGTAATAACCACCACTGCTTTCTGGAGAAAACCATCCAAAGTGGTGCCTGTAGATTTTGCGACTGGTGTGGCCTTACGTTTACCCATCATTCTCTCAGTCCAAGTTACTAAAAATATGGAACAAGGGGAATACCAAATACAATGATGTAATAGGCTATATGTTCCCTTGTGCTACAGAGATCAAATTAAACTCCGGGATTCAGTGGCGCAGGGTCCCCTGAGCGCGAGTCAAGGGGAATTACAAAAAGAAACTTCAGCAAGAGCTTTCCCTGGGGGGGCTAAGGAGCAATCAAGCCTTGCCAACACTAAGAAACCAACAGATGAAGTATTGAGCAGTTTATGAGAACAAAGCCCCTTGGTGTAAAAGGCACAAACAGCAAAGCACAAAGAGTTCCCCTTACTTTCCCACCACTGTTAAGATCACCACACAATCGAGGAAAGCAAAGTCACACAGTTATAGAGACTTCCTGTGGGGGTTGCAATCAGCAGCCTCTTTTTCAAAATCCACCAGACAAGGGGGCAGGTCGCAGGTCAACGTCCAAACAGTCGACCATCAACAGGAGTAAAATAATGCCCTCTCTCCGTCTCACCGGCTTATCCCTCTCCTTCATCCAGGTTTCAGGGGACAGAGGGGTTACCCAGCCTCTGTCGGGCTATGATGGGTGTAAGTGGGAGGAGGCCCATCCCTCTCCCTCTGGAATGGAAAGTAAGCTGGGGTGCTGAGTCCCACCCCAGAAGACAGCAAACAGAAGCAAGTGGTGGTGCAGGCTAACAGAGCCTGAACAGCGCGTCCTTCTCCTTAAATAAGTCCACCATCCAAACAGCCACCATCTTCCCCTGGAATGCCATGCTCCTCCTGGATACAGCCATATGCATGGGTCACAGTCAACCATGTGCAGGGTTGGAGGTTCTATCTGTTGGCTAGCACCACTGGCCTGTGGGAACCAGGCATCCTACAGGGATTACAGGAGTTATCTGATAGAGACATCAATCTGCAAATTCCTTATCTTACAATTCTCCCTAGGTGCCAGACTGGATCTGGAAGATTATGTACAGCTGTACCACTGCGCGCCAGTAGCGGGCGTCGAGCAACTCCATTGTGATGTAGTCCTCCGGATGTGACGTGACGGAGTCTATATAAGTCCACCCGATGTGCTGAAGTCAATTTTCTTTTCCACGCTTACAAGACAGATCAAATCAGCTGTTCCTCTGGACATTTTTTGGCCTGCCTCCGCAATTGATTCAAAAGGAACAGTGTGCCTTTTCTATGTCCTCAGTGTTTAAACCCTATGGGGCAAGTGGATGACAAAGGCCGGACATGGACCTCCATTCTATTTGTATGTAGTGTGTATGAGTCTTCTCCCATGCATTATGGGACTCGTTAGAGCACTGCCCTCCCTTCTGGAAGAGACATGGAATGTTCTTGTCCCATTTGTATGAGACGGCCAACAGGCGGCTAAGCTGATTATTTGTTGTGGTATGGACACTACTGATTCTGTAGGTTGGGCAATGGCCTCTTTAGTAGCACTCCGTCGTTGAGCCTGGTTGTGCACATTTGGGTTTTCAGATGCAGTTCAGGCCACTTTGTTTGATATGCCTTTTAATTTGAATTTGAATTTGAGTATTTATTCATAGAGCGCAACTATCACTCCGTGAGGAGTATCCTGGCGCTAGGATACGGGTGAAGAGGAGAGTCCCAAAAATGAAAATCAGATCAAGGCAAAACAACATTCATCAGAGGCAGCAAAAATCCTTGTTTTTAAAGTTCTCCTAAATAAAAATTCGGTGTTGCATGATCTAAGATTAGCAGGAAGCATATTCCAGGCTCTAGCACCCAGATAAGCCTCTGTCTTAGCACCTTTCAATTTATATCTAAAATTGGGCAATTTAAGCAAATTTGCTGAAGAGGACCTAAGTAGTCTTGTAGTTGTATATGGGACAAAACATGCCGTCAAGAATTTAGGCCCCATATTAAATTTAGCTCTAAAGGTGATCAGGAGAATCTTGAAGAGAATTCTCTTATGCACCAAGAGCCAATGAAGCCTGTTCAAGGCCACAGAGGCTGAGGATCTTCTGGGGAGTTTGAGCACTAATCGTGCAGCTGCATGTTGCACCACCTGTAGCTTTTTTTAAATAGCTTTGTTAACTCCTGCCAGGAGACCATTACAATAATCAAAGCAGTATCAAGGCCACAGGCACAGATTTTCTTGCTGCCAGGGGGAGAAACTTGAAAAAAAAAATTAAGATTTTATCAGGCTAAAACACATTCCCGCCACTGCTTTAATATGCGGTAGGAAAGAGAGGGAGGTATCAAATTGTACTCCCAAATTTCTAGCAACATTCACCACATCCGGCGGGGGCATTGCTCCATCAGGCCACCATTTGGACGGCTGGAAGAGGACGTCAGTCCCTATCGGGAGGATTTCTGTTTTATCTGTATTGCATTTTAACGGATTATTTCTCATCCATTGAAGAACCGCGGTTAAACAGCATTTAAAGTTCGTTTCAGTCTCCACGGAGCCATTCTCTATGGAGAGGATCATCTGGGTATCATTTGCATATGACATAACCTCTATCCCAATCGATCTAATCAAAGCGATAAGAGGGGTCATATACACATTAAACAGCAAAGGGCTTAAAGAAGATCCTTGCGGGACTCCTGCTGTAATGTAACGTTCTGGGGACAAGAACGCACCCAAGGTGACTGCCTGTCTCCGGTTAGCAAGGAATGACTTGATCCATTTCAACACCATACCAGAAATGCCATTGCATTCGAGACGTTTCAAAAGGATGTCATGAGAAATATTGTCAAATGCAGCCGATAAGTTTAAAAGAATCAAGACCGCTTTCTTATCTCTATCGGCAATCGTTTTAAGGGTGTCAGATATTTCCAGATGGGCCGATTCCGTAGAATGTTTAGGGCGGAAACCGGATTGAAGCGGGTGGAGAATTTGTTGCTCTTCAAGGAATTTGGGTTAATTCTTTATGAACAAATGTCTCCGTTATTTTACCTAACAGAAGAAGAAGAGAAATTGGACAAAGGTTTAAAAGAACAGACGAGTCAATGTTTTGTTTCTTTTTTAATGGTTTTACCAATGCAAGCTTCCACTCGTCTGGGACAATACCTGTCCTAAGGGAGGAATTAACTATATGATTAATGATGGGATTCACTATCTCAAGCATTTTATGGAGAATCGACGGGGGGCAGGCATCCAGCGGCGAGTCTGATTTGCACCTTTCAATTGCCACAAGCGTCCTTTCTAATGGGACTGATTCAAATGTGCAAATAGAGATAGTGCTTTCCACCAGAGGAGAATCAGAAACATAATCCAGATTATGTACTGGAGAATCTCTTTGAATTTTGGGGATTTTTGTCCTCGAAAAACAGAGAGATGCTATCACACATTTTCTGTGAGGGCGGAAGTTCCCTTTGTTCCACTTTAGGTTTTGTAAAAGACTTCACAATTAAGAAGATCGTTTTCTGGTCTTCCTTAGCTGTGTTTATTTTATTAGTGAAAAATTCTTTTTGTGCCAATTTAATCTGATGAAAGTAATCTTTCCTACCCATTTTGAACACTACTTTTTGTTCATCATTGTATATCTTTCTCCACTGTCGCTCGAGTTGTTTGCAATGCAAACGCGCTTGGGCCAATTGGGGAGTAAACCAAGGAGTTTTTAAGGTTTTAGATTTTTTTTGCTTGTCCCACTTCTCCAAAGGAGAAAGTGTATTGCATACTTTGGATAATCAAGACTGGAATAGGCGTGAGTCTGTTTCTGCATTACCTGTCAACGCCGGCATAAGAGCCCTTGCCAGAATCGATAAGTTAGGATTTTTTGCAATCTGTGCCCATATGGGCCCCTGATGGAGTTCCTTAGGAGACTTCTCCCTATGACACTTCTAGGGGATCGTGATCCTAAGGGGGACGAAGAAGTAGTCAGACCAAATTTGGGGAGAAGGGGTATCCGCCGAAAGCCAGGTCAAGTTAGAACAAACCCCATCTAGGGTATGTCCCGCCAGGTGGGTTGGTCCCTTCACTAATTGTTGAAGCGAGAATAAATCGAATATTTGGAGGAAACTATCTGTGCCAGGCTCAGAGTTACCCTCTAAATGAAGGTTAAAATCACCTAAAAGTGTGAAGTTTGCATATTTAAGAAGAAAATAACTCAAGGAGTCACCGAGTGATTCAACAAACTTAGAACTTTGACCAGGTGGCCGGTAGATAAGGGCTCCTGAAAAACATAAAGTGGCATTGAGGGAGAGGCAAAAGCCTAGGCTTTCTGCTTCTTTAATAGTATCAAGCTCAAAATAGGTACAGGCAAAGGAATCACGTAAAATAATAGCCAACCCTCCACCTCTACCTACCAATCGATCTTTCCTATGTATCACGTAGCCAGGTGGAACAGAGTCAGCAACATCCGGGCTACTCCAATCTTTTAACCAAGTCTCCGTAACAAATAGTAAGTCCAGTTGGTGATCTGATATGAGATCTCTAATATCTTGGCTATGTTTGCCCATAGATCTAGCATTGATTAAGCCTCCTTTGAGCTGGCCATTATCACTGGAACTAACCAGCCTAAATTTAGTTTTTAGATTGTTTGTGCCAGTGGACAGCTCAAAGAGATTGAGCCTGCATTTATAGCAGGAACATGCCCCTGAAATTGTATCAGGTAAAATGGGACGTTTACAAATGACCCTAGAGTTGAAAATTTTCAAATCCACAGCAAGATATGATATTTTTCGAGTAGTTTGGGCGGCAAAAACCCGTCCTTGTCCCGGCCTTAGCGCGGACGGGCGCAGACGGGTTTGCCTTTGGCACGCCTTCGGCGCGCCACCGGCGCGCCCGCTGCGCTTCCAGCCCAGCATGGGTTTAAATAGCTGGCCGGGCGCGTGAGGCTCCGTTCCCCGCCCTTTCCCGGAAGACAAAACAACAGGAATGCCGATTGGCAGCAAACAAAAGGTGTGTCCGCTTCCCTCCAATTGAACGGCAGCAAGGCCGGCGTTGGACCGGGGAAGCGGAGACAGAACACAAAAGAAAGACATAGAAAAAGGGTCTCAGAATCTCAATGGTGCATGCCTTTCCAGTGTGCATGCAGACTCTTCTTTGCAGAGATTGAGAGATAGCCAGGTTGAGTCAGAGTCTTAATCCTTCCGACTGTTTCCTGTTTTTTTTGTAATAGTTTATATGGGGAAACCTTCCGTTCCAGTATGAGCCATTCCTGGGGCGACGCCCATTGGCTTTTCCTTCCAACGGTCCCTTTAAAGGGTGATACCAGGTGAGGTATTCCTGCTTGCTGTAGGTGCTTTTGTTCAGTCAGTGACAGGTTACGTTTCAAGCAATCTGGGACATATATTATTTTGTAGCTTTATATTCACCTGTACTAATGTTTTTTTTTTTTTACTGGGACTGGGATTCTACTTGAGTACTTTTTCTATTTTGAGTACCTTGTCTGAGTTGTGTGGAGTCACTGTAGCCTTGTTCTCTGTTCTGCAGGGATCATCCTTGCTATGCCTTGTGGGCACTTTGGGGTTTTCCTCTGTATACTTAAGTTCCCTTGTAGGGTAACTTCAATTATCTGTGTTTGAACATGGAGTGTTAGTGGTCACGCTAAGCACCAGAGAAATGTTAATTTATCTTTCTCCTGCAGCCTTCATGTAGGTTATCTTTCTAGCCATGAGCTATTCTTACCCTTAACACTATCTTCCCCCCTATCAGAAGTATTGGAAAGGGTAGCAGAACCAGTGGCTGGACAGGATTTAGCCTGGACTTGTGGCAGTTAATGTTTTGCTTTGTTTTGGCAGTTAGAATTTCTGTTAAGGCTCTTTCTAATTCCTTGTTAGGCTTTGAGTGGTGAGGGTTCTGTCTAATGCGATGTTTTAGATCTCACTTCTCGAGATGCCATTAGTCTGGTGCCACTGTCCTTGTCCCCTTTTCTCTTCCTCATGTCTGAGAGGATGTATTTCTTCTCGTATCTGGAATGTCTTACATTTCTTGTTTTTCATAGACATTGGTCATTTACCAATTCTGGTTGCAATCGGGGCATTTTCTTACTGTCTGGTTATTCTTAGATGTCAATACAACAAAGGGGGTCACAGTTTATGAAGGAAGGGAGTAGGTAGTGAACAGACCAAGCGGTGGAAAGTCAACAAGACTGTTACTTGTTGCCCTCACACACCCCAAGGAGTTTAATGCTTCATCATCAAGTGGGTGCTCCTTGTTGGGCCAACGCTGCAATTCCCTATGGGTCCCCCAAACGGTCACTGTGGCGGAGATTGTGCAGTGAAAATGGTTGTACAACCTAAAAGAAAAAAAAGGACGAAAGACAGCACATAAAGAATTGTAACAATGAAATAAATTAATTTTTGCTCTGGAATAGCAGCCCTTATATACCAGAGTGAATCCCATTGTAGTGTACTCACATGCGTGCCAAGGGTGAGTCCCTTGTAATATAAAACCATAAACACAAGAAGTACACCAACGAAATACTATGAGAACGTAAGCAGTCATTTAGAGTTCAATGTGGTTATATTTCTACACTCATTGCCATATTGGTATCCTAATTGGTTAGCGCTGTATTTTTAAGAGCGTTTAGATGGTGGTGTATACATGTGATCATTAAGAGATCAACTGCAGCTACATTTCTCCATTTATTGCCATATTGGTGTCGTCTCTGGTCAGCACTGCAATTACTAGAACATGAAGTATACATGTCGTAAAGTGTTCAGCATGCAGTTGTGCTCCCAGGCCCGGGCTGTATTGTCTTACCAGTTGGCCGGAGAGCTATGCCCTCACTTTTGGCGCAGAGGATGTACACTCTTAGCGGGCTACAGAGAGTAAGGTCATGGTAACAAGCATTTGAAGTCAGAGGTGATTACGTCAGTTCCAATGTCGTGGGCACAGAGATTGGATACATACTCCGGTGTCCTTATTAGGTTAAGGGGGGGTCTACTCATGTTTGTGTCAACATTCCCTTAGTGGTGAACCTACCCAGGCCCTCTGCTTACCCAAGTCCAGGATGAATGTAGGGGGCGTGACCCTTATATTAACCGATGCCGTGGAAGGGAGGACTGTGCATGACTGGCAGCCATCTTGGCATGGTGTGTCATCCACTGATCCTCTCTATAGCTCGTAATGTTACAGAGAGAGGTAAAGGACATTTTGAAAGTTCAAAGGCGGAAGAGTGACTGCTGACATATTAGTCCATTGTGAATAGAAATTATTTTAACTCCTAAATTAAATTAAAATAGACACCCAAGGAAGATATATGCTGTGCGGTGAATCCTGATCTAGGATGAATGCAAGGCTGCGGAAAGTGTAATTAATTTGTAAATGTGAGCTTCTTACTAATAGCACATGATAGATATCACTCAGAGTCTAGATTATTCCTTGGTCTAACCGGTCGTGATTCCTTGTAGATGTGATTGCCATGGTCATTAAGAAGAAGAGGGCAGCATCTTAATATTAGCACACTGTAGAAATCGGTTATAGTCCTGAATAATCTACGGTCTAACACAGTCCTGATTCCATGTGGAAGTGGTTGTCACAATCATTAAAAAGATGAGGCAGAGGCCAGCCGAGTGCTCTGAAGTTATGCAGATATGTCCATAGTGTCATTATCTAGATTGAGTGATGTAAATTATGCTATAACTCAATCTAGGGAATTTCATTGTTCAGACCTTCATGCATCTGAAGACGGAAGGCCCAGCATTGTTCTTTTCTGAAAAAACAAAGTTATATTCCATTGTTGGTTGACTTTCAGAATGGTCCATCTTATGTCATCAGCTGAATGTTTCAAGTGAATGAAATGATTGCACATCTTGGTTGCACTGCGGGCACATCGATTAGTGCTCCTGTGTTCCCCAATCCTGATCTTCATGGCTCTGCTTGTCATCCCTATGTAATAGAGGCTGCATGGGCAGTTTATGAGATATACACAGTTTTTAGTGTTGCAATTTGTGTATTGTCTTTGCGTCCATGTGAAGTCAGACCCCCAGGTTAAGAGTTTTTAAGTGTGCGCTCAGCGATTAAATACTGCACGAGCCACAGGGGTAGTGGCAAGTCACATGCGAGAGTGTACACAAGGTTTATTGTCTTAGGTTTCTTAAAGGTTGTGGTCTGCTGTGAACCAGACAATCTTTCTAGGTCCTTCTGAATGCGAACCAGGGACGTTCAAGATTCATACAGCCGGTGTTCAGTATGCCCCAGATTTTCATGATAATGTTTTTGATCTTGTTGGATTGCGGTGTGGAAGTGGTGACACATGATGGTCTCCTCTGTGGGTTTTGTTGTTTTTTTTCTAAAAGGGCCTCACGGTTATTGTTGCGTGCTTTTTTCTCAGCACATTTGATCACCTTCTGTGGGTAGCTTTTCACCAGGAGGTTATTGCTCGAAGTTTTTTCCTGTGTGCATAGTCACCCATACTACTGCAGTTCCTTCGTAGGCATAGAAATTGCCCAAACGGTAAATTCTCGCTGGGGGCTTTTAGATGATGGTTGTCAAAAGACAGCAAGCTGTTGCAATCGGTTGTTTTTCTGTAGGTCCTTGTTTGCAATATTCCTCGATTTATGGAGATCAGGAGCTCCAAGAACGGTATCTTTTCGATTGAGCGTGACCTTGTGAATTTAAGGAATGGATCCAGGGTATTAACCCATTTGCTGAACTCTTGGCACTCTCTCTCATCCCCTTTCCAGAAAATCAGGATATCATCGATGTATCGTTTCCAGGAGATGATGCTGATCTGGTTGGGGTGTGAGCAAGTAAATATGTGTTGTGATTTAAATTTTGCCATATACAGGCAGGGCAGACTTGGAGTAAAAGTACTGCCTATCAAAGTCTCCTATATTTGATGGTATAGTTGTGTTGTCTTCTTGAAAAAGTAGTTTTTCAAGGCACTGGTGGCACATTCCATGATGAAATCCACTGGCATTTTGGTTGTCAAGGCAGTGTACCTCAGGCAGGTGTCAATCACCCCGATAGTTGCGTTCTGTGGGTTGGCCGTATATAGAGCTTCCACATCAAGAGTCATCAGGATGTTGATCTCTTCTGGGTGATACACAGTGGCAATCAGGTTCAGGACATCTCTGGTGTCTTTCAAGTATGATGTTATAATTCGAACCAAGGGATGGAGGAAGTAGTCGCAGAATTGGCTGAGAGGTTCCAGGAGGCATCCGATTCCCAAGACATTGGGTCGGCCACATGGAGGGTGTACACCTTTGTGTATCTTCGGTAATACTTAAAAATATGGTGTAATCGACGAGGTATTCACGAGGAACTCTGTTTTGTGTTGTGAGATCCATTGTTGGTTTCTTCAGGCGACACCATAGACTTGATCTGTTTCATAAGAGAGTCATTAGGAGTCTGATGTCACCATCTTATTCCTCATTGTTGATGGTTTGATGGCTAATTTTCATCTAAGATTTCCTTCTGTAATGTGTTACTTTAACATTATAGTTCCTATTTTCTGAGGAAGGAAGCAGCGGTCTTCCTTACACCCTTTCCCTGGAAGTTCTTTTCTCTCCGTATAATATGTGATAGGAATTTGGTCTCTCCAAGTTCTACCTTAATTAGGAATTTTGGCTGATTAGACACATTTTTTTCGGCTTCTTCCTTTACTTCATTCAAAGGATGAGGTTGGTTTCCCCTTTTTCAGTAAAGAGTACATTGTGTCTCGGGTTGGGTCATTACTTTTTGGCCTCAATCCTAGTGGTGGCCCTATCACTGCCATCCACCTTTCCGTTTCATAGGGCTTTCTCCCTTTATGATGGGCATGCTTTATCTCTTGTCGAGAATGTTGTTCAGGCTTGGCTACCTGAAATGATTTATTCGTTGGGGCCGTCTGTGAGTTGGCCTTTATTGAAACAGTGGCCGAATAGACCCTGCAGATGGTCTTACCCCCAGCCCCCCCTTTATGACAGAAGTCTTCACAACTGCTGTTTTCTTTTTATCCGTTTTGAATAGCCACCTCTTGGTAGATTTGTCAGGTGGTGAGGTTTGCTTATACGCGATTGTCATTGCTGTTCTGGAATGGGTGATGTTCCTCATACTCCCTTACTACTCTTACATTATTATTATGATTGCTGGTTATCCAGCTTATTGATAATATCTATATATTTGTATTTTTTACTTTGTGGTCTTGCATTCTTGGTATATTACAATTATAGTTAGTAGTTATGTCTACCTTGCAATGGCTACCTCTATTATTAGAGGGTTTCTTTTTCCTACATTGGTTAGTCTCCCAGCCTGTTGAGGGAAACTCTGGGTGCATTTCCCGATGTGATGATGATACGTGTGGTATCCTGATGGTCTGGTGTGTGGGAGGGTATATTTCTGCATTTGTAGATACATTGATCATGTGTATACAGGTATATGTTCTAAGTATGTCTATAAGGAGTGTATGTTTGCTTTTGTTGCTGCACTCCTTTTTGAGACTCTAGATAGACCATGAATTGGTTGTTGCTATATATATTTCCACTTCCTTATTCTAGGGGCCACTGAGGTACGTAGTCCTGGAGGGTGGTTTTCTCTCTGGGGGGGGCGGGGGGGGGGAGGTTTATCTGTCTGAGAGAGGTCTCTTTTTTTATGTAATAAATGATGGAGTGAAGAGGTAGTGTCGTACACGTACACTCAGGTGGATACGTCCTCCTCTAATAATCTGTAATGAAATCAAAAACATCCACCACAAGGGTCTAACTGTGTTCAGGGAAGTGTGTTTCTCATCCAAGGTGTGGATGCACACAGTGTTTGCTTAAATACCCCTCACACACCAAAAGGGCCCTTGGTGTCATGCTTCATCATAGGGGTCTTCCCGCCCCGCTGTTAAAAAGGTCCTATAGGAGTAACCACACATTATAGGCAGGAAAACTCCGCACCACCTTTTTAACAGGTCCAGCCTCGATGACCTTTTTATTTTTTATTTTGAGAGAGGTCTCTGCCTTCTGTTGTAGCTGCTATTTTTTGCAAGGCTTTTGTTTGCCATTGTAGAGGTGTCCATCTCTTACACTCTTTCTCCCTCTCTTGTTGTGGGTGTGCTTGGAGAATCCTCTCCCGCTCTGATCTCGACAGGTGTCAGACTCCACAACAAAGTGCTATTAATTTAATTCAGGGATATGGGTTGATCTCCGTGGCCCCTGAGTTTTGTCCCCTTGTGAAGGATTAGAGTTAGATCACGTTCTCAGTTCCATGGCAAAAAGCTAGTGCTCTAACTTGGTGGCATGGATTGATGTCTGTGGCCTCCTAGCCTTGTACAGTCATGGGTTGATTACCTTTGACAGGGATACATAGTATTATTTATATGAAGTGTTTTCTCCAATTCTAAGATGAAGAATCTGCAGCTAGATGTCTCTATCAGATGAAGAAGTTGCTTACCTTAAGTAACTCCTTATCTGGTAGAGACACAATCTAGCTGCAGATTCCATAACTGCCCACCCATTTTGTCCACTCTGTGGACTGTTGGTCCTGTTACCTACAAGATCCCTTTCTTGGCATCCTAATGCAATTTTTGAGGACATTGGATTTGTTTATCACAAATTGTATTTCTTTTTGGCACACTGTTTCCACATGCAGTTTCGAAAAGTGGCTTTGTGAGCGCTAAAGGTAGTCACAGAAGAAACTGAAGTTAGAACGTCGGGGAGGGCTTATATGGACTCCGTCACCATCTCATGTGGAGGAAGACGTTGCTATGGAGGTGCTTGGCACCCATTACTGGCATGCAGTGGTGCTGCTGTACAACAATTTCCTTATTCAGTCTGGTGCCTAAGGAGAATTCTAAGATAAGGAACCTGTGGCTAGATTCTGTCTCTACCAGATAAGGCATTACCGGAGGTAAGTAATTTATGCGTTCAACCTGCAGGAACCCCAGATTCCACTCAGGTCCGCGCTACCTTGGCCTGGGTAGTGAAGGTGGGCCTACCTGGTTCCTGGAGCAATGTCCCTTGGGCACCGGGACTCCCAGGGAAAAGCCATGGCTTTGCCCACTTCTTAGGGGTGATTGTGGGAGTTGTTCAGCCCATAGAAGCATAAAACCACTTCCACAGCACAATATACAAAACACAAGAAGGTGTGGGGAATAAGTCTCTAGAACGGGAGACTCATGTCCCTAGATACTTGTCTCTAGATTTCCATGCTCCTTCTGGATCAGAGAAAGATTTGGGTGAGATGGTCTCACTCACATGATGTGGCATTCTTCATCATTGTCCACCCCATCCTACCCTGGTAAGATGATACTACCAAGGTGGACTCAATCCTAATCAGTGGGGGAGTTCTTAAGCTGTAGTATTTTGCTGGATAATACTAGGATGCAGCTCTTAAGATTAAAATACATTAAGTTATTGTTCAAAGGTATCCTTTATTCACTGGTACCTTAGGATGATTAAAATCATATTTGTTGGATGTTTAGGGGCACCGTTGTCCTATCATCCCTAGAGGTGCTGACATGTTTTTGCTCACTCAACATGCCCATTAGCTGGTCAGGTGCATTCTTCAGGGTTGTCAGCAGATCCCTAGTTCGAATAGTATGGCGTGTTTAGCGTGTTCTTTGTAAGTGTATTTAAGGAAAGAAAAGTTATTTCTACCTCTCCTTGTGTAAGCTCTTTCATCCCTATTTAGGGTTACATGTTACTTCATGGTCTAGTGGAGGTGGGCTGTTCCTGTAGTCACAGTCACTAAAGATACATATCTCACTTTGGTACATGATTTTTCACTCCATTCCAGCTGACCACTTCTGAATTCTGTAGGAGCTCCAGATTCTTCCCCAGTCCGACACCCCCATGGTCCGGGTAGGGAAGGTGGCCTTGTCCGGTGCCTGGAATCCTGGCCTGTGAGGGCCAAGCCTCCCAGGCAAAAGTCATGGCTTTGCCCACCTTTCATGGTACCATGCCACTTGATGCCTGAGGCTTGAGCCGGGCAGATGCTTTTACTTGATTCTTAAATATTCTTGTGTGATATTACTCCCTCTGTGTCCTACCCCCCCCCTGCACAGCGCGCGGATTTATCGCAGCGCGTGTCTCCACCAATTTGAGGGTGGAGGCATAGATTCGTTTAATATTTTAAAAATTACCTCCTGCACCCCCCCGAATTCCGCGCTGCACGGACAGCACCTCAGCCTCCCCCCAGAGCAACCGGCCAGTTCAGGGCGGTCTTGCCGGGACATGGAAGGAATACGGCGGCGGCCATTTTGGGTAGGGCTAGATAGTATATAAATAGACGGCTATGACTCCGCGCAGCGGACGCGCTCAGCGGGCACGCCGCATTCACGCCGGAGTCAAGCCAGAGTCCAGCCCGTCTGCGCCCGTCTGCGCCCGTCCGCGCACAGGCCGGGCACAGGGCCAGGGACCCTGTGAAAAATGTCATACCCAGGTGCTATGATAGACAAGATCTGCTTGCCTTACAAACAAAGCCCTGCTGTGGCTCAAATAAACTCGATCCCTCATACTGGGCAGGCCCAGTGAGCTGCCAGGCCTGTCGCCACACTTTTCTGTGGTCCCAAGTTTCGGCCTTCTCAACACCCCAGGATAGCTTTAAAGCAGCCCTAATAAATGCCAGATCTGTACCGAAGCATGCCCAGCATATCCAGGACTTATTGATAGATGACAATTTAGATTGTCTCTTCATTACGGAGACATGGCTTAAACCCTGGTGCACCCCTGATGTGGTTCACACCCTGCCTCCTGGATATGAAATACAAAGAGTAGATAGAGAGAATGAACAATGCGGGGGAGGAGTGGCCATTATATATAGGGACTCCCTTAGCTGCTCGACGATACCACTGCAAGAGCTAACAGATGCAGAAGGGATGGGTTTCATAATTAAAATTAATGATAACTTCTCCTTCTCGGGGGCTTTGATCTATCGCCCACCAGGACCCTGTGCTGGCTTCCTGGGTAACATCGGAGAGGTGCTCAGCCCATTGATACTTAGATATTCTAATTTCACTCTGATGGGTAACATAAACATCCACCTAGAGTCCACAACCGATGCACCTGCTGCCTCCTATCGGGAAACCATGGAGGTTTTGGGCCTCACTATTCGAGACACCCTAGCCACCCATGAGGCAGGGCATACAATAGACTGCATTGCCACTAACCTAGACACTTTGACAACTAACCCCCTTAGACCCCAAATTTGGACTGACCATATGCTGATTCCTTTTATGCTTCCCCTTATGTCCTACGGAGAAAACGATCATAAAAAGGAACACAGCAAGGTCACAAGGGATGAATGGAAAACGATACTGTCCCACCCAGAACTTATAACTATAGCCAGCTGGTAGTACCTGTAAATCCCATCAGTTTCAGAACATGGATGAATGATCTGAAAGGTACAGTTGGGCAGGGAAAAAACAGAACGAGGCAGGGTAGAAAGAAAACATCTGCACCCTGGTTCGATCGAGATCTCAAAGATAAACAAGGGGAGCTTAGAAGAGCTGAACGAAGCTGGCGGAAATACTACTCTAGCCTAGAACGTAGCAAATACAAAAGGATAAAAAATGCCTATCATGCGCTAATTAAACAGGCTAAAAAAAGGTACTTCTCGTTGGCAATAGAAACAGCCAGCAGCAAACAAAAGGAAATATTTAAAATTGTAAACGGCTTTAATAAGCCTAAATGTTTAGCGCAGGATATCCCGCCCTCGCAGGCACTCTGTGACAAGATCGCAGATTTCTTTGAGGGAAAAGTACAGGGGCTGACGAAGGACTTCGATGTCCCTATATTAGAGCCAAGAACAGAGGATGATATAGTGAGGCAAGGGGCCACGCAGTTGACAACTTTTCTTCCAGTTAGCCTGGAGGATACCAAAAGAGGAATTCTGGCAACAAATTCCGGATCCCCCTTCGATCCATGCCCAGTTAGACTTTTACACCTCATTGTGGACATTGCCAATCCAATAATAAATGCCATTGTCAACACCTCACTGTCCACAGCCAAAGTCCCCCCAGAGTGGAAACTGGCAGCGGTGAAACCACTGCAAAAAAAACAACTCCCTGACCCCACCACATTGTCGAACCTACGACCCATCTCACTACTTCCGGCTCTGTGCAAAGTCACAAAGTCAATTGTAAATAAACAACTTACTTGTTTCTTGGAAGATAGTGATGTATGGCACCCCAACCAGGCAGGTTTCAGGGCCCAACATTCCACCGAATCGGCCCTCCTGTTCACTACAGAAACTATCCGCTCAGCCCTAGACCAAGGCAAGAAGGCCGTCCTGATTTTATTAGACCTATCGGCGGCCTTCGACACGGTCTCACATGCCATCCTATTAGACCGGTTAATAACATCTGGTGTCACAGGGACAGTGCTTGAGTGGATAAGAAACTTTTTAAGTGACAGGAGGCAAGTGGTGACCCTGGGGGAATTCTGCTCCAGTGAAAAAGCGCTGTTGACGGGAGTTCCGCAGGGTTCGAGCCTGAGCCCGACCCTGTTTAATGTTTATACTGCACCCCTGATAAAACTAATATCGTCATTTGGCATAGACGCTATAGCCTATGCCGATGACACACAACTTATCCTGGTAATGGATAAGGATAACCAAGCCTGGGAGGATAAGCTCAAAGGTTGCCTAACGGCCACCTTTGAATGGATGCGCCTAAATCACCTGAAATGCAACACAGGTAAAACAGAGATCATGCCTATAGGCCCAAAAAATGAGTTCACCCCACGATTATGGTGGCCAGAAAAAGCTGAAATACCACCTCATACAACCAACTCGGCCCGTAATCTGGGGGTGCATTTTGACTCTGACCTGTCTTTTAGACAACAAGCAGCTAGAGTGGCAGGCATGTGCTTTGGGGTAATAAAGGGACTGAGAAAGTTCTTTGATCTTTTGCCCCTTGAAGCAAGGAAAACAGTTACGGTTGCACTTGTAACATCGCGCATCGATTACTGCAACAGCCTCTATGCTGGTACAAATAAAGTTGTCACACACAAACTTCAGATGGTGCAACATGCAGCAGCGAGGCTGGTTCTAAAATGGCCGAAAAGATCATCTGCAACCAAAGCCCTCAAGGCATTACATTGGCTGCCCATTATAAAAAGGGTTTTGTTTAAAGTACTGTTAATTACTTTTAGAGCTGTTCACAACCTAGGCCCGTCCTATCTGAGGAAAAAATTCAGCAGATACTGTCCAACTAGAGCACTGCGTTCTTCAACGGCCAACCTGCTTACCGTCCCGAGGTTTAGACTCAAAACTCGAGGGGGCAAATCCCTGGCGATACTGGGAGCAAAAGCATGGAATACTCTTCCCCCCCAGTTGAGATTACTGGATAAAGAAATAGACTTCCGTAAACATCTAAAAACCTGGATCTTTAATCTCCAAGATATAACTGCCAGAAGCCTAGTGTAATTCGGGTTCTCGGTCAAGTAAGCATAGGGACTACCTAACATCTGGTGGTCCTTTCTGGGCGCCTAGATGCTCCTTGGAGGGATTGCCGCGCGATACAAATTGGCACTTACATTACATTACATTACATTACATGGGGGATTATGGGAGCTGTTGAGCCCACCGAAGCCCCAGACTCCTACCTGGCCAGACGCCAATCTGGCCCGTGGTGGGAAGGTGGCTCTGCCCGATGCCTGGAACCCTGACTGGGGGGACCAGGCCTCCCAGGTGAAAGTGATGACTTTGCCTACCTCTCATGGAGTATTTTGGAAGCTGTCCAACCCACAGGTTCCCCAGACGTATACCCTGTTCGACTCCACCCTGAATCGGGTAGGGAATGTGAGGGTAGGGAATGTGACCCTGCCCCGTGCCTGGATCCCTGGTGTGTGCGGGGACCAGGCTTTCTGGGAAAAAGGCATGGCTTTGCCTGTCTGTCACAGGGATTACAGAAACTGTTCAGTGCACAAGAGCCCCATACTCCTGTTAGGTCCTTTGCCACCCTACCCCGGGAAATGCCAAGTGAGGGGACCTTCAAGGTTGCAGGGATCCCATCTCTGCTCTGTATCCCAGAGAGGCACAAGCGTTTTCCTCAGACTGCAGCCACCATACCCTAGGAAGGAACAGTCCTCCCAGTTCATGGGCTATGAGTGTTCTGGGCCAGTGCCTTCCACCTTCCTAGTCACCAAGCCTGGGGAGCTGATGAGGGCTAACCCCCCAGCCAAGCCCCTTTTCCCTTGGGCCTGCCTATACATCTTTTTTTTCCTTAATTATTTGGCTCCCATGAAGTGGAGGCTTAGAGTACCCGGGGGAGAAAAAAGTTACATTTAGCTATGCCGGCGGGCTGCTTGTCATTTGGTCCGCTGACCTACTGGTCTTCTGATCAGCCAGTCACCGACCAGTCATCTGGTTTGCCAGCCACCAACTGATCATCTGGTCTGCCAGCCCAGCGACCAGATGGCTTAGGCTGACCAAGTTACCAAAGTGCTCATACATCAGCTGACAATGAGGCCAATGCTCAGGAGGCTCCTGCCTATAGCCAGTCACCGGCTTCTTGCCTCCAGGTGACTCTGCTGGAAGACATGCTTTAAAGCTCTTACCATCCTTCATCTGGCTTTTTATCAGCAGGGTCCTCAAAACCTGATTACAAGAACTAAACACTATATTCCGTCCTGGCTCCTGTGCTCGGCATCCGCTCTGCTAGTCAACACCCAAGGATTCGCCATGTGAGATGCAGAAGCTGGGCTTTTATGGTGATGTGTCAGGGTTGTCAGCAGCACAAGAAGTAAACAACGCCACTGACCTTTCTCCGATGTCCAGCAGAGACGATGGAAGATGATATACTCCTCAATTCCCCCGAACGCAACCCCCAACAGAGGAAATGAAACCTGCTGCGAGAGGACGTGCCCGGGGGAAAAAGGGAAGGGGATAAAATAATAAACTGGCTGCAAGTTCTCTTGTCCCTTCTGGGTCTGGTCTAGAGGGCTGTGTGGCACTCTTCGGGAATAGGACACTGCAGAGCAGGAGAAACACAAACATACATGAGAAGCTCACTCTGGGGTTCTGATACACTCAAACATTGTTCTCCCGACCCACTCACCAGATGTACTGCAGCCAATATTTGATTATATATGGTATGCTTCGCTAAGGCTGCAAATGTTCGCTACCAGAATATACCCCAAACAGGTAAGTGACTTCAGAAATGTGCAGAGAAAAATAATATACTTCTGTTGCTCTTCAGTCAAATATAAAACAGTCCAGTATTTCACAATGCCCCGATAGGAGTTATTTCCACTCAAACTGGAGCAATTCTAAATACTCCTTCTGTATTTCTTTGTGTCGGCAATGATGCGTGAAAAACGTACAAACAAGAAACGATTTAGTTCACAGACCTTACGGAGCTAACGTCTGTGCTGCGAGGGATAGTCCGACGCCACTCAGAAGGGGTGAAAGCGCACTGATCACAAAAAAAGCCGGCAGTGAATTAATTAGAACCCAGGACTTTCAAAGTGCAGGAAAGTTAGCTCGTAGGCTAACGTCTTGAAAATACGGAAAGCAAAGATCCAAATGTTGTGAGCGGAAGGGAAACGCTCCGGCGCGTCTTCCGCTAATTTGCAGGATCAGTGAGGATCAGTGAGTGAAAGCTGAGTCGCGGCAACAAAGGAAACGCCCAAGCGTTACTTTCGAATCAGACCGTGGCTCTCACAAGCGAAACCAAAAAGGAAAGGCAATGTTTAAGGAAGCGCACCGGCGTTCCTTCAGAATACCTGAACCTTTTCTGAGTAGCTGCTGTCCTTGGAAGATGTACCGGAACTACTCTGTAAATGCTTCTAGCTGAAAATTGGGCGGGGAGCACCATCCGCCATCCTGAGTCTCAAATTAGAAGATTGTCAAGCACCTTCCTCATGAGGAGGAGATGCTTAAATATGGAACTACTTTAGCCTTCCTATTGTCTAGCCCCTCGGACTAGTGGGTAATGTAGTTCACAGAGCTTTTTCTCAGCCTGAGCCCGGGAGCTAGAAGATACACAAGGCGATAAGTACCCTGTCTGCCTGTTGCCTGATAGGTGATCGCTACATGATGCTTGGGAGGTATTTAAATCCGCCACCCCTCTTTGTTCATTCATCCCTCATGAACCTTCCTTCTGTAAAGCTTTAAGAAACTATCGCTCCTCAGTTTATTAGCTCGGTTGTCTGAGCATTCATTTTTCTGAGCCATTAGCACCAGTATACTCCTTGGAGTAACTGTGCATTTTACTAGTCCCCTCATTCATTCATTCATGCTGCTGGTGCCAACTACTATTTTACAGAACAAGGGAACCCAAAGGAATTAAGACAGGGACCTTGGGCAATTTCATGTTATAGAGAACAGTGGTCCCTATTCAGGAGGAATACAGTGTGATAGATAACCATACACTTAGAATAGAATGTATGTCTTTTGTCCAGCCGGACACTAATTTATTTTCATAGTATTTTTCAAAAGTAGTATCAAATAAAACATTCAAATGACAAGTGGGCACAGCCGTGACCAACAGAACACAAGACAGAACAATGAACACAGAATTGGCCAAAAGGCAAGCCAAAATGGGTCTGTACAGTTGTTCTCAGTATAGACAGACACAAATTAATCATTTAACACCGTTGCACAATGTGTTATCGCTTGAGTCTAGTGCATAGGGTGTTTGGGTGTCGACGACGTTTCGATGCCACATTAAGTATAGGGCTGTGCGCACTTGTCATTTGAATGTTTTATTTGATACTACTTTTGAAAAATACTATGAAAATAAATTCTTGTCCGGCTGGACAAAAGACATACATTCTATTCTAAGTGTATGGTTATCTATCACACTGTATTCCTCCTGAATAGGGACCACTGCTGGTGCCAACTACAGCCATCTGGTCATCATGCTGGCCTGCGAAGAATCATGTCCCTGCACCACGCTGCATGTGGTTAGAGGTATACTTTCACAGTCCTGCCCCCTGTTTCTCCCACCAAACCAGTGACAGAGGGACCCCATGGGGGCTCAGGCACACACAAATGGACCAAAAGCTTGGCTCAGAGGCTTGACTCTTTCAATAGATCACAGCAAGTAAGCTGTTCTGCTACCTACTAAACCCTCACCCAGAATCAGGTAATCTACAAATGATTTAGCACCCGGTGCCCAACGAGCATATGAAAACTAGCGTTGAAGGTAGCCCCTTTTATCTGCGCTCTAGTTCCCGAGTGGGTGATTCTAGGTGCCAGCCCAGGGGCCGAATATCCCAGGTCAACCATGGCTCCATGGAACAGAGGTATCATTAAGATTTAAGGTGGATTCTGATTTAGAGGTGTTTAGTCATAACCCCACAGATAGTAGATTTGCCCCATTTGTTCGCCAGCCAAGCACATACACCAAATGTCTGAGCCTGTGGCTCCTCTCGCACTGAGCAGGATTACTATTCCAACCATACATCATCGGTGCTATTTGTGAGAAGCATTACGGAGCCGCTGTCGTCCCTGTGGAGGAAACGCTGCCTTTGATCCTCAACGTGCCTACCTGATACCACCGTAGCAGAGCCCTGCAGTCCTGGTCGCACCCGCCGCCGTGCCTTACATCGCGCGGCAGCGGAGCGGTGCGGACCACAAATCCCAGCTTGCCCTGAGTCTCCGCCCACTGCCAGATTCCCGCGCCGGAGGAGCTGAAAAAGAGGGCAGCTCCCACTGGGGAGCGGGGAAGCATTACGGAGCCGCTGTCGTCCCTGTGGAGGAAACGCTGCCTTTGATCCTCAACGTGCCTACCTGATACCACCGTAGCAGAGCCCTGCAGTCCTGGTCGCACCCGCCGCCGTGCCTTACATCGCGCGGCCGCGGAGCGGTGCGGACCACAAATCCCAGCTTGCCCTGAGTCTCTGCCCACTGCCAGATTCCCGCGCCGGAGGAGCTGAAAAAGAGGGCAGCTCCCACTGGGGAGCGGGGAAGCATTACGGAGCCGCTGTCGTCCCTGTGGAGGAAACGCTGCCTTTGATCCTCAATGTGCCTACCTGATACCACCGTAGCAGAGCCCTGCAGTCCTGGTCGCACCCGCCGCCGTGCCTTACATCGCGCGGCCGCGGAGCGGTGCGGACCACAAATCCCAGCTTGCCCTGAGTCTCCGCCCACTGCCAGATTCCCGCGCCGGAGGAGCTGAAAAAGAGGGCAGCTCCCACTGGGGAGCGGGGAAGCATTACGGAGCCGCTGTCGTCCCTGTGGAGGAAACGCTGCCTTTGATCCTCAACGTGCCTACCTGATACCACCGTAGCAGAGCCCTGCAGTCCTGGTCGCACCCGCCGTCGTGCCTTACATCGCGCGGCCGCGGAGCGGACCACAAATCCCAGCTTGCCCTGAGTCTCCGCCCACTGCCAGATTCCCGCGCCGGAGGAGCTGAAAAAGAGGGCAGCTTCCTCCGCCTCGCGGACGCGCGCGGGCGGCGCCGGGCTGAGCCCGGGCAGAGGGCGGGCCGTCTGTGGCCGTCCGGGGCAGGAGGAGGCAGGGCTGGGCCACCCCTCGTTCGTGCCAGCAGGCCCACCAAGGTACTGTGCCGTTGTGACCTCTCTACCCCCATACAAACATTGTGACTATTACATACTATGCAGCATCACCCATTGTGAGAGTCTGAATTAAGTATTGTTGTAGTATATTGCCCTCTGGCTATATATCTTGTCTAGGCTTGTGGTATTGTTGTCATCCATCATTCTCCTTGCGATTGTAACATGGCCAAAAGGAAATCTATGGAAGGAGGTGGGGGCAGCGTCATAAAAAAGGGAAAGAAAGCTAAAAAAGTTAATCATGCAGCAGGCAACTGCATTTTAGATAGGATTGAAGCCATTGTTGACAACTGCCAAGTTATATTAGAGGAATCTAGCTCTGCTTCCTCTATCATAGGGGACCCCGCAAAAGATTTGTCCCCTAGTACCTGCACTCGCAAGATCCCAAGTATTACCAAAACTAGGGAAGCCCCACCTACAGCACCCACCCCCCTCACACCTATATCCCACGATTATGAGTCCTGCCAGAAAGACAAACCGATCATTCTGGACCCTATATCTGTTACTGAATCCCCCTCTCCCATTACTCAGCTCAAGCTCACATGTTCTAACAGGTTTGCTATTCTGGAAGGCTTAGAGGAGGAAACATCTGCATCCCAAGTGATTGGTCCCTCGCCCTCTAAAGTAGTTCAGACTCCCAGCTCGCAGGGGGTTTCGCTGGAACAGAAAATTGACCAACTATTATCCGAGATAGTATCCCTGAAGGATATAGTTACGGAACTGAGCAAGAGGGTTCTATCAATCCCTATGCAGTCTACAACCCATAGCAGCCCTGGGGTGCCAACACCACTTGTACCTCTAATTTCCGTACAGACCGGCCCTTTGCCAATCACACACAGGGCTAATGATCCAGCTTGTGACACGATTAATTCCATCAGAAAACCACCTCTGCCCTCTACTAGCCGTAGCATACCATCGTATAGGGACTCTATGAACAACCAGAGAATCCACAAAGTTACCACTCCTACTCCACATTCAGCTGTAGGAACTGGATCCCTAAGACCCAGTACTCAGAGGTCTGTGTTTTGTTCTGGAGGCAACACTGCACTAAATCCTATTGCAGATGGTTTGTTGTCTAACCCAACCATAGTTTATATGGCTGGGGTACCTAGACTCACTAATAATCAATCTTACGAAAATGAGGATTCCCTCAAAAACAAAGCTATACACTGGGTCAGGCATGTCAGGGGCTGTAGGTCTATTATCCGTGAAGACATTATCAAGGCCAGAAGACTGTCTCATTACACTAGTCAATTTGATTGTATTGAGCTTACATTTTCTAATAGCATCCTGGCCGAGAATCTGGTGCTCCTCGAATATCGTACCTCAGCCCCAAACCACTCCGGTATCCAGATAACGCGTACCCCGCTTTGGATTCCAAGCGACCCTGTACCAGAGGGTAGAAAGAGGATTCCTAGCAACGATTCCAACTTGAATAGGGTAGACTGACTGGTCCAAAATCTTTCTCTTAAGGCTCGTTCTGTGGAGCCGGCTATTATTGCTCCTAATCATATTATTACACCCCCTGAAAGTCCACCTCCCCTCTCATTGCCCTCTTTGACCTGTGAGATGCTCCCTAATACCCAGCCCACCATTACACTCGTCAAGTCTATGCCCCTTCTTAATCTTGTGTCATGGAATGTTGTGGGGCTTCCTAAAAAGCTCTGATCCCGGAATGGCACGATTTTATTGGCGTATTTGACGTATGTGTATTCCAAGAAACATGGAGCACAATCCCTCTATATAAATCAGGGTATTCCACATACTATCTACCGGCCCTCAGCTCAGGGAAAGGTCGTCCATCTGGGGGATTACATGTGTGGGTAAATATCAAGCACAATTGGCAGGTTCAGCGCCATAATAATGTTTCCCCCGATCTTCTCCATTTGACAATAAAAGGTTCACATAGCGGCCCCACCCTAGACCTTTTTAACATCTATGCTAGAGGTTCGACGGGTGGACAGATCTCTCAGACAGTGTCTGCCTTGAAGCACGAACTGACCCTCATTGATCGGAACTCTACTGTTATCATCTGTGGAGATTTTAACTGTACCTTTGAACCTCTAGCCTCAGAAGATTTATTGGGGTCCAGTGAATCAGATCTCACTTGGGGAATCCCGCCCTTAGAGCTCACTCCGATTAAGAAATGGTCACAAAGGGCCATTCAACTGAATGCACTCACTCAAGAATTTAACCTACGTGCAGTGAATGGCAGATCTATATCCGATAAGGGCGGTGCCTTCACTTTTAACAGGCTAACTTCACCATCACGCATCGATTATATCCTTGTCGATATCTACTCTTGGGGGCTTATCACAGATATGGTTGTCAAAAACACAATAGATAGCGATCACAACCCACTATGTTTACAAACTAAAGATCTCTGGATGACAATACCCAATGTGGCCAATGAACCTCCTCTAATGGCAACCAAGGAGGTATCACTGGCAGGGTGTAGTCGACGCCTCAAATGGCATGGGATATCACAACATGAGGAGAAGCTCGCTTCAATCAAAGAGCTCCTAGTTAGAAAACATACCGAACTTTGTGATGCTAGCACCAAAATGGATGACCCCCATCTTATAGCTTCTGTTTATCTTGATACCATCAATAAAATAGGGGATTTCTTTATTCTGGGGGAGAAAACCCGTTCCAAGGTGGACTCCACGAAAAGCGGAAACCCTTGGTACTCTAAAGATTGCAAAAGGGCCAGAGTCACCCTGTCCAAAGCCCTAAGGAAACAGGATAGAAATTTAATTAGCAAGGCCAGACAAGACTATTCGAGATCCCTGAAAGTCGCCAAACGGGACTGGGAAGAAAACCATTGGCAGGAACTTAAGGAGGCGGCCCTAAACCGGAACTCTACAGCTTTCTGGGACCTTTTGAACAGAGCCAAAAGGGCCAAAACAACAAGCATCCCAAACCATATAGCTGAGCTGCAATGGTTCGACCATTTCTCTGCTATATATGAGGGTGAGACTGTCTCTGCTGCTCCGGTGGTGGATGATTTGCCCCCTACTGTTGAGTTTCCAGCGGAGACCAATTTTGGGACCCATGAAGCTAATTTGGCTATTAAAAGTATTGCCCCCGGTAAGGCGGCTGGGCCTGATGGCATACCAGGTGATCTTCTTTTACACGATCCAATTCCCTGGGCCTCTTTTATTTCTGTTGTTATGAACGCCATAGCTAAGGGTTCTACAGTACCTGAGTCCTGGAAAGCCGCGGTGGTGGTACCAATTTTTAAAAAGGGCAATAGGGAGGACCCTGCCAACTATAGACCTATTAGTCTAATTGACGTAATACAGAAAGTGGTTGGCAGGGTTCTCCTGATGAGACTGAGATGCTGGATTGGGAACGGGGATGTTTTATCACACTTTCAAGCAGGTTTTAGACAAAAGGTAGGCACTATGGATCAAGTTTTTAGATTTTTTATGATATATTGGAAAACGGCAGTTTTAGGCAAGGGAACCCTATATCTAGCTTTTATTGATTTAAAGTCTGCTTTCGACTTAATTCCTCGCCAACGTTTGTGGCAGGTCTTATTTCAACTAGGTGTTCCCCATGAGATTCTTGCCTTTTTAAAGCTTTTGCATGAGAACAACCATGTCAATATTAGATGGGGGGCCCAGGGCCAGCTTACAGGGAGTGTCGCGGTGAACAGGGGGGTACGCCAGGGCTGTGTGCTGGCTCCCACCCTGTTTTCCCTATACATCAACGAGGTGGTGGATTTCCTTAGAGAGGTCCCAGCTGATGCTCCAGTCCTGGCTGGCGAAAAGATCCCCACTCTCCTGTTCGCCGACGACACTCTCCTGATTTCTAAATCCCCGGCTGGCCTACAAAGAATTCTAAATAGATTCGACTCTTTTTGTAAATCCTATGGGCTTATTATAAACACAGAAAAAACCAAACTAATGGTAATAAACCCTCCGAGACGCTATAGATATACTTTCACTCTGGATGGCACACCCTTAGACATTGTGGATTCTTTCGATTACCTAGGGATACGCATTGCAAAAGGGATGAAGTGGAGTTCGCATCTGACCAAGATGCTCCTGTGCCACAAGAGGGTATCCGGTGCCATTATAAGAGAACAATATCTCTCTACTAGTCGACCTGTGGCACCGGCTCTTGTGGTATACGAGGCCCAGGCACTGTCTAGTTCTATGTATGGGGCAGAAATTTGGGGCTACGAAAATATTCATGATCTGGTTGTCTCGGAGAATAAATTCATGAGGAATCTCATCTCTGTCCCAACATCATCCCCTCTAAAACCCTTGCTGTATGACCTTGGTAGACATTCTATTCAGGACATTGCACGTTTACGACCTTTATTATTCTGGGCAAGACTGCGACGGACCCCTGAACTTGTCAAATACGCAGCAGGCTTAAATGATCTCATATCAGCAGACACTGGGAGGAGGCTAAAATGGATTACCCACATAAAACAAACATTGAAATCCATTGGCTATGAAGATTGTTGGGAATCCCAGATACCCCCTTCGAAACAGGATCTTAAGAAAGCCTATTGGAGCTGGGTAAACACAAGAGAGCTGAACAATCCTAAGTCGGGGAAGCTGAGCGAGGCTTTTTTCAAACATAAGCCTTTCTGCAAATTGGAAGCATATCTCGACTTTATCCAGTCCCCACTGGATAGATCCCTGTACGTACGTTTTAGACTTGGGTCCCTCCCCCTTAACTTTGTGACTGCTGGCTGGAAGGGATCTTTACCTTCATCTGTTGGCTGTCCGAGCTGTACAGCACCTAATGAGTCCATCCCCCACTTTTTATTTGCCTGCTACCACTATCGAAGATCAAGAGCTAAATGGTTGCGTCCGATTTGTAGAATGCTCGGATGCCGTGACTATCGTACTGTGCTACGCATTCTGCAGACTGATACCTCGTCTCTTACCATTGTCTGCGGCATTGCTAAGTATTTGGGCTGTGCTTGGCTGTTGCGAAAGAAAAAAACTTCCCTTTAATTACACTGATCCACTTCTGCGATATGTTCCCATTTGCACTTTAACGAACTCCAGGTCACCAAGCACTTTGTCTTTGTCTTTTATATGCTGTTCTTAACCATTTTTACAACCTTTTTAGATGTACTTATGATCAATTGTTGTTTTTATTGCCTAACTTGATCCTTTTTTATCACTGTATGTTGTGCTTTTATGATATTTTTTATCGAATAAAGCTTTACCTACCTACCTGCTATTTGTGAGAGAATAATATTGACACCCTGGCCTGTCCCGGAGACAGAACATCTTCTTTTTTGGAGCCTTTTGGACCAATTTTATCACGTTACACATCGCTCTCCATGTTAATTTTTTTAATTGCCTTGATCCATATATAGGATCCTTACCCTATTCTATCTAAGGGCTAATTAATTTTTCTGGGGTTTCATTGGAACATTGTATGTTACTAAAAAACATTTTGCACTTTATTCTGCTTATGTAAAGGTTTTAATTAACTGTACAATAAAATGCATCTTATCTATCAATATCTACATCATCAGTAGGGTAAAACTAACTTGTCTTCCTTTAATCTTTAACCAACTCACGTTCCCTAGTATTGGGTTAACAGCCCAACAGTTGATGAATTCAACTTCACAATAATAGGAAAAGCCAACACTGAAGGATCAAAAAGCGAACTCAGTATGAACACCTGGCCTCCACAAGGCTGTTATCCCTGTGGTAACTTTTCTGATACCTCCTATTTGAAACCCAGAATGTCAGAACGATAATGACGCCATGCTTTCGTGGTCTACATTCATACTGAAAATCTAGATCAAACGAGCTTTTACCCTTTCTGCTCTGCAAGAGGTTTCTGTCCTACCTGAGCTTGTCTTAGGACACCTGCGTTTTCATTTGACAAAACCAGCAGACATGGGTGGGACAGTGGTTAGTCTTCCTAAGAATATGTATAATACTGAATGCCTTTGCCTCTTAAATGACGAACGCAATTATAAAAGTCTCTGTAGAGATCCAACTTCAGAGGTTATGGAATAGATCAACTTCCTTGCAAATAATGGATTGGAGAACAACTGGATTACAAAACAGGAAGCTGGATTTCTGATCAAGAAACAACGCAGTATCCCCTACTTTCAAAGACTTCCAAAGGTAAACAAGAAAAAGGTTCCACACCGGGCCGCCCTATTGATAGGAATAAATTCCGCACTTGAACCACTGGCTCATTTCTGTGATTTCTTCTAAATACAATTGGTACAAAAAATACAATTAAACTTAAAGACACCAGAGATGTACTCAACCTTTTGAACAACCTGGAGTTTGAACCTATTAAAGACTTGCTGATAAGGTTGGATGTTGAATCCCACACAACAGTATTCCTCAAGAATTTACCTTGGTGGTCGAAAAACATCTGAATAACACGGATTGGGTCTCGATTTCTCCACCTGACTTTATACTAGAATGTGGGCACCTTGCCCTAACCAAGAACTATTTTGAATTTGAGGAGGAATTTTTTTTACAGACCCACGTTACTTCCACGGAAAGTGCCTTTGTCCCAAATCTAGCTTGTCTGTATGTACATTCCTTCAAAGTCTTATTTATTTACAGTAATATGAACCCCTTCCAAGAACACATCATGTGATGGAAAAGATATATTGACTACATCTTGATAATTTGGAGAGGAACATGCTTTTGGTGAGGACTCGATTAGTGCTGTCAGTTCTGCTGCCTGTCGTGAAAAGTGGGAGAGGAGAATGAGCTGTGCAGCGACTTGCAGTGTCTATGAGGGCATGTGGCTGTTTGTTACCCCTGCTGCTCCCGTGTGTCTTACCCCAGTTTCTCGGGCTATCATTGAGGGACCATCAATGATCAATGCCTCACTGTCCAGGAAGGAATCCACCCCTACCTGGATAATCCCCTCGGGGATGTATGTGGTACAGTCATGGATCTCCTCCTCCTCTTGAACCCCATGAGCTAGTAAGGTGTGTAGGTTTACTAGATGGCACAGTATTATTTTTAATGATGTCCTGGAAAGCATCAATTCAGAATCTGAAACCTGTTGTGTAGTCAGCGTGCTTTTGCTTTTTTGTATGACTGCAAAACACAGAATATTCTGCATACAGTCTCAGTGGTGCCCTCATTACGATTGAGGTGCTGCTGCTAGCACCTGCTCGCATGGGAAATGACCCTGCATGACTGCATCTAAGATCCAGCTGTAGTACGCAAGAGGTTTGTGCCCCAGGGGATACTTCTTCAGAACTGCTGACAAGCCTTGCCCATCGCTGTGGCTGAATAAGAAGAATAAGAAAAAATCCTTCTTATAGTCAGGCATTTCTAGCTTAGGGGAGTGTATTATGTCTGTTTTGAGGTTGCAGAAGGCATTGTGCAGCTCAGGTGTCCAGGCTAGTTCCTTGTGAACAGATTTCACCTTCTTGATGGCCTAGAGTAAGGTGGCGAGGAGTGTGCTGTAGTCAAAGACCCACTGCTGGACATAGTTGCATAATCCTAAACATTTTTGCATACCCTTTTTCGTTTTTCGTGGTGGCGTAGCCCTGTTAGAGCCTGTGCATTCCAGCGTAATCCATTGACCAGCCGCTGAGATCAGTTGGCCCAGATAGTTAACCCCCTGTTGTACGTACTGTATCTTCCCTTTCTATACTTTATACACCCTCTTTGCAAGTGTGGTCAGGTGGGCTGTCATGTCTTGCCGACATAGGTACTTGGAGGGACTACATATCAAATTGTCGTCAGCGTACTGTATCAGGGTGCTTCTTGGTTGGAAGTTGGCGAGATCCTTCCTCAGTATTTGATTGAAAATACTGGGGGATTCACAGTACACTTGTGGTAGTCTTCCTTAGAGCAGCTGACCCCTCCGGAAGATGAACACGGTCAGGTACTGACTTTCGGGGTGTACCAGAATACTAAAGAATGTGTTTTTGAAGTCTATCACGGAAAAATAGCTGGTGTCTGTGGGTATCTCAGTTAATATGATGTAGGGCTCTGATACTAGAGGGAATTCCGTGAGCACAATATCATTGACGGGGTGCAGGTCCAGCACCAGGTGCCCAGGTCCCTCCCTTACATTGTATTGCAGGGGGGATCCCCACATGGAGGAGCCCTTGATCAATCAGTGCTTGGATTGTGGATGCTATACTGTCGTCAGCTTCCTTGAAGAGCATGTACTTGCGCACCTGCTCTCAACATTATCCTTACCGGTTCAGCAGTATTGATGAGACCCACATCATAAGGTCCCTTCGCATAGAACTGCGGCAGCACTGCTGACAGGTCTGACTCCTGCCAGGCTATCAGCACCGTCATGGGCAGCAGATCCCCATTTCACAGTTTCCTGCTAATCTTAATAAGATCAGTGAAAATGATTTCCGAGGCCCTGGACACTCGCTGAATAGCTGGTCATATGTTACCTCCCAGATGCTGAGGTTAGGTGTGGCGAAGATGATACACGCCCACATCATGTTCGCTTGATCAATGGCCAACAGGACCCCGTATTTCAATGGACTTCAAGCATAACAGCGCGGAGAGAGACCTGACACTCCTTCTGTTCTTGTTTTCTTCCGGTTCCCTACTTGAGGAGATGGACACCTACAATACAGGAGCTGACCAGACCCAGATCAACCCCACAGCTAACACGACCCGAAGCAACAGGAAGAATCCAGTTGAAACCAAAAGACATTCAAGGAAAATAACCTGTTGCTGTTGTTTTCTTCTTTCTTTTTGTCCTCACCCTTGTTCTGAGCTAACAAACGCCTGTTTGTCAAAGACGCATGGGAATTGCTGAGCATAAGAAATTGAAAAACAAAACCCTTTATAAATAAAGGCTCTACATCGCTCCCAAACCCAAGACTCCCTGGCATTCTTTCATGAGTAAGGGACGGTAGAACGCTCCCAAACAAGGGGTACGAGTACACTCTGGAACTGCTTGAAAGGATACTACAAATGCCCAGTGTATTTGTGTTTTCACGGGAGGGTAACCATGATTTGGGACCTACTCAAAAACCAGAGGCCCCTCTTGGCCAAACACAAGCTACACCTAATCTCCCAAGTCCTAATTGTTTTCAATAACATCTGAATCGCATCCTGTATCACACCCAGGGGCCAAGCTTACCATTTGTGTAATACCCAGCGGTTCAAGCAAACAACATCTCTCACTTCTTTCAGATGCCAACAGTGTTAAGAAATCAGTAGTACTGAGACAAACCCTTTTAGACTAAAACAATAAGATTGAGGTGCCAGCCTTAAATCACACCCAGGGCCCATGTGTACCATATGTGTGATGCCCAGTGGTCTACGTGGTGAGGCCTCAACCCTGTATAACACCCAGGGGACAAGCTTACCATCTGTATCACACCTACTGGTCCATATGACCAGCAATATTCATCTTCCCTAGGGTGCTGACTATCGAAAAAAGGTGACCTCCATGGGAACGTCTCCAAAGCCGCCTTGCGAACACATAAAACAGCTAACATGCCAGATTTCTTTCAGTGTCAGGACGCTTAGGTTACTTTTTTGCGCACCTTCTTAGTTTGCCATACGCCAATGCTGGGACTAAGGATCTTATGTGGTCTCTTACCCACTGTGACGGCTGCTTCAGGACAGACCTCTGCCCCACGGATTTAGCAGAACTTCCAATGTATTGCGGTGTCTGCTCACCTTCCTTGCTGCCCAAATGTGAATCCGCCCAGGCAGAGTCCCCTTCCTCTGGTTTCAGTCGGGTCCAAGATGCCAATCTCTCCTGGGTGGCTCGCCAAAATGTTGCTCGAATATAAATTTACCTTGAAAACAAAAAAAAACAAGAGGCGTTTGGCAAAACAGGAACAGTTGATTTAATTAATTGTTCCTACTGGGAGTACAGTTACAGAAGCAGATCTGAGGACTGTCTCAAAGTACAACTGATTTGAGGAAGGCTTTATACATTTCTCTGGGTATCATAAAATGTTTCTGTCGATCCTTTTTAGGTAAAGAATGTTGGCCTTGTGTTTGGAGCCATATACATAAGGTCCCTGATAAAAAATGCAGGTGAACCTTGTTCTTGCATGAACACAATGGGGTCCAGTGGGTAATGTATCCAGGTGTCCGGCATGAGGGGCGCGTGATCACTGCATTTACTGTGTGTGCTGAGTCCTGCCTCAAGCCTAAGTCTCAGGGCCTGTTTGACCATGTATTTCTGAGTCAGGGTTGACAGAGAGTTTATGACAGGTGAATTTAATAATAGGGATGCAATTCTGTTCTCACATATAAACGTACCATTATTAACATTGACATCAATTTTTTCAATTTTAATGCTGATTTAGTGAGCCATTTACACTTTCGATGTACTGGCCGTGTGAATTTACACATGCATGTTTAAATCTTTCAGATAGGCACATGCTACTGGCAGGATCATGCAGGTAGCCGCATATGTTTGACGGGAGGAGGAGTCGCATGTTCATCCTGGACACACCTTCACACCTCTTAGGAGCCTGCTTTGGTGGCTCATGTTTGCCTGTAGGGGGATAGGGGGGGCAGGTCAATCACACAAGCACCGCAATACCCAGCCTGTTCTACTACCACAGAAGGGAGAGGCTGGTCAAGGCACAGCCAGAGCAAGACACAGGAGTACTGTACATCGGTCTGCTGAGTTGCCTCCATAAAAAGCAGACCCTTGAATAGGACAGCCCTCCAGGCTGGTGGAAGCTCTTTGCTTGAAACAACGACAGAGGCTGGCCAAGCAGTCCATCCCTAAATGGACCAAGTGGGCCCAATAGTTCAGGGTACAATGCTGGCTAAACAACCCATGAGGAGGCTGCCCAGCACAGGGATGTCAGCTTCACATTTCTGCCTGCTCTCTGGGAAGTACGTATCAGATAAAAGGCCCATTGGACAGGGTTGGAAGCATCTCCAGACTGTGGCCCCTTGGACCCCAGGACAGGCTGACCCAGGCCCTCACAGCATATGGGGAGCAAACTCGAAAGACAAGGGGGTCCCTCACATGACTGAGCTTGGAGAATCAAATGAGCCTTTGTTAGGAATTCCAGGGTTGCCCAGCCATCGTGTTCAAAGTACAGGGCTGGATACACTTCCCAAAACAGCCCGCCCTGCACAGGGATGTTAGCTTTGCATCCCTGCCTGCTCTCCAGGAAGCAGGGCTGGAAGGAAAGGTCCATCGAACAGAGCTGAAAGACAGCTGCCGACTTAGGCCCCTAAGTACCCTGCCCCTACTAATCTGGAGCAATGCTACTGCTAGTAATCTGTTCATACCGAGTGACAAAGGGGGCCGTCAGAGAAAAGGCACCCGACATCCAGGAGCCCTGACTGGGTTCAAAGAGTCAAATAAGTCATCACTGGGACTTCCATCTGGATACGCCACATGAATGAAGGCGGCGCAACCAGATATCCAGGGCTCTGAGAAGCCATCTGGTCATGACATGTTTTATGAAAAAGGATTCTGCTCCCCCATGAAGGGGATAGGGACTCTGAAGCCTAGGTTCTCTGGGCTCTAGCTGGGTATCAGGGTGGAGGCTAAGGGGTGCCTCACAGAACTCTGACCCGGGGCCTAGCCAGAGTTTCTGAACCAGATAAGAAGGGGAGACAACCCCTGGCATTTTGTGACATGCCAGGCTAGAGAAGAGAGCACAGGGCCAGTGGGCTTCCACCCCAGGGACAGCCAGAGCTTCTGAACCTGGACAAATCAGGGGACACTTCCCCAGGCCTATGGGACCCTGTCCCAAGCATTTTGTGACACAGCAGGCCAGAGAAGGAAGCCCAGGACCCGGGGCCCAGTCAGAACTTCTGAACCTGGACAAGCAGGAGAGACCTGCTTGGACCTTCAGGACCTTGCTCTAGGTACTTTGCTACATGGCGGACTGGATAAGTGAGCCCAGGGCTTCCACCCCAAGGCCTGCTAGAGCTCTGACCCTTGGCCCAGTCAGAATTTCTCTTCCCGGGCACATAGGGGAGGCCTTCCCAGATGTGTGAGTCCCCATCCTGTGCACTTTGAGACATGGCAAGCCAGGTAACAGATCCCAGGGCCAGGGGCTTACAACCCAGGGCCTGCTGAGGATCTGATGTGGGGCCAGTCAAAGCTTCTTATCCCAGGCTAGCAGGAGAGGCCTACCTCGGCCTGTGGGTCCTCATTGCGGGCTCCAAGTGACCTTCCCAGATATGTGGATCCCCCCCTTGGGCAATTTAAGGCATGGAGGGATGGAGAATAGAGCCCATGGCTAGGGCTTCCACCTCCGGGCCTACCGGAGCTCCGACCCAAAGACCCAGTCAGTGCTTCTTATCCTGGGCAAGCAGGGGAGGTACTCCCGGGTCTGTGGGTCCCTGTCCCGGGCAGGTTAAGACTCAGCTGGCCGGGGAATGGAGCCCAGGATGGGAGGGCTTCCACCCCTAGGACACCTGGGGCTCTAACCTGGAGCCCACTCACAGCACCTTCATGTAGGCAAGAAAAGGAGCCCTCCCTGTCCTGCAGGTCTCCGTCCTGGGCATCCTTGCAAAAAAGCACATGGAAGCTGAGTTCCCAGGGTCCTAACTCTTGCCTGCCAGAGCGCTTCTCATTCTTCCAATCCATGCACAGAGGGGGGCCTTTGAGAGAATGAATTTGGCCTTCTTGAGCTATGATTGGGCTTGAAGCTTCAAATGAGCCCCCATAGTGAATTCCTGAACACTGAGTCACGTGAAGGAAATGATGCATTTTGTTTGTTTATTTATTTTAAATGCAACATGTCACCAGTGGTGTTAGCATGGCACATTTTGAACCACCAATCTAGGCTTGGTAGATGACTTCTAAGCTGAAATACACCCAGACCTAGCTGTCTGGTGATGTGTAGTATGTGCAGGGCCGGCTTTAGGGCAGTGCGACAGGTGTGGCCGCACTGGGTGCTGACCTGTGGAGGGGCGCCAACCTCAGGGTTGAGTGCTGTGTTTAGCAAAAATGTATGATTGGAGAGATGAGGGGCACTTATGCCCTGTCGTAGTGAGAGATTCCGAGGAGGCGTTCATGTGGGGTGGGGGCGCCAAAAATGATTCTCACACTGGGTGCCACCACCACTAAAAGCCGGCCCTGAGTATGTGAGTGAAGATTTATTAGGTGGAATTATGTGTGGACGGGTTTGGTTTGTAAATATGGTGTGTGTAAGCAAGAGTTTGCAGCATCTATGCTATTTGGCGGAGATTTATTCCGTTATACGACCTTACCAAATTCTATGAATTCTAATGGTTAATGTATTCAGCTTTTAGGGGCTCTAGGGACTTTTTTTACGAGTGTCTCATGTAACTGCTATTTATTGCACACCTTAAAATACGATACCTCTGGGTTCTAAATTCACCAGGTGAGATAACATTCGGATTCTGTTGCTTTCTGCAGTAAAATCTGCATATCCCAGTATTTACCTGGCCTTTTCATCTGTTTCATTCTGGCAGGTCTGACTTGCCAAAATCTATCAAAGGGAACAATCTGTCGGATAATTCTGATAACTCAAATAAACTGAACCCCCGTTTAACATTTAAATAAGAAAGTTTCCCAATAATGTTTAGACTGCTGCATGCAGGATGTATGTTGCAATGACTGAATTATGTGTTTCCTTTTCAGCCACACCGAGCAAAGGAGCCTCTGTTCGTCTTCTCTTTGTTCAGCTCCGATCTGTGGCAGAAGTGATGAGAAGATTGTCATGACCAAGGAGACACCGTCAAGACTAACATAGCCCCAGTCCACCTCTGCACCCCCCCCCCAGCCAAGGAACTACCACCCAAGCCAACATAAGCATGGCACACCTCTGTCCGAGGCAAGGAGCCTGCAGCCAAGCAGCTACAGTCCCAGATACCACTATGTCTTGGGCAATGAGTCACCAGTTAAACCAACATACCCTTCCAGTCTGCCTATTTTCCCATTCATGGAGTCACCAGCAAGAATGATATAGACTCCTAATTTATCTTTCTCTGAGGCTCACTGTCCTTTACATATGCATATGCACCGGCATGACTCACAGACCGAACTGACTGTTGGTGGCAGGAAGTTCTGTGGGACAGATTAGAGTCTCAGGGGTCAGAGATAAGCTTTGAACCTTTTCGGGTGATATTTTATCAAAAGACAAGCCATAAATAAAGTAGAAACGAGTATCCGCAATATCCTCAAGATGGGTGAGATCGGTGACAGCAGAGGTGTGGCAAATGTCAAGTAAGCTCACGAAACCCCTGTGAACATTAAGGAGTAAGAGGTGTAAAGTAAAACTGGTGGAATGAAACAAATCGGGTTAGGCTTCATCTATTGGGTTGGACGTGGGAAATGGAACTCTACATTTCCCTGTAAGCCAAGTGGAATCATAGCTGTAATTGAGGTGGGGTCACAGTTGTAGTGTGGGAAGACTTGGGTCACAGTTATGCAATAAGATAGGTGATTCAGGGTTATGTTGTAAGACAAGTAGAGTTAAAAGTGTGCTGTGATACAGATGGGGTCAGATTGGCGCTGCAAGACCCTTGAGGTCAAAGTTTTGCTGTGGGACAGGTGTTGTCACAGTTGTGTTGTACGACTGGTGGAGTCAGAATTTTACTGTCAGAAGAGTGGGGCACCATTGTGCTGTAAATCAAGTGGGGTCAGATTTATGCTGTAAGACGGTTAGAGTCAGAAATGTGCCTGGAGGCATGTAGAGTCAGAGTTGTGTGGCAAGACAGGTGGGTTATAATTGTGCTGCACAACTGGTGTGGTCAGAGTTGCGCTGTGAGACTGTTGCAATCACAACTTTACGTAGAAACCAAAAAAAACCTACCATTTCCTTCAAAAAAGCAGGATATGTCCCAGTGAAGTCAACAGCACTTCTTCAATGACCTGGTAGCAAAGTCTTTGGTGGCCCAATTTCTAGTCACCAGTATCCGGATAGGGACACAGTCCAAAAGTTGGTCTTAAATCAGGTTGGAATCAGATGTACTAGTGGTAAGTGTCTAAATGGACGGCCCAAGAGTAGCATTTTCCTTAAGAGTTTGTCACCAAATCCACCATTCATGTTCAAGATTTTCCAGTAGTGAGGATGCCCATCAGACTGGGTTCCCCCTTTAAAGTCATTCTACATGGCACACCATGTCTCACCGAGGCCTTCAGAAATATAACATCACCCACAACCTGAGGTAACTCCACAGGCTCCCCTTGCCTGCCCAAACCATCTTCAAAACCAGCTGCATCATTTGTAAAGCGATCACGTCCATCACCCCTGAGAACCTGGCAGACAAACTTGCCATCTTTGTGGCTCACAGCTTGCCTGCAGTCAGGACATCGGACCAGAGGAAAAGAGGTGCTAAAAAGAAAAAATAAGCCAACAGACATTATATCCATCTATGCACCCAGGAGCTGGAGCAACATTTGTCTATCCATTTGGGATTACCATAACATTGCCCCAATTTAAGAAAACACAAGATGTACCTCATTAAGAACACTTTATCACGATGCATTAGCAATCTACTTCTACTCCCAAAACCCAGTTACCTCTCCATTCACTGGACCGTATCTTTGCCTTTGACACTGTACACTATATCTATCTTTATATACATACATACATAGAAACATCTACAAGAATCACCACTCTGACTAGCCTCACCTAGGACTTGTGTTTTTTTAGGATTAGGTATTGACTTGCAGTATAAAAATGTATATATTTAAAACCATAAAGGTTAGAAAAAAATGCTAATGGGTGTAGAATTAGAGCAGCCTCCTCCAGCCTGCGGAACCAGATCTCAAGACTGGTGTTAAGGATGACTGCTTCCTTACTCTTCTAGGGCTAAAGAGAGCGTCATACTAACATCATACATGCACAGGTGTGTTGGTGATGGGGCACGTCCACCATTCTCAGTGTGACCAGGTGACAAACATAGGATTACCTTATCATGACCAGCAGAACTGTGGCATCTTAAGGCTGCTGGGAAACCTCTTTCTGGTGAGGCCCACTCCATGCAGAGCCTACATAAGGCTGAGCCTAGTGTAGGGGTTCCTGGAGTGAGGTTAGCACTTCCTGGTAGCTGCACTCAAGCTCCTCTTGCAGACAGATGAACTCTCCATCTCCATTAAGGTCAGAAAGAGTAGCATTTGAAAAGAGATTCTAGACTTGTCCACTGTCTTCCTTGCTACACTGATGTATAGGCCTGCTGTGTGCCATGAGGATGAACAAAGTTCTGGCTCAGGTGACCACTATGGTGGTCAAGGTGGGAATCCTGTAGAAGGACTTCTTGCAGTTAATGGCCAGACTTCGGAGGCTTTTGGTCAAGAGCTTGCTGTCACACCAGCTTAGTCTGGCTTTAGATGTGATGCTGATTATTAATTTTGCATCTATTCCTGTTGGCATAAGAGACAGTAGCCACTCTGGAAATGGAGAATCAGTGAGAAACTTTTCCTGGACAAAGGCAATGTATGGTGATCTCCCTCACTTACCAGGGACACAAGCGTTGGGGAGCACTGTGGAAACCATAAGGTCAGTGTGGTATATCCATGATAGACATAGCCATCCATCATAAAGGAAACCACCATTTTATGCAATTTGCTCACAGAAGCTAAATGGATTACTTCCATACAGTAAACTACAGGATAAACCACACACTATGTGCTCAAATATATACATCCTTCATGCATGTTTCAGACATAATGTGGGCAAGTGGAAAGGCCTTTTGTTGGAGAGAGTTGATTTGCAAAGGGATGAAGTAAAGATACTGTTGCCCCTGGAGTATAACGCATAACCTTGGTTGTATGGTCAGTAGTCCAACTCTTATTGTAAAATGTACTTATCCCAGTTACCAGTGCTCTGATAAGAACGCAAACAAAATGCAGCACCTCCTGTGGGCTCACAGTTGTTGACTCACAGACATTGCATAATGAAGAGGAACATTACAGGATAGGAAGTTCCAAGGGTTTATCAAACACACCAACAGGTGATGGGAGGAATGTTTGTAAATAGTCTAACCACTGGCAACTGCTCAGGGTAGCATTCTAACCCATTATTTTTCATCTGTTTTAGCACTCTAGACAGAGACCCGCCTTATGCATATCAGTACCAACCCGACTCGTCATGCGAACAGATCATCCTGAACTTCCAGTTGTTGTCCTATCCAGAAGGGAACATAAGCAATACCACACCAAGTTCGGCCTCATTAGACCTCCTCAGTGAGGTATAGGTTGGGATGTATGGTACAGTGAGCAAGGGATTCAGAGTCTGGACATACCATTAGTCACTTAGAGCGTTCAATCAAACATACAAAAGGGGAGGGAGGAATGCTTGCAAATTGTCTACTTACTGGTAATCACTCAGGGTTCCCAGGATTTATGTCAGAATGTCATGGACAGAAATATGGTCTGACATAAATATAGTTACATAACAATTGTTTACAAAAACATAATCCCATTGGGTGTGGATGTTTCATTATTATAATTTCGAATTGGGTAATATTTATGTAAACTATTCTTAGGACACCATATTTATGTTATATGATATTCTGACCTCAGTATTCCAGTAACATACCTTTCCAAGCCAAACTCAGATCTTTCATCCCAACGTAAGGCATGCCAGATCAGTGGTGTGCCAGAGATGGTTTTATGTGGGTCATATATATGATTTAGCATTGGTGGGTTCAGAAACATGCTGTAAAACAGATGAAAAGGTGGACGAAGTTCTGCTCCAAAACAAGTGCTTTTACTTCTCTTAGTGGGCCACTTGACAGAAGCATCTTCTAGGAGCTTAGATAACGGAAAAGATAAAACAATGTATAGCATTACAGCACTGTTGCAAGATGCAGGCTCAGGGTATAATGAAAAACAAGTTGAGTAATTGGACAGTGTTGTGCCATAAGAAAGCTGCGTGCATTCAGGTTTCAGAGTTGTCCTGCAGGACATATGGTGGTAGATGACTGCTGTGAGACAGGTGTGGTCACATGTGTACTATGGCACACATAGAATTTTCTGCATGTTATTTAGCTGGTGGCTGCAGAGATGTTCTATTAGAAACATGGTGATTGATGAGTGTAATGAGATAGGTGCTGTAAGACACACTGGGTGTCTGCTGTGAGACATTTGGAATCAGAAGCAGCCACATGTATGCTGTAAGACACGTGGTATCCATGGTCTACTCTAAAAGTAGTCAATTCAGTGATGAGAGGTAGGATAGGACCAGTAGGTGCGACCTAAGAAAGGTGGGGCAGTTAAAGGTAAACTGTGTGCAGTTGGTTTGTAGTGTAAGAAGGAAGGGAAGTGTTCTACATGAAAGGTGTGATGGGGGTTTGGGGAGAGGGTTAGAACTGTCAGGTAAATTACAAGTGGTCAGTCAGGGGTCGAAGGTGTGCTGGAAGGTCTTTTGGTTTGATTTGGAAGCACAGGCATTCTGTGAGAAAGGTTAGGAAAAATCAAGTCCAGGGCATTGTGGGAGGTTGGATACGTGGTGCTGGGAGCTGTAATAGGGCTGATCTGATCAATCAGGGGAGGTGTCAGAGGATTATTGTGAGATTCGTGTGATCAGATGGGTTTGCTGTTAAACCTGCAAAATCAGTCGACATTCAGAGGTTTTATGAATTATCAATGGATCATAGATGTGCTTTGAGTTATATGAGTGTTCTGTAGGACAAGTGGAGTCACCCAGGGTTGGGGGCAATTCTTTAGGCAGTTGGTGGGAGTAGTGTGCTGTAATTCACATAAGGCTGCTGTGTACTTTAATACGGTCAGTTAGATGTTTGTTGGAAGAAAGTGCGATAAATAAGGGCTCAGAGTTGTGCTGCAGGACATGAGGAGGACAAGGTGTGTTGTAAGGTGGGGGGCTGGTGCGCACTTTAAGATGGATTGGGTCGTTCAGACGTGTACTTAAAGAAATGTGTTATTCGGGGCTCAGAGGTGTGTTGTAAGACAGTGTACTGTAACACATGTGAGGGCAGGAGTGCACCTTAAGATGGCCTGGGTCCGTCAAAGATGCGCTCTAAGAAATTGGTGTTATTCGGACCTCAGAGGTATGTTGTAAGACATTTGGGGTTATAATTGTGCTGTGAGAAAAGTGGATTCAGAGATTTCGTTTAAGACATTTATAGATTAAACATCCTTTAGACTGGAACTCAGAACTTCTAAATAATTTATTTTAGAGCACATACAAGGCACAAAACTCCTCTTTCCTGCAGTAGTTCACATGACGAAAGTAGGAGCCATCTAGAGCAGGGCACATGACTTTAGCAGTACTCTTTAGAATCAGCTGTTAGAAACTGTGAACAATAAATGGATACATAAAATTGCTTCCATCTTGTGTCTTTTTTTTTCCTCTGTACGGGACAGTCCTGCTTGATTGGCATTTTCACTCAAGTGAATGGGTGGGATGGTACACAGAACAATGGGGGGCAGATCTACAATGAAGTGCCGCAGCGCGGCAACGCAAGCCCTTTGGCTGCGCCACGCTGCGGCACTTCTGAAGCACAGGAATGCGACATATTTACAATAATATGTCGCATTCCTGTGCTTCCCCCTGCGCTGACGCACAAACTGCAGCCATGCACCGGCGCAGGCACCCTTGCACCATGGTTAAGGATGCCTGTGTCCTGGGGGAGACTGTTTTTGTGCAGGAAGGGGCTCCTTCCTACACAAAAACAATCACTACAGGCATTTTCCTATTTCAATGCATGCTGTAGAATGCAGCACGCTTTGAAAGAGGAAAAACGAGGAGAAATGAAAACATTTCTCCTCGTTGCGCCTTGCTATGACACGCATTTCCAGATTAACAATTCCTCGTAAATCTGGAAATGTGTCTCGTTCCATGGGTGTTGCGTGGGAACACCCACAGCAACACCCATGGAATGCCCCTTCCATGCAAAGTTCTGCGTGTGAAGGGGCCATATTTACAAGGAGAGGAAAAGAAACGCCCGGTGGCTTTTCATCTCCTTGTAAATATGGAGAAGTGAAATGCACCTCCAGTACGTCACAAAAAGTGACGTAATGGTGGGGCAGGGGGCTTGTAAATTTACCCCTGGGTGTGTGGTTGGGTGCATGTTATATCAACAGATAACTGACTCAGCAAGTCTTACATCTGACTGGCAGGGGTGGCCTAAAGGTTGACATCACCTGATATGACAAGGTAGTAATACTTATGTTATGCGTACTGTAGAACATTGTTTTGCTGGACGAAAGAAAAATATGACACAACTTCTTTTGGCAATATAGTATAAAGTTTAATAATGCACGCAGAAGGTCAGGCAGCTCAGTGGTACCGGAATCTGATATGGGAAGCGGTTTATGTCAAAATAACAGGACACCTCCTGAAATGTACAGTGTGGTGCAAAATATGTCTCTAAATATGATACCTGGCAGAATAAATCTGACTTGTACCAGAACCAATATGAAACATGGCAGAATGCATATGCTACTTAGAGAATAATATGAAAAACACACACTCTGAATTGAATAAGAGATATTTGATAAATGTATAACAATCCTACTGAAATTATTATGACCCTCACTGTAAACAATATAGCGAGCACTGAAATTAATATAATATGCAACAAAAAGATTTGGACATTTCTTGAACTTACTGACGTATGCCAAGAGGAATATGACATATGTTGAAATGAATATGACAGATTGAAATGAATATCAGTTACTGCAGTACTAGATTACACCCAGAAAAGAATATATTGTACACTGTAAATAATAACACACACCTTGAAATGAACATTTTACATGTTACACTGACTATGAATTGTGTTCAGATGAACATTACCCAAATTGGAATGAATATAAGATATACAGAAATTAATATGAGATGATTTAAAATGAAAATGACTTGTATCAAAATTAATATAAACCCCATTGAAATGAATTTGACATGGTTTAAAACGAATATGACTGACACTGGCATTCGTCAAAATGAATTTGCCATGCATTAATTAATATGATACTTACTGAAATGGATATAACAATGCTTAAAATGGATATGACGCATGATAAAATTAATATGAAAAGTGTTAATATGATTGACATACTGAAAAAACAAATATAACATTGATTTAAAGGAGTATGACACGTTAAAAAGCATATGACGTGCTAATATGAATATGAGCTTTATTGAAATGAATTTAATAATAATTTTAAATGAATATGAGTTAAGTTGAAATGAACATGATATTTATCAAAATTAATACGACTTGCATTGAAAGTCATTTGATCCACATTGGAATGAATATTATATGTGTTGAAATGGATGTAACTTTTGTTTTAATATGAATTTACCATTCATTGAAAGGAATATGACAGATGCTAAGATGAATATGACATGCATTGAAATGAATATGAGCCCCTTTGAAGTTAATTCAACATGAGTTAAAATGCATAAGACGAATGCTAAAATTACAATGACACTTGTTAAAATTAATATGACATGCTCTGAAATTAATATGAAACACATCAAAATGAATATGACATGTATTGAAATAATTATAACATATGTTTAAATGTACAGGGCCCATGTCTAAATTAATATATCAAGTGTTAATGTAAATATGACATCCATTGAAATCAATATTAGGGTTAGGAGGTGAGGAAGAATGAGGGATTAGGTGCAAGAGATAAGGAATGACTATTGAGGGATTGGAAGTGAGACATAAAAGATGGATTATGAGGAATGGGAATGGCCTGAGGAGTGATGTATGACAGATAAGGTTTAAGTGATGAGAGCTGAAGAATGAGGAGTGATGACTGAGGGATGAGAAGGGAGCAATGAGGATGTCTTATAAGGGATTAGGTACTGCACGTTTGAAGAATGATGAGTGAGGAATTATGGCTGATCAGTGAGATATGAGAGGTAAAGAGTGAGATATGAAGTGTGAAGGCTGGTAACTGAAGGTTGATTGGCAAGGCTTCAGTGAGGTATGAAGAATGAGGGAACAGTGAGGCATGATGAATGATAAATATGGCATTAATATTGAGAACTGTGTCAGTCAGTCAGTCAGTCAAAATTACTTTATTCGGTTTCATAACAAAAACCATAAAAGCATATAAATATATACATACAATATAAATAACATTTAACATTAAAACACTACGAATGAATTAAAAAGGCATACAAGGTAGTGGTTACAATTCATGAATTACCCAAATAATGATTATGTCCAAGAAATTTTCTTCCTTAATCTCATTGAGGTTGCTAAAAATTTGGCAATATTAAAGATCTCCCACGTTGATCCCAGCAATTGTAAATATAAAAGGGCAGGTTTAACTTGCCTAAAACCTTTCTCCTTAATAAGGGGGATGATATGTTTTTTACGAATGGGAGCCAAGTATTTACAAAAGAAGATAAAGTGCACTGTATCTTTAAGGGAAAAACCGTCACAAGAACAGATTCCCAGGTCCTTCTCCCTTGACCAACCTGGGGAATCGATGAGCAAAAGATGAAATTTGTTCAGTCTGAACCTGGTAAGTAAAAAACGATGATTCATGTTATTAACAATGACCAGGTAGGGTTCAATACTGTTTGAGGTGATTAATAACTGATGAGCCCTGACTGAAGGTTTAAGTAGCTCCTTATCTTCTCTTTCTAAAGTTATCCGATTTTTATATTCAACTTTCACCCATTTTAAATCCCCCTTAGTTAGACTGCCAGGAGCATCAAATAATTCTGGACGACCTAGTTCTCTTGATAAATTCTTAACATAGTTTATCCAGGGGATGGAGGTGCCATACTCAAGAGATAAACAATCCTTTAAAATTGCGTGATTTAATTCCAAATCAGGGTTTAGCCAGGTTGTAATCCATTTTAACATGGGCGCTAGAGCAATACGGTCCACAAGGTGGTCTAACCCGCATTCCTGATGAACAATAAAGGCAGGGGTTGACTGAGGAAGAGATAAAATAGATTTTAAAAATGTGTCCTCAACTATTTGAAGAATTTTTACATCTTTAATTCCCCATAATTCAGCCCCATACGTTGCTATAGAAAGACATTTAGCAACATAAATGTTCAAAATGGCCTGCATGGGCTTCACCCCCAATTTGCGGGCAAAGTCTAATACAGCTAAGGTAGATCTAACAAAAGTATTACGCTTAGCCGCCAATTGCGGAGACCAGTTAAGACTATCATCAAAGATAACCCCCAAATAGGGAAATCTACTGACGCGGGATAAAACATGCCCTTCGCAATACAAGCTCTTAGCTTTTTTTACTTTACACCCCATAATCATAACATGAGATTTGGAAAAATTCACGCTGAGATCAAGTGCTTTCATAAAATTTGCAAATGAGTCTAGCAACCGTTGCAGACCCACAGGAGTACGTGCTAGCAAGGCGGCATCATCGGCGTATAATAATGCCGGAATAGAAAATTTGCCAGCTCTAGGAATGTCCTTGCACGATTTGGTCAAAACAGCACCTAGATCATTAATATATAAAGTAAAAAGCAGGGGGGCTAGAATACAGCCCTGTCTAACACCATTCGAAATTCCAATCCTACTAGTACAGTTACCCAGGCGGTCATATCTAACAGTGGCGGTGAGATCCCTATGTAAATCAGCCAGGAAAAATACAATGTTTTCATCAATGCCACACTTAAGAAGCAGATCCCATAGCTTTGACCGGAGAACTGTGTCATGAGGAGGGAAAGATAAAGATATCCTAAAATGGTCCGGTGGTGGACATTTTAGGAAAATATAATTTGTCCAGGCTTCGTGTCATTGTTGGAGAGAAGAGGAGTTACCAGTGATGGATGAGGGCTATAGAGTATGAATTCAGGGGTCAAGAGTAGAATAAGGGTTGAAGAGTGAGGGAAGTTGCAGAGTTAGTGAGGAATTAGGAGAGAGGAATAAGGAATAAGGGATGAGGAGTGAGACATTAGGGAGAAGCAGAAGGCGAGTGAGGGATGAGATAAAAGAAGAGAAGTAAGGGTTGAGACTTGACGAAAATGGGAAATGAAGGCTGAGTAGTTAGATATCAGGACTGAGCATTGAGGACTGATGGATAATATTGATTGATTAAAAATGCATGAGAAGCGAAGACAGAGGAGTGAGGGCTAGAGGATACGGAATGAGGAAAGAGAACTGAGGCATGAGATGTAAGGTATCAGCATGGCTCATAACAGACAGTGAGGTACACATACAGGGGGAGGTGTGAGCAGTGAGGGAAGAGGGATGAGGTAAGAAAAATAAGGAGCGGTGAGGAATGAAGTGTGACAAATAACTGATGAAGATTGAGTGGAAGAAGGAGAAATAAAGAGATGGTAGAAGGGATGTGGAGGGACAACTGCAGGGTGAAAGATGAAACATTAAAAAATAGATTGAGTGATGCAGAGCGAGGGATGTGAAGGGATGAGAAGTGAGAGATGATTTATGTATGGGGAATGGAGTATGGCTGATTGATGGTGAGGGTTGAGGAGTGAGTGTAGAGGAGGGAGGGGTGAGGATAAAAAGTGAGAACCCGAAGAAGGGCATTAAGGGCCTCATTTATATTTTGTCAGTCTGCCGTCTTCTGCTAGGGCGATGGAGTAAATTACACCTTCACCCTGACAGAGGTGCTGACTGCCAAATTAAAACATGGCTGCCATATTGAAGAATCTACCAGCATGGTGGACATTTCAAGCATCAACAGGAACCACTGTTCCCTCTCTGCCAACATTTAAATTGGACCCTAAGCATGATAGAAGAGAAGTAAAGAATGAGGAACAAAAATGAAGGAAAGATCTGAGGAATGAGAAGTCAGGAATGAGGTAGGAAGAGTAATAGATTAGGATTGATGAGTGAGTGTTAAAAAGTAAGAGATACTACTGGCATTAATCTCTGGGGTAGCCCGATAGACCTCCAGTGCCAGGAGCAAAAGAGGATATGGACCCGAAAGCCTTCATTTTGCCGGGTGTCCTTTCCCTCACCGTAACAACGTGGGGTGGAGCAGGAGAAGAGTGGACCGCATTAATAACAGTGAGATCTGTGGCGTATATACTGTAGGGCGTGCAGCCTTTTCTAATGCTGGGCTCCCCCAGCAGCCACAGCATCCCCCAATGATCATACATCTTCACCCTAGTGGGTACGGGGGGCTCCATGCAGGGCTCCACTGGCTTCACCCTCGTATGCATGATAGGGAAGGGTGACACCATGAAAACTAAATTGCACTTTCAAGCCAAGAAGATAGGCATAGCTCACTCATAAGAACAAGCATTATCCTCTCAGGGAGCCACCGCAGAAAAGGATAACGAATGAATGAATGAATGAAAGGTATTTGTAAAGCGCACAGCTACTCAAGAAGAGTGTTGCGGCGCTAGAGAACCTCGGAGCTAGACTGCTGCTATCCTTGAGGGGGGAACCTTAAGGTAAGTGCTGGAAGAGCCAGGTTTTCAGCAATTTCCTAAAAGTAAGAGTGTCACCATCAGGAGGTTCAAGACTCGGCTGACCTGCAATTGGAAAGAGCAACCTCCAGTACGCGTGCGGGAAAACTTAGGGACAGCCGCCTGGTGCAGTGAGGATGACCTCAGGCTTCTGTGGGGAACCTAGTGTGTGACTCTCCTTCTGAAATAGTGTGCACCCGTACCCTGTAGAGCCTTAAAAGCCAGGACCAAGGCTTTAAAGCAAATTCTTTTTCAAACAGGAAGCCAGTGCAAAGCCTTCAGGTGAGGAGAGATCTGAGCGCTCGGTCCAAGCAGGAGGACCGCCCTGACGGACGCATTCTGGACCACCTGTAGTGTATTCAATAGGTACTCCTGGAGGCCTAGATATAGAACATTAATATAGTCCAGCCATGAGACAATAAGAGCTTGGACAACGGTCTTCCTGTGGGCGAGAGGCAGGAGGGGAAGAAACTTCTTGAGCATCCGCAGGAGGCCAAAACAAGATCCTGCGACTGACGAGATTTGGGCTTTCATGGACAGACTATCATCCATCTTGACACCCAGGTTCTCAACCATACTAACCGTGGCGAGGGGAGGTGACATGTCTGATGGCCACCGTTGTTTCCACTCATCCAGAGGTGGAGAGCCGAAGAAAATAACCTCTGATTTCTCTGGGTTGCATTTAGGTTGGTTTTCTCTGAGCCATGCAAAAACCCCAGTCAGGCATTTATTGATCTTCTCCTCTGCAAAGTCCTCGCCCCTGTCACACATAAACAGAAGCTGCATGTCGTCAGCATAGGAATTATTGTCGTACCGGAAGCTTCAGCCAGAGGAGCAAGGGGGGGGACATATACAAGTTGAAAAGTGTTGGGCTCAAAATTTAACCCTGAGGGATGCCTACCTTCAAAGGGGGAATGGGAACGGAGAAAGGAGGAGACCAGAACTCTTGGGGGCAGATTTACAAGCCCCTTGCGCCACTTTTGCGTCACTTTTCCCATGTTAAAAATTATACAAATGTGGCGCAAGGGGCTTGCAAATCTGCCCCCTGGTATCTATCCTCCGAAAAGGAGGAGAACCACTTTAGCACCGCACCCTGATGTGGCACCTAGTGCATACACAGTAAAGCGTTAATTCTATAGATAACAAGATTGAAATACTTCACTCCAGAGTGGATAAGCTAGCCACTGCTCACAGCAAGCAAGAAAAATGGATTTCTACAGCTGAAAGTCAAATTTCCAGTCTCGAGCCCAACATAGCATGCTATAATGAAAAAATATTAAACATCAGTAAAGTGCTAAAAATGTCATAAAAGTGAAGACCGACCACTTGGAGCCAGATCTGTATACCGCTGCATCCCTCTGTCATGGGCAAGCCCCGATCTCGGTCCTGGAAAATACCCCAGTGCAAGACTTAAGTGCTTAGCACCTTGGTGCTTAGACGTCCTGACATCCCAGCCCAGAATTTCGCATCCCAAGGCTGCACTCTGAGTTGTGGTGCCCTGCTCTGGTGTGAGGGCCTAGCGGATGAAGTTGCCCAGTCATCAGATCTTGCTAGTAGGGGTCCGGTGACATGTGCACATGGGCCAGCTCAAGCGTATTCCACAACCTGCTCGGGACCCTCTGGATTGCCGTTAACTGGGTGTTGTGCACCAAGTGAAGCGCAGGGTGTTGGGGTGCACATCTGCATCATGGATGTTGGCTTTACTTGATTTCTGCCCTTGGGAAAATTAAATAGCCAACTCTACTATTTGTTTCTGATGCCAACCACTGTTTCCTTCCTGTCTCGACATTGCTTGCTGATTCTTGACTTTATGTTTTTTAAAGTAATTTTTTGGCCTGTTCATTAATGCCATTATTAGTGGGCCCTTCAATAATCAAATTCTTCACTTCTGTTGACCAGCAAGATGGAGCTCCTCAAATGCCGGCGGGACTCGGTAGTGGTGACAGGACCTTGGCCAGTCACCCTGTGGGCACGTGATCGGCTAACGCGTGTGCCACCATGAGATGGTTGCAGGTATGAGGAATCTTTGCAACCATCTGGTTTTAATGTGAACCTCGCATGAAGTAAACATCTGGAACCCCTACAGCCCTGAAGAAGTTGCACAAACTTTTTGCAACAAAACATGTTGGCTTGTGGATATTGATTATGGTTTGACTAAAACCACTTTTAATTGGGAAAGCTTACAGCGCTTAATAAAGTTACGTCAAGCTAGTAAGCTGCACCGTTTTTTAATGGTGAGAATTACATCTTTATTCTCACGGGGTCCAGTGGGCACTTGTAGTGACACTTTGCACTGACAGCTCATTCACATTTAGGTTTCACTGTCTTCTTCCTTTTTCTTCAGTTTTTCGAGAGTCTCACGATAGAACACACACTTTTCTTTTTCGGGCGAGAAAGTAACCGATGATAAGTGGGTATGCTAGTGAGTACCAACCAGCAACCCCCTTGGTGTTACGATTGTGCGGTGCTTTCTTTCCTTTCTCACACTTTTTTATGTTTGGGTGAGAGTGGTCCTATGATGGTGTTTTGACATATTTTTAATTGTAAATTGAAACGCCACGACACTTTTGATTAGCGATAGGAATCGCTCTTATGAAGGAGTTTGAAAATTATGGGCAACCTCTCTAGTGTCGAGTTTGTGGTACTAGGCGTGTAATTCTAGTCAGGCTTTTGTTGTTTATTAGACCAGCAATTAACAACATGGAACAAGATTCCACAAATTTTTAAATCTGCCAAGGTTTAAAAAATGCAAGGAAAGTATGAATATGTGCCTGGCCAGCAACCCTCAAAGCCTCTTGTGTTTAAGTCTTGCCCAAATCCATGTGTTTTTAGTGAGGCCCCAGATAATTTTATTACTCTGTGCTCTAATTCTACGATGGCAGAGTTAATGACAACCAAGTCACGTTGTTCAACTGACATAAAGTGCCTAAAATCCAACACCATCTTACGTAGGCCCCAAATCCATCTTGACTAATGGAGGTTGCAATCTTCCCGCTCTCAAGTAATGGAAGTCACCATCTTTCCCGACTTATGCAGAAACATTGTCATGTCTGCTGTTAGAAGCAGATGTCTCCTGGCCGGTGCAGAGACAGAATATTGATTGAAAAATATTGAGTTGCACAAATATTGAGCTGTAAAATCGTGGGTCAGAAATATTAACAACAAGAATATTGTGGTCAAGAATATCGACTTCAGGCAAGTTATATGGATTTTAAAAATATTGAAGTGTTTAATATCGTTTGCAAAAATATAGTTAAAAATATCATTTGTTTATTAATGTTATGTATTTTAGTATATATTTTATATGTATGTTATATTTTTTTGTATAGGAATTGTTTGTATTTTTAATATATGTGTTACATTTTTAGTAGTTATTAATTTTTTTATATGAATTTTGCATTTTTAGTTAAGGAGCGGGTTATGAGTTTATAAGGGAATAGTAATTTAATTATATTAAATGTATTGATTATTTTTTATGTATTAATATTAGTTTAATTAAGATGTTATAGTGTTAAATGTATGAAGTAATGTATTATTCACTAATTAATAATTGGCTGTCAATCAATTTTAATTAATTAATTGGTAATTGTGTAATTAGTTTTAGGTGTGTGTTGTGGTGTTTATAGGTGTTAAGGGCGGGAAGTAATTTATTTTTAATTGAATAATTATTTAATTGGATGTTAATTAATTTTAAATAATTAATTTGCAATTAATTATTGTAATTGTGTCATTAATTTTAGGTTTGTCTTTTGGTGTTTATAGGAGTAAAAGGTGGGAAGAAATTTGTATTTATTAAATTAATATATGGGCCCGATTCCGATCCGGGTCGGAAAGCACTCCGACCGAATCGGATCCAGAGTGTTTTCCAACCGAGCCTGATCCCTACAGTCCGACCGAGCGAGTACGATGCGCACGTATGCTGTCGGACTCCGTTCGGTCGGACTCCCATAGCAGTCAATGGGAGCCAGTTGTACGACACGTACATGCGATCCCATTGACTGAATGGGTACGTCTCGAACAAGTGCGCCCCCTACAGTGGGTATGCGTCGGTGCCATCCATGCCGTACATGCCTGTGTGGGGGAGACCCATGTGTCTCTCCCTGTGTGCGAGTCGTACGGCAGCGGGTGTCAGGGGGTTCGACGCGGACCCCCGAAGTGTGACTCCGGGAGCTTTTGCGAGCCGGACACTCCGGCTCGCACAGGCTGTCCGACGCGTGCATCGTACTGTCTCGGTCGTGAATCGCATCCATTACATGCCACGGTTATCTTACGACCGAGACGTACAGAGCGGTTCAGACCCGGAAATGACTCGGTCAGTGAATTTCATGTAGCTCGCATCGTACTGGCTTGCTCGTACAGCTGTACGAGTCCAGCGGAAAACACGCGTATGGCTCATAGTTTTTCCTTCTGGATCGCGTTCGGTGCCCTTCCGACCCGGATCGGAATCGGCCCCATAGTTGTTAAGTAACGTTAAATATTTGATATTTATTTGGGGTAATTGTTGATTTTTTTGTTTGTTTTTACTTTTAAAGGGGTAAAGGGTTGGTATTAAATACATTTTCATTACGTTATTATTAGTTGTTAATAGTAATAGTTTTTAATTTAGGTGTGTGTTCTGGATTTCATAGTCTTGAAGTGTGTGTAGTCAATGTTTATTAGTTTTTCAAATTAATAATATTTGTTAAATTGATTATTCATTATTTTAATTTTGGGGAAAAAATAATTAAAATTGTTGAAGTGTTTTGTTATTGGTGTGGTGTTATAGGGTAGGAAATACAATAAGTACATTTATGTATTAATTAATTTATTTGTTTGTAAATATATTCTAGTTCAAAATAATTATTTTTCATAAATGTGTTTATTATTTTATATTATATATTTGTAGTTTTTTTATATGTAATTAATAATATTTCTTTTTACATATTTTATAGATTTGATTTGTTATATCTAAATATTGTTCATTTATGTTTATAAATGTTTATAAATGTTAATGTTTTTTATTTTTGTTTTCACTGTTCGAGTGTGAATAGTATTTTTTGACTCTTCACTGGAGTTGGAATTGTAAATTTAATTATTCTGCTATCCAACACTTTCCCTACTGTTGCACTGATTGTATTGGGAAATGTAAGTTTAAATATTTTCTAATAGTTTAATGTTTTAATTTATTATATTTTTTATATTTTAAATGATTAATAAATATATATATTACTTTATATTATTTTATTTTATTTACATTTTTTAAAATAAATTAAAGATAATAGGTTAATAATTATTTTAAAGTAAATACATATATATGTATAAAATATTATATTTGTATGTTAATCTTTTTTATTACCTTTATTTGTTATATTTTGTTCAAATGTATATTACATTTAATTTATTTTGTTCAAATTAATATTAATATTTAATTTATTTAATACATAATATTTTATTTTATATGTATATTTAGATCAATATTTTTGTAGTCTATATTTTTTACATCGATATTTTTGATTCAATATTTTTGTACTTACCTGTTTAGGTATGGGAGTCGATATTTTTGTAGTCTATATTTTTTTCCCAATATTTAGAACATCGATATTTATGTCATCGATGTTCTGTCAGTGAACCCTCCTGTCCTTATCTTTCTACAAACTGTAAAAGTGTCAAGCCATTCAATTGATGACACAGATTGAACAATTAATGCAACATTCACCTGGGTCAAATATCTACTTTTCACCCTTTAAGGTTACATCCGAATACATACAGACATAAAACTAAAGTAATGTAACCTGAATTGATGTTCTTTTACCTTATATATTCACAAGACAACGGCTGGGAATCACATCTTGATGCACATAATCTATGTCAGACATTCCTAACCTTATGTCAGAAATTCCAATTTCTGATACGATTTATGCCCTTATTACGAGTATGATGGTCCATGAGATTGTCGTACTCATGGTGGCAGTCTGACCACTGCCACACAGTGGGCCCGCATGCAGTATTACGCGTGTGGCGCTTTGACTGCCACAGGACCATTGCGTTCGCCGGGGATCCAGGATCCTGCGATGGTCGCACAGTGGTCAAGAGCAGGACTATGCTGCTAGTGCCACTGTGAGATCGCAGATCATATTCTAAGTTGCTTGTCCACTGCCCTTTTCATGGCGGTGAGCCCACCATGGACAGGGTGATGGAGAGGCAACTAGGGGGCCCTAACGGCCAGTCTCGTTCCTGGGGGTGCATGCAGGGGGGCACATAATGTGCCCCGTATGTGCCGCCTGCAATTGCACCCCTGTTCCTGCATGGCATGGTATGCATGCCACACCATGCAGGAACATGCTGCAGGCACTGTCATGGTGGTGGGCTGAATGTTAGGCTCTCCTATAAGCCTAACAGTCCACTGCAGTGAGACCGCTGCTGCTCCGCCTGCCTGACATTGATTACAATCTTAATCCAGCGGGTGCACCACAGCTCTGGCAGTCTTTCTGCTGTGTTACATTTTTAGTAGTTATTAAAAAAATATATTTGAATTTTGTGGTTTTAGTTAAGTAGCGGGTTATGGGTTTATAGGGAATAGTAATTCAATTATATTAAATGTATTGATTGTTTTTTATGTATTAATATTAGTTTAATTAAGATGTTATATCGTTAAATGTGTGAAGTAATGTATTATTAATTAATTATTATTTGGCTGTTAATCAATTTTAATTAATTAATTGGTAATTAATTATGGTAATTGTGTAATTAAATTTAGGTGTGTGTTGTGGTGTTTATAGGTGTTAAGGGTGGGAAGTAATTTATTTTTAATTGGAATGTTAATTTTAAATTATGAATTGGCAACAAATTATTGTAATTGTGTAATAAATTTTAGGTTTGTCTTTTGGTGTTTATAGGAGTAAAGGTTGGGAAGAAATTTGTATTTATTTAATTAATATATAGGGGCCGATTCCGATTCCGGCCGCAAAACGAACCGACCGACACGGACCCGGAACGGAGACCGACCGGCACAGACCGGCGCCGTACTACCCGTGCAGTACGATGCAACACGTGTGAATTACAACCGACACGTACGGAATACAAGCCGTACGACCGAGCCGTAGGGAAAACAGTGATTCGGCCAGAAAACTGACGCGAGTTGCACTGACCGACATGGACCCGGAATGAACCCGACCGGCACGTACCCGCGATGTCCGATCCGCGCAGTACGATGCAATGTGTGTAAACCCAGACCGAGCCCAAGCCACATGACCGTCACGCACAGAAAACAGGGAGCCCAAGCAATAGAGATCTTCGCGGCCGACACGTATGAAACACAGAAGAAAGTTAGCGTGAACGAGGCGGAGAAGCCCGCACGAGCCAACATCTCGGTCAGAAGAACGTCTCCTTCATGCCTAGAAAACCCAATAGAAAAAAGACAAAAAAAGGACCAAACAAGCAATGACAAAGCCAATACATATTTTTTAAAAAACCTGGAACAAAGACACAAACTCAACTCCACCTATATAAAGAACATCAATCACTACCATGATCCTTTGCAAATAGGAGACAACAGCCAGCAGCAAACACCATCACACATCAACCACAGACACACTCACAACTCACCCATCACACAACTCACACACCATTAGCACCTCACCAAAAGCACACACACATACAGCTAGCATAACCAACACTAACCCACCCTCACTTGCACCCTCACACACACATCACTCACCACCACCACCACCCATCACCATGCCCCCAAAGAAGAATCCAAAGTTCACAGATGATGAGTTAGAAGTGCTGGTAGACGAGATCATCAGAGTAGAGCCACATTTGTTTGGTACATTGGTCCAAAGGACCCCCATGTCACAGAAAACCAAGATGTGGGCGAGGATTATGGACAAGGTGAACGCATAAGCACCAACAAGGCGCACAAAGGACGATATTCAGAACAGGTGGTATGACGTGTGCAGGAGGGTCAAGAAACTCATCAAGAAAGATCACGCCTTGAGTCAGCACACTGGCCCTCCTGCCAAACCAGTCTACTTCAGGCCCTTGGAGGAGAAGGTGCGGGACATTCTACCACCAGAGAGCGTCCATGGTCTAGCAGACATACCAGAGACTAGTGAGTACACAAACAACATACTCAATATTGGGTGGCAAGGGGACAGTGAAACCATGAACCGTTAGCAACACCACAGTAATCAATAGATAATCATCCCAAGATTTGTATGCCAGTCAGACAAACACAATACCTGCCATCTCATAGTGACTTGGAACTGTGTCATGACATGTACCAACCTACAAACAAATAGAGCAAGGCAGTGGCACAAAGCCTAATAAACACTGTCAGACAGTTTGCCACCACAAACACACTACCTCACAGTGCAGCTGACTGACAGGAAGGAATAGTGGGTATGCAGGTGAAGTGAGTGTATCCAAAAGCATGATGGGGTTTGTAGTCACAGATAATGCTCCCCCTCCAAATTGGCCCGTCAAGACCACTCTGAACCATGCCCACATCACAGGGAGTGGAAAATGACTGACAAGATGGCTGACACTGGCCCCTGCTGTGGGGAGCACAAGGCCCTGGTTGGGCTTGTGCGCAAATCAGAAGCAGGGCACCACTGACTGACATCCTGAAAGACAACTTGCATGCCCTCCAACGGAAGCACGTTTCATGGTGGGATGTCTGGCTGGGTGGGAAGGAGGACTGACTGCTCTGACCATACTTACCAGCATGTGGAGACACACACCCCCCTCAACACAAACTCCACACAACTCACCGGGTACAATGCATTGACTCACACCGTTGTGAAATATCAGCCAAAGATACACCGTACTGGGTGCTGCTGTGTGAATCACAGGGGCTCCCTTTGGACTTGTAGACAAACAAACACAAGGACTTCACAGACAGGATGTCTGACACTGGGCTCTGTTGTGGGGAGCACAAGGCCATGCTGGGAACTGGGCACCAACAAACACCAGGACTGCACAGTCAGCCATCTTGCCATTGCTGTCACACCCCCTCACAGGGAAGCAGAGTCAAGAGGAAGGAAGTATGGGCATGCTGGGAAGTGGGGTGTAGCCAAGAGCCTGATGGGCGTTGCAGTTACAGACAATCCCCAGCCACCCACATGGCCCAGCAAGCTCACACTGAACCATGCTCGCCTCACAGGGAGTGGGAATGGACTGACAGGATGTCTGACACTGGACTCTTTTGTGGGGAGCACAAGGCCATGCTGGGAACTGGGCACCAACAAACACCAGGACTGCACAGTCAGCCATCTTGCCATTGCTGTCACACCCCCTCACAGGGAAGCAGAGTCAAGAGGAAGGAAGTATGGGCATGCTGGGAAGGGGGGTGTAGCCAAGAGCCTGAGGGGAGTTGCAGTCACAGACAATCCCCAGCCACCCACATGGCCCAGCAAGCTCGCACTGAAACATGCTCGCCTCACAGGGAGTGGGAATGGACTGACAGGATGTCTGACACTGGGCTCGGTTGTGGGGAGCCCAAGGCCATGCTGGGAACTGGGCACCAACAAACACCAGGACTGCACAGTCAGCCATCTTGCCATTGCTGTCACACCCCCTCACAGGGAAGCAGAGTCAAGAGGAAGGAAGTATGGGCATGCTGGGAAAGGGGGTGTAGCCAAGAGCCTGATGGGCGTTGCAGTTACAGACAATCCCCAGCCACCCACATGGCCCAGCAAGCTCACACTGAACCATGCTCGCCTCACAGGGAGTGGGAATGGACTGACAGGATGTCTGACACTGTGCTCTTTTGTGGGGAGCACAAGGCCATGCTGGGAACTGGGCACCAATAAACACCTGGACTGCACAGTCAGCCATCTTGCAATTACTGTCACACCCCCTCACCGGGAAGCAGAGTCAAGAGGAAGGAAGTATGGGCATGCTGGGAAGGGGGGTGTAGCCAAGAGCCTGATAGGAGTTGCAGTCACAGACAATCCCCAGCCACCCACATGGCCCAGCAAGCTCACACTGAAACATGCTCGCCTCACAGGGAGTGGGAATGGACTGACAGGATGTCTGACACTGGGCTCTGTTGTGGGGAGCACAAGGCCATGCTGGGAACTGGGCACCAACAAACACCAGGACTGCACAGTCAGCCATTTTGCCATTGCTGTCACACCCCTTCACAGGGAAGCAGAGTCAAGAGGAAGGAAGTATGGGCATGCTGGGAAGGGGGGTGTAGCCAAGAGCCTGATGGGCGTTGCAGTTACAGACAATCCCCAGCCACCCACATGGCCCAGCAAGCTCAAACTGAACCATGCTCGCCTCACAGGGAGTGGGAATGGACTGACAGGATGTCTGCCACTGGACTCTTTTGTGGGGAGCACAAGGCCATGCTGGGAACTGGGCACCAACAAACACCAGGACTGCACAGTCAGCCATCTTGCCATTGCTGTGACACCCCCTCACAGGGAAGCAGAGTCAAGAGGAAGGAAGTATGGGCATGCTGGGAAGTGGGGTGTAGCCAAGAGCCTGATGGGCGTTGCAGTTACAGACAATCCCCAGCCACCCACATGGCCCAGCAAGCTCAAACTGAACCATGCTCGCCTCACAGGGAGTGGGAATGGACTGACAGGATGTCTGCCACTGGACTCTTTTGTGGGGAGCACACGTCCATGCTGGGAACTGGGCACCAACAAACACCAGGACTGCACAGTCAGCCATCTTGCCATTGCTGTCACACCCCCTCACAGGGAAGCAGAGTCAAGAGGAAGGAAGTATGGGCATGCTGGGAAGGGGGGTGTAGTCAAGAGTCTGATGGGCGTTGCAGTTACAGACAATCCCCAGCCACCCACATGGCCCAGCAAGCTCACACTGAACCATGCTCGCCTCACAGGGAGTGGGAATGGACTGACAGGATGTCTGACACTGGGCTCTTTTGTGGGGAGCACAAGGCCATGCTGGGAACTGGGCACCAACAAACACCAGGACTGCACAGTCAGCCATCTTGCCATTGCTGTCACACCCCCTCACAGGGAAGCAGAGTCAAGAGGAAGGAAGTATGGGCATGCTGGGAAAGGGGGTGTAGCCAAGAGCCTGATGGGAGTTGCAGTCACAGACAATTCCCAGCCACCCACATGGCCAAGCAAGCTCACACTGAAACATGCTCGCCTCACAGGAAGTGGGAATGGACTGACAGGATGTCTGACACTGGGCTCTGTTGTGGGGAGCACAAGGCCATGCTGGGAACTGGGCACCAACAAACACCAGGACTGCACAGTCAGCCATCTTGCCATTGCTGTCACACCCCCTCACAGGGAAGCAGAGTCAAGAGGAAGGAAGTATGGGCATGCTGGGAAGGGGGGTGTAGCCAAGAGCCTGATGGGCGTTGCAGTTACAGACAATCCCCAGCCACCCACATGGCCCAGCAAGCTCACACTGAACCATGCTCGCCTCACAGGGAGTGGGAATGGACTGACAGGATGTCTGACACTGTGCTCTTTTGTGGGGAGCACAAGGCCATGCTGGGAACTGGGCACCAACAAACACCAGGACTGCACAGTCAGCCATCTTGCCATTACTGTCACACCCCCTCACCGGGAAGCAGAGTCAAGAGGAAGGAAGTATGGGCATGCTGGGAAGGGGGGTGTAGCCAAGAGCCTGATGGGAGTTGCAGTCACAGACAATCCCCAGCCACCCACATGGCCCAGCAAGCTCACACTGAAACATGCTCGCCTCACAGGGAGTGGGAATGGACTGACAGGATGTCTGACACTGGGCTCTGTTGTGGGGAGCACAAGGCCATGCTGGGAACTGGGCACCAACAAACACCAGGACTGCACAGTCAGCCATCTTGCCATTGCTGTCACACCCCCTCACAGGGAAGCAGAGTCAAGAGGAAGGAAGTATGGGCATGCTGGGAAGGGGGGTGTAGCCAAGAGCCTGATGGGCGTTGCAGTTACAGACAATCCCCAGCCACCCACATGGCCCAGCAAGCTCACACTGAACCATGCTCGCCTCACAGGGAGTGGGAATGGACTGACAGGATGTCTGACACTGTGCTCTTTTGTGGGGAGCACAAGGCCATGCTGGGAACTGGGCACCAACAAACACCAGGACTGCACAGTCAGCCATCTTGCCATTACTGTCACACCCCCTCACCGGGAAGCAGAGTCAAGAGGAAGGAAGTATGGGCATGCTGGGAAGGGGGGTGTAGCCAAGAGCCTGATGGGAGTTGCAGTCACAGACAATCCCCAGCCACCCACATGGCCCAGCAAGCTCACACTGAAACATGCTCGCCTCACAGGGAGTGGGAATGGACTGACAGGATGTCTGACACTGGGCTCTGTTGTGGGGAGCACAAGGCCATGCTGGGAACTGGGCACCAACAAACACCAGGACTGCACAGTCAGCCATCTTGCCATTGCTGTCACACCCCCTCACAGGGAAGCAGAGTCAAGAGGAAGGAAGTATGGGCATGCTGGGAAGGGGGTGTAGTCAAGAGCCTGATGGGCGTTGCAGTTACAGACAATCCCCAGCCACCCACATGGCCCAGCAAGCTCACACTGAACCATGCTCGCCTCACAGGGAGTGGGAATGGACTGACAGGATGTCTGACACTGGGCTCTTTTGTGGGGAGCACCAGGCCATGCTGGGAACTGGGCACCAACAAACACCAGGACTGCACAGTCAGCCATCTTGCCATTGCTGTCACATCCCCTCACAGGGAAGCAGAGTCGAGAGGAAGGAAGTATGGGCATGCTGGGAAGGGGGGTGTAGCCAAGAGCATGATGGGAGATCCAGTCACAGACAATCCCCAGCCACCCACATGGCCCAGCAAGCTCACACTGAAACATGCTCGCCTCACAGGGAGTGGGAATGGACTGACAGGATGTCTGACACTGGGCTCTGTTGTGGGGAGCACAAGGCCATGCTGGGAACTGGGCACCAACAAACACCAGGACTGCACAGTCAGCCATTTTGCCATTGCTGTCACACCCCCTCACAGGGAAGCAGAGTCAAGAGGAAGGAAGTATGGGCATGCTGGGAAGGGGGGTGTAGTCAAGAGCCTGATGGGCGTTGCAGTTACAGACAATCCCCAGCCACCCACATGGCCCAGCAAGCTCACACTGAACCATGCTCGCCTCACAGGGAGTGGGAATGGACTGACAGGATGTCTGACACTGGGCTCTTTTTTGGGGAGCACCAGGCCATGCTGGGAACTGGGCACCAACAAACACCAGGACTGCACAGTCAGCCATCTTGCCATTGCTGTCACACCCCCTCACAGGGAAGCAGAGTCGAGAGGAAGGAAGTATGGGCATGCTGGGAAGGGGGGTGTAGCCAAGAGCCTGATGGGCGTTGCAGTTACAGACAATCCCCAGCCACCCACATGGCCCAGCAAGCTCACACTGAACCATGCTCGCCTCACAGGGAGTGGGAATGGACTGACAGGATGTCTGACACTGGGCTCTTTAGTGGGGAGCTCAAGGCCATGCTGGGAACTGGGCACCAACAAACACCTGGACTGCACAGTCAGCCATCTTGCCATTGCTGTCACACCCCCTCTCCGGGAAGCAGAGTCAAGAGGAAGGAAGTATGGGCATGCTGGGAAGGGGGGTGTAGCCAAGAGCATGATGGGAGATCCAGTCACAGACAATCCCCAGCCACCCACATGGCCCAGCAAGCTCACACTGAAACATGCTCGCCTCACAGGGAGTGGGAATGGACTGACAGGATGTCTGACACTGGGCTCTGTTGTGGGGAGCACAAGGCCATGCTGGGAACTGGGCACCAACAAACACCAGGACTGCACAGTCAGCCATTTTGCCATTGCTGTCACACCCCCTCACAGGGAAGCAGAGTCAAGAGGAAGGAAGTATGGGCATGCTGGGAAGGGGGGTGTAGCCAAGAGCCTGATGGGTGTTGCAGTTACAGACAATCCCCAGCCACCCACATGGCCCAGCAAGCTCAAACTGAACCATGCTCGCCTCACAGGGAGTGGGAATGGACTGACAGGATGTCTGACACTGGGCTCTGTTGTGGGGAGCACAAGGCCATGCTGGGAACTGGGCACCAACAAACACCAGGACTGCACAGTCAGCCATCTTGCCATTGCTGTCACACCCCCTCACAGGGAAGCAGAGTCAAGAGGAAGGAAGTATGGGCATGCTGGGAAGGGGGGTGTAGCCAAGAGCCTGATGGGAGTTGCAGTCACAGACAATCCCCAGCCACCCACATGGCCCAGCAAGCTCACACTGAAACATGCTCGCCTCACTGGGAGTGGGAATGGACTGACAGGATGTCTGACACTGGGCTCTGTTGTGGGGAGCACAAGGCCATGCTGGGAACTGGGCACGGGGAACAACCTTTACAACGCAACTTTTACAACGCACTACACTTACAACGCATTTTTTACAACGCAAAATCCATTACAACGCACTACACTTACAACGCATGACACTACAACGCATTTTTAAAAACTACCTTTACAACGCATTCCATTACAACGCCTACCATTACAACGCATAATATTACACTACACTATCCAACACTTACCCTACTGTTGCACCCCCTGGAGTTAGAATAGTAATTTTTACCCCTATACTATCCAACACTTACCCTACTGTTGCACCCCCTGGAGTTAGAATAGTAATTTTTACCCCTATACTATCCAACACTTACCCTACTGTTGCACCCCCTGGAGTTAGAATAGTAATTTTTACCCCTATACTATCCAACACTTACCCTACTGTTGCACCCCCTGGAGTTAGAATAGTAATTTTTACCCCTATACTATCCAACACTTACCCTACTGTTGCACCCCCTGGAGTTAGAATAGTAATTTTTACCCCTATACTATCCAACACTTACCCTACTGTTGCACCCCCTGGAGTTAGAATAGTAATTTTTACCCCTATACTATCCAACACTTACCCTACTGTTGCACCCCCTGGAGTTAGAATAGCAATTTTTACCCCTATACTATCCAACACTTACCCTACTGGTGCACCCCCTGGAGTTAGAATAGCAATTTTTACCCCTATACTATCCAACACTTACCCTACTGTTGCACCCCCTGGAGTTAGAATAGCAATTTTTACCCCTATACTATCCAACACTTACCCTACTGTTGCACCCCCTGGAGTTAGAATAGTAATTTTTACCCCTATACTATCCAACACTTACCCTACTGTTGCACCCCCTGGAGTTAGAATCGTAATTTTTACCCCTATACTATCTAATACTTACCTTAAATGCAATTTTATATTATGCGTTGTAATGGTATGCGTGTAAAGGTAGTTTTTAAAAATGCGTTGTAGTGTCATGCGTTGTAAGTGTAGTGCGTTGTAATGGATTTTGCGTTGTAAAAAATGCGTTGTAAGTGCATGCATTGTAAAAGTGTGCGTTGTAACGTCATACATCCCTGGGCACCAACAAACACCAGGACTGCACAGTCAGCCATCTTGCCATTGCTGTCACACCCCCTCACAGGGAAGCAGAGTGAAGAGGAAGGAAGTATGGGCATGCTGGGAAGGGGTGTGTAGCCAAGAGCATGATGGGAGTTGCAGTCACAGACAATCCCCATCCACCCACATGGCCCAGCACGCTCACACTGAACCATGCTCGCCTCACAGGGAGTGGGAATGGACTGACAAGATGTCTGACACTGGGCCTGAGAAATGATGTGACTGACAATCACACATATGCACTGGCCAAACAAAACCCGATCGCACACACAGCCATTGCAACCATATGTTCAAAATCATTGTCTGGGGATGCAGTGTCCAGGGGTGGCCCCTGTCCGGGCTGGGGAGGTGTGTCTTGCAGATGACAAGTGTGGAGAGCCATATATGGTACATTGCACAAAACACACAGGAACTCACATATACATCATTGACATGGGGACATCTGACAGTGAATGGAATGAACGCACCAATATATCCGACACCATAGCATGGTCTCATTCACACTCTGTGCTGTTGTGTGCTGCATTCCACTCCTACATCGTGCTGAAACATATGCATCCTTCACACAGCACACCACTCACTGACATAGACACAGTAGACACAAGGTCTAACCTGGATTGTATTGGAGGAGACATGCTACTCACAGCAGCCAAACGGCAACACACACACCACCGGCCCTCACTGTCATGAGCCTTGAAATGCCAGAGTGCTACCTTGCCCAATCCATGTCACCATGGAGAACATTGACAAGTCTAATCACATATGCACGTACAAAACTCAGCAACAGACTCATTAACGATGGTGACATCATCACTTGCATGAAATGAGATGGGAACTAGGAACACTGTAAAAGAACACTTCCTCCAAAGAGATCACAGGCATGTCGTACCAATACACCAATGTGGCACACAAAGACTAGCAAACTCGTCTACTACACATGCCCCAATCGTACAACATAGCCTCAGTGGAATAGCACATATGTCATTGTTAAAGCTCACATGTGTACAGGGATGACACTCCTATGTCAGCCACGTGATGGCCCTTGAGTAGTAATGTTCATGTACAGACAAATCTATCCATGAGCTGGGCATGCACACACTTCGACAAGCACATTGAAATGTTCCATTTTGGCTGGGCAATGTGCAACAACAATATCAATCTCTGTCCGTGACAAACCCGGACAAAGCAGTGTACAGGCAGGCATCCGTTCGTACAGTTCAAAATGTCATGTTTGTGAACCATTGATGCCTGTAGAAACCTAACTTACATTGTGTGTCTCTTCCAAACACAGGTGGTGCTGGGGACACTGCACCAAATGAAGAGGAGTCCCAGTCCCAGACTCTGGTGGACACTCAGCTCTCTGGTTTGAATCTGTCTCTGTCATCTTCGGATGACGACGAACAACCTGGCACCTCCGGTGTGAGTCATCATGCAGCACCAGCAGCACCAACATCTGCACCCCCTGTACCCACGCCTCCAGCATCTGGAAACAGACAGGGCACCCCCGCCAACACGGACAGACCAAGGCCACAGAACACCGACAGTACAGGGACACAGGACCCCCTGGAAGCTACAGACAACACCACCAGCAACACCCCCCCAATGGGTCCCAGTGTCACCTGTGCATGCCGCCGCTGGTCCTGCTCATGTGGATAGGGGTGCTGGGAGGGGTGGGAGGCAGAGGGCACGCCCTGCAGAGGGTCTGGACTGCATGATGACCCCCAACTGGCATGCATCATAGATGCGTACCAGGATAGCACCAGAGGATTTGGCCAGGTAGTGGGGATCTTCGAGGACATACAACAGGAGCAGGCTGCCCACCATGCCCGCATGGAGGCAAAGTGGGATGCCCTTACTGCGGTCCATCGGGACGTACAACAATGCCTCCGCCAGACCAGCACAAACATGTCTACACCTCCCTGTGTGGCCACAACATCTGTTGCCACACCATCTGCCAGTGCCACAGGGAGGGAGGAGGACTCTGGCAGAGAGTCCCCTGCACAGCAGAGGCCTGCACCTGAGGACCCCCCCCCCCCAAGAAGAAGAGGTGTCGTCCAAAGAAGGACATGTGAGACGCAGATGTCCCTGCACATCCCCCAGGGCCTCTAATCTTGTTCTGGACAATGTTCTTTGTGCGCAACCCATTCACCTTGTCGTATTGGACACAACTCGCCTACATGACATGGAGGGTTCATGTTGGTCCAATGTAGCAGATGGCTGTGGACTTTACTCTGGAGGCCTGCACTACTACTCCCACCATGTCCCCTGTCCCACACCTGAGCAGGATGGAGCACTCTCCCACCCAGAAGCAGTTGGAGGCCAGCACAGTACACCAAACAAACTCACAGGTAGGTAGCCATCTTCCCTGGGAGGGTGTCTGGGGGTGGAAGGCCTGCTCTACTACTCCCACCATGCCCCCTGTCCCACACCTGAGCAAGATGAACCACTCCTCCACCCAGGAGCAGTTGGAAGCCAGCACAGTACACCAAACAAACTTACAGGTAAGTAGCCATCTTCCTGGGAGGGTGTCTGGGGTGGGAGGCCTGCACTACTACTCCCACCATGCCCCCTGTCCCTCACCTGAGCAGGATGGAGCACTCCGCCACCCAGAAGCAGTTGGAAGCCAGCACAGTACGCCAAACAAACTTACAGGTAGGTAGCCATGTTCCCTGGGAGGATGTCTGGGGGTGGGAGGCCTGCACTACTACTACCACCATGCCCCCTGTCCCACACCTGAGCAGGATGGAGCACTCCCCCATCCAGAAGCAGTTGGAAGCCAGCACAGTACACCAAACAAACTTACAGGTAGGTAGCCATCTTCCCTGGGAGGGTGTCTGGGGGTGGGAGGCCAGCCCCACTACTCCCACCATGCCCCCTGTCCCACAGCCTAGCTAGATGGATTCCTCCACCCACTCCACATAGAAGCATGTGTCAGCCATTACACAACCCTCATCAAACTAACAGGTGGGTAGCCATCTTCACAGTGAGGGTGTCTGGGTGTGGGAGGCCTGCCCCACTACTCCCACCACGCCCCCTGTCCCACGGCCTGGCAAGATGGATCCCTCCCCCCACCCCACCCAGAAGCATGTGTCAGCCATTACACAACCCTCATCAAACTAACAGGTAGGTACCCATCTTCCCAGTGAGGGTGTCTGGGGGTGGGTGGCCTTCACTACTACTCCCAACATTCCCTCTGTCCCACACCTGAGCAGGATGGAGCACTCCCCCACCCAAAAGCAGTTGAAAGCCAGCACAGTACACCAAACAAACTTACAGGTAGGTAGACATATGAGTCTGGACTGTGACCCCACTGAGCAGGAGGTAAGCCGCCACCACACACACACATGTGTGACATATCAAACCCAAAAGTGGGCACACTACAGGTAAGTAGCCAGGACGTGCACCCACCCATTCGTCACAAATTAAATGGTGCCATATGACAATACCAGCCATCTCATTGCACAAAGAGGCACATTGCCAAGCACAGTGTGCACACAGGTAAGCTAAGGAAACTGTCACAGCTACCAAAGTGTGACACACCAATGCACAAGTAGAAGAAAGTCAGGGCAAAATCATGCACAGCACCTATTTACATATGCATCGCCATGGGGCAAGTGCAACAAGGACCATTCGAAAAATATGAAAGCATGTGTGGTGGTACAAACCAAGATATGCACATGACAGGACAAAGGTATGCAGGAGATGACAATGGCCAGTCCATGGCCAGATGTGACGTCTGCCAGGTCAGACAAATAAACAATGAGTTCTCAATTAAACACGCTGTGCCAGGCCCTAGATGGCAACAAATCCCTGTAATCCTCAATTGTGCACAGGTCGCATGGTATGCCTTGACACCTGTTAGAAAGGGTAGACGGACCGGGAGGGTCGGCCGGGGTCAGGAGGAGAGGCCTCCGGGGAGAGCCATCTCCAGCGATCGTACAGACAAGTAACTTCCCCCCCACAGACAGATACCACACACGGATAAGGTTCAGTGTTCTTTATAAGCACTTCTTAAGGTACAAGGAGGTCTGGACTCAGGGGTCCCCTCGATTCAAGTCTCTCAATGCAGGGTAAGGGGGAACGGGACAGTCTGGTTACCAGTCAGGTAGTTCGGATGAGATGATGACTAGCTCACAATCCTCGAGCTTGGTGGTTTAGTTGGTACGGGCCGCGGCAGCGCCAGCAGGTCCCGGTGAGGATGGTCGTTACAACGGGCCGCGGCAGCGCCAGCAGGTCCCGGTCGAGATGGTAGGTACACGGTCCGCGGCAGCGCCAGCAGGTCCCGGAAAGTTGGTCGATGTACGGTCCGCGGCAGCGCCAGCAGGTCCCGGTGAGGATGGTCGTTACAACGGGCCGCGGCAGCGCCAGCAGGTCCCGACGAGGATGGATGTTGCAGAAGGCCGCGGCAGCGCCAGCAGGCAGGACGATGGTTCACAAGAGCGGGCTATGGCAGCGCCAGTAGTCCGTCAAGGCTGAGTTCTCTCGGTGTCTCTCGACTCCAGGATACAACTGCCTTCCTGCTCCGGAGTTGCCCCAGTTATAGGGCAGGCGCTCTTTGATGTCCGGACCCTCGCACTTGGAGGTCGGAGGGCCCGGGATGAAGGTGTCCAGACACCCAGCAGGGGGTGGAGCCAGCGCCTGGGGGAGCTGGAGGCGATCGGCACCTGGCGGGGGGAGAGCTCTTGACACTTCGTCCTCCCATTGACCTGCCAAGTGGTCCGCTCACCTCCCGGGTGGATGGTGGTGCCGGGATGTCGGGGCCGGTCAGGCCCGGGGTTAGGGTCGGGGCGAGGCCACGCGGCCTCGTGGTGCAGGGCCCAAGATGGCGGCTTGAACCGGCCGGGGGAGCCGGTGGGGCTGGGCCCCGTGATGAGTAGAGGTCCGAGGGCAGAAGATCCGTCGGGAGACGGGGTACAGGTGCTTTTCGTGGGTTATGCCTGGTGGGCCGGAGCTCGGGCCCTGTCGTGCGGGGAGGGAGCAAGCCCTTCGTGTGGCCTGTCCAACATGCGTCCCCCCCAGCTGAAGGCGGGGAGAGTCACCCATCTCCTTGGGGACTCTCTTCGTCGAGGCGGAAAAAGCGGGACAGGCCATCCGCGTTGGCGTGGTCTTGGCCTGGTCGGTGCTCCACAGTGAAGTCCATTCCCTGCAGGGAAATGGACCAGCGCAAGAGTTTTGGGTTCTCCCCCCGCATCTGCATCAGCCACTGCAGGGGTCGATGGTCGGTTTGTACCCGGAAGTGGGTACCGAAGAGATAGGGCCGGAGCTTTTTGAGGGCCCACACCACTGCGAAGGCCTCCCTCTCGATGGTGCTCCAGCGCTGTTCTCGGGCCAGGAGACGTCGACTGATGAAGGCCACCGGCTGGTCATGACCTTCGGGGTTTAACTGAGAAAGGACGGCTCCGATGCCGTGGTCGGAGGCGTCGGTCTGTACCATGAATTCCCGACTGTAATCGGGGGCCTGGAGCACAGGGGCGGTGCATAGAGCGGCCTTCAGCTTCTCGAAGGCCGCTTGACAATCGGGGGTCCAGTTAACCCGCTTCGGTTGGTTCTTGGACGTGAGACCCGTGAGGGGCCCCACGATGCTGCCGTAGTCCTTCACGAACCGCCGGTAGTAGCCGGTGAGCCCCAAGAAGGCTCGGACCTCGGTCTGGGTGACGGGGGGCTGCCAGGACTGGATGGCAGCAATCTTAAGTTGTAGCGGGGCCACCAGCCCGCTTCCCACTTGGTGCCCAAGGTAGGTCACAGACCCTTGGCCAATTTGGCACTTGCCGGCCTTAATTGTGAGGCCGGCCCGCTGGAGGGCCTGTAGGACCTCTTGGAGGTGACGGAGGTGGTCGGGCCAGTGGCGGCTGTATACAGCGATATCGTCCAGGTAGGCAGCGCTGAATTCTTCGAGCCCCGCCAAGACCTGGTTCACGAGGCGTTGAAACGTGGCGGGGGCATTCTTCATGCCGAAGGGCATGACCTTGAACTGGTAGTGGCCATCGGGGGTAGAGAAGGCTGACCGTTCCTGAGCCCTGGGTGTGAGGCCGATCTGCCAGTAGCCCGCTGTTAGGTCGAAGATACTGAGGTAGCGGGCGGCCCCCAGCCGGTCGATCAGCTCGTCGGCTCGGGGGATCGGATGAGCGTCGGTCCGGGTGACAGCGTTCAAGCCCCGGTAGTCGACGCAGAATCTCAGTTCAGGTGCGGTGCCGGGGGCAGCGGCTTTGGGGACCAATACAACCGGACTGGCCCAGGGACTGTCCGAGGGCTCGATGACCCCGATTGTGAGCATCTTGGCCACTTCCTCCTGTATGCAGGCCCGTACCCGATCTGGTACGCGGTAGGCCCGGTGTCGGACAGGGGGACTGTCCCCGGTGTCCACGTCGTGCAAACACCAAGGGGTGACCCCGGGGGTGAGGGAGAACAGGGTAGCGAACTGCAGCAGGAGGTTCCGGCAGCCCTGGCGTTGCTCCGAAGTGAGGGCGTCAGAGAGCCGGACCCCGTCCACGGAGCCGTCATTCTCCTGAGTCTTCAGAAGATCCGGGAGGGGTTCGGAGTCTTCCTCTGCCCCACTGTCCGTAGCCATCAGGAGGCTGAGTTCTGAGCGCACAAAGTGTGGTTTGAGTCGGTTGGTGTGGAGGACCCGAAGGGGGTTCCGGGGGGTCCCCAGGTCGATGAGGTAGGTGACGGGGCTTTTGCGCTCGACCACTTTGAAGGGCCCCGTCCACTTATCTTGCAAGGCACATGGTTCGGTGGGGGACATCACCCATACTTGTTGTCCAGGCTCGAACTCAACGGAGGAGGCATTGTGATCATACCACCTCTTCATGTCCTCCTGGCTGGCCTCGAGGTTCGCCTTGGCCATCTCTCTGAAGCGCCGGGTCTGATTGCGTAGGGCCAGGAGGTATTTGAAGACGTCTGGAGGGGTCTTTAGGGGGGCCATCTCCCAACCTTCTTTTACTAGGCTGAGGGGCCCTCGCACAGGGTGCCCGTACAGGAGTTCGAAAGGGCTAAAACCGAGGGACTTCTGGGGAACTTCTCGGTAGGCGAAGAGGAGGCACGGGAGTAGTACATCCCACTGGCGACGGAGGGGCTCTTCCAATCCCCCAATCATCCCCTTGAGAGTGCGGTTAAAACGCTCCACTAGTCCGTTCCCTTGGGGGTGATAGGGGGTCGTGAATCTGTAGGTGACCCCGCATTGTTGCCAGAGGGACTTCATGTATTTGGATATAAAGTTCGTGCCTCGGTCGCTGACGACTTCTCGGGGGAAGCCTACCCGGGAGAAGATCCCCATTAGGGCCCGGCCAACCACCGGAGCTGTCACGGTCCGTAGGGGCACCGCCTCGGGGTAGCGGGTGGCATGGTCCACCAGTACTAAGATGAACCTGTTTCCTTGTGCCGTGCGGGGGTCCAGAGGCCCCACAATGTCTATCCCCACCCTCTCGAACGGGGTGGTGACCACAGGGAAGGGTTGCAGAGGGGCTTTCAGCTTCCGACCACTCTTCCCGCTGGCTTGGCATGTGGGGCAAGATCGGCAGTGGTTCAGGACGTCGTTCCTCATTTTCGGCCAGAAAAAGTGGGTCACTAGGCGGCTGTACGTTTTGTCCTGGCCCAGGTGTCCAGCCAGGGGGACATCGTGGGCCAGGTTGAGCAGAAAGTCTCTGAAGCGGAGAGGTACCACCAGTACTCGACCGGACCCCAGCTCGGCGATTCTTTGCTCGCTGTATAGCAGGTCGTTATCCCAGTAGACCCAGTGAGTTCCGGTGGAGTCCCCTGCGTTCTGGGCGCTGGCTTGTTGGCGGAGTCCCTCGAGGGAGGGACAGGTCTTTTGTTCCTGGCGGAACTGTTCTTGGGTGGGCCCCCCTGCTTGACGCCACTGAGCCAGGTCAGGAAGGTTCTGGGGTGGCGCGTCCCCTTCGGTCGTCGGGTCTGGGAGGCTGGCCTCGTCAGTGTCTTCTACTGGGGCGACCGGGGGCGGAGGTGCTGGCCATTCCGGTTCTTCTGATCGGGGGACGTCACGGGCGGCCATGGACCGGGTGGTTACGCAGGCCCAGTCCGGGAGGCCCAGCATCCCCAGGTGCTCTCTTCTCTCAACGGTGGCCCACGGGGAACTCTCGAGGTCATTCCCCAGGAGGCAGTCCACGGGGGCGTCGTCCCGGACCGTCACCTTCAACAGGCCGGAGACCCCTCCCCATTCGAACGGGACGCAGGCCATTTGACACATACTCTCAGAGTTGTCTGCCGAGCGGACGGGGCAGAGAATGTTCGGCAGGATCTGCTCGGGCTTCACCAGGTGACAGCGGACGGCCGTCACACTGGCGCCTGTGTCACGCAAGGCCTCGGCTCGCTGTCCATTAATGGTCACCCACTGACCGTATTTCCTGGTGTTAGCGGGTAGGGGAGCCCGCGGGACCATGTCTCTTCCCCCTAAGCACGCCAGGACCATGGCGGCCGGTTCCCACTCTTGCTGGGCCGGCTCATACTCTTCTGGTTCCCCCGATAATCGCTCTTCCCCCAGGGCGGCGGCAGCTACCTGGCGGGGCTTGGGTGTTTGGTTCTGCGGGCAGCTCGGGTCATTGGCGTAGTGGCCGACTCGCTGGCATCGGTGGCACGTGACGTTGGCTCGGACCCCAGGACGCCACGGGGGGATGCCCCGGCCGGCCGGAGGCGGGGTGCTGGCCACGGGTGTTGTTGGCAAGGCGTCTCTCCCTCGCCCCTGGCCCCCTCCTCCTCCCCGAGGACGGTGCTGGCCTGGGTTGCTTCTGTTCTGTTCGTGTGGCCCCCTCCGGCCCACCCGGGTGCTTTCCCATCGGTCAGCTTCGGCGGCGAGCTGCCGGGGGTCAGTTAGTTTACTGTCGAGGAGGTGCTGCCTGAGCTCGACGAAACAGTTGTTCGACAGGTGCTCCCATACCATAAGGTTAAAGAGTTGTTCGTAGGTGGTGACATGGCTCCCCTTGATCCAACCCTCGAAGGCACGGCTAAAATAGTTCACGTATTCTACCCAAGTTGTACCTGGGATCCGGGTGCAATCTCTGAACCTCTGGCGGTACATCTCGGGTGTGAGGCCGTAGCGGGTGAGGAGGGCAGCCTTCATGTGGTCGTAGGACGACATTTGGTGATCTGGGAGCTGCAGTAGGGCATCGCGACCCTCGTTGACAAACCTCCCCCAAAGTCCGGCTCCCCAATCACTCCGGTCGATCCGGTGGGAGGTCATGGCGATCTCGTAGGCTTTAAACCACTGTTGTATGTCGTCTTCTCGGACATACTCGCGGACAACATCCTTGGGGATGTGGACTTTTTTCTCGATTGGCCCCGGGGTGTGTGGTCGCTCAGGCACCCCCAGTTCTTTATTCTGTTTCCGAAGTTCTATCTCCGCTAGTTGGCGCTCGTGCTCGAGCGTTATTTTTTTCTCCTCCAGCTCTCTCTGTCTCTGCTTCTCTTCTCGTTCTTCTCGGAGCCGCATATGCTCGAGGTTGAGTTTCTGTTCAGCTAACTTGAGTTCCCCATCCATCTTGAGTCGTGCCATTTCCAACTCGTGCAATCTGGTTCTTTCTCTTTCTCGGATCTCCTCCTGCGAGAGGCCCGTTCCCCGCTCCTCGGGAGCCGTGGCGTTCCCCTCTGGTGTGATGCTGCTTTGGTCGGAGGGTCCGGCGACCCCAGTTTCTGTCCACGACTCTAGGGCGTGCTTTAGATCATCCTTGGTACTCAGGCCGGTGGTAGCAATGCCAAGTTCTATGCAGAATTGTCTCAGTTCGCGGTGGTTGTATTCTTCTAACTTATCCATTTGGAATTTCTCGGTGGAGCTGCTATCTTTGGCTGACATCGTGTTTTTGTCGTGGGGTGAGCTACTCTCTGTACGATTACGCGTTGATTCGGATCGCGCCGCTGGCCACCAATGTTAGAAAGGGTAGACGGACCGGGAGGGTCGGCCGGGGTCAGGAGGAGAGGCCTCCGGGGAGAGCCGTCTCCAGCGATCGTACAGACAAGTAACTTCCCCCCCACAGACAGATACCACACACGGATAAGGTTCAGTGTTCTTTATAAGCACTTCTTAAGGTACGGTTGAATGGTACAAGGAGGTCTGGACTCAGGGGTCCCCTCGATTCAAGTCTCTCAATGCAGGGTAAGGGGGAACGGGACAGTCTGGTTACCAGTCAGGTAGTTCGGATGAGATGATGACTAGCTCACAATCCTCGAGCTTGGTGGTTTAGTTGGTACGGGCCGCGGCAGCGCCAGCAGGTCCCGGTGAGGATTGTCGTTACAACGGGCCGCGGCAGCGCCAGCAGGTCCCGGTCGAGATGGTAGGTACACGGTCCGCGGCAGCGCCAGCAGGTCCCGGAAAGTTGGTCGATGTACGGTCCGCGGCAGCGCCAGCAGGTCCCGGTGAGGATGGTCGTTACAACGGGCCGCGGCAGCGCCAGCAGGTCCCGACGAGGATGGATGTTGCAGAAGGCCGCGGCAGCGCCAGCAGGCAGGACGATGGTTCACAAGAGCGGGCTATGGCAGCGCCAGTAGTCCGTCAAGGCTGAGTTCTCTCGGTGTCTCTCGACTCCAGGATACAACTGCCTTCCTGCTCCGGAGTTGCCCCAGTTATAGGGCAGGCGCTCTTTGATGTCCGGACCCTCGCACTTGGAGGTCGGAGGGCCCGGGATGAAGGTGTCCAGACACCCAGCAGGGGGTGGAGCCAGCGCCTGGGGGAGCTGGAGGCGATCGGCACCTGGCGGGGGAAGAGCTCTTGACACTTCGTCCTCCCATTGACCTGCCAAGTGGTCCGCTCACCTCCCGGGTGGATGGTGGTGCCGGGATGTCGGGGCCGGTCAGGCCCGGGGTTAGGGTCGGGGCGAGGCCACGCGGCCTCGTGGTGCAGGGCCCAAGATGGCGGCTTGAACCGGCCGGGGGAGCCGGTGGGGCTGGGCCCCGTGATGAGTAGAGGTCCGAGGGCAGAAGATCCGTCGGGAGACGGGGTACAGGTGCTTTTCGTGGGTTATGCCTGGTGGGCCGGAGCTCGGGCCCTGTCGTGCGGGGAGGGAGCAAGCCCTTCGTGTGGCCTGTCCAACAACACCTCACACCATGGACAAGTAATGCCTGTACCACTGCATCATGTCAGGAAGCACAGTAGTGCACATAATAAACAATGTGATGATCTGTCAATTGTGCAGTGTACAAAAAGTGAATGACACACAGTTACAACAAAGCTTGCCGGGTGCACTACAATGACCATTTCCCATCTGACCCACAGGTGACCAAGAACTCACTGCAGAGGACAACACCAGCAACCTGCAGTCTCTCCTCGGTACATGGACTCTCGAATGTTGACTCCCAGGATTTCATGGACGATGAGCTCAAAGCCAGCCCATCTGGTGTGCCAGGGAGCAACAGGTCCCAGGACCCCATTGTACCCCCCACCACATCTGCGCCAACAACAACTGCACAGCAGGCCCCTGCTGTCATGGCCTGTGCGGCCACCGCCACCACCAGTGCTGCCTGCAACACCCTCCCTGTCCTAGAGGATGACCAGCACACACCACCGACGGAGGAGGGCAGAGAGAGGATGCGGGTGCCCACAGTGCTGAGGCAACAGGTCCATGGCAGCAGGGCAGGTGGGAGGGGCAGGGTCACCCACGGCCACCAGGAGGCTGGGATCCAATCCCTGGAACACATCACCAGAGTCCTGGGCGCATACGAACAGGCCCAGGGACGAATGGGCCGGTTGGACGAGCTCATCCTGCTGATGAGTTCCATCGACACCTGCATGGGACAAATCGTGGACCTCTTGGACCAGCAAGTGGCGGTACTGAGGGACAGGCATGCGCCACAAACCACACCTCCACCTCCCTCTGGTGGGCCGCAGGATGACAGTTCACCATCCTCCCCTACGCCCACAGAGAGGGGTGAGTACTCAGACCCCACTGGCCCTGCAGCAGGCCCCCCCGCCAAATGACGAAGGGGCTGTCCCAAGAAGACCCTGGGAGTATCTGGAGGCAAAGCACCTGCCACACGCCAGTCACGGAGCCAGCCATGATGGCAACCCTCTCCACCACTGCATTGACTTTTTGGACTGTCCTTCCCCACACTGCCTTGTGAATGGCATCTGTCTGTTGGACTGGGTCACCACATCAATGTGGTGACTACTCGATTATCTCATCTCCACCCTACCCCCCAATGGAAATGTACACCCCCCCTCGCATCTCACCATTGCAAATAAAATATCCTTACACACATGTTGCTGTGTCTGCTCTGACTTTATTGCAGGATGTACAGTCTTCAACATGATCACAATGTACCAGGAGCGTGGGCTGTATGTAGGCAAGGAGAAGTCGAAGGCACCTAGGGAAACATAACAGAACTACTTTCACTGGTCACTGGTCTGGGTGTGGCATCACAGACATCACACAACCCCTACCATCAGGATAACCCAACATGCACATGTCACAATGGCCAACAAGTGTCAACATACACGTCCTGTAGATGTTCCCAAATGACCTGTCCCAGAAACATTGCCAAACACCGCTGAGTCTACAACTGGCTGCTGCTACAATTCTCACATGCCCCTTCACGACAACAGCAATATCAGCAGACAATGGGTATGTTGCACATTGACGCCCACCTTCAAGTGAAGCAGCGGGTGATGAGCTGTTCACGCAGGACAACACCTTCCTCCTCTCCACTGTACTCATCACTGGACACAGCTTGGTTTGCAGGCTGGTGCCTTGGGTCCTCACCATCATCCAGGAGCAGGGGAATCTCCTTGCAAATGGCTAGGTTGTGGAGCATGCTGCATGCCACTACAATCTGACACACCTTCCATGGGCGAGTATGCCAGTGCACCTCCGATCTTGTCCAGGCAGCGGAAACGTGACTTGAGCAGACCAAAAGTACACTCCACCACATGACATGTCCTCCCATGGGCCTCATTGTAGCGGACTTCAGCCGGGGTCCTGGGATTCCGCAGTGGGCACAGCAATCAGGGACGGTTGGGATATGCAGAGTCACCTAGGTATGACAAACACAAATAGACATTGCAATGTCGCAGAGGCTGAGGGCAGCAGGTCACACACCCAGCACGCCACACGACTAGGCATACTCACCCACAATCCATGCACACTCAGGAAGCAGATTAGCCACCAGCTGGGGCACAATGCTGTTCCGCAGGATGTAGGAGTCATGGGCCGAGCCTGGGAATTTGGCACACTCGTGGGAGATGGTCATATCTGCCAGGCACACCACCTGCACATTGATGGAGTGGTAATGCTTGCGATTGCGGTAAATGTGCTCACTTGCCTGTGGTGGCACAAGCCTGACATGGGTGCAATTAATGGCTCCAACAACATTGGGGATGTGCCCAAGGGGATAGAAGTCTTCCTTCACAGCTGGCAATTTACCGGCGCCTATTACTTGCCTTGAGGGGAACGGCCTGCGAGACCTCTGCACTGCCGTGAGGGGAACTGCTTGGGCCACATCTTCAAGCACTGTGAGGGGAACGGCTCCACAACTCCATCCATAGCCGTGAGGGGAACGGCCTACAATTCCCAGCAGCCCCTGCTCGGCGCGGGGAAGCAGCGTCATAACTGTGCCTCCAGCTCCATCAAAAGCGCTGCTGCCGTCCCGCAGTGCGGGACTTGCTTACCAGCGCCTGTTACATGCAGTGAGGGGAATGGCCTGCGAGACCTCTGCACTGCCGTGAGGGGAACGGCTTGGGCCACATCTTCAAGCACCATGAGGGGATCAGCTCCACAACTCCATCCATAGCCGTGAGGTGAACGGTCTAAAATTCCCAGCAGCCCCTGCTCGGCGTGGGGAAGCAGCATCATAACAGCGCCTCCAGCCCCATCAAAAGCGCTGGGCCAAGAGCGGGCCTGACCTGCGCCCGCCAACACCAGGAAGAAGCAGGGCAGGGCCATCCCTTGCGCTGTTTATTTGCCACCTGAAGGAACTACGTGATATTCAATAAGGTACTGTGCTGATCTGTGCTGCGCACCATTCTTTTGAGTGAAACTTTGGTCTAAAGACACTTAAATACTGATACTCGGGACAGACTGTGCTGCACCCCTGTTTTATTTGTTAAATATTTCTTCCCAGCCCTTGATTCCTTCCATAGCACTTAATAAGTCTACTGCTAGAGTAACCATGGGCAAAAGGAAAGCCATGGAAGGTTCGGGGGGGCAAACGGAGCATCTAGTGAAGTGGGCAAAGTGAAAAAGGCAAGGAAAATCGCTAAGCATAGTGCCAATAATTGTGTAATCGACAGAATTGAGACCCTAATCACAGAATGTGAAGGGATTCTAGTAGCTGTGTTGCCTGTGGCCACTGGTGTCGCAGGATCTCCATCAGGGAGTGGCCAGGGGCAACTCCGCGGAACTACAATACCACCTATGTTTCAGAAACCTTCCCACAGCCGTGCCTCACTTAGTAGGGAGGCCGATCATACTATGTTAGGGCAGGGGGAAATTGCTTCCACACAGTGTAAGAATAATCAATTGACTAGAGACTCTGTAACCAATTTAGAGCCTTCTGTTATTATCTGTTCTAACCGTTTTGCGGCGCTGGCCGAGGCTACTGATCTTCTGGAGGATCCAGCGCATCAATCCCAAATTTTATGCTCTAACACCACCGAAAGCTCGTCTGAGCCAGTAGGGACTGGCGCTGAAGACCCTTCGCAGATTGTCAGCGTGCTTAGGTTAGAAATAGGTGCGATGAGGGTGTTGATTGAGGAGCTAGTGGCAGTAGTTAAATTAATAACTCCGAGTGGCATGTTACATCAGCCGGTTGTTAGTAGCACACTTACCCCACACCTTCATAGGGCATATACAAATGTACAAAAAGAACGATCTATTGCACATAATGGCTCTTTCTCCTCCCCCAAACCATTTGCTACCCAGGCCACCAAGACACCCATTTACCAACAGACGGCTTCCTCTCAAGTCTCTGCTCCCACTGGCCTGGCAATACATCTGCCTTTACATTCTATCACAAAAAACACTAGACCTCTTAATACACTAGTACATCCCTCTCAGCGTTCTAAAGATCATTCTTATTTAGAAAAAGCCTTGAATTACCCCCCAGTACAGACACGTACAGTCTACATGGTCAATGTCCCCAAGCTTAAATCATGTGATGACCATGAAAACGAAGATTCCTTAAAAAATAAGGCTATACTCTGGATTCGTCATGTCAGGGGCTGTCGATCGCTGATACGGGACGATGTAGCCAGGGCGCGGAGATGCATACATCATAACCGACCCCTCAACTACATTGAACTCACTCTGACAAAGCCCGATTTGGCAGCAAATTTGTTGGCATTAGAATATCGGACTTGCCCTCCAGGGTTTTCAGCTATCCAATTTAGAAGCTCCCCAATAATTACTGGCACCAGGGCACAGGGCAAAGTAGCTGAGCCGAGTGTCGAGGGTGGGACCACATTAGATGCCAACGATTGACTGAGAGTAGCCCCTGTTTTTTATCCAGAGCTTAAAGAGACTTGTCATAATAGCAACCCAAGAACCCTCTGCACACACCTTTCAAGTGCCCCAGGCCAATTATCGACAAACTTAATCTACAATTCTAATACTGGCTGCAATACTGACAAATTGAGGAACCAGCTTATAGTATCAAATACGGGCATAGATAGGGTAACCCCTATTGTTCGATCTGCTTTACCATTGCAATTTCAAGTAATATCTTCACGAGAGGTAGCTCCCGCAACTCCACATCTGCAGATCAAGATTATTTCCTGAAATGTAGCCGGGCTTAGCAGTAAACTGTTATTACCCGATTGGAACAAGCTAATAGAAGGCCAAGACATCTGCCTCTTCCAGGAAACTTGGAGCCTAGTCCGCCTCTATAAATCTGGCTACACTTGCTTTTTCTTGCCAGCTGTCTCCCTAGGAAGAGGCCGCACTTCAGGAGGCCTGATGGTCTGGGTTAATATTGCTCTGGGTTGTAGAATTATCGAACGCAACTGTGCAAACCCTGATATAATGAGGCTCACTATTACTGGGAAAAAAGGAGCTATATATCTTGAGTTGTTTAATGTATATGTAAGGGGGACGAAAGGGGGTGCCTCCTCACCTATTGTTTCATCCTTGGAGCAAGAGCTGTCTAGTTGCCACCCTGACTCGCATTTTATGATAGCGGGAGACCTTAACTGTACGTTTGAGCCCCTTAGCTCGGAGGAAATGCTGGGGTTGGAGGAAGATGATACTAGATGGGATATTCCCCCCTAAGCATTTCCCCCATCCATAGATGGTCACAGGTTGCAATACAGTTAAATGCACTTCTCCTGGAATGTGGGTTAAGGGCTGCAAATGGAAGAACACCATCAGACCCTAAAGGGGCTTGCACGTACCACAGAATTAGCTGCCCATCTCGCATTGATTATATTTTAATCGATGTAAGATTGTGGAAAAGTACAATTGATATGGAAATTGTCCCCACTATCGACAGCGACCATAATCCCCTTTGTATGAGTATGAATGCCCTTTGGACCTCTTTCTGCTCTGCCCCCGAGGCACTTAATAACTTGATGACCAAGGAAGTAGTCCCCTCAAATAGCAGAAGACATCTTAAGTGGCCTAAAGTAGCTGTCAACGAATTAAATTGGCTGGAATCAATCGAGTACTGGCTAAAAACTTAACAGACTTACAAGAAGCATCCCTTAACCCTGATGTCCCAGAGAAAGCTTTGGACATCTACATGAGAACTGTAGAACTGATGGGATCTTTTTTCAAGACAACTGCTGGCCATAGAACTGTAAAAACATGCCCAAAAAGCAGCCAGGCCTGGTTTTCAAAAACCTGTAGACAAAAATGGAAAGCTCTAGCCTTAGCTATCAAAAGTAAAAGTATTCCTTACGTTCAATGTGCCAGAAAGGAGTACAAAGTGACGCTGCGATGCGCAAAACTAAAATGGGAAGAATCACATTGGCAGAACTTAAAAGATGCTAGTTTAGCAAATAATGCCTATTTATTCTGGAACCTTGTTAGGGGGGGGGCAACAGGAATGATCCAGATTTAACTCCTAATCATATATCCAGCCAAGACTGGTTTGATCACTTTAGGAATCTATACGCTGAGTCAGATATAACACATCAGGGAGGATCTTGTGTCCAGCGAATCCTCTGCCTAATCCATAACATTGATGACCATTTCAGCCTAAATGAAGTAGAAGGAGCAATCAAAAGAATAGTACCATCAAAAGCTCCTGGACCGGGATGGTCTTCCAGGGGATTTACTCCGTGCGAGCCCCAGTGATTGGGCAAAATACATCATGCTTCTAATTAATTCTATTGCCAAGGGATGCCCCATACCAGCGTCGTGGAAGGGAGCTGAAGTGGTGCCTATTTTTAAGAAGGGGCTAGGGAGGACCCTGCTAACTACCAATCGATTAGCTTGATTGATGCTATTCAAAAAGTAGTTGGTAGGGTATTGCTGCAGAGAATCCACTCCTGGGCTGAGGATGAGGACATTCTTTCCCAATATCAGGCAGGTTTCAGGACCAGAACTGGAACAATGGATCAGGTGTTTAGGCTGCTCCTTATCTATTGGAAGGTAGTCGTGATAGGTGGAGGAAGTCTCTACCTTGCCTTCATCGATCTAAAGACTGCCTTCGATCTGGTTCCCCAGGACCAACTATGGAAAGTCTTGGGCGAGATGGGTATGCCTGTGTTTATTATGAATCTGCTTGTCCAATTGCACAAGGGCAACTATGCCCAAGTGAGATCGGGGTCACAAGAACAAGAAAACAATAGAATCCCAGTGAATAGAGGAGTACGCCAGGGATGTGTCATGGCGCCCACCCTGTTCTCTCTATATGTGAGCGGGGTGGTTCGTTTTCTTCAGGAAACTCCATCTGACGCCCCGGCCCTGGCAGGAGACAGGGTACCTACACTACTCTTTGCTGATGACACCTTGTTGATTTCTAAGACCCCGGTCGGAGTGCAGAAGCTTTTAGACAGGTTCCATCTCTGTTGCTCTTTAAGGGGGTTGATCATTACCACTACGAAGACCAAATTAATGACATTCAACCCCTATAAACCCTTTAGGCACATTTTCTCTCTGGGTGGAATACCTCTGGAAAGAGTTAGTACTTTTGATTATTTGGGCATCCGACTTTCTGATACAATGCAATGGAATCCCCACATTAAGATGCTTTTAAACCACAGGCATGTGGCTGGGGCAATGGACAGGGAACATCGTCGCTCATGCAGCAGACCTGTTGCCCCAGCGCTCACGATTTATGCCGCAAAGGCAGTTAGTTCTGCCCTTTATGGTGCGGAACTGTGGGGGTTTAACAATATGCAAGAGATCTGCAGTTTGGAACATAAGTTCTTGAGAGAGCTTGAGAGCCTGCCCCGAAATGTTCCACTTAAGCCTTTGATGGGTGACATGGGAAGACGCTCCTTTTTTTTTATATAAATCATTTTTATTGGTTTTCATAGCAACATTATCAGTGCACAGTTATAACCATACATTAACCAGTAACTGCAGGGTGTCCCCGGCCATAAGTAACCATATAATGCTCCATAGGTGTTTCAGATGCTCCACATGCTCAGGAATCACACCCTGTTAGATCTGGGGGTCTCTAGTTGGCAGGGTAGGTACCGCTGTCCAAGTAGGGACCCTTGCTTCTAGTCAGGGAAAGGGGGATACACTGTTAAGATAACCCCTGCTCACCCTCTAGGTAGCTTGGCCTGAGCAGTCTAGGCTATCAAAGGCAATGTGTAAAGTATTTGTACCAACACTCACAGTAACCCAGTGAAACCACCACAGATTTACTCCACACCAGTTTTAGAAAAATAATGTATCTTTACTAAAAACTTCACAAGACCAAATACTACAGACAAACCAACATATACTTCAAAAGGTTACTTTAAAGATAGTTCAAGAGTTTGCAGAAAGTACTCCAGGATGTCAAAATCAGTGTCCTACACAGTGCGACTCTCAATGCACAAAATGCGACACTCTTGTGCCCAACAGTACCTGTAGTTGCGATAAGGTTCCCAAAAGCTATAACAAGGAAGATGGCAAAGGCGATGCGATGCTCCTGAGATCCTGGGGAGGCTTTGCAGCAGCCCTGCTTCACGCAGCAGAGGTGGATGCGCCGGCTCCGATCTGTAGGGGGAGGATGCGATACCTTTGGCTTTCGTTGCGTAGGTTTCTTAGGGGGAAGCTTCACGCACAGGTTCGATGCGACACTCTTCGATGTGGTGCGATGCGTGGCGCAGCGTTGCCTTCCGGCGCCGCAACTCTCGATGCGCCACGGAACGGGACTCTGCGTCGACGCACGCAGCGATTGGAGACTTTTCACGCACCGGCAGTGGTGCGGCCCGCAAACTGGTTCTGCGACAACCCTCGCAATGGCAGGAAGCTTCACGCTTCGGGACGATGCTCGACACACTCGGCGATGTGGAGACCCTGCGTGTTGCGATGGTGCCGCGATGAAATTTTCCACGCACTCTCGTCTTGCGACACGCAATCGGATGATGCGTTGGGTACCAGTCACTCTTGTTCACGCTTCTGCTTCCCAGCTCCCAAACACAGCAAAACGACCTCCTGAGGCCCCAAGACTGGGCAAGCACTCCAAGGCAGGTCAGAACTCCTTCAGCAGAGTTCCAGGGGAGCTGGTGGTGAAGTCCTTTTGTTCCTGGGACTTCTTAACAGGGAGCCAGCTCTTCTCAGGCCCTTGGAGATCAGAATCAAAAGAAGGGGACACAGCAAAGTCCTTCCCCTCTCCTTGGCAGCAAAGCAAAACAGCAAGCAGGCAGTCTTCTCCTCTTCAGTTCTTTTCAGCTTTCTCCTTGGCAGAGGTTTCTTCTTAGTTCCAAAGTGATCTAAAGTTTTAGGTGTCTGGGGTCCTCTTCTTATACCCCTCCAAGCCTTTGTCTCTCTTTGTTCCAGTGGGGGGATTCCCCTGCTCAAACCGGTTCCTGGGTGTGCTCTGCTCTGGAGCACCTGGTTCCTTTCAGAGTGAGGGGCAGGGTCGTTAGACGCTCAGCAGGAGGTGGAGCCTTCTTTGTGTCAGCAGAGGCAGAGTCCTCAGCCTGGCCAGCAGGGGGTGGAGCCAGCTTTGTGTTTGGCAGGGACAGCCCTATTCAAACCCAGGGACTACTCCTCCCACCCATCTAAAGCAGATCTCCCTATTCACCCTGCTGCTGACTCATCCAGGCTCCTGGAGCCACCTGGCCCATCACATGACTCCCTTCAGCCAACCAGCACACAGGCACACAGGAAGGTTAAACAGGAGAATAGCTACTTTCTAAAAAGTGCTATTCTCACACAGTGAATTTAAAAACCATCTTGCTAAAAAGATGTATAATTAAATTCTGAACACAGAGATACCAAACTTGGATTTTCTATCTTGTCCTTATGGGAAGATAGGCATGTAAACAGCCTTCCCCATTCTATCCTATGGGCAAGATAGCCTCTCAGCAGTGAAAAACGAAAATGGCTGTAATTCACTACCAGGGCATGTTACACACCTCAGTACATGCCCTACCTTTCAGATACACTGCACCCAGCCCAGGGGGGTACCTAGGGCCACCATAGGGATGCCTTACATGTACAGAAAGGGAAGGATAAGGCCTGGTCAGTGGGTGCACTGGCCAGGTCGACATGGCAGTCCTGGACTGCACATAGGCACTGCAAGCAGGCCTAAGACATCAATTTAGCGCTACTCCTGTGGGTGGCACAATCAGTGCTGCAGCCCACTAGTAGCATTTGAATCACCAGCCCTGGCACACTCAGTGCACTTTACTAGGGGCTAACAGGTGAAACAAATATACCAATCATGGATAACCAATCAATATACCAATTTATACAGAGAGCATATGCACTTTAGCACTGATCAGCAGTGGTAAAGTGCCCAGAGTCCTATTGCCAACAACCACGGGTCAGAAAAAATAAAGGAGGAAGAAGCAAAAAGTTTGGGGATAACCCTGCAAAAAGGGCCGTTTCCAACACAACCCCCTTCCAGCCTAAAGCCAGGGTAGACCAAGCGATACCTCGATGGGATTCCCTGCTTAGGGCGATAGAACACAGAAACTGGCCCAAACAGCAGGGCACTATTCCTGTTCTATGCCTTCCTGAACCCGGTTGGATCTCTCCATCCATACTCTCAGGGTCCACCAAGCCAACCCATGTGGAACCCTTCTCCTCACCTGTGGACACCACCTGTGCAGCACCTAGCCTTAACTTGCTCACAGGTGTGTCCCAACAGACAGACAGCAAGCTGCAGTGACCAGTGACAGTGGTCAGGGATGAGACCCAGGCCTCATGCCTCTCAGGGCCCTCAAACCCCTGTGGCGTCAGAGGGTGGGGGGCGGTAGCCCCAGGTGCTTGGCACCCTTTGTCCACTCCCTTCCCTGTCAGGTCGGGTCTGACAACCTGGCACTGACCCACCAGCCCCGGGCCTGTATCCGGTGGCTGGACAGGAGGCTGGGGTAGGCTTTTCCATACCCAGTCCTCCTCTTCCTTGGGGCTCTGTACCCTCCCACCTGGAGCGGTACCCCCTTCTAGAATAGTCAGGGCACCTGTGGCAGGTGTCCTGCACCATTCACCCACCAGTTCAGGGGTTCTATCCTGCAACTGGGATCCCAGGTCAGGGGGGACACCCCGGACCTGGCCCTCCAACCTAGGGTCTACACCCTCCAGGTGAACCGGGGTCAGAGGCGAGGACTCCCTCCCTCTGCACCCCCTTCCAGAGTGCTGCACCCTCCCCACTGGAGTGGTACCCCTGGAAGCCAAACCGGTCAGGACACTGGTTACAGATGTCCTTCCCTCCAGGTCAGGCAGATCCTGAACCTGGCCTCCCAACCCAGGGAATAAACCCTGCGGTTGCACACCTGCCTGGCATGCCAGGACTTCCGGGGACTCACACAGCATCTCCCCGAGGGTGACACATGACTCATGTGTCTCGTGACAGTCTGCCTGGCGCAGATCTCCCGGCCCCTGTCCACCTGACAGTGCGCGAAGATCCCCCAGGACAAAAGTGGTGTCACCATGGTCACTCCTAGGGGACTCAGGCCTTCTGGCTGGTCCCTGACCCACTGGTTCTCCCACTGGGGAACACATCCCCCTCTCACCCCTCAGTCTGGACTTCTGCACCCTCCCAACTGGAGCGGTACCGCCAGACACCAGAACCACTGGAGCTCTGTTTACAGAGGCTCCAGGTTCTCCTGACACTAGGAGATCCTCCTCAAATGGCCTACTAGCACTGTCTAGGCCCCCAACCTGGTGTTCCCTTAAGGAACCCGCCAGGCCCTGAGACGGGGTTTCGGGCACCTTGGGACCCACAGTCCCACACTCACCCCTTCTCCACTGAGACAGGACGTGAGCCCCTACACCCCTCCCACTACACTGGGACCTAACCGAGCTACACTGAACAGCTTCCACCTCACAGGTCTGGAAGATATCTGGGCCACTCCTTTTGGGATCACTCCCCAATGCCTCTCCAGACCTTTTAGCATCCAACCAAAGGTCTGCCTCCAACGCAAGCTCTCTGGAACCAGGGAACTCACACTCCACCGGGTGTTGGCATAGCTCTGGAAAACAGGGACTTAAAATATGCTCTCCAACAAATGAATCACACAGCCCCCCACAGTTGTTAACCAAGCTACAGTTTGCCTCACCCTCCAGTGCCTCACACAAGTACCCCACACCACTCTCCTGAGATTGGCAAGACGGTACCTGACTGTCTCTGTCACACAACTCACACTCTTCTGGGCGGTCTTCACACTCACACACTAAGGTTTCTACCATGGGGGAACCCCTCTCCCTGTACCTCTCATCTAGGGTCAGTAGAGTGTCCCTCCCACCACTAGGAATATGGTCCCCTGTGCCAGTTCCCCAATCCACTTCAGGGACACTGCACTCCACTGGAACTACATCATAAACCTGAACCCCCTGGTGCATGTCAACCCCCTCCTTCAAGTCAGGTGCCACATCTCTGGGTATTTGTACCTTTCTTTCAGCACTAGAAACTACAATCTTGCTGCCACCATCTGAGCTGGACTCCACCTCCAACTCAGCAAAGCTCACTTCTTGAGCTAACCATTCTCCTTCAGCTGAGACACTCATGGCCTCAAGCCTCTCGAGCTCCAAATCAAGCTCCCTCATCCTCAACTCATGAGCCAGAAGCAATTTCTTCTCCTCCAAGGCACGGGCATTCCTGCTCTCCTCCGCCGCCTTGTCTACTTCCGATTGCTTCATTTTCATTTTCATTATTTCCAATTCATGGTTTCTCACCCTTTGATTCTCCTCCAACTCCTCTGGAGTGAGACTCCTACTGGAATGGGAGCTGCCAGCCCTTGAGACTGGTCCGACCACGGGCAGATCTTGGGGAACAAAACCATCCTCTTCATTTGCATCATCTTCCTCTTGGGCCTCCCAACAGGCCTTCAAGAATCTTTGTAGCACATCCTTTCTAGATCCGCTTTTCACAGGGCAACCAAGGTCTTTGCAGAATTGCTTTAGCTCCTCAACTTTGTACGAATACAAATCCTCAATGGAAAACTCCAATTCTGCCCTCTCACTTGTTGCCACCAGAGACATGATGCTCTTGAAGAGTTACTCAAAAATAGAATCAAAAATAATACAGTATGTGGTTGTGTATTGGTCTGCACTCCTAGTGATGTACACCAATTACTGTGGGTCAAGTACAAATACAAGTTCAATCCCACCGCTGACCACCAATGTTAGATCTGGGGGTCTCTAGTTGGCAGGGTAGGTACCGCTGTCCAAGTAGGGACCCTTGCTTCTAGTCAGGGAAAGGGGGATACACTGTTAAGATAACCCCTGCTCACCCTCTAGGTAGCTTGGCCTGAGCAGTCTAGGCTATCAAAGGCAATGTGTAAAGTATTTGTACCAACACTCACAGTAACCCAGTGAAACCACCACAGATTTACTCCACACCAGTTTTAGAAAAATAATGTATCTTTACTAAAAACTTCACAAGACCAAATACTACAGACAAACCAACATATACTTCAAAAGGTTACTTTAAAGATAGTTCAAGAGTTTGCAGAAAGTACTCCAGGATGTCAAAATCAGTGTCCTACACAGTGCGACTCTCAATGCACAAAATGCGACACTCTTGTGCCCAACAGTACCTGTAGTTGCGATAAGGTTCCCAAAAGCTATAACAAGGAAGATGGCAAAGGCGATGCGATGCTCCTGAGATCCTGGGGAGGCTTTGCAGCAGCCCTGCTTCACGCAGCAGAGGTGGATGCGCCGGCTCCGATCTGTAGGGGGAGGATGCGATACCTTTGGCTTTCGTTGCGTAGGTTTCTTAGGGGGAAGCTTCACGCACAGGTTCGATGCGACACTCTTCGATGTGGTGCGATGCGTGGCGCAGCGTTGCCTTCCGGCGCCGCAACTCTCGATGCGCCACGGAACGGGACTCTGCGTCGACGCACGCAGCGATTGGAGACTTTTCACGCACCGGCAGTGGTGCGGCCCGCAAACTGGTTCTGCGACAACCCTCGCAATGGCAGGAAGCTTCACGCTTCGGGACGATGCTCGACACACTCGGCGATGTGGAGACCCTGCGTGTTGCGATGGTGCCGCGATGAAATTTTCCACGCACTCTCGTCTTGCGACACGCAATCGGATGATGCGTTGGGTACCAGTCACTCTTGTTCACGCTTCTGCTTCCCAGCTCCCAAACACAGCAAAACGACCTCCTGAGGCCCCAAGACTGGGCAAGCACTCCAAGGCAGGTCAGAACTCCTTCAGCAGAGTTCCAGGGGAGCTGGTGGTGAAGTCCTTTTGTTCCTGGGACTTCTTAACAGGGAGCCAGCTCTTCTCAGGCCCTTGGAGATCAGAATCAAAAGAAGGGGACACAGCAAAGTCCTTCCCCTCTCCTTGGCAGCAAAGCAAAACAGCAAGCAGGCAGTCTTCTCCTCTTCAGTTCTTTTCAGCTTTCTCCTTGGCAGAGGTTTCTTCTTAGTTCCAAAGTGATCTAAAGTTTTAGGTGTCTGGGGTCCTCTTCTTATACCCCTCCAAGCCTTTGTCTCTCTTTGTTCCAGTGGGGGGATTCCCCTGCTCAAACCGGTTCCTGGGTGTGCTCTGCTCTGGAGCACCTGGTTCCTTTCAGAGTGAGGGGCAGGGTCGTTAGACGCTCAGCAGGAGGTGGAGCCTTCTTTGTGTCAGCAGAGGCAGAGTCCTCAGCCTGGCCAGCAGGGGGTGGAGCCAGCTTTGTGTTTGGCAGGGACAGCCCTATTCAAACCCAGGGACTACTCCTCCCACCCATCTAAAGCAGATCTCCCTATTCACCCTGCTGCTGACTCATCCAGGCTCCTGGAGCCACCTGGCCCATCACATGACTCCCTTCAGCCAACCAGCACACAGGCACACAGGAAGGTTAAACAGGAGAATAGCTACTTTCTAAAAAGTGCTATTCTCACACAGTGAATTTAAAAACCATCTTGCTAAAAAGATGTATAATTAAATTCTGAACACAGAGATACCAAACTTGGATTTTCTATCTTGTCCTTATGGGAAGATAGGCATGTAAACAGCCTTCCCCATTCTATCCTATGGGCAAGATAGCCTCTCAGCAGTGAAAAACGAAAATGGCTGTAATTCACTACCAGGGCATGTTACACACCTCAGTACATGCCCTACCTTTCAGATACACTGCACCCAGCCCAGGGGGGTACCTAGGGCCACCATAGGGATGCCTTACATGTACAGAAAGGGAAGGATAAGGCCTGGTCAGTGGGTGCACTGGCCAGGTCGACATGGCAGTCCTGGACTGCACATAGGCACTGCAAGCAGGCCTAAGACATCAATTTAGCGCTACTCCTGTGGGTGGCACAATCAGTGCTGCAGCCCACTAGTAGCATTTGAATCACCAGCCCTGGCACACTCAGTGCACTTTACTAGGGGCTAACAGGTGAAACAAATATACCAATCATGGATAACCAATCAATATACCAATTTATACAGAGAGCATATGCACTTTAGCACTGATCAGCAGTGGTAAAGTGCCCAGAGTCCTATTGCCAACAACCACGGGTCAGAAAAAATAAAGGAGGAAGAAGCAAAAAGTTTGGGGATAACCCTGCAAAAAGGGCCGTTTCCAACACACCCCTACCCCTCCAGTGACCCTATCCCAAACCTCTAGCGTAGTGCGTGTCGGCGTGCTAAGATAGGCATTCGGCGGTCTGTCTCTCCTCGGTTTCCACAGCAGATCCCAGATCGACCTGCCGGCGATCGCGCGGTCCATATGAAGCCAATGCTTCTCCGATTCACGCGCCGTCCATTCTAACGCGATTCGCAATTGGGCCGCCTGGTAGTAAAGCTCAACGTCCGGCAGTCCCATCCCTCCCTCCGCCCTCTGTTTCCGAAGCACTGTAAAAGGGAGCCGAGCCCTCCCCCCCTGCCACACGAACTTCGTGATCATCGTCTTCAGCTGCGGAAGAAACGCTTTCTCCAGCGGGATCGGCAAGGCCTGAAACACGTAGAGGACCTGGGGCAGCACCATCATCTTCACCGCATTGATTCGCCCCATCCAGGATATATACAAAGGTTTCCACCGCCTCAACTCCTGTCGCAAGTGCGGTAAAACTGTGGTGTAGTTGGCCCCATACAGCCCCGAAACCGTCGGCGTAAGCTGCACCCCTAAATATTGTAGCGAGTGCGGTGCCCATGAGAGCGTCGTCTGGGATTTCAGCGAAGCCACCTCCGCTCTTGAGAGTGTGAGATTGAGTATATAGGACTTGGTCATGTTGACCTTAAAGCCCGCCACTTTCTCGAAGTCCTGCAATTCCCTCCGCACCGCGGGGAGAGAGAGGCGAGGCTCCCCCAGGGTTAGCAGAACATCATCCGCGAAGAGGGAGATTTTGTGGTCCTCCCGCCAAACCGTATCCCTTTAATGGATGCATTCGCTCTCACCCGAATGGCCAGTGGCTCTATGCTCAGGGCGAAGAGTAGAGGGGACAGCGGGCACCCCTGTCTAGTACCTCTAGTCAGTTGGAAGGGCTCGGAGGGTGTCCCGTTGACCACCACTCTCGCCTAAGGAAGGCAGTAGTTAGCACGCACCATCTCTATGAAGGCGTCCCCGAAACCAAATTTCCGTAAGGTCAGGAAGAGGAAGGGCCAATCCACGCGATCAAACGCTTTTTCGGCGTCCAACCCGACCAGCACAGCTGGAATTTTGAATCTAGTTGTTTTTTCGACAATGTGGATTGTACGCCGTATATTATAGTGTGTCTGGCGCCCTTTAATGAAGCCAGATTGGTCCGGGTGGATCAATCGAGGTAGCAGGTCATCCAGGCGCCTAGCTAGGATCATGGAGTAGAGCTTGGCGTCCAGGTTCAGAAGGGCTATGGGGCGATAGGACGCGCACATCTGCAGGTCCTTGCCCGGTTTAGGCAGCACCGTAATCACCGCTTCCGCCATAGAATTGGAAACTCGGGCTTCTTTCGCCACCACCCTAAACAGAGCTGTCAGATGCGGGGTCAATTCGTCTACGAAGTGCTTATAGAAATGTGCGGTAAAGCCGTCCGGGCCAGGTGCCTTGTGGAGCTTGAGACGCTTTATGGCGTTCCGCACTTCCTCCCCAGAGATGGGTTCTTCCAGCCTCTCCCGTTCCGGCGCTGAAAGCTAGGGGCACTCCACCCCATCTAGATACGCCGTTTGGAGGTCCCGCGCAAGCGGGTCCCCACTATACAGCGCGCCATAAAAATCCCGAAAGGCTCTGGTCTTGGCCGCTTCCTCATGCGTGACCTGGGCCGGTCCCACCCGAATGCCTCCCACATAAGCTTTCGCGCGCTGGACTCTAAGCTTACGTGCCAACTGCGATCCCACTTTGTCCCCCTGTTCATACACGGCGCGTCGAAGCCTCAGCAAAGTATATTCCACCCTGGCGCTGTAAATCGCCCGCAATTTACCCCTCACCGCCGTAAGATGTCGCTGTAAGTCGCGAGTGGGCTTATCTTTGTGTCTACTCTCCAACCCCTGGAGTTCTTCCTCCAACGCCTCCCGCTCCAGTGCCTGTTGTCTCCGCAGCGACGCCTGCAGTTGGATGCACTTGCCCCCCGTCACCGCCTTAAACGCGTCCCACGTATTCTGATATGAGGTGTCCTCAGGGGGGTTGCCCTGGAAATACGCCTTTATGGCCTCTGTCAGCTCCACCCTCCGTACCTGGTCTCGCAAGAGGGCCCCGGGGAAGTACCATCTGCCACGTCACTGTCCCTGCATTCCCCACTGCAGCTCCAAAAGAACCATCCCATGGTCCGAGACTGAAATTGGGAGAATTTGTGCCCCCGTCGCCTTCCCCACCAACGCTTGGCTTATAAAAATGTAGTCTATGCGAGTGTAAGTCCGGTGAACATGTGAATAGAAAGTATAGTCCTTTGCCGTCCCGTGGAAAGCCCACCACCCATCTTGCAGACCAAGGGAGTCGAAGCGCTCCTTGACTCGCTTGGGAAACACAGACGTCCTGACCCCCGCAGTGTGGGAGCCATCAAGGAGACCATCCCACAAGCAGTTAAAGTCCCCCATCAGGATGATGGGGCCCTCCGCGAAACCTCCCAGAGACTCCAACATGCGCGCTGTGAACACCGCCTGTCCCGTGTTCGGAGCATATACGACCGCAAGTGTGCACCGTTGGCCCTGTAGCCGCCCCTTGAGCATGAGCCACCTACCCCTCCTTATCCCTGTGCGTGTCCCCTACTTGAAAGGGCGTGGAGCTGTGGAACAGTACCCCCACCCCATTATGTTTGGTGTTGGCCGCTGAGTGAAAAATCTGTGGGTATGCCCTATGCTTGAGCCGACCCACATCCTCCTTTTTAAGGTGCGTTTCCTGCAGGGCGACTACCTTAACCTGCCTATCTATAATGTACTTTAAAACCTGTTGTCTCTTCTGGGGTGCATTCAATCCTTTTACGTTCCATGTAGCCCACGTCACCATCTTAAGTGGCCAACCCCCTCCCCGCTCTGCACAGATGGAGTGAAAACCTCCCCCCCGCCATGTGTTGTGGGATCCAACTGTGCCAGACCGCAGTGCCCCTCCGCCTCAGCCCCAACCCGCCCCCCCGATGCCTCGCCGCCCCTCCCATGTCCCTTTCCGTGTCGTCGTTGCAGCCTACCACTTTCGCCCCCCGCCCCAGCCCCGTCCCCCCTACGTCCCCCCTCCCCCCCCACCCAACCCCCCCACCAAAAAGACCCGACCATGGAACCCCGCAAACCTTGGGTAGTTCCAGGGAAGGTAACCAAGACCCAGCCCCATCGGACTCCGAACCCCACCAACTTGCTCCGCAACCGGCGGAACAACAACAACATGTGTTCTAGACAGAGGGCTCCAGAGAAAAACAAAAACCTCAGTGTCCATGTAGCCTCGGTGTCCATGTGGAGACAGCCGCTCCTCTCGCTGGACTCGCCACAGCCCCGTCACCATCCACCAGGCACCGCCGCGAGGGGATACGAGCCCCTCCCGTCTGGGGGACCCTCCGCGGGCGCGCCCGACCTTCATCCCGTTGAATCCCGCGCCACTTCTACGCAGCCTCTACTCACGGTTGGGCCCTCCTCGCTGGCGTTGCGCCCTGCGCCACTGCTCCCTCTGTGCTCCGGCTGCCACGGTGCCGGACGACTCCGGGCCTCCACCATCCTCTGATTCCGCGGGGAGGCCCAGGATGCGCAGCCCCTCCTTCAGCTCTGTGATGTGGTGTCTTTTATTTTGCCGTTCAAAGCTGAGCCCGAAGGGATAGGTCCATCTGTAGCGCACATTTTCCTCCCTGAGTTTTCCAGTCACCGGGCGGAGCTGCTGCCGTCGCACTAGAGTGGCCTGCGACAAGTCCTGATATAAAGAACAGCTGTAGCCCTGGAACGTGACCTCCTTCTTCTTCCTAGCTGCTTCCAGGATGGCCTCCTTGACCGGGAAGGCATGCAACTTCGCCAGGACGTCCCTAGGTCTCCTGCGTTCTCCATGAACCGGTGGTCCGACCCTGTGCACCCGATCCAGCTTTCTGTTCAGATCTGGCCGGTTCACCACTTCCCCAAAGAGGCCAATAATGAACGCCTCCAGGTCCGGGCCTTCCGCGCCCTCTTCCAAGTCTCTCACCCGTATATTCTCCCTCCGGGTACGGTTCTCCAAGTCTTCCAGCTTCAGGGCGGACTGCGCCAGCTGAGCGCGAAGCTCTGTACACTCCGCCCGGGAGGCCAGGGAGGCGCTATCCAAGGCTTGCACCTTCTCCTCCACCTCCAAGACTTGAGACCTCATGGCGTCCACATCCCGGCGCAGATCGCCGAGCTTCTCCGTTAGGTCCCCCCGCAGTTGGTCCAGGCTGGCGTGAAGATCCCGTTTGAGCTCTCCACAGAGATCTTTCTTGAAGTCCTGGAGCGTGGCCACCAGGTCGTCCTTCGTCAAGGCCATGCCGTCTCCTCCGCCCGGACCTCCCTGGTCAGTGGCGCTAGACAGCGTCTGGAAGTACTTCGCCACGCGATTTTCCTGCGGCTTCGGCGCCTTTTTTGTCGGGAGCGCGCGGGACGTCCTCCCCATCAGTCCGACCCCTCTGTGCCGTAAGGCGTCGCCACCACCAGTCCTATGGCACCGCAGTGACAATCCTCCACCGCTCGACCCCTGGACCCTGGAAGCAGAATCGGGGGCCGTCCTGTCGCCGCCGGCAGACCCCGCCACTAGACGCTCTGCTGACCTCACGGGCTGCGCTGTAGTTCAGTCCTCACCATCGCCGGCCATCCCCTTTATCTCCACGTGCCCTCCATACCAAGCGTGCCCGGGAGCCAGCGCTCGGTGTCTAGAAAAAGTCTTACTTGGCCGCCATCGTAGAGTCAGGCACCGCCCAGAGCCAGGACGAGTGGCGATCACCCCCTGTGTCTCCGTCCCCTCTAGCCTGCAATGTCCGTCGTCAGGGAGCACAGCTCGAGTCCCGGTGGCCAGCCGCCCCTCCTCGTGATCACCGTAGTGGCCGCAGACGCCGCCTCCCCGTGAGGGTCCTACGAAGCTATTGTTCGGCGCGCTGTCCCTCCTCTCAGCGCCGGCCAGGCCAGCACCACCTCGGCTGTCATGGTCACTCCCGCCGTGCGCTCAGATCGATAAACCTCCGGACACTTCCCCGAGTCCGGGGGGATCACTGCTCGGCGATCGGCCGCTTTTGCCCGCTCGCTGCTCCCGGGTCAGCGCTCGCTCTCCAGCATCACCGCTGCCGCCACAGCCTCACCGCCTCGCCATCCGCCTCCACAGGAGTCCGTGAGTGTTTCCCCCGTAGTGCGCCAGTCCGGAGCCCCCGCCCAGCCGCTCTTAGGAGTCCGTGGGGCCGGAGCTGACTCGGTGCACTACCAGTCAGCCATCTTACTTGGCCACGCCCCCGAGAGACCGGAAGACGCTCCTTTAAAGATATTGCTAGATGAAGGCCGCTGCTTTATTGGGCCCCGCTGCTACGAACCGCTGAACTCGCTAACTACGCTGCCGCACTCAAAGAAGTAATTGGTTTAGACTGTAATCACAGAGTTAGTTAGCTTAATAATGTCAAGAAATTTGTGCTCGCATTGGGATTCAGAAATTCCTGGGAAGGTCAGAACCCACCCAGTAAGGATGAACTTAAAAAAGCATACTAGCTTTGGGTCGACACGCAGGAACTCAGTAACCCAAATCTAGGTAGAATGGTAGATGATTTTTATCAGTTTAAACAACATATATTCTTAGAGCCGTACCTAGATTTTATTTGAATCCTAAGAGATAGGGCACTCTACATACAGTTTAGGGTCGGTTCCCTTTTAGTACGTGAGCTTACTGCAAAATGGAGTCCTCCGCGCCAGACAATCGCGGATTGCCCTTGATGTGAGGCACCAAAAGAGAGCGTGGCCCACCTTATGTTTGCATGTCCAGTATACTCAAGGGCCAGATCAAAGTGGCTCAAACCAATTTCCAGACAGCTGGGCACCACAGGTCATATTACTGCCCTGCGGATCTTGAAATCAGACCCTAGAGCTCTCTTTGTATGTGGTGTGGCAAAGTACCTCGGCTGGATCTGGCTTAGTAGATCCAAGTTCTTGCGTAGGGAGGTGTAAAAAGGAAATGTGAATGTATCTCCATATGTTGGTTTCCTTCTTTTCTTATCTTTTTAAATTATATCAAATAGCTGTATAAGAAGTATCTTTTTTTTACACATTTTTTAATCAAGCTCACTTACTAAATTGCACTTAAAACTTACTAAGTATACAAATGAAATTTTTTGGATCAGGTATTAGCATATTATTGCTATTTTATTAACAAGATGATTAATTTTTTGTATATTATCCCTGGATCTAATGTATATACATGTTTTTACTACTCTTCTTATGATAATTCTTATCTTTTATTCTTGGTTTGTATGAATGAAATTGCTTTTATGATACTTGTTATCGAAATAAAGCTATTTGACTGTCTGACATTACAACCTGGCACACATCCACCACACAATGACCACAGTCGGCGCTGAAATGACGAATGTGTGCATGAGCAGACATGAGAGGCAATGCAACATAGTTCATCATTCATTGAGATGAGCATCGCTGTGATTGTCACTGCACCTCAGCACATTGACATGTGTACACATTGTAGAGCCCAGAACAACACTGTCCTGCCTACACCAACATCAAATCCATAAGTGACATGTGAGTGGGTACAGGCCAATCTACGAAACACACACACAAACATGGCATGTGTAGCCATCAGTGGAGTAAATGGAACATTGGCATTGTGTGCACAATGATGTTCCATTGACCATGTGGGCACTGTGCCCTGTTGATGTTTGACACATGGTCATTGCGATTGTATGGCACTCAAATTGAGGTAGCTACCGCCTGGCCCCGGCGGTGTGTCACCAGCAACCCCATTCACACAAGTGCAGTGGTCATAGGCATGGAGACATGGGGAGATGGCGGTTGGCATGCTCCGCCACCCATATCGCGGAAGCTACCGCCTGGCCCCAGCAGTGTGTCACCAGCACCCCCATTCACACAAGTGCGGAAGTCATAGGCATGGAGACATGTGGAAATGGTGGTAGGCATGCTCCGCCGCATGAATGGTGGAGCCTCGTGTCAATGCATGGCACCCATATCGCGGTAGCTACCGCCTGGCCCCAGCAGTGTGTCACTAGCACCCCCCATTCACAAAAGTGCGGTAGTCATAGGCATGGAGACATGTGGAAATGGTGGTGGGAATGCTCCACCGCATGAATGACGGAGCCTCGTTGCAATGCATGGCACCCATATTGCGGTAGCTACCGCCTGGCCCCCAGCGGTGTGTCACCAGCACCCCCATTGACACAGGTGCAGTAGTCATAGGAATGGAGACATGTGGAAATAGCGGTGGGCATGCTCCGCCGCTAAAATCGCGGTAGCGCACACCGGGCCCCTGTGGTGTCACCGCCATGGAGCTTACCCTAGAGCCAATGCGAAGCTCGATAGCGGTGGCATGATGCAATTTTGAAGATCGCGGTAGGCGTGCTCCACCACCGCGGAGGCGGACATTGGCTGCATTTGAAAGATCAACCATCGCGGTAGCGCACCCCGGGCCCCAGCGTTGTGTCACCGCCATGGAGCATGCCCTTACAGTCAATGGTAGCCATGATTGCGGTGACATGATGCAATTTTGAAGATCGCGGTAGGCGTTCTCCACCACCGCGGAGGCGGTCATTGAATGCATTTGAAAGAGGCAGACCTGGCCCACCAATTGCTGCAGCTTGGCACCTTTGAAACGACCCCAGGGCGCTATAAATGTGTGGGAGTGAGCCTCACATTTCTACTGCTCCCAGAGCCTGTTGCCTGAGACCCCTCACCTGCTGCTGCCTCCAGGGACTGCTGCCAGAGACCCCTCACCTGCTGCTGCCTCCAGGGACTGCTGCCAGAGACCCCTCACCTGCTGATGCCTCCAGGGACTACTGCCTGAGACCCCTCACCACCCAATTCCGCTGCTGTTGTCTCATGTCCACAATGATGACAAGGACAGAGAAGATCCATGCCTGTCCCTTCACGAGCGAGGAGGTCCTGGTGGACAAGGTGCTCACACAGTACCCAAGAATATATGGTGTCCCAAATGTCGTGATAAGTCTTCGGCAGTGGTGGGGTTGGGCAGGGGGGCCACACATGTAGTTGGACTGATGCAGTATGTGCCTGGGAATGTGGGGTAGTGTCATGCACTGCCTGACATGCTGTCTCCAGTGGGAGGGTGTGTGTACCCAATGCCACAGCTTTCCCCTCCCTGCACATGTATGAATGAGTGACCTGTGTTGTGTTGTCAGCCATACAGTGACAAAGAAGGTTGTTCATGCTATAGTCAGGACAGCGATTGCTTGGCTGGATGGCTGTGTGTGCCCCTGTAGTCCATCTCAGTGTGAGGCCAGCTGGCCTGCACAGTCCCTGCCTACAAAGACAAGGACACATCACTTAACTTACAGCGTATGACATCAGTCTCTTCACACATTGCACTCAAGCTATGGGCCATCTCAGCAATGTATTTTGCACACAACTGCCCTTGTGAATGGCATTTTGTATTTGTGAGATCATGTTCCTCAATGTGTCCACCATGACACATTCATCTATTCACAGGACAGGGACATTGATGGCTGCGCAGTCTTGGACACTGTTAGTCCACCCCCAAATACAGGTTGACATGTGATGTATGTGTTTCTCAAGCCAACAATGGACTGGAGATGTTGGCAGGCTACATGTGTGTTTCAGTGCTGGCATCCTGCATGTGGGTGAGATGTGCAGGGACTGTGTTCCCCCTCACACCTGCATGCTTTAACATCAGCTTTTCCCATACAGGTGTCCCATGTGAGCTGTACTATAGTCTCTGATTGACATATCGTTGGATATGTGATGATTTTGTATCATGCTGCTATACTGATAGGTGTTGGTACATGACACTGTGTCACTGATCATTTCCCCCTCTTGTCTCCCATGCCTGCAGCTCAAGGTACACCAGCATAAGGCCGTGTGCAGGGCCATTGCAGTGAAGGTGCGAGCTCTGGGGGTCTCAAACCGACAGCACACCCACTGCCACAAGAGATGGGACGACATCAGCCGGCTGGCAAAGAATGTGGTGGAGATTACCTTGGGGCTGCTTCCTCGCACTGGGCGTTTGGCACGACGCAGCATGACACCACTAATGGGGCGCATCTTGGCGGTGACACAGCCTGAGCTGGATGCATGTTTGAAGGAGCATCAGCAGCAAGCCCGGGGTGAGCATTTAGGGCGTCTGACTTTGGCTGGGAGTGGCTGCATGTGTACAGAGCCTGTGCCAGCACTGGTCTATGTGATGTAGGCAGTGTGGTGCTGTGGCATGTAAGTGGCTGCTGGCCTGGGTGCCGGTGGCATGCATTTGCCCTACCTGTACATACAAAGGTGATTTGGATGCTGTACCTTCACATTACATTCTGAGTTGTGCTCTTCAGGTTTCTTCTACATTGGGGAAGTCTTGGGAATCCCATGGGAGGGAACGGCAGTGTGCCTGATCTGACTGCGTACATCAATGCGTCCATTGCGTGCACCCAGATTGGGGAGGCCTACACATCTGACAGCAATGTGCACAATTCTATTGTCCACAAGGTACTACATGATGGGGGGCATGGGCTAATGTCCATTGTGGACTGTCATGTTGTAGTCTGGGTCTGTGTTGTCCCCTCCTGTTCCATCCAGATCTGTCATTGGCAACAAGTACTGTGCCCCCATCATGTCCCTAGGTGTGCTCAGAGCTAATTGTTTGTCTGTTTGAACAGAGCCACAAGCAGGGTGTTGTGCTGTGTGGTCATCACATGGTTCACTCATGCCTGAATTTCCAGTTTCCACGCACTGCTTGAGTCAATATGGTGAGTTGGCACAATGTGATTGCACAGGGTGGTGTGCAACATGTAGATTTGGCTTTCTTTTGTGATGCATTGCTTGCATATGTTTGTTCTGTTGCTGTCACTGACCTGACCCTACATCTCTCTCTCTCATGCAGCATCACCTGTGGTCACGGAGGAACAGGAGACGGACACTAGTGGGGGTGAAAATAGCACAACAGCTGCCCAGGAGCCCACTGACACAGATGTCACCAGCGCCTCAGAGGGGGACAGGAGTCTGCTGGAGGAATCCCATCCTGAGACGCAAAGCACCACATCATCCAATGCCAGCGGGGATGCATCCATGTTAGAGGGCACAGGGAACGGGGACTCTGCATCGACTTCCAATACACAGCGGCCAGTGCCCACCCTCCCAGCCACTTCCTCTTGTGCTGCCCGTGTCCACCTCAGTAAGAGGGGAAGAGTATCCTTCACCCCTGGCACCGCTGCCTCTGTCCCTGTCCCCCCTGCTGCCATCAGTGCTGAGTCTGTGGACCTTTTGCGCCAGCTGTGTGTAGGCCAGACAGCTCTCCTCAATGCCTTCATTGACCACGACAAGAAATTGGCCCAGGTGGTTGCTTTCATGGAGGGCATACATTCAGACGTGGGTGGGCTGCACCGGACAGTCCAGGCTTTGTCATCAAAAGTGACGTCTGCCCTGCAACAGGCACATACTCACAGTCCAGCTCCTGTCCCTTTGTCCACCCCCCTGGCAGTGGCCACGTCTGACGATAGTGACCACGGTCCACATACGTCAAAGTCACGATACAGCACACGAAGCACACAGCAGCAGCAACCCAAGCGGTCCTGGGCGCAAACACCATCCCCACAGATGACCAAAGCCACCCAGAGCGCAGGGAGAAAAGCCCGTCAGGCAACACTAGTGGACAAAAAGCAAAGCAGCAGACCTCAGGCACACATGCCTCAGTGGCATCCCCAGCCAAGGGCTCTCCTGCCCCTAAAGCATCGTGGAAAGAGAAGCATACAGTGTTTGTGCCCACCAAGGAGATTGTGCATGCCAAGGGTACACCTAGGAAGGGCTCCAAGGCAGACTCACCAACCACCTCGACTCCCATTCCAAGCCCAGTGAAGCAGGGGCCGGAGGGCACTGTAGGGGTAACACCTAGTAAACATGGGAAGGGGGGCAGAGGCGAAGCCAGGCAAAGCGTTCCGCTGGGTCCAGCACATCACCAGAGGGGCTGCCAGCGCCTGTCCCTGCAGCAGCTGTGGTGGTGAGTGTGCCTGTTGTACCCACACCACTTCCCATTGATCCACAGTCAGGCAAGCCATTTAGGATCCCCAAGAAGTGGAAGGGCACCCCTCCACAATCTCCCAGCCACACCATGTCTCCTGTCTGCATGACTCCACCTCCACGTGCCACTATGCCACCTGGTCCAAGCAGCCCTCCGGCTGGCCAAGCCACTGATAGCTCTACCTCAGCTGTTCCGCTCTCTCCCCGGTCAAGTGCCCCGACAGTCCCCGAGACACAGCCAGCTCCCAGTCCGCCTGACAGCCAAGTCTGAGTGGTAGTCACCCTCACACACCTGTCTCTCACCTGGGAGGCTTGACGTTCTAGTCGTCATAAGGACGCTAGACGTCTACATAAGGGGGTCATGCTTACGCGCAGCGGTATCGCGCAGCGGGGTCGCCGGACTGACGCCGGAGTTACGCCTGAGTTCAGCCCGTCTGCGCCCGTCCGCGCTGAGGACGTGCTGCAGGGCGGGCTGGACTCAACGGGTCAGGTAAAGTTCGCGTATTCATTTTCTGATATGCATGCTCTGAAGCCTCGGCCAGAGCCCTGTCATTACCGATTTTCGCCTAATGGTATTCGACATGCCATAGCATGTCACTCGTGTAAGGTATGTCTGACATTCTGCCGCCCCAACTATGAGGTTAACCATATCCCTCGCACTTCGCCTAATACTCTACCTCTGGGTAGTGGGTTCCTAATTAATGCAAGATCCCTAATTAAAAATAACGTTGCTTTCCATGACTTTGTGACTGCTAGGGATCCCTCTTGGGTATTTGTTACCGAAACATGGGCCTCTGATTCTTCGGGCCATGATCTGTTGTTGGCAATTCCTGATGGTTATGCCCTCCAGAGACTTGATAGAACTAGATGTAGAGGGGGTGGGCTGGCCATTCTCTACAAAAACTCACTCACCTGTAATATAAAGGTCTTATCCGAGTCCTTGGATTCCTTTGAAGCTTTATATTTTTCTATTTCTTGTTCTGCGTCGGCTTCCTTTACTGGCATCCTCATATATAGGCCTCCGGGACCTAGATCCAATTTCAGTAATGAGTTGCTCAGGATCCTAGAACCTTATTTTGGCAGGCCCTCTTTTACCATACTCGGGGACCTGAATTTTCATCTTGAGGATAAGGGCTGTAATGATACTCACGCCTTGCTAGATTCGCTTAACGCATGTGGCTTTTCCCAAATGGTCAGTAGCCCTACTCATCAGGCCGGTCATACTCTTGACGGAGTATTTACCAGTGATCTGAGACTGTCGGTCGATCTACCTGTTCGCCTGGCCTGGTCTGATCATCTGGCAGTACCACTGGAGCTGAAAGCCCCTCTAGCATGTGTGGCCTTACGGAATACCTGTAACAAACAACTTAAAAGGAATTTCAAGAATATTACTAATGAATCCTTATCCCCTTTTATAAGGGCTGGGCCGTCTTCCTCTTGTGGGGAAGCTGAGGAAGCTGCACAAGTACTTGCTAACTCTATTTCTAGAGCAGTAGAAGCATTGGCACCTGCTTCTTTCCGGTATATAGCAAGGCGCAGCCCCTCGGCCCCCTGGTACACTGACACACTAAGACTCCTGAGGCAGTCCTGTCGGAGGCAGGAGAGAAGATGGCGAAAGACATGGGATCCTTCTGAAGGCGAGGCTCATAAGCGCTTGCTACGAGGTTATAAGGCTAGGCTAATAAGTGAAAAGCAGGAGTTTTTCACCAACCTTACTGCCTCCCTTACCTCATCTAGGGAGCTTTTTAAAATTGTGGACTCCCTTTGTTCTCTACAAATGCCTGATCCGGTAGTTGGATCTCAGGAGCTCTGTAATAACATCTCGGACTTCTTTCATAACAAAATTGAGGACATATTCATTGCCCTGGAAGTTCAGAGGAGCACTTTGGGTCTCCAACCTCCTTCGGCCCTTCTAAGCTCAGAAGTCTGGACGAGAGATCCTTCTAAGACTCTCTCCTGTTTTCCGCTACTATCCTCTGAGGAGATGGATCTTCTCTTAAATAGAATAAAATCGGCCTCTCCTTTGGATCCCTGTCCTTTGAAAGTGCTGAAAGCATGTAAGGAGACCTTAGCACCCCCTTTGATGGAGGTGATGAATAGTGCGTTAACGCAGGGAGTCTTTCCGGCGGTCTGGAAAAAGGCAATTGTAAAGCCCTTGCTTAAAAAGCCCACCCTGGACCCGGAAACGCTTAAGAACTTTCGTCCGATATCTTTGCTTCCAGCACCGGCAAAAATGCTAGAACTCCATCTTAATATGCATTTGTCGGCCTTCCTAGATCTTTCTGGATATCTGGATGACTCCCAGCATGGTTTTAGGAAGTGTCACAGCACTGAGTCAGCACTCACTATGGTGACGGACTATATTCGAGGAAAGGTGGATCAGGGCCAGACCACTCTCTTGGTCCTCTTAGACCTCACTGCAGCATTTGATACTCTTTCTCCCTCGACGTTAACATCTCGTCTGAGGGAGTTAGGAGTGGCGGGTACTGCCTTGAGTCTTTTGTCCTCCTTTTTAGAGCAAAGAGAACAAAGGGTTAAGCTCGGCGAATTTCTCTCCCCTGCTAAAGCCTTGCAATGCGGGGTTCCACAGGGTTCGGCTCTCAGCCCGACCCTGTTTAATATCTATATAGCCCCTCTAGCAAGGCTTGTGAAATCGCAGGGGATGGAGGTCGTGTCATACGCCGACGACACCCAAATTATGGTGTCCCTAACCCACTCGAAGGATATCTCAGCGTTCAACTTTAGGAGCTGCATGCAGGCAGTCTCCGAATGGATGATTTTAAACTCTCTGAAGTTGAACGGTGATAAGACCGAAGTCCTGATTTTTGGGAACAATCAAGATTGTTGGTCTGATGAGTGGTGGCCCCCTTCTTTGGGTTCTTGTCCTATTCCATCTAAATCCGCCAGGAACCTGGGCGTCATATTTGACACTTCATTGTCAATGACCCTCCAGGTTAACAGAACGGTCTCTACTTGCTGGGGGATCATTAAGATTTTGAGGAGAATTGCCCACTATCTCTCTCCTCAATCACGTATGCAGATTGTGGTGGCATTGGTTGGATCAAGACTAGATTACTGTAATTCCTTATATGCTGAAATTAATAAGGGCTTGATCCATCGCCTTCAGGTGATACAAAATGCGGCAGCGCGTTTTGTTCTATCTTCTCCTGCTGCATCTTCGGCCACCTTAGCCAGGAAAAGCCTCCACTGGCTCCCCATCCAATACAGGATTTCTTTTAAACTTCTGATTCTGGTCTTTGGAGCATTAAGGGCAGATCCTTCTAATGCTCTGGGATCTCTCTTGACTTCCTACGCTCCCAGCAGGGCTCTTCGTTCTGCAAATATGCACTTGTTGGTAGTTCCTCGTTTTAGGAAAGTCAGATGGGGAAGTAGGGCTTTTTCTGTTGTGGCCCCACGGCTGTGGAATGCTCTCCCCTTTGATATCAAGGTTCAACCCTCTATGACCATGTTCAAAAAAGCACTCAAAACCTGGTATTTCTCTAAGGCCTACCAGTAAGCAACTGTGACTGAAGATCCTATATTTGGTTAGGCGCCTTGACGCCCATTGGGCTAAGTTGCGCGTTATAAATCAATTTCATTTAATTTCATTTCAGGTGGGCCTGTACTGCACATTGTTGCCCCCTGACTGTGTTGCTGACCATGGAAAGGTACAGTTGCACACATTCCCTCTGAAGCTTCTCATGGACATACTCTGCACTTTGTTTTGGCCACTGGCCTTGTTGCTCTTTGCTGTGTTGAACTATTCCCTGTGCAGCTTCTCATGGACATACTCCGCACCCTGAACTTGCCACTGGCCTTGTTGCTCTTTGCTGTGTTGAACTATTCCCTGTGCAGCTTCTCATGGACATACTTTGCACCCTGAACTGGCCACTGGCCTTGTTGCTCTTTGCTGTGTTGAACTATTCCCTGTGCAGCTTCTCATGGACATACTCTGTACTTCATTTTGGCCACTGGCCTTGTTGCTCTTTGCTGTGTTGAACTATTCCCTGTGCAGCTTCTCATGGACATACTCTGCACCCTGAACTGGCCACTGGCCTTGTTGCTCTTTGCTGTATTGAACTATTCCCTGTACAGCTTCTCGTGGACATACTCTGCACTCTGAACTGGCCACTGGCCTTGTTGCTCTTTGCTGTGTTGAACTATTCCCTGTGCACCTTCTCTTGTACATACTCTGCACCCTGAACTGGTCATTGGCCTTGTTGCTCTTTGCTTTGTTGAACTATTCCCTGTGCAGCTTCTCATGGACATACTCTGCACCCTGTACTGGCCACTGGCCTTGCTGTTTTGCCCTTGCCTGTGCAGCTTCTCATGGACTCACTCTGCACTTTGACCTGGCCACTGGCTGTGTCGTTCACGGGTGTGTGCCCCCTGCCTGTGCAGCTTCTCATGAACTCACCCTGCACTTTGTCCTGGCCAATGGCCTTGTCTTTCACTGCTGTGTGCCCCCTGCCTGTGCAGCTTCTCATGGACTTACTCTGCACTTTGTCCTGCCCACTGGTCTTGTCGTTCATTGCTGTGTGCCCCCTGCCTGTGCAGCTTCACATGGACTCTCTCTGCACCTTGGACTGGACACTGGCCTTGCTGTGTGCCCCCTGCCTGTGCAGCTTCTCCTAGACTCACTCTGCACCTTGGACTGGTCACTGGCCTTGCTGTGTGCCCCCTGCCTGTGCAGCTTCTCATGGACTCACTCTGCACCTTGGACTGGCCACTGGCCTTGCTGTGTGCCCCCTGCCTGTGCAGCTTCTCATGGACTCACTCTGCACCTTGGACTGGCCACTGGCCTTGCTGTGTGCCCCCTGCCTGTGCAGATTCTCATGGACTCACTCTGCACTTTGTCTTGCCCACTGGCCTTGTCGTTCACTGCTGTGTGCCCCCTGCCTGTGTAGCTTCTCATGGACTCACTCTGCACTTTGTCGTGCCCACTGGCCTTGCCGTTCACTGTTGTGTGCCCCCTGCCTGTGCAGCTTCTCATGGACATGCTCTGCATCTTGTGCCTTGCTCTTCTCTTCTCATGGTACCTATCTGTGCAATATGTGAATAAAGACAGTTGCTCCTGTTGTCTATTTTGTCAGTGTCCTTACTGAATAAAGTTATTTTGCTGTGTGTAAATGGTGTACTGTGCCACATGGTCTGTGTGCCACTTCAACATAGTCAATTTTTGGGCTCACTTACTCTCTTTTTTTCAGGGGTGACAGGGTCTTCAGCTCTTCTTGACCCAGATACTTGTGTGGGCAATGGTGTCAATTTACAATGGATAGCAGTAGTCATTTACTTAATTAGTTCATGTTGGGTATATTGTACACATGTCAGGTTGGGGGGGCACTGCCAGCACAGTGGGTTTCTGCACACAGTATTGGAGGCAGGCTGGCCAGGGTAATCATATATGTGTGCTCTTCCTTTATGTGTGCCTGGTGGTGTATGTGTGTGGTCATCTTGTGATGGCCAGTCATCCTAGTCCCATGGCTTACTTTCCATTTGTGCTCTTGGATGTCCAGGTAGTGTGAAGGGGGTGAGTTTGTGGGGAGTGTTGATGTGTACATGCCTCTGCACTGTCAAATACACACATGTGTCACCCAGGAGTTGTGTGCCTGTTGTTTTGGTTGTTCATCCCTGTGGATATGGTTGTATGCCCATGTGTGAGTTGTATGTTGTGCACTGTGCAGTGTGTTGGTGTGTCCTTGCAGTTCTGGCTGACTCCTACTTGTTGTTTTCTCACTTGTGAGTATGCAGAGAGTGTTACTGGCAAGTCAGTGTTGTGTTTTGTTGCACATCCATGTGTCTTTTTGCTGTTTGTGGAGACTGTGCAGACCTGCTGCTCCACACTACCATTGTGGATGTGTTTTCTCATGCATTGTTGTCACATGGTGCCTTCTTGCCTCCAGTGTGGCATGTTGTGGGTGTTGTCATTCCATCCCCTATCTGTGCTTCAGCTGCCTACCCATTGTGGGTCTGCACTCCCTCTCTTTGTGTATGGTACACTCCTGCCATGCCCCCTACTAACATGCAGTACACTTCACTTTGGTGTTAGCTGTCCCCTTGGTTTATATGTGTGTGTGCCTCCCCATGACTTCATTTGTGACACTGTGCTTTGTGGTGCAGTTCTTTGGCCAGGGTCAATGTGTCACTCAGGGCATTTCCCCAATGGGTCATGTGTGATGTTCTGGTGCTGTTTGTCAGTCATGGTTGCTCCTATGCAGTTCAACTGTGTGTGCTGCCCAGTCCTCTGGTCAAGTTGTTTCCACCTTTGTGTCCCGGACTTATGCATCTGTTGGGTGTTTTGTTGGATGTGTGTGTGTTGGCTGTATTATTGCTTCACTTCCTGGGTGTGCTGTTGTGTTTGTGCTGTGCTGTATGGTGTTGTGTGGGTTGCTGTTCTGTCACTGATGTCTGTGTGTGGCTGGTATCCTTGGTGTGCACACACAGATTGTTGTGCATGCAGTGCTGTGTGTGTATGTTGCCTTGTGATTGACTGGTGTGCATCCCCTGATGTACTGCTGTGTTTGCTATGTGATTGTTCTGCCTGTGCAACTGTTGTTTGTTTGCTGTGGCTGTGTTGTTCTGTAATGGTGCACTTCTTGTGTGTGTTGTGGTATGTTGTCTGTGCATTGTTCCTGAGTGATGAGGTTGTGCACTCCTGTTGTGTCTGTGCTCCCATTGCCTTTCCTCAGTTTAGCTGCACAGGGCATGCCTGTTGTAGTTGTGGCTCTGTGTGTTTCTGTTGGGTTATGTGTTTGTCTGTTGTATTTGTTTCGACATTTGTGGTGGCATCCCTGTGTGTGTGTATGTGTGATGTTTGTGGCTGACCCCAGGGTGTGTGTTTGTTTGTGTGTGTATTGACTGGTAAGTATTGCCAGCCTTCAGTGTGTTTGGCACTGATGTTGTGTGCTGCTGTTATGAGGGGGGTATGTGTTTAAATTCCTACTGGTGTTTGTCAGTCCTGAGGTGTGTAGATGGGCCCTGTGTGTAGTGCTGCTGGTGTACTCCTGTGAAGTAGTTATATGGATGTGTGGCTGTTCACAGTTTGATTTCAGGGCCTTCCTTTCATCCTTGTGCCTATATGTGGTTTGCCTTGCTGTCTCCCTGTGTTGTTGCACTGAGCTGTCTGTGGTTTGAATTCACTCACTGTGCCAGCATGTGTGCTTTGATGGTGCAAGGGTGTTGTTCTCTGTTCCTTGTGTTGATGTGATGTACACATGCTTGTTGTGTGTCTCCATGGCCTTCCATTTGTGTGCAGCCCACTTTGGTTTCCCTATTTGCTGTGCTCAATTGATGTTGGCATGTGGGGTGTGTATGTGTGTGTGTGTCAGTCTGTGGTATGTATGTGTGACTTTGCAGGCAGTGTGTCCATTTGGATGTTAATTCCTTGTATGTGTTCATTTGCTGCTTGTCCTCATTTTTATTTCCCTGAGTGTGGTGTTGTGGTGGTGTGTGTGTTTCCTTGGCCTTGTGCTACTGTGCTGTGTGTTGTGTGTTCCTGTGCAGCCACTCCTGCAGTGTCTGTCTCCATGATTGTTTGTTGTGTGGTGCAGGGTGTGTATTGACCTGGCTTGTTGTTGTGCATGCGGTGCACAGGAGGGGCATATGGCATGTGCGTTCATGGGGTGTGCTAGTGCCTTCTGCATTGTGTGCATGTATTTCCTTGTGTTCGCCACTGCGGTGACGTGACCGGGACATTGCTGCATGGTGGTGGTAGCTGTGTGTCCAGGATGCAGAGGGGTGACTTTGTGGCAGGTGGGTGATATGTGGGTGCCCTTGTGAATGAGTTCCTGTCCCCCCTAGGGTGTCTGATGTGGATTTGGACCCTGTGTCTGCATGTGTGTTGTGTTTGTGTTGTTGCGTACCTGCGGCGGTGTCCGCGGCGGTCCATGAGTTCATGGTGATGTAGCAGGTACAGCACCAGGAAGACGTGTAGCGCTGGGTCCATGGCGGTTGTGACAGGGACTCTGGTTTCGCGCTCCGCTGTCGAGCTTCCACCGTCTCTGGTTGGGCGGTGTCTCCACTGCGGTGCGTCTGCTTGTTTGACTTATCCTAATTTGTGGAGCGGGACGGACGTCATTCTGCATGGCAGAGAGTCTCCATTGGCTCCCATTGCCGCGGTGGTGGGCACACTTTGATGGCGGTGCGAGTCGCACTGCGGTGGTCAGGAAATGTTTGGCCATACTAATATGGCAGACGTGAGGGCCACTGCTTTCGGGCGGAAAATAGCTTTTTTCCGCACTGCCAGCACAGCGGTGGTGCCACCGCCCGACATCCTAATAGGCCCCTTAGGCTCTTAGGCTTAGGCTCTATTGCACCTACTCAAATACTAGGTACACTTAGGTACATCTAGTCAGGCATCTTGGGAGTACGCACTTTATTTTATAAATGCATTCTATAGTCATGTATCTGTTCATGACTATTACATAATGGTAGAAAAATACAATTTCTTTTTATTCACTCTACTGCTGGTTCTATTTCTCTGCTACTGTATTACAGTTATAGCAGTGCATATATTTTACATGAGAAGAACAAAGGTACAATAAACTCTTATTGTGAAAACGCCCGACTGTTTCTTTTGTGTATCTCTCCGAGAGCAAAACAAGCAAGTATGAGTGACTGGATGAAAAGCAATATATTGTTTCCACGAGTCTGAGGTTATTGTGTTCTGAGGTTGCCAAAAATGAATCTCTCTGATAGCAGGAGAGTCTAGTGGTACTGCGAGCTAGCTAATGCAAACCATAGGCTAACATATGCGGCGGGTGTACTGAGTTAATCTGCCAACAGACCCACAGTATATGTTATCAGTAAACGTCGTAGGTCCTGCATGACAGGGTACTTTTAGGACTACGCTACATGGCGCCCAAGGTGGTATAATAAAGGCGGACTTACTCAACAGTAGAATCTGAGTAGCTCAGTCGTGCTTGGTCTTATTCTCAGAGACCCTACTTACAAAACCCAGAGATGTCTTGAGTAAGTGGGAAAGAACTCCGCCACAGCTGAGTAGGCGAGATACCCTATGTATTGGCTGTTGGTTAATCAAGCTTGAAAGGAAACGTTCCCAAAATGGTGCATAAAACCTTTGCATAAAACTTTCTCATAATTTCCTTGGACAATAACTCCGTGTCTTAAACATGATGGTGGACGAGAAGAGAAACTTAACCCCAATAGACAATCAAAATCAGGGACTTAATAAGTCTAGTGAGGAAGATAGAAATGCAATCCAAATTGCAGCAAAAGTGAGACAAACTCTGACAGTTAAACTAGACAAACATGGGTTATCACCCAGAGGAGGTGTAGTAATATTTGTGATAGAGGCACACGAAGACTTCAAAACAGAGGTATTCTGCTCATGGGTTATATTCCCAGCAGCAGATGCAGTAACAAAAACTTTTATTACTTCCATGATGACATTCCAGCGGTCTACACTCCATTTGAGGAGACTGAGATTCCGCTTACTTTCCAGGAACATATTTTCTGGTTTAATGGTGCCCTACCCCACATAAGAACAAGAGAAAGTCTTGGTCCTTTAGGGATTCCAGGAGAAACATGGTCGATATTAGCGACCTATGCACCACATCCAGACATTGACACAATGCCACAGGATGAACTACATGTTCAACACAAAGAGTTGATAAAACTCTACAGAAACATGACAAACTTTGTCTTGAGGACACTTGCGATCCAATCCACAGTGATTACAACTACAGTAGCTCCTCCAGAGAGCTCAGGGACTAAAATTACTCCACAAACATTACACACGTTGATGGGCAAAGTGCCCACAAAACATGAACAAATTCCTTTCTGGGTAGCTCAGAAAATAACCCAGTTAGAAGCAGTATTTTCAAATACAACACCATTTGAAAAACACAGAATGTTAACAATCTGTTTGCCCATGGGGATAGCACCACAGTTAGAGGACTGCACCTCTTGGGGTACAGTCTTTGCTGCCATATATACCAGGACACATGGTATTCCTTCTCTAGCAGTAGTGCCAGATGTATTAAGACAAATACAAAACGACTATGGAGCAGAACCTGCTCTAAACTTAGGGATTAAGTAATTAAATAACTACGACCAGGTATCAGCCATTATACTAGCTAACATTAAAGGGGAAGCAGCATCAGTGCTAATCCGCCAACGCCTAAGGGAGTTCACTCCATTAGAACAGGAGAATGAACTTCCCAAAATAATAGAAACTGCATATGCAGAAGTAGGCAGAGATAGTTTGGATGGAAAGCTTTAAAACCTCAACTACGGGGCAGTCCTGAAAAGGACACTTTTAAACAAACACCAAATTCTTCAAAAAAGAAGTGCGATAATAAAAAAGAAAATTTTAAAGACAAGAGATCTCAATCCCGAGGTAGGTCTCCCCAAAGGGAGCCCTCTGAAAAGAGGTACAACCTTAGGAATAGGGATAATTTTAAGAAACCTGACAGGTATCGGAATACTGATACACGTTCCTCTCGTTCCTTTCAGGGTTCGAAGAAAGGCTCCAAAAGAGAAGGACAGTCAGAACACAGAGAAGAGCTCACACAGTCCAGAGACAAGCAGTGCGCTCAAGACTTTATTTCTAAAAACAGAAGAGAAACAAAATCCAAAACCTCAATTTAAGAAAAAGAAAGTTGCTGGTCTGAAAATCAGACATGCCCAGAATTCTGCGGACACAACCTCTGAACGGGGAATGGGCTCTGACGATGCTAGACAGTGCGGCAGAGGAAACAATAGCTCACCTGAACCTGAAGGAATTTCTGGTGACAGCGGAGTTGAATGATTACATCACGGTGGAAGCACCAGACACTAGGGTGAGCGTCTCACATAAGTTATATGAAGTAATACTCTTGCTGGAGGGGGACAAGCCCAGGAAAGTAAAAGCTCTGGTTTTGGAAGAACTTATCATCTGGTTATGACATCCTGTTAGCAGAACAAGATTGGCTGCCTGCATTCGTTATGGAGTGCCCCAGGGGAGAAAGTGTAATTTTTCCTGCATTTTCCAACTACGTTCCCGTTCACTTAAAACATGCTTATGCACAGGAGTGGGCAGTAGCCCAAGCTCCTGCATTGTACAAAAATCATGCAGGGTGGGATGAGAACTCAACCTACCATGTGATCCTGGTAAAAGTTTCGCCTACTGCTCAGAGGCAATACCCAATAAAGCAAGAAGCTAAAAAACAGGTCAGGGAGATCTTAGATCAACTTGAGTACCAGGGGTCATTGAAAAATGTACCTCACCAATGAACAATCCTTTGTTTCCCATCTCTAAACCTGACAACACATATCGTCTAGTTTTAGTATACAGACATTTAAACTCATGCACCAAGACATTTGCTGTCCAAAATGCACATAGTGCCGCATTAATGAATAACATTGTGTGCAAAAAATACAAAACCACACTTGATATCTCAAATGGATTTTTCTGCCAAAATATAGCGCCTGATAACAAGTATCTGACCGCCTTCAGTGCGTTGGGGTCCCAGCGACAATTCTGTTGTTTAGCACAAGGGTATAAAAATAGCCCTGGTGTATTTTCAGCAAGAGTAACAGAGTTACTTCAAAATTTTGATGAAGAAGCGTTGTCCTATGTGGATGATATTTATCTGACTGACGACGACTTACTGAGGCACTTGACCAGGGTAAGCACCATTATTATGGGATTTGCCGCAGAAGGCAATAAATTCAACTTTAAAAAGTCGAAAATAGCCCACCTCAATGTCCTATTTTTGGGATATGAGCTGTCAAGTGAAGGTAAAAGTCTGGCAGCTAAGTTTTTAGATAAGTGTGCGCAGCTCCAACCTCCAAAATCATTAAAAAATCTACAATCAATACTGGGATTCCTAAATTTTGGCAGGACATACATTTTAGATTACGCATAAAGGGTAAAACCTTTCTATGAATTAATAAAACCTGACTTTTCAGCCAGGGACAGGACACAAGAACATACCAATATTCTTTGCTTACTCTAGGAAGACATGATGGCTTCTAAACACTTACAAACGCGCATAAACGTACGCCACTTAGTAATCAGAATGATAGCGGGCCAATGCGGGTACACATATTTAACCTTTAATGAAGGGGAAACTGTACCAATTGCATACAAATCACACCTGTACCCAAATGCAGAAATGCGTTTCACTTCAACAGAAAATATCTTGACAGCAGTTCAGACTGCCGTGGCTAGAGAAAGAGCACTGGCTCAGGGGAAACACATTATTGTCGTAGCTCGAGTACCAGCTTTAGAAGCTGTTACAAAGGCCAGTGTCCCAAATGTGAAAGTGTTTGTTGCATCCCAGGTGGATACAATGGGCAAATTCTCTAACTGCAACAGACGTTGAATACAGATTTGATCCTACTTTAAAAACTCAGGCAATCCTGCAAAATGAACAAGAATATCCTCTACCAAATGAAATCTTGCCTCTTAATCAATATGAATATATTATCTATACTGACGGATCTGCGCAACCTACCATAGGGAGTAAGCAGCAATATTTTTCAGCATGTGCAATCGTTAAAGGTCGCATGCATGATGGCAAATTCCATTCTAGCTGCACAAAGACGCAATCTGTAGGAGACTGCACGGCTCAGTTGGCAGAATTAAAAGCACTAATACTTGCAATAAAAAATACCAAGGACTCATGTGATCCATACACTGAGTCATCAACGTGATGGCGTTCACGTGAAGGGAATTCATTGGCTGATGAAGCCGCAAAGGGGGCTGTTCCCTCAGCTTCCGTGTCTGTGCTGACTCGTTCGAAAACGAGAATAGACGGCGATATAATGGTAGCTGTCATCGCATCACGCAAAGGCAGCACAGCAGTACCTAAAAAATTTCCACTCTAATACTCCTACAAGTTAGATGCACAAAACATTCCATATGCTCAAATTCCTGGAGTGGGGGACAGAGTAATACCAAATATGGATCGTAGGCAAGGTTTAATACTAGCTGCACACAAGGGTTTGGGCTCTGCGCACACAGGCGTTACAGTGACCATTTCTTTACTGAAACAGCGCTATTGGTGGCCAGGGTTATCTAAGCAAACTAAAGACTTAGGGGCCGATTAGGATGGCGGGCGGACTTTAGTCCGCCCGCTACCCTAGCGGTGCTGGGTCCGGCCGCCAGTGATACGGCGGTCCCATACCTGCAATGAGGATGCCACCGCCAGATCCGGTAGCGGAAGCGTACACACCAGCTACTGGACAGGAGGAGTTACATCTATGCACACTTGACGTGCTATGCGAGGTACTTCAATGTTTGTCTCCTGCTGTAGCAGGCAGCGATAATGTTATGTCTCCCAGCCAGGACTTCTAATCTGAATCTGGCTCACCATGTGCTGGGAACAACTATGGAAATTTTTACTTCCCGTTCTATTTTCAAAATAACTTTTGCAAATTGACACTTTCCGAAGCATGGCCTTGTATAAACGCTTACAGTAGTTCAACTTGTGTGATCGAACTCGTTTAGAACTGTGATTTGTGGACTTTTTACATCTTTTTGCAAACATTACCAGAGACATTTTTTTTTCATTGTTTTTTAAACTGTTTTTGAGTGACTTTTAACGTTTTTAGAAACATTTTAAATGATTGTTTGATAATTATATGCACTGACACTGTTATACCTGTGTGTTTCAAGAAACGTGAATTATTATTGTTAAGTATAACATATTCATATTCATATTGGTACCCTACTATAGGTCCAGGGAACATCGTATACTTTCCCTAGATCTGCGCCCGTTATTTCATATGAACGAACCTTATAAGGACATAACTCCAAATAAGGACAGAATGCCTTGTATGAACATAATGCCTTACAAGGACTTTAGCCTTTTATGGACTAAACCTTTCACCTAGTTCCATTCAGAGGGCGGGTTTTTCCCAATCGATATTGCTAAGACGTCATCCTTAGCACATATGAATAATTGATGAGTACACTCTCCAGGAGGTACACTTCACCTCTCCCATCAACGAAAAAGGTTTGATCCCCAACGTCATCCTCATACTGAACAATGGGTACCACACGTACATAGACTGTATAAATACAGCACCTCTTGCTATCAGAAGGCAGGAGGAACCCGAGACTTCGAGACCGACACACTGACCAGAGACGCTGCAGCTCCGGCATGCCATCACTCCAGCTGACAGTGGCTCGACGATCCCTTGCGGGGTGTCCTGCTCAAATCCAGGACGAAGTCCCACACTTTCACTATTCAGGTAATGGGGTTCGACTAAAAGCCTAGTGAGATTCTTGGCTCTTGGAACTCTTAGACTCTTAGGCTTAGGCTCTATAGCACCTACTCACATACTTGGTACACTGAGGTACATCTAGTCAGGCATCTTAGGAGTACGCACCTTATTTTATAAATGCATTCTATATTCATGTATCTGTTCATGACTATTACACAATGGTAGAACAATACTATTTCTTTTTATTCACTCTACTGCTGGTTCTATGTCTCTGCTACTGTATTACAGTTATAGCAGCGCACATGTTTTACATGAGAAGCACAAAGGTACAATAAACTCCAGACTGTTTCTTCTGTGTATCTCTCCGAGAGCAAAACAAGCAAGCACGAGTGACTGGGTGAAAAGCAATATATTGTTTTCACGAGTCTGAGGTTATTGTGTTCTGAGGTTGCCAAAAACGAATCTCTCTGATAGCAGGAGAGTCTAGTGGCACTGCGAGCTGGCTAATGCAAACCATGGACTAACATATGCGGTGGGGGTGTACGGAGTTAGTTTATATGTTTAGTGTCCAGCAATTTCGTTGAATAAATTTAGGGGTTGATTACGATGGCGGTTGTTGGCACCTCCGTGGTGCTGGCGGAAATCGTCCATTTAGGTACTCTTCCGGCGGTCCTCGCGACCGCCATATTACAAAGGGCAAAGATAACCCATTTCCCATCCGTCGCGGAGTTTCCGCATCCGTCAGATATTTGGTTCCGCAACAGTGGCAGAGGGAGCCAATAGAGAAAGACCACCGTGCGAAATGACATTCCGACCACCAGATAAATGGCGGTGCCTCTACCAGCCCATCAGAGCGCAGCAGTGAAACCAGTCACCCGGAGACAGCGGAAGCACAACTGTGGGGATAGAAACTCGAGTACAAGACACCTTCACGTGTTCCTGGACACCATGGATTCTGCTCTACAAGCCCTTCCACTGCTGTACCTCATGCACTACCAGCAGATAAGCCGCAGTCGCGGTCAACACCGCAGCTAAGTCAATAACACATTCCCGCATACAACCCCAACACACAACTGTAGCGCTGAAATACGTGTCCTATCTACATCAGACACTCTGGTGGAGACAGGTACATATACCCCAGTCCATGTACACATGGTCTGCACGTCACAAATTGACACCTCTGCATCGGGGTCACACATCCCCATAGAAATGATTGCAACTAGCCCTGTCGTGCCGGTCATGTCACTGGAGCGCTTAAGCCGCAGGAATACAAGCCCACAATGTAGTAGGAGTCCAGAACATTGTCCCAGAGAAGCAAGACCAACATTACAACATCCACACAACATGTATCATAAAAGAAGCACTACTCAGCAAAACATTTCTGCAGCAAGAAGTCAAGTGCAGGGACACTGTCTATAGTGACATCTCATTAGGATCATCAAGAATTATATAGTAACATGAGTGTCTGTCGGGTGAGACAAGAGTCCCTCCAAAATGACAATAGTCATCATTGCACACAAATAAGGGTCAGTCCAAATACAATGTGGAACAGAGGAGGGCTGATCAAGCAGGGTGTATGTGTATTTCACAGTAGTCCAACAAGGTGTTGGAATGAGTCAGTTAGACCAGGTAGATGACACATCTTATTAGACACTACTATTAGAACACTACTGCCACACAATCACAGATCACCACAGCCCCAAGCAGACATTGATAGGCCCATCACATACAATGGCAGACCATATCACAGAATGATGGCCTATACCATGCAACACAGTAAACAATTCCTGACTCAAACAGCAAACTCAAAGTGAGCACCACTGTGCACAAGTGTACAGCTGCAATAAATGACACCATGTGAGTATGTCTAGTACATCAACAACACTGACTACACTGCCAACTCACAGAACACCTACACACCATTACTCCACCTCAACAAAGGGAGCACCAACTAAAAAGTAGTGAATTAATGCCAAAGAGTCAGGAAGAGTCCATCTTGACAGCAGAAACCTCTGACCTGAGACTCATGACAACCCTCCTCCTCCTCACACATGCCTTCCACTCATGTGAATCAAAGTGAGTAATTGAAGACATGAAGAGTCACTGTGCTGATTAATATTGGAACTGTTCACACTGCATGTCAAGTCCTTCAGACAGCTCACATACTTAAACTTAGCCTCAAACACATATCATAAGTCAGCAGCAATGTATGATAATAACTAAACTAGCCTAAAGTGGAGTGCATAGTGCAGGAAAAACATGGAGATATTTCAGATACCATTTGTACATGACATGCAAGAGGTGCCACATATCACACTACACCTAGGCCATCAAATCATACATGGGTGGCACAGTGATTGAAATTGAACTAAAGTAACATCTGTGCAATATCCCTGTGATACAGCAATGCAGGCAATGCATTGGCCCAGGAATGATAGGACCTGCCATAAGCCATACAGTGACCAGCCCCTCATCTGTGTCAACTATCTTGACATGTGTATGCCACCAGCACAATACTCGTGGCTCATTGTGACACTCCCTGACTGTCAAACCTAAGTATGACCTTCACACATACCCCTCATCTACCCATCTCATACCTTCACTACTCCACCCCTGTGAGAAGCACAGATAAAGGTGAAAATAAGGTCCTGTGACTTTCCTGATAACCAATGCCACACTCTGGTGTGTATCTACAAATGTCAGAATCCCACTCAGGGATGTCTGAACCAATGCTGATCACAAACCAATTGCCAAACACATGTATCACAAACAACATCAAAAGAAGTCCAACAAGCTCAGCCATGTGCAGGCAAACAGTGGATAGGCAATGTGATCCTCGACAGCACCGTAATAGATAACATTTTTACTCTGGCCAACTGCACAGACACCATCATCCAAACCAATCAAAAAATACATGATCAAATGCCAATAATGAACACTAACTGTGTGCAATTAGAAAAATCTGCTACCACAGACATAGACACTACACTAGTTACAAAGTGAGCATGGTGTCAATGGGTAGCACACGCATGCACATACACACTCCTGACAAGTGACTGTTCAAATATAGGAGGCCATAGCACAATTGTGCACTCAAAACAAGCTAATGAACAAGACTATACATTGCTGCATATGACATTCACATAAGAAATGCACACTACAAAGTCAACACACATCTGAATCTATTCCAATATACAAACTCTTCAACACACAAGGTCATGCAAAAATAACATTACACACACACGGACCTGTCAGTAGAAAGAGCCAACACAGCCCAACAACTGAATCCCTCAACAACAAATACACGACATATGCACATGCAAACTTATTACATAGAGAACTTAGCTGGACATCAGGGGGACTCACACCTGGCAAGGACAAGGCAACATACACTGACAGGAGTGCATGCACAGTAAGCAGTGTGCGAACACCCAAAAACTAGTAGCACACATATCTGAGTGCTCCACCATGAACTTCAACATCACAGGGCACAGATCACATTACACTCAGGACGGGTAGCATTACCTTAGCAAACAGACATACACTTTAGCTATCACCTATTGCTTCACAACTCTGGAAAACACAGATGCATGGAACATGACTAGAGGACTGTGCTGGAAAAACATCTGCACTGTACATGAGCAAACATGACTGCAATCAAGTAGAAGAAAATAACACATAACAAATAGTGAAACAGTCCTGAGTGGACCATTGGTCCTGGACACAGATCATACTTCCACAGTATAGTGTCACACTATGAAGTGGTGGGGAGGGTCACACACTGGCAAGGCATGGGGTGGAAGATATTAGACTGGAGTGGTGTGTACATCAGTATTGGACAGGTGAGGAGTGTACAAAGCAAAAACACATAGAGGAGTAACTCACAATGTGTAGGTATCAAAAGCCCCTCTTGGGGTTGGTATGACTCTTAATACCAGATAGTTGTCCAAAAAAAGTGTAAAAGTATGTCAATGTATGAGAAAAGTCACTTATATTGTCAGTTTGGATGAGCAGGTCAGCACAGTGAGCACAAACGTAAGCAAGAGCCATGGCTGATCATCAAACCACAACATAGACATTGCAGTGACACACTCTGCATACTCAAGATGACAATGACAACAAATAGGTGTACCCCAGGACTGCAAGGTCATACCGATACACTGCACAGTGCTCAACCAACAACTCCTACATGTTCCCACAATCTAAAGCAGGTATCTGATAATGTAAACAAACAGGCACTCATTACCTGGATCATACATGTGTGTAGGTGTCATGTTCAGGGGCACATACACATCAACACTTCTGCCAATGACAGGCCAATCACACTGCATGACTACTCAAGTGCACACATTCAAATGTACCCATGTGACTATGAAGCCGGGCCTAAACCAGATGACTACACATCTACACTGCTGTTCACACATCAAGATAGATCCCACAGATATGACGGACCCTGTCCACCCCGAAAGTTATCCTATGAATAGAATTCTCTTCTGTTGTGGTACAGCATCCAAATATGACGTGTACAAAATTGCAGACCTGACAATAGAATGATTAGGATAAGAGTAGATCATCACAGACAACCATCATTGCACCCTCAAGCCTCTGAGGCAAGAAGCACAAAAGTGGCTGTAACCTCTGGCAACCTCTGCAAAAGAAAATCAAGTATATGCCAATGTGAATGTGGTATACAGAGCATGTGCCACATGAACATATACACATACATTGCACTGCATCATTAGCAAGGGCAGCGACAAAGCTCACAAAACGAGTAACAGTCTTTATTACATAAACTTTGTATAGGCATCAAAAGTGCAAAATATCAAGGCCATTGGCCAGTCCAAATTTTAAGTCTGCACATGTGTTCATGAAAACTTGCACATCAAATAGGTAACACAGTCCACTGCCATGGGAATCACCACAGGTCAGGGACTTCGAATGGGCAGTCCAGGCACCGCTCAGGGAGAAATGGGGTGGGAAGGGGGACTTGGCTTGAACTTTGGGTTGAAATTGAACTGGGAGGGGGCTGATTGTTGGGACCAGTTGGAGGACTTGACCTGGGAGGGAGAGAACTGGCTGAGGTAGAGGGATCCATGGTTGTTGGAGCCTGAGGGCTGCTTGGGCCAGGTGGAGTGGTGGCACAGGGAGGTGGAGACATGCTGTGTGGAGGTTCAGTGGCTGAGGGTGAAGGTTGAGGGCTGGGTCTCAATTGTTTGGGGATCCGATATCCCACAAGTGTCTTGGCCAGTGTGAAAAGTGAGGTGGGCACGGCAGCCTCACTCTTACCCAAAGGTGTAGCAGATGCTGGTGGTTCCCCCCATTGGGATTTGCTGGACCTGGTGGTACGCTGGGGGTGGGATTGCCTTTTCCCCTGCATCCCCTGCTGTTGAGGTACACACCTCACTTTGCTCTCTTGTCCAAGCCTCACAGGGGTGTGGGTGGGAGTCAAAGTTTTGGGTGAAACTGCCTTCGGAATGTGTTTGGGCAGGCACCAGGTTCACTGCAGACAGGGCAAGTGTTTGTGTATCTTTGAGATCAGGTGTGGGGATGGGAGTTCCCTTGGATGGGGATGATTTAGGAGGAATGTAATGTGGATGCAGGATTTTTTGCCTTATGTCCCTGAGTGTCCTGTGATAGGCTTTTTGTCTTGCAGTCATGTGTGCTCTTTTTGTGCTGTGGTGATGGTGTATGGTGTCTGGTACGCTTAGAGTGCTGATGTTGTGTGCTGCGGGTGGATGACTGGGTGCCTGAGGGCTATGGTGTGTGTGTACTCTGGTCAGGTGGGGGCACTGGCAGGGTGGTTTCCGAAGGGAAAGGAACTGGAATGGAAGCTTGTGACTGCTGAATGGCTGCCGTCACTGTGGAGGACACAGACTGGACAGTTCGGTGTAGGCCACCCACGTCCGAATGAATGCACTCCATGAACGCAACAACCTGTGACAACTTGTTGCTATGATCCTGGAGGGCATTCAGGAGAGCAGTCTGACCCAAAATGTCTATGACTTCCATACTCAGGGTAGCAGGGGAGACAGGGGCAGGGGTAGCGGTGCCTGGGGGGAAGGAGACTCTACCCTTCTTAGAGCTGCGGGCACGGATAGCACTTTGGGGAGCATCCGGGAGGGTGGGCACTGACGAGGTGTGGCGGAAGAAGATGCGGATCTTGAACTTCCGATGCCCGCCAACATCGAGGAGTCCCCACTGGACTGTGAAGATGTGTAGGTTGGTGTTTCCGGGTGGGAATCCTCCAGGGCAATCCCCCTCCGAGGCGCTGGTCCCCTCAGTGTCACTGAACTCCTGTGTAGCAGTCATGCCAGTAGCTTACCCAATGCTGTTGGGCCCTTGTCCTTCCCTGCCCTTGGTAGATGCTGCAAGAGACAGAGACATAGGTTCAGTAAAGTGCCATACTCACAAACATCATATGCAATACGCACTCCAGTCCTTCAATGAAACTCCCATGTGAACTACTCCATGTACTTTCAGCATATGCCACATTTATGCAATCATCAGCTGATGCATGGAAACATGCTTAGTTGATAGTCATGCCCCATGCTGGGTTGACACAGCCAAATAGCTGGGCCTGTGCCTACCTGTAACCACACATACAATTGTCTGTAGGCACACCTTTGTGCCTGTAGGTAAGATAGCTATACATCCAAACATGTTGTCTCAGTCACATATGAAGTATATTTCATGGAACACCACAGATACAAAGTCAAATATATCCTTTTAAAAGGGAGATCACCTCCTGAAATCCACCATGTTGTGCTTTGAAGCATAACTACAGTTGCCCATTGGTGTCAGCTGTGTAGATGTTACAATGTATTTGATGTGCACAGCACACATCTCTAAATGCACACTAACATGATGCTCACTGCTGTTCACTGCTAGTTGATGTCTCTGACACTCACACTGCAGCATATGTCACAAGGACACATCTTATTTGTTAATGAAGTGCAAATAAGCCCCATGTAACAATGTAGTCACATAGACAATACACAATAGAATGAGAATGGGAATTTAATTCAAGGCTTTTATAGGTTGTGACACGTCACATACCAACATCTCCACAAGTGCCTGACAGGCCCTCATTGATCCTAGGCATGATAGTGTCTTCTGTAGATGAGGAAGTCATTGGCCTCCATTAGGACAGCAAATGTGTGAGCATACCTAGGGTCTGGCATATGACATCCCTACATTGTGCGGACTGATGACATCGAGGACACATCAATGTGCCAAGAATTCACTCACTGATTAAAAGCATTAGCCACAACTTCATCATGAACTGATGCACATGGACACCCCTCAACAATGCACACATACTGAGGACTGACACTCTGAGTAACCTTTGCTCCTTATTATCTTTAAAATTACTGTACAACACCTCAGTCACATCACAATTCGCCATGCCCACTGATCACATCCAACCATGTTAAGCCATAGTGCCAAAACAATTTCACAATAGCCAGTTTCAGCTACATTGAATTTAAATCACAGTCTAACCATCCCAGTCATGTTGCCATGTGCACAAATGCCAAATGCAAATCAGCCAATGCATCACTGTAATCATCACCATCTACCAGTTCAACACATGTGTGCACTTGCTGTCACGGTGGCAGGAAATGACATCATGTTATGCCATGCTGCTGAGATTAGGCTAATGTTTTGCCATGGTGCTGTCACCTCTATCAATGCAAAAAAAGGACACATGGGACAGGTGTGACCTCTACCAACTCACTGCTCCCTGAGTCCACATCTGTGCATGTCTCTAGCCACTTCCACATCCTCACATGAGCACACTCTTGTGGTAGCCACACACAAGCCAGACAAGTGTACTGGGCTACACACTTCACACAATGAATTTTCCTGTGTAGGAAGGACTCAGTTCAGATAACATTCACAAAATGTGAGATGAAAACATGGCAAGATGATTTTCTATGACAACGTTCATGGATTTTCTACGAATGCAGAACCTTTGCACTCAACACTGAGGCCACTTAGAAGCCATTGCATCACACTAGAGACATCACATAGGTCTGTACTTGCTCAGGGCTGGGTTTTATGCAGTCACTCATACGCAGTCACACTTTGCAAAATACTCACCCCCAACTTGCTGCTGATGGGCCCTCAAGCGTCCATCCACCTGTGGCTGTGTCCTGACAGGATGCGGGCCATTAGTGGTGTCATGCTTCTGCGCGGCAACCTACCACTTCGAGGGCCAGCCCCAGCGTCAAATCAGCGATGTTTTCGCTCAGGCAGCAGATGTCATCCCACCTCTTGTAGCAGTGTGTATGTCGTCGGTTTGAGACACCCAGAAAACACACCTTGCGGGAATGGCCCTCCATATGGCCTTACGCTGATGGGCCTTGAGCTGCAGGCATGGGAGGCAAGAAGAGGATGTTTTTGTAACACTGTGTTGTGTACCATTGTGTGACAGGACAGGAGCATGAAAATACATAGCACACTAATACAGCAATGGAGAGCAGAGCCCATACAGCATGTCACATAGTACACTTGGATCAACCCATATCATAGCAATGCATACATCTATGATGATGGACACACTAAATGCCCATCTCATATACATGCAGAGTGCCAGCACAGAAACCAATGTAAAAATGGGCCTCACCTGTGATGCACTATGTTAGTGAGCATGACATACGATACAACTGGAAATGATGTGTAGTGGTCAGACTCACTGTGTCCCACACTACACAACCCTTAATGTCCTTGACCATTGCATAGCTACATGTGTCATGGTGGTCACATTTAGGTCCCTGATCTTACATTCTCACACTCTTCTCGCAAGATTTAGTCCTATCTTGTGTACTCCTCAGGCCTATGATATCTCAGTAAGAAATAGGATAGTGGACAACACATGTTTTTCTGAGTACTTTTAGTGATGGGTCCTTGTAACATTGGGCAGGTACTGTGCAGGCCAGAGGGCCTTACACTGAGGATAAATGTGGTCCATCACAGAAATCGCATCCATGTACAATGAGAATAGAGAAACAGTACATACACATGCGTGACTCAACACATCATGGAATCAATTGAAAGATGACATGTCCACCTTACATTCAGCAGATGTGTCATTGGTGAATTACCACCAGTAGTGATATACTCAGGCATTGTACACCTGTGCAGCACGGACACATCTCCATAGGGTCAATTTGAAAGTAGTACACACATTATTCAGTACCCTCTGGCCAATCTACATTTGAAATGTCACAAATGAGCATATGAACACTTAATGAACTATGGCATAACATGGCACAGGGAATGTGTGTTCAGAGTTTGAGTGTCTCAAATCAGCAGTGTAACTGTATAACTGCTGAACCACAGTATGCCATTTCCATCATTAAATGCAGTCAGGGATCTGTGGAAATAAGGCTACACACCCCATTGACGTGAAGTCAGCATGCTAGGCAGTGTCTCACACATTTACATTACCCAGTCTCAGAACAACATGTGTGTTTCTTGGCTTAAAATGAGCTGCACCACTGTCTATGTTGCCATCTTCACCATATACTCAAGTGCAATAAGTACTAGGTCATGGATGCAGAGGAAGGGTTTGGATTTGTGCGGAATGCGATGGCGCCTACTCGTGTACACATATTTTTGGATGATATTTGTATCGTACGGTGCTACAGGCGAAGGGATAACCCCAAACCCCTCAGACAGACACAAGACCCTTAAGTTTATAGTACAAATGCCCGTGCACACATTATCGTCAATTGCAGAACTAGTACTACGTAACTTAAGTTCACAAACTTCAAGTAAAACACTATTATCAACAGACGAATAAGTGAAAAGATAGCAGAACACTCCGGGTATCTTGTGTCCTTTGTGTTTATTGGAGATCGATTTGCCCAGCCAACACGTGTTTCGTCAGGGTGTGAACCCATGACTTCTTCAGGGCTCTGTGGCTAGTACTTGCAATGAATCGATCGCTCCGCCGGTTGTACTTCCGTCCCGGCTGGTATAGGAATGGAATATATTCCCAAGGTAAATTCAGGTGTGAAAGGACTTTCAAATATACAGTCCAATGTCACTCTAGGTAGTATGACGTAAAGTTACAGCACACGAAAGAGAAAAAGCCAAATTTGGGCTCAATCCAGGGTGAGTTAATCTCCTGGAGATCTGTTTGAAAGCAGCTGAGTGTGCTGCTCAATCTCGCGACTCGATTCATTGCAAGTACTAGCCACAGAGCCCTGAAGAAGTCGTGGGTTCATACCCTGACGAAACACGTGTTGGCTGGGCAAGTCGTTCTCCAATAAACACAAAGGACACGAGATACCCGGAGTGTTCTGCTATCTTTACACTTATTTGTCTGTTGATTATAGTGTTTTACTTGAAGTTTGTGAACTTAAGTTACGTAGTACTAGTTCTGCAATTGACGATAATGTGTGCACGGGCATTTGTACTATAAACTTAAGGGCCTTGTGTCTGTCTGAGGGGTTTGGGGTTATCCCTTCGCCTGTAGCACCGTACGATACAAATATCATCCAAAAATATGTGTACACTTACCAGTACCTCTGGAGCACCATATAGCCTCCCATACTGGGCAAGGACCTCGTCCACCAGGACCTCCGGCTCCTCTGTGGTGAAGGGATGAGCACTGATGTTCTCTGTTCGAGCCATGACTGTGTCCAGAGTAGAGGTACAGCAGCAGTTGGTGGTGATGAATGGCAGGCAGCAGTGTCTGAATGCAAGTGACATGTGTGTCTCTCTCACAGACATTTATAGGCCCCTAGGGTTGTTTCAGTGGTACTCTGCTGATGCAATTGGTCTGCCTGGTTTGTATCTTTCAATTGTATCCAATACCTGTGACCGCAGTGACGGAGCACGCCTACCGCGCGTTTTAAAACTGTATTGCATTCCCGCGTGTGGCGGTTCCTATTGGCTGCAATGGCATTGGCATAGGCGGCGTCACACCGCAGGGGCCAGGTGGTCTCTACTGCAATCTGGCATCTTTCAATTGTATCTAATGACCGTGACCACAGTGGCGGAGCACGCCTACCGCGTGTTTTAAAACTGTATTGCACTACCGTGATGGCGGTTCCTATTGGCTGCAATGGTATTGGCATAGGCGGTGTCACACCGCGGGGGCCAGGTGGTCTCTACCGCAATCTGGCATCTTTCAATTGTATCCAATGACTGTGACTGCAGTGGCAGAGCATGCCTACCGCGAGTTTCAAAACTGTATTGCACTACCACGATGGCGGTTTCTATTGGCTGCAATGGCATTGGCATAGGCGGTGTCACACCGCAGGGGCCACGTGGTCTGTACCGCAATCCAACATCTTTCAATTGTATCCAATGACCGTGACCACAGTGGCGGAGCACCCCTGCAGTGAGTTTCAAAACTGTATTGTACTACCGCGATGGCGGTTCCCATTGGCTGCAATGGCATTGGCATAGGCGGTGTCACACCACGGGGGCCAGGTTGTCTCCACCGCAATCTGGCATTTTTCAGTTGTGGCCAATGACCGTGACCGCATTGGCGGAGCATGCCTACAACACCATCATTGATTCGGGTAACTATCCTAGGAGGTAGAAAGTCGCCTCTATCCTTCCCTTAATAAAAAAAACTAGTCTTGATAAAAATTACCCCAATAGCTACAGACCCATATCACGTCTCCCGCTTCCAGCTAAATTACTGGAGAAGGCCATAAATAGGCAATTAAGTTCTTTTTTTCAGAGAACCAAGGCACTCGACCCCACGCAGTTTGTGTTTCGTGCAGGACACAGCACGGAACTGGCCTTAATGAAGGCCACGGAGGAGGTTAGAGTTGCGGTTGACCAGGGAGGGGTGGCTGTCCTGATTTTGTTCAATCTGTCGCCAGCCTTCGACACAGTCTCTCACGGGGTGCTGATGGACCGGTTGTCGAAGGCGGGGGTGGAAGGCATTGCCTGGAGCCTCATGAAATCTTTTTGGGCCGACAGAATCCAGACAGTTGATCTGGGGCTTGATAAGTCCAAACCCTTTGCCTTCCCTTGCGGGCTACCACAGGGCTCCTCCTTGAGCCCCATGCTTTTCAACATTTATGTCAGCCCGCTGGCAGCCTTGATAAGATCTTTTGGCCTGCAACTCACTTCCTATGCAGATGACACACAAATCGTGTTATCCATACAACGAGGGTCGCAAGTGGATATGGCCGCGAGGTGCCATGAGTGCCTGAAAGACATTACGGGCTGGATGGCCTAGAACTGCCTCAAATTGAATGCAGGGAAGACCAAGGTCATGACATTCGGGAATAACTCTAACATCTGGACTCCGAATATGTGGCCTGATGCATTGGGGAAGTCACCAGTCCCCATGTGCAAGGCAAAGAATTTGGGCGTGATCATGGACCAGAAACTGGATTTTGGGGAGCAGGTTAGTGGAGTGGTTTCAACATGCTTCCATATCCTCAGGATATTGAGAAAAATAAAATTTTCTCTTCCAGCCAATGGTTTCAGGTTAGCAGTGTCAGCCCTTATTCTGTCACGTTTGGACTACTGTGATAGTCTGTACTTGAATCTGAAAAAAAAACATCTGTACAGACTACAGATGGTACAAAACGCGGCGGCGAGACTGCTAACAGGCATTCCAAGGTTTGCCTCCGTACGAGAGGGACTACAGCAACTGCAATGGCTGCCGGTATCCAGACAAGCTCAATTTAAGGTGCTGTGCACGGTATTCAAAGCATTGAAGGGCAGTGGCCCAGAGTTATTGAATAGGTGCTTCGATTGGTAGGTGCCCGGGAGAGCACTGCGCTCCTCCGAAAGCAAACTAGTGGCGGTGCCCCGAATAAAAAAAAAGCCAGTTGGGGAGGAAATACCTTTTCCTATGGTGCAGCGAAAGCTTGGAACAGCCTGCCAAAGCATATTAGGAAGGCCGAGGAGCTCCTCTCTTTTAGAAAGGGGTTGAAGACTTGTTTATTTAGGGATTAAGCCCCTAGTACTCCAGGGAGTTCAGTGTGCAGCGCCAGGACACCCTTGGGTATATGTGCACTTTATAAGCTCCTAATAATAATAATAATACTGCACCTATGGACACATTGTGCTGTTGCATTTCCACTTGGCAATTGTCATCACTGATCACTATACATTTACACTATATTGTTGCACCTGGTTGTAAAGTGAAATGAGAGTGTGACATTTAACTCAATGATGCCCACACATGTCATGTCAGCACACATGAGTACATGCATTGGTATTTACATACTGGCATGTCAAATATGATATTTGTGAGCATGTATACAGATTAGAGGTGTAATGGAGTCTCATGTTTGTGAACATGCCAATGTGTGAAATGGCAACTCATCCCACAGTCATGATGGACTGACCACATAATGTGCTTATATCACTGTGTACAGTGCTGTATTTATCTTGATATTTGTACAGATTACACTCACTGTGCTCATTGTGTAGTAATTTCAACGAAATTGGGGGTGCCAGGCAATTAAGTCCTGTAGGCAGCGAGTGGTGTCAAGAAAGATCTTTATTTCAAATTCACCAATCAATTCAGTAATACGCAAAGCTCAGCCAACGTGTTTCATTCCCTCAAGGGGAACTTCATCAGGGCTTTTACGTCAAAGGTTCAAATGTCGGATGAGAAGAATCAATTCCAGTGTGCTGTGCTGGAACTTTTTGGAGTGCTTACAGGCTACATACTGCCTGCATTAAAAGACCTTATACGTCTCTCCAGAGAGTTTGACTTATGGAGTGTTGACCGGACAAGCATGTTTGTCGGTCTCTTTATGCAGGCCTTATTATGCCTATAAACACTCCGGAGAGTCCCAGCGCAATACACTGGAACAGAACTTTCTCAACAATCATTTGAACCCTTGAACATTATCAGAACTGACGTAAAAGGTCTCTTAACCCCTTCGGTGCTCACGACGGCTGGGAGCCGTCATGGCGCACAGTGGGCATGTGCTCATGACGGCTCCCAGCCATCGTGACACCCACCCACGGGGGAAGCGCTGGCGCTCCCCCAGTGGGACATCGATTATAATGCCTGCACCGGGGAAGGCAGGGGAAGCCCTTCCCCCTGCCTCCCCTGCCCCCCCTCCACGTCATCAATGACATCAGCGTGCGAGGCGCGCTGACGTCATTGGAGGTTTCCCTTAGTTTCCCAACGCGCTGGAAGGCATTTGCTTCCAGCGCGTTGGGAAACTAAGAGGTGAGTTTTGCCTCGTGGAGGGTGGGGGGTGTATTTTCAAAGGCATCGGAGGAAAGGTGTCAGTTATGCTCCACAAGACTTACCTCTGCTTGTGCAGCGATTCCACAGAGACGACAGGAGCGCCCGTCCCCGCACCCACCTGACCCTCGTGGACCGTAGTACCCAGCAGGGATGAGATGGACGCAGGGAAAGGAGCCTGAAATGAAAGCGGTGGGTAGGGGTGCAGGGTATCTCGGAAAGACCTGCGAAAGAGGAAGATTATGGTCAGTGAAGAACCCACAACCACAATGGAAGCACACACAGAGCTAGGTCCTGTCCCAGACTCAAGGAACTCACCCTACTGCGGGAACGCCGGTCGCAACACGGCCGTCGAGTAGGTGAAAGGCCAAGGACAGGCTCTACAGTAAAGCAGTTGTCGGTGCTCTCACACCGTGGTCAGTGGAATTCAAGCTGGTTTCCCAATAACAACCCTGGAAGCGGTAATCAGAGTTTAATCCCTGCTTCCGAGTAGAGAAAACAAACTGCAAGTCGCAACAGAATAAAAGGTCAAATGAAACTCCTCAATAGTATTTCAGCACATACTAATGGGCAAAATCATCAAAGGCAAAATCAGCAATGGAGAACAGAAATGGCGCTAAGCGCGTTTAGGCAAAAACAGACTGTGGCAAAATCATCCAGGCAAAATCAGCAATGGAGAACAGAAATGGCGCTAAGCGCGTTGAGGCCAAAACAGACTGTGGCAAAATCATCCAGGCAAAATCAGCAATGGAGAACAGAAATGGCGCTAAGCGCGTTGAGGCCAAAACAGACTGTGGCAAAATCATCCAGGCAAAATCAGCAATGGAGAACAGAAATGGCGCTAAGCGCGTTGAGGCAAAAACAGACTGTGGCAAAATCATCAAAGGCAAATCAGCAACGGCACCCTTCAACAGCCTAGGGGACAAGGGTCTAGGAAAAACCTGAGAAGCCAGGACTGGTTCCGAAGCGTGGACGAAGGTAGAAACAGGTTCCACTGGAATGGGACGGCGTTCTTTTCCGTTCGGCTTCAGGACGGTCACTCTCGCTCCTCGCTGCTCGGAACTCCAAAGAATACGAAGCGCCGAGCCGGCGGGAAACGCGGCGTATAAGTGTTTCCCCCGGAAGCGCTTCCTTGACCCTAGTGCTCCTGTGGACGACTAGACCGGTACTCGACTTCCGCCCGGAAGTGAGTATTTCGGGTCGTCTCTGTGTGTGCGTCTTCGTGGCGGGGGACGGCAAGCGCCGTAACATGACAGAACCCCCCCTCAAAAACAAGTCTCCCCCCCCCCCCCCCCAGGGGCTCAAAAAGGGACAGCAGGGCGAGGGCAGCAGGGGTGACTGAGATGAAAGGCACGGACCAGAACAGGAGCATGGCGAACATGGGACAAAGGCTCCCAAGACCGCTCATCCGGGCCGTACCCCTTCCAATCGACCAGGTAGAACAACTTCCCCTTGGTACGACGAGAACCCAGGATGGCCCGGACTTCGTACTCCACGTGGTCCTCCACCACCACTGGAGACGGAGGAGAGGGAACCCCGCCATCCGGGCGGACCGCTTGCAGAAGAGAGACATGGAAAACGGGGTGGATCCTCATGTGTGGAGGGAGCGTGAGTCTCATAGCCACCGGATTCACCACCTTCTCAATGACAAAGGGACCCACATAACGGGGTAACAGTTTCTTGGGGCCATGCACGTTGAGATGTCTGATAGACAACCACACTTGGTCACCCAAGCGGTATTCGGGTTCCTTCTGTCTATGGGCGTCAGCATGCGCCTTGTAGGTGTCCTTTGCCTTGGCCAACCCAAACCGAGCTTGTTGCCAGATAGTACGCAAGGCAGCATGATAGGAATGAACTGACGGCAAGGAGCAGTCCCGGGGTATTTCCCAGGCAGAGGTGCGGGGGTGACGGCCTTGGAGGCAAAAGAAGGGAGACATGCCGATGGCAGAATGCTTACTGTTGTTGTAGGCGTACTCAGCCATCCATAGGACCTCGGACCAGTCTTTGTCAACCATAAGCAGTAGGCAACGGAGGTACTGCTCCATGGTGTGGTTTGTTCTTTCCGCTTGACCGTCCGTTTGTGGGTGGTACGCTGTGGACAAGCGTACGTCCATCTTGAGGATTCTGCACACCTCTCTCCAGAAGTGGGACACGAATTGCGATCCCCGGTCTGTTATGACCACCGATGGAATGCCATGAAGGCGGATTACTTCTTGCACAAAGATTCCGGCCAGGGTCACAGCTGTGGGCACCTTCAGCAAAGGCACGAAATGCGCCATTTTGGACAGATGGTCGACGATGGTGAGAATCGTGGTGTGCCCCGTCTTGGTGGTGGGGAGTTCCACCACGAAGTCCATGGAGATGGTGTGCCATGGATACGGTGGTATCGGAATGGGACGCAGAAGGCCCACCGGAGGCACGGAAGCGTTCTTACTCAGGAGACAGATGGTACAGCTCCTCACATGTAGTCCTGTGTCGGCCACCATGGTCGGCCACCAGAATTGTCTCTGCAAGAGCTCTAGTGTCTTCTGGAAACCGGGATGGCTGGACAAAACGTGGTCGTGACATAGGCGGACCGCTTCCTGCCGACTGGGCACCCCAGGTAGATACAGCCGGTCTCCATGAAACAGCAATCCGTCCGTGTATGACACGTCCGTGCGTCCATCCGCCAGTCCCTCCAGGTCGACGTGCTCCGTGTCCTTCCGTACTTGAGTTAAGAAGCCCGAAGACGTCACCACACCCTGGAAGTGTTTCTCGGCAAGGATAGGAACAGGCTCGGTGTTCTCAGCTTCGTTGTCAGCTTCTTCCATCCGCGAGAGGGCATCAGCCTTCGCATTTTCTCTTCCTGGCCGAAACGTGATCATGAAATCGTAGTCATTGAAGAAAAGGGTCCATCGGCGTTGTCGGGCGGTGAGAGCGCGTGCTGACCGGAGAAACTGAAGGTTCCTGTGATCCGTATAGATGGTTACGGTGTGTTTGGCGTCTTTCAGGAAGTGGCGCCATTCCTCGAAAGCGGTCTTGATGGCAAGGAGCTCTCTGTCCGACACCGAGTAGTTACGTTCCGCCGGTTGTAGTTTCTTGGAATAGAATGCCACCGGATGCAGTAGTCCAGTGCGGGTGCTCCGTTGAGACAGCACGCCCCCGATGGCATCTTTAGAGGCATCCGCCTCCACAACGAAGGGCTGCTTGGTGTCGGGGTGCATCAGAACCGGGGCTATGGTGAAACGTCTCTTCAGTTCTTGGAAGGCGTCATCCGCCTTACGATCCCAATCGAAGCGCACGCCCTTACGCAACAACCGGGTAATCGGGGCTACCATCTCGGAGAAGCCAGTAATGAATCGGCGGTAGTAATTGGAAAACCCCAGGAACCGTTGTACCCCTTTCACGGACTCCGGGGGGGGCCAGGACAGGATGGCTTCCACCTTCTTGTTGTCCATTTGTATGCCCGCTGGAGTGATGACATGCCCCAGGAACTCGACCGTGGTGACGTGAAAGGCGCTCTTTTCCAGCTTGACATACAGACGATGTCTACCCAGCCGCTGAAGGACGGAACGCACGTGCTGCACGTGCTCTGTGATGGTCTGTGAATAGATCAAGATGTCGTCTATGTAGACGATGCAAAAGACGTCTATGAACTCCCGCAACACCTCGTCGATAAAGTACTGGAACGCTGCGGGAGCGTTACAGAGTCCGAAAGGCATGACCTGGTATTCGAATAACCCGAATTTGGTTCGGAAAGCGGTCTTCCATTCGTCGCCTTTTCGGACTCTGACTAGATGGTACGCACCTCGCAGGTCGAGTTTAGTATACACCGAGGCGTCTTTTACCTGTTCCAGGAGATTGGTTATCAAGGGTAGCGGGTAACGGTTTTTGACGGTGATGTTGTTCATCGCTCGAAAGTCAATGCACGTCCGCAGATCGCCCTCCTTCTTAGCCACGAAAAATAGAGGAGAGGAAACCGGAGACCTGGAATGACGGATAAAGCCGTTGACCAAATACTCGTCCAAGTAGGAGCGTAGGTGGGCGTTTTCTTTCTCCGTGAGAGAATAAATCCTGCTGCAAGGCAACGTGGAACCGGGAATCAGATCTATCCGGCAATCGAACGAGCGATGCGGCGGCAAGGTGTTGGCTCCCTTTTTGTCGAACACGTCGGCGAGGTCCAGGTATTCTTTGGGCACGGCTGCTTGGGAAACCAACCCCATTCCCTGCACGGGCAGCGATCTTGCTTGTATGGAGTGAGTCCCGAGGAGGTGGTCTTGGGTATAACAGGAATCACAACAATGCTCTGAATCCAAGTGGATGCTTCTGGATACCCAATCAACGCGAGGATTGTGCTTCACCAACCACGGCAACCCCAATATCACCTTGAATTGAGGAGCATCAATGACGTCAAAGCTGATGGCTTCGGCGTGGTGATTGATAAAGGACATAGTCATGTTCTCGGTGTGGTGCCGAATAGGGCCGGAAGTTAGGTCTGTTCCATCCACCGCCTTGACCCTCTCGGGATGGGCCTTTGACACTGTAGCTATACCCAAGGCACGTGAGAATGCGGTGTCTATGAAACAGCCTGTAGCACCGGAGTCCAACATCGCCGTTACTTGCCAGGTTCTGCCCTCCTGGTTTTGCAAGGAAACATCCATTCCTATATGGTGAGTACCGTCGACTACAGCAGGGATCGCGGCATTGCAATACGAAAAACCCAGAGGACGGATCCCCTTATCTACTGGGTTGTCTCGTTTCCCGTCTTCTCCGTTTTGGTGATGGGCAACGCGAACGGCCTCCCGCTCCGGGACTTCGTGGGCCTCACCGGACATTCCCTGACGAAGTGTCCGCTTTTCCCACAGTATAGACATTGATTCTGTTTCCTCCGCCGTTCCCTTTCCTGACTTGACAAAGGACCTCTTATGCCTCCGATTTGCATAGGTTCAGGTGCGTCGCTCTGGGGACCGGGCCCTTCCTGGGTCTTCCGGGTCTCCTTCTCCCCCATAGATAGGAAACGACTGTCACTGCTTCCTCCTTTATCTGACTTTCGTTCTTGCAACCGAAAGTTCATCTTCACCACCAGATCGATGAAGGGACCGATGTCCTCGGGTGGGTCAGGGAACTGCGAAATGAGATCCTTTAGTTCGTCTCGCAAACCTCGATAGAAGACTGACACCTTCTTGTCCTCGGGCCACTGGGACTCAATCACTAGCCTACTGAAAGTGGTGATGTAGTGCAGAAGGTCCTGGTTGCCTTGCTTGAGGCTGAGCAACGCGTTATCAGCGGCCTGCACAAAGGTGTGCCGCGCGAACATACGTCGCATAGCTTCCTTAAAGGTCGGCAGGTGGTGCAGCATGGGGTCGTCGTGTTCAACCAATGCTATGGACCACTGAGCGGCGTCTCCGCCCATGTACGACAGGATGTAGGCAACTTTGGATGCATCATCAGGAAAGGCAGTATTCCTGGCCATAAAATGCAAGTGGCATTGATGGATAAAGATGCCATACTTGGTACTGTCGCCATAGAACCGTTCCGGTGGTGCCAGTTGTACGGGATGAGGAGCGATAACTTGGACTGCAGGAGTCGGGTTGCTGGCGGCAGATGACCCCCCGAACGTAAATGTTGGCTGTCGTAATATTCCTTCCTGTATGCTCCGGTGGCTCGGGGCGGACCCCCAAGGGTTGGTGACCCCCGATGACATCTGGCCCTGTAGAGTAGTCATGTCGTGACGTAAGCTGAGGTTTTCTGCCTGTATTGCGGTTAGCATGGAGGCAATGTCTTGCAAGGTGACCTCTGGGTCGCCCATGTCGTCTGGGCAGAATAGTAAACGTGGGCTTCGTATTCTGTCATTTATGCTCCACAAGACTTACCTCTGCTTGTGCAGCGATTCCACAGAGACGACAGGAGCGCCCGTCCCCGCACCCACCTGACCCTCGTGGACCGTAGTACCCAGCAGGGATGAGATGGACGCAGGGAAAGGAGCCTGAAATGAAAGCGGTGGGTAGGGGTGCAGGGTATCTCGGAAAGACCTGCGAAAGAGGAAGATTATGGTCAGTGAAGAACCCACAACCACAATGGAAGCACACACAGAGCTAGGTCCTGTCCCAGACTCAAGGAACTCACCCTACTGCGGGAACGCCGGTCGCAACACGGCCGTCGAGTAGGTGAAAGGCCAAGGACAGGCTCTACAGTAAAGCAGTTGTCGGTGCTCTCACACCGTGGTCAGTGGAATTCAAGCTGGTTTCCCAATAACAACCCTGGAAGCGGTAATCAGAGTTTAATCCCTGCTTCCGAGTAGAGAAAACAAACTGCAAGTCGCAACAGAATAAAAGGTCAAATGAAACTCCTCAATAGTATTTCAGCACATACTAATGGGCAAAATCATCAAAGGCAAAATCAGCAATGGAGAACAGAAATGGCGCTAAGCGCGTTTAGGCAAAAACAGACTGTGGCAAAATCATCCAGGCAAAATCAGCAATGGAGAACAGAAATGGCGCTAAGCGCGTTGAGGCCAAAACAGACTGTGGCAAAATCATCCAGGCAAAATCAGCAATGGAGAACAGAAATGGCGCTAAGCGCGTTGAGGCCAAAACAGTCTGTGGCAAAATCATCCAGGCAAAATCAGCAATGGAGAACAGAAATGGCGCTAAGCTCGTTGAGGCAAAAACAGACTGTGGCAAAATCATCAAAGGCAAATCAGCAACGGCACCCTTCAACAGCCTAGGGGACAAGGGTCTAGGAAAAACCTGAGAAGCCAGGACTGGTTCCGAAGCGTGGACGAAGGTAGAAACAGGTTCCACTGGAATGGGACGGCGTTCTTTTCCGTTCGGCTTCAGGACGGTCACTCTCGCTCCTCGCTGCTCGGAACTCCAAAGAATACGAAGCGCCGAGCCGGCGGGAAACGCGGCGTATAAGTGTTTCCCCCGGAAGCGCTTCCTTGACCCTAGTGCTCCTGTGGACGACTAGACCGGTACTCGACTTCCGCCCGGAAGTGAGTATTTCGGGTCGTCTCTGTGTGTGCGTCTTCGTGGCGGGGGACGGCAAGCGCCGTAACATGACAAAAGGAAAGGGTTTCCTTTCCTCCGATGTCTTTTGAAAAATGCATTCTTGCTGCACGATCTCGTCTGGGGTGCGATCGTGCAGCAGGAATGCTTTTTTTTTACTGTTTGATGACCCAATTTGTGTCGGGGAGCGGCCCCTTGGGGGGAACATTTTGAAGTTGGGTCTGCCCCCCTTGGGGGGGGGGCAGATCCGTGTAAATTGTGGACTAGTGCATTATTTGCATATGTGATTGTAATGTTTTATTTCTCCTTTTTATTCTAGTGTAAAGCTTTTGATTCCTGTTTGCCGTTTCGGCAGTGGTTGTTCGGCAGTTTTGCGTAGTTGACTTTTTTTGGTAAGAAAAACATTTTTTGTTGTATTTACTCCAAATGAGTATTATTGTCATGCATGAATGAATTTTTTTGTAAGGGGTTTCGTAATGGCAGCATATTCTGTTAGTGTTTTGAGCATGTAATTCTTTGCAATGTGTTTTGCATTGTCTTATCTGTAATTTTCTTTTTTAGTGGGATATTGTTGATCCTTACTGTGTCTGTGCAGAGTAGGTGGTGGTGAGTCTAGCTGCTTCTGGCAAGTGAGTGGTATCGTTTTGGAGTATATAGGTCTTTCTGATAAAGAGGCATTTTGTTTATTACTTATTTTTCAAAGTGTTTGTTGTTGACTTGTTTGACAAGTTACCTTTATTAGTAAGGATTATGGCTAGCCGTACAATGACTGCTCAGCAGGTTGTTGGTATGCTGCTTGAATCTTCCTCTGAGCAGGATTATGAGACTGACATTGCGTCTGAGGGAGAGGAGGGAGGGGAAGATTCAGGCAGTGAGTTTTCTCTCCACATGGAATCATCGGATGATGAAGATACTCTCAGTGCGGATGAAGGTACCCCCAGTGCAGATGAAGTGCGTGTTTTAGAGGGGGACACTGATGTGCCGATGGTGCAGCAAGAGACATCGGTATCACAGCCTAAGGCTGCAAGGCTTCCTACTGGAAGTGCTGGACTCTGGGTTGACACAAACATGGTGCAGCCGGTGTTGCCTGCCTTTAGTGTGGATGCAGGGTGTAGAGAGGATTGTGAAATTGTTTTGCCTAGACAGTTCTTTCAGTTGTTTATGGATGATGTATTTTTGGCTGAGATTCTTGAGCAGACTAATTTGTATGCTGAACAGTTTTTGAGGGACCACAGTGGCACACTTAAGCCCCACTCTAGAGCTACCCGGTGGACTCCCACAAATCTGGATGAGATGAAGAAGTTTTTGGGTTTGACTTTTTTGATGGGCTTGATCAGGAAGCTATCCATGGCTTCATATTGGTCTCCCAGTCCCTTGATGGCAACGGCCATATTTCCTGCAATTATGACCCGTGATCGGTATTTACTTTTGCTTCGGATGCTGCATTTTGTTGATAATACTTTGGCATTGCCATGAGATCACCCTGACTGTGACCGTCTTTTTAAGATTCGGCCTGTACTTGACCACTTTGTAGATCGATTTTCAAAGATCTAATACTCCTGGGAAAGAAATATCTATTGATGAGTCTTTGGTCCTGTTCAAGGGCTGTTTGGTTTTTAGGCAGTACATCCCTAGCAAGAGGGCACATTATGGAATTAAGCTGTTTATGTTGTCTGAGAGTAGGACAGGATATGTTTTTAATTTCCGTGTGTACACTGGTAGGGATTCCACTATTGACCCCCCTGGTTGTCCGTCTACTTTTGGAGTTTCAGAGAAAATTGTGTGGGATCTTGCTATAGGACTGTTTAACAGAGGCCACTATTTGTACCTTGATAACTTCTACAATGCTGTGCAATTGTTTAAGGAATTGTTCAAAGTGGACACTTTTGCTTGTGGCACAATCCGCTCTAACCGTAAAGGTTATCCAAAATAGCTTGTTTCCATAAAACTGCAGAGGGGGCAGTGCAGTTCCTTGCGTAGTGATGAACTACTTGCTGTGAAATTTGTGGACAGGAGGGATGTGTACATGCTGACTACCATCCATGATGAGAGTACTTCACACGTGGCTGTTTGGGGTCAGTTTGCTGAAGTACGCAAACCAGTGTGCATTTTAGACTACAATAAGCACATGGGTGGTGTTGATAGAGTAGATCAGAGGTTGGAACCTTACACTGCTATTCGTAAGGCGTACATTTGGCACAAAAAGTTGGCCATCCATCTCTTCAGTTTAGCAACTTTCAATGCTTTTGTTGTGTACAAGGAGTGTTCTCCTGAGTCAAAGTTGACTTTTGTTCAGTTTCAGCAGTCTGTGATAGGAAGCTTTGTTGTTGTGGAACAGGCAAGTGTTCCTAGAGTTGGAATGGTGGCGGATGTGGCTAGATTGAAAGATCACCAGTTTCCTGATTTAATTCCTCCCACGCCCAAAGAAAACAATCCCTGTAAGAGATATAGAGTCTGCTTGCGAAGAGGTGTGCGGAAGGAGAGTCGTATGCACTGTGCCGATTGTCCTTCTAATCCTGGGCTGTGTCTGTGTGCCCTCATGTTTCAGATTGTGTCACACTAAAAAGAGTTTTTGGGAGCAACCATGAGTCTAATAGTGTACTGCCTTGTCTGTATGGTTTGATATAGTTGTTCAGTTTCACGTTTGGCAATAGAATGATGTCTTTTGTCTCTGCTGTTGTTTTTGTAGTCATAGTTTGGTATCTAGTTCCAATTGGTTTGTGTTTTCTTTCTTGTTTAAAAAAAATGTATGACGGTGTGCGTGGACTGGTGGTAGGCTGGTGGTGTGTGTGGACTGGCGCTTGACTGGCTGTGTGTGTGGATTGGCGCTTGGCTGGCGGTGAGTGGACTGGCGCTTGGTTGGCAGTGTGCGTGGACTGGCACTTGGCTGGCAGTGTGCGTGGACTGGTGCTTGGCTGGCGGTGAGTACACTGGCGCTTGGCTGGCGGTGTATGTGGACTGGTGCTTGGCTGGTGGTGTGTTTGGACTGGCGCTTGGCTTGCGGTGAGTGGACTGGTGCTTGGCTTGCAGTGAGTGGACTGGCACTTGGCTTGCGGTGTACATGGACTGGCGCTTGGCTGGTAGTGTGCATGGAATGGTGCTTGGCTGGCGGTGAGTGGGCTGGCGCTTGGCTGGCGGTGTGCGTGGATTGGCGCTTGGCTGGCAGTGTGCATGGACTGGTGCTTGGCTGGCGGTGTGTGAGTAGTGACTAGCTGCTGGTCACTACACACACTGCTAGCCAAACGCCTCTCCACGCAATCCGTGAGCTGGTGTGGTTGGTGTGTCAGGAATGTGAGCATGTGAAAGTGATGGGTTCTTGAATGGCGCTGTCTGCTGGTGTGAGTGTTGTAATGTGATGGGCCCGAGGCTGGCAGTGTGAATGGTTTTGTATGTGTCACATGTATGAAAGGTGTATGAATGGCCTGTAAAGAGGTTGGTGCCTTGTCGTGGAATTACAGCTCACGAGCTGTGAGTCAATGGTTCAGTTTCTCGTACTTTCAATTATTAACAGTGCATTTCTTTTTTGTGAAATCTCTGGTTAATGCAACTATATATACTGAACCATCGCTCACCCTCGTGCCAAATCCAACCAGTATGTATGTGTGCTTCAGGAATAGATGGTTGTGTAGAAAAAAAATTCTATTTTGTTTTTGTCAAGCAGGGTGTACCTTGTCCCTTTTTGTGAATGTTGTAATGTGTTGGTTTTGTGCCTGGTGGTGTGAACGGTCTTGTGTGTATCATGTATGAAAGGTGTGTGAATGGCCTGTAAAGCGGTTGGTGCTTTGACGTGGCTTTACAGCTCACGAGCTGCGAGTCATTGGTTCAGTTTTTTGTCCTTTCAATTATTATTTTTTTTGTAAAAGAATTTTTATTGTTTTGTAAAACAGTTAAAACAGTAGGACACTGAAACAAGCCTTGCGTACATACCCCTTGATAGATCACCACCCAATTGCACAATCCCTCAACCAACCCTAGTTCTACTGCAGTGCGAAAGACTCTGGCTCCCAACCTCCCCACCAGCCCGCAGGCCCTCTTAACCATCCGAGTCAGAGGAGTCCTCATCTGAAAGAGGCGGCGGATCGCATATTCCTCCCCTGTACTTGTTCCATGCCCCCCAGACCTTGGCCCACTTGCGAGGACATCCCCGTCTAATAAATACAGAACGCTCTGCAAACATGGCTGCGTCCATCTCCCTACGCCATATGGACAACAATGGCGCCTCCACTGCACCCCATTTTTGGGCTATATTCCTTTTGGCCGTCATGATCCCCAGCGTCACCCAGCCTTGCGTCTGACGATCGAGGTCAGTGGGTTCCCATACATTTACCAAGCAGCGTCTGAGCTCCGGCACCAACGATATCCCACACGCCTGTGACATGGTACGTGACACTCGCTTCCAAAAGTCTTGAATGATTGGGCATTCCCAGATAGTGTGGTAAAAAGTTCCCCCCTCCCCACAACCCCGCAAGCAGAAGGGGTGTGGCGCTCTGCCCATCCTATGTAGTAAGCACCTGGTGTAGTAGGAGCGATGTAAAATACGAAGCTGCACCAGTCGCAGCCTCGATGGTATACCCGCCTCGCGCGGCGAGGCCAGTGCCTCACGCCACTCTGGGTCATCAAAGTCGCCGATCTCGTCAGCCCACCTCTCCCGCAGGAGCCCCATAGGGTCCGGCAGATTGTTGATCAGTTTGCGGTACGTGAAGGAAGTAGCCTTCTTTGGCATGTATTCCGTCAGCAACCTGTCCTCCAACGGGGACGCCTCCGGAACCTTTGCGCCAGGAGCCAGCTGTGTCATTAGGGCATGCCTCATCTGGAGGTCTCTGAACCACTCTGAGGGGGCCAGCTCGTACTGCTGTTGCAGGCGCGCGAACCGGACGACCTCCCCCTTTTGCCACACATCGCCTATCACCGATATACCAATGGTGTCCCAAGCGTCGAAGCCCTTGCTGTCCCTCAAACGTCCCAGTTTCTTGGCATCCCATAGAGGTGTAAGCTGAGTCAAGACCCCTCGCCATCCCAACCTGGCCTGCGCCGCATGCCAGATGGATATAGTCTGCCTCAAAGGGCCGATCATCCTCGAGGCCAGTCGGGTATCATACAGTGGGGACAGCATACCCCTCTCACCCAGCACGTCCCTGTCCGCCTTAAATGCCGGGTCAGTTTGAGGCGCGTGGAGCCACTGGTTAATCACCTTCAGCTGCGCCGCCCAGTAATAAAGCTGGATATGCGGGAGCGCAATTCCTCCATCATACCACCCGCAAACCAGTTTAGACTGCGCTATGCGCGCCGGCTGGTTGCCCCAGAGCAGGCTGGACACCTGCGCCGCTATCGCGCGGAAGTAGGCCGGAGGCACCTGGTACGGGGTATTCTCTAGCATGTATAGAAACCGCGGCAGAGCCATCATCTTGAAGAGCGCCGCTCTCCCAACCAGGGTCAGGGGCAACGCTCCCCAATGCTGCACATCCCGCTTAAGGCGGTCCATCTGAGGGCTTAGGTTGCGCTTGAAGAACTCCGTCTGATCCAACGAGATGTGCATCCCCAGGTATTTGAACGACCCCTCCGCCACCCGGAGCGGGCAACTCGTCGGTAGCCGCGGAGGTGGGCCCCGCAGCACCAGGAGGACCGACTTCGACCAGTTGATCGTATAGCCAGACGCCCGACCGAAAATCTCGCAGATGTTAAGTAGTGTCAAGATGGACCGCCTCGGGGAGGACAAATAGAGCAGTATGTCATCCGCGTAGAGAGAGACGCGGTCCTCCCAGTCGGCAGACCACCGGAGGCCCCGCATCATGGGCTCCCAGCGGATCCAAGCCGCGAGCGGCTCGAGCACTAGGGCGAAAAGCAGAGGCGACAGAGGGCAGCCTCGTGCCACGCATCAAGGGGAAGTCCTCCGACATGTGCCCGTTGGCCGCGACATGGGCTAGCGGTTTAGCATAAAGGAGCTGGATCCAGGCGCAAAATTTCGGTCCGAACCCCAGATGCTGGAGCACCGGGAAGAGAAAGGGCCACTCCACCATGTCGAACGCCATTCGTACGTCAAGGGAGAGAATAACAGCCGGTTCCTGCAACCGCTCCACTCGGGCCAGCACACCATGCAGTCGCCTCAGATTGTGAGACGTACTTCTGCCGGGCATAAAACCGGATTGATCCGGGTGTACAATGTCAGATAACTGAGGTGTGAGCCGGGCGGCCAACACTTTCGCGAGGATCTTGGCCTCTGCGTTGAGCAGCGAAATGGGACGGTAGGAGGTACATCGGTCCGCCGGCTTACCCGGCTTCGGAATTACCACAATGGTGGCCGTTCGCTGGTCCTCAGGGAGTTCTCCCACCTCAAGGCTGTGCGTAAACATATTCAGTAGGTGCGGTGCTAACGTCTCGGAGAGCCGCTGGTAAAGCTCGATTGGGATGCCGTTCGGTCCGAGCGCCTTGCCAGGCTGCAGCGCACCGATAGCCGCCTGGAGCTCCTCCACCGTGAGCTCAGCCTCAAGTGTCTCTCGAGCCTCAGGGGAGAGCTTGGGCATATGCAGGTCTCGGATGTATGTCAGTGCCATCTCCACCGTCATGGACGAGTTGGAGGAGTATACTCCACGAAAGTGCTCTGCCAGAATGCGCACTATTACTCGTGGGTCTGTTGCTGCCAATCCCTCATCAGTGCTCAGCTGCGCAATCCACCTGGCGCCCTTATCGCGCCTGTCAAGCCACGCCAGCAGCCTACCGGTTTTGTCTCCCACATCATAAACTGTGTGCCTCGAGGCCTCTAGGTGCTGCCTGACGTGCTCTGCGAGGTGCTCCTTATATTTCGTCTGAATCACATGCAGATCATGTGAGGCTGCACGGGAGGGAGCCGCAGCTTGGCGAGCCTCCGCCGCCCGGAGCTCGAGCTCAAGCGACTGTAGTTCAGCTACCTGTTCACGCTTGTGTTCCGAAACGGCGGCCATCGCCCGGCCCCGCACCACAGTTTTGTACGCCTCCCAAAGAACCGCAGGGGAGTCGACCGAGGCGGCATTTTCCTGGAAGTAAAATTTCGTCGCCTGCACTATGGATTTATTAATCTTTGGTAGGCGCATGTAGCTAGGGCGTAACGGATAAACGCGACGGCGCATCAGGTGGTAACTAGTGTATTGCAAGAGGATCGGGGAGTGATCAGAGATGCCTCTGGGACGAATGTCTATGCTGTCAATATTGTGGAGACAACCGGGGGAACCCAGAAAGTAATCAATGCGGGTGAGACTGTCATGCACCCCGGAGTGATACGTGTAATGCTGTGCCGTCGGATGGTGGAGCCGCCATAAGTCCGTTAACCCGATCGCCGTCGCGAAGCCCGCAAGGCTGGACACTCCCCCACTCCTCCCCCGAGGTGGAGACCGGTCAGTGAGATCGTTCATTACAGCGTTAAAGTCGCCACCCAATAACACCTCCCCCTCCGGTAGTGTGAGCAGAAACTCACTGAGTGCCGGGAGCGCCGAAGCGTGCAGTCCAGGTGGGATATAGACAGACACTATGTTGAGGGGCTGTCCCTCCCACTGAGTGTGCGCTGCGGCGAAGCGCCCAGCCCCGTCCGTGTGTACACTGAGCACGATCAGGTGGGACCGACACCGCAGCAATATACCAACCCCCCGGGACCCAGAGGTGAATTCAGAGTGCGCCACCATCTTGTACCCCCATCTGTCCAGCGCTTTAGTTGTGGTGCCAGTGAGGTGGGTCTCTTGGAGCAGGACCACTGTCGGGGAACATCTTTTGAGACTGTGCAGGACCAGGCCCCGCTTGATTTTATCTCCCAATCCCCGTACATTCCACGTGAGTAAAGAGAGGGGTTGCACCGGAGTCAGAGTGTTGTCAGGGGGTGGGTCATGCATCACGCCAGACATTACGGTGGCTGGGCAAAGTGACGGAGCATGATGCGGATAGCTTGGCGTGATGCATGTGTCATGCAGCGAGATCGCGCTAGGTTTAGGTCAAAGGCCCGTGTCCTACAGAACCCCAACATAACAACAAAACCGTAAAACATTCCCCACCCCCAAACCCCCCTCCCTGCCTCCCTGCCACACGGACTTAGAACTGCCCACCACCCCAACTCAGCAGAGTGCTCCATTCCCAGAACCCCAACCAGTACTTGCGCTGTAAGGAGCGTGGGGTCCGAGGAAGACCAAAACATCCCCTGTCCCCAGGTCCCATCGTTCACATCCTCTGGCAATAGGACGTAGGCCAGTCCAGCACAGGCGGGCACCAGATATTAGTCTCCGACTTCATGCCGGGGGCAGCCGCTGCTACGACTTCATCCGGTGGGCTCCCCCTCAGCCTCCTCCGCGCGCCGGTCGCGGCCATCAGAGTCCTCCTCGCTCCCTAGGCGCCTCATCCTGCGGGCCGAGCGCCCACCACCCGTAGCTTGGCGCCATCCCTCCAGCCAGTCGTGAGCCTCCTCCGGTGTGTTGAAGAATACAGTTTTGCCATCCGCCACAACGCGGAGTCGTGCCGGGAAGAGCATAGCGTAGGGAAGTTCTCGGGCCCTTAGTTTCTTTTTGACCTCCAAGAAGCTTCGGCGCTGCGCCGCCACCGCCGCCGTATAATCCGGGAAGAAGGACACCGTGGAGTTCTGGAGACGGATGGGCGGCGCCACCCGTGCCGCTTGAAGAATGGTGTCCCTGTCGCGGAAATTGAACAGGCGGGCCAGGACAGGCCGCGGAGGCGCACCCACTCGTGGTCGGCCGCCGGGTACTCTATGGGCGCGTTCCACCGAGAAAAAGGTTGACAGGCCCCTGGGCTGCAATTTGGACTTGATCAAGTCTTCAATGTAGAGGTCCATGGCCGGGTGCCCCTCGCTTTCGGGAATCCCGGTGATGCGCACGTTGTTGCGGCGAGAGCGCCCCTCTTGGTCGTCCAGCCTGGCCGCCATGAGCTTGTTGTCCGCCTCCAACTGAGACACCTTTTGTAGGAGATAGCTTGAGTCTTTTGCCAGGGTCTCCGTCACCTGCTCCACACCCGCAACCCTGGCGGACATTTTCTGGAAGTCCGCGCGGAGAAGAGACACGTCCGCGGAAATTGACCCCACAGTCGTCTGCACTTGCGTCAAGGCAGCCATAATGTCTTCCAGCGTTACCTTAGGCGTCTCCTTGTCCGCCGCCATCTTCTCGGCGCGCCCGCCACGGTCCGGCAATGCGGAGGAGTCCTTGGTGTAGGTGAATTTGTCGAGCTTGCCCTGCGGGTTCCCTTTGGGCCCCTTCCCGCTCATGGTCACAGCAGGTGGCGCCACCAGACTTTCCCTCTCGCTCACCACTAGTGAGCCGGTGAAATGGGCCTCCCCGACCGGGCGACGTCTCACTCAGGCAGCCCAGGAGATGCACACCACTTCCAACCGCTCGCCTGGGGTCAGCACGGCGAAGCGTCCAGGTCTCGGCGAAATCCGGCACTAGGCGGGCGCACAGCCCTCAGTCCTCCCCTTCGGTCACAAGAATTAATAGGCGCCCCGGGGGGCCTCACCGGTGCCAGGCAGCAGCGCCAGGAGTCTTGATGCAGGCAGCCAAAACGAGCAGCACCTCAGCTCCGTCCTGCCAGCCGGACCTCGCAGCAGGGGCCGATCAGAATCTCTGGGCCCGAATGCTCCGCCCCCGCAGGGCCACTCACTTCGGTATCGCTCAGGCCTCGCCCCACCACTCAGGCTTCGGTCCGCCAGGGGGCCGCAAACACACCGCCTTCACCGCAGAGACGGCCCGATCTGGCCGCGCTCCGCCCGAGGCACCGCAGTCACTCGAGGCCCCGGTTTTCAGCGCCGATGCAGGCCGCAAATTTCCGGACCTCGCTGTTCACGCCCTGGGTGCCCGGGAAACTCCGGGATCGGATCAATCAGCGTCGCTTCGCCTCCGCCGCTGGTACAGGGACCCTGGAGCCGGATCACTTCACGGATGCTGCGCGGATGTCAGGGGAGTCGATCTCACCCTCGGAGCCCAACTAGGCTGCGGCCATCTTGCTCGGCTGCAAGCCACGCCCCCGTCCTTTCAATTATTGACAGTGCATTTCATTTTTGTGAAATCTCTTGTTAATAAAATTTTATATACTGAACCATCACTCGCACTTGTGCCAAATTCAACCAGTATGTGTGTGTGCTTGAGGAATAGATGGCTGTGCAGTAATCTTTGTCTGTTTTGTCTCTCTGCCAAGCTGTACATTTAATTTAAGAATAACCTAACAACTGTAGCTTTTGTCGTAAACTAAACACCCATGGGAGTGCATGGTGATGTCTTTCTTGTGGATCCCAACAAGTTATCTTACCCACAATGTCCTGCAAACCTCAAAATGTGACTGTGACATTTTCCTTGCATCATTTTGCCCAAATTTTCACACAGCGGAAAGTAACAACAAATTTCCAACCCCCCTGCATTTCTCCAAGTATCCCATAAGAAATGGTACCTCACTTGTATGGGTGGACCAAGTACCCGTGGCAGGGAAGGGCCCAAAACCTATTGATGTGACATCAAAATTACCTATCACAAACCAACCTGGTTTTGCAAGGGGGGGGGTCCCATGAGTTTTTGGTCAGGGGCTCAGGGGACATCTAGGGAAACCTACCTAACCCACACATTTATGAAAACTAGACACCCGGGGGCTTCAAGGGAGGCATGGCTTGCGTGGATCCCCCAACGTTTCCTTACCCAGAATCCACAGCAAACCTCAATTGTAGCTCAAAACAATCACTTTTTCCACACATTTTTGTGTGGGAAAGTTGTGGCATCAAGTGGCTCACACAAATTTCCCACCACCCAGCATTCCCCCATGTCTCCCGATAAAAATGGTGCCTCACTTGTGTGGGAGGCCCAAGTACCCGCGACAGGCAAGGGCCCAAAACGTAGTGAGGCAACATCAAAATTGCCTATCTCAAAACCACCTCGTTTTACAAGGGAGGTCACCTGGGTTTTTGGCCCGTGCTCGGCGACCATCTAGGGAAACCTACCAAACCCACACATTTCTGAAAACTAGACACCCGGCGGCTTCCAGGGAGGTATGGCTTGCATGGATCCCCAAACGTTTCCTTACGCAGAATCCCCTGCAAACCTCAATTTGTGCTAAAACATTCACTTTTTCCACACATTTTAATGTGGGAAAGTTGTGGCATCACTGGGCTCACACACATTTCCCACCACCCAGCGTTCCCCCAGGTCTCCCAATAAAAATGGTGCCTCACTTGTGTGGGAGGCCCAAGTACCCGCGACAGGCAAGGGCCCAAAACGTAGTGAGGGGAGATCAAGATTGCCTATCTCAAAACCACCTGGTTTTGCAAGGTAGGTCACCTGGGTTTTTTGCCCTGTGCTCGGCGGCCATCTAGGGAAACCTACCAAACCCACACATTTCTGAAAACTAGACACCTGGGGTCTTCCAGGGAGGTATGGCTTGCGTGGATCCCCTAACGTTTCCTTACCCAGTATCCCCTGCAAACCTCAATTTTAGCTGAAAAAATCACTTTTTCCACACATTTTTGTGTGGGAAAGCTGTGGCATCACCGGGCTCACTCAAATTTCCCACCACCCAGCATTCCCCAAGGTCTCCCAATAAAAATGGTGCCTCACTTGTGTGGGAGGCCCAAGTACCCGCGACAGGCAAGGGCCCAAAACGTAGTGAGGCGACATCAACGTTGCCTATCAATAAACGTTTTGGGCCCTTGCCTGTCGCGGGTACTTGGGCCTCCCACACAAGTGAGGCACCATTTTTATAAGGAGACCTGGGGGAATGCTAGGTGGTGGGAAATGTGTGTGAGCCCGGTGATGCTACAACTTTCCCACACAAAAATGTGTGAAAAAAGTGATTTTTTCAGCTAAAATTGAGGTTTGCTGTGGATTTTTGGCAAGTAAACATTGGGGGATCCATGCAAGCCATACCTCCCTGGAAGCCCCCAGGTGTCTAGTTTTCAGAAATGTGTGGGTTTGGTAGGTTTCCCTAGGTGCCAGCAGAGCTAGGGTTCACAAACTACAGCTAGGCACTTTGCCAAAAAAGGGTCATTTTTCACTGCGAAATTGAGGTGTGACCACATTGCGTTTTCCGCCGTTTCCTGTCGTGGGCACTAGACCAACCCACACAAGTGAGGTACCATTTTTCTTGTAAAACTTAGGGGAACATGGGGTGGGTGGAAATTTGTGGACCCACGCAGATTCCAGAACTTTCCACCACAGAAATGTGGGGAAAATGTGTTTCTTTTGACAATTTGTTAGGTTTGCTAGGTCTTGTCTGTTTTGTCTCTCTGCCAAGCTGTACATTTAATTTAAGAATAACCTAACAACTGTAGCTTTTGTCGTAAACTAAACACCCATGGGAGTGCATGGTGATGTCTTTCTTGTGGATCCCAACAAGTTATCTTACCCACAATGTCCTGCAAACCTCAAAATGTGACTGTGACATTTTCCTTGCATCATTTTGCCCAAATTTTCACACAGCGGAAAGTAACAACAAATTTCCAACCCCCCTGCATTTCTCCAAGTATCCCAATAGAAATGGTACCTCACTTGTATGGGTGGACCAAGTACCCGTGGCAGGGAAGGGCCCAAAACCTATTGATGTGACATCAAAATTACCTATCACAAACCAACCTGGTTTTGCAAGGGGGGGGGTCCCATGAGTTTTTGGTCAGGGGCTCAGGGGACATCTAGGGAAACCTACCTAACCCACACATTTATGAAAACTAGACACCCGGGGGCTTCAAGGGAGGCATGGCTTGCGTGGATCCCCCAACGTTTCCTTACCCAGAATCCACAGCAAACCTCAATTGTAGCTCAAAACAATCACTTTTTCCACACATTTTTGTGTGGGAAAGTTGTGGCATCAAGTGGCTCACACAAATTTCCCACCACCCAGCATTCCCCCATGTCTCCCGATAAAAATGGTGCCTCACTTGTGTGGGAGGCCCAAGTACCCGCGACAGGCAAGGGCCCAAAACGTAGTGAGGCAACATCAAAATTGCCTATCTCAAAACCACCTCGTTTTACAAGGGAGGTCACCTGGGTTTTTGGCCCGTGCTCGGCGACCATCTAGGGAAACCTACCAAACCCACACATTTCTGAAAACTAGACACCCGGCGGCTTCCAGGGAGGTATGGCTTGCATGGATCCCCAAACGTTTCCTTACGCAGAATCCCCTGCAAACCTCAATTTGTGCTAAAACATTCACTTTTTCCACACATTTTAATGTGGGAAAGTTGTGGCATCACTGGGCTCACACACATTTCCCACCACCCAGCGTTCCCCCAGGTCTCCCGATAAAAATGGTGCCTCACTTGTGTGGGAGGCCCAAGTACCCGCGACAGGCAAGGGCCCAAAACGTAGTGAGGGGAGATCAAGATTGCCTATCTCAAAACCACCTGGTTTTGCAAGGTAGGTCACCTGGGTTTTTTGCCCTGTGCTCGGCGGCCATCTAGGGAAACCTACCAAACCCACACATTTCTGAAAACTAGACACCCGGCGGCCTTCAGGGAGGTATGGCTTGCATGGATCCCCCAACGTTTCCTTACGCAGAATCCCCTGCAAACCTCAATTTGTGCTAAAACATTCACTTTTTCCACACATTTTAATGTGGGAAAGTTGTGGCATCACTGGGCTCACACACATTTCCCACCACCCAGCGTTCCCCCAGGTCTCCCGATAAAAATGGTGCCTCACTTGTGTGGGAGGCCCAAGTACCCGCGACAGGCAAGGGCCCAAAACGTAGTGAGGGGAGATCAAGATTGCCTATCTCAAAACCACCTGGTTTTGCAAGGTAGGTCACCTGGGTTTTTTGCCCTGTGCTCGGCGGCCATCTAGGGAAACCTACCAAACCCACACATTTCTGAAAACTAGACACCTGGGGTCTTCCAGGGAGGTATGGATTGCGTGGATCCCCTAACGTTTCCTTACGCAGTATCCCCTGCAAACCTCAATTTTAGCTGAAAAAATCACTTTTTCCACACATTTTTGTGTGGGAAAGCTGTGGCATCACCGGGCTCACTCAAATTTCCCACCACCCAGCATTCCCCAAGGTCTCCCAATAAAAATGGTGCCTCACTTGTGTGGGAGGCCCAAGTACCCGCGACAGGCAAGGGCCCAAAACGTAGTGAGGCGACATCAACGTTGCCTATCAATAAATGTTTTGGGCCCTTGCCTGTCGCGGGTACTTGGGCCTCCCGCACAAGTGAGGCACCATTTTTATTGGAGACCTGGTGGAACGCTGGGTGGTGGGAAATTTGTGTCAGCCCGGTGATGCCACAACTTTCCCACACAAAAATGTGTGAAAAAAGTGATTTTTTCATCTAACATTGAGATTTGCAGGGGATTCTGGGTAAGGAAACGTTGGGGGATCCACGCAAGCCATACCTCCCTGGAATCCCCCGGGTGTCTAGTTTTCAGAAATGTGTGGGTTTGGTAGGTTTCCCTAGTTGGCCACCGAGTACGGGGCCAAAAACCCAGGTGACCCCCCTTGCAAAAACAGGTGGTTTTGAGATAGGCAATTTTGGTGTCGCCTCACTACGTTTTGGGCCCTTGCCTGTCGCGGGTACTTGGGCCTCCCACACAAGTGAGGCACCATTTTTATAAGGAGACCTGGGGGAATGCTAGGTGGTGGGAAATGTGTGTGAGCCCGGTGATGCTACAACTTTCCCACACAAAAATGTGTGAAAAAAGTGATTTTTTCAGCTAAAATTGAGGTTTGCTGTGGATTTTTGGCAAGTAAACATTGGGGGATCCATGCAAGCCATACCTCCCTGGAAGCCCCCAGGTGTCTAGTTTTCAGAAATGTGTGGGTTTGGTAGGTTTCCCTAGGTGCCAGCAGAGCTAGGGTTCACAAACTACAGCTAGGCACTTTGCCAAAAAAGGGTCATTTTTCACTGCGAAATTGAGGTGTGACCACATTGCGTTTTCCGCCGTTTCCTGTCGTGGGCACTAGACCAACCCACACAAGTGAGGTACCATTTTTCTTGTAAAACTTAGGGGAACATGGGGTGGGTGGAAATTTGTGGACCCACGCAGATTCCAGAACTTTCCACCACAGAAATGTGGGGAAAATGTGTTTCTTTTGACAATTTGTTAGGTTTGCAAAGGGATTCTGGGTACCAGACCCTGGTGGGAGGCACTCAAGTCACCCCATCCTGAATTCCCCTGGGTTTCTAGTTTTAAAAAATGTATAGGTTTGCTAGGTTTCGCAAGGTGCCGGCAGAGCTAGTGTTCAAAAACTACAGCTAGGCACTTTGCCAAAAAAGGGTCATTTTTTCACTGCGAAATTGAGGTGTGACCACGTTGCGTTTTGAGCCATTTCCTTTTGCGTACACTAGGCCAACCTGCACAAGTGAGGTACCATTTTGCTTGCAAGACTTTGGGGAATGCGGGTTGGGTGGAAATTTGTGGATCCACGCAGATTCCAGAACTTTCCACCACAGAAATGTGGTGAAAATATGGTTTTTTTACATTTTTTTAGGTTTGCAAGGGATTCTGGGTAACAGACCCTGGTGGGAGGCAGTCACGCCACGCCATCCTGGATTCCCCTGGGTGTCTAGTTTTAAAAAATGTATAGGTTTGCTAGGTTTCCCAAGGTGCCGGCAGAGCTAGGGTTGAAAAACTACAGCTAGGCACTTTGCCAAAAAAGGGTCATTTTTCACTGCGAAATTGAGGTGCGACCACGTTGCGTTTTGCGCCGATTCCTGTCGCGGGCACTAGGCCAACCTGCACAAGTGAGGTACCATTTTTCTTGTAAGACTTTGGGGAACGCGGGGTGGGTGGAAATTTGTGGATCCACGCAGATTCCAGACCACCACAGAAATGTGGTGAAAATGTGTTTTTTTGTAAATTTTTTAGGTTTGCAAGGGATTCTGGGTAACAGAACCTGGTGAGAGGCAGTCAAGTGACCACATCCTGTATTCCCCTGGGTGTCTAGTTTTCAAAAATGTATAGGTTTGGTAGGTTTCCCTAGATGCCGGCAGAGCTAGGGTTCAAAAACTACAGCTAAGCACTTCACACAAAAAGGGTCATTTTTCACTGCGAAATTGAGGTGTGTCCACGTTGCATTTTGCACCGTTTCCTGTCGCGGGCACCAGGCCGACCCACACAAGTGAGGTACCATTTTTCTCGGAAGACTTTGGGGAACGCGGGGTGGGTGCAAATTTGTGGATCCACGCAGATTCGAGAACTTTCCACCGCAGAAATGTGGGGAACAATCTTTTAGGTTTGCAAGGGATTCTGGGTAAGCAGAACATGGTGGGAGGCAGTCAAGTCACCCCATCCTGGATTCCCCTGGGTGTCTAGTTTTAAAAAATGTATAGGTTTGCTAGGTTTCCCTAGGTGCCGGCGGAGCTAGTGTTCAAAAACTACAGCTAGACACTTCACACAAAAAGGGTAAATTTTCATTGTGAAAATGTGGTGTGTTCACGTTGGGTTTTGAGTAATTTCCTGTCGTGGGCACTATGCCTACCCACACAAGTGAGGTACCATTTTTATCGAAAGACTTAGGGTAATTCAGATTTGTAAAGCAACTGTTATTACCTATTGATTTTTGATGCATTTCTGCCTTCCAAATGAAAGACATTGTGTAAAAAATAAGTCAGTTTGAAAAATGACCGATAATTCTCATGCTAGTATGAGTATTTCCAATTTCGAAAATGTGCAAATATGTACTGTTTCTAAACTCTATAATTTGTTCCCAGTTCAGAAATACATAGGTGTCTTTCATACCGATTTTTCCATGTATACGTTTTCCCACAATAATTGCTATATACCCGGAACATAATAAAAAACTATTACAAATTGCTGCTCAGTTTTTTACTCTGGGTTCGTCGGGTTCTTAGTGAACCTACAAGTCCTATATAGCCCCACAACCAGGAAGGTCCAGCGGATGTAACGTTATATTGTTTTCAAAGAGCTGTCATAATTAGAAGAAGTTACAGGTGAAAACGTTGACACAAAAGGCTGTTTTTTTCAAATAATTTTCAATTTTTCCTATATTTAACTGTTAGTTTCTATTGAAACCTTGATGGATCTACACAAATGACCCCTTGCTGAATTCAGAATTTTGTCTACTTTTCTAAAATGTATAGCTTTCTAGGATGCATCATTGCTTTCACACCCATTTCTACCATTAACTGGAAGGAGGTTGAAAGCACAAGAAAATAGCAAAAATAGGCTATGTCCCAGAAAAATGCCAAAACTGTGTAAAAAATGCTGGTTCTCTGACAAAAATCTGTCATTCCCTAAAAGCTGGGGAAATGGTGATTTCAGCCCCATAAACCCTTTTTTGATACCATTTGCAGGGAAAACCCCAAACGCTTTCATTTGCAGCCCATTTTTCCCATTTTTCACAACAACAAAAAACTTTTGCTGTATTTTGGCTAATTTCTGGGACCCCTCCAGGGGAATCCACAAACCCTGGGTACCTTTAGAATTCCCATGATGTTGGAAGAAAAGGACGCAAATTTGGCGTGAATACCTAACGTGGTCAAAATGTTACAGGGGCCTAAGCGCGCACTACCCCAAATAGCTCAAAAAAGACTTAGCACAGGGTGGGGGGGGGGGAAAGGCCTAGCAGCGAAGGGGTTAATGCAGGCCGTATTCAGCCTGTAAGCACTCCGAAAAGTTTCAGCACAGCACACTGGAATTGATTCTTCGCATCCGATATTTGAACCTTTGAACACTTTCAAAATTGACGTATAAGCCCTGATGAAGTTCCCCTTCAGGGAATGAAATGCGTTGGCTAAGCTTTGCGTATTACTGAATTGATTTTTGAATTTTTTTTTGTCAGTCAGTCAATACTTTATTTCGGCTTTACAGCCATAAAAGACAAAAGCAACAATAAATGAACATTTACATACATAGCCATGATATACAATTATATACAATAGACATAAGGTGATTTTATCTCCATGAATTAGGCAATACCGAATATAAGATATAAATAAGAATATTGAGTTAGTTAAAAACCAGACCACTATCTAAAAACTGAGGTAGACTAGATGTCATAATACCATAAAGAGGGGAGATCAATAAATTCCCCCCCCTGCAATTACAGTTTATGACCAGACCGTTCCCTAATAATATACACATTAAATAGAAATCTACTTATACCAAATACCACTAATTGTGAGGTGTCAGATTTTAATATGCGCTCCGCTGCTCTGTATGACCTAACCCCCACGTGTTTACAAAGGGGTTTGATCCAACAGAGCCTCGGTTTCTTGTAAGCCGGACAGAAGAAGAGTAGATGAACATCATCTTCCCTAGCCCCTAATGAGCACAAGGTGCACAGATCCGAACCGTTTTCCCCGACCCACCTACATGTGTAAGCGCTGATCAGTAAAACCCCGTACCTGAATTGCAGATATAGTGATTTTGCTAGTGGAGGGGCAATCTCAGGAATTTCTGGGTCAATGTGCCAATCGTAGATCCAAGGATTAGCTCACCGTTAACGTAAGACCAGAAAGTATCCTTTAGAATTTTTTTGGAGAGCTGAGTCATATTCTGAGGCTCCTCCCAAAAATGTAAAAGCCCTAATCTCTTAAACCACATACATATATACTTCAGCCACGGGGTTTTCAGGTACTCGTCAATCTTAATTAGTTCGATCAAGCCAAACTTGTAATCCCTCAGCTCTGGGGTTATCCAAACCCTAACCCAATACAACAGTGGTCTCAATGATGCTAAGTGCTCTGTTCTTTTAAGATTAATATCCAAAAATACGGGGACAACGGGGGTTCTAATCGGTATTTTAAGTAGACTACGCACAAAATAGTTTTCTGCCTTCCCAAATTTATTGGTACTACAATATCCCCATACCTCAGCACCATAGAGGGCTGCCGATTGGGCTTTAGCTTTAAATACCTCAAGTGCTGGAGAAATGGCTTTAGAATAGCTTGCGCCATGCACTTTTAAGATGGGCAGTGAATTTTGTTTAAGCAATAATGTGCTTTTATTCAGCTGTCCTTTCCAAGTCAAATTACTATCCAGCGTCAGACCCAGATAATTGAAACTTCCTACCTGTTCCAATATACGATTCTCTAGGAAGAGATTTTACCTGAGGGTTTTTTGGGAATTTATAGCCATATATTTTGTTTTAGTTGGATTCATTTCTAACCCCTTCTCCACACAATAACTTTGGAAGGAGTTAACCAAATTTTGCAAACCTCTCGGGGTCTGAGAAATAAGAATAGTATCGTCAGCAAATAATAGAGACGTAATTATTTCTCCATCCAATTTCGGGGAGTCATGGACACAATTCCTTAGGTAGCTTGGAATGTCATTAACATACAGCGAAAAAAGTGTGGGGGCTAAAACGCAGCCTTGGCGTATGCCTCGATCTACAGGAATGGCTTTTGATAATTCACCAGCCTTCCCCCATCTAATTTTAGCATAATTCCCTGTATGTAGCTTAATGAGTTCATTAAGTAGCTCACCTGGGACCTTCATTTTCCTTAACGTAGACCACAACAACTTACGAGGAACAAGGTCGAAGGCGGCCCTCAAGTCCATAAACGCCACATAAAGACTACCCTTCCTGATGTTAATATATTTCCAGCAAATGCACATAAACCTGAACACCTGATCGACTGTGCTGATTTTAGATCTAAAGCCTGCTTGGTATTTGGTTAGTATCTTTGTCTCCTCAATCCAATCTAAAATCCTATTTAAAATATGTCTGGCAAAGATTTTTTGTAAAATATCTATTAAACTAATAGGGCGGTAATTGCAAGGATCATGGCGATCACCTTTTTTGAAATTGTTATAATTTCTGCCCCTTTCCACGATTCTGGGATCGGAGTTCCAGCCACAATTGAATTACTTAAAAAGTTTATGTATGGTCCCCACACCTCCACATCATGTTTCAGTAGGTCACCAGGGATTTTGTCGGGGCCAGGGGCTTTACCCATTTTAACAGCGAATAATGCCTGATTAGTTTCTTCTAAGCTGAAATGTAATGGTGCAATACTATTGTCTAAATTTATTCCTACATTATCAGGGGGCAAATTATCCTTACTATTAGAGTAAAGCTTAGAAAAGTGATCACACCAAGTGGTTTCATCCAAAAAAATATCCTTAGGTGATCTACCCTTCTTGTTTTCCTTGGCAAATGAAACACGTTGGCTGAGCTTTGCGTATTACTGAATTGATTGGTGAATTTGAAATAAAGAACTTTCTTGACACTACTTGCTGCCTACTGGACTTCATTGCCTGGCGCACCCCCATTTCATTGAAATCAATCTTGTATCTGGAGCACAGAGGTTTCACACAATGGCTGGCGATGGGGTTGATTGTGTGGGAACATTACTCACTGGAACTAGCGTGAGGTGCAGAATTGGGAGTCTGCCATTGTAAAACTTGACATTTGTTCATTGTGTAATAATGTTGTGCTTAGTGAGACTAAAGCAAGAAGGTTGTGCAGGGACAGCAGCTACGTACAACTCAGCAGTGTTGCTGTTTGCTACATGTGCTGTATCAGCTACACCCAGGGCTGGTGACACAAGATGTAGGAGTGTACCATTTGGCATTCACATAGTCTGATTCTGATTTGGAAGTAGTTTGTACATACCGACCACATGAATGACTACATGAAATCAAGGTATCTGTGCATGTGACTTGTGCATTAAGCTGTTGTTACAGTCCTGTCAATGTTGGTGCTGTGTTAGTCATTATGTAAGATGTTTGCCACATCTCATCTGTGAATTAAATGTACATGTGTCCTCTTTCAGAATACGTAGGAGACGACCAAATGTGCATCGGCCTTTCCCAATGCTGGGAAACATGGAGGATGAGGACATCATAAGGAAATTCTGTCTGAATTGCCTTACCCTTTAAGAACTATGTGCTCAGTTGGAGCCCCATTTGAGGTCTCACAGAACCTTTCCGACAGCTTTGACACCAACATTTAAGGTGATGGCAGCACTGGATTTCTTTGCCACTGGTTCGTTTCAGTACACGGTGGCCATCGCCGGGTGGGATGTCTGAAGCTATGGTGCTGCGTGATGTCCTGTCCGCATTGTTGACCTACAAGGACCGCTATATCCACTTTCCAAGGAGACATGAATTGTCAGATGTGAAGGGTGAATTGTATGACTTTTTGACACATGCCTAATGTTGTTGGAGCCATTGACTTCACACACTTTGGCCTAGTTCCACCAAAGGCACGTGAGCACATCTACCGTAGCAGGAAGCATTACCATCCATTGATATGCAAGTGGTATGCCAAGCGGATATGATTATCTCCCATGTATGTGCCAAATTTCCGGGTTCTGCACATGACTCCTACATACTGCGTAACGGCATCATCCCACAATTGTTGGAAAATCTGCATCCGGAGCGTGCTTGGCTTGTCGGTGAGTACGCTGAGTCAAGTAGTGTTCGGTATGTGTGATTTGCTGTTCTCGTCAACTGTTTGCATTACAAAATTGGTCTGTGTATCTCACACCTAGGTGACTGCGTATCCCAATCTGCCTTGGTTGCTGAGCCCACTGAGGAATCCAAGGACCCCAGGTAAGTCCGCTACAATGATGCACATGGGAGGACACGTCGTGTAGTGGAGCGTGCTTTTGGGCTTCTAAAGTCTAGATTTCGGTGTATGGACAAGAGCGTGGTGTACTACTCTACTCTCCCCAAAAGGTGTACGAGATCATAGTTGCATGCCGCATGCTCCACAACCTGGCCTTGTGCAAAGGGATCCCCCTGATCCTGGACGATGATGAGCAGCAGATGCTCCCCGCTGCAAATCCACAAATGCCCAGTGACGATAATAGTGGAGAAGAGGAAGGTGTTGACCTGCGTCAACAGCTCATCAACAACTACTTCCCTTGAGTGTAAGTAACATTGTACAACAGTGACATTGTCTGTTGGCTTTGCTGTTTGTGGCAAAGCATTGATGAAGTGTTTGGCTGCTGGCTGTTGTTAGCTCACTGCTGGCTGGCTGATGTGTGTGGCACAGTGTATTGTTTTCCACTTCCTCATGTCTATGTTGATGTTGTTTGTCATTGTTATGTGTGATGGGTCTTGTACGGTGTTGACTAGTGGTGTGTTTCTGCCGTAATGGCATCACCTGACAACTAAATGTCATCCTCTTGTGTCTTTCTAGGTTCCTTCACCCCATCAATGCCTCGTCACAATCAGAGCTTGTGGTACATTGGAATCAGAGTTGACATTGTATATACTGTGATAAACATGGAACTGACCCAAAGGCATAGGTGTGTAAATAGTGTTTATTTTCAATTAGATTGGGTTAAAATTAAAGTGGATGTAAGGAAATTTGTGCATAGTGAGTGTATGAGCTGTCAGTGATGGTAAAGGAGACAAATAGAGTAGTCCCCACATTAATGTAATCACACAGTCCAACAAACTCATGCCATCAACATGGCAATGTGGGATAGGGTAATCAACAAAGTCAATGTTCAGGGCAACATAAGTACCATCATGGCTGGCTCAGCAATTTGGCTTTGGTTGGTGCTTTATCACGTGATCCCCCCTTTTGCTTTTGGCTGGGGGCCTCTGCTGCAGGCTCAGAGGTGTCTGAGGAGTCATTTTCTTGCAACTCACTGTGGCCGCAGGTGAGGTGGTGTGTGTTTCTGCAGGCTGGCCACTGGAAGGGGGTTGGGCCGTCATTTGAGCAGCATGTATGTCCCTCAGAACACCCACAAGCTGGCCCCTGAGATCCACAAGTTGGCCATGAGATTCCCTCTACACAGGTGGAGAGACACAACAGGTTCCCGACTCGGGACCTGACACTCATCTATTAACATCCCCATCATCTGGGTTGACATTCATTGGTGTTCCCCCACGGGGATCATCACCTTTAGATTTCCTTGGTCGTGAAGAAGTGTCGCTCGAAATTGGAGCCTCTATGACACGAAACATGTCGACCATATACACCTATTAGCTACCTGGGTACCTTAAGACCTGTTGGTAGCACCACTGTTTTTACCTAGTCCCAGCCCTGCATTTCGAATTAAAACATTCATAGGTCTGGAGCCTATTTTAAAATCACCTAATCACTCAAATACACACCAAGCACCTGTTGCCCACATACACCCTTCACATACGGTGATCTCAGATCAAAAGAACTCCGCTAAAGAAGCCACCAGGCCCGTCAGACATTGCAGCGCCGCTATGACGAAGAGCACCCTATGATGAAGCATGACACCCTAGCAGGTGTGTGAGGGCATTACGATCTGAAATACAGATCTCCCAACGATAAATACTGTAGGCATACAGTGATATCTTACACGTTTTGCCACGACAGAGGACCTGATCTCCTTCCGTGTTTCAGATGGGCCCATTCGTGTGTTCATGAACCTCTGCTGCAGGAGGAGCTCACGCAGTTCTTCAAAAACCTGGCCCATCTGTCCCTGGTTCTGTTGGTACTCACCAAGGACTCTTGCAACGGTTGCCAGGGCTTCTGTCTCAGTGTCCTCATGTGATTGTCCCCCAGTTGCCCTCCCACCTGTCCTGCTGACACGGACCTTTGGCGTTGGAAGTCGATGCACCCGCACACTCTCTCTGGCATCCTCGGCTTGTGTGGTGGTGTTGCTAACCACTGAGGCAGTGACAGTGTTGCAGGCAGCAGTGGTGATGGTGGAGGTGGCTGCAGCACAGGTCGTTGTCGCTGGTGTGTTGATGGTGGTGGTGGTTGTGGTGGGAACAATGAGGCCCCGAGACGGAGTGCGCCCTGGCAGTCCTGAGGGGCCAGGTTGTTGCTCCTCATCCGAGAAACATAGAGAATCAGCATCAGAGAGTTTGCATTCCCGGGGGCGGGGGGACTGGCTCTGCTGGTTGGTGGTGTCTTCAGCAGCTGTTGCTTGGGGATCTCCTGTTGAATAGAGGTTAGATTGTCAATTAAGTACACTCCACAAGCTTGGTGTCAGACTTTTGGATGTTACATTTGATACGCCAAACATTTTACATTGCATTCACTTGGTATGGCTGAAAGTTAATGAGCATCATGACATGATGTTGAGGTACATACATTACTTGTCATTAGTGTGACATGTAAATTGCAACCATGGGACACGTACAGATAGTGTGTTTACAAGGACATGTCATCATCTACCAACTTGGTGCACATCTACTTTTGTTAATGCGTGGTTTTTATTTACTCTTCATGGAATCTGTTTCAGCTATGCAAAAACTAGACAATTTAATAATTTAAATGTTCTTTCATATCATGTACTTTTGTTTGTTTGACAGATTGACCGTGCATGTTTTGGGTTCATATGGGCCTTCATGCTCTGACACCATTGCACTTACACATTGAATTCTGTGCTGTGCATGATTGGGCCCTGAATTTACTTCACATTGGACTTGGGGGCATATGTATCAAGTTCCGTTTTTGCAATTCTCAAATAGCAATTTTTAGGGAATCGCTATTTGAGAATTGCAAAACGGGATGTAATAAAAAATTCGCAAATGTTTTGCGATTCCTTTGCATTCCTTAATTGCGATTAGCAAATTGCTAATCGCAATTAAGGAAAACCTTCCCATTCATTCCTATGGGCTATGAGGCCCATAGGAATGAATGGGAAGACATTCTCATTTTGCGGTTTGCAAGTTGAGAATCGCAAAATGAGTATGCAATTTCAAGGGTGCTAGGGTGTCAAAAGGACACCCTGTTGCACCCCTGAAATATGTATGTATGCACATGTGGCGCACATACATGCCCTAAGGGCATGTCTGTGCGTCACATGACACTTTGAAAAATGCCAAGAAGTGCATTTTTCAATGAAATCGTAAATTAACACCAACTTGAAGTTGGTGGTAATTTGCGATTTCTTACGGCCAAATTGCAATTTTTCTAGGCTTCATACTTTGCATTTAAGGAATCGCAATTTGCGATTCCTTAAATGCAATCGCAAAATAGAGAATCGCAAATTTTGCGATTCTCTTATTTGCGATGTCCTTTTGGGATGATACATCCCAAAAGGCCTTTTCCCGTTCGCAAACGGGCCGATTCTGAGAATTGGCCCGTTTGCGAACAGGAAAAGGGTTTGATACATATGCCCCTTGGTGAGCCAAAGTGTAACTTCTGTGACAGTTCCATGCACTTAGCTGTCTGCACACTGGATGTAACATTTGGATCTATACAGAGTTGGCTGGCATGTGAGGGGTGTTGTGGTCATATGGCTCCATGCATTTTGAGAAGGATGACAGGGTGCATGCACTGACTACCTACTACCTGTTAGGTAACACAGTGGAGGGAATGGCTGCCACATGGCTCTTGGGTGGGGGTTGGGTTCTATCTTGCTCAGCTGTGGGACAAGGGTGCCTGGTGGGAGTTGTCGTGCTGGCTGCCTATCCACAAACCCCCTGTTGAGAAGTCTACCTACCTGTAAGTTTGAGGAGAGAAATGAAATGGCTGCCACATGGTTCTGGGTGGGGGAGTGTCTAGTGGGAGTTGTAGTGCTGGCTACCTGTACACATGCCCCCATGGAAATATTGCTAGCTACCTTTGAGGTGATTCAGAGGAAGGAAATGGTAGATTTGTGAGACATGTGTTGGGAAGAGTGTGTTGTACGTGAGTGCATTTAGGTCTAGGAAGTGTAGCTTTCTAGATGTGCAAGACAGTACATGGCAGTGTAATGGGAGACATTTGTTGGTACTGACCAGCCTCCACTCCCCTGACTATTCCTGTGAGACTCTCTGGATGCAGTATGGCAAGCACCTTCTCCTCCCATTCAGTGAATGTTAGTGGTGGAATGGGAGTGCCACTGCCAATCCTCTGAGCCGTCTTATGGTTCCTGTTGGCACGGTGTTTCACCCTGGTCTTGAGGTCATGCCACCTCCTCTTGATGTCACGCAGTGTGCGCAGGGTGGTCCCGACTGCATTGACTTTGTTGACTATTCTTTCCCACATTTGATTTTTTCAGACTACTGGTGTCTGTTGGACCATGCTTCCAAACAAATATGGTTCTACTCTGATTATCTCATCTACCATCACTGACAACTCCTTGTCTGTGCATTTTGGCATTTTTGTCTGTGCCATGGTGTGTGCTGCGCAAATGGGTGACCAGTGCAGGTGGGAAGGTGGTGGTGGAGATGTGTGAGGTGTGTGTTGATGTTGTTGGTGTGGGTGATTGTGATAGTGTGATGTGTGATGATTTGCCTCTCCTTTCTGCTGTGGTGTTTGGCCCTTCACTTCTGGAGTTGTGCAAAGGATGCTGGCCAGAGAATGGGTTGGGTTTATACTCAGGTATGTGGGTGTGTCCAAATGGAGTATTCAAGTCACGTGTGTCTTCTCTGTTGACCTGGGATCTGTATTTTTTTATGCCATGGGGGTGTGTCATTGGTGTGTGTCAACTGTTTTTGGAGGCAGCGAAAAACAATCAGCCACACTTGGTAGCCTTGTTTTGTGGTTGCATTCGACCACCATTTTTCTTTCAGCACGACGGCAGCTGTCTGAGCGCAATGCTCGTTCCGCCTGCTCTACCATTCATCTTTTCGCGTGACCGCGGCGGTCGGAGACGACTGATTGTCTGCTTGATAATCCATTTTATCATAATTTCATTCCGCTTGTTGATCGGCGTTTTTGGTGCTTTCGGCAGCATTTCCATCTACCACGGTCGGATTTTCTGGTTTTCCAGATGTTGCGGGCACTGTTTTATGGAATCCAACCACTGCGGTCGGATTTTTCAATCACTGCTTCGTAATGTGACCGCCGGTTTTACTGTTGAACATGCAGGCAGTTTTTTCCCGCAACCACGGCCATCGGAGTGCTTTTCCGTCTGCCATCGTAATGAGCCCCTTAGTTTGGAGTGGGAATAGTATATTATATATGGTTACTTTCCAGCACTTTTCTTAAGTTAATATCATTTGGAGTGGGAATAGTATATTTTATCTGTTTAGTGTTTAGCACTTTCTTTGAGTTAGTATAATTTGGAGTGGGAATAGTGAATTATATGTTTGCTTCCCAGCACTTTCCCGGAGTTAATATATTTTGGAGTGGGAATAGTATATTTGATATGTTTAGTGTCCAGCAGTTTCCTTGAGTTAAATAGTTTGGAGTGGGCATAGTAAATTATATATATTTACTTTCCAGCACTTTCTCTGAGTTAATATAGTTTGTAGTGGGAATTGTATATTGTACATATTTACTGCTCAGCACATTCCCTGAGTTAATATAGTTTGTAGTTGGAATATAATTTTTTTTTGTTTAATGAAAAGTGCTTTTTCTGAGTTTATGTAGTTTGAAATGAGAATAGTAAAATATAGATTTTTATTTTGGAGCAAGATTATGAAAATAATGTATGTTTCAGCGGTTATAGTGTGTAATATTTGTTTATTAAGATTTTAATTTACAACAGTTAGAATTATTTTATTGCACATATAGTATAATAAAATTAATATTGACAGTAAATAAATAACAACATTTATATATATATATATATATATATATATATATATATATATATATATATATATATATATATATATATATTTATATTCACAGAAAAAAACATAGGTTTCAGGGGTGTTATAGTTAGCTGGCCATTTCACTCGTACAAAACCATAGAAATTCCTCTGTTATAGTTAGTTCTGCTAACTATAACTCGCGCGCCCGCACTGCACTGCTGATGATGTCACATATTGCATCATTCATGACATGGTCAGTGACATCACTGATGACATCACTGATGACATCTCAAATAGAATTAAAAATCAAAATTAAATGTTTAGATGTTGGTTGGCTCTAAAAGGAGCCGTTGTGTTTATTGAGTGTTTTTTTGGTACCTACAAGTAAGTACCGATGCAGAGTCTAAAGTTGAAGAGGAAGACTCTGTTCCCTTCATCATTGAAATGTACACCGTCTCCTCTATAAATGTCTTGCAAGTTGTAACGCAAGTTGTTGTGGTATATAGAACCCATACCATAGTCTCTGAGGAAAGTAGAAACAGACTTATTGACGTGCTTTCTTGCTTTGTCAATCTGCGGACAAAATTGGTTGGACCAGTTCCACTTTTGCCTTTGGCATATATTAGAATATACAAAGGCAGTTTGTGGAAAAAGTGACATCAATTGCACAAAGGTGTCCTTAACAACCATTTCCAGACCTACCCCAGTTAAAGTGCCTAGGTCATTTCCACCACAGTGCACAATAATAAGGTTAGGCTGTGGGAGATGTAGAAAGGTTTTCACCAAAGGCATTAATTGGTGCCACTTTAACCCTCTCTGACCAATCCATTTAATGTCTACATTTGGCAAAGCAAGGTCTTTCACAATACCTCTTTTTTCTGCATACTTTTCACTCCAGAAGACATAGCTGTGACCTACAATCCACACTGTGAACATCTTTCAAGGAGATCTGGATGCACTCAGAAGGTGTCTTTCAGTAGAATGGCAATATGAAAAGAAAGATAGTTGTAAAATGGAGGCTAACATACTTTAGTTTTTTTTTAAAAGAACTGATTGGCTGATTCAAACCATTTCACAGTTAAAACTAGGCTGTATGTTTAGATTTTTACAAGCATGTTTTGTATTGGCTCAGAAAAATGTGTACCCACAGAACATTACTTTGGATTTGCTGTTAGGTTTGAAAAGTCAAGCACTCTTGCTCTTTGGATTAGAAACATTGTGTGCTGAACTTTTGACCTCTCTGCTCACACCAGTGTTCCATGACCTGTTGCTATGGTAGCAGGCAGAAGTGATGTTGGGGGAAGGGATCATTTGGAAAGGGTTGAAATTTGCAACCAATAGAAATGTGTGTTTCCATTTGAAAAAATGTGGGAAACACTGTGATTTGGAGTTAACATGTATATGTGTGGAAAAAGAGAGGGAAACATTGCCATTAACTGGTTCTGGTGAGAGGAGAGAGGTGTACAGCTCAGAGATTCTGGCTCTGATAATCTGCTGTTTGAGTGCCACATTTCTTTCTGAACTAACTACTTTTAAAGGTGAGTTATGAATTTGAGAGGGAATGTATGTGGTGCATTTTGATATAAATAATAGAAATGTGATTGTTCTTTTAAAGTTGTTTTTCATATTTTGTGTTTTGGGAGATATTTAACTGTCTTGAAGTTGTAAGATATTATTGAGAATGTCTTCACCATAAGTTAAGGTGTACTGGTATCACCCAGGAATAATGTTTTCTGCCTAGAATCACACCATGAGTCTGTGTGCACACAGGAATTGTTATCTGAGATTTAATTTGTGTTGCTCTTGCTCTGTTAGCCTTGCACTCGCAGGAAAGGGGCAGTTTGTTTTCTTGAACTGTGATGGTTAGCATTCAGCAGAAATCACTTTCGCACAAATGAGAAGCAAATGCAAACACATTTGAAAATAGCATGGTACATTTTCCTAGCACTTTAAAAGTTGTGTTTTACATTTTATGTTAAGGAAGATATTTAAGTGCCTTGAATATGTCAGATATTATGGAGTATGTCTTCACCATAAGTTAAGGTGTACTGGTATTACCCAGGAATACTGTTTTCTGCCTACAATCACACTATGAGTCTGTGTGCACAAAGGAATTGTTGTCAGAGAATTAATTTGTGTTGGTCTGGTTCTGTAAGAATGGCATTCATAGGAAAGGTGCAGCTTGTTTTTTAGAACTGTGATGGTTTGTATTCGGCATAAAACAGCTGTTTGGGCATGTGCTATTTTCTGTTTCTGAAAAATATAATGAAAATGTGTCAGACTGTTAGAGTAATTATCACATCCTCTACCACAGTAGTAAGTGTGCTTTGAAATTGCAATTCAAATTTCGTTTTCTGCCTAGAAACACACCATGAGTCTGTGCGCACACAGGAATTGTTCTCAGAGATTCAATTCGTGTTACTCTGGTTCTTTGAGAATTGCATTCGTAGGAAAGGGGCAGCTTGTTTTCTTGATCTGTGATGGCTACCATTGAGCCCAAATTAATATGTCACAAATGAGAGTGCAATGCAAACACATTTGACATCAACATGGTAGATTTTCCTTCTACTCCTGCAATGGGTCATGTAGTTTGTACATGTTCATAAGTCCAATTAACCCTTATCACACATGTAGTGTTACATATATGTCTCCAATGTTTATGCAGTTGCGCAAGCGTCCATGCAGATCTCTTTTGCACCTGACAGTAGACAGTCTCCAGAAGCACAGTCTTAGCAGAGAGCAAGCTGTTTCTCATGTACAGTCATGCTTACTATTCAGCGCTGTGTCGTGTTTCAGATAGCAGTGAGTAATGCTAATACATTGAACATCACCAAGGCTCATTTCCTTTGCTAGAGTGTAGTACGTCATTCAGGTTGCACATGTTCATGGTCTCAAAAAGCAGTTTGGGCATGCGCTGTTTTTTGTTTCTGAAAAATATAATGAAAATGTGTCAGACTGTTACAGTAATTATCACTTGCTCTACCACAGTAGTAAGTGTGCTTTGAAATTGCAATTCAAATTTCGTTTTCTGCCTAGAATCACACCATGAGTCTGTGCGCACACAGGAATTGTTCTCAGAGATTCAATTCGTGTTACTCTGGTTCTTTGAGAATTGCATTCGTAGGAAAGGGGCAGCTTGTTTTCTTGATCTGTGATGGCTACCATTGAGCCCAAATTAATATGTCACAAATGAGAGTGCAATGCAAATACATTTGACATCAACATGGTAGATTTTCCTTCTACTCTTGCAATGGGTCATGTAGTTTGTACATGTTCATAAGTCCAATTAACCCTTATCACACATGTAGTGTTACATATATGTCTCCAATGTTTATGCAGTTGCGCAAGTGTCCATGCAGATCTCTTTTGCACCTGACAGTAGACAGTCTCCAGAAGCACAGTCTTAGCAGAGAGCAAACTGTTCCTCATGTACAGTCATGCTTACTATTCAGTGCTGTGTGGTGTTTCAAATAGCAGTGAGTAACGCTAATACATTGAACATCACCAAGGCTCATTTCCTTTGCTAGAGTGTAGTACGTCATTCAGGTTGCACATGTTCATGGTCTCAAAAAGCAGTTTGAGCATGTGCTGTTTTCTGTTTCTGAAAAATATAATGAAAATGTGTCAGACTGTTAGAGTAATTATCACTTGCTCTACCACAGTAGTAAGTGTGCTTTCAAAATGCAAATCAAATGTTGTTTTCTGCCTAGAATCACACCATGAGTCTGTGCGCACACAGGAATTGTTCTCAGAGATTCAATTTGTGTTACTCTGGTTCTTTCAGAAATGCATTCGTAGGAAAGGGGAAGCTTGTTTTCTTGAACTGTGATGGCTACAATTGAGCACAAATTAATATGTCACAAATGAGAGGGCAATGTAAACACATTTGACATCAAAATGGTAGATTTTCCTTCTACTCCTGCAATGGGTCATGTAGTTTGTACATGTTCATAAGTCCAATTAACCCTTATCACACATGTAGTGTTACATATATGGCTCCAATGTTTATGCAGTTGCGCAAGTGTCCATGCAGATCTCTTTTGCACCTGACAGTAGACAGTCTCCAGAAGCACAGTCTTAGCAGAGAGCAAACTGTTCCTCATGTACAGTCATGCTTACTATTCAGCGCTGTGTGGTGTTTCAAATAGCAGTGAGTAACGCTAATACATTGAACATCACCAAGGCTCATTTCCTTTGCTAGAGTGTAGTACGTCATTCAGGTTGCACATGTTCATGGTCTCAAAAAGCAGTTTGAGCATGTGCTGTTTTCTGTTTCTGAAAAATATAATGAAAATGTGTCAGACTGTTAGAGTTATTATCACTTGCTCTACCACAGTAGTAAGTGTGCTTTCAAATTGCAAATCAAATTTTGTTTTCTGCCTAGAATCACACCATGAGTCTGTGCGCACACAGGAATTGTTCTAGAGATTCAATATGTGTTACTCTGGTTCTTTCAGAATTGCATTCGTAGGAAAGGGGAAGCTTGTTTTCTTGAACTGTGATGGCTACCATTGAGCACAAATTAATATGTCACAAATGAGAGGGCAATGTAAACACATTTGACATCAAAATGGTAGATTTTCCTTCTACTCCTGCAATGGGTCATGTAGTTTGTACATGTTCAAAAGTCAAGTTAACCCTTACCACCATGTAGTGTTACATACATGTCTCCATTGTTTATGCAGTTGCGCAAGCGTCCATGCAGATCTCTTTTGCACCTGACAGTAGACAGTCTCCAGAAGCACAGTCTTAGCAGAGAGCAAGCTGTTTCTCATGTACAGTCATGCTTACTATTCAGCGCTGTGTCGTGTTTCAGATAGCAGTGAGTAACGCTAATACATTGAACATCACCAAGGCTCATTTCCTTTGCTAGAGTGTAGTACGTCATTCAGGTTGCACATGCTCATGGTCTCAAAAAGCAGTTTGGGCATGTGCTGTTTTTTGTTTCTGAAAAATATAATGAAAATGTGTCAGACTGTTACAGTAATTATCACTTGCTCTACCACAGTAGTAAGTGTGCTTTGAAATTGCAATTCAAATTTCGTTTCCTGCCTAGAATCACACCATGAGTCTGTGTGCACACAGGAATTGTTCTCAGAGATTCAATTTGTGTTACTCTGGTTCTTTGAGAATTGCATTCGTAGGAAAGGGGCAGCTTGTTTTCTTGATCTGTGATGGCTACCATTGAGCCCAAATTAATATGTCACAAATGAGAGTGCAATGCAAACACATTTGACATCAACATGGTAGATTTTCCTTCGACTCCTGTAATGGGTCATGTAGTTTGTACATGTTCATAAGTCCAATCAACCCTTATCACACATGTAGTGTTACATATATGTCTCCAATGTTTATGCAGTTGCGCAAGTGTCCATGCAGATCTCTTTTGCACCTGACAGTAGACAGTCTCCAGAAGCACAGTCTTAGCAGAGAGCAAACTGTTTCTCATGTACAGTCATGCTTACTATTCAGTGCTGTGTGGTGTTTCAGATAGCAGTGAGTAACGCTAATACATTGAACATCACCAAGGCTCATTTCCTTTGCTAGAGTGTAGTACGTCATTCAGGTTGCACATGTTCATGGTCTCAAAAAGCAGTTTGGGCATGTGCTGTTTTCTGTTTCTGAAAAATATAATGAAAATGGGTCAGACTGTTAGAGTAATTATCACTTGCTCTACCACAGTAGTAAGTGTGCTTTCAAATTGCAAATCAAATGTTGTTTTCTGCCTAGAATCACACCATGAGTCTGTGCGCACACAGGAATTGTTCTCAGAGATTCAATTTGTGTTACTCTGGTTCTTTCAGAATTGCATTCGTAGGAAAGGGGAAGCTTGTTTTCTTGAACTGTGATGGCTACAATTGAGCACAAATTAATATGTCACAAATGAGAGGGCAATGTAAACACATTTGACATCAAAATGGTAGATTTTCCTTCTACTCCTGCAATGGGTCATGTAGTTTGTACATGTTCATAAGTCCAATTAACCCTTATCACACATGTAGTGTTACATATATGGCTCCAATGTTTATGCAGTTGCGCAAGTGTCCATGCAGATCTCTTTTGCACCTGACAGTAGACAGTCTCCAGAAGCACAGTCTTAGCAGAGAGCAAACTGTTCCTCATGTACAGTCATGCTTACTATTCAGTGCTGTGTGGTGTTTCAAATAGCAGTGAGTAACGCTAATACATTGAACATCACCAAGGCTCATTTCCTTTGCTAGAGTGTAGTACGTCATTCAGGTTGCACATGTTCATGGTCTCAAAAAGCAGTTTGAGCATGTGCTGTTTTCTGAAAAATATAATGAAAATGTGTCAGACTGTTAGAGTTATTATCACTTGCTCTACCACAGTAGTAAGTGTGCTTTCAAATTGCAAATCAAATTTTGTTTTCTGCCTAGAATCACACCATGAGTCTGTGCGCACACAGGAATTGTTCTAGAGATTCAATATGTGTTACTCTGGTTCTTTCAGAATTGCATTCGTAGGAAATGGGAAGCTTGTTTTCTTGAACTGTGATGGCTACCATTGAGCACAAATTAATATGTCACAAATGAGAGGGCAATGTAAACACATTTGACATCAAAATGGTAGATTTTCCTTCTACTCCTGCAATGGGTCATGTAGTTTGTACATGTTCAAAAGTCAAGTTAACCCTTACCACCATGTAGTGTTACATACATGTCTCCAATGTTTATGCAGTTGCGCAAGCGTCCATGCAGATCTCTTTTGCACCTGACAGTAGACAGTCTCCAGAAGCACAGTCTTAGCAGAGAGCAAGCTGTTTCTCATGTACAGTCATGCTTACTATTCAGCGCTGTGTCGTGTTTCAGATAGCAGTGAGTAATGCTAATACATTGAACATCACCAAGGCTCATTTCCTTTGCTAGAGTGTAGTACGTCATTCAGGTTGCACATGCTCATGGTCTCAAAAAGCAGTTTGGGCATGTGCTGTTTTTTGTTTCTGAAAAATATAATGAAAATGTGTCAGACTGTTACAGTAATTATCACTTGCTCTACCACAGTAGTAAGTGTGCTTTGAAATTGCAATTCAAATTTCGTTTCCTGCCTAGAATCACACCATGAGTCTGTGTGCACACAGGAATTGTTCTCAGAGATTCAATTTGTGTTACTCTGGTTCTTTGAGAATTGCATTCGTAGGAAAGGGGCAGCTTGTTTTCTTGATCTGTGATGGCTACCATTGAGCCCAAATTAATATGTCACAAATGAGAGTGCAATGCAAACACATTTGACATCAACATGGTAGATTTTCCTTCGACTCCTGTAATGGGTCATGTAGTTTGTACATGTTCATAAGTCCAATCAACCCTTATCACACATGTAGTGTTACATATATGTCTCCAATGTTTATGCAGTTGCGCAAGTGTCCATGCAGATCTCTTTTGCACCTGACAGTAGACAGTCTCCAGAAGCACAGTCTTAGCAGAGAGCAAACTGTTTCTCATGTACAGTCATGCTTACTATTCAGTGCTGTGTGGTGTTTCAGATAGCAGTGAGTAACGCTAATACATTGAACATCACCAAGGCTCATTTCCTTTGCTAGAGTGTAGTACGTCATTCAGGTTGCACATGTTCATGGTCTCAAAAAGCAGTTTGGGCATGTGCTGTTTTCTGTTTCTGAAAAATATAATGAAAATGGGTCAGACTGTTAGAGTAATTATCACTTGCTCTACCACAGTAGTAAGTGTGCTTTCAAATTGCAAATCAAATTTTGTTTTCTGCCTAGAATCACACCATGAGTCTGTGCGCACACAGGAATTGTTCTCAGAGATTCAATTTGTGTTACTCTGGTTCTTTCAGAATTGCATTCGTAGGAAAGGGGAAGCTTGTTTTCTTGAACTGTGATGGCTACCATTGAGCACAAATTAATATGTCACAAATGAGAGGGCAATGTAAACACATTTGACATCAAAATGGTAGATTTTCCTTCTACTCCTGCAATGGGTCATGTAGTTTGTACATGTTCAAAAGTCCAATTAACCCTTACCACACATGTAGTGTTACATACATGTCTCCAATGTTTATGCAGTTGCGAAGGATCAATGCAGATCTCTCTTGCACTTGACAGTAGACAGTCTCCAGAAGCACACTCTTAGCAGAGAGCAAGCTGTTTCTCATGTACAGTCAAGCTTACTATTCTGCGCTGTGTGGTGTTTCAGATAGCAGTGAGTAACGCTAATATATTGAACATCACCCAGGCTCATTTCCTTTGCTAGAGTGTAGTACGTTATTCAGGTTGCACATGTTCATGGTCTCAAAAAGCAGTTTGGGCATGGGCTCTTTTCTGAAAAAAATAATGAAAATGTGTCAGACTGTTAGAGTAATTATCACTTGCTCTACCACAGTAGTAAGTGTGCTTTCAAATGGCAAATCAAATTTCGTTTTCTGCCTAGAATCACACCATGAGTCTGTGCGCACACAGGAATTGTTGTCAGAGATTTAATTCGTGGTACTCTGGTTCTTTTAGAATTACATTTGTGGGAAAGGGGAAGCTTTAATTCGTGTTGGTTTTATTGTGTTTTTCACTTATAGGAAAGGGGTAGATAGTATTATAAGATTTGAAAAGCACAACAAAAATATAGTAATACATTTAAATTACATAAAGGTATTTTTTTTTTTAGTTTCTTTCAGATATTGCTGACCAACAGTGAAATAAATTAAAGATGCCTATAAAATCAAGGAAGAGAAAAGAACAGAAAAAACATTTATATTTGAAGACAACTGGAGGACTCAAATTAGTTGAAGATGCTCATGTTGGAAAAAAGAAAAAGTCTTCTGGTAAGCAAACTAAGGAGTTTTTATAAAAATATCTTCAAAAAAAGAACAAATTTGAAAAATGTCCCCACTGCAAATAGAGTTTCAAGTAGATAACAACAGGACAAAGGTGAGAAATTACAAAATGCTAATGTCCAATTAGAAGCAATAAAGATTGACTTAAAGAGAAAAACTGCATTTAAAGACATTCGTAGAAAAATGTTTCAGAGAAGAGTGATGTCCAATGTGCTAAAGGATGTGAAAAAATATAAGAAGAAAGCGAAATTTTATAAGCGAATAAAGATATTGAATCAATTGTAGCTAAGGCTTTAGATTTAAAAAGAAAACTATTCATTTTAATTTTAAACAGGATCCGTACATTAGATAAAATGGTCAATGTAATGAAGTCGCAAAGCAAAACGAAAAGAGTAGTGAAAAGAAATAACTTTTGTAAAGTGTTTTCAGGAGAATGGATGCATAGTTCAAGTACTGAACCATTTTTTAATGCAGAGTTATCTTCAAAGTAATTGTTTGCTGCATGCAGTTGACACCAGTGGCCGAGCTTATGAAGTTAAAGATGGTTGTATAATGGAAAAGGAGAAAATGGTTCCAAGAAATGAGGAAGAAGTGTTAGCTGATGAGGTTATGGGAGACGTCCTAAAGCCCCAGTATACACTTGGAATTGTAGTAGTATTTGCACTGTACGACAGGAATCTATTGATAAATTACGTGTGTTTTTAAGAGAATATAGTAAAAAAAATGTTAAACAGAAGATTAAGGTGCTTCAAAGATTAGATCCATGTAGAGTGAGAGAGAATACTGGTTTGCAAGGACATTCTCTGACTTGTCTTTCTAGGAAAGTTTGCCAAAGTGTTTTTCACCATTTTAGGATGCTGGCAGTTCATCATACTGAAATGAGAAAGTTTGTGAGAAGATTGTATTTTGCTAAAAGTCCAGCACTCCAGCACTAAAGTTAAATGAGTTGAATAGGGCTCTGTTCCGTGGATCTGTATCAGATGTAGAGAAGGTTACTGATGAAATTCAGTTTTGTTACTTTGGTCCGGAACAAGAAAGTGCAGGTAATGACACAGTTATTGAAGAAAATGTGGAAGAGAATGTAGAACCCACTGTTAGTAAAAATTTTGAAGATCAAATGACAAAATTTAATATCATCTCTAATGAAAGACCAAATATTACTTGTATTTGTTGCCGGAGAAGCCATTATAAAAATCAAACAAGGTATGTTGATCTCTATAAAAAAAGTGAAAAAGAAAATAATACTAAGTGGTTGGATTTTGCTACATATTTATTTCTGGAAAATTGTTTTGATTTGGGTGAATATCACCGTATTTGTAAATACTGTTATAACAAGTTAGAAGAAAATAAAATGCCAGCAAGAGCTGTACATAATAATTTAGAATTGGTTGAAATTCCTGCAGAACTTAGTGATTTAACTACGTATGAGTCTATACTCATTCAATGTGTCCATCCTTTTCAGACTATAGTTCGTATGGAGCCCAAAACAGGCAAATTACCTCCTTCAGATTTACAAAGAGGTTTAAAAGGAAGAGTTGTCTATTTGCCATTGGATTTGAAAAAAAAATGGAAACTATTGATGCAGATAGATTGGAAACTGAACCATTAGTTATTCTGGTTAATGGAGTACCAACAAAGAATAAGAAAATTTGGCAGGAGCTGGTAGATGTACGAAAAGTACAAAGAGCAAATTTATATTTGAAAAGAAATAATAAATGGTATGAAACAATTTTTATGGATGAAGATGAAGAAGTTTTACTACCAGACTCAGGAATACCAGCTGGGCAAATTGAAAAAGTGGATAAGTCAAAAGAAGAAGAAATTTATGAACATTTCAGCATACATCCTCTTCATTCAAAAGAAGGTATGGCAAACACTATTGATCTGTTTCAGATGAAAAAAGCACAAGGAACTCCCGTGAGTGTATGGGAGGAGAGCTTGGAAGCTCGTTGTTTTCCCCAGCTGTTTCCTACAGGAAAAGGTGGACAATATGATGAACGTCCAGTACAGATTCCTGCTTCTGAGTATCGGACTACAAGATTATATGCAGAAGATCCCAGATTTCGTCAAAGTATTCCTTATTTGTTCCATCTTTTATTTGAAAGTGACTTGTCAGCACTATCTTATGCAGTAAATCACATTTTGAAAACTGGAGTACATCTACGTAATGTGACTGCAAAGGATTTTATGAACAAAGTGCAACAGCGAGATGATCATTTGGAATCTCAATTGATTAATCTAATGTCTTGTCAGCGTGGGACAAATGAATATTGGTACCGACGCCATGGAGAATTGAAGTGTATGTTACAGAATTTAGGAACTCCTACATGGTTTCTCACCCTAAGCTGTGCTGAGTACGCTTGGGATGATCTTTTGGATTTTCTTCGAGAGGCAAATTCAAATATTGAAAACATCCAATACAAGACAGCAGGAGAATTGTGCTCATTGGATCCGGTTAATGTTTGCAGATATTTCAATCATAGATTTGAGGCTATGATGTCCTTCATCTGCAATAAAAAAAATCCACCTCTTGGAGAAGTTGTGGATTTCTTTTGGAGAAAAGAGTACCAAGCAAGAGGTGCTCCTCATATTCATTTGCTGTTGTGGACCAAGGATGCCCCAAAATTTGGAACAGATTCTGATGATGCAGTTTTAAGTTTCATCGAAGAATATGCAACATGTGCTATACCTAAAAGCACAGAAGAGAAAAATTTAAAAGAGCAAGTTTTACGTTTCCAAAGTCATCCGTGTGGAAAATACTGTCGACGAAAGTACAAGAGTAAAGACAAATTCTACACAAAATGTCGATTTGGATTTCCACGACCTGTTCTTTCAAAAGGAAGAGTCAACAGTTTTATGTCAGCTGTGCGACATACTATTACAAGAAAATCGCCTAAAAATACCTACAACCTAAGAAGAAAATAAGAGTCAAAATATATAAATGACTACAACCCAGTCATTTTATCCATGTGGAATGCTAACATGGATATTCAGTATGTAGCTGACAATTCTATTGCTGTTGCTTGGTATGTCATATCTTACATCACTAAATCTGAGAAAACGGAATTGAAGGAAATGTGGGAAGAGATTTATCACGAGAAGACCGTCAGTAAAAAGCTATACAGTTTCAGTTTAAAGATGTTATCGCATCGAGAAATTGGATCCTACGAATGCTCAGATAGGTTATCATCTGCAAGTCTGTACTCCAAATCCAGAAGAATAATTTGGGTAAGTTTAGGCCTTGCAGGAATGCAAAATCGGGTACTGAAATCTGTTGGAGAAATTGAATATTTGGCAGAGAATGACCCGGAAAGTACAGATATTTTGAAATCAAACATGTTGGACACATATTACCCAAAAATAAGTCGTCATCTTGAGAACATGTGTCTCTATGAAGTGCTGCAGAACTATATTTTTACACGGAAAGCCACAGAAGACATCAACAATGGAAAATATAAAGTCATTGGTGAGGAAGGATGTTTGGTGAAGCAAACAAAAGGAAGTTTGATTAATCACTGGAAGCTGAGTTGCGACACTTCCGACAAAAAGGAATTTTACTACTTGCACTTTTACAGCTGTTTAAACCATGGCGTTCAGAGGATGAATTACTTGGAGATTTTCACAGCTATGAAGATTCCTTTAATGCATGTAAAGATACGATTGAATGCAGTACTTTCACAAATTATGTGCAAATGTTAAATGAAGAGATTGAACAGGAAGCTACAATTGCAGCTGAAGTAGCTAGAGACAGTTCTCAAGACAGCCAAAGTTCTGGAACGCTCAGTCAAGATCCCTTAGGACAACCAATCGTCAAAAATGAATCTGCAATAGCAATGACTGAAGTGGAAACAGCTATGAATCAAGCTCAGGAAGATTTAATAGACTTACCAAATTTGGAACAGCAACTGAATGAAGAACAAAAACAAATTTATGAAGAAGTCACAAAAAAAATTGATCATGGATTACTACATGAAAAGAAAGAGTGCTCATGTGCATCATTTGAACCAATCAGGATGTATGTGAGTGGACAAGCTGGAACTGGGAAAAGTTTCTTAATTAAAGTCATCCGAAGCTACCTACAGCAAAAAACAGATTCAACTTTGTCTTGTGTTGTTACTGCTCCAACTGGGTTAGCAGCATATAACATAAAAGGAATTACCTTACATCGCTTGCTAATGTTACCAGTGGAGCATGAGAATAAAATCGAATATCACAAGCTAACAGGAGCAGCATGCTTCGAAGTTTCAAGAGTGTTGAAGAAGATGCAAGTTCTCATTATTGATGAGGTAAGCATGGTATCAAACTTAATGCTTGCCTTTGTGCATTTAAGAATGCAGCAAATTCTAAAGAGAGACTATGACGTGTTATTTGGAGGAAAACATGTTATAGTTTTTGGGGATCTTCTGCAGCTCACTCCAGTTAAAGGACAACCAGTGTTTAATACTGTGACACATGAAGACACAAAGAAGTCATTAGGAAGTATTGGTAATGCGAATATTTGGTCATTCTTTGAGTACAAAGAACTAACTACCAATATGAGGCAAGCAAACGATGAAGATTATGCAAGTATTCTGAAAGATATCAAAATTGGACTACTCACAGAAGTTGGCAGAGAAGCATTACAGAGTCGGTTGCTACATAATTTATTTCCAAATGAAGAAATAGTTGCAGAGAAAATATACCAGAACATTGCAGAAAAAAATACTGTAATCTGCTTAATGCCAACACTACGTGAATGCTCGATATTCAATGAGGAACTTTTGAAATTGGAAAAGGAAGAGATTAAGAAAATGGAAGCAGTGGACAAAATTCAGCATGAAGGAATTACTATTACATTAACAGGAAAATTGAAAAATAAATTGGATTCTCTAGAGAAGAACATTTCGAAAACAGCTGGATTAGAAAAAAATCTTTATGTTTGTATGAACTGTTGAGTATTTTTAAGAAGAAATTTGGATGTAGAAAAAGGTTTAGTGAATGGAGCTATGGGTAAAGTAGTGGGTTTTGTGAAATACCAGAAAAAATATGGATTTGAATTTTTAAAAATAAAATTTGATCAGATTGAAGAGGTTAAAGACATTTGTCGTTGTTCAGTTCATTTCCTGCTTGTGAAAGACTTATATGTACGTAGGAAGCAGTTTCCGTTTTCTCTAGCATATGCTGTAACTATTCACAAATCTCAAGGATTAACTGTAGATAGTGCTTTTGTAAACATTGGTTCTACTGTGTTCAAAGAAGGTATGGCATATGTTGCTTTGTCACGAGTGAAAACATTATCTGGTCTATTCATGATAGACTTTGATGACTCAAAAGTTAGTGCTGATGCAGATTGTGTAAAGGAGTATAATAGATTAAGAAGAACCTATGCTCCTCATTTAGGTCAGTATCCTGTGTTTGAAAAACGTGTTGTTTGTCGGAAAAGGAGAATTGAGAATATCTGTAATGAGGATGTACAGAAAAGAAAACAAAAGGAGAGTGATGTGATTGCAAGCAAAAAGAAAAAGGACAGTGTTCAAGAGGTTGTTGGTTGTCATTTTGAAAATAGCTCTGGTGTCAACTGCTACGCAAATGTAGTGCTGAATGTTGTATTTTATCTTGAAAGTTTGCAAGAGCAGATAATAATAAATCATGGAAAAAGATTCTGTTCTCTGCTGACTTTTCTTTTTGAGAACCTGAGTAATGATAAAACTAAAATAGAAAGTGCTTCTGATGTTAGAAAACTTTTAGATGTATGTTCAGGAAGTACACAGTTTACTCAAAATGTTCAGCAAGATGCACAGGAATTCTTGATGTATATCCCTATGGTACTGGAAGAAGAAGGGGTAGAAATAGAAAATATGTTTGGTCTGTCTTATAAATGGGAACATAGTTGTGAAAACTGTTTCAACACATGCAGCTCTAATGTTGATTCAGAAAGGTTCATATATTTAACATTACCAGAGAGTCAATCAGTCACTTTTAGTAAATTAGTTAAAGATGCCAATCACAGCATGGAATGTTCTAAATGTAAATCAGACATGTTTTCAACGTTATTTTTAAAGAAATATGGACAGTATGTAATTTTAATGATGCAACGTTGTAGAGCTGATGGTTCAAAATTGGACACTTTAATAAAGAAGTTTACAGGACATCAATTATCAATATCAGGAAAAACTTTTGTTGCAGTTGCAATAATTTTCCATGACGGACCTTCGATAACTTCTGGTCATTACACAGTTTATCTTAAATGTGAAAAAGGCTGGACACTGGATAATGATTCTCAATTGATTTTCAAGCAACGTTTGCCTTATGATTTACCAAATTGTTACTTAATTTTTCTAAAACCAAAATTTTAGATACAAATTGCAACATCTTAACAAATCATTTTTGCGATTTTATTGGATTACCATTGGATATTTCATCAAAAAAGAATTTAAAAATTACCATTTGGCCTCATGGAAAGGTAAAAAATGTTCTTGTGGACTTCTTTGACAGATATTATTTTGGTGTATGTGCTTAAGCAACAAGATTTACAGACAATATTTATTGAAAATAGTTTTTGTTTTTAGATGATGTTTTTCTTAAATATGTTACTTTTCTATAAAGGTATGTTTTACTGAGAAGAGATTCAGGGCTTTTTTTAAACAATCTTTCAGATTGTTAATTTTTTTGCCCGCTGTTAAGTGATGAATGCAATTGGTTTCACGATTTACAGTGAAATTCAATATATTCTGAAAACAGCAAAAAAAGGGCAAAATATTGTTTTTTTAGATAAGAAAATATGTGTACTGTATTGTAAAATGTATTGTTAAATATTAATACTTTTTTCTTTTTTTACAGATTGAGAAAGAAAATTTAGAAAAATTAATACTTTTTTCTAGCAATTAAAAAAAAACAAGTTATTGATAATTAAGTTATTTTGTTGCTCAGGTAACTTTGAAATATCTGTATTTATCACACATTTACTTTTGTACTCCCTTGTTTTCACTCCTCCTCACTCTGCTTTTCTCATTTCCATTGTGGTCCCTCAAGTACATTGAAGGGTGAAATAAATATATATATATATTTTTTTTTTTTTAAAAAGGTGCGCGTACCGTACGCGTACGGTAAAAAATTCTTTTTAAAAAAACTGATAAAATAAATTTAAAACAATTGTGAGGTAGGGTGGCTCTTAAAAGAGCCCTTGTGTTAATACAGGGACAGAGGAAAGAAAGAATGGGAATATTAAAAGGTACCGCACTTGTGCTGCTCAATCTTATTGTCTATTAGAGGAACACTAGATTCCCCCATAGCAATAAGAGAGTAACAAGTGTTGCACCTTATATGTACTCTCTGAAACCGAGGGTAGATGTCCAGAGGAGCAGAAGAGGGTGATGCTCCCACCGCAGAGGAAGTGCTCGGCTGAGCTGCCGAAGATGTACTCGGCTGAGCTTCTGCGGATGTGCTCGGGTGACTTACTAGAGGGTTTGCTTCAGTATGTCGAGCAAAAGTCCTGGGATGTACTTCCCTAATGTGTCTAAACATAGAGAAATTTCCAAAGGAATACTTCTTCCTTGGATTACCTCTAGATAAGACACGCCCACAAAGTAAGCAGGTGACTAATGGAGCATTGACTTTATTCTGCCCCTCTGGAAATGTGAAATATTCCCAGACAAAATAATTCTTCTGTTTCCTCCTTCTCTGACTAATAATGCTGTCCTGCTCACTCCCAGAAGAGGACTGCTGCTCTGCCATTGTATCCCAAAGACAATTCAGCTCCTTCTCCTAGGGAATCACAAGCAGTAATGAGGGGAATGGGTGTGGTGTTGGAAGTTTCTGGAAATGAAACAAGTTTAAACCAATGAAAAGTGTTGTTTCTGGATCACATGACCTACCGTGCGTGCTCCGTACGCTTACCGTACGCGCACAGTAAAAGTACGCATGCGCGTACGTAAGACACGCGCATGCGCGCATGCGTATTAGAGGCACGCACGTACGGCGGTTCCGCGTAACGTGCGCGCGCGCGTGCGCGTAGGGAGCAAGCGCTTACGCGTCGCACAGGAAGTACGGACGCGTACATAAATCGCGTACGCATGCGCACACGGAGCATAAACATTACGTACGCGCACCGTACATAAACCGTACCGTGCGCGTACGGTAAGCTTACCGTACGCGCACGGTAAAAAATACTAAAAAAAAATAAAAAAATGAAATAAAGGTTTGTAGAAGATATTAACTATGTAATTCAACTATATCTAACCATTTATTTGAAAAAGGTGAACCTTTCTATATTGCAGGATACAGTAAATCAATGATTATATACATAGGTAGCATAATGTTAAAAAAACAAATCTCAATAAAAAAAAAAAATTAAAAATTAGCATTTACAAAACCTTGCAAATTCACTGAAAAAAACCATAGGTTTCACACACGTTATAGTTAGGAATTAGCATTTAAAAAAACTTGCAAATTCACTGAAAAAAACAGAGGTTTCACACATGTTATAGTTAGCTGGACATTTCACTCGTACAAAACCATTGAAATTTTCCCGTTATAGTTAGTTCAGCTAACTATAACTCACGCGCCCGCAATCCACTGCTGATGACGTCACATATTACATCACTCATGACATGGTCAGTGACATCACTCATGACATCACTGATGACATCTCAAATGACATCACTGATGACATCACTGATGACGTCATCCATGTGATAAATTACCACATCTTCTCACACCCTAATATAACCTTTGATATACCGACACAAAATTTCAGTTCCATTCTCAAAACCATACATACTCCAATACCAATAACTACATACCCACTTATTAACTGTTAGGTCTACATACACCTCCACTCATTCACCTGTACAGTCACTCATACTTACAGCCACTCCATACAAGACTATCATATGCATTTATACACCTACATAGACACTCACACACCACCAATCATCCATAGAGGTACTCTCGCACCTACTCAGTCATGCAAATAATCACACTCCCATTTACTCACCTATGCGGTTATACACACTCAAGTTCACTTACTCACAAAAATAGTATCACATTCTTACGCTCTATTAGAATCATTGACACAAGCACACACTCATCCATACAGTCACTCTCACAATCACACACTCTCACATCTACCCACTTATATACTCTTACACACATATATACTGCCTTTCACATATGTAGTTAGTCACAAATGTACCACTGAGATATACATTCAATCCATAACACACCCATACATACACTCACTCAACCATACAGTCCATCACAGATGCACTTTTAAAACCATGCACCCATAGAATCACCCACTCACACATCTATGCATAGAGTCTCACACACCCTACCCACACAAACACTCAGGAACCCATACAGATACTGAGACAAGCAATCAATAACTCATATAGACACTTATATAGGTATTCACAAAACCATGCCGCCACTTATACACCAACACACAGACACATACAAACATTTATACAGTTTAGTCACTAGTCTGCAGTAAGATACAGTTAAACGACTCACTTATAGAGTCAGTTACGCACCACAGAAAATCATCCATTTACACACTTGTACACCCACTCATTCTTCAACAGGCCTTTCCCTATATATATAAAACATATTTAAACTTTTAAGAAAATCACACATTCACTGGATGATGTCATCAGTGATATCAGCAGTGATGTCATTTGAGATGTCATCAGTGATGTCATGAGTGATGTCACTGACCATGTCATGAGTGATGTAATATGTGATGTCATCAGCAGTGGATTGCAGGCGTGTGAGTTATAGTTAGCTGAACTAACTATAACGGGGAAATTTCAATGGTTTTGTACGAGTGAAATGTCCAGCTAACTATAACATGTGTGAAACCTCTGGTTTTTTCAGTGAATATATATATACATATATAAATATATATATATAATCTGCATATCTATATAAATATAAATGCATGCATACATATACATATATGCATACATATGCATGTTATGTACATGAAAGTTTGAAAAACACTAATACAAGCAAAGCTAAAAAGCCACCTAATTACAAACAGAATTGCTTTAACTTAAACGAGGGCGAGACCTATTGCATTTTCAATGCTTGTTTACTTTGGTTCCATCAAGAAGGCATTCAGATGTGTCACACATTTGCCATAAATTCTGAATAGTAGCACTCTTGTTGCTCATTAGATCACTGTAGTAAAGCTACTGCTCACCAGGGAAGTCTGCTGCTGGTATTCAAAGTGCATGTTTCAGTCTGCATGTCAGAATTTTTTTATGAAATAGAAGAGGATTTGAGAAGTCAAAATGTGCCCTAATTTTTCTTTCTGCTGCACTAATCATAATTTCTATGGCAAAATGAACCCCCTCATTTTGTTCCTTTGCAAATTAAATGTTTTAAGTGCTACCACTTTATTCCAATCAAGATGGTTTCAGGTGTACCATACTTTTGTCATAAGTAAGACTGTTAGCGCTCTAGTTGTTCTTTAGAACACTCTGGGACATTCTGTCATTGGGCTATACTTTGGCTACATCTGGGCAATATTTGTGCTACGTTTGGGCTCTTTTGCCTCTGGTGGCCATCTTGGGAGACTTATTTGTTATGAAGTTTCCTAATTTCCTCGTTTTCTACAGTCAGTAGAAATACTTTCAAGTTTTGTACTTTGATTCCACCAGGGAAGTCTGCTGCTGGTATTGAAAGTGCATGTTTCAGTCTGCATCTCAGAATTTTTTAATGAAATAGAAGAGGATTTGAGAAGTCACTAAAAATGTGCCCTAATCTTTCTTTCTGCAGCACTAATCATACTTTCTATGGCAAAATGAACCCCCTCAATTTGCTCCTTTTTAAATGAAATGTTTTAAGAGTTACCACTTTATTCCAATCAAGATGGCTTCAGGTGTGCAATACGTTTGTCATAAGTAGGACTGTTAGCGCTCTAGTTGTTCTTTAGAACACTCTGGAAAGCTGCAGTAGAACACAAAGGAATCAACTGACAGCCTCTGCCCTTGTTGAATGTACATGTTTTACTGAGAATGTCAGACTTCATTCTCAGATGACTGAGAAAGATAATGTGAATTTACAGAAAATATGGTCTCAGTTTAGCTTATAGATCACCTTCCAAACCTCTGTGGGAAAAGCATGGGAAAATATTTTTCTCTCAAACATGGTTCATGATATCCCAGCAGAAGGCTTTTTCACATGGTAAAATCACCTTAGAACATACCACAAGTCCTAAAATGAGTATGGTACCATCAACAAATGATATACTGGCACATGCATCAAGCAAAAATCCAGTCGGTAAAATACCGATTCGGTAAAATCACCCGTTAGCGAGTGTCAAAAACCGAATCCCAATGCATCAACCCAAATCGTAAGAAAATAAAGAATCGCAAAAAAATACCGGAAAAATAACTAATCGCAAATTACAAATCCGCAAAAATACCGAATCGCAAAAATTACCGAAGTCGCAATCACCGAAATCACAAATTGCTCCCGGCAAGTGCCAATGGCTTATAACGAATCGCTACACAATGCAACAAAACTCGCAAATACCGAAAATCCCAAAATTTGCTATTTAGCATGAGCAGATTAAGGGGAATCAGAACCTGGAGGCAAAAAAAAGAAAATATATATTTTTTTAAAATTTCCACATGTGCAAGAGATCGTACCAATCAGCAAACCCTTAAATGTGGCCCAGGAGACCCTGTTGGCTAGCACAAAATGGCAGCCCTCTACGTGTTTGCAAGGAGGATGTGAATCAATGCAGCAGGACAGCGCAGGAGAAGGGTACAGGAGAGAGTATTCCGAGTGCGTATCACCTTGCTGGGACAGAATGAGGACGAGGTGTATGAGAAGTATCGACTGAATCGTGCCATGATCATGCGCCTCATTGCAGACCTCGAACCACTCCTGCAGCACCAGACACATCGGACCAATGCAATCCCTGCGCACGTCCAGGTCCTATGCAGCCTGCACCTACTGGCCTCAGGAAGTTTTCAGGGGGTAATCGCCGTAGCCGGAGGCGTATCGCAAAGCGCACTCTCACGCTTCTTCCAGAAATTCATAGATGCCTTGCTGACAATGATACACACCCACATCAGCTTCCCCACAACCCCACAGCAGTTGGACCGCAACAAACAGGCATTCTACCAGGTGGCCCCTTTCCCCCATGTCATTGGATGCATCGACTGTACGCATATCCCCATCTGTCCACCCTCTTCCAATGAGTACATATTCCGGAACCGCAAGTCCTACCACTCTATCAACATGCAGGTTGTGTGCGATGCCAAGCACATCATCACGGACCTAGTGGCACAATTTCCGGGGAGCACACACGACTCCTACATATTCCAACACAGTGGCATCCACAGGCGTCTACTCAATGGAGAATTTGGAGAGGGACTCCTGCTTGGTACGTACACATACCTCTTCCACACATGAGCACCACACATATATGAACATCACCGTTGCTAAGTCTGTGCTTCTATCTTGTAGGTGACAGTGCATACGCCCTGCGGGAATATATACTCACCCCCTACCTCAATCCAGCAACACCACAGGAGCAACGATGCAACGCGGCCCACATAAGCACAAGGAATGTCATTGAGAGGACCTTTGGGATTCTGAAGAGTCGCTTTAGAATCCTACATAAAACTGGCTGTGCCTTGCTATACAAACCTGATACCTGCTGCCGGATTGTAGCTGTATGTGCTATGCTGCACAACATTGCGACCAGAAGGGGGATACCCATAGAGGTGGACAGGAATCACGGCTACCGGGATGACCAACCACCCGCCCAACACCGACAGGCACACGTCCCTAACACAGCAGAGGGCAATAGGAGGCGGACATACATCATGCAACATCATTTCTGAACCAGGTAAGAATGAAAGATGACAAATTATTGGTGGTGCTACTGTTTAATGCACAGGAGCACTGAGGCATGTGCGACAAAACAAGCAAGAAAATAATATATCCCCAAATAAACTGTTACAACAAAAGGCCGTTTTTGTCACGGCTGTGCAGCGTCAAATAGGGGAGGACCATGGTTGCCCCACCACGGTAAAGTATGACTGTTAGTTAGTCTAGTGGCGCTTGCCACGAACGCCAAGCCTCCTCTCAGGTGTCTCCTCCACCTCACCACGGCCTGTCCCTGTGGAGCAACGGGAACTGCGCCGCCTGGTGCTGGCCTCTGCTACCGAAACACTGCTCACACTTGAGGCAGCCTCACTGCCGTCCTCCCCTCCCAATGCGCTAGCACTGAATGTGCCGCTCTGCAGGTGTTCTACTGCAGCGGTGACCTGTCCTAGAGCCCTGGCTACATCCCCGCAAAAGTGTCCAAGGTCCACCTGCAGTGACACCGAGCGGCGTGCCAACACTGCGGTGCTGTTGCTCAGCCTGGTGATGGCCTTTGTAGAGGCTGCGGACCTGACCAAGTTCTGCCGGTGCCTCCTCCTCTCGCTCTCATGGCCTTCCCTCATGGCACGGGTGAGCTGATGTATGTCCTCCCTCAGGTACCCATTGCCCTCTGCCACCACAGTGGTCATGTCCCTCACTGCCGCTGTCATGGCACTCATATCTTTGGCAAGGCGCGCTATCTTTGAGCTAATTGTAGCCATGTGTCTCCCCTGCAGGTGCTGGACACGCAGCATGCTTTCCTCAATGCCACCATTTGGGGAGATTGCAACGTCGCCTGAGGATTGTGAACTGCGCAGAGACCTGCGGCGCTGTCTGGGTCTGACACGTGCTGGTGGTGCAGCAGGCGGTGGGATGCTTCGCAGACTTTGGCCCGATGGTGTAGCAGATGTTTGGCATGTTTCCATCACCTGCATGGGTGGAACTTGTGACCTGCGCCTCCGATCTTTAGTTGCAGTTGTTGCGGCAGCATGTGTTGCTGGTGGTGGTGGTGGTGTGGTTGCTGGTGGAGGTGGTGAATGCGTATCTTGCACGGTATCCACATCCAAATCGGCTTCTGTCTCCGAAATGATCAGCCGCCCGCTGTCGTCGGAATCCCCAGGAGATGCATCTGTGTGTTAAACAGTGCATGGTTAGTGGGATAGTTACACCTACGTAATATTGTTAACATACATGTCCCTCTGTGATCCACTAAATAAACAGTCTATATCCAGCTTCTACTGATGTGGTGATTTTTACATCTATTTTTTCCTGTGCATGCACACCGGGCTGACTTGACTACAACTCCCATGATGCACTAGTGTTATGAGTAAAGTTGTGTGGGGCAAAGCTGCATGCACACTCTGATCGTGCTGGGGGCTTGGGAATGGATTAACACAATGCTGGGTATGGGCACAGGCATGCATCTTACCTTGGGCACTCGTGGCTGCGCCGGAGGTATCCATCTGGGTCACTCCCACGACGGCCTCAGGCTCGATGGTCCCTTCCACCAGCTCCTCCAGGGCGGTGTTAGCTTGCACTGTGGAAGGTCCGCCTCCCGTTCTGGATGCCTCCCGGAGCCTCTCCGCAATCCTCTCCTTCGCACGCTTCCTCAGGTTGCACCACCGCTTTTTAAGATCGTCAATGCTGCGGGCGTCACTCCAACAGCATTTACCCTTTCTCGGATGCGCAGCCATATGCGCCGCTTCTCAGACTCGGGCACCTTTAGGAACAGCTTCCCAAACAGCCGATCGTGCTTGCTGCTCACCCCCTCGATCAGGTGCTCCAGCTCCCGGTCGGAAAACTTGCGTTTCCTCTTGCGTGCAGCTTCTGCGCTGGATGGTGCATCTTTCTCCATCCTGGTGAGGGTGGGGTCACAGTCCTGTCAGTGGTCAATCTGTGGGATCAGGCTTGCTCCTGTTGCTCCTCCTGTGTGCTCCTCTGGCGTGTGAATGAGGGTGGGGCAGCTGTACTTCCTGGTGGTGATGTCATCAGAACGTTCCCGAGCGACCCGTTTTATTGCGAAATCGCTATTACCGATTTCGGTAATTGCGAAATCGCTATTACCGATTTCGCTAATACCGATTTCGGTAATTGCTAATCGGTGTTTTCACTACTCGCAAATGTGTATTCGGTAAAGAATATCGATTTTTAAAGAATCGCTATTTTTCAGCGAATCTGTTGATGCATTCTGAAAAGCGATTCCTTAATTACGATTCCTTATATATCGCTAATAAGGAATCGCTTTTCTGAATGTTGATGCATGTGCACCTTATAATGTAACTAAAGTCTTAAAACCGTCTATTAACTGCAATGCCTTTTAATGAGGTGCTATCATGTATATTGGTCCCAAGATGGCTGCCAACACTTCTTGGATGAAGTGCTGACAGCCAATCAGATCTCACGATGAGATGTGTGGTTAGGCTTCGCCCAGATATATATGTCATTTTACTTTTGATTTTCACAGGAACTACTGAACGGATTTACACCATTTAAACAAAAGGCACGACTCTGAACCAATGGCTACCTTTTTGCCAAATTTGGTGTAATTCCGTTCAGCAGTTCGGGCTGTAGCTGCGATTAAAGGTTCCTATGGAAAATTGCATGGGGAAAACACGTTTTGGGTCCCCCCTTTTTTCTTGGCCCTCGCTTGAAGAATCACCACGAGACTTTCAGGATTCATCAACCAGCACCAAAGTTATTCCAAATAGAATGTTGCGGATTTCCTATGGATAATAGGTCCTAACTATAACTACATACTGGCGACTGCCAGTAGGTAATATATTATCTACTGGCGGTCGCCAGTAGATAGTTATAGTTAGGACCGTGTTTCCATAGGAAATCCGCAACATTCTATTTGGAATAACTTTGGCGCCGGTTGATGAATCCTCGCGAAATTCTCAAAATAGGTGGGGCGCTACGCTCCGCTCCTAGCCTGAAAGTCTTGGGGGGATTCGTCAAGCGGGGGCTGAGAAAAAAGGGGGGTCCCAAAACGCGTTTTCCCCATGCATTTTCCCATAGGACCTTTAGTCCGAGCTACAGCCCGAACGGCTGAACAGAATTACTTGAAATTTGGCAGAGAGGTAGTCCTCAGGTCAAGGATGTTCCTTTTGTAGGTCTGGTGTAAATCTGTTCAGTAGGTCCTGAGAAAATAGCATTTAAATCAATATATATATCTGTAAGCGCGCTCCGTGCGCTTACCGTAAGCTTACCGTACGCGTACGGTGCCGTGCACGAGCTCAATTCTGATTGGTGGTTACATGACTGTAAACATTCGAATCGGTCGAAATCAGGAAGTGTCGGCCGCCATTTTCTGTCTCTCGCACTGAGAAACAAAGGTGGGGAACGTGAAAAGGGGGCAGCGAAGAGAGTTGCAGACCCCCTAGTGTTTGTCAGGGGGTCCAAGAAGGACCCAAAAGTAATAAAAATACATTTAATTATTTTTAAAAAAAATCGCGGAGTGCGCGTACGGTAAGCTTACCGTACGCGCACGGCAAGCTTACCGTACGCGCACGGCAAAAAAAAAATACAAAAAAAAAAAAGAAGTAACAATCACATTTATTAAATAAATTGAAGGACCCACAAGGGAGAAAAAAACAAATGTTACTGTGAAAAAAAAGGCGAGGCAAGCACGGCATGGACTGCGCAACATGGGCGCTCGGTGCGCGAAGCGCACCGAGCGGCCACAGCGTGCGCACGGTGCGCGAAGCGCACCTTGCGCGCAGGGTGTGCGCACAGTGAAAAACCAGAAAAAAAAATAAAAATAAATATATAACTTAGCATTTTAAAAACCGTACAAATTCACTGAAAAAACCATAGGTTTCACACACGTTATAGTTAGGAATTATCATTTAAAAAACCTTGCAAATTCACTTAAAAAACCATAGGTTTCACACATGTTATAGTTAGCTGTACATTTCATTCGTAAAAAACCAATGAAATTCCACGTTATAGTTAGATCAGGTAACTATAACTTGCGCGACCGCAATCCACAATGTGTAATTTCAGATGTCATCATTGATGTCATGAGTGATGTCACTGACCATGTTATGAGTGATGTAATATGTGACGTCATCAGCAGTTTATTGTGGGCGCGCAAGTTATAGTTACCTGATCTAACTATAACGTGGAATTTCATTGTTTTTTTACAAATGAAATGTACAGCTAACTATAACATGTGTGAAACCTATGGTTCTTTAAGTGAATTTGCAAGGTTTTTTAAATGATAATTCCTAACTATAACGTGTGTGAAACCTATGGTTTTTTCAGTGAATATATATATATATATTCACAGAACAAACCATAGGCTTCAGGCACGTTATAGTTAGGAATTAGCATTTAAAAAACCTCAGAAATTCACTGAAAAAACCATAGGTTTCAGGGGTGTTATAGTTAGCTGGACTTTTCACTTGTACAAAACCATTGAAATTCCCCCGTTATAGTTAGTTCAGCTAACTATAACTCGCGCGCCCGCAATGCACTGCTGATGACGTCACATATTACATCACTCATGACATGGTCAGTGACATCACTCATGACATCACTGATGACATCTCAAATGACATCACTGATGACATCACTGATGACATCATCCAGTGAATGTGTGTTTTTCTGAAAATTAAATATGTTTTATATATGTATATCTCAAGGTCGATGGAAGAATAAATAGGTATATAAGTGTCTAAATGGATGATTTTTTTTTAGAAAAATTGATTGTGTAACTGACTGATTAAGTGTATCATAGTGAATGCATGGCTTAGTGAGTAATGTTTAAATATGTAAATATCTGTATCAGTCTCTCACTTTGTGTATAAGTGGCTGCATGGGTTGGTGAGTAGCTACATGGGTGTCTATATAGGTTATTAGTTGGTTTTTTGAGTATCAGTCTGAGTGTCTGCATGGTTCGGTGGGGGGTATTACGTAGTGCATAGGTGCATGAATGAGTGACTCACTGTTTGTATGTGTTGAAGACAGCATGTGTGCAGGACTGTATGGGTGGATGAGTGTGTGCATGGGTGTGTTAGTGAGTGAATGACTGTCTCAATAGTGTCTTTATGAGTAACTACATATGTTTTAAACTAGTATATGTGACTATTGGTGTATATAAGTGAGTATATGTGAGAGTGAGAGATTGAAAGAGTTCCTGTATGAATAAGTATGTGTTTCTATAAGTGATTGTTTAAAAGACTAAGTATGTGTAAGTTTCCGTAGAAGTAAGTGTGGTGGTGTGTGTATAACTGTATATGCAAGTAAAGGTATGTTTGATTGTTTATTAGCATGAGTGACTATGTGTGTGAGTAACTCTATGGATGAGTGGCATTGTGTAACAGGATTTATAGGTGTATGAGTACATATGATGAGTGAGTACATGTATGAGTGACTGTATAGGACTGTTGGTGAATGAGTGGATGTGTATGTGGATCTTAGAATTACTGAAGAGGTTGTTGTAACTGGTATTGGTATGTCCATTGTTTTGAAAATTTTAGTCTCTATTTTTGAATGTGTGTATCAAAGGTTATATTAGGGTGAGAGGAGGTCTGCCACTCTATCACAAGGATGATGTCATCAGTGATGTCATCAGTGATGTCATTTGAGATGTCATCAGTGATGTCATGAGTGATGTCACTGACCATGTCATGAGTGATGTAATATGTGACGTCATCAGCAGTGCATTTCGGGCGCGCGAGTTATAGTTAGCTGAACTAACTTTAACGGGGGAATTTCAATGGTGTTGTACAAGTGAAAAGTACAGCTAACTATAACACCCCTAAAACCTATGGTTTTTTCAGTGAATTTCTGAGGTTTTTTAAATGCTAATTCCTAACTATAACGTGCCTGAAACCTATGGTTTTTTCTGTGAATTTCAAAGGTTTTTTAAATGCTAATTTCTAACTATGCCTACAGAGATAGGACATGTGAAGAAAGAAGAAATAATGCACAGAAAGAAAAAAAAGAAGTGCAGAAAGAAGCAACAGAAGTCCTCAAAGACGAAGAAAAGTGCAGGAAGAAGGATAACGTGCAGAAAGAACTAAAAGAAGAGCAGAAAGAAGCCTTGTTGCAAAATCATCCTGTACCCTCAACTTTTTCAGATGGATACTGGTGGTAACTGAGTCTGACTAACCAGTCCTAGAGCCAGTGCTATGTTAAAAGACACTTAGAATACAGTGAAAACACCTACATACACTAGGGAACATTATGCGTTGGGGTTCCCCTGTGATTAGCATGACCTCCTCTGTAAGCCCCTAGTATATAATAGGACAGGGGGATTAAAACTACCTCTTAAAACAGGCCCAGGGCGTTTTTGCACACGTTAACTCAGGCCCCGTCCCCTCCCTTCACCACTGTGTAAACATGCCCTGTGTCCGTTTTTAGTTGGGAGATTAAGTTCATTTGAATCCTGAGGGTCCCTAGGGTCCAACTAGCCCACTAGGTACCTCCAGTAAGTGCCACAGAGCTGCGTTGCAGAGAGGTGTAAAAAGTGGCACAGCCTGGACCACCTCTCTGCAATGCAGCTCAGTGGCGCTTACTGGAAGCACTTGGTGGGCTAGTTAGCCCCCAGGGGCCCTCAGTATTGAAGGGAAATTATATCCCCAATTTAAAACGTGCCATAGTGCGTGTTTGCACACGTCACCTCAGGCCCCGTCCCCTCCCTTCACCACTGTGTAAACGCGCCCTGTGGCTGTTCTAAGTTGAGAGATTAAGTCCCCTTGAATCCAAGGGTCAAACTAGACCACTAGGTACCTCCAGTAAGTGCCACAGAGCTGCTTTGCAGAGAGGTGTAAAAAGGGGCTTGGCCTCAGAACACCTGTCTGCAGCGCAGCTCCCTGGCGCATACTGGAGATGCCTGTTGGGCTAGTTGGCCCTCAGGGACCCTCAGTATTGAAGAGGAATTAATTCCCCAACTTACAACTCACCAGGGGGCGCGTTTGCAGAGTGCTGCAAGGAGGGGGCGTGGCCTCCGGCACGATGCCAGTCTTTTATTTATTTTAATTTTTTAAGAAGGGGGGCTGTGTGGTTCCCCTTCTTATTCTAATTTATTGGCCCTGATGACCCCATCCCCCAGGGCCTGTCTCCTAATTATATTTTTTTGACCCCAATCCCCAGGGCCGGCCACTGTTTTTTATTATTTTTAAAAAATATATATTTATAGACATGCTGGACAAACCGTACGTACCTATCACCATGACGATTTGCGTGATATTCATTAAAAGGCGACTATGCATACAATGAATCCACGTGGAATGTATTTACACCACTAGTGAAGCTCTGACATGTCTGATGCCCTACCGTGAATAATCCCAGTAGACACCCTTGTCGTTTATTTATACAAACATGGGTAGCTATTGACGGGCACATTTAATACACATGCACACCAAGCCATTCAAAGGGGATTCTACAAAAATTTGACCAAAACTATGCAAGAAACCCTCCTCACGGTTAATAAAACACACATCCACTGCCGGATGTGTAATACTTTTTATTTTACTCTCTGGAAAGGGGACGAACATCACTTGAGAGTCACCGCGCGCTCCTGGCAGAGCCCAATGCTGTTTTACACCCACCATTGCCTGCTGAGTGCCACACACCTCGGTGTTGTATTCCACTAGCTAGTGCATATGCTATGATACTCTCTAGCCCATGTGCACTGTAACACCACCCCGTGAATACGTCATGCCACACTTGTCTTCGCACGGGTTATATTGCCCCATCTAACGTGCCTTCCTCGATGCCTATGTTATAACGCACAGTGCTATGCCATACGTATTACAATCTGGGATCCATATCTTTATCACAGTGCATATGCAACGTTACACTCCCCAGCACATATTTTATATTACAACTTTAGAGACTAGTTAGGTTACACAACACTGCCCTGTGCATATTACACTCCAAGGCGCATATCGCATAGCACGCGCTAGTGCCTGTGCTATCTCGCGCTCTCCAATGAATCTGTCATTGCGCACAATGTATTGCATATTATATTTCACGCCCGGTTCATCTTATATCACACTTTTTGGTGCATAGTTTATACCATACACTATATCTAGTTTTCATTTTCAATCGTGCTCTCAGGACTATGTTCTATATAACACTGTGTTCACCTACCCTTTTCACGGGCATTACATTTTGCGATAGAGGGTGGAGGGTCAGGGGGTGTTTCTGCCAAGTGAGCCCGGAGTCACAGTCACAAACGTCCTCTTCTTCCTGAATAAAAGTGAGATTATGCTGCATACTTGTTCATATTTTAAGTAGTTCGCACAGACACACGTTTTAAAAACAATAAAGTTCCTAATACCCGCCTTCTCTGAACAGTTAGCTTGCTGCCCCATCCCTCTCCTCCCTCTCCTCTGTTGTGTGAATCCATGGACTAGCCTCCTCCCTCCTGCCATGCATGGTCTGATGTGCTGCCACTGCCCTCAATTTAGTATGATGTACCAGTCCACTCCTCCTGCCCTCCATTGCCCAATTCTATGCCCCATCATTGACCTACTGCTTAAAATCTGTGCTTAGCTTGCTGCCCCTATTCTCCTTCCCCCTGTCCTCCGATGTCTTTGTGCATGCCCCTGCTCCATCCTTTTTGCCCACCATGTTCCATGGACCTGCCACTCCTATCTACTCTGAGTGTTCTGTTGAGCTGCCACTCCCCTCCCACCTGCCTAGCATTGTCAGATGACTGTAACCTGTCCCTGCCACCTCCACCCTGCCTGTCCACATGCCATGCCCCTATCCTCTTCCTCCTGTCCTACATGGTCCATTGTACTGCCACACCCTTCTGCCCTCCCTAGTCTGTTGTGCTGCAACTGCTCCTCCTGCCTGCCCCGTGCGGTCTGTTGTGGGGCCCCTTCCCCTGAACTTTCTTGTCTGTGCACAGGTCCTGACCCTCCCTTCTATCCTCCATCGTCCTTTGTGCATGCCCCTGCACCCTCCTTCTTGCCCATCATAGCCATTGTGCTGCCACTAACCCTCCCACTTGCCATGCATGGTCTTCTGTGCTGCCATGGCCCCTCCCACCTTCCCTGTGTGGTCAGTTAGCTGCCCCTGACCCCCTCCCACCTTCCCTCCATGGTCTGTGTGTATGCCATCACAGTCTCACTGTTGCTCTTCATGGTGTGTCTTGCTTATAGTGCCCATCCTGCCTGACCTCCATGGCTATCTTGCTGCTCCTGCCCTGCCCCCTTGCCCCCAGCCCTCTGTTTACATGTGCAGACCCCTACTCCCTCCCTCCTGGCTTGTCTGTTCCATTGTAATGCCCCTGATCTGTCCCTCCTGCCCTTTATGGTCTGTTATGCTGCAGCTTTCTCTCCTGTCTGTCCATTATGGTCAGCTAGCTACCATTGCCTCTTGCCCCTCTGTTCTCTGTTGTCCATGTGCATGGTCCTGTCCCCTCCCTCTTGCTTTCTATGGATTGTTGTGCTGCACTCCTGTCCCGCATGCCCTGTGTGGTGTATTGTGCTGCTGCAAACCCTGATGCCTGCCCTGCAGGGTCAGTTTGGTGCACCTCTCCATGTCCCTCCTGTCCTCTGTTATCCAAGTCCATGTCCCTACCCCATTTCCTTCCATGATTCAATGTACCATACTTGCGAACATTTTGAACTTGGTAAGAGGAAGATTTTGAAAAGAAACTGGGGTATTGATTTTCCCCTTTGAGATACATTGAAAAAGAGGAGATTGTAGACAGGAGACAGATCAAATAAAGCCCATTTGAGCTTAAAAACATTGGACGTTTCCTGGCTGAATCGGGTCTGTTGGCATGTATGGTTGTACTACGATTGCCTCTTCCTTCTGCCCACAATGGTCTATTACATTGCCACAGCCTCTCTTGCAAGTCCTGTATTGTTGGTTTAATGCCCCTGCCCCCCTTTCCACTGCCCTCCATAGTCTGTTGTGCTGCCACGGCCCTTCCTGCCTGCTCAGTGTGGTTAAATTGTTGCCTTTGCACCCTCCTACCTGCCTTCAATTTTCAGAGTCCGTGCCCCTGGCCTCTGCCTCTCAACAGTATCCTAATGAACAACTAGATTGCTAACATTCCATATTTATTACAAAAGTGTGGAACGCCTGACGTCAACTTGATGTAATCAAAACTGTAATACCTAGAGCATTTCCTTTAGAAATTACATATATGAGAGGGTCTTATTGGCATCAAAATTATGGTTAGTGCTCTAAAAGACTAAAATAAGGACATATTTTCTGAGTTTTCAAATAGCGACAAAGCACTTTTAAATTATTTGTTATCTTTATGTTTTTTATCCAGTTGACCACTTGATTAAATGTTGCACTTAGGGGAGAGGATGTGGTGTTACTTACAGAACTGCAGACTTTGCAACTGGGGAACCAGGTTGGAGTTTCTGCTTCAGCTCGACATTCTGTGATTCTGGTCAAATCACTTAGTCTCCCCATGTCTACAACCAAAATGAATTTGTTCTTGTGTGATGTAACCAATGCTCATGTAAAGCACTCCAATACCTGACAAGTCTGCACTATATAACACTGCAAAAACACAAAATAATAAGTGTTTTGCACACTTCTGTCATTGGGCTATATTTGGGCTACATCTAGGTGATTTTGGGCTACATTTGGGCTCTTTTGTCTCCGGTGGCCATCTTGGGAGATGTATTTGTTATGAAGTTTCCTAATTTCCTCATGTACTGCAGTCTCCTCAGTAGGAAATGCTTTCAGATTTTTACTTTGATTCCATCATGAAGGTATTCAGATATGTCAGACATTTGCCATAAATTCTGAATGTTAGCACTCTAGTTGCTCATTAGATCACTGTAGTAAAACTACTGTTCACCATGGAAGTCTGCTACTGGTATTAAAAGTGCATGTTTTAGTCTGCATGTCAGAATTTTTTAATGAAATAGAAGAAGATTTGAGAAGTCACTCAAAATGTGCCCTCATTTTCTTTCTTCAGCATTAATCATAATTTCTATGGCAAAATGAACCCCCTCATTGTGTTCCTTTTTAAATTAAATGTTTTAAGTGTTACCAGTTTATTCCAATCAAGATGGCTTCAGGTGTGCCATACGTTTATCATAAGTAGGACTGTTAGCGCTCTAGTTGTTCTTTGAAACACTCTGGGAAGCTGCAGTAGAACACAAAGGAATCAACTGACAGTCTCTGCCCTTGTTAGATGTACATGTTTTACTGAGAATGTCAGACTTCATTGTCACATGACTGAGAAAGATAATGTGAATTTACAGAAAATAAGCTCTCAGTTTAGCTTATAGATCACCTTCCAAACCTCTGTGGGAAAAGCATGAGAAAATATTTTTCTCTCAATCATGATATCCCAGCAGAAGGCTTTTTCACATGGTGAAATCACTTTAGAACATACCACAATTCCTAAAATGAGTATGGTACCATCAACAAATGATTTATAATGTAACTAAAGTCTTAAAACCTTCTATTAACTGCAATGCTTTTTAATGAGGTGCTATCATGTATATTGGTCCCAAGATGGCTGCCAACACTTCTTGGATGAAGTGCTGACAGCCAATCAGAACTCAGGATGAGATGTGTGGTTAGGCTCCGCCCACATATATATATGATTTTACTTTTGATTTTCTCAAGAACTACTGAACAGATTGACACCAGACCTGCAAAAGGCACTTCCTTGACCTTATGGCTACCTCTCTGCCAAATTTCACGTAATTCTGTTCAGCCGTTCGGGCTGTAGCTGCGACTAAAGGTCCTATGGAAAAATGCATGGGGAAAACGTGTTTTGGGACCCCCCCTTTTTCTCGGCCCCCGCTTGACGAATCACCCCGAGACTTTCAGGGTAGGAGCTGAACGGAGCGCCCCATTAGTTTTGAAATTTTCGCGAGGATTCGTCAACCGGCGCCAAAGTTATTCAAAATAGAATTTTGAGATTTCCTATGGAAACTAGGTTGTAACTATAACTATCTACTGGCGACCGCCAGTAGATAATATATATATATATATATATATATATATATATTATCTACTGGCGGTCGCCAGTAGATAGTTATAGTTAGGACCGTGTTTCCATAGGAAATCCGCAACATTCTATTTGGAATAACTTTGGCGCCGGTTGACGAATCCTCGCGAAATTTTCAAAATAGGTGGGGCGCACCGCTCCGCTCCTACCCTGAAAGTCTCGGGGGGATTCGTCAAGCGGGAGCTGAGAAAAAAGGGGGGACCCAAAACACGTTTTCCCCATGCAATTTTCCATAGGGACCTTTAGTCCAAGGTACAGCCCGAACGGCTGAACAGAATTACTTGAAATTTGGCAAAGAGGTAGTCCTCAGGTCAGGCATGTGCCTTTTGCATATATGGTGTCAATCTGTTCAGTAGTTCCTGAGAAAATCAAAAGTAAAATTAGATACATATCTGGGCGGAGCCTAACCACACATCTCATCGTGAGATCTGATGTGGCTGTCAGTACTTCATCCAAGAAGTGTTGGCAGCCATCTTGGGACCAATATACATGATAGCACCTCATTAAAAAGCATTGCAGTTAATAGAAGGTTTTAAGACGTTAGCTACATTATAAATCTTTTGTTGATGGTACCATACTCATTTTAGGAATTGTGGTGTGTTCTAAGGTGATTTTACCATGTGAAAAAGCCTTCTGCTGTGATATCACGAACCATGTTTGAGAGAAAACTATTTTCTCATACTTTTCCCACAGAGGCAGGGGTGAGGGAATCATATCGCCCTACGCCCGAACCATGTTGTTTATATTGACGGGCAAGAAGATTTATTGTCTATTTATGTCCGAAGGACATGTAGACATTAATCACGTTTTAATCACGTTAAAACAACAGGCTGTGGGCACTCTGGGGCTCACAGCCAATCCGAAGCTTGCAGAGAGCCTTTGGCGGCATCTGATTGGCTAGCAGCCCATGACTGGGCTCTAGCCAGTGATTGGCTGGGGGAGTGAAACATCACTCAGCCTCTGCAAGCAGTAGTCCGTGGCCGCCAAGAGGCTTGCAATAAGCATTCAGGTAAAATAAGTAGTTTTGCCCGCTTGAATTGTGGAATATTGTGACGGAGGTGCTGCGATTTTCTTTTATTTAGATTTTTAGCAACCGTGCGTGGGTAGATTAATTAGTACAAAAGCCTAGGCCTGGCCCGCCTCGGCGCCTCAGATGAGGACGTCAAAAAAGCGTATCGCAAGCAGGCGCGCTGTGCTACCACCGCTTCATGGGGGAAACACCCATTACAACGAATTCAGATTCACGCGCTGCCATCGCAACGCGGGTTTAACATCGCTGGTCCGGAGCCTTCATACCGCAGATGGAAACAGATCTGCAGATTAATGCTTTCAAAAGACACATCCGTTGGTGACTTGCAATTTATAACTTAAAGTCCTAATATAGAATAGTGAACTATTAACTTTCAGCCCAGAACTGCATAAACACACCGACAAATATACATTACAAAATTGATTAATGTTGCAAAGAGGGTACATTTGGCGAAAAAACGATTCTTATTATTAAAGGAAGCTCCCAACTTTGCTGTTTCTTTTTCGACGCTGCGTTTGTGCTTCTCCACACCAAGCACTCTTAAACTACTGCCTACCAGTATGGGTGACATGTGACTCCTACACTTTCACTCCTTTGGCTTATGGGCAAAAAAACATTGTCGCACACGGCGCAGCCAGCACTAAAAGCTTTCGAAGCACCTGCTGCAGCATTTCTTTCCGCCGGCAATTACCAGGCCTCACAGAAATGTGTAGGAAACTTGTGTGATGAATTACCATCCTGGAAAGAGAACCGTGTTTTGTATAGTTGAGGTTGTGACCTCGGTGAAGTTAGTGCAGAGGGTTAATATGCCTGCTGCAAAGAACATGTACGAAGTCGATTACAGAGTGCATAGAATGGGAACAGATCTGCAGATTAATGCTTTCAAAAGAGACATCCGTTGGTGACTTGCAATTTATAACTTAAAGTCCTAATATAGAATAGTGAGCTATTAACTTTCAGCCCAGAACTGCATAAACACACCGACAAATATACATTACAAAATTGATTAATGTTGCAAAGAGGGTACATTTGGCGAAAAAACGATTCTTAATATTAAAGGAAGCTCCCAACTTTGCTGTTTCTTTTTCGATACAACTTACCGATTCGCAAGGAACGTAGGGCTCACGTCTGGCCAGCTGCAAAAGTGAGGGGGAAATGGCAGGAGGCACACTGGCTGACACCTTTTATATCCCACCCATACGTTTTTACAAGGGTGACGGTAAATTAGTACATTACGTTTGGTTTGAAATGTACGTATTTTGTGGGAATAAATACACAGCCAAGGGTGACGGTAAATTAGTACATTACGTATGGTTTGAAATGTACGTATTTTGTGGGAATAAATACACAGCCAAAAAAAGGGAAAAAAAGGGGAATAGAAATAAAAGAATTGCCGTCAGGGTTAAGGGGAGGGGGCGCAGGGAGGCAGGGACGCGATAATATTGCTTGACAAGTTTTCCTTTAGCATTATAATTGCACAGCATTCAATGGTTTACTGACTTTAATAAAGCAAAAATTTATTAATGTTTCTCTGTCAGCCGGAGCCCTTAGGTTAAATGTACAAAATGTAAATTTGATACTTGTATAGCGCACTACTCACCCACAAGGGTCTCAAGGCGCTTGTACGAATACCGCTGTGGAACCCATCCTGGCTTTCCCTGTGAGGCATCCACTCCTGGGCACCCCCAAGGTGGAGGCCAGGCATTCTTAGCATTGTGGGGGCCGTTGTGGAGATTAAGCAAGCTATTGCCCAGAGTTGCAGAGTGGGACTCCATGATTGGAATAGGCACCGAGGCGAGAATTATCAGGTCCGTGGAATTTTTTGAGCCCAAGACCCGCCGAGGCAGGGAATTGACCCCTGGTCCCGGGATAGACCTCTGCCTCAGGGTCTGCCGCTCTTATCATTGAGCCACACTTCTTCTCAGGTTTGATGTGGAACGGGGGTAGGTGGGACAAGTGGATTTTACAGGACACGTAGATCACAGTGGCATTTTGTCCCTTGGACAACTAGATTATTTGGAAAATTCCACACCCCTGCAGAGGTTTGGAAGGTGATCTATAAGCTAAACTGAGAGCATATTTTCTGTAAATTCACATTATCTTTCTCAGTCATGTAAGAATGAAGTCTGACATTCTCAGTAAAACATGTACATCCAACAAGGGCAGAGACTGTCAGTTGATTCCTTTGTGTTCTACTGCAGCTTCCCAGAGTGCTCTAAAGAACAACTAGAGCGCTAACAGTCTTACTTATGACAAAAGTATGGCACACCTGAAGCCATCTTGATTGGAATAAAGTGGTAACACTTAAAACATTTAATTTACAAAGGAACAAAATGAGGGGGTTCATTTTGCCATATAAATTATGATTAGTGCTGCAGAAAGAAAAACTAGGGCACATTTTGACTTCTGAAATCCTCTTTTATTTCATAAAAACATTCTGACATGCAGACTGAAACATGCACTTTGAATACCAGCAGCAGACTTGCCTGGTGAGCAGTAGCTTTAGTACAGTGATCTAATGAGCAACTAGAGTGCTAACATTCAGAATTTATGGCAAATGTGTGACATATCTGAATACCTTCTTGATGGAATCAAAGTAAAAAACTGAAAGCATTTCCTACTGAGGAGACTGCAGTAAATGAGGAAATTAGGAAACTTCATAACAAATAAATCTCCTAAAATGGCCACCAGAGACAAAAGAGCCCAAATGTAGCCCAAATATCACCCAGATGTAGCCCAAATGTAGCCCAATGACAGAAGTGTGCAAAACACTTATTTTTTGTGTATTTGCAGTTTTATATAGTGCAGACATGTCAGGTATTGGAGTGCTTTACATGAACATTGGTTACATCACACAAGATCAAATTCATTTTGGTTGTAGACTTGGGGAGATTAAGTGATTTGACCAGAATCACAGAATGTTGAGCTGAAGCAGAAACTCCAACCTGGTTCCCCAGTTGCAAAGTCTGCAGCTCTGGAAGTAACACCACACCCTCACCCTTGGATGCAACATTTAATCAAGTGGTCAACTGGATAAAAAAACTAAGATTACAAATAATTTAAAAGTTCTTTGTCGCTATTTGAAAACTCAGAAAATATGTCCTCATTTTAGTTTTTTAGAGCACTAACCATAATTTTGATGCAAATAAGACCCTCTCATATATGTAATTTCTAAAGGAAATGCTCTAGGCATTACAGTTTTGATTACATCAAGATGACGTCAGGCATTCCACACTTTTGTAATAAATATAGAATGTTAGCAATCTAGTTGTTCATTGGGATACTGTTGAGAGGCAGAGGCCAGGGGCACGGACTCTGAAAATTGGCAGGTAGGAGAGTGCAGAGGCAACAATTTGACCACACTAGGCAGGCAAGAAGGGCAGTGGCAGCACAACAGACTATGGAGGGCAGTGGAAAGGGGGGCAGGGGCAACAAACCAACAATACAGGACTGGCAAGAGAGGCTGTGGCAATATAATAGACCATTGTGGGCAGAAGGAAGAGGCAGTGGTCATACAACCATACATGCCAACAGACCTGTTTCAGCCTGGAAACGTCCAATGTTTTTAAGCTCAAATGGGCTTTACTTGATCTGTTTCCTGTCTACAATCTTCTCTTTTTCAATGTAACTCAAAGGGGAAAATCAATACCCCAGTTTTATTTCAAAATCTCCCTCTTACCAAGTTCAAAATGTTCGCAAGTATGGTACATTGGATCATGGTAGGCAGGAGGAATTGGGGTAGGGACATGGACTCGGATAACAGAGGACAGGAGGGACATTGAGAGGTGAACCAAACTGACCCTACAGGGCAGGCATCAGGGTTTGCAGCAGCACAATACACCACACAGGGCATGCGGGACTGGAGTGCAGCACAACAATCCATAGAAAGCAATAGGGAGGGGACAGGACCATGCACATGGACAACAGACAACAGAGGGGAAAGAGGCAATGGTAGCTAGCTGACCATAATGGACAGACAGGAGAGAAAGCTGCAGCATAACAGACCATAAAGGGCAGGAGGGACGGATCAGGGGCATTACAATGGAACCGACAAGCCAGGAGGGAGGGAATAGGGTTCTGCACATGGAAACAGAGGGCTGGGGGCAAGGGGGCAGGGCAGGAGCAGCAAGATGACCATGGGGGTCAGGCAGGATGGGCACTAGAAACAAGACACACCATGGAGAGCAACAGTGAGACTATGATGGCATACACACAGACCATGAAGGGAAGGTGGGAGTGGGTCAGGAGCAGCTAGCTGACCACACAGGGAAGGTGGGAGGGGCCATGGCAGCACAGAAGACCATGCATGGCAAGCGGGAGGGTTAGTGGCAGCACAATGGCTATGAAGGGCAAGAAGGAGGGTGCAGGGGCATGCACAAAGGACCATGGAGGATAGAAGAGACGGTCAGGACCTGGGCACAGACAAGAGAGTTCAGGGGAAGGGGCCTCACAACAGACCGCGCGGGGCAGGCAGGAGGAGCAGTTGCAGGACAACAGACCAGGGAGGGCAGAAGGGTGTGGCAGTAAAATGGACCATGGAGGACAGGAGGAAGGGGATAGGGGCATGGCATGTGGACAGGCAGGGTGGAGGTGGCAGGGACAGGTTACAGTCATCTGACAATGCTAGGCATGTGGTAGGGGAGTGGAAGCTCAACAGAACACTCAGAATAGATAGGAGTGGCAGGTCCATGGAACATGGTGGTCAAAAAGGATGGAGCTGGGGCATGCACAAAGACATCGGAGGGCAGGGGGAAGGAGAATAGGGGCAGCAAGCAAAGCACAGAGGCTAAGCAGGAGGTCAATGATGGGCCATAGAATTGGGCAATGGAGTGCAGGATGAGTGGACTGGTACATCATGCCAAATGCAGGGCAGTGGCAGCACATCAGACCATGCATGGCAGGAGGGAGGAGGCTATTCCATGGATTCAGACAACAGAGGATAGGGAGGAGGTGGTTGGGGCAGCAAGCTAACTGTTCATAAAAGGTGGGTATTAGGAACTTTATTGTTTTTAAAATGTGTGTCTGTGCGAACTACTTAAAATATGAACAAGTATGCAGCATAATCTCACTTTTATTCGGGAAGAAGAGGACGTTTGGGACTGTGACTCCGGGCTCACTTGGCAGAAACATCCCCTGACCCTCCACCCCCCATCGCAAAATGTAATGCCCGTGAAAAGGGTAGGTGGACGCAGTGTTATATAGAACATAGTCCTGAGAGCACGATTGAAAATGAAAACTAGATATAGTATATGGTATAAACTATGCACCAAAAAGTGTGATATAAGATGAACCGGGGCGTGAAATATAATATGCAATACATTGTGCGCAATGACAGATTCATTGGAGAGCGTGAGATAGCACAGGCACTAGCGCTTGCTATGTGATATGCGCCTTGGAGTGTAATATGCACAGGGCAGTGTTGTGTAACCTAAGTAGTCTCTAAAGTTGTAATATAAAATATGTGCTGGGTAGTGTAACATTGCATATGCACTGTGACAAAGACATGGATCCCAGATTGTAATATGTATGGCATAGCGCTGTGCTTTATAACATAGGCATCGAGGAAGGCACGTTAGGTGGGGCAATATAACCAGTGCGAAGGCAAGTGTGGCATGACATATTCACGGGGTGGTGTTACAGTGCACATGGGCTAGAGAGTGTCATAGCATACGCACTAGCTGGTGGAATACAACACAGAGGTGTGTGCCACTCGGCGGGCACTGGTGGGTGTAACACAGCATTGGGCTCAGCCAGGAGCACGCTGTGACTCTCAAGTGAGGTTTGTCTCCTTTCCAGAGAGTAAAATAAAAAGTATTACACATCCGGCGGTGGATGTGTGTTTTATTAACCGTGAGGGGTTTCTTGCATAGTTTGGTCGAATTTTTGTCGAATCCCCTTTGAATGGCTTGGTGTGCATGCGTATTAAATGTGCCCGTCAATAGCTACCCATGTTTGTATAAATAAACGACAAGGGTGTCTACTTGGAGAGTACCCACCAGCGGGGGCGCCGGGATTAGGCACGGTAGGGTGTCAGACATGTCAGAGCTTCACTAGCGGTGTGAATACATTCTACGTGGATTCATTGTATGCATAGTCGCCTTTTAATGAATATCACGCAAATCGTCATGGTGATAGGTACATACGGTTTGTCCAGCATGTCCTAGGTGTTTCTATAAATATATTTTAAAAAAACAACTAAAAAAACAACAAAGGCCGGTCCCGGGGGATGGGGTCCCCGGGGCCATAAGTGGCCTGAGGAGGTGGGCAATACAGCCCCCCTCCTAAAGAATAAAAAAATTAAAAAAAGGCCATGACCTGGGGGTTGGGGTCCCCGGGGCCGATTAAGGCCTTGGGAGGGCCAAATTAATTTTTTTCAACAAAAAAAATTAGGGTGCAGGCCCTGGGGGATGGGGTCCCCAGGGCTAATAAATTGGAAAAAGAAAGGGGGCCACACAGCCCTCCTTCTTAAAAATAAATAAATAAAAGACCGGCATCGCGCCGGAGGCCACGCCCCCTCCTTGCAGTACTCTGCAAACGTGCCCCCTGGCCAGTTGTAAGTTGAGGAATTAATTCCCCTTCAATACTGAGGGTCCCTGAGGGCCAACTAGCCCAACAGGTATCTCCAGTATGCGCCAGGGAGCTGCGTTGCAGACAGGTGTTCTGAAGCCATGCCCCTTTTTACACCTCCATGCAACGCAGCTCTGTGGCGCTTACTGGAGGTACCTAGTGGGCTAGTTTGACCCTAGGGACCCTTAGGATTCAAGGGGACTTAATCTCTCAACTCAGAACGCCCACAGGCCCTGTGGCGCGTTTTTAAGTTGGGGAAATAATTCCCTTTCAATCCTGAGGGACCCTGGGGTCCAACTAGCCCACCAGGTGCTTCCAGTAAGCACCACTGCTCTGCGTTGCAGAGAGGTGGTGCAGGCCGTGCCACTTTTTACACCTCTCTGGAACGCAGCTCTGTGGCGCTTACTGGAGGTACCTAGTGGTCTAGTTGGACCCTAGGGACCCTCAGGATTCAAGGGGACTTAATCTCCCAACTTAAAACGGCTACATGGCGTGTTTACACAGTGGGGAAGGGAGGGGATGGGGCATGAGGTGACGTGTTCAAACACGCCCTGTGGTGCGTTTTAAGAGGTAGTTTTAATCCCCTGCCCTATTATATACTAGGGGCTTACAGAGGAGGTCATGCTAATCACAGGGGGACCCCAACACATAGTGTGCCCTAGTGTATGTAGGTGTTTTCACTGTATTCTGAGTGTCTTTTAACATAGCACTGGCTCTAGCACTGGTTAGTCAGACTCAGTTACCACCAGTATCCGTCTGAAAAAGTTGAGGGTACAGGATGATTTTGCAACAAGGCTTGTTTCTGCTCTTCTGTTTGTTCTTTCTGCACGTTATACTTCTTCCTGCACTTTTCTTCGTCTTTGAGGACTTCTGTTGCTTCTTTCTGCATTTCTTTTTTTTCTTTCTGTGCGTTTTTCCTTCTTTCTTCACATGTCCTATCTCTGTAGGCATAGCTAGAAATTAGCATTTAAAAAACCTTTGAAATTCACTGAAAAAAACATAGGTTTCAGGCACGTTATAGCTAGGAATTAGCATTTAAAAAACCTTAGAAATTCACTGAAAAAACCATTGGTTTCAGGGGCGTTATAGTTAGCTGGACTTTTCACTCGTACAAAACCATAGAAATTCCCCCGTTATAGTTAGTTCAGCTAACTATAACTCGCGTGCCCGCAATGCACTGCTGATGACGTCACATATTACATCACTCATGACATGGTCAGTGACATCACTCATGACATCACTGATGACATCACTGATGACATCATCCTTGTGATAGAGTGGCAGACCTCCTCTCCCCCTAATCTAACCTTTGATACACACATTCAAAAATAGAAATTAAAATTTTCAAAACAATGGACATACCAATACCAGTTACAACAACCTATTCAGTAATTGTAAGATCCACATCCACATCCACTCATTCACCAACAGTCCTATACAGTCACTCATACATGTACTCACTCATCATATGTACTCATACACCTATATATCCTGTTACACAACGCCACTCATCCATAAAGTTACTCACACACATAGTCACTCATGCTAATAAAGAATCAAACATCCGTTTACCTGCATATACAGTTATACACACACCACCACACTTTCTTCTACAGAAACTTACACATACTTAGTCTTTTTAACAATCACTTATAGAAACACATACTTATTAATGCAGGAACTCTTTCAATCTCTCACTCTCACATATACTCACTTATATACACCAATAGTCACATATACTAGTTTAAAACATATGTAGTTACTCATAGAGACACTATTGAGACAGTCATTCACTCACTAACACACTCATGCACACACTCATCCACCCATACAGTCCTGCACACATGCTGTCTTCAAAACATACAAACAGTGAGTCACTCATTCATGCACCTATGCACTACGTAATACCCCCACCGAATCATACAGACATCAGACACTTATACTGATACTCAAAAAACCAACTAATAACCTATATAGACACTCATGTAGCTACTCACCAACCCATGCAGCCACTTATACACAAAGTGAGAGACTGATACAGATATTTACATATTTAAACATTACTCACTAAGCCATGTATTCACTAAGATACACTTAATCAGTCAGTTATACAATCAATTTTTCAAAAACAAATCATCCATTTAGACACTTATATACCCATTTATTCTTCCATCGACCTTGAGATACACATATATAAAACATATGTAATTTTCAGAAAAACACACATTCACTGGATGATGTCATCAGTGATGTCATCAGTGATGTCATTTGAGATGTCATCAGTGATGTCATGAGTGATGTCACTGACCATGTCATGAGTGATGTAATATGTGACGTCATCAGCAGTGCATTGCGGGCGCGCGAGTTATAGTTAGCTGAACTAACTATAACGGGGGAATTTCTATGGTTTTGTACGAGTGAAAAGTCCAGCTAACTATAACGCCCCTGAAACCTATGGTTTTGTCAGTGAATATATATATATACATATCTATATTCACTTAAAAAACCATAGGTTTCACACATGTTATAGTTAGCTGTACATTTCACTCGTAAAAAACCAATGAAATTCCACGTTATAGTTAGATCAGGTAACTATAACTTGCGCGCCCACAATGCACTGCTGATGACGTCACATAGTACATCACTCATGACATGGTCAGTGACATCACTCATGACATCAATGATGACATCTGAAATTACACATTGTGGATTGCGGTCGCGCAAGTTATAGTTACCTGATCTAACTATAACGTGGAATTTCATTGGTTTTTTACGAGTGAAATGTACAGCTAACTATAACATGTGTGAAACCTATGGTTTTTTAAGTGAATTTGCAAGGTTTTGTAAATGATAATTCCTAACTATAACGTGTGTGAAACCTATGGTTTTTTCAGTGAATTTGTACGGTTTTTTAAATGCTAAGTTATGTATTTATTTTTTATTTTTTTTCTGGTTTTTCACTATGCGCACACCCTGCGCGCACCGTGCGCGCGCTGTGGGCGCGCGGTGCGCTTCGCGCCCCTAGCGCCCACATTGCGCAGTCCATGCCGTGCGCGCCTCGCCTTTTTTTACACAGTAACATTTGTTTTTTTCTCCCTTGTGGGTCCTTTAATTTATTTAATAAATGTGATTGTTTACCGTACGCGTACCCCGCTATTTTTTTTTAAAATTATTAAATTTATTTTTCGTACTTTTGGGTCCTTCTTGGACCCCCTGACAAACACTAGGGGGTCTGCAACTCTCTTCGTTGCCCCCGTTTCACGTTCCCCACCTTTGTTTCTCAGTGCGAGAGACAGAAAATGGCGGCCGACACTTCCTGATTTCGAGCGATTCGAATGTTTACAGTCATGTAACCACCAATCAGAATTGAGCTCGCGCACGGTACCGTACGCGTACGGTAAGCTTACGGTAAGCGCACGGAGCGCGCTTACAGATATATATATTGATTTAAATGCTATTTTCTCAGGACCTACTGAACAGATTTACACCAGACCTACAAAAGGCACTTCCTTGACCTGAGGACTACCTCTCTGCCAAATTTCAAGTAATTCTGTTCAGCCGTTCGGGCTGTAGCTGTGTCTAAAGGTCCTATGGAAAAATGCATGGGGAAAACGCGTTTTGGGACCCCCCTTTTTTCTCAGCCCCCGCTTGACGAATCCCCTCGAGACTTTCAGGGTAGGAGCGGAGCGTAGCGCCCCATTAGTTTTGAAAATTTCGCGAGGATTCGTCGACCGGCGCCAAAGTTATTCCAAATAGAATGTTGCGAATTTCCCATGGAAACAGGGTCCTAACTATAATTACCTACTGGCGACCGCCAGTAGGTAATATATATCTATATATATCTATATACATATATATAGATATATATTTATTTATTTATTTATTTTGGGATATGTTACATATTTGGTAAATCTTTATATATAAAATAAACAATTTTAAAGCATAGTAAGTCTGACCCAATTTTAGGTTTTTTATAATGTTGAAATTGTAACATATGTATATTTTTTGCAAACATTATGGTGCCGATTCTGATCCGGGAAAAAAAATTTGCGTACGACTCGTATCCGTATATTTTCACGTACGAATCGTACAAGTACCATACAAACTGCGAAGTACGCTTCGTACGTGAAAAATACATACGAATTGCGTCGGGAAATGGTCCGAGAGGGAGCTGGAAATTTTTACTTCCGTATAGCGTCGGGAAAAGTGTCCGATAGGGAGCCGGACATTTTTACGTGCAAATCGTAAAATAGAAGTCCGAGCGCGCAAGTACGATCCGTACCGCCCGTCCGAATACACAACCGCATGTAAAAGGCCCCGTACGGAGCGAACGCTGTAGCCTACATGTACACGGGTAAACTTGTGCCCGGATACAAGTCGTACAGCCCCCCTCACCCCGCACATGTCAGCACCGTACCCCCGTATGTCAGCACTGTACCCCCCTCCACACTGTACCCCAACACCGTAGCACAGCCCCGCACCTGTACGTGCCGCACCCCAGGCCCGTCACCCAGCCCCGCACCTGTATGCCCCGTACCCCAGGACCGTACCCCAGCCCCCCACCTGTACGCGCCGCACCCCAGGCCCGTCTCCCAGCCCCATACCTGTACACACCGTACCCCAACACTGTAGCCCAGCCCTGTACCTGTACACACCGTACCCCAACACCGTAGCCCAGCCCCGCACCAGTACGCACCATACCCCAACACCCTAGCACAGCTCCGCACCTGTACGCACCGTACCCCAACACCCTAGCACAGCCCCGCACCTGTACGCACCGTACCCCAACACCGTAGCCCAGCCCCGCACCTGTATGCACCGTACCCCAACACCGTAGCCCAGCCCCGTACCTGTATGCACCGTACCCCAGCACCCTCACCCAGCATCACGTATGTACGGACTTTACCTACGCGAAAAAGACTCGTACAGAACCAGGACACTGTAAAACAGCACAAGGAGGGTCAATTCGACTCGCACAACACCACAAAACACGTCAACATGACAAAATACATCTCTATGACTGACCTGGCACATCCAAACAGGCAAACAGAGGCCCTAAATCACAACCACCTCTTATAACACACCCACCACAAATTCAAACCCAGCCACACCCACAAATGGACCAATAAGAAGGCCCCACACACACAACCCATGAGCCTTTGCAACAGACTCACTGCTGCCAGACCCCACAGACAAACAACTGCACCTTACTTACACCTTAACTTACACACCTTCACACAACCTCATTCACAAACACCCCCTCTTCACATTCACACACACACCGTCACATTCACACCCACACACCCACAACCATCCACACCCACACCCCACACCATGCCCACAGACAAGAATCCAAAGTTCACAAGGGCGGAGCTGGACCTCCTTGTCAACTAAGTCATCAGAGTCGAGCCATAGCTGTTTGGAACATTGGTCAGACAGACCAGAATAGCCCAAAAAACAAGCCTGTGGCAGAGGATCGTCGATAAGGTGAATGCTGTTGCGCCCATCCGAAGGACCAGGCATGAATGCCAAGCCAGGTGGTACGATCTGCGCAGGGCAGTCAAGAGGAAGATAAACGAGGAATACGCCCAGAGAAACATCACTGGAGGCGGGCTGCCCTGCAGACCCGTACATTACCATCCCTGGGAGGAGAAGGTGATGGCCATGCTTCCGCCGGTGGGAGTACACGGAGTTGAAGGAGTCGCAGAGCCTGGTGAGTACACAAACAACTCACATAACATGGGGGAATGCCATCCACACCAGAAATACACCAAATGCCCGCAACTTCCCCCAAGCCCTCACCGCACACAACCACACTCTAAAACCACACTCATGCCACTAACGTCTCCATGCCCCATTCACAAATAAAGGCAATGCCATGTCCCAGGCCACACCAACCACAAACCCAAGACCGGATGTCCGAGATGCTGGGAGGGTGGGGCTCACACAACACATTGTGCAACTCCGAAGCAGACACCAATGCCCTCAGCCCATATGGCCTAGGTACATGCCCATGCACCATGCCTAATGCACAGGGACTGGCAAAGTACTGACAAGTTAGCTGACACTTGGCCCTGCTGTATGCAGCACAAGGCCCTTCTGTGAACACTGTACACTCAAACATCAACTACACAAGCTCAGATATCTAGCACAGGCACTCAAACTCACTGTCATGCCAGCATGCACCATGAGGGGACAGACACATCACCTGGGAGACCCAATGACATATCACACTACACCCAACAGCAGGCCCGGTCACACCCCCCCCCCCCTCACACAAGCACACACCCCCGGGGCAGGCAACGGATTTACCCACTCTCACAATGGACATGTGACACAACAAGACCAATCCATCGCCAAATAAGCATCCGAGCCAAAATTCTACTGGTCGAACACTCAGGAGAACATACCAAACTGTCCCCTGCAACATACCCATCCCCAAGTGGACATTGAGAGGAATGCTAGGTACATCCAACTACCTGGAGGATCTGTGACAACTTGAATATGTATGAAACATGGATGTGGCATGAAACAGCATTAACATTGTCTCTCTCTCACACACAGGGCAACGTCATCGACCTCCCCCCAACAATGGGGGGGAGCAATCACAGTCCCAGGCTCAGCGTGAAGATGATCCCACCGGCAGCGACGACTCTCACCACTCCGTGGATGACCCCGACCAACCTGGTCCCTCTGGTGCCCAAGCCCCTGCAGCACCTGCGTCAGGTACATCTGTACAAACCACCACCCCCATTCCTGCCACATCCCAGGAGACACCCAGGAGCCCTGCTCGCACTGAACAACACAGCCAGTCTGACCAGGAGGGACAAGGTTCTCCGGACACCCAGGAGGAGGCAGACAACCCCAATAATGCCATCCCTCAGGGGTCCCGTAGACCCGATGTGCCCACAACGGCAGGCCAGGCTCGTTTGGGCAGGGGTGCTGGGAGTGGAGGCAGGCGGAGGCGCGAACCTGACCAGGCAGCTGAGGGAACCGGTATGTCACACATGCGCCACATCCTGGATACATACCGGCGTGACACCAAGGGCATCAGCCAGGTAGTGTCGAGCCTCACAGAGATGAAGGGGATGAAGAACCTGCAGGCCGAGCAACATGTCAGTCAACAACAACACCAAGGACGGATGGAGGCAAGACTGGCTGAGCTCCTGGCGGTGCAAACGGACATGAGCCGTTCACTCCGTCGGATTGCCGACAACATGGGCAACCCTCCCTGTGACACCAGGCGAAGACCAGCACCAGCCACAGGGAGGGAGGAGGAGGAGGAGGATTCGTCCGACGGAGCGTCACAAACATCATCAAGGCCTGCATCTGAGGGTCCCTGGAGGAAGGTGGGTCGTCCATGGAAAAGACCGTGAGAGTCAGCGGACCATCCACATCTCCCAGGTCACCTGGCCTGGCACCTGGCCCTCTGGCGCAACAGCACCACCTCACCCAATGACATTCTCTGCCACATAGACTTGCTGGTCACAGTCTGACCAATGATGACCAACACTGTGGTCTGGACTCTGATGACTCCAAATGACAAGGATGCCATCTCCCCCTGGGAACTTTGGATTCTATGCACCCGGTAGAGCACCTTACTTCATCTACCAAAACACTTACCCCACCAAAAATAAATACTTTATTTTGTCATTAGATGTTGCTGTCATTTGGCATTATTCCCCAACATATGTGTGTGTAAATGTCAAACTATGCCTGAGTGTTGAACTAACTCCACACATCCATACCCTGGGATCGGAGTCTGGTACAGGACACACATGGGTCACAATGCAGACATGGAGCACAATACTCACCTGTGATGGCCTCAAGCTGCTGGGGGTGTGCATGCAATACTGTGCCGACAGACCTATTTGGAAGAGTACCATTAAGGCGTAGAGGTCATGCCTCATTCGGAGGTTCCCGGGGAGGGAGTCCCAGGTATGTGTTCACAGATGGGAGAACTATGTCCTGCATGCTGGAGTACAGTGGATCTGAAGAATGGTGGCCAGGTCAAGGTTGGATGCACGGAGAGGGCACTACGGGGTCTCGGATGACAGTGGTACAAGGTTGGTGTTGGGTCGAGGTTGTGGCCTGCCTCCTGAGTGTGGGTGGGGAGTCTGAAGGTCATCCTGCAGCACACAGTAATCCATTGCAGCTATCTCTGCTGGACGGTGATGTGGCTGGGGCGCGGGATGTTGCAGCTGAGGTGTGCAGATGCAGCCTGGATGTGGACAAGTGTCCTGGGAGTTTGGATGTGGCTGCCCCATAGAGGGCAGGGCAGTATTTGACACGGATGTTGTCGTGGACCTGGGGGATGGTCCGTCTTTCCGTGGAATGGATCTATCTGGAGATCATGTGCATAATGCAGAGGGTGTTGCAGTCTGAGGCACAGATGCTGGTGATTACCATGGCAAATGTGAGCAAGCAATCCATGATGCACACCATCTTGTGTGCATGAACACTGGGTGTTTGTGCGGGGCTTCTGCGGGTGGGACACAAGCAGTTGACCCAGCTGTAAGGGGACAATCCTCAGATGTTGATCTCAGTCCTGTACAAGTCCATCCTCAGGGGGCTGCTGTTCTGCCATTCATCAACGGATCTCATGCAATCTAGAATATTGGAACAGGCAATGTCTGCGCCCTTGGTGAGGGTGAGGAGCACCTGGCTGTCAATGGCATACGAGTTGATGATGAGGTTGTGTGCGCATGTGATGGTGGAGAGGTGGGTCCTGAACACATTATAGTTTGACACGCTGACAGATGATACCTGTGCCATGTACCTCACAACGACAGCATACTACATGCAGAAGCCTTGAGTCCCACTCCCATGTCCTTGCCGGGGTACAGAGCCAGTGGGGAGTAGGAGGGACATGACCTGGTGGGTGTGACAGGGCCTGAAAGGCATGGCAGCACTGTGTAGGCAGTCGGAGTTGCACACTCATCATGCAAAGGTGTTGTGTGTGCGCTTAGTGTATGCCTGAGTGCTGGCGGCAGATGTGTGGATGGACATTGCTTGGAGGGTGGCTGCAACATCAGACTGTAGTGTGATGTGGGTCATGCAAGGACATGAGGCTTGTGCAATGTGCACGTTGCATGTGCAGACGGCCCAGCCTTTGGGACGGCGTGGCCGCAACTGTGGCACAGACAAGCTGATGACAGCTAAATGAATGGGTTGATGGAGGAAGGGAGGAGCATCTTTGATGTGTGTGTGTTGCCAAATCAGGAAACTTCGTGTGCCCTTGCTGCAGTGGCTGCAACAGCAGGCGGCATGTCCTGGGAACTATGCCACAATTTCCACACAAAGACTAGGATGTCAGAAAGGACAACTGCAACAGGTGTATGTCAAGGAAGGAGTGACCGGTTTTCAATGGCACACCCAGAGACAAAGGATGCACAATCCCCAAAGATGACTGACACCGGATCATAAAACTGAAGGCCAAGCTGCGCACAGGAAACACACCCCAGAAGGCGTTGACGGCCCGTTGTGGGGACCAACATACCAAAACACATACACAGCCATGGACGTCATGCACAATAGAGAATCAAATACATGTAGAACAGCATGCAGGTTGCTAATCTACACATAGACTCATATGCACAATGCTTGACAACCATGCCAGAGATGGCGCATGCACAGTGGCAAGAGACCTGCATTGATAGAGATGAGGCACCTTGGAGGCTGAGGAACACCTTTATTACTCAGGCTCACACCTATGGAAATGCATCAATATTAACAGACTCACATGGTCTTTTGGATTAACATGTGGGACCTACACTGGACACCCCCTTCGCACCACAGATACTGTCAATCTATGGGAGTGGCACACAAGTGAAGGGGGTGAGCCAAACATCCCCTGCTGCACACGGAGAGGCTGCAATTCCCCATTGAGCCTCTCATGGGGATGTCCCGCAATATGTCCACCCGTAGCCTCCCGTACGTTCCGAGGGAAGTTGTACACACATAGATGCCTTCATCAAAATCCACAATCCCATAACAGATGACTGTCACGAAGTGTGACTATCAATTCATGTGAGTCATGCTACATGTTATGTGCCCCATCGTGAGTCGACATGTATGCATAGTAAAAATACCTGCACAGGAGCACAGGAGTAGTGCCCACACATTACAAACAACTACCACACCCAAAAAGCCTTGCTGCAATCCTTACCCAAAGGAGACTTCTCACCATGTCCGTGCATGTAACGCTGATTCAGCACACGTTGCATTACTCATGAGGAATAGCAGGAGCACAACGATGCCACGAGCAGACAGCATGCGCAAATACCTGGGGATGAGAGACACACAAGAAGTCAGGAAACACATAGTTATCCGCATGCATGGTCATGTACTCATGAATAAGGTTGACACCATGCTAGTTGTCAATTGAGTGTGTCAGCTAAAATGTGTGGAATGACATCAGCACTCGAGTGACACATCAGCACACACCTCAAAGTCACTTCGCATACAGTCAGCTGGACACACACATTGCAACACATGCCACACAAGGCTCCAAGCGTGCACACTCAGACCCAGGGACTCACCATTATGCCTCGTGACCAAGGCCGTCATCCTCCACGGGTGGATGTTCCTGCTCATCGGGATCCAGGATGAGTGGCACAGCTTTCTCCACTGCCATGTTGTGCAGCATGCAGCACACGAGGAAGATTTTGCAGACCTTCACCGGTGCATATGGGAGGGACCCGCCGGTCTTGTGGAGGCAACGGAATCAGCTCTTCAGGAGGCCAAACGTCCTCTCAATCACTCGCCTGGTCTGCCCATGGGCGTTGTTGTAGCGGTGATCTGCAGCTGTTCTCGGGTTGCGGAGAGGCGTCACCAGCCATGGCATGTTGGGATAGCCAGAGTCCCCTACATGGAAACATCATGTAAAGAAGTGGGTCAGGAGATGCAGTCACATACTAAGATACCACTGAATACTGGACAAACAGAGTCTACCCATCAACAAGACATGCTCGTTCGTTGTGCAGCTGCAGCATCATTTCTGGCACCCTGCTACGCCTCATGATGTAGGCATCGTGTGCTGACCCTGGAAAACGTGCACAGACATGGGAAATCACCATGTTAGCAAGACACACCACAAGGGCATTAATGGAGTGGTAATGTTTACGGTTACGAAAGGCTACCTCTTCTGCCTGTGGTGGTACCAAAGCCACATGTGTCCCATCAATGGACCCAATTACATGGGGCATCCCTCCCAGGGCATAGAACTCACCGTTGATACCTGTCAACTGCTCAGGAGTTGGAAAATGGATGAATTCATCCAGGTGCTCCAACATGGCTTCTAAAACATCATGCAGGACACTGCTGAACATGGTCTGGGACATGCCACCCACATCAGCTATGGTCAATTGAAACGTACCAGTGGCAAAGAAATGTAGGGCTGACATCACCTTCATCTTGGGGGTCAGCGCAGTCGGATAACTGTGTCGCGGTTGGAGGTGTGGGGCCAGCCTGTTTGTCAGGTCCACAATTAACTGTTGGGGGAATCTGTAGCGGCGTATGCAGTCACGTTCCCTCATGGCACCCAAGTCTGACATTGGTCGGGGGAGAGGCGGTGCCCTGCAGAAATTTGGAAGGAATAACGATGATTGAGTACATTACTACACCATGTCAAAGAACTGAGCACATGTTCAACAGCTAATACACATATGCTACATACAGAGTCTGGTCTGTGCAATACATCCTGCACACGTATGCCAGCCAGGTGATACTCCTACCAAGAGCCAGCTACAAATGTGGATTGTCAAGGTCTACATGACATGCCATGAAAGTAGCTGTGGGCCAGTGTGAGTGAACAGTCAGACACATTACAGGAGTGACATACATCCACATATGTGCATTTGAAGGATGTAATCTCATACAGACAGCTCCCGGCAAGCTAGACGCACAGGTCACATGTCATGGAAAAAGGACAGACCACACACCTTGCCATGAAGGGGTACATGTCAAAAATGATCACACAGACATTGAGACTACGCTGATATGTCCTAAGCTCGCAAGTCCCTGTTCGATGCATACAGACACACGTTACGTGTTATTCCACATGTGTCCTGGTGTGCGTAATAGTGTGGCATGGGCATCTACACACAGACACATGTTGGATGCAGCTACAGCAGATGCCGTTGACAGAACACCAACAGCAAGATCATGGAAACACATGACACACACATGACATAGTCACATCGGGGCACGCTGGTAGTGAGATGTCAGGTGTCATCATCCGTGTACCTGGCATCAGGGGACATTTGCGGGTGTTGGTGACTGTGCCATGCCAGTGATGCAGTGCTTGACAAGTTTGAACTACATGCACACATGTAAAAGGTGTGAAGGGGAAGTGCGCCACATAGTGCCCCATCACACATGACATGTGTACACAGGTCATCACACAACTATTGGGTTAAAACATGAGGAGACATGTGCCAGCTCACTGCCTGACACACCTAGGCCCTACACATGAAGCACTGCACTGACAATGACTTGATGTCCATCCTTGTGCGAGTCAGACACCTCCATTCCTTTCCTGTGCGCCTCCTATCACCAGTGTGAGCTGTGAAACGCACCGTACACACGCTCTGAGGGCGTGTGTACGGTCGTATCACTATATGGGGTTTGGGTAGGAGTACGCGTGTGTGTACGGATGTGTACACCCTGGTCCTATCCCTATGGGAGTGTCGCTTTAGACGTACGCCATAGAAATACGGCTCGTACACGGGCCGTACACACGCGGGTACGGCCCGTAGCACTATGGCGTACGCCTACGGCAACACTACCATAGTGCTACGGGCCGTACACACGCGGGTACAGCCTGTAGCACTATGGCGTATGCGTACGGCAACACCACCATAGTGCTACGGGCCCTACACACGCGGGTACGGCCCTTAGCACTATGGCGTACGCCTACGGCAACACTACCATAGTGCTACGGGCCCTACACACGCGGGTACGGCCCGTAGCACTATGGCGTACGCCTACGGCAACACTACCATAGTGCTACGGGCCCTACACACGCGGGTACGGCCCGTAGCACTATGGCGTACACGTACAGCAACACCACCATAGTGCTACGGGCCCTACACACACATGTGTAGGGCCCATAGCACTATGGCAGTGTTGCCGTAGGTGTACGCCATAGTGCTACGGGCCGTACCCGCGTGTGTACAGCCCGTAGCACGATGGCGTATGCCTACGGCAACACTGCCATAGTGCTACGGGCCCTACACACGCGGGTACCGCCCGTAGCACTATGGCGTACGCCTACGGCAACACTACCATAGTGCTACGGGCCCTACACATGCGGGTATGGCCCGTAGCACTATGGCGTACGCCTACGGCAACACTACCATAGTGCTACGGGCCCTACACACGCGGGTACGGCCCGTAGCACTATGACGTACGCCTACGGCAACACTACCATAGTGCTACGGGCCCTACACATGCGGGTACGGCCCGTTGCACTATGGCGTACGCCTACGGCAACACTACCATAGTGCTATGGGTCCTACACACGCGTGTACGGCCTGTAGCACTAGAGTAGTGGTGCCCTAGGGGTACGTGTGAAATGCACCGTAACTGTGTGGGGATTTGAAATTTACAATGGGGACACATAAGGGACAAGTATTAGGGCCTACATGCATGCTGGTTGTCATGGATACCCAGTTTGAAGTTCAAATTTTTCCATCATGTGGCCTGGAAAAAGCAGTTGGCCACAATATACATTGTTGCAAAGTGGTTGTTGACTTGACATGATGCTGCAAATTAAAAAAAAGGCTAATGCTGTCACTGGTGTATGTTTACAGGGATTGGAGGAAACGTAGGATGCAAAGGAGTCTGACCAATCACTCTGCACTCCTGTTACTGAAATAGGCCAGCAAGGCAGATATAAGTCAGACAGCACCCATGAGAGGGCACTTGCCTGCACAACCTTTGATTCGACACCACTGCTGCTGCTTGTGATTCCTCTGGCACCATGTCGCGGTCTGTGGAGAGGGCCCAGCCATTCACACAGGAAGAGAATGAGGCATTGCTGGATGTCATCCTCCCACAGTTCCCCAGCCTGTATGGTAGACCAGGGGTGCAGGTGAGTGCTGACTCCGCTACCTATGACTGTGCCCCTTTTTTTTGTGACTGGCACTTCTGGCATTGTGTCCAGGTGTGACAGACAAGAAATGTTGTTTAGAGTGGGTCCCGGGGGGGGAGGGAATGGCTCATGTCTGTCATGCAGAGCATGGTGTGGTTCATGTGTGCACTCCTCACTTGCATTGTGCTTACTGTGACATTCACTGCATGCTGCATGGCACATTCAGCATAGCTAATCCTCTTGGCCCTTCTTGTTCTATAGTCCTGAGGTGATTCAGTGTTCCCCCGTGTGACAGGTGACTGTACCCACAGATGTGTGTGAGTTGAGTGGAGCTGTGGTGAGAGTGTCCAAATGATCTGGACATTGATGTGTGTGAATGTTCCTTGTCATGTGGGTGAGTGTCTATGTGGAGTGTTGCACCACAGCTGCATGGAGGAGGCAACAGCTTGACCCATCTGATGTGAGAAGTGATCCGTGCTGTGTGTCTGACTTGCTGGGCTAGCCCCACGCCTGTGACACCCCCCAGGCAAGTGGCACATGTGCAGAGTGAGGTTTGTATCGGCTGTTGCCACTGGCAGGTGAATGATCTGTGCCTGTGTGTGTCTGTGTAGTCTGCTTTTGTTGGGTCAGTGGCCTGGGGCATGTGACTGCTTGGAGGTGCTGGCCCTCAGCTTTGTGTTGCTTGTGATGTCCAGTGTGTGCCATGATCAGGGAGTGTGTCGCACCCCTCATGCCACCTGTGTACTTTCAATGCCATGTAGTGCATTGGGGCTTCCACTGAGCCTAATGTCCCTATGACAAAGTTGCTGTTCGTTGGCAGCATACTATGCCCTGTTCAACATATCAAAGATGTTCAAATGTGTGTCTCTGTTACATGGAGCAGGTGTAGTGATGTTGTCTCACTTTGTCATCCTCACAGGTAACCGCCTACGAGAAGGGGGAGATATGGAAGCGGGCCATCAGGGCCGTGAAATCTGTGGAGGGTCGCAGTCGGCACCTGGCACAGGTGAGGAAACGCTGGCAGGACATCCGGTGCTGGACCAGGAGGATCACCCGGTTCCTGCTGGGGGACTCACCAGAAGGCAAGAACCGCGGGCGCCGGCGCCTGACCCACCAAATGAAGCGTGTCCTGGCAGTGGTCTTCCCTGACATGGATAGGCAGTTACAGGTGATGCAGCAGCAGTAAGGGGGTAGGTACATGTGTGTTTGTTGTGTGTCACCAGCTTTGGGAAGTGCCCAGTCGCATCGATACACTGGCAGGGTTAATATGTGCATTGCATTTCCTGTTCCCCAAAGTCATCCGCTGCTGTTCTTCCTCCTTTCCCCTCCTTGACATGTGTTCCCTGGTCTGTGTGTAATCACTATTGCACATGCTCATCTAGGCTGGCGGTTGATCCATGTGCACATTGCTGTCTGCATCATGTGGGAGTGGGGTCGGAGACATGTGTTGTTACCTTGCCTGTGCCCTGTCCTGTTCAGTCATTTGGGGGTCCATATCAGTTGGCACTGATGCTGAGTCTCAACATAGGAGTGTGAGTGTTCAAATGAACAGACTTGCAGCATGCATGACCGATTTTGTGGCCTCAGACATGATGTGCATGAGTGGAAGATATGCATAGTGTCGGGACGGTAGCTCATGTTACAGTCAGATAATTCCAGGCCCATGGAGCAGTGTGCCCACTTCAGTACCCTAAGACACCCTTGCCTCGGTATCATGTGTGCCATCCAACACTGTGCCCATTCTCAATGTGTTCAGCATAGTTTTGCCTCTGTGGCATTGTTCCCTGGCCTCATTTGTATTTATCTAAAGTGTGCTACATGTGCCCATTGTACAGGCTGACCCCATTTTGCTTCTGCATCCTCACACTGGCCAGTGCCTGTGTGTCTATGTCCAACAATCTGTTGAGGTTTTGTGTCACAAATATGTGTTGGCAGCCTCACGAGGTGATGTGGAGTACATTTAGGATTTCCTGATGCACTTTTTAGTAAACCCAGATTGAGAGGTGTCACTTTTTGAGCTGTCTCAATCACATTGACCCAGGTATGGGTTGTTTTTGCGGGAAAGGACTACATGTCCATACCTTATGTCTCCTTGCCAGGTCTGACCAGTGTGTGATGATTGTCTGGACAGGCACTCAACATGCAGTGACCCAGGCATGTTGTGCAGGGTGTCATGCTTGTGCTTTGCAGCATGTGTCACAAGTTAAAAAACAAGTTTCCTGCTCATCCATTATTGGCACGAATGTGTGCTCCAGATGCTATGTGGTTTGGTCTGTGTGTGCTGACATCTGTGTGGACATTCTTCGTTCACATCAGGGTGTCTCCTCAGTGCAGGTGCTCCTTATTCCAACACAATTTCAGGGCCATTTGCTAATGCATTGTCCTGTGTCTGGACATGTGTGCCACTCCACATGACAGGTAGTGTGTCAGATGTGTTGCCAACTGTGTCATCATGGTACGGATGGCCATGTGACAGGTGGCATGTTTTAAGTTGTTATTCAAGACGGCATGTGCCCTGGCACTCACTACACTTGTCAACATGTCCCAATAGTTTATATGCTTCACTTTGATTTTTGTGAAGGACAATGATGTGCCTGCATGACAGAGGTCTCCCAAGGGAGTGCACAAGTACCACTTTTACACTTTTGTGGTACACGCTGGCACAATTTGAACATGGGCACATTTCAGGCCAAAAGTTGTTTAGGATTTATACATATCCATGTTCCCACAGTGTGTTAGCATTTGGGTTAGTCCTTGGTTGTTGCTGAAGGCAACTTACCGGTGTCAAGTCATCCCAACCACCGTGGTGCCATGCATGTGTACTTCCTGATACCACATTTCTTCTTAACATTGGCTTCTTGCCATTATGCGGGCAGCTCATACTATGACTGTGTAAATGTAGTATTGTGTGCACCTCCTTGTGTGACTTCTGATATTCATGCACATGTGTGTTCTGTTCCACAGGTGGGACATTCACACAATCCAAATATGTCAATTGTGTAAAGTTTTGTGCTTCCAAATGGATCAGATAGTATTACATTTGCTATTCTACAGTACTCACAGGTCTATGAGTGTGGGGACCCCTTCAGCATTGGCGTCTGTTATTTGGCATTGGGTGCACCAATAGTATTTCGTTCACAGTGACCAGGAGGTGGCATGCCGTCATGGTCTGCCTGTGCACCACTGTTCACAGACACTAGCTTCTCTGTATAATTGGATTTCCAGTTATTTGCTGTGGTGTTCTGATTTTCATTATTTCAGGGGGCATGTTGGGTGAACCAACTGGGGAGTGCAGGGCTTACATATGTGCTGGGTATTCTAGATGTTCCTCATTATGCTTTTCATGATATGCACTGTGACCTATTTAGTTTGGACTCATGTGTCAGATGTACACAGGTGACTGATTATTTCCTGTCTCTTCACCTTGCCCACAGCATTATCGGGGGACACCGAGGGAGACACCTGCACGGACGTGGAGGAGGGATCCAGCACCAATGCCACCACACCTGGCGAGTCGGCAGCATCAAGTGGCATGGAGGGCGAGGGGAGTGCGGCGGAGGACCTGCGTAGTACCACCACCGACTACGACGCCAACGGGTCCGAGGCTGATCTCCCTAGGGGGCGGAGGCTGCTCCAACAGCTGGCAGCACTGCAACTGTCACCGCCCCCTCCATTCCCATCACCGCCCTCCCACTTGCTCGGGTCCCTTCTGTCCGTGTAGGGCAACAACGTGTCTCCTTCGTGCCAGGCACCGCACCCCCTGCCCCTGTCTCCCCTGCTGCCCTCACTGCCGAGTCTGTGGACATTCAGCGGCAGTTGCAGGTTGGGCAGTCATCGATCCTGACTGTCCTCCATGGCCACACCAGACTGCTGACACAGATGGTGTCGTACATGGAGGGCATGTCATCAGCGATGTTTGACCAATGGATGTTGCTGATGTCCATGGACTCGTCACTGACGGCAGCAGTGAGTCTCCTGCAGCGCTCCATCCCCCCACCTACCCCTGTGCCATCCACACTTCCCACTCCCATTCCTGTCCCAAGTACACACACACCTTCCCAGGCAGGCACCACACCAGACACAGGCAGCACACCAACAGGGAAGGGCAAGCGCACACCTCCTGTCACGCACACTCAGGGGGAAGAAGGCACACCCACTGGGTCTAGGGCACACAGGCGGACACGCAGCCACAGTAGGAGTCCGCATGCCTCACTCCCCAGTCCCTCCGATGTCACTCCCCTCGGCTCCCCTGCCCCACAGTCTGAGAAGGAGACCTATTTGGCTGTGCTGGGCCTCAGCCCCACTGTTTCACCTGCGCGCAAACGGGCAAGGCACTCCACGGGTAGGGGAGTAGAGTCCCCCCCCCTGTCCACCACCTCCCCCAGTAGCGCTGCAACCCATCCCTCTGACCCCCCCCCTCCTTGGGGCCTGTGGTTCCTTCGGGTGCAGGGGAGACGCTGCAAGATCTTGCAGACGTGTGCAGCGCAGTACTGACCTCCACCTTTGGCGCTGCCATACCCCCTGTGGTGGAGTCGTCCGTCCCTGCACCCCCAACACCTGCCCTACCCCCTCCTGTCCCTGTGGTGCCTGGTCCTTCCCCACATGATGCCCCCACCCCAGTCGATCAACCAGAGGTATCTGATGTGCAGGCAAGCTAGGGGAGACGCATGGCCATGTGTCCCCCCCCCCCGGAATTCGTGTCTGGACTGGCCTATGGCCTTTGTAAATAGTGTCCTTTTCTACTTTTTGTTTTCATGCTGAATAAAGCATTTTGTTTTACTTTGCACACAATTGCTTTTCAGGTATTGATGTTGGTGCTGATGCTCCATGAGTTGGGGCGGTGATCATGTGTTGGGTATCTGGGAAATGTATTAGTCTGCTGCTCATGGGGTGGACCCTGGTATCTGCGTGGCATCACAAGGTCTCTGCAATGATTCTTTGGTCGTGTATGCTCTTTGTGTTTTGAGACATTGTCCCAAGGAGTGTTCCTTCCTCTGTGGCACCTGACATCTTCCCTGCAGGGAGTTGCACCATTGTTGTGCTGACCTGTGTCTACATTCCCTTGCTGGCTGATGGATCCCTTCAACTATGTCCATGCCTGCTCAGCAATGTGTCCGGATGCATCGTCTGTGCCATCCTTGGTAGTCACTGTACTTGTGTATAGAGTATGTTGCCATGCCTCCATGGGGAAATGGTCCCTTTTCCGCACTATGCATGTGTGTACTCCCAGCCTAGCACACATATGGTACTTGTTCTGCAGGGTATTTGGTCACCTGACTGACAATTGTGGGCATTGTATCTGTGGCTGGTCCACCCTATTCCTTCCATGGGAGACAACAACTTGGTGGCTGTGCCAGCACCTGTACATTCCTATCAGTCCTGGAATGTGCGTGACAGTGTGTGTTCCCTTTGGCTCTCTTAGTTTAGTGGGTTTCACATGACTATACAGTCTTGTGACATGATCTCAGTGTGTGTATTGTGCAGCCTCCGCAAGGGTTGGGTATGCATGTGTCATTTGTCATCGCAGTGGGGGAATGACATCCATCCTCATGGGAGTGGGACACTGCTGTCAGTGATGTGTTGATATGGCACTCTCAACATAGTCGCACATTGGGGATGCGTTCATGGACCCATGGAGTTGTGGTCATCTGAGGATGATGCACCCACCCCTCATATGTCTGGGCACTGCTGGGAGTCCTCTGCACCCACCCCTCATATGTCTGGGCACTGCTGGGAGTGACATGCACCCACCCCTCATATGTCTGGCCACTGCTGGGATGCCTCTGCACCCACCCCTCATATGTCTGGGCACTGCTGGGAGTGATATGCACCCTCCCCCATGTCTCTGTCCACTGCTGGGAGTCCTCTGCAGCCACCCACCCACCAACCCACCCGCCCCCTTGGTGCAGTACACTGCTGTCCTGTGCATACACACACACCAATATACTGCTTATATGCTACAACAGGCCCTATGCCAACATTCGTGGCGTGTGTACACCTTGTATCCATTCTGTACTGGTGCCGCAGGGGTACAGGTGGGACGGACCCTAACCCCTAATTCATAGGGTGTACGCACCGTACTCACGCTGTGGGGGCGTGGGTATGGGCCGTACCACCATTGGGGTGGTGATGGAGGTGTACGCACCGTACCCACGCTGTGGGGCGTGGGGACAGCCGTACCACCATTGTAGTGGTGACGGGTACGCGTCCACGTCCACTTCCGTTGTGGCGGTATGTGGGATTGGTGGACACGCCCCCCCGAAGTGACCAGACCATGGGGGTAAGTTATGTGCAGGATATATATGTTTTAACTTGGGGTGGGGGGTTGTTTCCTTAGCCGGTCGGTGTTTTGTACGACTCGTACGGAAATGGCATTTCTGTACGAATCGTACTTGTGGGTTTGTAAGGTGGTTTTCCCAGGTACGAGTCGGACGGAGAGTACGCTCCGTACGACCATTCGTACCCGGGTTTTACAGGATCGGAATCGGCACCTATATGTAGTTATTTACTGTAAAGTATATATTTATTTCATATACATTTATTTTATAACAGTTATACTATTTATTTTATATTGTCAATATGTATTACATAATTATGTACAGTTTACTGTATTGTTAATATACATTTTGTAAACATGTTTTTATTGTATTTTACAAAAGAATTAACATAATTGATAATAAATAATCATATAATATATTGTAGAATATTATTTCATTTTCATCAAAAAATAATAATCTGAAGTTAACAAAGCATTTTGTGAAAAAAATATTTTTAACATTAAAACATTTATTCCCATTTTTGGCAAGCAGTACATAAATAGTTTTATTAATACGTCATTACAATTTTTTTAATGTATAATAAAAAATAATATTTGTGTTGTAATGTTAATTATTATGCATTGCACAATTATTTACACAATAAACAAATATGTTTTACATTGGAAATATTTATAAGTATTTTAGAAATCTTTTTGGTTTACATTTCTAATTTAGGTTGCATTTAATGTGAAAATGTATTTTTTTAATTGAATTAGGCGGCCAGTTTTTTAGCTAAGTTCTACTTTCTAGGCTATCTGTGTTGTTTTTTTGTCATTTCTGAAAGGGAGAAGCTCGCGGTTGGAAGCTCTGTCGCATCGGTTAGGGTACGTTTATATTAATTACTATTAGACTTAATTTAGGAGTAGGGAGAAGGTAGCTAGGTACTGTATAGTGTATATAAGATTTGTATTTTAGGCTTGTTGTGAGGTTTCGTTTGTAGTTAAGCGCATGGGTATTGCTTTTAGTGCATTGGTAGTTTAGTGTTATCGTTTGGTATATATATTTAATTATGTTTAGAGTATTGTGTTAACTAATTATTAGTATATTTATGTGTGTTTTAAAAAAATATTACTGCATGTTTTTGTGGGAGGGATTGTTGGGTTATTTTCCACAGGTTTTCGAAGTTTCCGAATTACCGTTGGTAAAACAATGTTGTTTTTCGGGCTTTCTTGGAGCGTTTCTTTTTTTAAATTTATTTTTCTGTTTTTTTATGGTTCTACTCTATGAATATTTAGTCTGCGCAGTTTGTTTTACACAGCTGTATTCTTCCATTTTGTTTTGAGTGTTTTAAGTAAGTTTTGGAATATCGATAGTTTGGGATTTTTTTGGGCTCCCTGAATGATTTTCTTCAGCTACAAAATCGTCAGTTATTTTAAATTATTTACAGTGGGAGGGCAATGTTATTTATATAATTATTTATATTTGTCAAGATATAAAAGATATTTCAAATGTCAATTTTGTTTTATTAAAAGGCTAAAATTATTTGACATTACATTTATATTTTATATGTTCGAAAATAAATTGTTTAGTGAACTGCTTAGTTTACAATTTGAATTTTTCAATGTTTATGTGTTAATGTTTTACAGTAGGGATTTTGCTATTGTTTCTAAATATTCTAGTCTTTTTGTGTTTGAGTAGTGTCTTACTTTATATGTTAAATTCTTGTAAATTGTTTTAGTTTGTTTTGTTAGTTTTGGACATAGTTGTGTTACAGATAGTTTTAGTCTTAGTTGTTGGTAGCTTTGTTCTTTTTGTATTAATTCTAGTAATTTATGTAGTATTGGTTGGGTTCGGCTTGTTGTGGCTAGGAAAGCATTATGCCATCCTTCAACAGCCTTATTCGTTTTTGCTTCTTTGTTTACGGTGCTGTTGTTACATTCCACCATGGAATGTGGAATTTTGTCTGTCTTCTGTGTGGAGATCTGTGTAGCCTTCCCACCCAGGTGTCATCGAAATAGTCTAGTAGGGGACTTAGTTTATGTTCATTTGTTTTGTAATGGGGATTTCTATTAATAAATTGTAGTGTTCAGCTACTTCAGTTATTGGGATGTAGGCTAGTGCAATTAGTTAATTAGCTTATTATTTTCATATGCAAAATTACTGTTGCTTCCATATTCTACCCTAAGGGCCTGATTCCGATCTCGCTAGGAAAGCCTTCCATACGACTTGGACCCGGAGGGTTTTCCAATCGTAATGTGCTGTGAGAGTCCAACCGAGCGAGTACGATGCAACCGCATGGTTACGGACTCGGTTCGGCCGGACTCCCAAAGCACTATATGGGAGCTTGTGTACAGATGCGTACACGGGCTCACATAGCAAAAAAGGGGTGGGTGAGGAAAAGCATACACACTGTGGCGGGCACCCCATTTTGCCCAACACACAGTGATTCGTAGTGCTCTGGGTGAAGGGGGGCATGCTGTGACCCACCGAAGTCATATTCTGACAGCTGATTACACTCGCTGAGAACGAGTAGATACAGCTGTCCGAATCGTGCACCGTACTCGCCCGTTCAGAATCTGGCTCCATTGCGCGGCATGATTTGGCTCCGTACGGGTCAGACGGATAGATTTGGGTTCGTAAACGATTCAATCTGCGTGGGCGCGATCTTCGCATCGTACTTGATCGTTTGTAACGGGGGACGATTCAGATGGAAAGATAGGTTCCGAATCGGATTTGCTCTTTACGAATCCCATTTGGAGGCCTTCCTTACGAGATCGGAATCAGGCCCTAAGGGTAGATTTTTGAAGGTGTCTCCATATGCATTGATTAAAGTGGTAATAGCAACTTTGTATTGCTATATGAAGGAAATTTTTCAGGATGGCCTGTATCATTGACTGTTCGAAGTCTATAGTAATTTTTTTGTGGGTAGTAGTTATTAGTTTCTTGTTTTACTTTTGTTAGGAGTTTGATATAGGTAGTTTGTTTGTTTTGTAACAGGGCATATATAAAGGGGATGTTGTTATTGTGATACAGACCACGAATTGTGTATAATTGGTAAAATGGTTTGGTACATATTTTAAATGTCCTATCCATCATCCATGTTTCACAATTTTGCAGTTTAAGTAGGCTTGTGGGAGTTGCAAATGTTATAATAATTTTTTCATTAGATTTATTATCATAAAGAAGGAATTGCTCTTCATTATGAGTTATAGTGAGTTCAGGTGCTATTTGAACTGCACTGAAAGTTTTGGGGGTATGTGGGGAGTTACTAGTAGGTTTTTTTTGTTCTAGCTATTAATCGTTTTAAACTTGGGATGGAGTGTAATTGGCCAGTTACATGTTCTGGAATTTGGGGGTAGGATGTCCTTTAGTAGTTGAGTTGTAGATTTTTTAGAGCTAGTGCTAGCTTCCTTAAGAGTTTCTAAAACGTCTCTTCTATTTCTACAATGTTAAGGGAGTGGTTATGTTCTTTAACATTTAATACAGTAGTTTCTTTTGTTGTAGCCCTCTCATAACATGCATTTGCATAATATTTGCTGCATTTCCAATTAACTTTGTGTCCTGTTTGTTTTTCTTGGGTTTAGACATATCCCATACAGCATAATAACAGTTTTCCTTTTTGTGAAATAATGAATTTTGCACCTTCAGTCATTTTGAAGTTGTAACTGTTGTAAGAAATATATATAAAAATGTTACATATATTATAAAAGCTTTATTTGTATTGCAGATTTATAGAAACAAAGGTATACTTACATGTTTTAAACTGTTGAACTTTTCAATGTTCTGATGTTTTCTGTAGATTTTTGGATTTAGTATTTCGTTTTCTTTTCTGTAGAAAAAAGATATCACTTTAATTAATTTGTTTAACTGCTTTTTTGTTTTTGTGGTTTCGGTGGTTAGTGGGGCGTTTTATGTTGAGATTATTAGATTTTGGATACATTTATACTTACTTTTTTTGTAGGAAGTTTTTTGATGTTGTCTGTAGTTAGTTTACTGTCATTTGGATTTTCTGTAGAGGAGATATGATAAAAAATATTATATTACTTATTTAATTATTTTACTTACTTTGTAAAGTTGAAATCAGAGTTTTCAATGTGGTAGTTTGATGTTGTAGAAGCTATCTGGCAGAGATTTTCTTTTTTCTTGAATTTCCGGTTGTAGCATAAAATAATGTTTATTTTTCTTTACTTTTTAAAGTGTTTGTCTAATTGTTCTTTAAATATTATTGTTTTTTTTAAGCTGTAGGTGCTTTTCATTGGATGTTACTAATGTTTTTAAATTATTTGGTAGTTGTTTCCTTATTTGGGAGATGCTAATTAATGTTCAGTTAACTGTTTTTTTTATTATTTGTTTATTAAAATAAATGCTAGTATATAATTTGTAATTTAATTGTATTTAAGATTTGAATTAATTTGGGGTCCTATTATCATGGCAGGCACATCGCCACGGTCTGACCAGCTGTGGCGATCTGCCCGCAAAAACCCAACGCCGGACGGCCTTTTACCCCGCCACATTAGCATGGCGGGGGTACTGCGGCGGATGGAAAGACCGTCCACCGCTTTTCCACCCACAGGCAATCGTCACGATTGCCTGCCGGGTGAAAATGGCTCATAATATGGTGGCGGTGCCTTGCAGGCACTGCTATCCATATTGTGATGGGTGCGTTAGAATGCCTTTCCATGGCGGAGACACCATGGTACCCCCTTTCATTGGCATGCACAAGGTGGCAGGCACCGCACGGTAGGGGGTGAGAAGTGAGTGATTGATCTCAGGTCTAGCTCTATGGAAGGCTTGATGGGATATACACAGGGTTTTGAATTTTATTCTTTCCCTGACAGGTAGCCAGTGGAGTGACCGGATCCCAGTTTTAGCCGATTCTCTAAGAGGAATCTGGAGCAGCGTGCGAGCTGCGCAGTTCTGGATCCGCTGGAGTTTTTGCAGCACGTATTCAGGGGCTCCCAGGTAAAGGGCGTTGTTGAAGTCAAGCCGGGACTGAAAGACAACTTGTTTAGCTTCAAAGGGCAGGATTGGAAGGATTTTTCTCAACATCCACATGATCCCAAAGCAGGTTGCTGAGGTTTTAGTTGCCTGAGTGTTGAGGGTGAGTGCTTTGTCGAGCCAGACTCCTAAACTTTTGATGTCCTCCTTCGGGGTTGGTGGTGGGCCTAAGCTGGAGGGCCATAGCTGGTCGATGGTGGTGAGAGTGGTGGGGCCGAGAAGCATGATCTCGGTTTTGTCACCACTAAGTTTTAGTGAGGATGCTGTCATCCATCTCCTAACATCCTCCATGCAGGCTGACAGGTTGGCTTGCGGGTGCCCACTGTTCTTCTGTGCCAGGGAGACCACAAGCTGAGTGTCGTCCGCATACGAGATGATCTTGATACCGTATTGGCGGACGACCTCAGCCAGCGGTCTCATGTACACATTGAACAGCGTGGGGCTTAGGGAGGAGCCCTGGGGTACCCCGCAGTTCAGAGGTCTGCTGGTGGAACAGGAGTCACCGTCGAAGACCTGGAAGGTCCTTCCGCTCAAAAAGGATCCTAACCAGTCAAGGGCATCTCCGGAGACTCCCAGATCGGATAGTCGACACAGCAGAGTTTTGTGGCACACCGTGTCAAACGCGGCGCTCAGATCGAGGAGGACCACTGCGACTGATCCCCCTCGGTCCAAGATCCTCCTAGATTCCTCCGTCACGGCTAGGAGAGCCGTTTCTGTGCCATGTTTGGGGCGGAATCCTGTTTGAGTGGAGTCCAGTAACCGGTTCTCCTCGAGGAATTTAGTGAGGTGGAGATTGATGTGTTTCTCCAGAATCTCGCTTGCCCAAGGTAACAGGGAGATGGGGCGGTAGTTATTAGGGTCGTTGGGATTGAGATTAGGCTTCTTAAGTAGTGCTTTCACCATCGCCTGTTTCCAGGTGGGGGGAACGACTTCCTTTTGCATGGAGCTGTTAAGTATCTCCATGAGGGTGGGGACTGGGGAGGATGACTTGGCTGGCCATGAACATCGTGCGAGGGGGAGCTGGGTCGCGAGGGGAACCTGATTTTGTCTGTTGTGCTAGGGATTTGAGTGATTCTGAGTCCAATAGTGGGAAATTGTTCAGAGTCACTCGCGGGAGGTGTTCTGTTGTAATCAGAGGTTGGGATTCCATGGAGCTAAGCTCCAAATCAGGGGCTGTGAAGGATAAATATATCTTATTAATTTTTTGGTAGAAACATTCGGCTAGATCGTTGCATCGAGCTATGGGATTATCGGCTGAAACTGCAGGGTGGGGGATCTTAGAGAGGCTTTTGACTACTTGGTAGATTTCTCTTGGCTTGGATCTAGCTGCCATAATTTTCTCTTTGTAGTAGGAGGCCTGGGCTTTATTTATTTCGAGTTTGTATTCCCTAATGGCTTCCCTATACCTATTTTTGTCAGCGGTGGCGTATCCCAGGCGCCATTTCCTTTCAAGCTTTCTGCACTGAAGTTTTATCTCCCTGAGCTCCTCCGAGTACCAGGGGGCAGTTTCTTGTGCTCTTTTTAACACGGTTTTCCTGGTGGGGAGAATAGAGTCGATGGAATCCTCAATCCATTTGTTGAATTTCCCGCTGTCAGGTATGGGGTTCTGGGAGAGAGGGGGCTTTGAGGCAGATAGTAGGCTCGACCACTGCTCTGGAGGGAGCATAGACCAGTTTCTCATTTTTCGTGGTATAGGGGTAGGGGAAATGAATTTGTGGATGGACCAATTGAGGGAGATAAGAAAGTGATCAGTCCAGGGGAGGTGTGTGATGGTGCCAACCGAGAGGTTGGGACAGTTGCTAAAGACAGGGTCAAGCAGGTGACCTTTGTTATGAGTGGGGGACCGGATTAATTGCTCCAGTTGGATAGCGGCCAAGCTAGAGACTAGCTCATTAGCAGTGCTGTCAGTGCTGTTGTCGAAGTGAATATTGAAGTCGCCCAGAACCGTGAAGTTAGAAGAGGACATGGCAGACTCAGCCGCTAGCGAGGGTAGTGAGGAGTGGAAGTGGTTCATTGGGCCTGGGAGGCGATACACAAGTGCTCCTGTTAGACTGTCGTTGGGGGTAAGTTTGAGGCAAAAAGACATGCTTTCGCAATCTGGGATTGGGTCCGGGGTGCAGTGGCAGTGGTATAAGGATTTATGGATAGTTGCAAGACCTCCTCCCTTTCCCTGCATGCGATCCCTGTGAGAGATCTGGTAACCCGGGGGAAGTGCTTGTATCACGTCTGGATCGCAATCTGGGGTTAGCCAGGTCTCGGTTAGAAAGACGGCGTCAGGAGTCCGCTCGTCTATTAGCAGAAAGATTTCTGCGCTATGTTTTGGCAGGGACCTGCAGTTTAAGAGCAGTAGGGTGTAGTTTTGCTGATCCGGACTAAGTCGGGGGGAGTTGAGCCTAGTATTGCAATGTTGGCAGGAAGTGGGGAGGTCAAGGGGATGGTGGCGGTGAAGGCAGCAAGCTTCCATGGGGGGTTTAAATTTGAGGAGGGCAGCAGAGCTGTAATGAGTCCTGGGAGGGGAACCAGGGGGGGCGGCCCCTGTCCCCGGCCGGCCGCGGACGGGCGCAGACAGGCTTGCCTTTAGCGCGCCTACGGCACGCTGGCGGCGCGCCCGCTGCGCGTCCGGGGGAGGCACATTATTTGAGGGGATGGGGGGCGTGGCCTCCCGGCAGTGGGCGTGGCCTGTGGGCTGTGGTGAATGGCGGCGATTGCTTTTTCCCACCCGCGGCAGCGCTTAGATCTGCTGCACGGGGATATCAGGTAGCTTTTGGAGGAGGGAGTGCCCAGGGACAAGTGAGTCACAGGTTAAAAACACAACAATACAGATATTCAATGTTAAAAAAAAAACGAACGTCTCTCCCGGCTATTCGCCTCAGGAATCAGTTTCCTCTAATGCGTGCGGCGGTCAGCGGCGCGACTTATATAGGGCTTTGTGAGGGGGCGTGGCCTCCCGGCAGTGGGCGTGGCCTGTGGGCTGTGGTGAATGGCAGCGATTGCTTTTTCCCACCCGCGGCAGCGCTTACATCCGCTGCGCGGGGATATCAGGTAGCTTTTGAAGGGGGGAGTGCCCGGGGACAAGTGAGTCACAGGTTAAAAACACAACAATACAGATATTCAATGTTTAAAAAAAACGAACGTCTCTCCCGGCTATTCGCCTCAGGAGTCAGTTTCCTCTAATCCCGAGATTCCGGCGTCCCTGACACGGTCGACCAAAAGAGAGTGGTCGACCGTGTCAAAGGCAGCGGAGAGATCAAGTAGGACAAGGGCCTGTGAGGAGCCACTATCAGCCTCACTACGGAGGTTATCCAATACTGTCAGGATTACCGCCTCGGTCGAGTGTGCCGGGCGGAAGCCTCCTTGATGGTAATCAAGGAATTTTGATTTCTCCAAGAAGTCAGTGAGACAGCCTGTGACATAATTTCCAATATCTTGGCCAGATAGGGAAGGAGAGAGATAGGGCGGTAATTAGTCAAAATTAGCGGGTCAGATCCCATCTTTTTCAAGAGGGGAACGACAAAAGCCTCTTTAAAAGTAGCAAGGACAGTGCCTTGGGATAGAGATTATTTTAAGAGATTTAAAGCAGGACTAGGAAGGGTAGTCAAACTTTCCTTCAAAATGCTAGGAGGGCAGTAGTCGGTAGGTGATCCAGATGTGACTTTTGAGAGAAGATTAAAAAAAGTAAGCTCACATATTGCGGGGAAATGCGAGAGCATACTGTGGCTAGTAATGGGAAGGGGGCTAGGGGACAGCCTTTGACTGACTGGGATGATGGACTTGATTTTTTAAATTTTATCGATAAAGAAGAGTTTGAATGCGTTACAAAAAGTTTGAGAAGGGGGGTATACATAAGGTTCTTTTGGGGTTGGATAACTCATTTACAATGTGAAAAATCTCTTTCGAGCGGTTAGTAGCTGACAGAATTTTAGATGAAAAATGCACCGATTTGGCTGTTGAAATAGATTTTTTGTAGGTTTTCAAGAACTTTAAATAGGAGTGTTTGTCTTCAGGTTTGTAGTTGCCTCGCCACTTTCTTTCCAGTTGTCTTAGGGCTAGTTTTTGGTGTTTCAGTTCAGTGGAAAACCATTTTTGAGCATCATGGCGACGCCATTTGTCTGCCCGCCATCGTAATGGGCCCCTTAGTTATTTTATATAATATGTTTGTAAAGAACAAAACATTTGGGTGCTGATTCCGATCGGGTAAAAAATTTTCACGTACGACTCGTATCCGTATTTTTTTACGTACGAGTCGTACAAGTCCCGTACAAACAGCGAAGTACGATTCGTACCGTAAAAATACATACAAATTGCTTCGGGAAAAGTCTACGAGACGTCCCCGGACAGATTTACGTATGAGTCGTAAAACTGAAGTCCGAGCGCACAAGTCCGATCCGTACCGGCGTCCCGAATACACAAGCGTATGGAAAATGTCCCGTACGGAGCGAACTTTGTACAACCCCTACCCCGGCTACACTTGGGCCCGGGGTACGAGTCGTACGGCCCCCCCACCCCACCCACGCATGTACGCACCGTACCCCAGCACCCGTGTATGTACGTGCCGGACACCCCACCCCAGCACCCGCGCCTGTACGCACCGTACCCCAGCACCAGCGTATGTACGCGTCATACCCCCCCACCGCAGCACCCGCACATGTACGCGCCGTACCCCATCACCCGTGTATGTACGTGCCAGACCCCCGCCACCCCAGCACCCGCGCCTGTACGCGCCGTACCCCAGCACCCGTGTATGTACGCCCCGTACCCCCCACCCCAGCACCCGTGTATGTACTTGCCGAACCCCAGCACCCACGTATGTCCGCGCCGTACCCCCCCACCCCAGCACCCGCGTATGTACGCACTGTACCCCAGCACACACATATGTACGCGCTGTACCCTCCCACCCCAGCACCTGTGCATGTACGCGCCGTACCCCAGCACACGCGTATGTAAGCGCTGTACCCCCCACACCAGCACCCGCGTATGTACGCCCCGTACCCCCCACCCCAGCCCCGTACTTGGACGCACCGTACCCCAGCATCGCGTATGTACGATTCGTACAACACCATTGCATATGTGATCACTGTACAACAACATAGCCATGGACGCACCTTACATACGCGAAAATGACTCATACCGAACCAGGACATTGTAAAACAGCACAAGGAGGGTCAATTCGACTCGCACAACACCACAAAACACGTCTACAGGACAAAAAAAAAACTAAAACACTGACCTGGCACATCCAAACAGTCAAACAGAGGCCCAAACTCACAACCACCTCTTATAACACACCCACCAAAAGTTCAAACCCAGCCACACCCACAAATGGACCAATAAAAAGGGCCCACAATCACAAACCATGAGCCTTTGCAACAGACCCACTGCTGACAGATATCACACACAAACAACTGCACCCATACACCTTAACTTACACATCTTCACACAACCTCCTTCACACAGACCCCCTCTACACATACACACACACCTACACATTCACAGACACACACCCACAACCATCCACACCCACACCCCACACCATGCCCACAGACAAGAATCCAAAGTTCACAAGGGAGGAGCTGGACATCCTTGTCTACGAAATCATCAGAGTCGAGCCACAGCTCTTTGGAAGATTGGTCAGACATACCAGCATATCCCAAAAAACTAGCCTGTGGCAGAGGATCGTCGATCGGGTGAATGCTGTTGCGCCCATAAGAAGGACCAGGAATGAATGTCAAGCCAGGTGGTACGATCTGCGCAGGGCAGTCAAGCGCAAAATGAACGAGGAATACACCCAGAGTAACATCACAGGAGGTGGGCTGCCCCGCAGACCGGTACATTACCATCCCTGGGAGGAGAAGGTGATGGCCCTGCTTCTGCCGGTGGGAGTACACGGCGTCGAAGGAGTTCGAGAGCCTGGTGAGTACACAAACAACTCACGCAACATGGGGGGAATGGCATCCACATCCCAACTACAACAAATGCACTCACCTACCCCCAAGCCCTCACCTGACACAACCACACTCTAAACAACGCTCAGGCCACTAACATGAGTATGCCCCATTCACAAAGCAAGGCCATGCCATGTCCCAGCCTACACAAACCACAAACCCAAGATAGGATGTCCGGGATGCTGGGAGGGTGGGGATCACTAAACATATTGTACAACTCAGAAACAGACACCATTGCCCTCAGCCCATATGGCCCAGGTACATACCCATGGACCAAGAGCAATGCACAGGGACTGGCAAAGTACTGACAAGGTAGCTGACACTTGGCCCTGCTGTAGGCAGCACAAGGCCCTCCTGTGACAACTGCAAACTCAAACACAAACACAACAAGCTCAGAAATCTAGGACAGGAACTCACACACATTGACATGGCAGCATGCGCCATGGTGGGACAGATACATCACCTGGGAGACCCACTGCCAAATCACACCACACCCACCAGCAGGCACCGTCAATCAATCAAAAATCGATCAGGGTACTTGTAAGGCGCGCTATTTACCTGTCAGGGTCTCAAGGCGCAGAAGGGGGGGGGGGTTCCACCACTGCTTGAAGAGACAGGTCTTGAGGAGTCTCCTGAAGGCAAGTAGGTCTTGGGTCAGTCGTAGGTGGGTTGGGAGGGTCTTCCAGGTCTTGGCAGCGAGGTAGGAGAAGGATCTGCTGCAGGCGGGCATACGTTGGATACGGGGGACAGCTGTGAGGGCGAGGCTGCCGGAGCGGAGCTGGCGGGTGGGGGTGTAGAAGCTGAGTCTGATGTGCAGGTAGGCTTGTCCGGCGGTGTGGAGTGCCGTGTGTGCGTGGCTGAGGTGCCTACAGGTGATCCTCTGGTCGATGTGGAGCCAGTGCAGGTCTCTCAGGAGGGGGGTGATGTGGCTGTGGCGGGGGGCGTTGACGATCAGTTGTGCCGAGGCGTTTCCGAAGCGTTGTAGCCGCAGTGGGTGTGTGGATGGGAGTCCTGCATAGAGTGCAGTGGCGTAGTCCAGTCAGCTGCTGATGAGGGCCTGTGTTACTGTTCTACTTGTTTAAGTCGGGATCCACCAGTAGATCCGGCGGAGCGTGCGTAGGGTGTCGTAGCAGGAGGAGGAGACGCCGTTGACCTGCTTGGACATGGAGAGGGAGGATGCGAGGATCAATCCTAGGTTGCGTGCGTGTTTGGTGGTTGTCGGTGATGCCCCCAGAGCGATCGGCCACCAGGAGTCGTCCCAGGATGAGGACCTCCATCTTGTCCGAGTTCAGTTGCAGATGGCCGCTCCGCATCCAGTCAGCGATGTCCCTCAGACCCTCGTGGATGTTTGTCTTTGCGGTGTGAGGGTCCTTGGTGAGGGAGAGGTTGAGCTGAGTGTCGTTGGCGTAGGAGATATCTTTGAGGTTGTGGTGGCGGGCCACTTGTGTGAGGGGGGCCATGTGGATGTTGAACAGCGTTGGGCTGAGTGATGATCACTTACCCCTTACACAAGCACACACCCCCGGGGCAGCCAATGGAGTCACACACTCTCATAATGGGCATGTGACACAGCAAGATCAAGCCACAGCCAAAAAAGCATCCAAGCCGAAATGAGACATGTCAAAGACCCTGGATAACATTTCAATCAGTCCCCTGCAACATACCCATCCACAAGTGAACATTGATGTGAATGCTAGGCACATACAACTACCTGGAGGAACTGTGGCAACCAGAACATGTATAACACATGGATGTCACATGAAACAGCATTAACATTGTCTCTCTCTCACACACAGTGCAACATCATGGATCTCCCCCCAACACTGGGAGGAAGAATCACAGGCCCAGGCTCGGCAGGAAGATGATCCCACCGGCAGCGAGGACTCTCAGCACTCTGTGGATGACCCCAACCAACCTGGACGCTCTGGTGCCCAAGCCCCTGCAGCACCTGCATCAGGTACATCTGTGCCAACCACCACCCCCATTCTTGCCACATCCCAGGAGACACCCAGGAACCCTGCCCGCACAGAACAACTGAGCCAGTCTGACCTGGAGGGACAAGGTTCTCCGGCCACCCAGGAGGAGGCAAACAACCCTGCAAATGCCATCCCTTAGGGGTCCCGTAGACCCGATGTGCCCACAACGGCAGGCCAGGCTCGTGTGGGCAGGGGTGGTGGGAGTGGAGGCAGGCGGAGGCACGAACCTGACCAGCCAGCTGAGGGAACCGGTATGTCACACATACGCCACATCTTGGAGACATACCGGCATGACACCAGGGGCATCAGTCAGGTAGTGGGGACCCTCAACGAGATTAAGAACCAGCAGGCCGAGCAACACACCAGTCAACAACAACACCAAGGACGGATGGAGGCAAGTCTGGCTGAGCTCCTGGCGGTGCAAACGGACATAAGCCGTTCACTCCGTCGGATCGCCGACAACATGGGCAACCCTCCCTGTGCCACCAGGCGAAGACCAGCACCAGCCACAGGGAGGGAGGAGGAGGATTCGTCCGACGGAGCGTCCCAAGCATCATCAAGGCCTGCATCTGAGGGTCCAGCAAGGAAGGTGGGTCGTCCACGGAAAAGACCGTGAGAGGCAGCGGACCATCCACATCTCCCAGGTCACCTGGCCTGGCACCTGGCCCTCATGCGCAACAGCAGCACCTCATCCAATGACATTCTCTGCCACATGGACTTGCTGGTCACAGTCTGACCAATGATGACCAACACTGTGGTCTGGACTCTGATGACTCCAAATGACAAGGATGAACTTTGGATTCCATGCATTCTGTATAGCACCTATTTGTACACACTAAACAGGCCCCCCACCGAGAATAAATCTTAATTACTACAATTACATGTTGCATTCATTTTGCATGAGTACACAACATACGTGTGGGGAAATGTCAAACTATGCATGAGTGTTGAACTAACTCCAGCCATCCATACCCTGGAATCTGAGTCTGGGACAGGACACACATGGGTCACAATGTATCATACTATACAGACATGGAGCACAATACTCACCCGTGATGGCCTCAAGCTGCTGAGGGGGGGGCATGCATTACTGTGCGGACAGACCAATTGGGAAGAGTATCCTGAAGGCGTAGAGGTCATGGCTTATGTGGATGTTGCCGGGGAGGGAGTAGCAAGTATGTCTTTCCAGGTGGGAGAACTATGTCCTGCATGCTGGAGTACGGTGGATGTGAAGAATGGTGGCCAGGGCAAGGTTGGATGCACAGAGTTGGCACAACGGGGTCTCGGATGACAGACGGCCAAGGTTGGTTTGGGGTCTGGGGTTGTGACCTGCCTCCTGAGTGTGGGTGAGGAGTCTGAAGGTCATCCTGCAGCACACAGTGATCCATTGCAGCTATCTCTGGTGGACGGGGATGTGGCTGGGGCGTGGGATGTTGAAGCTGAGGTGTGCACATGCAGCCTGGATGTGGACAAGTTTCCCGGGAGTTAGGATGTACTTGCTCCATAGAGGGCGGGGCAGTAGTTGACACGGCTGGTGTCATGGGCCTGCGGGATGGTCTGTCTTTCCCTGGAGTGGATCTATCTGTGGATCATGTGCATCATGCAGAGGGTGTTGCACCCTGAGGTACAGATGCTGGTGATTAGCATGTCAAATGTGAGTGACAAATCCATGATGCACACCATCTTGTGTGCGTGGGCACTGGGTGCATGTGCAGGGCTCTTGCGGGTGGGACACAAGCAGTTGACCCACCTGTAAGGGGACAATCCTCAGATGATTACCTCAGTCCTGTACAAGTCCAGCCTCAGGTGGCTGATGTTCAGCCATTCATCAATGGATCTCATGCCTTCTTGAATGTTGAAACTGGCAATGGCTGCGTCTTTTGTGAGGGTGAGGAGCACCTGGCTGTCAATGGCATACGTGCTGATGATGAGGTGCTGTGCGCATGTGATGCCGGTGAGGGGGACCTGGACACATTGAATATTGACACGCTGAGAGATGATACCTGGGCCATGTGCCAGATGATGCCACTTTACTACATGCTGAAGGCTTGAGTCCACTCCCATGGCCTTGCTGGTGTACGGAGCCGGTGGGGAGTAGGAGGGACATGACCTGGTTGGTGTGACAGGGCCTGGAAGGCGGGGCAGCGCTGTGTAGGCAGTTGGAGTTGCAAAATTCATCATGCAAAGGTGTCGTGTGTGCGCCTAGGGTATGCCTGAGAGCAGGCGGTATCTCTTCGGATGGACAATGCTTGGAGGGTGGCTGCAACATCCGACTGTAGTGTGATGTGGGTCATGTAAGGACATGAGGGTCATGCAATGTGCACGTTGCATGCGCTGACGGTCCAGCCTTTGGCACCGCGTGGGCGCAACAGTGGCACAGACAAGCTGATGTCAACCAAATGAATGGGTGGAGGGAGGAAGGGAGGAGCATCTTTGAGATGTGTGTGTTGCCGAATCTGTAAACTTAATGTGTGCCCTTGCTGCAGGGGCCGCAGCAGCAGGCGGCATGTCCTGGAAACTATGCCACTAGTTGCACACAAAGACAAGGATGTCAGAAAGGACTACTGCAACAGGCGTATGTAAAGGAAGGATTGTCCGGTTTCCCATGGCACACCCAGAGACAATGGATGCAAAATCACCAAAGATGACTGACACCGGATCGTGAAACTGAAGGACGAGCTGCGCACAGGATACTCACCCTCAGCAGGTGTTGATGGCCCGTTGTGGTCACCAACATGCCAAAATACATACACAACCATGGACATCATGCACAATAGAGATTCAAATCCCTGAAGAACTGCATGCATGTTGCTAAACTACACATAGACTCATATGCACAATCTTTGACAACTATGCCAGAGATGCCGCATGCAAAGTGGCAAGAGACCTGCATTGAAAGAGATGAGGCACCTTGGAGGGTGAGGAACACCTTTATTACTCAGGTTCACACCTAGGGAAATGCATCAATATGAACAGACTCACAGGTCATTTGGCTGAACATGTGGGACCTACACTTGACACCCCCTTCACAACACAGATGCTGTAAATCCATTGAACTGGCACACAAGTGAAGGGGGTGAGCCAAACACCCCCTGCTGCACACGGAGGGGCTGCAATTCCCCATTTATCCTCTCATAGGGATGTCCCACACTATGTCCACCCATAGCATCCCGTATGTTTCAGAGGGAAGTTGTACACACATTGATGCCGTCATCAGAATCCACAGTCCCATTACAGATGACTGTTACGAAGGGTGACTATCAATACATGGGAGTCATGCAACATGTCATGTGCCCCATGGTGAGTCGACATGTATGTATAGTAACACAACATGCACAGGAGCAGTGCCCACACATTCCAAACACCTACCAACACCAAAATTCCGTGCAGCAATCCTTAACCAAAAAGACTTTTTACCATGTCCTTGCATGGGACACTGATTCAGCACACTTTGCAATACTCATGAGGAATAGCGGGAGGCCAACGATGACACGAGCAGAAAGCATGCAAAACTACCTGGGGATGACAGACACACAAGATGTCAGGGAAACGTTTGTCATCCGTATGCATGGTCATTTACTCTACAGGAATAAGTGTGTCACCATGCTATATTAAAATTGAGTGTCTAAGCTAAAATGTGTGGAAGGACATCATCACTCGAGTGACACATCTGAACACACCTCTAAGTCACTTAGCATACAGTCAGCTGGACACACACATTGCAACACATGCCACACAAGGCTCCAGGTGTGCACACTCAGACTCATGGACTCACCATTATGAGAAGAAGTTGCATATGAGCTGACTCCGGATGTCGTCCTCCTCCTCCTCATCCTCACTTGCCTCGTGACCAAGCCCTTCATCCTCCACGGGTGGATGTTCCTGCTCATCCGGATCCAGGATGAGTGGCACAGCCTTCTCCACTGCCATGTTGTGCAGCATGCAGCACACGAGGAAGATCTTGCAGGCCTTCACCGGTGCATATGCTCTTCAGGAGGCCAAACGTCCTCTCGATCACTCGCCTGGTCTGCCCATGTGCGTTGTTGTAACGGTGATCTGCAGCTGTTCTGGGGTTGCGGAGAGGCGTCATCAGCCATGGCATGTTGGGATAGCCAGAGTCCCCTACATGGAAACATCATGTAAAGAAGTGGGTCAGGAGATGCCGTAAGATACAAAAATAGCGCTAAACAAAGGACAAACAGAGTATACCCACCAACAAGACATGCTCGTTCGTTGTGCAGCCGCAGCATCATTTCTGGCACCCTGCTACGCCTCATGATTTAGGCATCGTGTGCTGACCCTGGAAAATGTGCACAGACATGGGAAATCAGCATGTTAGCAAGACACACCACAAGGGCATTTAAAGAGTGGTAATGTTTACGGTTGCGATAGGCGACCTCCTGTGCCTGTGGTGGTACCAAAGCCACATGTGTCCCATCAATAGACCCAATTACATGGGGCATCCCTCCCAGGGCATAGAACTCACCCTTGACACCTGTCAATTGCTCACGAGTTGGAAAATGGATGAATTCATCCAGGTGCTCCAACATGGCTTCTAAAAAATCATGCAGGACACGGCTGAACATGGTCTGTGACATGCCACCCACATCAGCTATGGTGAATTGAAACGTACCGGTGGCAAAAAAATGTAGGGCTGCCATCACCTTCATCTTGGGGGTCAGCACAGTAGGATACCTGTGTCACGGTTGGAGGTGTTGTTCAAACTTTGCGGTCAAGTTCTCAATCAACTGTTGCGAGAAGCGGTAACGTCTTATGCAGTCACGTTCCCTTTGGCACCCAAGTCTGGCATTGGTCGGGGGAGAGGCGGTGCCCTGCAGAAAATTGGAAGGAATAACGAAGAGTGAGTACATAACAACATCAATGTCAATGAACTGAGCACATGCTCAACTGCTACTACACATCTGCTAAATACAGAGTCTGGTCTGTGCAATACATCCAGGACACGTATGCCAGCCAGGTGATACTCCTACGACAAGCCAGCTACACCCGTTGATAGTCAAGTTCTACATGACATGCCCCGAAACTAGCTGTGGGCCAGTGTAAGTGAACAGCCAGAGATATCACAGGAGTGACATACATCCACATATCTGCATTTGAAGGACGTCATCTCATACAGACTGCTGGCGGCAAGCTAGACGCACAGGTCACATGTCATTGAAAATGTACTAATCACACACATAGCGATGAAGGGGTACACGTGAAAAACAAAAACACAGACATGGATACGGCACAGATATGTCCTCATGTCAAAAAATCATCTTTGAAGCATCCAGACACACATAACGTGTGAATCCACATATGGCATGGTGTGCGTATATGTGTGCCATGCCCATCTACACATAGACACATGTTGGATGCAGCAACAGCAGATGCAGTTGACGGAACACCAACAGCAAGCTCATGGGAACACATGACACACACAGGACATAGTCACATCGGGGCACGCTGGTACTTAGATGTCAGGTGTTAGTGTCCCTGGCATCAGGGGACATTTGCGGGTGTTGGTGACTGTGCCATACTAGTGATGCAGTGCTTGACACGTTTGTACTACATACACACATGTGCAAAGTGGGAAGGGGAAGTGTGCCACATACTGCCCGATCACACATGACATGTGTACACAGGTCATCACACATCTATTGTGCTAAAACATGAGGAGACATGTGCCATATCACTGCCTGACACACCTATGCCCTGCACATGAAGGACTGCAATGACAATGACTTGATGTACAGCCGTGCACGAGTCTGACACCTCCATTCCTTTCGTGTGCGCCTCCTATCACCAGTGTAAGCTGTGAAACGCACGTACACATGCTCTCAGGGCGTGTGAATGGTCCGTATCATCACATTGGTGTTCCCGCCGGAGTACGGGTGTGTGTACGGACTGTACACACGTACGTGTACTACTAGTGTGTACACGTACGTGTACGACCAGTGTGAACACGTACGTGTACGACCAGTGTGTATTCGTATGTGTACGACCAGTGTGTACACGTACGTGTACGACCAGTGTGTACAGTACGAGTCCACACTGCTCGTACACGTACGTGTCCACACTGGTCATACACGTACGTGTCCACACTGGTCGTACACGTACGTGTCCACACTGGTCGTACACGTACGTGTCCACACTGGTCTTACACGAACGTGTCCACACTAGTAGTACATGTACGTGTACACACTGGTCGTTCACGTATGTGTACGACCGTAGTACACGTACGCGTACACACTGGTCGTACACGTACGTGTACACACTGGTCGTACATGTACGTGTCCACACTGGTCTTACACGTACGTGTACACACTGGTAGTACACGTACGTGTCCACACTGGTCGTACACGTACGTGTACACACTGGTCGTACACGTACATGTCAAACGCACTGTGCAACTGGTGCCGTAGGGGTACATGTGAAATGCACCGTACCTGTGTGTTGATTGCTAAATTACATAGGGACTCATGAGGGACAAGTATTAGGGCCTAAATGCATATTGGCTGTCATGGATACCGATTTTCAAGTTCAAATTTTCCCATCATGTGGCCTGTAAAAGGCAGTTGGCAACTAAATACAATGTTGCAAAGTGGTTGTTGACTTCACATTATGCTCAAATTTTGAACCATGCAAAGGCACTCACTGGTGTATGTTTAAAGGGATTGGAGTAAACGTAGGATGCAAATGAGACTGACCAATCACTCTGTACTCCTGTAAATGAAACAGCCCAGCAAGGCAGATATAAGTCAGCCAGAACCCATGAGAGGGCACTTGCCTGCACTACCTTTCACTCGACACCACTGCTGCACCTGTGCTTCCTCTGGCACCATGTCAAGGTCTGTGGTGAGGGCCCAGCCATTCACCCAGGAGGAGAATGAGGCATTGCTGGATGTCATCCTCCCACAGTACACCAGCCTGTATGGGAGACCAGGGGAGCAGGTGAGTGCTGACTCCACTACCTTTGACTGTGCACCTTTTTTGTGACTGTCACTTCTGGCATTGTGTCCAGGTGTGACAGACATGCAATGTTGTTTAGAGTGGGTCCCAGGGGGGGGATGGCTTATGTCTCCCATGCAGAGCTTCAAAATCAAAAACAACAACTGCCTAATTTTCACAGGCCTCCTTGTGTATCGCCCCCCCGGATTGAGAGCACCATTCACTACGGCATTGCTCACTTTTCTTGAATCCACATCGAATTCTGCTTCGTACACAATCTTGGGTGATTTTAACTTTCATTTAGAAGCAAATAATGACTCCGACTCAGCCACCTTAATAGACAACTTTCATAGTTTTGGCATGAATCAGTTAATATCTGGCCCCACCCATACGGCGGGCCATACTCTTGATGGCATTTTTACCAACAATAGCCTTATTAATGTCACCTCGATTTTAGCAGTCCCTTGGTCGGATCACAGTGCCATCTTTTTTAACTTACTTCAAAATAACCTGAATAATCATCGAAGAGGATGCTCACTACCTGAAAAAACCCACCCATGGAATAAACTTGAACCTATCAGCCTAGCTGACACACTTTCGAATAATCCCCCCCCCCTTGGTTCTGGTAACACTAATAAGGGAGCAATTGAATTTCAAAACTGGATTAGTCAGGCAGTTAATCTGCTGGCGCCTGCTGAAATAAAAAAAGCACGTAGGCGATCAGCAACTGCACTGTGGTATTCCGCAGAGGTGAAACATATAAAAATGAAATGTCGACGACTTGAGCGGTTGTGGCGTTCGGATTATAGTATCCTAAACAAATCCGTATACACAAAAGCCCTACAAGAGTACAAGTCAGCAATAATTCAGGCCAAGTCAGTATATTTCACTAACAAAATTCAGACAGCCTCTAATACCACCAGAGAGCTATTTAAGACGGTTACGCATTTGACTAAGAGCCCCCGTGATACTGTTTTTAATCCTGACCAGAACTTCGTTACCAATATTGCAACCTTCTTCCAGCAAAAGGTGCAGAAAGTATACGACGATCTGAGCTCATCTGCGCTGATTATACCCAATGACCACACAAACATTGTCCATCTGACAGAACCCACTTATCCTTGCTTTCCACTGCTAGAGGAAACCAGGGTGGCAGAGTTAATTGCACAGATGAAGTCAGGATCCCCATTAGATCCATGCCCGCCACGCATTCTACACCTGATTCCACAGACGGTGGCAGCTGTTCTGACCCCTCTCCTAAATAACATCATCTCGTCTGGTGAGTTCCCCAAATGCTGGAAAAAAGCATGTATTCGACCGATCCTCAAGAAGGATTCATTAGATCCAACGGTACTTAAGAATTACCGGCCAATATCTTGCCTGCCCCTGCCAGCCAAAATTCTTGAAAAAGCTATGAATCAAGAAATGATGAAATATGTTGACCAAAATAAGCTCTTAGATCCCTCTCAACATGGATTTCGTCCCTTCCACTCAACAGAGACCGCTCTAATCATGGCCACAGAAAACATTCGAATGAAGATGGACGAGGGCAGTAGAACAGCCCTAATCCTATTGGATCTTACAGCGGCATTTGATACCGTCAACCATTCAATCCTACTAAACAGACTAAAAACCTTAGGATTTACTGGAAAGGCTCTTGCTCTGCTAACTTCCTTTTTGGACTCCAGAATCCAACAGGTATTTTGGGAAAATCTACGATCTGATGAATTCTCCCTTCCTGGCGGGGTCCCTCAGGGCTCGGCTTTATCGCCCACCCTTTTTAACCTATATGTCACTCCTTTAGCTGCCCTTATTCAATCTCATGGCCTACAATTAGTGTCCTACGCCGACGACACTCAAATTATAGTGTCAGTATCCCAGACCATCGAAGCCACGGCAGAACAATTTAAAAACTGCCTTCTGGATGTGAAAAATTGGATGAGCTGTAACTTCCTAAAACTAAACGCGGATAAAACCGAGATTATCGAATTTGGGCAAAAACCACCTGTCTGGAGCAGCCTATGGTGGCCTCAGGAGGCAGGCGCCTGCCCGAAACCAGTTGACAAAGTTAGGAACCTCGGTTTCCTGGTTAATAAAGATCTCTCTTGTAAAGCGCAGATCAACCAGATTACCTCAACCTGCTTTTACACCATCAAGATTCTTAGGAAAATTTTACCCTATATCCCTATAACTTTAAAAAAGACTGTAATGGGCGCACTGATAATGTCCCGAGTAGATTACTGTAATGCACTCTACTTGGGCACAGGGGAAAAACAAATTAACAAACTCCAGGCTATTCAAAACGCCGCCGCTAGGGTTCTGCTCAACCTGCCCTACCGTCATCCAACGTCAAAAGCCATCAGGGAACTTCATTGGCTCCCAGTTAGAGCCAGAATACAATTCAAGGCTCTCTGCCTGGTACATAAATCCTTATATGGTACAGGATCAGATGACTTGTCCAAACTTCTTCCTCGCTATGTACCATCGCGTACGCTAAGATCAGCCAATCATGATCTGATATGCCGTCCTAAAATTAGAAGAGCGCGGTGGGGTGGCAGGTCCTTTTCGCACCAGGCCTCTAGTTTATGGAATTCTCTGCCCTCTCACCTGCGCTCACAAAAATCCAAACAATGTTTCAGAAAAGCATTAAAGACCTGGCTTTTTTCTTCCAACTGAGATCCGCTTCCACCGCTCTCAATGTCTCTATAGCGCCAAGACGCCTCGGCATTCGTGCGCTCTATAAATATTTCAGTATTCAGTATTCAGTAGAGCATGATGTAGTTCCTGTGTGCACTCCTCACTTGCATTGTGCTTACTGTGACATTCACTGCATAGTGCATGGCACATTCAGCCTGCCCAATCCTTTGGCCCATTTTTGTTCTATAGTCCAGAGGTGATTCAGTGCCCCCCTCCGGTGTGACAGGTGACTGTACCCACAGATGTGTGTGAGTTGAGTGGAGCTGTTGTGAGAGTGGTGAGAGTGTCCAAATGATGTGTACGCCCCCTGGACATTGATGTGTGTGAATGTTCCTTGTCATGTGGGTGAGTGTCTATGTGGAGTGTTGCACCACAGCTGCATGGAGGAGGCAACAGCTCCACCTATCTGATGTGAGAAGTAAGCTGTGCGGAGTGTCTGACTTGCTGAGCTAGCACCACACCTGTGACACCCCACAGGCAAGTGGCACATGTGCTGAGTGAGGTTTGTATCCGCTGTTGCCAATGGCAGGTGATTGATCTGTGCCTGTGTGTGTCTGTGTACTCTGCTGAGGTTGCGTCAGTGGCCTGGGGCATGTGACTGCTTAGAGGTGCTGTCCATCAGCCTGGTGTTGCATATGATGCACAGCGTGTGCCATGATCAGCGAGTGTGTTGCACCCCTCATGCCACCTGTGTACTTTCAATGCCATGTAGTGCATTGGGGCTTCCACAGAGGCTACTGTCCCTATGACAAAGGTGCTATTTGTTGCCAGCATACTATGACCTGTTCAACATATCAAAGATGTTCAAATGTGTGTCTCTGTGACATGAAGCAGGTGTAGTGATGTTGTCTCACTTTGTCATCCTCACAGGTAACTGCCTCCGCCAAGGGGGAGATATGGAAGCGGGCCATCAGGGCCGTGAGATCGGTGGAGCCCAAGTGAGGAAACGCTGGCAGGAAATCCGGTGCTGGACCTGGAGGATCGCCCGGTGCCAGCTGAAGGACTCACCTCCACGCAAGCACGGCGGGCGCCGACGCCTGACCCACCAGATGAAGAGTGTCCTGGCGGTGATCTTCCCTGACTTGGATAGGCGGTTACAGGAGTTGCAGCAGCAGGAAGGGGGTAGGTACATGTGTGTTTGTTGTGTGTCACCAGCTTTTGGAAGTGCTCAGTCACCTGGATACACTGCGAGGGTTAATTTGTGCAGTGCATATCCTATTCCCCAAAGTCAAACGGTGCTGTTCTTCCTCCCTTCCCCTCCTTGACATGTGTTCCCTGGTCTGTGTGTAATCACTATTGCACATGGTCATCTAGGGTGCCAGTTAATCCAAGTGCACATTGCTTTCTGCATCATGTGGGGGGGGGGGGTCTGAGACATGTGTTGTTACCTTGCCTGTGCCCTGTCCTGTTTAGTCATTTGTGGTTCCATATTAGTTGGCACTGATGCTGAGTCTCAACATAGGAGTGTGAGTTTTCAAATGAACAGACTTGCAGCATGCATGACCAATGTTGTGGCCTGAGACATGATGTGCATGAATGGGAGATATGCATAGTGCCGGGACGGTAGCTCATGTTACAGTCAGATAATTCCAGGACCATGGATCAATGTGCCCACTACAGTTCCCTAACACACCGTTGCCTCGTAATCATGTGTGTCATCCAACACTGTGCCCATTCTCTGTGTGTTCATCATAGTGTGGCCTCTGTGGCATTGTTCCCTGGCCTCATTTGTATTTATCTAAAGTGTGCTACATGTGCCCATTGTACAAGTTTACCCCATTTTGCTTGTGCATCCTCACACTGGGCACTGCCTGTGTGTCTATGTACAACTATCTGTTGACGGTTGTTTGTCCCAAATACGTGTTGGCAGCCTCACGAGGTGATGTGGAGTACATTGAGGAATTCTTGATGCACATTTTAGTAAACCCAGATTAAGAGGTGTAACTTCTTGATCGGTCTCAATAACATTGTCTCAGGTATGGGGGGTTTGTGCGGGCAAGGCCTACATGTCCAAACCTTATGTCTCCTTGCCAGGTCTGACCTGTGTGTGATAACTGTCTGGACAGACACTCAACATGCAGTGACCCAGTCATGTTGTGCAGGGTTTAATGTTTGTGCTTTGCAGCATGTGTCAAAATTTAAAATACATGGCTCATGCTCATCCATTTTTGCCACCAGTGTGTGGTCGAGATGCTACGTAGTTTGGTCTGTGTGTGCTGACATCTGTGTGGACATTCTTGCTTGCCATGAGGGTGTCTCCCCAGTGCAGGTGCTCCTTATCCCGACACATTGCAGGCCCATTAGCTAATGCATTGTCCTGTGTTTGGACATGTGTGCCACTCCACATGACAGGCAGTGGGTCAGATGTGTTGCCAACTGTGTCATCATGGTATGGATGGCCATGTGACAGGTGGCATGATTCAAGTTGTTAGTCAAGCAGTATTGTACCTTGGGACTCACTACACTTGTCAACATGTCTCAATTTTTCATATGCTTCACTTTGCTAGTTTGTTGTGAAGGACAATAATGTGCCTGCATGACAGATGTCTCCCAGGGAAGTGCAAAAGAAAGTACTTTTACACTTTCCGTGGACACGCTGGCACATTTTAAAGAAAGGCACAGTTCGATTACAACTTTTTTTCTCATTATACATATCCATGTTCACACAGTGTGTTTGCATTTGGGTAAGTCCTTGGTTGTTGCTGATACCAATTTACGAGTGTCAAGTCATCCAGACTACCGTGGTGCCATGTATATGTACTTACTGATACCCCATTTCTTCTTTACAGTGGCTTATTTGAATTCGGCTGGCAGCTCATACAATGACTGTGTAAATGTAGTTTTGTGTGCACCTCATTGTGTGACTTCTGTTATACAGGCAGATGTGTGTTCTGTTCACAAAGTGGCACATTCACACATTCTGAACATGTACATTGTGTAAAGTGTTGTCCCAAGGGATCGCAATGTTTTTCGTTAGGGTTTCCTAAGTACTCACAGGTCTCAGAGTGTGGGGACACCTTCAGCATTGAGGTCTGTTATTTGGCCTTGGGTGCACCAATATTGTTTTGTTCACAGTGAACAAGAGGTGGCATGCCTTCATAGTCTTGCTGTGATCAACTGTCCCCAGACACTAGCTTCTCAGTATAATTCGATGTCAAGCTATTTGCTGTTGTTTCATAATCTCCATTGTTTCCAAGTGGCATGGTGGGTCAACCAACTGAGGACTGCAGGTTTACATATGTGCGGACTATTCTAGATGTTACACATGATGCATTTCCTGATATGCACTGTGACATTTTTGTTTGGACTCATGTGTCAGTTGTATACAGGTGACTGATTATTTTCTGTATCTTCACCTTGCCCACAGCATCATCGGAGGACACCAAGGGAGACACCTGCACGGACGTGGAGGAGGGATCCAGCAGCGCTGCCACCACTGCTGGTGAGTCTGCGGGAGCAACTGGCACGGAGGGCGAGGGGAGTCAGACAGAGGACCTGTCTAGTGACAACACTGACTACGACGCTGACGGGTCCGAGGCTGAACTCCTCGAGGGGGCAGAGGCTGCTACAACACCTGGCAGCAGCACTACATCTGTCACCGCCCCTTCCATTCCCATCACCGCCCTCCCAGTTACTCCGGTCCCTTCTGTCCGTGCTAGGCAACACCGTGTCTCCTTCGTGCCAGGCACCGCACCCCCTGCCCCTGTCCCCCCTGCTGCCCTCACTGCAGAGTCTGTGGACATTCTGCGGCAGTTGCAGGTTGGCCAGACATCGATGCTGAATGTCCTCCATGGCCACACCAGAATGATGACACAGATGGTGTCGTACATGGAGGGCATGTCATCAGCGATGTCTGACCAACGGATGTTGCTGAGGTCCATGGACTCTTCACTGACGGCAGCAGTGAGTCTCCTGCAGCGCTTCGTCCCCCCCTACCCCTGCACCATCCACACTTCCCACTCCCATGCCTGTCCCAAGCACACACAGACATTCCCAAGCACGCACCCCACCAGACACAGGCAGCACACCACCACTTAAGGGCAAGCGCACTCCTCCTGGCACGCACACTCAGGGGGATGAAGGCACACCCACTGGGTCTGGGGCACACAGGCATACACGCAGCCACAGTCCGAGTCCGCATGCCGCACTACCCAGTCCCTCCAAAGGCACTTCCCTCAGCTCCCCTACCACACAACCTTACAAGGAGGCCTACTTGGCTGTGCTGGGCCTCAGCCCCTCTGGCTCTCCAGCCCGCAAACGGGAACGGCACTCCACGGGTAGGGGAGTTGAGTCCCCCCCCTGTCCATCCCCTCCCCCAGTAGTGCTGCACCCCATCACTCCGACCCCCCCTCCTTTGAGCCTGTGTTTTCTTCGGGTGCAGGGGATACGCTTGATGACCTGGCAGCAGTGTGCAGCGCCAAGCTGACCTCCACCTTTGGCGCTGCCCCACCCCCTGTGGTGGAGGCGTCCATCCCTGCACCCACCACACCTACCCTTACACCTCCTGTCCCTGCGGTGCCTGGTCCTTCCCCACATGATGCCCCCCCAGTCGACGAACCTGAGGGTTCTAATGTGCAGGCAAGCTAGGGGAGACGCGTGGCCATGTGTCCCCCCAAGGACTTCTGATCTGGACTGGCCATGTGCCTTTGTAAATAGTGTCCTTTTATAAATTTTCATTTCATGCTGAATAAAGCATTTTCTTTTCACTTTGAACACTATTGCATTTCAGGTATTGATGTGGGTGCTGATGGTCCTGGAGTTGGGGTTGTGGTAATGTGTTATGTATCAGGAAAAAGTTGTAGTCTGATGCTCATGGGGTGGACCATGGTATCTGCGTGCCATCACAAGGTCTCTGCAAAGTATCTTTGGTCGTGTGTGCTATTTGTGTTTGGAGACATTGTCCCAAGGAGTATTCCTTCCTCTGTGGCACCGGACATCTTCCCTGCAGGGAGTTGCACTTTTGTTGTGCTGACCTGTGTCTATATTTCCTTTGTTGGTGACGGATCCCTTCAACTATGGCCATGCCTGCTCAGCAATGTCTCCGGCTGCATCGTCTGTGCCATCCTTGCTAGTCACTGTACTTGTGTATTGAGTATGTTGTAATGCCTTAATGGCGACATTCACCATTTTCCGCACTATGCATGTGTGTTATCCCAGCCTAGCACACAATTGGTACTTGTTCTGCAGGGTATTTGGGCACCTGACTGACAATTGTGGGCATTGTATCTGTGGGAACTCCACCCTATTCCTTCCATGAGAGGCAACATCTTGGTTGCTGTCCCAGCACCTGTACATTCCTATCAGTCCTGGGATGTGCGTGACAGTGTGTGTTCCCTTTGGCTCTCTTAGTTTAGTGGGCATTGACATGAGTATACAGTCTTGTGGCATGATCTCTGTGTGTGTATTGTGCTGCATCCACCAGGGGTGGGTATGCATGTGTCATTTGTCCTCACACCCACATGTGTTGTGTCATGCAGTGGGGAAAGACATCCATCCTCATGGGAGTGGGACACTGCTGTCAGTGATGTGTTGTTATGGCACTATCAACATAGTCGAACATTAGGGATGCGTACATACACCCATGGAGTTGTGCTCATCTGATCATGATGTACACACCCCATGACTCTGTCCACTGCTGGTATTCCTCTGCACCCACCCCTCACATGTCTCTGTCCACTGCTGGGAGTGATAGGCACCCACCCCTCACATGTCTCTGTCCACTGCTGGGAGTGATATGCACCCACCCCTCACATGTCTCTGTCCACTGCTGGGAGTGATAGGCACCCACCCCTCATATGTTTCTGTCCACTGCTGGGAGTGATAGGCACCCACCCCTCACTTTTCTCTGTCCACTGCTGGGAGTGATAGGCACCCACCCCCATGTCTCTGTCGCCTGCTGGGAGTCCTCTGCACCCACCCCTCACATGTTTGTCCACTGCTGGGAGTGATATGCACCCACCCCTCACATGTCTCTGTCCACTGCTGGGAGTGATAAGCACCCACCCCTCACATGTCTCTGTCCACTGCTGGGAGTGATAGGCACCCACCCCTCACATGTCTCTGTCCACTGCTGGGAGGATAGTCACCCACCCCATGTCTCTGTCGCCTGCTGGAAGTCCTCTGCACCCACCCCTCACATGTCTCTGTCCACTGCTAGGAGTGATATGCACCCACCCCTCACATGTCTCTGTCCACTGCTGGGTGTGATAGGCACCCACCCCTCACATGTCTCTGTCCACTGCTGGGAGTGATAGGCACCCACCCCCATGTCTCTGTTGCCTGCTGGGAGTCCTCTGCACCCACCCCTCACATGTCTCTGTCCACTGCTGGCAGTGTTATGCACTCACCCCTCACATGTCTCTGTTCACTGCTGGGAGTGATATGCACCCACCCCTCACATGTCTCTGTCCACTGCTGGGAGTGATATGAACCCACCCCTCACATGTCTCTGTCCACTGCTGGGACTCCTAGGCAGACACCCACCCACCCACCCGCACCCTTGGTGCTGTACACTGCTGTCCTGGCCTTGAACACGTCCCAATATACTGGTTATATGCTGCACCGGGCCCTAAGCCAACATTCGTGGCGTGGGTACGCCTTGTATCACTTATGTACTGGTGCCCTAGAGGTATGGGTGATGCGGTCCATACCCACGCCCTCAAAGCGTGGGTATGGTCTGTATCACCATTGTAATGTTGATGTAGGTGTACGCACCATACCCACGCCCTCAGAGCATGGGTACGGCCCGTACCACGCGTACCCCTACATAACCACTCCAATGGTGGTACGGGCCGTACCCACGCCCTCAGAGCGTGTGTATGGCCCGTACCACGTGTACCCCTACATCACCACTACAATGGTGGTACGGTCTGTACCCACGCCCTCAGAGCGTGGGTACGGCCCGTACCACCATTGTAGTGGTGATGTAGGAGTATGCACCGTACCCACGCCCTCAGAGCGTGTGTACGGCCTGTACCACGCGTACCCTTACATCACCACTACAATGGTGGTACGGGCCGTACCCACGCCCTCAGAGCGTGGGTAGGGCCCGTACCACCATTGTAGTGGTGATGTAGGAGTACGCGCCGTACCCACCCCCTCAGAGCGTGTGTACGGCCCGTACCACACGTACCCCTACATCACCACTACAATGGTGGTACGGGCCGTACCCACGCCCTCAGAGCGTGCGTACGGCCCGTATCACGCATACCCCTACATCACCACTACAATGGTGGTACGGTCCGTACCCACGCCCTCAGAGCGTGGGTACGGCCCATACCACCATTGTAGTGGTGATGTAGGAGTACGCGCCATACCCACGCCCTCAGAACGTGGGTACGACCCGTACCACGCGTACCCCTACATCACCACTACAATGGTGGTACGGGCCGTACCCACACCCTCAGAGCGTCTCTGTCCACTGCTGGGAGTGATATGAACCCACCCCTCACATGTCTCTGTCCACTGCTGGGACTCCTAGGCAGACACCCACCCACCCACCCGCACCCTTGGTGCTGTACAATGCTGTCCTGGCCTTGAACATGTCCCAATATACTGGTTATATGCTGCACCGGGCCCTAAGCCAACATTCGTGGCGTGGGTACGCCTTGTATCACTTATGTACTGGTGCCCTAGAGGTATGGGTGATGCGGTCCATACCCCCGCTCTGAGTGCGTGGGTACGGCCCGTACCACCATTGTAGTGGTGATGTAGGTGTACGCGCCGTACCCACGCCCTCAGTGCGTGTGTACAGCCCGTACCACGCGTACCCCTACATCACCACTACAATGGTGGTACGGTCCGTACCCACGCCCTCAAAGCGTGGGTATGGTCCGTACCACCATTGTAATGTTGATGTAGGTGTACGCACCATACCCACGCCCTCAGAGCATGGGTACGGCCCGTACCACGTGTACCCCTACATCACCACTCCAATGGTGGTACGGGCCGTACCCACGCCCTCAGAGCGTGGGTAGGGCCCGTACCACCATTGTAGTGGTGATGTAGGAGTACGCGCCATACCCACGCCCTCAGAGCGTGTGTACGGCCCATACCACACGTACCCCTACATCACCACTACAATGGTGGTACGGGCCGTACCCACGCCCTCAGAGCGTGCGTATGGCCCGTATCACGCATACCCCTACATCACCACTACAATGGTGGTACGGTCCGTACCCACGCCCTCAGAGCGTGGGTACGGCCCATACCACCATTGTAGTGGTGATGTAGGAGTACGCGCCGTACCCACGCCCTCAGAGCGTGGGTACGGCCCGTACCACGCGTACCCCTACATCACCACTACAATGGTGGTACGGGCCGTACCCACACCCTCAGAGCGTGGGTACGGCCCGTACCACCATTGTAGTGGTGATGTAGGAGTACGCGCCGTACCCACGCCCTCAGAGCGTGTGTACGGCCCGTACGACGCGTACCCCTACATCACCACTACAATGGTGGTACGAGCCGTACCCACGCCCTCAGAGCGTGTGTACGGCCCGTACCACGCGTACCCCTACATCACCACTACAATGGTGGTACGGTCCGTACCCACGCCCTCAGAGCGTGGGTACGGCCCGTACCACCATTGTAGTGTTGATGTAGGAGTACGCGCCGTACCCACGCCCTCAGAGCGTGGGTACGGCCCGTACCACGCGTACCCCTACATCACCACTACAATGGTGGTACGGTCCGTACCCATGCCCTCAGAGCGTGGGTACGGCCCATACCACCATTCTAGTAGTGATGTAGGAGTACGCGCCGTACCCATGCCCTCAGAGCGTGGGTACGACCCGTACCATGCGTACCCCTACTTTACCACTCCAATGGTGGTACGGGCTGTACCCACGCCCTCAGAGCGTGGGTACGGCCCGTACCATGCGTACCCCTACATCACCACTACAATGGTGGTACGGGCCGTACCCACGCTTTGAGGGCGTGGTTACGGGCCGTACCACCATTGTAGTGGTGACGGGTATGCGTACTCGGGGATTGGTGGACACGCCCCCCGAAGTGACCAGACCCTGGAGGTAATGTATGGCCAGTATATGGTATTTTTAAAATTAGGTAGAGGTTATGTTTCCTGCCCCTCGCCCCCCCTTTACCCCTGGGTGTTGTGCTGACCTTCTGCGGCGTGCGCGGCGGTTTCGGTGCACCAGGTCTTAGGCTAGGAGGGCCGGGATGACACGTAGGATGGGGTCCATGGCTGTCCATCGCGTACCGCTGCTCCTTCTTCGCGTCGTCCTCAATTTCCCGGGAGTTTTTGGCTGCCGTAAAAAAGGATCCGTGCGGAGTGACGTAGGCACGAATCGTACTTGCTGGTCCGTAGAACGCTGCCTGACTCCGTCCGGACGTCACGTACGCGATGTCCCGGATCGGAATTGTGGGTATTTTTTCGTTGCACGTAGTTTTTTACGAATCGTACGGAAATGGTATTTCTGTACGAATCGTACTTGCTGGTTTGTAAGGAGCATTTCCCGGGTACGAGTCGTACAGAGAATACGCTCCGTACGACCATTCGCACCCGGGTTTTACAGGATCGGAATCGGCACCTTGGTGGTGTTTTTAATGTTAAAAGTTATATTTTTTTAATAATAGTTTTTTAATTTGTATTTGTATATATTTATTATAGTGTGTGTGTTAGTGATATATTTGTATTTTATTTTTTATGTATTGTGTTATTTGGCCCATTTTTAAGGTATCGATATTGTGGTATTGATGATAATTGTGTGGTCTATATTTTTCGTTTCGATATTTGTGTTATTTTGTATGTTTATTAAATGTTTTCAACTATATTAATGATTTGGAGATTGTTTAAATCGATGTTTGTTGTTGACGATATTTATGTTTCGATATGTGTGTATTTTTTTAAAATAAGTATAGTATGTCGATATTTATGTTATCGATATTTGTGTCTCGATAATTTTGTATGTCGATATTATCAGTGTCGATATTATGCCCCAGCTATGCTCCCTCCCGCAGAGTCGCACTCTCAAAACTGCGCCTTCCATTAAACCAAGGTCGATTAGGAGCACCATCCTTCGAGGCCTACTTCTACGCAGCGCAAACGCAGTGGCTCTCTAGATGGATGGCAGGACGCCAATTAGCAGAGACAGCAGCAGACGAGGAGCCCATGTCCATACAGGCCGTTTGTCGCCTGTTGCTCTCAGGCACACAACCCGGAGCGTCGCACTCGGTCCAGGTTAAGGTAGCATGGGCATGCATGCTTCGTATGCAATGCATCTCCGGCACCACCCCGTTATACACCCCTTTGTTCCCGTTAGCCAGCCTACCCAAGAAGGGAGGGTTTTACCCTGCCCGCACAATGCACACTTGGACAGAACTCAACATCCTAGAAGTCAGATCTCTATATGAAAAGAGACAACTGTTACCGTTTGACCGCCTCTCAGCCGAGACAGGTCTTCCCCCGGGAGAATTCCTGCTGCACAGGCAATTAATATTCAACTACTGCTGTATATGGGATCTCACTGAAGGGGAGCGGGCGAAGCACCCAGTACTGCACACAATTCTTCACATGGGACTAGGGAGGCAATTAATCACATGGCTTTACAAAGCGATTCGGGACCTTACTGCCACCACACTGACCCCGCTTCGCCTGAAATGGGAAGAGGAAATAGGTCGCTTGTTCCACGATAAAGAATGAGAACGGGTATTGGAGTACCCAAAAAAGGTATTTAGAAATGCCAGTTTCAAAAACATGCAATTCTTTATACTGCACCACGCTTACCTCACCACGGCCAAGCTCCAGCGCTTTATCCAGATGCACAGTTAGTATGCCCAAGGTACCAATCTGCAGATGCAACGTTTGTACACATCTTCTGGTCATGCCCCACACTACAGCCATATTAGCAGACCATACACAAGACACTACAGGACGTAACAGGGCTCACTCAGAGACATCGACACATGGGCAACCAGTGGGTTGGGGCTCTTCCGTAAGCGCAAAACTCACAAAGTTCAAGCACGCTTCACCTCCCTAGCTCTCCTCTTGGCAAAAAGGGGGATCGCTATGCACTGGAAAACCCCAAGCGGTCCCCCCTTGGAGGCTTAGGTGGCAGCAGTTAAGATGTGGGGCTCAGCGGAGGAGGACACAATTAGGAGGGAGGAGGCACAAGGAATGCGTAAAAAACACATCTCCATGGAATGGTCCATACTACTGCACGAGTTCTGCCAGCATGGGGTGAGTACGCAACAGCCAGTGCAATCCACGACTGCACCTGAGAACTCTAACCATGCCTCACAATCCTAGGTCCCCCCAGCGCAAAAGAAGCCGAGTCTCAACGACCCTAAGAGTCACGATCAAACGGTGGCTCCCAGAGTGGAGCACTGTGACAGCGCGCGGCACCGCAACGAAATAGTAACCCCAACTGCTATCAAGTCAGTGATAGAGCCCCTGATCCCACCCCCCAGCTTATGAAGGCACACGACGACGAAGTTCCCTTTGTCCCAGCAGCATGAAGCAGAGAAATGGTGGTACGGGCCGTACCCACGCCCTCAGAGCGTGTGTATGGCCCGTACCACGTGTACCCCTACATCACCACTACAATGGTGGTACGGTCTGTACCCACGCCCTCAGAGCGTGGGTACGGCCCGTACCACCATTGTAGTGGTGATGTAGGAGTACGCACCGTACCCACGCCCTCAGAGCGTGTGTACGGCCTGTACCACGCGTACCCTTACATCACCACTACAATGGTGGTACGGGCCGTACCCAGGCCCTCAGAGCGTGGGTAGGGCCCGTACCACCATTGTAGTGGTGATGTAGGAGTACGCGCCGTACCCACGACCTCAGAGCGTGTGTACGGCCCGTACCACGCGTACCCCTACATCACCACTACAATGGTGGTACGGTCCGTACCCACGCCCTCAGAGCGTGGGTACGGCCTGTACCACCATTGTAGTCGTGATGTAGGAGTACGCGTCATACCCACGCCCTCAGAGCGTGGGTACGGCCCGTACCACGCGTACCCCTACATCACCACTACAATGGTGGTACGGTCCGTACCCATGCCCTCAGAGCGTGGGTACGGCCCATACCACCATTGTAGTAGTGATGTAGGAGTACGCGCCGTACCCACGCCCTCAGAGCGTGGGTAAGACCCGTACCATGCGTACCCCTACTTTACCACTCCAATGGTGGTACGGGCTGTACCCACGCCCTCAGAGCGTGGGTACGGCCCGTACCATGCGTACCCCTACATCACCACTACAATGGTGGTACGGGCCGTACCCACGCTTTGAGGGCGTGGTTACGGGCCGTACCACCATTGTAGTGGTGACGGGTATGCGTACGCGGGGATTGGTGGACACGCCCCCCGAAGTGACCAGACCCTGGAGGTAATGTATGGCCAGTATATGGTATTTTTAAAATTAGGTAGAGGTTATGTTTCCTGCCCCTCGCCCCCCCTTTGCCCCTGGGTGTTGTGCTGACCTTCTGCGGCGTGCGCGGCGGTTTCGGTGCACCAGGTCGTAGGCTAGGAGGGCCGGGATGACACGTAGGATGGGGTCCATGGCTGTCCATTGCGTACCGCTGCTCCTTCTTCGCGTCGTCCTCAATTTCCCGGGAGTTTTTGGCTGCCGTAAAAAAGGATCCGTGCGGAGTGACGTAGGCACGAATCGTACTTGCTGGTCCGTAGAACGCTGCCTGACTCCGTCCGGACGTCACGTACGCGATGTCCCGGATCGGAATTGTGGGTATTTTTTCATTGCACTTAGTTTTTTACGAATCGTACGGAAATGGTATTTCTGTACGAATCGTACTTGCTGGTTTGTAAGGAGCATTTCCCGGGTACGAGTCGTACAGAGAATACGCTCCGTACGACCATTCGCACCCGGGTTTTACAGGATCGGAATCGGCACCTTTGTGGTGTTTTTAATGTTAAAAGTTATATTTTTTTAATAATAGTTTTTTAATTTGTATTTGTATATATTTATTATAGTGTGTGTGTTAGTGATATATTTGTATTTTATTTTTTATGTATTGTGTTATTTGGACCATTTTTAAGGTATCGATATTGTGGTATTGATGATAATTGTGTGGTCTATATTTTTCGTTTCGATATTTGTGTTATTTTGTATGTTTATTAAATGTTTTCAACTATATTAATGATTTGGAGATTGTTTAAATCGATGTTTGTTGTTGACGATATTTATGTTTCGATATGTGTGTATTTTTTTCAAATAAGTATAGTATGTCGATATTTATGTTATCGATATTTGTGTCTCGATAATTTTGTATGTCGATATTATCAGTGTCGATATTATGCCCCAGCTATGCTCCCTCCCGCAGAGTCGCACTCTCAAAACTGCGCCTCCCATTAAACCAAGGTCGATTAGGAGCACCATCCTTCGAGGCCTACTTCTACGCAGCGCAAACGCAGTGGCTCTCTAGATGGATGGCAGGACGCCAATTAGCAGAGACAGCAGCAGACGAGGAGCCCATGTCCATACAGGCCGTTTGTCGCCTGTTGCTCTCAGGCACACAACCCGGAGCGTCGCACTCGGTCCAGGTTAAGGTAGCATGGGCATGCATGCTTCGTATGCAATGCATCTCCGGCACCACCCCGTTATACACCCCTTTGTTCCCGTTAACCAGCCTACCCAAGAAGGGAGGGTTTTACCCTGCCCGCACAATGCACACTTGGACAGAACTCAACATCCTAGAAGTCAGATCTCTATATGAAAAGAGACAACTGTTACCGTTTGACCGCCTCTCAGCCGAGACAGGTCTTCCCCCGGGAGAATTCCTGCTGCACAGGCAATTAATATTCAACTACTGCTGTATATGGGATCTCACTGAAGGGGAGCGGGCGAAGCACCCAGTACTGCACACAATTCTTCACGTGGGACTAGGGAGGCAATTAATCACATGGCTTTACAAAGCGATTCGGGACCTTACTGCCACCACACTGACCCCGCTTCGCCTGAAATGGGAAGAGGAAATAGGTCGCTTGTTCCACGATAAAGAATGAGAACGGGTATTGGAGTACCCAAAAAAGGTATTTAGAAATGCCAGTTTCAAAAACATGCAATTCTTTATACTGCACCACGCTTACCTCACCACAGCCAAGCTCCAGCGCTTTATCCAGATGCACAGTTAGTATGCCCAAGGTACCAATCTGCAGATGCAACGTTTGTACAAATCTTCTGGTCATGCCCCACACTACGGCCATATTAGCAGACCATACACAAGACACTACAGGACGTAACAGGGCTCACTCAGAGACATCGACACATGGGCAACCAGTGGGTTGGGGCTCTTCCGTAAGCGCAAAACTCACAAAGTTCAAGCACGCTTCACCTCCCTAGCTCTCCTCTTGGCAAAAAGGGGGATCGCTATGCACTGGAAAACCCCAAGCGGTCCCCCCTTGGAGGCTTGGGTGGCAGCAGTTAAGATGTGGGGCTCAGCGGAGGAGGACGCAATTAGGAGGGAGGAGGCACAAGGAATGCGTAAAAAACACATCTCCATGGAATGGTCCACACTACTGCACCAGTTCTGCCAGCATGGGGTGAGTACGCAACAGCCAGTGCAATCCACGACTGCACCTGAGAACTCTAACCATGCCTCACAATCCTAGGTCCCCCCCAGCGCAAAAGAAGCCGAGTCTCAACGACTCTAAGAGTCACGATCAAACGGTGGCTCCCAGAGTGGAGCACTGTGACAGCGCGCGGCACCGCAACGAAATAGTAACCCCAACTGCTATCAAGTCAGTGATAGAGCCCCTGATCCCACCCCCCAGCTTATGAAGGCACACGACGACGAAGTTCCCTTTGTCCCAGCAGCATGAAGCAGAGAAACCAGACCGCCCGACCGAATTCCCCAATGTTTTAACCCCCAGTTCGGTATACAAGCCAGTTGATTCTTCTCTTAAACAAACCGGCCTTGCACCGCATGACATATCACACTGCTAGACACGCACTACAGCCTATCAAGACCCACACAACATTGCAAGACGGGTACGCTCAAACTACAGTTTCTCTCCATTCTTACTCGTGCCCAGGATCTCACCCCAGCTACTGCACTGTAGTATGCGGCTGTCAAGCTCTGATCAATTCTTGCTTTTGTAAGCCTGCCTATTGTGAAATAATGAAATGCCAATAAAATTGTTAAAAAAAATAAACAGTGTCGATATTATGTCAGTGATTCGCCTTGGATAAAAGGCTACCCAAACAAATGCTGTCAGGTCCTTTTTAGCAAAGGGCTCCTGATTAGTTCTTCCTGAATGGCAACAAAGGGTAGATAGTATGAGTAAGGGGGTAGGTCATAGGTTTCTCTTGTTAAAGTTGTCAAAGTTTCTAAACAGGGCTGCCCTTTTGTCTGTGCCTGATGACTGCTCAGTAATGCTGATGACAGCCAGGTTCTCATGTTTTATTATGTAGTTGTTTTGGATACTTCTGCTTGGCACTTAGCACAAAGGCTGCGTCTGAGCTACAGCCAGAAAATGATAATTGAAAGAGAGTCACCTGAAATCAGTTCTGAAACCTCAATAGGTGATCCACATGCCTTGTCTAGAAAATAAGTATAAAAGTGGAACTGTGAAATGATCAATCTACAAGAATGGAGGTAACAAAAAATCTGTGTTTATTCAGTGTCTTATTTCCTGCAAAATATATAATAAAGTCAATGAATAATAATGTCTGTGAGTTTCTATTCTTCTCTGTCTTTGATGCTTATATGTCTTTCTCTGATTTACTGGGAACAATTCATTCATATTCCAATGACATTCAGTTCAATTTATTATAGTGCCATTCCTTTTCTTGACGGAATACCTTCTCTGATGGCCCAACAGACAAGGGTCCATTGAAGGAAAGGCTTTATACTGTCTGCCATATTTAGAGCAAAACCTGGCTGTAAATGACTGGAGGAAACTCCCAAAGTGTAGGTCCGTTAGCTTTTTTGTTTTTCAAAACTAAACTCCTGCTTTAGGAGTTTGTATTTAAAAAACAAGAGATTTTGGAAACGTTTGCTGGCCTGCCATCATGTCTGATAGTACTTTCCTTCAAATGTTTCATGCATAAACAGGGTTGTCTACACGGCCAGCGACAACTCTAAATTTCGCGGGCAGAGGTCCCTGAGGATGGCAGGGGTATTGTCCTCTGCCATACTGATACAGTTAAGTCTGTCCTCAAAACTCAAATCTGGCCCAAACGTTTTCTTCTTCTTGTCATGAGATGGGAATGAAACCTCTCAATTATACTATGTTGGTCACTTCATAAGAGGCCGTAAGCAATTATTTCTATTTAGATAAAATCACCCAAAATGTTAGATGGCTCTATGTCACTGGGATACAATAGTTCTAGTTCTGGTATTTGCTTTTATAAATCATTGTTGTCAGGTGTTTTAGTCTGAGTGTGTAATTGAACTGAACCAGAATTAAAGATTTCACAATGCAGTGATTTGCTGCAGAAAAGGAGGTGTTCTTATAACATGGAGCTTTTTCATAATCCTATATCTGGCCCCATACATTTTCATGGCTCTGTAAACAAGAGCGAGTACATAGCTTTAGAAGAGAAATTAGCCTTAGCTAGTCTTGCGAAGGTTCTAATCATCTATATCATTAGTCACCTCTGCAGGTAAACATTAAGCAGAAGGAGCATTTGTGGAGCACGAGACAGCTCCATAAATGGTCTCCCAAGTTCTATTTTTTGTGGGCCATGGTGCAATGGAGTGGCATTCTGTGCCATGTTAAAGATTCAAATATTTGGACATTTAGACCTATACGTTTTTATATTAATGTTTGTGTATTATACTGTATGCCTATGTACTTTGATGGTCGCAATGACCGAATAAAGATTGATGACTGACTGGCCTATAAGTTAGTGCCTGATTCTAAGCCAGTTTTAGCACAAATGTCATTTCACAAAATCACAGGCTTTGTGACCAAAAAAGTGTTTATCATTATGTACAAAACCCTTTTTATGAATTGAAAAATTCTTTCGACTAGTAAAAGAATTGTTGAGATTGTTTTTGAATTGCAAATAGGAGGGTTTGAAAAAGGGTTTTACACTCCCTGATTGTATTTCAGAAAGGAATTTATAGATAGTTTGTGATTTCAATTGCTGTGCTAACGATCCCTAAGTTGAGATGGTAAACAGCTTGCAAAAGAGAAGGAACTGCTTAGGACTCCTTCTCTTTGGGATTCTTTTTGGCAGCCTTAGGGGAGAGAAGTGTTACAAAACCAGAAACCTTTGTTTTTTTAAAAGAACCCTACCAGCATTAAGGAACACAGGCAGCTTTAAAAAAAAAAAAAGCTTTACATTTTGGAATGCAGTCATAGAGATGGTGGTGTGCTGTCTCTTGCAGACCACCATCTCTGTGATTACTGCCAATCACAGAGGGTCACAAATTGGCACCTGCATAAGGTCCATTCATTAGGTAGGTCATTTTGAAACCCCCGGCTATTCAGTGTCTTGTGAACCAACTGAACAGTACATAGGTCGACTTGCAAAGTACTATTTCATTCCCCAAAATTATGTGCATAATTTGCAAACACTTTTTGAGAATGAAATAATAATAATACATCAGGACACTAACTTTCATGTTCACCCCTTGTTTTGCATTTCTACCTGGCGTAAGTACATGTTGCAATCTCCATAATGCATAATAAAACAAAATTTAAGCGGTTTAGGCAGCAGCCAGGTAATTAGTGAGGTTCCGCTACTGGTCACTTTATGCACACTGACTACTGTTTAGCCAGCCACCAGGTAAAAAATACACATTTTGGACATTTCTGGAGCTGCAGGGGGTTTCAGGCCCCAGTAAACATCATGCCAGGAGGCGCTGCCTTCCTGCATCATCGCGCTTAACAGTGCTTTTGAACTCCTGCAGGGTGGGACATTGCTGCAGCTACAGGGGTCTATTGGAGGGGACTTTTAGCCCCAGTAAACAACACACCAGGAGGTGCCACCTTCATGCATAGTGCCGCTTAAAAGCTTTTTTGAACTGTCGCAGTGTGGAGCAGCAGGGGGTTATCGGAATGGACTTTAAACACCAGTAAATATTGTGCCAGGAGCTGCCACCTTCCTGCATCATTGCGTTTAAAAGCAGCTTTTTTTTTTAACTCTTGTAGCGTGTGAAGCGCGTGGGCCCTCATGTATTTCGCGGGCAATGCAGTTTTTTGGAGTACATTATCACATACCAGACCCAGATTGATACGTAGTGCATTCAACTCAGGAGAGGCCTTCTCCGAGTGGTCTGTATCGTCATGTTGTGATATTAATGAGATGGATACATTTACTGCATACCCAGTGCCGGCTTTATCGCTACCCTTCCTTGCACCTTTCCTTTCCCGTTTTTTAAGTCGAGATAGCACAAGAGATTTACCCTGCATTACATTTCCTTCTTGAGTGGGCTCTTTTTGAAGCCTATTTAAGGTTTCCTTATTTTGCTCGCTAACTTCCATACACTGTTGTCCAATAACCTGTTGGGGCTGTTCTTTCCGTTCCCCCTGAGGCACCTTCATAGTGACAGTTGATTCTACGTCTAGTTCCATAGTTAGAGGTATCCTGGGCCGGAACTTCTGCTCAAGGCTGTTTTGACCTCTCCCAGAATTCCTTCCATACTTACAGGTAGTTGCACTAATCTATCTACCACCTCCTTACAGGAACAAACGGTAAAGTCATTAAGGTTGCTTGATTGAACCCGCGTAATCAATGAGTTTAATTTCTCAAGTTTCTCCTTGATCCCTGACACAAAGATTCCCATAGTATTAAGCAAATCCATCTTTTGTAGATGTCACCCTAACTGGCCTGGCTGATGAAGGGTGATGCCCTGAAACCGGTCCCAGGATGCTTGTTTCCGGTCCAGAGAGGACCTGGCTTGGCAGTTCAGGCTGGACTGTTCCCACAAGGAACAGGGTCAAGACTGATTTGCATATGGCTGTGTCCAAACTGGGGTGGTGTGGTGAGCAAAAGAATGATGGATTCAAACCAGATCCTTGTGACTAGGGGTGAATGCTTGCATTGTCCAGCATTCCGTCTATCAATTGTTTCTTTTGTAGATGTCGCCCTAAGCGGGAAGGCTATGCCCAGACGTGAGTCCCGTGCTCATTACACCACTGGATTCAAGCTAGCCTGGCTGCTGAAGGGTGATGCCCTGAAAATGGTATAATATACTAGAACAACTATGAGTCTCAAAAAAATATAGAAGACCTAGACACAAGGATAAAGGTAATGCTAGAGTTTAGTTAAGCTGTGGATTCATTTATGCATATATGTGTGTATGCACTGGAATTAAAATTCCCATCATCAACCTCAAGAGGTTAGCTTCATCATCTGGGAATGGAGGACGGAAAGAGTACCATATTCTACTTAGCAGTTAGTAGACTTTGGTCTCTTATGTGTCCCAGACCAGTGGTTGATATATTGGTTGTTATTCGATGATGGAGAGATATGTAAATTGCAGTGCTCATGAAACGTGATGTTGTGAGGGTGCTCGATAAAAATTGTCTAGCAAGGCACTAAACACATTTTATTAAATCGCTACCTTGTTAGCAATGACTAAAAACAGTGCTATAACAGTTTCAAAAAATATAACTGTGATGACAAAATAGGTCTACATGTTTCTGCTACCGGGTGGGATTCACCCAAGCATTCTTCAGGACCAATTTAGCTACTGCAGAATTTGTATGGTGCTCGAGTGAGCAGTAAAGTGAATGATACAACCTGGACCCAAACGAAGGGCCAAGGAACTCTGTGGGAGGTAATTTTCCTCTGTTGACCTACAGAGATACAAACACACAAAAAAAAGGGGAAGAAAACACAGCATGGCACAAACCTTTTAGAAAGTGAAATTTATCTTTTAGCATTCAGTAATATATCAAGTATGCAAATACTCTTAAATATATCAAGACTATGTTAAGTCTGTGTTAATTTGGTGAATTGAGTAAAGGTTATGGCACTTACCCAAAATGTTGTGGGTGTGCGCCTCACCTCGCCTGGCTACTGCTCAGGTTAGGGGAGGCCCCGCTCTGTAAGAGAATCAGAGGGTTCACAATGTATTATTGCTCAAATTTATGAGCTCTTTTATAAAAACCGCTGTCGCTCACTCCGCGAATTGCCAGAAACGACTAAACCCACATGATGACACTCGAAGGCTACATGATGTCAAAAGAGTACCTACAACTTGTGCTAAGTGGTCGCCATGGTAACAATTGAGGAGAAAGGCTCCACTGCCCAAGGTAACTTTGTCGATATAATCAAACATAGCTGTGGCTCCACTCTAGTCTCCTGAAAATACGAGCGGAGACAGCGATATACTTCATTCTTACAAAATAAACCAAATAGAGGGAATTCCTGCTCACCTCTCCGTCGGTACCTCGGAGTGGAGCTGAGCTCGTAGGGGAGGCAACCAGCGGGGTGGAAACACACGGCTAAAGTAAAGAAAGCCGGTGTTGGTTGTCAGGGCAACCCTGTGAGTGAGACGCAAGGGAGTGGCGTCATTGCATCGCGCCAAGAGAGTATGGGAAATGTAGTTTATGTAAGAAGGCGTCTTAGATGGATTGTTGAAGAAACAAATCTCATATATCTTGCCCGATTAGAAAGATGGCCGAATCCGGCGATATTCTGTATTGTCTACGAAGGTTACAAGAGTGTCAGCAAGAATGTGTATGTGTACACATAAAGAAGTCAGCCGCTTGGGTGGGTGTAACCAAACACAAGCCTGAATGGATGGATGGTGTAGAGGCGCATGCTACCCAGGTCATAACGACCTGAGCCACATTATTCCGCAAGAAACGAGTGTGTATCGACCTAGATAGATGCCCAAGGAATATCGTCATTGAGCCCCTCCTGGTCACTATGTAGTCTAAACACCCATCTCTGTTCCTTGCGGAATAGGTAGTTCGTGACATCTGTGATGTGTGGTGGAATGAAGGGCTGTTCCAGGACAAGCCATTGCATGTCTTCTGGTTTGTGGTTTGATGTCAGGAAATGTGTGGTCATTTTTGTTGACTGTTTCTTACACCTGATTGTGCTCTTGTGCTCACTTATTCTTGTTTTAATTTTGCGGGTGGTCATCCCTACATATTTAAGTGAGCAAGGGCAGGTGATAAGGTAAATAACTTTTTCCGAGTTACAGTTGGTATGTTTATGAAGCAACCATGGTCTTGAGGTGCCGATGTCCACTGATTTAGTGTGTGTTGTCTGTGGGCACACTGAACAGCTGCCGCAGGGATAATGACCTTGTACAGGTGGCAGGTCCCAGAGTGTTGATATAGCAGGGTTCTTCATAGTTTTGGGTCGTGTATGTACCAGACTGTCTTTTAAGCTCGTCCCCCTCTTGAATGAGAAAAGTGGGGGAGGAATTTCTTCATCGTTGAGATTCAAGAGGCGCCAGTGTTTACGTACTACTTTCTGCACCTGGTTGGAAAGTGTGCTGAAAGTATTGACAAAGGTTAATCTCGTTAATGGCGGTTTTGGTATTGGAGGAGCAATGAGGGCGTCTCTGTTGTTATTCGCCGCTCTTTTCTTAGCTTGTCTTATCAAGAAAGGAGGATAATCTTTAACTTTCAGTTGTTGGGACAAGTCCGCTGCATGTTTTTCAAAAGTCTCCTTAGTGGAACAATTTCTGCGTATCCGCAGAAATTGTCCAACAGGCAAGTTCTGTTTGAGAGACTTGGGATGGTGACTTTGAAAGTTCAGTAGTGAGTTTTTTGCTTGGGGTTTTCTGTATAGTTCACTCCCCAGAGTACCTTCTGTAGGATAAATGACAATATCTAAGAAAGGCAACCTTGTTTTGTCATGTGTTACTGTGAATTTCAAAAATCTGTTTTGTGCATTGAGCCATATATGAAAATCCAGCAGAGTGGTCACATTACCGCGCCATATGACCAGAATGTCATCAATATATCTCTTCCAGACGACAATCCTGTCGTGGAAAGGATTGGTGTTATTCAGTACTGTGTCCTGTTCGAAAAGATGTACGTAGAGATTCGCCAGGCTCGGCGCAAAAATGCTGCCCATTGATGTTCCTGAGGTCTGGAGGTAGATGGTGTCCTCAAACTTAAAGAAGTTCTCTTTCATTGCTAATCTGGCGCACTCCATGATGAAATTGATAGGCGTGCTTGTGCCTAGATCTGTGGTATCAAGTAAACCCCTGATGGACTCCAGGGTTTCATCCTGGGGAATACAGGTGTAGAGGGATTCAACATCGAATCTCACCAGAAGGTCTGTTTCGGTGTCGAAAGTGGTCTCAGGTAACAATCTCAGGACGTCTTTGGTGTCTTGTAAAAATGTTGGCATCTCTTTGACCAACGGGCGTAAGAAGAAATCCACAAAGGTGGACAGAGGTTCAAGGAGTGATCCTATCCCCGATATGATGGGGCGTCCTGGTGGTGGTCTAGTGGCTTTGTGTATTTTAGGGAGGACATAGAAATAGGGCATCACCGGAAACTTCGTGATCAGGAAGTCAGACTCTTGTGGTGTGATCCAGCCTGATTCTTTAGCTTCATAGACCAGATCATTTATTTCTTTGGACAATCTGGCTGTCGGGTCTTCTGACAGAACCTGGTAAGATTTGCCATCATTCAGCTGTGCTATATGCTGTTGAATCCATTATGACAATAGCGCCCCCCTTATCAGCGGGCTTGATGGTGATAGTATTGTCATTGGAAAGGGTCGTTAAGGCTTTTCTTTGTAAAAGGGAAAAATTGGAATATCTTTTCTCGCTGGTGGAACAAAGCGTAGTGACATCATTAGTAACAGCTTGTTCAAACACCTTTACATGGTCTGGCACCAAATGCACTGGTGGGTTGAAGTTGGAAGCTGGTTTAAGACCTGTGTTAGATTCTGGAGGTAAGTCAGCTAGACTCATCATGTTAGTTCCCTTGTCTTTACCTTTAAAAAAGAAATGAAGCCGAACCTTGCGAAAAAATTTCCCAAGTTCGCACCTTAGTTGGAAAGGATCACCCACACATGTGGGGACGAAACCTAGACCTTTGTTTAGAACCTCATGTTCATGTTGAAAATGGTCCCAGGATGCTTGTTTCCGGTCCAGGGAGGACCTGGCTTGGCAGTTCAGGCTGGACTGTTCCCACAAGGAAAAGGGTCAAGACTGATTTGCATATGACTGTGTCCAAACTGGGGTGGTGTGGTGAGCAAAGAATGATGGATTCAAACCAGATCCTTGTGACTAGGGGTGAATGCTTGCATTGTCCAGCATTCCGTCTATCAATTGTTTCTTTTGTAGATGTCGCCCTAAGCGGGAAGGCTATGCCCAGACGTGAGTCCCGTGCTCACTACACCACTGGATTCAAGCTAGCCTGGCTGATAAAGGGTGATGCCCTGAAAATGGTCCCAGGATGCTTGTTTCCGGTCCAGGGAGGACCTGGCTTGGCAGTTCAGGCTGGACTGTTCCCACAAGGAAAAGGGTCAAGACTGATTTGCATTTGGCTGGGTCCAAACTAGGGTGGTGTGGTGAGCAATATAATGATGGATTCAACCTAGATCCTTGTGACTGGGGGTGAATGCTGGCATTGTCCAGCATTCCGTCCATCAATTGTTTCTTTTGTACAATGCCTCTCAACGGCATATATGTCACAATTATTCCGTTGATTTATTTAACTATGGACATAAATACAAAAGAAAAACTAAAATCTAGAGGCAAAAACCTAAAAAAACCTGTTTGCAGCTAAAAGCATTTGCAAAGCCAATAGATCTTGTCTATGAGAGAGATATTGGTGTTCCAATGCCTTTTAGTCATATTGTGGCTGTGCAACATGGCTAAAAGTATAGTTAGTCAAAAAGCGGCCAACACTGGTGCCGAGTCATAGCGCCTGCTTTTGGGTCGGATCGGGAGGGACCGATGAGACAGGCAAGTAAGGATGGCGGAAGAGGGTGTGGGTAAGGGCAAGAAAGGCAGTGGGGAGAGGTAGGGGAAATGGTGCAGCAGTACGAAGAAGTGTTGGGTGGGAGGAGAAAGCAGCAACATGGGTAAAAAATAATACCTCAATCACAGTACGCGCAGCGGATGGACTCTAATAAAGAACTATCAATCTGCACTTGGACCATGCACCAGAGAAGATACAGGAAGTGACACCTGGCACGTGCTGGACAATTAGGAGGAAGCAAAGCAAAGTGACAATAAAGCCAATGAATGGAAAGCATTGGGCGGACTCCAAGTCCTTTATTATTAACAATGGTGCCTCACAAGCAGGCTCTACCACAAAAATAACTACACACCCCAGAATCAAGCACTGTGGTGAATGGAAAGCAGGGACTGGTTGAATGTGTCACGCAAGACAGTGGACAGCTATGTAAAAAGTTTAAAAACAAGTTTCAGTTTGTGATTTTCAACCAACATTTTTGGAAACAATCAAAGATTAATCCATGAAGAGGTGAAAGGGCAAAGACTGCATTTCATTTGAAGTTGTTAGAATTCAAGTGCTAACTGGCCATCATTCAAATTCCTCCTAAACGTCAGAGCTTGCTGGGGGCGCTAGAGAGCCAGCGGACAAGATGGCCGCACCCTAGTGAGGCTCTGTCAGCCCAGAGGCATCATTCGCCACAATCATGTGTTCACAGGGCACCTACAAGCTCCCAACTTACAGTATTCGCCTTGTAAACACAGCGACCATTTGGTGAACTACTCGTTTGCGTCCGGTGGGCTGTTGATGTGACTGCGGCGGCTTACCCTCGAGTGCGGCCTGATGCGGTGCACGCGATCCGTAAGATGGCGGTGCCCATATCCTGAGGGGGACGACTTGACAGATCAGGCGGGCAGTGACCAGCAGCTGGACGATCCTAGGAGGGGCTCGTCGTACCTGCAAAATGCTGGCACCCCCTCGGCGGACCTGCGGCTGAAATGTCTAGTGTGGCCCAATACCCTGCAGTAACCTAGTTAAGCTGTGGCCCGCACGGCTGGATGAAGCCACGTGGAGGCACCGGGAACTTGCGGCCCTCCCCCCGCGACAGGAAACATGCGGCCGAGCTCCCCGCGGCACTGTGAGGATGTCGCGGGCGACTTGATGCACCTCAGTGTGAGGACTGTGCTCCACTGAACTGCCTGAGGGTCCGGTGCGCATTAGATGGTGCTGTGATCCCCGATACGGGCATATAGTGCTGGGCCGCACACGCAGAGTGAGATACCCAGCTCAGGGGGGGGGGCGGTCTTTGGACTCGGTGGGGCTCTCTACCACAACAAGGGAGGCACACAATTGCTCAGCTCCAGATCAAGAGCCTGCATGTAGGATCGACCTACAACCCCAAGCTACGTCTGGCATGTAACTCCGGTAATACTATCCTGCAGGAGGGCGGATTGCAGGCTGCACTGGCTGGCGTATTCTGGGAGGCCCTGCGATCTGCTGCTGGGAGAACACCAGCTGCTTGTTGTGCCCAGTAAGGAAAATCTGCATGTAGCATGCTGCAGGCTTGATTGAATGCCATCTGCCCACAATGCTGGCAGCCTGAACTGAGCTCTTCCACTATTTAACTGCGACGCTTTACGGTGTGTGTACTCTGGAATGCTAGAGACACCCCCAAGACTTGAGAGGACGCTCAGCTTGGCGAGGCGAGGGGTGCTGTGTGAAACTGCAGAGACACTGGAGACGGACCTAGCAACGGACCCAGTGTGGCTTCCGGGACTCCCTAGCGCTTTGAGCCATGAGCCCTGAACTTGCCACTACCTGCCACTGCTGAGGCCTGTGCTGTGAGCTGCACGTGATATTGGGGGGCCCACTGGAGAGAGGGTCACAATGGGTCGCACTGGAGGCAAGCAAGCAAAACTACAATTTACAGCACGCAAGCAAGCCCCCCGTGATGACACAGAGTCACAAAGAGATGATGATCAGCCTCCCACTGCTCCCGCACAAGATGAGGATTTCAAAGCCATCCTCCTCACCATACGTCACAGTCTCACCTCCATCGAATCCAAGATGGACTCTATAAACCCTTGCATGGACTTCCTGGCCCAAAAGCTGGGAAAACATGATGGCCGCATCTCTGAGACCGAACACTGCGTACCCGCCCTCGAAGACACCTCAGGCGCTAGCAGCGTCAAACTGCAGGGAATGGAGAAGTTGCTCCAGGTCACAGCGGCAGAAAATGAAGAGTTGGTGGAGCGCTCGCGCAGGAACAACTTGCGCATCGTGGGGGTTCCAGAGTCTGCTGCCATGGACCGCATGGAGGACTATGTGGAGCCCATGCTCTTGGGTCTCTTCGGTGCTGACGGTTTCTCCAAAGTGCTGATAATAGAACAAGCCCATAGATCACTCATGGCGAGATTGCCGTCTGATGCATCGCTTCGCCCTATCCTTGCGCACATTCTAAATTACAAGGACCGAGACACTGCACTGAGGCTAGCGAGCGAGATGCAAGAACTGATTTATGATGGAGCGAAAATCTCGCTCTATCCGGATTTTACCATGGCAGTGCTGGAGGTGCGGAAAAAATTTCTTCCAGCAAAGAAAAAGCTTCCACAGGCCAGAATTCCCTACGCCATGCTGTATCCAGCGAGGCTGCGTGTTCAACATCGTGGGAAGATGCACATCTTCGCCAACCCTCAACACGTCCAAGACTTCCTAAAGACCTGTACGAGACGCTCGCTCAATCCACTAGCTGAGAATCCTGAATCCGGCCGCTCGGCGCCTGAGTGTGAGGAACTGTAACACCGTACCCCTGCAAAAGATGTCATTGCTGTGAATCTGGTAAGACTGTTCCTTTATTCTACTGCATCGGGAACTGGAGTGGGATGAAGACCACCCCAGGAACTCAGAAACGACATGTTTGCTCCTGAGCCCCTAGCCCAAATGACTAGGTCCTGTGACGTTTTCTGAGACTTTTCCTCCTGGGCTCCCTCGCATAAGCGAGGTGCGCTGACGGCCTCTCTTGCCTGCTCCCCCCAGTGGGAATTTCCCATACGAAGGCTGTACATGATGTACGGGATGTTAATAATTGTTAATTTGTTATGGTCAATGCAGCACTTAACAGCCTGGACCCCCCTTTCATCCTATTTTCTATTGCGAAACAGATTTGAACTATGGAGTGCAATCGCTACTCTACGCTATTTACAATGCTTGTGCTGTTGTTTTTGGGGGTTAGGGGGACTTTATTCTCTGCGGGATTGGGCTGCAGGATTGGGTACGGGGGTTTACTCAATTCGACTGTTATATAGCTTAGACTTGCATTGTACCACTTCTTGCTGCACGCGTTCTAACGGCACATAAAGTGCTTGGCACATACACCTCTTAAACGAATTGCCCGTTAATGGCCACTTCCAAGCTCACAAAACACTGAATGGCTAGCCAACCGCAGACTTGCAAGCCCACCATTAATTGCATAACGTGGAATGTGCGGGGCCTCCAGGATCCTCGTAAGCGCCAGCAGGTCATGCACTATCTTGATAGGCACCACGTGCAGGTGGCTATGCTCCAAGAGACGCATCTGGCCCCTGGTGCGCTGCCGACGTTTGTCAAGAAATGGGCTGCGCACAGCTGTTTCTCTGCATACTCTACATATGCCAGAGGCACTGTTATCCTGATTAAGAAAGGCCTGGCGTACTGTCCACTGGGTTCCATACAGGACCCTCAGGGGCGATTCAGTATAATGTGGGTTAGATTGGTGGACCATTCAGTAACCCTGGTAAATTGCTACGCACCCAACACTGATGACGCACACTACTTCACCCAGATGTGGGGACATATACTGGAGGCAGGATCCGCATTTATTTTATGGGGCGGGGATTTTAATTTGACGATAGAGCCAGAGATGGACCGTTCCCACCCACATTTGCCCGCTCACCCACAGGCCACCAAACACCTCTCGGCCTTAATGGCTGATCATCAGCTCTTTGATTTTTTTTTTGATTTTTTTAAACCGTTTTTATTGCAGAACAATGTAATGTAATAAGCAGCGTACAGCCATAACATTCCTGCACCGTTATCGCCAGTGCCATATCATACGTGGATATTTAGGCAGTCGTACACAGCTGGTGAGCCCACATCCCTGAGGCCGGGCAGCGGTGGTAAGGAAATCACTGTATTGAACCACATTGCAATCTGTACATTTGCCGCGAACATAGTAGGGTGTCTGCGTTCCACTTTGAAGTTTACTCCCCCCTTCTCCCTCCCCCCCCCATCACTTTGCCCATCCCAGTCCCTATCCCCCAACCCCCGCCCTCTCCACCCTCCAGTGCCCACGCCTACGACTGTGATCATCAGCTCTTTGATGCCTGACGCTCTCTGCCCCCAACACAAAAGGAGGGCACCTTCTTTTCGTCTGTACACAATAGCTGGTCCCATTTAGACTACAGGATATTGTAGGCTGGGTTAAACAAGTGGCTTAAAGAGACGAGGCAACCAGCTCGTACCCTCTCAGATCACTCCCCAGTCCTAATGAAGCTGGAGCCGCCGGGTAGGGAGTCCCCATACAGCTACTGGTGCCTTGTACCTACAGTCCTATTAGATAGCGCTTTCCGGGAGGAAATACACCAAGAGATAGTAGAGTTCTTTTCCCGTAATATTGACAGTGTTCCCACCCTTGCCTGTGTCTGGGGAAGCTGTACATTGCAAAGAGTGGTGGAGTTTTGAGGTCCATTAGTGGCACACTGCACAAGCTAGAATTAGACATCAAACAGAGGCACAGATTGCATCCTCACCGGATGCACTGCCTCAAAGTCGGCTTAAAGAGCTCCTGGTAGAGTACGCAGAGGAAGCTGAACATGAGGCCAAATTCCGATCGATGTGTTATACTGCCATAGCTTATGGTGAGGGTGAGCGCCCTGGCAGGGCGCTGGCCGAAGTCAGCAGAATTCCTAGATTTGCTAACCAAATCCTGGAGATTATGGACGACAGGGGGCAGAGGCATGTCGGCACAAAGGAAATCCTGGCCACCTTCTATAAATACTACACTGCCCTGTACCACACGGAAGATCGGGCCCCACCAGACATAGCCGCATATTTTGAGGATACGGCCCTGGGTTGGATTAGCTATTCCCTTAGGGAGTTCTTATCCGCAGACATCGAGGAAGATGAGATCAGGGCTGCCATAATGGGATTGAGCTCCAGTAAGACCCCAGGGCCAGACGGCCTACCTGCCGAGGTCTATAAATACTACAGTGAACAACTGGTGCCTGTCCTCAAACAAGAAGAGGCGCACAGCTCTGGACACCTTCTTCTATCTATGCGGCAGGCTCTGATCATTTCCTTACTCAAACCGGGTAAGGCAGCTGATAAATGTGAGGGATACAGCCCCTTGTCCCTCATCAATTGTGATAAGAAAACATTGGCCAAGGTGATAGCCAACTGACTATCTCTACTCATGGAGGGGCTGGTCCTGCCAGACCAAGAGGACTTTGTCCCGGGCAGGGCCACCTCTCATAACCTGCGCACTCTCTTTGCGCTCCTTCATGACATCGACCCCGATAGCCCAGCAGTTGGAGTTTTTTTAGATGTCACAAAGGCATTTGATTCCCTGGAGTGGGATTATATGCATGCAATTTTGGGACAAATGGGTTTGTGTAGCATCTAGCAGCATCTCATGGAAGCATGAGATGTTGCTAGGTGATTAGAATCTTTGGCTCAGGGAAGAGTCAGTTGAGACCAGAGCCTGAATGGTATACAAGCTGTTTGTGGATGGGGTCTTTTTATCCTGGATTAAACTTACTTTCAACCAAACTCACTTCGTCTTTGAGTTGGATTCTTACATTTGGCGACGAGGATGGGATGACAAGCTCATTTTAAGGAAAGAAGTTAAAAGGAGAAAGAGGACCTCAACACTACTTGCATCTTTGGTGAGAAAATCATCGTTCCTCATTTTGTTTTACTGGAAATGAGATTTTAATTCTGTGGCTTTTATGAACAAACTTTGACTCTTTGGCTCTTATGTACAACTTTCATGTTCGCTGCTTTGTGGCTTTGAAGCGTAATGGGCTCCTAACGAATGGAGGTTGGGTTGTACCGATTTCTCACATCGTTTTGGAGGGTTTGCCCATCAAAAATTGAACTCTTGCCAAAGGTTCGTGTATTTTTGCTGATTTGGCGCTTTGAGAGTCACTTCCGTGGGGAGGCTGTACTCCGTTGTTAACGTTTAAACGTTTTGATCAATAACAACAAACGGAGTCTCCTTACCGCTTTGCGTCTCTCGAGCTGTTGCCATGGTTACTGCTCAGCACCCGGAACTAGCAGCGTTCGTCTGAGGCCCTTGTGAACCTTCTGCGTATGGTTGCGGTGTCATCAAGCGTCAGCACCGTCTCCTAGCTACGAAGCAGAACCTTCTGCGCATGGTTGCGGTGTCATCAAGTGTCAGCGCCGTCTCCTAGAGACGAAGCAGCGTCATCGCGCATCAGCGCACTGCGGAGGGAGCCGTCTTCTAGCTGTGTGGAACGCAAGGGTGAAACGCACTGTCTTCGTGCGAGCACTACCTTGCCTGCGTCGCTCAGGGAAGCGGTTTACGGCTCAAGGGGAGCAAGGTGAAGCGGTTTACAGCGCTAGGACAGTAAGGTTTCAACAGTGACCTGCACACTTGATTATAGTGCGAGTCAGAGATGCATCAAGCTACAGGGCGTCTGTAGCGGATCACTTCTTCTCTTTTCAGTGATCTGCACACTTGGAGATCATATCGGAGGTATGTCTATTTGGCGAAACTCTGTTTAGTGGCCTGCGTTGTGGAGCACTTCCTCTCTACGGTGATTGCCCTGCACGCTGACTCTCTTGCACGCTGTGGGCAATTTTTAAACAAGTAGAAACAACCTTTCATGAGAAGAAATAAAGAAAGGGTGTAAGAGGGCCACATTACATGCTACAGTTTTGCTTGCGCTTCACTTCAGTGATACGCACACTGTGAAGAGTAGGTCACTCTAACCAAGGAAAACTTTTGTAGGTGTGTCAGCTCAGTGATACACACACTGTGAAGATTAAATTACACCGTTCAAACGGAACTTTAAAACTGTGAGAGTCCAACTGTGTATAATCTTAATATGTTGTTTGGACTGCATGGAAGAGTTATTTTTGCTTGCACACTAATAATTATTTCCAAATTCTATTGGTAGAGTTAGATAGGTTGAAGAGTAGAGGAGCTCAACGTTAAAAAAAAAAGAGAGAGAGGTTCAGGTAATAATTTGAGGTTACCACATTTGAGGGTTGGTTTTCTAACATGCAGAATGTAAGAGCACCCCCTTTCTTTCTGTCCACCCCGGGAGATCCACTGGCAGAATGGCGGAAAGTGTTTGAGAGATATGCCAGGGTTTGCGGAGCCTCTTTGAGTGCCGAAAGAAAGACTGCATTATTGCTTCACTGCTTGGGGTCGGAAGGTCAAGACGTATTTGACCACCTTCCGGACTTAGTGGATAGAAGTTTACATGGGTATGAAATATGCATAGCTATGCTTGATAAACACTACCTACCTAAGGTGAGTACGATACTTGAAAGGTATCACTTCGGTAGGAGATCACAAATGGAAGATGACAGCATAGAAAATTACATAACTGCTCTAAGGAAGTTAGCTTCTTCGTGCAAGTTTGGTCCTACACTAGATGAACGTATTAGGGATCAGTTTATGTTAGGCTGTAACATGGAACGTGTTAGGGAGGAACTTTGGCAGAAGGATGAATCAAACTTAGAAGATGTTTTGATCATTGCGAAAAGGATTGAACATTCTTTAAAGTGTGTAGAGGTAATAAAGAAGGATGGAGAAAAGAAAGATAAAAATTCGGTACGAGTAATAAAAGAAAATCCTAAAATTAACAAAGAAAAAAGGGATCATTTTAAGAAAGGTACCCCTAGCGGAACTGGTGTAAAGTTCGATGCTTCTAAAATGACATGCTTTCGTTGTGGTAAACTAGGTCATTTAGCGAATGATAAACAATGCTCGGGTTGGAGAGCCACATGTAGTAAATGCAAAAGAAAAGGGCATTTCACAGTTGCGTGTAAAGAGAAAAATTTCAAGGGAATGGTTTCTGAAATATATTATGATGTGGAGGATACTTGTGATTCTCTCAGTGAGGTTGACTGTGGACAGATTCAAATCCAAGCAGTTCAAACTGAAGAAAAGAAAAGCTGCCTGACTGACGAAATATGTGTTGAGGGCAAAGCTACAAGAGTACTTTTTGACTCTGGTGTTAAAATCACCATAATTTCGAAAGAGTTTTATGCAAAGGAAATAAAAAATAACATCAAAATTTACTCACCAGACATTAGATCCTTTGCCTATGAAGGTGAACCTATCAAGTTGTGTAGGTATTTTGGGGGTCTGATTGAATACAAAAATAGACTTACCAGTGGGAAAATTTATGTATCACAAAAAGGTGACAGCATTTTAAGCTGGTTTCACCAGAGAGACCTTGGTGTTATGTTAGATCCAAATTCTTCTCCACCTATTTTGTTGAAGGAAAATTTTAAATCGGCATCTGTGGCCAGGGTGGATACGAGTATTGAAAACCAGTTTACGTGTATGCTGACAGAACGCTTCCCCAAAGTTTTCAGTAGAAGCCTAGGTTGTCTTAAAGGTTACACTCATCATATTCGCCTTGTGGAAGGGTCCAATCCAGTGTCTTGCAAGGTAAGGAGTATTCCGGTAGCTGTCAAGGAAATGGTTCAAACTGAGTTAGAAAAATTGAGAAAAGAGGGAATTATTGAAGAGGTTGAAGCAACACAATGGCTTGCTCCGGTCGTAGCCGCGAAGAAGGCCGATGGCTCTCTTCGCTTATGTGTGGACCTTAGAGAGCTAAACAAGTGCGTGGTGATCGACAAATACCCGTTACCAAAAATCGCAGACATGTTGATGGTGTTGAAAGGGGCAAAAGTTTTTACTACAATAGATCTCAGGTCTGCGTATCATCAAATCAAACTGGATGAGTGTTCAAAGGACTTGACGGCGTTTATCACGCCCTTTGGGACTTTTCGTTTCTTGAGGCTACCATTTGGGTTGGTCTCGGCGGCTTCAGTGTTCCAGAGGGCACTGGAATCTGTTTTGAAGGGACAACCTGGTGTCAGGGTATATCAAGATGATATTCTGGTTTTTGGTATAGATGATAATGAACACGATGAGAGGGTATCACAAGTACTGAGGAGATTGGATGAGTCTGGATTGACAGTTAAAATGGAAACGTGCAAGTTCAAGTGGAGATCGATAGATTATCTAGGTCACACAATTGGAGATGGGGGTGTATTACCTAAAGAACGCCTAGTAACTGCCATTCAGAATATGCCCTCCCCAAGCAATAAAGAGGAGCTGTTAAGTTTTTTAGGCATGGCCGAATTTTATAGTAAATTTGTAAAGAATTTTGGGGCATATGCATCAACATTAGCATTTGCGATTCCTTATTAGCGAAAAATAAGGATTCGCTAATAAGGAATAGCAAAAGGCTATGCATGTAGGAATCGCTATTCAAATAGCGATTCCTTAACTTTCCTTAATTGCTACTAGCAAATAGCGAGTAGCAATTAAGGAATGCCGTCCCAATCATTCCTATGGGCCTCCAGGCCCATAGGAATGAATCGGAGATTGCATGAGCAAATAGCGAGTACCAGTAGGTTCTCGCTAATTGCTCATGCAATTTCAAGGGTGCAAGGGTGTCAAAATGACACCCTATAGCACCCCTGAAAATGATATGTGCACATATGTTGCACACACACATGCTCTAAGGGCATGTGTGTGCGCAACATGAAACTTCGAAAAATGCACAAAAGTGCATTTTTCAAAGTTTTTGCAAATTACCATGCAGTTCATCTTCATGGTAATTTGCTCCCCCTATTAGCGAAATCGCTAATTTTTTAACTTTGATGCATTGCATTTAAGGAATCTCACTTTGGGATTCCTTAAATGCAATCGCTATTTAAGGAATCGGTATTTAAGGAATCCCTATTTAAGGAATCGGTATTTAAGGAATCCCTATTTAAGGAATCGGTATTTAAGGAATCCCTATTTAAAGAATCGCTATTTAAGGATTCCTTAAATAGCGATTTCTGCTTTTGGGTTGATGCATTGGGATTGGGTATTTTTAACTTAATACCGGGAGCTATAAGCGAATCGGTATTTTACCGACTGGATTTTGGGTTGATGCATGAGGCTGTTTGCTTCCCTCTGTGTCTCAATGAGGACGTTACTACATAAAGGATGTGAGTTTGTTTGGGATGATAAGTGTGAAAAGGAACTTTGTTTACTCAAAAAGAAATTAGATCTAGCGCCCAAACTCAGCAGTTTTGACCCGGATAAGAAATCAGTCTTGGTGACGGATGCAAGCGTAAAAGGTTTGGTTGCGGTGTTGATGCAAAGGAATAATGGAGATGATAATGTGATTCTATTCTTGTCTAGGAGTTTAACCCCTTCAGTGCCCCGCCCTTTCCCCGCCCTGTGCCGGCCCTTTCAGTAGCAGGCGGGGTTCATGACGAGATAGTCTCGTCATGGGCACAGCGCAACCGCGCTCCATGACGAGACCATCTCGTCATGGGCACTGAAGGAGTTAAGAGGTGCTGAGGTACGGTATTCTGTCATAGAGAGGGAAGCTCTAGCAGTCCACTGGTCTATAAAGAAACTACGAAATTTGCTTTGGGGAGGTACCTTTGAGGTCAGGACAGATCACAAGCCCTTATGTGAGGTATTTAAAAATAAGGGTATAGATGCGATCTCCAGTAGAATTACAAAGTGGGTAGTCACTTTACAAGACTATGATTTTGACATCAGGTACATTCCAGGCATACAAAACAAGGTAGCTGATGCCTTTTCAAAGTTGGTTGTGTGTGACAATTCAGGTCTAGAAGAAGAGGATGGAGAAATGGTTTGCTTCATTGAAGGGGGAATTATAGAGAAAGAAAGGTGGTTGAGGGCGGTTATTTAAGGTAAAGTTTTAGCAAAAGTCAAAGTTTGTTTAAAAGAGGGTTGGAATGCGAAGAGTAAGAATGAGGAGGTGGATAAGTTTTGGCATGTTAAAGATCAACTTGCGGATCAGGATGGTTTTCTTGTCAGAGGGGCAAGATTGGTTCCTCCTACCTCTCTTAGAGACGAGTTAATTTCTTTGGCCCATGATGGGCATCTCGGTATTTCTAAAACTAAAGAATACTTACGATCTTCTTACTGGTGGCCAGGTATGGATTTATTAATTGAACGGAAAATAAGAGACTGCATGCAGTGTGCACTTAGTGACAGAGTGAACAAGCCAAGAACACAACCCATGATAATAAGGGACCGACCTGATGCTCCTTGGAAGGAAGTTGGACTTGACATTTTAGGCGCAATCTCTGTATCTGGTGTTGAGTGGTACGTTCTGGTTTTAGTTGATTTCTTTTCTCGATGGCCAGAAATAGCTATAACGCGTGGGATTGAATCTAAACATGTTAAGGAGTTTAAAAAAATTTTTTTTTGATAGAGAGGGCATTCCTAATGCAATACTCACAGATAATGGAGTACAATTAGTCTCAAGGGATATGGAGGAATTTTTGTGTTCTTATGGTGTCAAACACAAGAAGTCTTCTCTATATCACCCAGAGACAAATGGACTTGTTGAACGGTTCAATCGGTTTCTCAAGGAAACGATTGAGATAGCAAGATCAGCGGGTCTAGATTGGCGAGCAGAAGTGTTTAAAAAAGTTAGAGTGTATAGGCTTTCTCCTCATGCAGTCACAAAAAGGACACCTTTTGAGTTGTTTAGGGGTAGGTGTGCCAACTCGTTAGTTACACCTTCCTGGGTAAATGATCTACAGCCTAATCGTTTTAGGGAAAACGAGAAAGATGACTGGAGGTTGTTAGAGGAGAATAAAATTGAAGAGAGGAAGATTTTGCATGATGTAAAGAAGTCTGTAAAAAAAGCGATGGTGAAAGTGGGGGATTGGGTGCTAATAAAGAATCTCCGTAAGGGAAAAGGTAAAGGGGCTTTCTTTAAACCTATTCAGGTCATTAAGTTGTTTAACAATGCGGTTAAAACAGCGGATCACCGGGTGTGGAACTTGGATAGGGTGGTTATGGTGAGAATGGACTTTGTTACGGGACTCAAAGAAGTTCCAAGAAATTCAGTTTTTCCATCGCAAGGGAAGATTCTACAAGATGAGTCCTTGTCACATGCACGGAGATCTTCAAGGCTGATTTCTGCACCGAAGCATCTAAAAGACTATGTATGCTAATGGTTATTATGTGTTCCTATTTGGTTCTATGTGTGGTGTAAATATTGCTGGTGTTGTAAGCATTATTGTTTATTGTCTGTAAAGAAGGGAGATGTGTAGCATCTAGCAGCATCTCATGGAAGCATGAGATGTTGCTAGGTGATTAGAATCTTTGGCTCAGGGAAGAGTCAGTTGAGACCAGAGCCTGAATGGTATAAAAGCTGTTTGTGGATGGGGTCTTTTTATCCTGGATTAAACTTACTTTCAACCAAACTCACTTCGTCTTTGAGTTGGATTCTTACAGTTTCCTCCATCCTTTTCTAGCCTGGATCCAACTACTATACACTAAACCAGAGGCGGTGGTCCAGATAAATGGACTATACTCTGACCCCATCCGACATGGATCCCGTCAGGGCTGTTCGCTCTCTTCATTGCTTTTTGCTTTAGCTATTGAGCCCTTGGCTGCCAAGAGTAGGCAACATCATAGAGAGCATTCTATAATCTACCTATCTCGCAAAATCCTCATATCCCTATATGCGGATGACATCACTGTAGGAAGGTGGAATCTGACTACATGGTTGCTCCCACTTTTTTCCTGGTGTTTTGATGGTTTTTGGCTTAGTTTGGCTGGGAAGCTGCTAATCAGGTCCCCAGCCTAATTGCTTTCTCTTACAAATTGATTCCATGTACTTTAGGTAGACTCCAGATTGGATTCTGGGGTACCCTTGTGAGTCCCTAGTATATGGTATACTGTGTACCCAGGACATAGGTACCCCAGAGGCCTACCAGGGGCTGACGCATGTATTATGCCACCCCTGGAAACCCCCCAAAATGACACCACAGGTCTGCTACTGCAGCCTGGGTAAGGTGGTGCATGCACCCCTTACTGAGACATAGGTTCACTATATCTCACCTATCACTGCACATAGAAACCTATCAGTCACCCCTATGGCAGGCCTTATCAATCCTGAAGGCGGAGTGCTTGGCTATATATGAGAGGGTGCCCAGGCATGAGCTGAGCCCCTCTGCAGCCTTCGGAATCTCTTCTCCGGGGTTGTCAGTGGTGCAGCCTGACCATATACTCTCAAGTGCATTATATCTAAAACAGTTAATGCTAACTTTGGACTGGCTGCACGGAAACATGTCGTGTTTAGTGTCAAACACCTTGGAATCATGCCCCCACATCAATTCCTGATGTGAGAATATGATCACACCCTTCTAGAGGGAGAGACATGACCACCGATATACCCAGTACCAACTTAACAGAGCCCTGGCATCACAAAATGGATGCTGCAGCCACAGACACGGGTCTGGCCTCCTGCTGCTGACCGAGACTCTGGCAGGGGAGGCCTGGACAATAGGTTTCCTGTCACAGGGAGGTGTAACCACCTCCCAGACAGGCTTATGTGTATTGGGGCTGGGTGGGAGTACTCTCAGAGTGCTTTGAAGTCCTGCACTGGGGGCACATTTGGTGTCCCTGTGCATTGTCCAGCTCAAACCGGTTCAGGGGCTTCCAGCCCATGCTGTGGTGCGAAACTGGACAAAGGAAATGGGTGTAGCCACCTCTCTTTCCAAACCCTCCCATAGGTGGGTCCCTAGAGCTAGTCCAACCCCTTCCTTAGGTATAAGTAAGGAACTCCTGGCAACAGGACTTTAGATATCCCTGGACGAAACTCTAAAGCTGAATCCTGGAACTTCGAAGCTCTACTCAAGACTAGAGGACTGAAGAAATCTCCCTTGGGGTCAAGGAGTGACTCAATTGCTTGGCAGGCACCAACGAAGCATTTTGCCGATCTGCAACTCTGAAGCTCCCGCCAGACTCTGAAGTATTTGCAGCTCAGAAAGAGGATTTCCAGACATCTCAGAGGCCGACCTGAGTCCCCAACAAAGCTGAGAACCGCAGCCCTCGTGAGTAACGTGGAACTGGAACTCCTGGTCACCGTGCACATCTGCAAGTGCATTAACTTCCCGATGTCTCTCGAAGTCATGCTTTCGGTTACTTGTAGCCCATGCCCCGAGCAACGTCTGCACTGAAGATTGTGGGCCTACACTCCACGAGTGTTCCGTGAGCATGCTTCTTGCATTTCAGCTCGAGGCTCCTTTGCGATCCCTGGTCCATCAACTGGTGGGTCCCTGAGAAGGCCAGTTTGATTTTCCTTGGGCTTCCCTGGTTGCTCCAGACGTGCCCTGACTCCCCACTGCGTGGTGAGTCCTCCAGACCTTGCTGGTCTGCATCGAAGCATCTTTCTCTTTTCTGCGTGGGTTGCTGTTGCCAAGGCTTGTTGTGTCCAATCCGGGCACTGACGCTGCAGCACTCGACATCTTCATGGGACAACTCGACGTCTCATGGTCCTCGTGGCTGAAGAGTCAAGCTTCACCTTCTTCACCTGAAATCACCCGACATCGGTGGGCATTCGCCTATCATGCTCCTGGTCACTGGCTAGTGACCCAGACTCTGTCCCCTCTGTTTTTAGGTTCTTCTCAACTTCGCATCTTCCCGGCAGCAGCACTTCTTTGCCAGCTCCCATTGAAAACGACGACGCGACCTGACACCATTTGACACCTATGCACCCGGCTTCCCTTGGTGAGGTAACACGAGTACTCTGGTGCTCCCGTGGGTGTTGACCCTAGAACTTCCTAAGTCCCAAAGGGTTTGGTCCTGACTCATTTCTAAGTGTCCCTAATCTTTAAAAATCTAACAGTGACTTTCCCCATAGAAGCTAACGGGAGCTCCTGGCTGTGTTCTCACACTACACACGGCCCTCGTGGGTCCCCTGTGTCACTACCTTGGGTGGTTCTTTGGGGTCCCAGCGATTCTACAAGCTCTAGACCTTGTGTCTAGTTAAGTCGTGGTTCTTATACCACTATTTTAGTATATGGTTTGGCTTGCCCCTAGGGCCTGACGTGTATTTGTGCTATTTTACTGTACTATTTGAAGTGTAACTTATGTGTTTTGACCTCTAGCCTCATAAAGAGTCTAGTAGGGTGTGTTTAGAAATAAATACATATATTTTATATATATACCTGGTGTGGTTGTCTTTCATTTAGCCATTCAGGAGATTATAAGACTGGTAAAACAAGCTGCTTTACATTCCGTCAAGACTTAGTCTCAAGGCTGCTCTCCATAGCTACCACTAGGATAGCTTTCGATAAAGGTTGTCTATAACCTATCATCAATAAGGGGTTGTTTGGACTGGTACAGGGTGCCCATTATAATTAGTGGACAGCATATACCAGGCCAACTTCTCACATTGGTGTGCAGTGTGTGGGATTTCAGCTTGCTATTGTTTTTAACCCTGGGCGTAGTTCGCGTAGTCACGCTACGTGAAGCTATGTGAAGATGTTCTTGCACTACGCGAGCTACGCGTAGCTTCACGAGCGTGAGTAGTTGCTTGGGGCGCCCGTTCGCGATGCCTTTTTCTTGTTCGGGAGCGCGTTGTGCGTGTTCGGGGAGCTGTTTGCATGCTCGGGGGATAATATCTTGCAATCTTACCCATCCGGTCGCCAATGGGCATGACCATCTTGTTTTCAATTGTCCCGCCCGCTCGCGATGCCTTATTTCCTGTTCCAGGTCGCGTATAACGTGTTCGCGATGCGCATGTCGTGTTCGGGAGCGCATTTTACTTTACTTTAGTTTGCGACGATTATTGCATGTTCGCGAGAAATATCGCGCAAACTTACCCACGCGGTCGCAAATGGGCGCAGCCATCTTGTTTTTCACTCTATGCTATGGTTCTGGGCCTACTTTTCTATCCTCCCATAATCTTTGGAATCCTTAGTTTTTTACACAGTTTTTCTGACTTTTTTTAGTTATCATCTATCTCTCTCTTTCCCTAAGTTTATATTTTGCATTATATTTCTACTTTTACTGTGTTTATTTTACTTTTATTACTTCTTTCCTACTTCTTCCCCCTAACTTTCTTTTTTCCCTTCTAACTTTTCTTTTCCGTAGGAACCATCCCCAGAACCGTGGCCAAGGGCTCAAAGGGCAAGGGGCCTACGCCCGAGAGCCGCCTGCCTTGCGGCAGAATGTGTCCTGCAGGGGTGCAGGCCCGGCAACTTTTTGGTGAGGCGGAGGTGGCTGCCCTTGTGTTTTTTTATCCAGCGCCACCTCCCCTTGACCTTGGCAGCAGGCGGCAGGACCGGCTCCGGGTACGCTACCCAGGAGCGTCACCGTCGGTGGGCGAAGGTGCGCCAGGCAGTGTTTCAGTGCTCAGGGGTCCGGCGCACCCATAACCAGCTGGCCCACCGGTGGTCTGACATCCTGGACCGGGAGCAGGACCTGTTGGACCTGCTAGGTGTCGAGGTCGTTGGGATTGGTGAGTAACTTAGTATAAGTATTGTTGTGTATACATTTTTTACGAATAACAAGATTACTGCTGCTAACGTTGCTGGTAAATTAAGTTTCAAAATCTTCTGTGATTGTAGGACCCAGGTGCTCGGTGCTACTCTTACTTGTTTGCACCTTTGCGCTAGCTTGGGCTGATTAATGTAAAAGTTTATTTTAGAGAACTGAAGTTAGGTAATGCTATTGGTAGGGAGACTCTAGTCCTCCAATTGTCCTCCTGTGAAATAGTGGTGGATGGATACTAGGTTTAGTTAGTATTAGTTAATAATTGTTTTACGGTCTGTGTGACGCCTCCTCTGTCACTGAGTGCTGCTTACCCCAGTCCGCCGTAGAACCTTTTGTAGTTTGTTTAGTGTGTGGTAGGCTTAGCAGGGTCAGTCAGTAGCAGAACAAGATCAGATGCAACCAACCCACAATTTGGTGTATGCACAAATTTATGCATGTGTCCTCCATCTCACCTATGCATTTGATGGCTAAAAAAAATGGAAATGCAGACTTAGTGAACAATTGGCCCATCTGGAATAGGTAGTCTAGGTCAGGTGGTACTTACTAGGCTTCGTTAGTATTTGGAATCAGAATGATTCTGGAACACTGGAGTGTTCATAAATAAGTAGACGATCCGTGAATCCAGCAAGCAGCCCAGTAGTCGATCCATCTGATTAGATAGGTCAATTTTATTTCAATTGTTGTTTCCTAATGTGTTTTTTGACTTTTTTTTCCAAATGATTTATTTGTTTCACAGCACTCCTTAATGTTTGTCTCTTTCTTTCTTATATCTTACATGAACATCAGCACCACCCAGGGGCAAGAAGACAGGGTCCGAGTCGGCGGGACAACAACCAGGAGAGGACCGCTCCTCTACCAAGGCTCCTGCTGCTGGCTCCAGTAAGTCCTCCAGTGGTTAATATTAACAATTATATTTCCCTAACTTTTACTGCATTTTGTTTTCCGAACTATTAATTATGGTTCCACTTTCTAATTCTACTTTTTACAAAAGCTTCTTTGAACTTGACTATCTGTTTCCAAATTCTGGTTATCCCTGCCTCTAAGTTCCTTCTAACTTCCTCTGCTATGACTCTCTGTACTACTACTACTATTAGTCTGTCTGTAGCTAAGCTTGCCCAGTTGGCCACTCTTTATTGAAGGTTTTCTTTGGTTTTCTTTGGAATAAAACTCAGATTGACCAATAGCTCTAGCCACTGTGTCCTGTCCTTTGGGTTGCCCTCTTCTAGTCTTCTTAATCTTGAGGCTTTGACAATTCCCACCAACAAAATGCCCAACCAGATATTTGACTAGTATTTTGGATCGGATAGTATATACTACTACTGTTGTAGTGATTCTGCAGAGCCACATCCAGAACTATGCACAAGAAAATAGGATGTTGGTGATGGGAGGTTGGACCTTACTCACACCTCAGTCAGAAGAACCCACAATCCCCTGACCGGCTAACTATAGTGTCTCACATTAGGTCCCACTCCCGACCCCCCACACAAAGAAGATACACAATGATGATGAGACAGACAACCTAGAACATAATAACACCCTTTTGCTCACTCACTTGTTTAAGTCCACCCCACCTCACCAAATACCACAGAGTCTATGTGTAAGTTCAGAATGTTTATTTTCAAATAAGTAACAAGCTCTGTACGTCGTTATATGAAATTTTACTACAGCCAGCGTCAACAGCAAAAAGCATAAGATTAAAACAGTAAACATTTACAAGTGCAGGACAAGAACAAGACAAAAGATATGTGTGAATTCTGGAAGACCCCTCACCGTAAAATGTAGAAATACCGGTTACATCATGCATCATAAGCTCTGCAAATCTCTGGTTTGTGGAAGGGAATCTTCCGCCTATTATGAGAAAAATGCTTTGCGTTAGATAATATACTGCAATAATGCAAGCATTTCGCAGTCATGGCAAAAACTGTAACATGTACATGTGATGGCTAAGCAATACAGACTAACCAAACTCCATAACAAAGTGGCTTGTTTTTCGACTTCTTCATTTGTACGCAACCGTCATGTGGCCTCAAAGGCATCTACTGCACAATAAGCTGCGAGGTATAATTAAATATACGCAAAAAGAGTAGTAGACATGATGAATCTAAAAGGGTTACATGGCACAGGCTAACTTTCCACAGAGTAGAGTAGGACTAGATGACTCTAGGGACCATATAACACTACTAGTGTCTGTCTACTGACTGTACTGCTCTAGCACCCAATTTGAACTAGTGATGATGTATGTTGTATTAACTTTTTTTTCAATCTTCCTAGTGAACACTAATAAAATAGGGGGAGGTTTCCAGGCATCTAAAAATGTGTAATGTTTTTTCTAGGCATACTACCAACCACCAGTGCCGGCGGGGCCAGCGGCGATGGCGATGCGGCCATTCCGGAGGGGGCGGGAGACCAGTCGGCACCTGCAGGAGCTACAGGGGGGGAGCCAGCAGCAGTGGCGGGCGGTGGTAAGTTATATTCATTACTTCTTGACATTACTACTAGATGGAAGTGTGTTCACTTCACTCACTGTACTGTGAGACTTATTAAGTTGTAGTGAACATTATAGAACGGTTGAAGAAGACACCCTTTACTTAGCATTAGCAGCGTGAGTTGAGTAACCAATGGCCTCTTCTATCTGACTCCAACTCAGCTGTGAAGGTTTTATGGAGAAGTCTAAAACTCAGATCAGATGACCTTGATGGATGTGTTGAACAAAGAGGGAAAGAAGGATGGAAGGACGGGCGAGATGTAATATGACTGGCAGAGAAGGATATGTTGGAAGCATGCATAGGTGGCTGATAGGAATCAGATCAGATGCATGGGTTGTTGAAGGATGGGTGGAAGGTGAAAGAGGATGCCTGCCTGGGTGGGCGACCCAGTATGGGTGGATACTAGATAGCAAGAATCATCAGCGGTGTTTAGTTCAAACTCAAAGCCAAGGCAAGCAAGGAAGGAGCGGACGCATGGGTGGTTGTTGGTGAAACCAACTAAGGTTTGTTAAGAGATATATAAAAAAGAATGATAGACATTTACTTTAATGGATGTATGCCTGGATGGACTATCATCAATAGACAGCATAGGTGGAGACTGTCACTGGAGAGTCTTACTTTGAAGAAAATGTAAAAGAAACTGCGCCAGAGTAGCAAAGCGGAGAGGAATATAAGTAGTATTTTCAGAATACAGTAGACTCACAGTAGTTTGCAAGCACATCTTATATATATATTATCAAGCGCCTTCCTCCGACTCCGAGGACCACTCCCTACCTATGTTAATGTATTTTAGATTGTGTCAACCAGCCTGCAAAGGGTGGCCTATCTGTTGGTTACACAATCAATGAAAGCAAAGTACCCCATGAATTAGCGGTCGGTGGTGGGAGTGCTGGTGGGCGGTGATGAGGGGAGGGGCAGGGTGGATGGAAAGTAAACTATGTATTACGGCCAAATACAGGTAAGTAAGCATAAAAATAAATAAAACGATTTTCATTGTGCGCACTGCACCGCCAAATTCGATGCAGTGCGTGCAACAAAATTAGTTTTATTTGTTTATATGTATTGTTTAATTAACTGTGATTGTCCGTAATCCATAGTTTACTACCCCCACCCTGCACCTCCCCACGTCACCGCCCGGCAGCACTCCCACCACCGACCACTACTTACCTGATGCCGTGTTACCATCTATAATATAAGCAATGATCATTGGATACGATAAATAATCTGCCTTTTGTAGTACCCAGGGCCCGGTGAAAGTGAAATTGAGCAATTGCCCTCATGTAACAGAGAGAGTATGGCCAGTGCCACCCGTAATACAAAAATATGAGCTTCCCCACCTGCAGACAGTAGTAGTCAATAAAACTAACGTGAGTCTGCATCATGTGACTCGTTTCTGTTTCTCTTGGGTGCAAGCTTAACTGACTGAGCTGGCATGCTGGCTACAACAAGGGTATGTAATTTCGCGAAACTAGAGATAAGAACAAGACGACTGGTGTGTACTGGAGTACATAGTGCTAGTATAATGCCGGAAACTCCGAGAAATGTTAGAGTCCGAGGAAGTAGGAGGATAGATACTTACCACACATGTTATGTACTGTGGTTGCTAGTGATACTGTGCCACTATGTGTTGAATGAATTTTGTGCTACTGTTTTGCTAAGAGTATTGGTTACAACAATGTTCTTTTTCTTTCTTGATATAGATCCTCCTTCCCAACCAAAACCTACGAGGAAGGAGTTGGCAGCCAGGGCCCGGCACCGTAAACTGGAGGACATTTGCGAGGAATACCGGTGGCTGGTGGGTCAGGCGGAGGAGGAGGAGGAGACGGCTGCAGCTGCAGCCTCCTCCAATGCCCAGGGCCCCAGTCAGGCCCTGCCTCTAGTTTTACGGCGCCGTGGTCAGGCAGCCGCCCGCCGCCGTGCCTCAATATCAAGCACTGCTGCCCCCCATCCTGGATGTAACTGCAGGGCATTTCGCCGCCAGATGCTCCACCGATGGCCCGCTTGGAGGAGCACCTAGAGGAGCAGGTGAAGATCCTGGTTGACAAACACCTGAAAGCCCGCCGAATTTAGGACCTTGTTGATTTGCCCCTTTTTTAATTCCTTTTGTTGGTAGGTGGGTTTTGGGTGTTGGGGTTTTTTCTGGACATTTGGGACTTTCACCTTTGGACATTGGTTGGGGTTAGGGAGGGGGGGGTGTCAGGTCAGAGTGGGATAGTTTATTTTTGTTAGGGTATTAAATTATATATTATTTACTTAAACATACGATGTTAATGTTTTGTGGGTGGGTTACTGTTTTACGAATTTACATCACATGGTTTGTTACTTTGTTTCCTTGCTGCTGCATGCCCGCAGCCAGTGTTTGATTTAAAAGATCTGCCGATTTTGTAACACACAAACAGATAGATGCGGTACCCCTCACTGAGTTATTTTATTGGTCCTACTAGTACTGTCAGTCTCTCCTCCTAGTCCATTATACCTCCCGCCAAACGTATCTTACCTGTGATTGATGATGATAAAGTTCGGCACAGTGATGGCTGCATGGTTGGTTTCCCAAGTGAATGGAGAAGATGCCATGGTTGTGGTGGTAGTAGTAGACACTGGCACTAGCATTTGGAAAAAAAGAGACAGTCACTTGCCTGAGAGAGACTGTGGGAGGAGTAGTAGAACAAAGTAAAGTACAGCATGGGTGGGCAAGCAGAAGAAGATCCTTGCCCTGCCTTGAAATTCAATTAGTGTTGCTTTCACCACATCTGCCCCAGCAAGCGTGTGATCAATTGTTGGTGTACATTTAATGTAGTCACATCACACCTCAATATAAATCACACAGCCCAGGGAAGAGGGTTAGGGATTGATGAATGGATGGGAAGGGGGGTTTGGGGAAAGGTTTGACAAAGAAAAACAGACAGTATGCATGGACACAACAAAAGTAAAACACAATCTTGGAAGACGTCCATGATCCATTATCCAAGAAATCTATAAAGGGAGAAAAAGGAAATGCATGCATGATGATGAAGAGAACTTGATGGTTAATGAGTTGTACTTACTAACAACTGCTACACAATTAGACAGTACAGGGTAGAAATTATTAATATGAAATTTGCCTTGCCTGTCTGCCCTCAGAGCGAACCAAATTACATGCTGTACCGGGCTTACTTTTATTTTTAAAGCTAGCAAAGAAAATGAAAAAATAGTTGTAGGGATCAATTACCAAACAAACCACAACACACAGTTGTAATGATTGAAGAGAAAAAAGGAATCAAATAAATTAAAAGACGTATGATGAATGATACTAAAGTTACTGTATTATCCTGGTCCAATTGTGGAGTTGCATCATTCTCGTCATTCATCTTGGTCCTCCCTTCGATGGACACTCTGCACATCAATCTTGGGTACCACTGCCTGCCTGATGCGGATTGGTAAGGTAAGTGTGAGTTGTTTCTCCCACTATAGCACAGGGTAAAGGCCGGCCTGTAAGTGTAGATGGAAAAACAAAAGGGGTTTTGAAAAATAACTGAATTTAAAAAAAATAAACTCAATTACAGTAGAGTGCAATAAGAGAAGACAAGACTCTTGAGAGAACACTTTCAGACTGAGGCGGCTTGGATACATTGTGTCTACTCTACAGCATTAAGCTACAACAACAACAACAGGACAGGAGCCAGCACAGAACAGGCCAACCACGGCACAGGCCAGGCACCGAACCCCCATTTACCTTAAATTTTGACAGAGCCAGACAAAAGGCATATGCAGCAACCTAGCATTTTCCAAATCAAGTGACTAAATCAATGCACCACTGTCCCTCATATCACTACACTCTACTCCAGTCCATACCACTACACCACTACACGGACATGCAGCCTAGGTCTGCTGTGGTTCTTGTTGAATTATTGTGTTTACCTTGTTGAATTATTGTGTTAACCATGAAGCGCAGTTATTCCATCAATTATCTCTGATCCAACTGACTGACTGTGTGCAAAGATAGTATGGTCAGCATCATGATGACCGTGTGGTACGTGTTCTCCAACACCAACTCAGTCTGTAGTGACTCTGATTAAGTTTATAATATATTCCATATTACAAAATTGCAACGGATATTGGCCTGTACCTGCAGTAGTAGGAGTACAATATGGTTATTAAACAACAAGGAAACATTGACTGTCACTTGAGTCACTTTTCCTTTGTAGATAAACTAGTATAGTTCGACTTCATGCACATTCACTTGTAGTCAGCAAGCATCCAATGCAATGCATGCCATCATTCATAATAATCATTACCTGTCTTGCTCTTCTCTTTGGCTGTCAGATCAGATGCCTAGCCTTCTGACAGTGATGAGTTTCAGCTCGGAAACAAAACAGAAGATAGCTGTAGTCACGTTTCACTTCTTATGGAGGGTCTGTTAGAGGCAACATGTATTGTACTATTCTCCATCTCCATCCAATGTCTGGCTTGCTTGAAATGTATTTAGGGAGAGTAAGGAAGATGGAGCAGGACTCTGAGGAGTTAAGTGGACAGTTATGCACAGATGTGCAACTCCAATAGGGAAATAAAAAGAGGAGACGGTGTTGATGGATTTGTTGTGATTAGATTTGAACCAGAAAAACAGAAACACACACAAATAAAGGAAGGAAGAACAATTTGAAAGTCTAGTTGTCAGGGAAGAGGCGCTCGTCCTCAAACTCTGGTGGTTCGGACAGAAGTACGTCATGTAACCCACTACTTATGTAATCGAAGTCGCTCTCCTCTTCCTGTTGTGAGTCACGTATTTTGTACTCCTGTGGTATAAAGTACTGATTCATTTTGATCATGGTTAACCTCTCCACGCTTTTGGGCGAGAGACTGGTCCTTTTCACAGTAACAATGGCACCAGCAGCACTGAAAACACGCTCTGAAGATACACTTTCAACAGGGCAAGCCACATACTTTATCGCCAGCCTGCTGAGCACTGGCCATTGGCTTCTTTTCCCATACCAATACACCAATGGACTTTGCTCCATGAAGACCATTGTTGTGTCATCCAAATAGGCCTGAACCATCCGTTCAATTTTCAGGGGTGCTCTGATTTGCTTGGCCTCTTTTGCCTTTGCATCAGTAATGGACGTACGAAACCCTTTCCGTAGAAACCAATCACCTGCCTTTTTTTAAAATGTGGCTGATGATCCTGTTGGTGCTGTTGTTGATGTTATTGCTCTCAGGCTCTGCAGTAGAACTTGACTCTGGGTGCCCTGTAGTACTTTTTCTGGCCTGGGGTGGCAGGCCTCTAATTAAGAGCCGTTCGTTTTCAAAGTCAGTGGAGTGGCTTCCTCAGTTATCAAAGTTTTGTACTTGGCAACATCCACTTCTGAAAAAGGAATTCCTTCATTACTGCTCAGCAATAATTTGTAACGTGGATTCAAAATTGAGGCAGTAATGTAATGTCGATGTGACACAATGTTATTTGAATCCTTGTATTTTCAGATAAGCGAACGGCTAAGGTGCCCGCCAAATAATATACTTCTACTTTGTCATCTACACCTGCGTACATTTCAGACACCTCCTTCAGCTCTTGCTCTAGCATGTACAACAATGGGATAGCTTGGCCCATAGTACAGTCCTCCCTGCTGACTTCACGTGTGAAGACCTCAAAAGGAAGTAGCATCCCTGTCAGGCATTTAACGAGGTCCCATTGGGCCTTCTCAATGGTCATGCCTTTCACAGTAGGATCTCCTGACCTTTTCATGACATAAGTATTGAGTGGTATGTACTGCTCAAACAGATGCTCAAGCATGTAATAAGTTGAGTTCCAACGTGTTGGCACCTCCTGGATGAGTGTTTTGACTGGCATTTTATGCTCACATTGAATGACCCTCAGCTGCTTCCGGGCTTTAAAAGAATGGTTGAAATGTGTGCATATTCTACAGTAGGTGGTCAGTAAGTTGCTGACTTTGCTTTCATTTTTCAGAAAGTCTTGAACAACAATGTTAGTGCAGTGTGCCAAATACGGGACCCTAAAATAGCCACCATCTTTCATGGCACTAACTACATTACTGCCATTGTCCGTGGCAGCAAAACCAATGTTAAGCCCTCTTGGTCGCAGCCACTCAAACACCTTGCTGTTAAACTCCTCCAAAATGTTTGCAGCAGTATGAGATTTCTCCATAGCAAACATGGCTACAGTTGCATGTTTGCGAGTGTCATTAAAAATCTCAGCAGTGTCAACAACACCTGCAGATACCTTATCTTTAACACCCGAAAAAGAGACCCAGTGTGCAGTGATGCACATGTAATCAGTGGCTTGGCAACTGGTCCACATGTCTGTTGTCAGGTGGATACTCTGAACAGCACTCTGAAGGCTTTTCCAAGCAATTCCAGCACTTCGTGATGTAGTGCTGGAACAGCAACTCTGGTGAAATAGTAGCGGCTGGGAACCTTCCATTTTGGGCAGATAGTTGTCACAAATTCCAGAAAACCCACCCCTTCAACAAAAGAAAAAGGGAGAAGGTCCAGTGCTAACATTTTAGCCAGCTTCGCATTGCACAAACGTGCTATTGGGTGGTTGCGTTCGTACTGCCCCTCCGGCCTAGTAAACATGCTAAGAATGGTAGGCTGCGTGGTATTCCTTCCTCTTATGCTCAAAGTCGCATTTTTTTTAAAAGCAGTACTCCCTGGTGTGTTAGGCTGACTCATATTCTTGTGCCACTGAGATGTTGCTGAGGATGTGGGCGTTACCACTGCAGTGCTGGGGACAGGGCTACTTTGTGTACCACTACCACAGAGAATGTCTCCCTCTTCTTCTTCCTGTTCCACCGTGAGTGGACCTTCTACTCGTTTATCCCCACCAACAGCAATGGTTCCAGTTTTTATGCGACGAAGGTGCTCCTCCCACTGGATTGCGTGGTGTTTTTTCAGATGGGTCATTTGGCCTCCGGTACCATAGTTTGTACCAAGCTTACCACGACTAACAGAAGTATGACAAATGGAGCATATAGCAATGTTCTCCTCCTTTTCGCTAACCGTAAAGAAGTCCCACACTGGGGAGCTTAACTTTTGTCTCCTGCTGGAAGTGCCACTTCAAATGCCGGATGAACTGGAGGGTGTGCGTTGAATTTGACTCTGTGCAGTACCACTATCTACTTCTGCTGAGGTGGTGCTTGTGCTGGATGTAGGACGCTGCCGGCCCTTTGCTAATGTAAATATGGAAGCTGGAGGTCGTGTTGGTGTTACCTGTGTTGGAGGTATGCGTGCTACATCCCTCGCAGCCATTTTGGATAGGGTAAAAATGTTGGTCTCCATCTCCTCTGGGCCGGGAGTGATGTTCGTGATGACTGGCTCATCATCATCATCATCATCAGCATCCTGCTCTTCTACATCAACCTTCATAAGTGTAAGGCTTTCTGGAACCTTCATTTTCCCATGCCTGCTCTTGGGACGTGTCTCCCTCTCAGACTCAGTTTGTGGCTTCCAAGTGGCATCTAGATCATCAGAAGGGGGGCTTGGTGAAGAACTTGATGGACTATCCCTCCTTTTCCTTGCTGGGGATTTGGAAGACAATGGAACTTCTGAAGGAGTGGCTTCCTCTTCTTCCTCTGCATGAGGCTCAATTTCCTGAACTGCCCCTACTTCGGGAGGAACAACAACTACTATTGCAGGCAGTGGTTGCGGCTGTTGTTGTTGACCACTTATCTGCTGTGTTCCCTCCTGCGTTGATTGTGTACTACTTTAAAATAGCGATAAGTTTAGTTCAGGCTCAGCATCACTGCTTTCCACCATTAGGCTGGCTACCTCTTCCACACTCATCTGCTTGGGCCTGGGTTGGTGGGTTGGGCCCACTGATGCGGAGGTGCTGCCCCCAGCTTGGCCCCCGGACACCGATGCTGCAGGCATCATTTTTGGTGTGCCAAAAAAGGTTTTGGGTGGCACACCAGACTTAAGTGACACTTCCTTCTTCTTCTGTTCCTTCTTCTCAATGGCAACTTTCTTGGTACTGGAGGACCTGCTACCTGCTTTCTTTGGGGGCATCTTCTTCAGATGTCAACAGCACTCAGTTGCACAAGTTGCAGAAATGGCTGGTCAGGTCACTCACACGTCACGTCGTGTACAGCAGCAGGACATCGGTCTGGCACCACAACGGGCGATGATGACACACCTCCTCCTCAGTCTTTTGTGCACCTAAAAGCAAAGAAGCCAGAAGAACATCAGTCAAAAGATAGTACAATCAAACTAATATAATATATAACTTCTTAGTGTGTGGTGGGTGGTCACAATTATTACATTTTATTAAGTCAGTGAACAACAACAGTGTAGACATTTATGAGAATGACAACAAGGCCAGGGCTCCTGGTGTACTACTGTACTGTGTACACTCAGGAAGAATAAGAATAGCAAAGAACAAAAACATAGCTGTAGTGTAGCCTGTTTGCCCTAAATAAAAATGTGTGCATCACACGGGATGGATGCAGCATCAGGGAGCAACAACAACGAACATATACACATAAAAGGCATTTATTTACAACACCCAAAAAGTGAAATATACCGCAGAAAAAAAGTAAAACCCACATTTTGCTATTCAATCCAAAGCCATACATGATGGTGAAATTCAATACACAACACAAAAACAGTTGTTTAACTTCCATGCACCCATGATGATTGATGAGTAGTACCCCTGGGCCTACTGGCAGACTAGGCCACAAGCTTGGAGGCCTATGGAAAAAGCACAGTGGCTGGTCCCACAAAATGGCCGCCACCACATGGCCAGGCCACTCACAAAAACAAGAAAAGGTCATGAATACAAGACAGACAATGCAGGCCTATGGCAAAAGCACAATGCCTGCCTCTACAAAATGGCTGCCACCCACATGCGCAGGCCACCCACCACAATAATAACAAAAAAGTGAACACAAAGGACAGGAACAGGAAGTTGGAGTCTCTGTGGAACTTACTTCCTCTTCTAAAAAATGTTTTAAAAGATAAAAGTGACTCCGTGCTCCAAACTACAGCAAAATGACAACCTGAGGAGTTTTTTTTAGCAAAATGCACAAAATCATCGTTTTCGAGAAGGTTTTATGTTGCTCGCGAGATATTGTTTGCCAGATTGCAAATTCTGTGTGTTCGGCATCGTGAACTGTACAAAAAGCCGTTATCGCGTGCGCGAACACGCATATTGAGAGCGCGAAAATGACAAAAACTGTAAGTCCGCGCTGTGTAGAGTTGCCAAAAGAACGCGAGCTGAATTCCTAGGGTTACCTACTGGCTGAAAAGCCCTATTTATTTAACACACACCCAAAAACTGCAATTCCACCCCAAAATCCACCTTTTGCAATTCAATCCAAAGCCATCCATGGTGTTAAAATTCAACAGACAACACAAACAGTTTTTATGCACCCATGATTTGATGATGACTACCTCTGGGCCTTCTGGCAGACTAGGCCACAGGCTTGGAACAGAATGGCAAAAGCAAGCACACTGCCTGGATGGCTCCACAAAATGGCCGCTAGCCACCCACAACAAGAAGAAATGGAAGACAGACAATGTAAGCCTATGCCAAAAGCACACTGCCTGTCTTCACAAAATGGCCGCCACACACATGGCCAGGACACAACAACAACAAGCATAAGCCAAGGGGAACAAAGAAAAGACATGCAGGCCTTTATGGAAAAAGAAGCACACTACTAAACTACCACCACAAAATTGCCACAAGCCACATGGGCACTCACAGTCACAACAGGCCATGGAAAACAATGAACTGAAGCTGGCCTGTATAAGACCGGACAAAGGAGGCCTGTTAAACAACACAGCTTTAATACAAAAATGAAAATCAACAGGGCTACGAAAGGATTGGAAAGAAGTTACACATCAAGCACACACACACATCCAACAAAGGTATTTAACACACACACACCCAAACAGTGAAATACACCACAACCACATTTAGCAATTCAATCTTATGTCATCCATGCCCTACATGATGTTTAAATTCAACAGACACCACAGAAACATGGACCCATGGGTACCCTACTGGCTGAAATTGCAAAGAAAAACAACTAGGCCCCTATTGAAAGTACAGGCCACCCACAACAATAATTTTTAAAAACAATGAAAATCCCAGAAAAATGTAGGTACAAACAAGCCCCAATGAAACAAACTTGTACACCAATTCTCCAACTTACTTGTAAAATTAAATCTCAAATCAAAAAGTCCTCAAATAAATCCAATCCAATGATATGATGCAGCAGACAGACACAAAAAGTGATCCTTCCAGCTCCAAATGCAAATGAAAGTGAACAGCACATGGACAAAGCACTGGGAGGAGCCTGCTGGAGAGGAACAGGAAGTTGGAGACTCAGGGGCACTCCCTTCCTCTTGAAAAAAAGAGTAAAAAAAAAAAGGATTCCTTGCACAAAAGACTACAGCCAAATCACAATCTGAGGAATTTTTCTGAGCAAAATGATCACTTTCGAGAAGGTTTTATGATGCTCAAGAGATATTCTACGCCAGATTGTAGTTTTTGCATGTTCGGGATCGCGATCTTACCAAGACAGCCGCCGGAAGTCAGCTCGCGCGTCTGAATGACGTGTTCGCGTTTGCACAATCTCACGGGATCGTGGCGCACGCGAACGGAAAGAAAATCGAGTTGGCGAACGCAGAATCACGGTAAGACGTTACCGCGCGTGGGAGAATGAATATTGAGCGCGCGAGGAAGCAAAACAACTACGCTACGCTGTAGATTGCGTAGCAATCTGCAAATTCGCGCTCTACGCGAATCACGAAGTTACATAAACTTCGCAAGCTCCACAAGCGGAGCGTAGTTCACCGCCCAGGCTTAATTGTTTTACCAGATAATCTCAATTGAATTGACTAATTGAGAACCACTAAAGGTACCTGAGGGACATATATTACAAGCTTTAGAATACAGTAAGTTCTACTGAACTTAGAGTTGTGTGTTAAGGGCTTAGCACACCCTTTCTACAACTCAAGAGAGTTTAGTAGGCCACACTAGAGTAGGTAGTGCAATACACCACACTTCACTAGTAATGTCTTCAAAGCCAGGAACCAGTGGGTCCCTGCCAAAAGCCAATGGGCTTCTTCCCTCCAAGTATGATAACCTCCCATTCTTGGAATTGAGAGCATTATGCAGTACTAGGAGACTGAAGACAGGCAAAAGTCTAACCACCCAACACCCCATAGAGGTACTCAGGCTGGATGATCTCAGAAGATCTATAGGGTCTGAAGGGGTAGGCAGAGTGGGTGGGGCAGCACATGAGGAAGGGCCTAGGGGTGAAATCCCCCATGACCTGACCTCTAATGCGGACCAGGAAGATGACTATGATCTTGACCTGGAAAATCCAGCTCCCCTGGAAGATGAGGGGGAGGGCCACAATGGCCCCCTCTTTGTCCCTTCAGGAAGAGTTGGTGGAGGGCTTAGAAGGTCTAGATCTCCCTCAGTGGATTCTAACCATTCTGGTTCATCTATAGGGACCTCTATTTCTTCTCATAGGAGGGAAACCTCCCAGGAGAGGAGGGAGAGACTGCTGAAGTATGAGGAAGCACAGCTCAAAATCAGAAAGCAGCAGGTAGCCCTGGATAAGGAGGCCCTAGAGCTCTACAGAGCTAGAAAAAAGATGGGACTTGAGTCCCATGTGGCAGCAACATACCTAGTGATAGGGAAAGGTCTCATTACCATAGAAACCTAAATATGATTGTCCCTCCCTACCAGAGTAGGGATGTCATCGACAAATGGATTACTGCACTGGAAAGGGCCTGTAAAGTTCAAAGGGTCCCCCAGGAGCAGTGGGAAGCAATCTTATGGCTTTCCTTTAAAGACAAAGGCAGAGATAAGCTCCTCACTGTCAGAGAAGAGGATGCTGACAATTACAAGGTATTGAAGAGTGCTCTGCTTGAGGGGTTTGGCCTAACCACTGAACAGTATAGGTTGCAGTTCAGAGACACCCAAAAGGCTCAGACTCAAGACTGGGTTGACTTTGTAGATTGTTCTACTAAGGCTATGGAAGGTTGGATACATGGCAGCAAGGTGCATGACTTTATAGGATTGTACAATTTGATTATGAGGGAGCAGATCCTTAATAATTGTCAAAACCAGCTTTTACACCAGTACCTGGTGGACTCTGATCTGACCTCTCCCCAAGAATTGGGAATGAAGCCAGACAAATGGGTCAGAACCAGGGTAAGCCCTAAAAATCAGGGTGGTGACCAGAAGAAAGATGCTACCAAGTCCCAAGAGAAAGGTGGGGATAAATCTAAAGATAAGTCCTCTACAGGGCCCCAAAAGTCCTCCCCTGGGGGTGGGTCCCAAACTCCTTCCTCCCCTGAAAAGAAACCATATTGCCATGTTTGTAAAAAGCCTGGCCACTGGAAAACTGATCCCAGTTGCCCCAGGATTGGCAATAAAGAAAATGTTCCTCCAACTAATACTACCACTCCACCTGGTACTACTAGTAGTAATCCCCCAGGCGGTAGTATTGCACCCAAAAAGTTAGGTGCATTCTCATGGGGAACAGGGGTGGGCCCAAGTTTAGACAGGCCCCCCTCACAAGCATCCTTAGTCTGTGATGGTGGTATGGGATTTGCCACTTTTACCATGGGTCCCAACCCTTTGGACTAATACAGGCAGGAGCCCTTGATCAATGGTCAAAAAGCTTTGGCATTCAGGGACATAGGGGCTAGTGTCAACATGGTGACAGGGAAACTAGTCCCCCCTCAACAGCTTTTACCTGAGTTTAAATACCAGGTGACTGACATAGATGGTATCAGGACAGATCATCCCATGGCCATAGTCAATCTCAGCTGGGGAGGGGTCACTGGCCCAAAGAGAGTGGCAGTGTCCCAAAACTTGCCTGTAGATTGCCTGTTGGGCAATTATCTGGAAATGTCAGCCTGGGCTGAAGTTGAGATACAGGCCAATTTAAGAATGTTAGGCCTCACTGAGAATGCTGATGGGGCTGTGGTGGCCACAGCCCAACCCCAGGGTAATTTTGGAGTGATGGAGCCTGAAAGAATGGCCCACTCTCCTCCACAAGAGAGCACAAGGGGTGAAGAAAAGTCTTCATCCCCTCAGACTTTAGGTAAGGGTCAGCCTCCTCTGGGAACTGATCCTACCCCTAGTGATGGAACTGCCCCAGAGGTAGTCAGGCCTGTCCTGGCAACCCCTCTGATGGCAGGGGACCCTCACAAGGTGGTACCCAGCTGGTGCAGGTAACCTGCCCCTCTCTACCCTGCCTCAGTCAGCCCAGGGCTGCAGAGGTCAGGGAGGTCTATGGACCCCACAGGTCCCCCTGTCCAGAGGAACCCCCCCATCAGCAGATTAGGGGCACCCAGTCTAGTAGCCATAGCCAGGTGAAAATTCCTCAACACACTGAGGGATCTCCCCTATCTTTGGGTAGGGACCTCCCCCAGGAGGACTCTGTTGGGCAAGGGCAAACCTGGGCCCAAAAGGTTCCAAACCTGCCCTGTCCCTCCAGTGTTCCACCCAAAGGGACCCAACCCCCAGCTGTAGGAAGCCAAAGGTTGACCCTTAGAGCAAAGTGCAACTCAGTCATGGAAAGAGAGGCATACATGGTGACCAGTGATCTGAGAAAGCTGAGACCAACTTGATTAGGGCCTCACTTCCCTACTCAGACATCTCACCAGCCTTTGTCTTTACCAAAACACACTACAGGTAGTATTTCCCCATGGTGGAGACTCTCTCATACCCTTAGGGTGAGGGATAGCTTGGTGGACCATAAGACAGGGAGTAACCATGCTAGTGCAGGTATTTCCTTATATGGCCACTTCGTCAATAAAGGCTTAACTGACCAAGGTTAGCCTTATCTCCTTTCGTTTGGGGGATTATGTAGGAAGGTGTAATCTGACTACATGGCTGCCCCCACTTTTTTCCTGGTGTTTTGATGGTTTTTGACTTAGTTTGGCTAGGAACCTGCTAATCAGGTCCCCAGCCTATTTGCTTTCTCTTACAAATTGATTCCATGTACTTTAGGTAAACTCCAGATTGGATTCTGGGGTACCCTTGTGAGTCCCTAGTATATTGTATACTAAGTACCCAGGGCATAGGTACCCCAGAGGCCTACCAGGGGCTGACGCATGTATTATGCCATCCCTGGAAAGCCCTCCAAAATGACACCACAGGTCTGCTACTGCAGCCTGGGTAAGGTGGTGCATACACCCCTTACTGAGATATAGGTTCACTATATCTCACCTATCACTGCATATAGAAACCTACCAGTCACCCCTATGGCAGGCCTTATGAATCCTGAATGCAGGGTGCTTGGTTGTATGTGAGAGGGTGCCCAGGCTTAAGCTGAGCCCCTCTGCAGCCTTCAGAATCTCTTCTCCGGGGTTGTCAGTGGCGCAGTCTGATCATATACTCTTAAGTGCATTATATCTAAAACGGTTAATGCTAACTTTGGACTAGCTGCACAGAAACATGTCGTGTTTGGTGTCAAACACCTTGAAATCATACCCCCACATCAATTCCTGATGTGAGAATATCATCCCACCCTTCTAGAGGGAGAGACATGACAGCACCGGTATACCCGGTACCAACTTAAGAGAGCCCTGGCATCACAAAATGGATGCTGCAGCCACAGACACGGGTCTGGCCTCCTGCTTCTGACCGAAACTCCGGCAGGGGAGGCCTGGGAAATAGGTTTCCTGTCACAGGGAGGTGTAACCACCTCCCAGACAGGCTTATGTGTATTGGGGATGGGTGGGAGCACTCTCAGAGTGCTTTGAAGGCCTGCACTGGGGGCACATTTGGTGTCCCTGTGCATAGTCCAGCACAAACCGGTTTAGGGGCTTCCAGCCCCTGCTCTGGTGCGAAACTGGACAAAGGAAATGGATGTAGCCACCTCTCTTTCCAAACCCTCCCATAGGTGGGTCCCTAGAGCTAGTCCAACCCCTTCCTTAGGTATAAGTAAGGGACCCCTGCAACAGAATTTTAGATATCCCTGGACGAAACTCTGCAGCTGAATCCTGGAACTTTGACGCTCTACTCAACACTAAAGGACTGAAGAAATCTCCCTTGGGGTCAAGGAGTGACTCCCCTGTTTGGCAGGCACCAACAAAGACTTTTGCTGGTCTGCATCTCTGAAGCTCCCACCGGACTCCGAAGTATTGGCAGCCCAGGAAGAGGATTTCCAGACATCTCAGAGGCCAACCCGAATCCCCAGCAAAACTGAGACCCGCATTCCTCGTGAGTAACGTGGAACCAGAACTCCTGGTCACTGTGCACATCTGCAAATGCATTGACTTCCCGACGTCTCTTGAAGTCGTGCTTTGGGTTACTTGTAGCCCACACCCCAAGCACCATCTGCTTCGAAGATTGTGGGCCTACACTCCACGAGTGTTCCGTGAGCCTGCTTCTTCCATTTCAGCTTGAGGCTCCTTCGCGATGCCTGGTCCATCGACTGGTGGGTCCCTGAGAAGGCAACTTTGATTTTCCTTGGCCTTCCCTGGTTGCTCCAGACATGCCCTGACTCCCTACCGTGTGGTGAGTCCCCCAGACCTTGCTGTTCTGCTCCGAAGCATCTTTCTCCTTTCTGAGTGGGTTGCTGTTCCCAAGGCTTGTTGTGTCCAATCCGGGCACCGACACTGCAGCACTCGACATCCTTCGTGGGACAGCTTGAATCCATCTCCTGGTTGTCCTTGACGCCTCCTGGTTCTCGTGGCTGAAGAGTCAAGCTTCACCTTCTTCACCTGAAATCACCCGACATCGGTGGGCATTCGCCTATCGTGCTCCTGGTCACTGCCTAGTGACCCAGACTCTGTCCCCTCTGCTTCCAGGTTCTTCTCGACTTCTATCCAAGCTTGGATCTCTTCGGGCACTTCGCATCTTCCCGGCAGCAGCACTTCTTTGCCAGCTCCCACTGAAAACGACGACGCGACCCGACACCATTTTACACCTATGCACCCAGCTTCCCTGGGTGAGGTAACACGAGTACTCCGGTGCTCCCGTGGGTGTTGACCCTAGAACTTCCTAAGTCCCAAAGGGTTTGGTCCTGACTCATTTTTAAGTGTCCCTAATCTTTAAAAATCTAATTGCGACTTTCCCCATAGAAGCTAACGGGAGCTCGCGGCTGTGTTCACACACTGCACACGGCCCCCGTGGGTCCCCTGTGTCACTACCTTGGGTGGTTCCTTGGGGTCCCAGATATTCTACAGGCTCTAGGCCTTGTATCTAGTTAAGTCGTGGTTCTTATACCACTATTTTAGTATATGATTTGGCTCGCCCTTAGGGCCTGTTGTGTATTTGTGCTATTTTACTGTACTATTTGAAGTGTAACTTATGTGTTTTGACCTCTAGCCTCATAAAGAGTCTAGTAGGGTGTGTTTAGAAATAAATACATATATTTTATAGATATACCTGGTGTGGTTGTCTTTCATTTAGCCATTCAGGAGATTATAGACTGATAAAACAAGCTGCTTTACATTCCTTCAAGACTTAGCCTGAAGGCTGCTCTCCATAGCTACCACTAGGATAGCTTTCAATAAAGGTTGTCTTTAACCTATCATCAATAAGGGGTTGTTTGGACTGGTACAGGGTGCCCACTATAGTTAGTGGACAGCATATACCAGGCCAACTTCTCACAATCACCCTCTTCCTCTGAGAGCCTAGCGTTAGTCTTAATCCCATACTGAGGAAATTCATCAGGTTTGGCCACATATCGGGTATACAACTATATTGGAGTAAATCGCTGATTTTTCCGCTAACCCCTAATACTCCTAGATTCACACCTGACTACCCACTAAGTTGGTGTAATGATGAAATCAAATACTTGGGTATAAACATCACCAGGACCTCTGAGGACACCATTAGAGCAAACTATGGAGCTGCGATAGAACAAATTGGCACATGGGTAGACCGCTGGATCGTTCTTCCGCTCTCCCTGGCCGGCAGGGTGGCCCTGATGAAAATGAACATCCTTCCTAAGCTCCGCTATGTCTTTATCAATATACCTTACCACCCAGGATGCCATTTTTTTAACACTCTTCGCTCCCTGCTCATCAAACTAGCCTGGGGCGAGAGGCAACCCCGACTAAGCTGGACAGTCATGACTCTGCTATTCTCGGGCGGTGGGGGGGTGTTTGAGGCTCCAGATATGGAACTCTACTATCTCAGTGCTCAGGCCCCCTACGCAACATATTGGCTACATCCACCACCTTTCAGGCCACACTTAGCCATTGAACAAGGCTATATGTCGCCTACACCTCTAACGTCCTTGCTAGGCGCACAAGTCCCAGGCGAAAAGGTAACACATCACACAGTCTCCTGTACCAATACGGCCTGGAAGCGCTTAACCAGGATGATGGGTAAGACTTTACTCTACTCCCCCCTCATGCCCTTGCCGCACCTTTCATATGCCCCTCTTACACAAGAAGCAGTGTGCCGGGATATGATGCGCAAAAGGGGTCTACATACATGGGGCGACCTCTACCACGAGGGTCGGTTTAAGGGTCAAGAGGAAATACTGACTGGGGAGGGCTTCACCCCCCCGGAGATGTTCCTATACATCAGATTGAAACATGAAATGCGCGCCATCACACCTTGCTTCCCACAGGAACCTGACACACTGGAGGTCTTGCATATCACACTCAAAATATCCGGGCCCTCACATGCTCTGTCTCGCATTTGCCAAGCGGCGCTGCTGGAAAGACTACATGCTCTGCCGGGTGCCAGGGCTGCTTGGGATCGGGACTTGGAATCCCCTATGACAGATGAGCAATGGAGATTCTGCTGTAAGCAGACTGCGGAAATCACAGCTAGTAGCAGGTTGTATATTATACATATCAAATTTATACATAGACTCTACTATACACCTGCTCTGCTCCGCAAATAAAAACTAAAAGAGGACGATCGCTGTGTGCGATGTCACCAAGCCGGGGCTGACTTCTTCCACCTGGCGTGGGCATGCTCGCAGGTCCTGGGGTATTGGCAGGAGGTACTCAAAGCACTGTCTGAGATGATTGCGACCCCACTCCCGTTTTCTCCCCTGCTTACCTTGCTAGGCTACACAGCAGACATCCCCAAGACATATAGAAATTTCATTGCCATGGAGCTACTCTTGGCCAAACGAAGGGTGGGCTGTAGATGGGGCAGGGGCGAGCTCCTAAATTCAAAGACTGGCTGCATGATCTCATATATGGCAGAGACCCACTAACAGCTTATTCAGAATTGTTACCAACTACTTCCCGCCCCAGGGACATTTGGGAACCACTGGTTGCATACCTACAAACACACAGTGAGGATACTGAGGGATCCCCCTCGATAGTGGACCGAGAGAGTACCCCTAAAGCGTAATACAGCAATGTGAAGCACGGAACCCTATTAAGTACACAGTATGCCTAGCTGCAACGTGTAACATGTGTTGGATACTGGTCCGTACTCTCTTCTTGCTAAAGTTCACCATAGACCCCAGATGGACTATGCACTATGGGGTATGAGCAAGTCAACTCAATGCTTTAAATGGCTGTGATTGTACTATATGAGTCTGTAAATGAGGTGGATTATATGTTTCTTCTTTTCTTTTCTACTCTCTGATATGTAGCTGTTTTATGATATCATATGGTACTGTAAAAGTCTGAATCAAGCTGATACTGTGGTTTATTTTGTTATATGACAAAAATGATAAATAAAGTTTTAGAAAAAAAAAATACATCAGAGCTTGCTAAAAATGTGACTGCCTAAGACAATGATACCTCTGAGGGGTGTAGGGTCAATATCATAGCACCACCTGCCACTGGAGGTATATGAATTGAGAAGATGAACAGAAAACCTCAATGCTGGCGCCTGTGTTCCCATGCAGAGCCCAGGCTTTAGTGTACTTTCACGATCCCCAGCCGCTCAGCTGAAATATAATTTGGACCTTAGCCCCAGTGGCCTACAGAAACTTCTGCCCATGCGCACATCCTCAGACAGCTCTCCGCTGTGCCACCTGTCTCCGCAGAGCACAATCACCAGGCCAACAGGGCCCAAATACTGATCTACATCTTGGCTTCAGCAACAGTGAAAACAGCAGGCCCTTATGCAGGCCAACAAGGCCCAGGTGCAGGATCAAAAAGTAACCCCGGAAAAAGTGCTGCTTTCCCCACCCACTACACACCACCGGCCTGAAGTCCCCACTCTATTCTCTCACCGTCCCACAGCCTCTGTTGCATTGCCTCAACCTTTGTTGTGCCTGCTTCCCCCTTCTGCAACCTCTGCCTGCTTATTCCTTCTGTACCACATTATGACTCACTCACAGCTTATCACCACAGCCCCAGAAAGATCCTCAATCTGCCACTATCCCCAAAACCTCAGCCTTTATCTCCCTCCTCGTGCCATTCCACATCCCCGGTCCTTCTCTCTTGCACCTGCGCCGTAGTTCAGATGAAACTGACAAGGAATCTAGTTCTACCGATAGTGCAGGTATTCTGTGGGTGCCTTTGTAGAAATATGTGAATAGTCATAATAGTCGAGTAATATCTATGTGCACAGCACAATAGGTCTGCTCATTTAAGTGTTGGGTGACGGTGAACAGTGTGAGTGTGTGCAGCATGAGTGGTGCAAGTGTAGGATGAAAGGTGTGCCAATGTAAGAGCGGGGCGAGCTGCATGAGTGCAAGGTGAGAGGAGGCCCAATGTGAGTGCCAGGTGAGAAAAGTGCATGGAGAGTGAGAAGAGTGAGTGTAGGGTAAGTGGTGTAGGTGGGATAAATGGATTGTAAGTAGAGTGACTTTGTGAGTGCTGGGTGACCAGTGTGTCTTTGTGAGTGCAGGGTGAGCAGTGACAGTGAAGGGTGAGCTGGGGTGTGATAGGTGAGCACATGGTGAGAGGAGTTAGCGCAAGGTGAGTGATGTGTCCCTGTGAGTGTCTCGCTCAGTATTCTGGCAGACACTTGCACCTGTGTGTAGGTAGGGTGAGCTGCATGAGTGGTGGGTGAACAGAGTGCCTCTGTCAATGCAGGCTGAGCAATATGTCCATGTGAATAGAGGGTGAGTGCCAGGAGTGCAGGGTGAGCGGTGTGAGTCCAGGGTGAGTAACAGGCCTGTTTCAGTGGTGTGAGTGCAGGGTGAGTGGTTTAACCAGGTAAATGATGGGTGAGCTGTGTGAGTGACGGGAGTGCCTATGTTAGAGCAGGGTGAACAATCCGCCCGTGTAAGAGTAGGATGGGGAGAGGAGGGAGTGCAGGGTGAGGTTGGTGTGTGTGAAAGTGCAGAGCGGGAGAAGTGAATGCTTTGTGAGGGATGTGCTTGTTTGAGATTAAGTGCAAGATGAGCGGTGAGAATGCAGGGTGAAGAGTGAGAGTGGCAGGTGAGTAGAGTGACGTGAATGCTGGGTGAGTGGTGTGGTCATGTGAGTGTTGGGTGAGAGGAAGGTGAATGGTGTGAGTGCAGAGTGAACAGTGTGAGAGCATGGTGAGTGGTGTGAGTGCAGGGTGAGCGGTGAGCATGATGGGTAAGTTGTCTGAATGCAAGATTTATTCCCAAACACTCTGAGTAACTTAGCATGATATTGAAGGTTGGCAAGCGGGGTTTTAGATGAAATTGAAACTATTGCCATTATAACAGCCGCGGCCCGTGCAGGTAAGAGCAGTAGGGCCGGCTGGAGGGGGGTTTCGATGGATGATGATGAGAGAAAATTAAATAAATAATTAATTTTCCCCTCATCATCGTCTGTCGAAATCCCCCCTCACCCGGCCCCACCGCCCCACTGCTCTTACCTGCACGGTCCTCGGCTGCATTATAGTATCAATTAGGGATTCGGGTGGAGGATATAAATGATTTGTTGATCTTGCAACAAACTTTCAGCCTCTTGAAATGCCTAAACTTACTTTTCACTAAATGTATTCGCTCACTGTGACAGCAAAAGACATTTACAAATGGCAGGAATAGAAAGATTGGGGGTAGAGGGGGTAAGGGAACCGGTGGAAAAACAATTAAACAGTGCTTCATTAAAAAGTAAATAGTCTTTTAAGTATCTGTAAAAAACTCAGATGGGGCTGAAAAAAAGGCTCCAGCCACTGCCCAGCCGAGCCCACAGCACCTGAAGAACTGGGTGTGTCCTTGAAGTTGCATTAGCCCAGGCTATTACAGGACAGAGGGGTGGATATTAAAGCCTTTTCAGCCATGTGGGCGGTGCCTGCCTGGAAATACAGTAACCAACCAGCGCAAATTTTAATTCACCATAGGGGCATATTAACAAACCAGACGATAACATTATCGCCGCTTTAGCGGCAGAAAACTGCCGCTAAAACGGCGATAATGGGCTTGATAATGTGCTCTATGGAATTCGAATTGAAGCCCATGTTAGATGTGAAGGACATCTAACATGGGCTTCAATTGGATAATTTTATCGCCTGGCTTGTTAATATGCCCCTTAGTGCAACTGTACTATAGAAAATCAAGTCATGTGTGACACCACAACGCCACCGCACACAAAACCACAAAGTCAAATATACAAACTTGGGTTTCAATCTCTAAAGCATACATACCTATGAACGTACAAAAGTGTAAAATAGATCAGTAAATATTTTAGGCGTTTCTACAGGAGCACTTTGTATAATTATCGAAAAGGGATGAAAGCCAAGAATGAATACGTGTATTTTTAACACTGTCCTTTTAACTGCCTACCTGATATGGAAGTGGGTCACGTACACTGCAGGCTCTAACAATGGTACAATAACGTAATTGCTGCTGCGGCTGGCGGTTTGATGTTACCAGTGCAAAGTAAGACGTTTTCCCCTGGGTGTAACAAGATAAGGGACCCGCAGATCACGCACAGTAGAACAGTCATGCTTTCAGTGAATGTCCACGGAGGAGAGAGAAGAGGCGTTCTCCTTCCCAGGAAATTTTCAAGATGAACACTTTGTCTTGCGGGAGTGCTGAAACCAGGCGCGCAACACCCATTGGACTCACAGGGCTTCAGCCCCCCCCCCCCCCCCCCCCCCCGTCGTGTGTGGCAGCCCGGGATGAGACACCTTCCCGGGCAAAAAAGCAGCCGCACCCGAGCACTTCACAGGTCTTTAAAAGACCATTTGCATGTTAATGAGGCCTTGCTGTTGTTTCACCCCTTCTAAGAGCCCCTGCAGCTCCACTCTGCCTATTGCTTAAAGTTCAGCCCCCCCCCGAAATTTTTGCTCAGCCCCCCCCCGAAATTTGGCTCTAGTTGCGCCTCTGGCTGAAACCTTCCTTGCTAGACTGTCACTAAGAACGCACGGTCTTTTCATGGAATTCCCTATGGAAATAGAGTGTACATTGTGGGATGGTACCGTCAAGACTAGAACAAGCATTTGCAATGCAATAGGTCTTGCATTTGCAAGAGTTTAAGCAATTGGCATTGTAAATGATTATCAGGCATATGCATCAAGATAGGATTTTGCGGGTCCATAATTGCGAATATTAAGGATTCGCAAATAAGGACTCGCAAAATCCTCTGCATGTAGGAATCGCTATTATAATAGTGATTCCTACACATTCCTTATTTGCGAGTCGCAAATAAGGAATAGCTTCCCATTCATTCCTATGGGCCTACAGGCCCATAGGAATGAATTGGAAATTAGAAGCGCAATTTGCGAGTACCAATTGGTACTCGCAAATTGCTCATGCAATTTCAAAGGTGCAATGGTGTCAAAAGGATACCCTGTTGCACCCATGAAATTGATCTGTGCACAAATGTTGCGCACACACATGTCCCAAGGACGTGTGTGTGTAACCTACAACTTTGAAAAATGCACTTTAGGGCATTTTAAAAAGTTTTAGCAAATTACCATGAAGTTCAACTTCATGGTAATTTGCGACCCCTAGTAGCAAAATCGCTACTTCACAGTGGTTTTTGCATTGCATTTAAGGAATCGCAAAATGCGATTCCTTAAATGCAATCGCAAATTGAGAACTCGCAATTAATTGTGAATTCTCAAATTGCGAGGGCCTTGACCCTTGATGCATCGCAAAAGCTAATTTTGCGATCGCAAATAGCCGATTTTTGCAAATCGCACCGTTTGCGATCGCAAAAAGCTTTAATGCATGTGCTAGTTTGCCCTTTATTTATGTTATAAAAACAAAAACATAATTAAAAGGCATTGTCACTTACAATGCCCATAGCTATTACAAGCAATAATATAATAAATTAATATGGTGCGTGACAATGTGGTGGAGACAGCCACCACTTCCTCAGGAGCACAGTGGAGGAAGGTAGCACTGTGGTATCATGTGCTACCATAGCTGCCAACGAAAAGCCAAAAGGGGTTATTGTGGAAATGGGAATCAATGAATCGCTCGCTGCTCCAATTGGAAAGCAGGGTACCCATTGTTCCCACTCGGTATCATCTCCTGCAGTGAAAACAGGAAGGGGCTGCTGTGGCTGTGCCTTTTTTTATACACTTCTGTGTGCATGAAAATGGCTGTGTGCTTTTAAATGCACATGGGTTGTGTTTGGTTGCCCATATGTGCTTGTTATAGGACAAGAGGGAGAGAGGATGTAGCCTTACGGCTACAGCGGGTAACCTCAAAGCTGGGGAACAGCTGGGGAACCGGGTTCGTCTCGGCAGGGACGTTTAACATCCGGTGATTCTGAAAAATAACGTAATCTCCCCGTGCCTAACAAAAATGAATTTGTTCATCTATAACGAAACTTGTGCTCATGTTGAGCCTCTGATACCTGATATCTTTCAGTCCAGTTTGCGCTATATAAAACTTGTAAAAAATAAAATAGTAGCACATGTGGGTCCACTTAATGAGACAGCACTTTATTTGCGTGCTGAAATGCACCATATTATGTGATAAGGAAACATACCCCCTTGTTGCTACAGCAGATGTAGGCTTGCACTCGCACAGCATATGTGTGTACATAAACTCAAACCAGTGCGTTTCTGGAGGAAGGCAGCACTGCGATATCATGTGCTACCATAGCTGCCAACGAAAAGCCAAAAGTGGTTATTGTGGAAATGGGGATCAATGAATCGCTCGCTGCTCCAATTAGAAAGGAGGGTACCCGTTGTTCCCACTCGGGAGCTGCTGTGGCTGTGCCTTCTTTTATACACTTCTGTGTGCATGAAAATCGCTGTGTGCTTGCATGAAAATCGCTGTGTGCTTTTAAATGCCCATGGGTTATGTTTGGTTGCCCATATGTGCTTGTTATAGGACGAGAGGGAGAGAGGATGTAGCCTTACGGCTACAGCGGGCGACCTCGAAGCTGGGGAACAGCTGGGGAACCGGGTTTGCCTCGGCAGGGATGTTTAACAGACTGTGATTCTGGAAAAATAACGTAATCTCCCCGTGCCTAACAAAAATGAATGTGTCCATCTATAACGAAACTTGTGCTCATGTCGAGCCTCTGTTACCTGATATCGGCGGCAGTGTGCAAACTTCGGGAGCAGCGAAGAAAACAAGTAGCCCCTAAGTGAATAGATAACAGCCAGCAGCGGAACTAAACTGTAGTTGGTTGGTGCTGCTTTCTGCAAAACAGAGGCAAAACAGAAGTGACGTATCGGAACAAAAGCCTACCTTAAGCCAGATAACACGAGCAATGCCAAACTCAACCAATGGCAAGCGACAGTAGAAATCACCCTCCACATTGTGTTTACTATAGGTCTTGTGACAGCGCATGCACTGTCTAGGCGAGATCTAAAAATGGAGTGGAAATCTCACAATGATTGGAAACACATCACTCCTGCTCTGTAAGTTCGCCATGTGCAGCTTGCAGCAGAAGATATTATTATTAGGTAATAGATATCCTTATTTCGACCTTTACCTAAGGTTCAATAAGCATTAGCGAAGTCAATATATCTTACTGTGTTTTATAGGGTGCATACAGACTGGGAATTCAACAGGCACACCAAATGTGTATATATATGTGACCATACCAACATCACAAACACACATCTACACCCAGTAAATGTACAGGCAGGTACACATCCTCACCCCGACAACGCTGCAGGAACTCACGCACACCAAGGTAACTTCACTAAATGATCATTTCTTTTGTGGTGTGTAATTAATATTCTATGATTTTCCAGTAATGTCAAGGTATTCCTCAAGCATGCAGTGATGTAGCTGGTAGTATGAGCTCTATGGGGCCATCTTCTAGTAGTGCTGCTCAAATACACCAGGCCTGAGCTTAATGTACCTGCCTCTCAGTTTCCATATACCAGAACCAGATTGACTGTATTACACATGTAGTTCCTTGCTTTTATGACATTGTCATTAAAATGAGGTTCTGCTTTTTTGGAAAGGAGACTGCCTTCTGGAATGAGCCATGGTGGCATTCACACACCTCTCCATGTTCCTGCACGTCATGGATCCTGCCCTACAAGTGCTGCCGCTGCTCTACCTGGTCGACTACTTCCAAATATGATGTTGTCGCAGACCCCACCCGAGGTAAGTCAAACACCTATCACTGCATGCAACTGCCTGACACCAACAGGAACCAATCACTCCTCTGGGACAACTTGCCTGTCAACATGGGACACCTTGCAACCATGCTGCGCACGAAGTGCCATTGTCGTCACCTCAGCAGCGGGGGCACCAATTTGCTCACATACTGCAGCCATCTGGGCTGGCTGTGGCGGTCACGTCATCTTTGCACGAAGCAGTGGGCAAAGATGCCCATTTGGACACAGATGATCTGCAGACGAGTACAGTGTTGCCAGATCCTTAGAGCATTCTCCAGCCCACAGCCAGCCAAAAAGTAGCCCAAAGTAGCCCAACATAGCTACTCCAAGGAAGGAGGGGCAGGGAGAGTATTCATTGGGAGATTATAGTTGGAATATGAGGTTTGGGATGAACAACAGGAGAGATGGAGTAGAGAAGAGTCTCTAGAAAGGGACTAGGGAGACCATTGTAGTGAAATGAGGTTTGGCCTGATCCATTGAGGGACGGAGGAAGGAAGAGTAAAGAAAATGTGAATTTTTAGATCACAGTGGTACAATGAGGTTTGGGATGAGTCACTGAGTGGAGGTAGATGACATATTAAGAGAGGTACTATGCCATATGATCATAGGCCACATCATACCCTAAGCAGACATTGACAGGCTCATACCATACAATGGCAGACCATACCACATAATGACAAGCCATACCATTCACCCCGCCCCTCGAATATTGTTGTCATGACCTGTAAACTTCATGGCACCAATAGTGGTCAGTTAGGCTCATTTGTGTCTTGCAGCACTACATTTTTCCATGTGGGTTTTTCCTGAACTACAAAAACATTCACTGTCCAGCTAATCCACTTAACTCCTCCAACTCAGCACTCCCCATTTCCAACGGTAGCAGAAAACAGAAAAGCAGAATTGAATGCCAATGTGTAATGACAAGGCTAGTAAGAAAGCGGTGATACATGACCTAAGCACCATAACAAACCTCCTCATTGTCACCCCTGCCTTTCCCTTTTGTGAATAACCTTGCACAATTGAATAATGAATAACTGACTGCACAGATTCCCAACCTTTCACTGGTCAGTCTGCATGTCAGCTCCAGAATTCAATCTCCGAAAGCCTTTAACTCATTTTCCTCTGCCTTGTCCCAAATGTGTAAATCATTAACACTGTTTAGGAACAAGTAAACTGTTCAAAAGTGGAGCAAGCACTGCAGGAAATGTCTGTAGAAATGAGTGGTAGCATATGTTCATGTGATGAAAGAGGTTTTACATATGAGACTACGCCTAGGACATCTATTGACCTTTGTGTAGCACAGAGATTGAAGTAGAAGGAAATATATCATCAGTGCAGTATCACCAGGGTCCAGCAATGCAAGGAAGTCATTGGACCCTAATGATTGCACATTTTCAATTGCCATCCAGGGATCTGCACTCTATTTGTCGTCTCTAATCTTTCATGTGTATGCCACTGGCACACTGCTCATGCCTCTCTGTGCCCTTCCCTGTTAGGAAAACTGCAAAAATACATTTACTCTTACCCCTCACCCATCTAACACCTTCCCTGCTCTACACACTGCCCAATTTCTGATACAGGTGTCACACTACTCCCATGATTTCCCTGCTCCTGAATGCCTCAGACTGGTGGGTCACCGAATTCGCTGAGCCCTGGTCAAGAATGTCAGATGTAATCCTGTACTCAAGTAAATTGCTAAAGACTGTTATACAGACCACATCAAAATATGTCCCCAAACTATGGGTATGTGTAGCAAGAGAGTGGACAGACCCGTATGCTCCCAGTCCTCCCTGGAAAAGATATAAGCTTTTCATATGTCTAACCGCACAGACCACAAAAACCACACTAACCAAATTTTCAATGCACAACTGCTACATTTAACCCCAATTGTGGTTGATCTAGCCCAATTTGGCAACACTGCCCCAGACACTGCCCAGGTCACAAAGGGCCCATGGTGTAATTCCACCTCCCAAGCATTAGCAGCCACAATCCTTGCGGCAGATTGGTCACAGATAGGGGGCCAGAGCACAAGTGAGCACACTCACATAGCAAATGAACAAGACTCCACAATGCCTGATTTGACATGCCCAAAAGAAATGCACATTACAAAAGCAACACTCATCTCAGTGCACTCAATGACACACACTTATTACACACACACTCTCCAGTAATGACAACAGAACACGCTCATGCACTGGTCTGTGTAAAGGGCCAATACACACAAAAAGCACAGCATTCATTGCATTCAAACTCATTACCCATTCACATACAATTACATCCCACTGCAACCATAGCTTGACATGAGAAAGCCTCACACCTGTCAAGGACCATGGATAAGCCACTGACAGCACAGCATGCGCACAAAGCAGTGTGCCAACATCACCCCAACCAGGGACACACAGATTTGATCTCACCATCAGGAACAACAACATCACAAATCGTCACAGCACACAGATCACTCTCCATTATCCATGAGTCACTCTCAAAATACCGCTCATTTCAATCTCACAGTCCATCCTCCACATGCATCACAATGGAGATCCACAGGTACAGCACAACTGCTACTAGGAGGAACATTTATATCACCACACTGCACACTCATAACCTAGCAGACCAAGCAGCGAGTACCTGAGCATGTCAGGGTGCCAATAACACACATACTGACTGAGCTTCCACACACACTCAACATCAACACACCAAAGGTATCCAGAGGTAGCATACATAAAACATCTAAGCAGGTGGTCACACAACATATAACACCCGCACCCTAGAGAATCAAGAGAGTGGGAAAGGTCTTGACTTCCACATCCATGCCCAAAATAAATCCACTGTGATCATGTGTGCAACTTCTCAAACACCAGACCCCCACTTACATGCACGTTGGTCACACTATGTTCACACAAATCACCATGGACAGGCCAACACAAACCAATAGAACACCTGTGCCCACACCAAAAGCCCTTTCTGTACAGTCTGCAGGCAACAGTCCTCACTTACTGCACATCCTCACAAAATACAGAGCCTGCATCTCATGGCACAACATCAAAAGCATCTTCACATACGTCACATACTCATCTACAACAAACATCAGGATGGGTGGCAGTGTCTTAGCAAACACCTCTACACTGCGGATGTCTCTTACTGCTCAACAACTCCAGTAACTACATATGCTAGTGAGAATCGTAGAGTAGTGTTGTAAAGTGAAGTGTACTATCCTGGATTTGCCCTTACTGGAATGTAGTAGAGTCAAATTGCATACTTTGAATTGAAAAACAATGCCGAGGGGCACAATGGATTTGGGCGGAAGGGATTATGCCACACACATGAGTGGTGTGGAGTGGAGTGTAAAACACTGGCATGGCATAGAGTGGAATGTTGTAGAGTGGAATAGTGTAGATAGGAGTAGTATACAGGGGAGTGGCGTACAGTTCAATAGGATTTAGTGGATTATCTCACATTGGAGTGGCGTCCAATGGAGTTGTGTAGACTGTAGTGTCATACAATGGTGACAGATACACTGTAACAGCATACAGTGGAGTGGCGGACTCTGGACTGGTGTACAGGACTGGTATGGAGGAATGTATGATGTTACAACGTAAACATTTACAACGCATGCCTTTACAACGCAGTTTTTTCATCGCAACATCCATTACAAAGCATGATTTTACAACACATGTCATCTCAACGCATTTTTAGAAACTACATTTACAACACCTGTCACTACAATGCACACCATTACAATGCATACTATTACAATGCATATTACTTTTGGGGCAACAGTAGGGTAAGTGTTGGATAGTGTAGGGGTAAAAATTACTATTCCCACTCCAGTGAGTGCAACAGTAGGGTAAGTGTTGGATAGTGTAGGGGTAAAAATTACTATTCCCACTCCAGTGAGTGCAATAGTAGGGTAAGTGTTAGATAGTGTAGGGTTAAAAATTACTATTCCCTATTACGTACCTTATAATGCGTTATACTAGCATGCATTGTAGTGACATGCGTTGTAATGACATGCGTTGTAATGACATGCGTTGTAGTGACATGCGTTGTAATGGCTGCGTTGTAATGGCATGAGATGTAAAGGATGTTGTGTTGTAATGACTGCGTTGTAAAGGTAGTGCGTTGTAATGACTGTGTTGTAAAGGTTGTTTCCCGGTATGGAGTGGAATAGCATATAGTGGAGTGTATACAGTGTAATGTGACATCAATGTATGAGTAATGGCACCAATGAAAGTATGCTTGGCAGAATTAGTCAGCACAGTTAATTTCCATGTACAAAGGAAAGACTGAAAAATGTCAGATCTAAAACCCATTGTCTCACACATTGGAGCAACACACGCTCCCTACTCCCAGCTGATGGGGCCCGCAAGTATCTGGACCCTAGTATAGCAAGGTCACAAGGACACACAGCACATAGCACCTGCAGCAACGTCCACATGTGCAGACAACCTGTTGCATGTATCTGAGATTGGCACAAATTATGCCCTCACAAACCGGCACATACATGTCTGAAAAGTTTAAGATCAAGTCCCCAATACACATTCCTACAGCTGCATTTCCCATGACAAACAATATGTACTGGTTTTCAAGTTCACACATGGAAATGTACACATGTGCCTGTGAAGCCATAAATATCAAAGACAACTGCACACCTACCCAAGTGTGTACACATCAAATCCAATCATTCACATATGATGCACCCTATCCAAACCACAAGTCATCCTGTATATCCAAATAGCTGGTGTTGATGTAGAAGAAGGAAACATGGCATGCCTACCAAAGCAGAGCCCAAACAAAGCAATGTAGAGGCCAAGAGTAGCCCATCACAGATATGCATCATGGCCCCATTTACCCTTCTGAGTCAATAAGCACATGACCTGCTCCAAGCTCTGTGGACACCTGCAACTGCCAATAAATTACATGCCACAGTGAAAGTGGAACGTCTATACTGGAACAGGTCATCATATACACATACATTGTCCAGCATCATTAGCAAGTCCAGCGACAAATCTCATAGGAAAAATATACCTTTAATCAAGGACAAAAACTATTAAATAAAGTGCAATACAACAAGGCCAATGGCCAGTCCAAAGATTAGTCCACACTTGTGCCCTGGAAAACGTGCCAAACAGTTCACTGCCAGGGGAAACATCCCCAGGATAGGGGCATCAAATTGGCACTCCAGGCAGCGCTCAGGGGAGATATGGGGGGGAAGGGTGAGGTTGGATCAATCCTTGGGAGGACTGGACCTGGGAGGGGGAGGACTGGTTGGGGTAGTGGGGGGACTGGACCTGGGAGGGGGAGAACTAGCTGGGGCAGGGAGAGTACTGGCTCTGGGAGGGGGTGGGCTGGCTTGGGGAGGTGGAGTTTCCCTGGTTCGGTATGGGGAGGGCTGGGATTAACTATTTTTGGAATTTGATAACCCCAAAGCTGTCTTGGGGGAATGGTAATTGAGGTAGCTACATCAGCCACCTTCTTCTCAGAATATGGGGCTGGTTGGTCGGAGTTATTTTTTTCCGTTCCCTGATTTGGGTGTAGGATTGGGGTGGGTGGACCTTTTCCCCTTCCTCCCCTGTTGGGAAGGGACGTCCTATTCTTGTTTCCTGGGGCCACCCTTCTCAGGGGGTTGCCGGGAGTTGAAGGTGGAGGGATTTGGGTCAGGGCAGCCCTCTTAACTCTGGGAGGGGGGCAGCAGTGGAAGGGAGAGGTCCAGGACACACAGGGTAATCCAGGACACACAGGGTAAGGGTCTTTAAAGATGGGGGAGGAAGTGTGGTGATGGGTAGGGTTTTGGAAGGAGAGGAATCTGAGGTCTGAGATGTGGATGCATGTTTTCGGTGTGCATGTCTGAGTGTCCTGGGATGGTGTTGTTGGTGTTGTGTCTTGAGTACTTGTAGTGTGTGTTGAGCAGGGTGTGGTGTGTTTGTGTCTCTTAGAGTGGTGTTGATGTGTGCTACGTGTGGACGTCTAGATGCCTGTGTAAAAAAGGTATGTGTATGCTCTGGTCAGGTGTGGGCATTGGGAGGGTAGAGAGGGAAGGGAAAGGAGCTGGGATGGGAGGTTGGTAGGTCTGTATGGCTGCTGTCACTGTGGATGCCAGAGGCTGGACAGATCTCTGTAGGCCAGCCATGTCCGAATGAATGCCCTCCAGGAATGCAACAACCTGGGACAACTTGTTGTCATGATCCTGGAGGGCATTCAGGACTGCAGTCTGACCCACAGCGATCTGCCGCAGGATGTCTATGGCCTCCACACTGAGGGGAGACAGGGGCAGGGGCTGCGGTACCGGAGGGAAGGAGACTCTACTCTTCTTATGGGAGCAGACCCGGATAGTAGTTTGGGGAGCAGCAGGGAGGGTGGTCACAGGATGTGGTTTGGCGGACGGAGATGCAGATGTTGAGCTTCCTTGGTCCACCAACACCATGGAGTTGCCGCTGGAGTGTGATGTCATTGAGCTTGGTGTTTCAACTCCTGTGTCTTTCAGGACACTCTTGTCCCCCTCTGAGGCACTGGTCCCCTCCACGTCACTTAACTCCTGGGAACCACTCTTGCCAGCTTTCCCAATGGTGTCGGGCCCCTCTCCTTCCCTGCCCTCGGTAGATGCTGTAACAGATGGAGACATAGGTTCAATACAATGACTTTGGCACAAATCTGAAATCAAATACAAAACTAACTCATTACACATCAGAACAGGAAAATACTCGTACAAGTACTGGCTGCATCAGCACAACCTTTGGCATGATTACATGATGTATTGACACATGACTTGTGTACATTCATGCAACATGATGCGCTGACAATGCCAAATCCCATTACATGTGCCCGCATTTACATCTCACATCCAATTGTGTGTAGCTACACCTACATGCTTCCTATCAACCGAGCTACACATCCAATTGTGTATTGTCCCTCTAACGTTATGATGAGGTTCCCTAACCACCAAACATACAAACTGAAACATTCAAATAGGTAATTGACCTTACATGCATACACTAACATCTCTTAGTACTATAGAACACATACTTGGGATCATTGGCTTCACAATCTAAACGCATTACTGACATGGAAGTGGACACCACACCTGTATCACAGCCCCATTCATCATGCTCACAGCTGTCCATGGTCAGATGATGCAATTGAGATATACACAGCAGCGGACTTGACATGTGTCACATGTAGTATGGATAAATGTAAGTAAGCACCATGTACAAGTGTTAACAAAGAACATGGCACATTAGCCTGTCTAGGGCAATCTCAGTCAAGGGCCTTGCATGTGAGCAGAAATAATATACCAGACATATGTCAATGAAGAACGAAAGGCTTCAGAATGAGCCTTTCTAGGAAGATTTGAGTGGCTAGGGTATGTGTGTCAAAGCTAGTGTCTGGCATCTGTCATCTCTATGTTGTGCTGACTGCTGACACACGGGGCACATCAATGTCTCAAGAGCTCACTCCCTGATAAAAATCAGTAGCCACAACTTGACCGTGCACTGGTGCATATAAACATCCCTCCTCAATGCATACACAGTAAGCACGGCAACTCAGAGTGACATAGGCTGACTTGCTTGCAATGTACAGTACATTACTTTGGAAACATAACAACATTTCACACACTATGATCCCCATACAACCATGTCAACCCTTAGGGGTAAACACATTCACCCAATACCCACATACTGCTCCAATCCATCAACCTTACACTGTCTGACCATCATAAAGACATACTGTTCATCTGACCATCACAAAGATATATATTGCCATGTACCCAATGTTCAAATTGAAATCACCTAATGCATACCTGTTCTCATTACAATCTACACCATCAGTGCATGTGTGCAGCTGGTGTAATTGTGGCAGGAAAAAAACTATTGTGATGCCATGCTGCAGGTAGCCAATTAAAGGTTGAGCTGGGATGTTGTCATCTGTATTATTTGGCTCTACTCAACACATGGGACAAGTGTAACCTCTGCTAACTCATTGCACTCTGAGACCTCAATTGGCCATAACGCAAGCCGTTGCCGCACCATCACATGAGTCACAATAGTCTGGGAGCCACACTGCACACACAAGATTGACAAGTGTGCTGTGCTAGACAATTCACTGACTTATATTCATGTGTCTGAATGGGTCAGTTCAGACAACAGTCTCCAGATGGAATCTACAAACATGGTTAGGTTATTTGGGCTGACACTGGTCATGTCAATGATACTTGATTTGGAAACAGTTGTATACACCTGGCACCTCATGCCATTCCCACAAAATCAACTTTCAACAGATTGCATCACACATGAGACATCTCTGAGCTTCCTGGGTTGATGATGGCTGGAATTAAGGTAGTCATGCACAAAATCACACTCAGCCCAATACTTACCCCCAACTTCTGCTGTTGGGCCCTCAAACGTCCATCCAGCACAGGCTGGGTCACTACCAAAATGCGGGACATTAGCGGGGTCAAGGTCAAGCACGCCAACCTGCCACTTCGAGGGGCCAGCCCCAGCTGCATCTCTGTGACATTCCTGTTGAGGCTGCAGATGTCGTCCCACCTCTTGTGGCAGTGGGTACTGCGCCAGTTGGAGACCCCCAGGGTCCGCATCTTCTGGGTGATGGCCCTCCATATGGCCTTGCTCTGATGGACTTTGAGCTGTAGGCATGGGAGGCATGTAGAACAAGTTTTCAACAAAATGTAGTGGACCTTTGTGTGCCAGTTTAGAAGCAATACAACTCATACCACAAACATTGATCCATGGACAGCATAGTATTATAGACCATGTAACATTCTACGCTCTGATCAAGCTTGATGAGTACAATGGCCAGGTCTGTGAAGATGGACCTACTACCTGGTCATTTCATACACATGCTGAGGCTGCCCACTTAGATCAGGGTGAGCAAGGACATAATCTGTGGTGCGTAATGTGAGTGACCATGACAGACAGTACACTGTAATTAAGACCATGTGGAAATACTCAGTGTGTCTGACACTACATACACCTTTACATCCCAACCTATCACATAGCATCACTTGGTATTGAGGGCACAGTAAGGTACATGACACTACATTCACTCGCTTAGGTGACAAGGTGAAGGACTGTCATGTGTACAAATGATAGCCATATCTGTTTGTGTACAAATAGGAGGGTCCATTACTCAGATGGCTGAGCAAATCAGTTGTGAGATGTGGACTTTCTACATTGTGCATTCACAGGACAGCCCTTTTGCCGATTGTGACACTGAAACTAGGATGCCGTCACAATACTCACCTGCATGTGGAATGTGAATGATGACACAATATATACACATGTGATCCTCACCACAAAATGGCATCAAAAGTAGGATTATATCTCCACTGTACTTGTCACAGATATGTAAGAGGTGAGTTCAGAGAAATCTAGACAGATACAGTTACAGGCCTTGATCTCGTGGGCAGACAGCACTCATCTCCATTTTGTCACTGTATCCCTATTTACGTAACCTATCTGTACCTCAGCCCAACTAGCATGTCCCATCTCCATAATGTTAACATAGTAAGTGTGAGATTGATTTAGCAACATCTCACAAGGAACAGGTGCACAAAGTGACAATTGTCCCAGTCATCAGTGTAACTGTAAAAGTGTCAAACCTCATTCTGTCTAACTCCTCATTGAATGCAGTCAGGGATCATGGGGAAGAAGGCTCTACACACCATTGCACCATTACCATTAAGTCACTATGCAATTCAGAGTAGCAAGAATGATTCAGAGCCATGCTGAGAAGAATATCTGAGGTTAAAGTGTCAAAGAGAGCTACACTACTTTCAATGGTGCCGTCCTCGCCAAAGACTTAAGTGCAACATATGGAATGTCATGTATGGGTCATGTAGTGGTCCAATGATAAAGGCATCTACATTGGCTTTAACTCTGAGACACATACTAGTGTACAAGTACATAAGCTAAGCATTCTAATGACTCCAAATATTGTTCACATTCACTTACCAGTACCTCTGGTGCACTATGTAGCCGTCTGTACTGGCCAAGGACCTCATCCATCAGGAGCTCCAGCTCCTCGGGGTGAAGGGACGGGCCCTTATATTCTCAGTACGAGCTGTGAGTGCTCCCAGAGATGAAAAACAGCAGCAGGTGATGGGGAGGTATGGCAGACAGCAGTGTCTGTAGGCAAGTGACAAATATGCCCATTTGCTACACATATATAGGTCACTATGGGGGTTTCAGTGGTATTTCACCATTGCTATTGGCTCCCCTCGTCGAATTTCTCATTTGTGTCCAATGGCAGTGACCGCGGTGGCAGAGCACGCCAACGCGATTTTCAAATCCTCTAATTCTGGCCGTGACGACATGTCCCATTGGCTGCCATGTTATTCGCATAGGTGGTGTCACACTACAGGGGTCAGAATCTCTCCACTGCATCACTGGCATTTCACAATTGTATCCAATGGCATTGACCACAGTGGATGAGCACACCCACCACAATATTTAAATCCTCAAATGGCTGCCTCGATGACATGTCCCATTGGCTGCCATGTTATTCGCATAGGCGGTGTCACACCACGGTGGTCAGAATCTCTCCACCGCATTGCTAGCATTTTTCAATTGTCTCCAATGGCAATGACCGCAGTGGTTGACACCTACCACGCGGGTAACACTAGCTGGCATTTGCAGTTCTTGAGTTACAATTTGCAGCATTAATCTCCACACAAAATCAGAAATTAAGGGCACCTTGTGAAGAGACTCAAGAGTGTGAGGTTAATTTTTTTCATCCACCACATGAAATAGCAGTTCCCAGTGGATTTACAACATTGCTTTTCCCTTCCTCACAAGTCAGTGTCATCCATGTGTGCTTGGACACACATTACCAGTGGAGCTGTGTTCCCTTGTGAATCTGGCAATGTGTGTAATGCAGACTCCTCACACAGGCATAATGGAATACGCACAAAATGTGCATATATGCAGTACACAGTGGCGGACTATAGAGATGATTTTGTGCATCATTTACTTCAAGGTGTGTCAGGTTAAGAGACAACAGGTTTTTCCATCTCTGGCTTACTGCTGTGTGTCACCTGTGATATGTTCACTACCCACATGGCTGGGTACCCATTAATTTCCAATGTACCATATGTCTGTCACCATTGAGCCTATTCTGTTGGTCAGTCTTTACAGCTTTTCAACCTAATCGACTATATGATGCCAATGTATGTATACAGGTCACACATGCATGACAATGCGTCAGCATGACTGTAAATCGTGTGCTGGTCTGAGTCATCGTGTATGCTGTAACCAACATTTCATCTTGTGCCTATCTCCACACATGTGTACCCTGCCAGAGGGAGAAGGAGACAAGCGCCTGTCTATCAGCCTTTTCCAGACCTGTTGACCATGGATTCGCGAGACATCATCAATAAGTTCTGACTCAATCGCCTGACAATTCAAGAGCTATGTCGGCAGTTGGCACCTCAGTTAAGGACTCACAGAACCTATCCTACAGCTCTGACCCCAACAGTGAAGGTGATGGCCACCCTGCATTTCTTTGCCACTGATTCATTTCAGTACACAGTGGCTACATCACGTGGGATGTCACTATCGATGTTCAGTATGGTGCTGCATGATGTCATGTCTGCATTGATGAGACAAATGGACAGTTAAATACATTTCCCAAGAAGAGAAGAATTGACAATTGTGAAGGGTTATGACCTAGGTCGCATCCCACTTGTCGTAGGAGCCATCGCTGGCACACACATTGGCCTTGTTCCACCTCAGGCATGTGAGCAAATCTATAGGAACCGGAAACATCATTGTTCTGTCAATGTGCAAGTTACATGCCTAGCAGATCTGACCATTTCACATGTCTGTACATAATTCCCAGGGTCTGCCCATGACTCCTATATCATGTGGAACAGCAACATACCCCAGTTGATGTCACAGCTTCAACCGGAGAGGGCCTGGCTTGTTGGTGAGTGGAATGTGTCAATATTTTGATTGTGTGTGTGCAATGCTGACCTCCACATCAAAAATATTGGTTGTGATTGTACATCTGTGTCTCTCACAACTAGGTGACTCAGCGTATCCAAACAGGCTTTGGTTGCTGACCCCACTGAGAAATCCAACAACACCAAGGGAAATGATGCCCATGAGAGGACACATCAGGTAGTGGAGCAGGCTTTTGGGCTCCTGAAGGCCCGATTACACTGTTTGGATAAGATCGGTGGAGCACTCCTCTACTCACCCTGGAAGGTGTGTCAGATCACATTAGCCTGCTGCGTGCTCCACAACTTTGCATTGTGCAAGGAAATTACTCAGATTCTGGAGGATGGGGACCAGCAGGAGACTCCTGACATGGGCAGTGAAGATGATAGTGGCGAAGAGGAAGGTCTTGACCTGCGTCAACAGCTCATCATCAAGTACTTCCCTTGAGTGTAAGTATGCAGTAAGATGGCATGACTGTGACAGTTGCATTTGCTGTTGTGGTGAAGCAGTGAGGATGTGGGGGATGCTGACTGTTTTGTATGCACAACTGTGGTGTACTTTGTGCATAGCTGTCTTTGGACGAACTCTTAACTGATGTATATGTTTAAGGTGTCAAAGAACCTTCGCCACATTCTCTGCTTTTGATTGTGTATCATTGACACAACTGTTTTTGTTTCAGTGTGGCTAAAAACTTGTATGTATTGTGACTATGTCCTGTGATACCGATGTGATTGTGATGAATGTTTTTCTGTATATTAATTGTTATCCAGATTTTTGTAAATCCATTTTAAAAGCTGGAAAATGACCCATAGGCATCAAATCCTCGGTATTAACCATTGATACAATTAATTTTTATTGCCTGTATGTTCATTGTATTGTTTGATACATTTTTAGCCACTTTTTAAATATATTTCTTTTAAAGAATAAAAAGACATATTTTTCTTACTCCGACTGGTACAATAAGTTGGCCCTTGATTAGTTCCTTGATTTAGGTCTGTTTTCATTCCTATCTGACCACACTGCTGCCTAGTGATTTTGATTCCCAATTATGTTTAAGGTGTAGGCATGGGTTGTCTGATCTGATCCTTGTACTGGGTACTCCAGGTGTGGAGTGTTGTTATTGTGACATCATAGAACTGATAAAGTAAATCTCCTTGTTGTGTTGCTGTAGGTCCCTGCGCCCTATCATTTTCCAATCTGACATGTCGGTGTAATGACATCATCTGCAGAATGGTGCTGTTCTGCCATGCAAAATGGATGTGAGGTGTCCCTGGGAATGTCTGACCCAGACTTTGTGAATACAACTCAGCTCTGCAAGCTACTTGCACTGAAATAGGTTGGATGTTTCAGGTACAACTTGCCATTTCTTATGTGTTGTGTGTTGGTGCATATCCTATGTTTTCCATTGTATTCCTCATCACATTGTGTCTGTGTGTGTCAATGCTCACCTAGGTTGATACCTCTCTGTGTGCAAACTGGATGTAGGTGACCATGTGTGTCATTATTGTATGCGACAGAAATCATGTGACAACATGTATACATATCCTAAGGGTATCCAGAAGATGCGGCCACACCTGTTAGGAGTTTACCAGTGCAGAGTTGCAGTTTTGACCCCATGTTGCTGTGACTGTTAGGCTCTGTGAAGTTTCTTGGGGCTTACTTGACATATCTTTGCCCGCACTAATGAAACACCAGTGTGATTACTCTGGCATTGGACAGTGCATGCTGTTTCCTAAAGATACTTGTATCTGAAATGTTGCTGTGTGTAAACTGAGGTACTGCATGTTCCACTAGTGGCACATGTGTGATGCCACTGTGTGGATGTGCTTCTCCTCCTAAGCACCTGCGAGTGTGACACTGTAATAAAGATATGTGTGTACTTTATACTTCAAGGTCTGTTCATGTTGACATGTTTGGTATACTCGTCTGCAGTGTTAGCTTGCGCTGCATCTAGTGACTGACTACATTGTTGTGCACATGTTGTAATTTGGGGGTACAGTCTCAGTCAAGTTCATATAGTACTTAATCAGAAAAACATACAACTCAAACAAAGGGATGTCTTATAGATGTATTTATTTAGGTGCATATGGTGAGTTCAAAAAAGTGAAAAAACAGTGGTAAGGTGTACACAGAGGGGTTCAGTTGTCAGTGATGATAAAATAACACATTTGAGTTGTTAGCACATTTAGAGTAGTTTACATTCCAACAGACTTCTGCCTTCAGAATGAAAATGTGTGACAGGATAGTCCACAAAATCAATGTTCTGCGCACAACTGGTGACATTATGGGCGGCTCTGCTTCCCTGCGTGGGTTGATGAATTGCCACTTGAATCTCCTGAAGAGTTTCTCACTTATCTTCGAGGGTTCCACCGCTGCAAGCTCTGAGGTGTCTGAGGACACAGCATGTGACAGCTCCTCCCTCCCTGTGGCAGCCGCAGAGGTTGATGTTGTAGCTGTGGGCTGGCCACTGGATGATGTTGTGGGGAGAGGCGTGCCTTGAGCTGCATTGATGTCCGTCAGCACCACAACAAGTTGGCCCATGATATCGATAAATTGACCAAAACAGTTGTCCATGGACTGCTGCAGCAGCTTAATCTCCCAGAATTCCTCAATGACCTGGCCCTTCTGTCTTTGGTTGTTTTCATAGGCAACAAAGACCCTGGCAATGGTGGCCAGGGCTTCAGTGTCAACAGTGGGCTCCTGTGCTTGCCCCCAGTGGCCCTCCCACCAACCCTACCCCCCTGGCCTGTGCCCTTGGCTGGGCCTGCACCTGCACACTGTCCCCTGCATCTTCGGTGAGCCTGGTGTTGTTGCTCACCTCTCGGATGGTTACTGTGGTGCAGGCAGTGGTGGAGGTGGTTGGTCCGCAGGTACTTGGGGCAGTGCTCAGCGTTGTTGTGGCTGCTGTGGTGAGTTGTGGTGGTGGGGCTTGTGGGACCAACTGATTCATGTCGCCCTGGCTGACCAGAAGAGCCAGGTTGGTCCTCCACCGCCAAATGTTGGGTAGATTCAGCATCCAAGAGTTCACGATCCAGAGGTGGATACTGTCTTTGCTTGGTGGTAGCAGTCTCTGTTGCTGTTTATTGAGAACCGCCTGTTGGAGAAATGTTACATTGTCTGGATTTTAAGTGCATTCCAAAAAATCTGTTACACAGTGAGCAATGGGTTGAAGGAGACAAAAGGCTTGGGGTTAAACATAATGAGCATCCTCCATGGGGTTAACCTGTGTGTCATGAAATAGAGGTATATCCATTACTTTGTTTGTGAACTGACATGGACATAATAATTATTGTACATCTTGATGTTTCCTGTTTCATTGGCCATGTCATCACCTACCAACTTGATGCTCAGCCACTGTAGTTTTGGAATATGTATTGTTCATTTTGCAATGACATGTCTTCTAAATACAGGAATGTTTCAATTTGTGTTGTCCATTTAACAGTGCTCATCATATGTGCTGTGTTCTTTGAATGTGTGCCCATGCATGTATTGTGGCCATATCACCTTCATGCTTTCCATCCTTTGTGTTTGCACATATCATTGTGCACATATTGTGATATGTCCCAACATTTTGTTCCGCGAGCCTTGGTGATTGAAAGTGTGAGTAGTCAGACATGTACTTGAGCATAGCTATGTGTGCAGTTGATGTGACATATGGTGTAGGGTACGCATAGCTGCCAAGAGAGTAATGTGATGAGAGCAGTGTTCCATGCTGTTTGGGGGGGTTGAGGCAAAAGAGTACAAGATTGCTGGCTACCTACCTGTAAGGAGGAATTGAGGAATGAAATGGCTGCCACCTGGCTCTGGGATGGGAGGTGTGTTACATGTTCTTCAGGGGTGAGGCAGGTGAACAGAAGATGGCTACCTACCTGTAAGGTGAAGCAGAGGAATGAAATGGCTGCCAGATGGCTCTCTGATGGGTGGGGTATTACAGGCTATACAGGGGTGAGGCAAAAGGGCCTGGTGGGAGTTGCAGTGGTGTTCTCTCTCCTGTCCCAACACCACCCTAGTAAGATGGCTACCTACCTGTAAGCAGAAGCAGAGTAGTGAAATGGCTGCCAAGTGTGGAATGGGGTGAGAGCAGTGTTACATCCTGTTCAGTAATGAGGCAAGATGGCCTGGTGGGAGTTGTAGTGGTGTTCTCCTGTCCCCACCCACCCCCTAGTAAAATGGCTACCTACATGTAAGGAGAAGCAGAGCAGTAAAATGGTTGCCAAGTGAGGAATGGGGTGAGAGCAGTGTTGTATCCTGTTTAGTGGTGAGGCAAGAGGACCTGGTGGGAGTTGTAGAGGTGTTCTCCTGTCCACCCCCATCCCCTAGTAAGATGGCTACCTACCTGTAAGGAGGTACTGAGGAATGAAATGGCTACCACATGGCTCTGGGAGTGTTCCATGCTGTTTGGGGTGAGTCAAGAAGGCCTGGTGGGAATTGTAGCGGTGGTCTCCTGTCCCAACACCCCACTAATAAGGTGGCTACCTACCTGTAAGGAGAAGCAGAGGAGTGTAATGGCTGCCAAGGGAGGAATGGAGTTGGAGCAGTGGGTCCTACATTTGTGGGCATTGGACATGATAGTCCATATCAATGGTTGTGCAAAACAGTACATGACAGTATGGTGGCAGTTTTGTAGTTGGTATTTACCAGTCTCCACTTCGCCAGCTATTCCTGTGAAACTCTCTGGATACAGGGTGGCTAGCAACTTCTCCTCCCATTCTGTGAATGTTAGTAGGGGAAAAAGAGGGCACCCTCCAGTCCTTTGAGCCACCTCATGGTTCCTCTTGGCCTGGGCTTTTACCCAAACTTTGAGGTCATGCCACCTCTTCCTGATGTACTCGTTTGTGCGCAGGGTGGAACCTACTGCATTGATTCTGTTAACTATCCTGTTCCACATTTGATTCTTCCTGGTAAGTGGGGTCTGTTGGACTAGGGCTCCAAACAAATGTGGGTCAACTCTAATGATCTCTTCTACCATCATTGACAAGTTATTGTCAGTCAGAAAATGTAAGCATGTTTTGTGACATTGTAAATAGTGTGAAAAAGGATTCTAGTGAAAATCAGAATGTGGTGGTGAAGGTGTAAAAGGTGTGCCGGGTGTGTGGTTGAGAAGGATTGGTTTGTGGAGATAGGTGGGTGTGATGGTGTGCAGAGTGATATGTCTCCTCTCCTAGCAGTTGTGTTGTGTTGGCCTTCAATGCTGCCTTTTTGCAAAGGATGCTGGTCAGGGAAGGAGTGTATTTTATACTCTGCAATATGGGTGTGTCCACCTTAGGAATTGCCATCAGCTGTGTTTTTCATTGGTGACTTTGCTATGGCCATTTTTTTATGTTGCCTTAGCAGGACCGGGGTGATCGGAACGCAGAGTTTGTTGCGCCAGGACCATTTCCTCAGCGATCATGCCGCTGGGGAATCGGTATTTGGTAATTGAAAAAATGCTTTTCTATCTGCCTCGGTTGAAGTTTCGGGCTTTCAGACCATGAGGACGGAGTTTTTGAAAATCTCACCGCTGCAGACGCAGTTTTCGGTCGATGTATCATAATGGGACCGTCGGATCTTCGACGGACCTGGCGGGCAGGTTTTTTCCAACACCACAGCGGTCGAAAGGCTTTTCCGACCTCCGTTGTAATGAGCCTCTATGTTTATCAGACAAAATACATTAGATTACTTCCTCAGGTTTCTTTATGCTGAAGGTCCTAAAAAAAATCTTCGCGTTTATTCCTTTTGACCTGCAAAAGACAGTGATGATAGCTCTCATCTTTTCGAAGATGGATTGCTGCAATGCTCTGTATTTGGGCACTCATGAACACTTGGTGAAGAAACTGCAGTATTTGCAGAATGCAGCGGCACGATTGCTGTTAAAAATTCCCAAGTTTGCACCCAAATATCAATCACTGTATTTACTGCACTGGCTACCAGTGACAAAAGGGGTCTTCTTCAAGGCACTGTGCCTGGTCCATAAGGCCCTTTATCGGTCTGGTCCAATTTACTTTCAGGAACAGGTTTTCCTGGTATATTCCTAGTAGGAATCTTAGATCCAGCTCAGCATGAATTGTCACTATTCCTAGAATAAACAAAGCAAGATGAGGAGGAAGAATGTTCTCTATCTGTGCAGGGTAACCATCGAACTCATTGCCTCCTACTCTATGCCTCCAACCTACTCTGCTGCAGTTAAGGAAGCAGATGAAGACTTGGTTTTGTACCGAAGCTGTGAGTTAAGTTGCTGTCAGAATAGTCGTTTTTAGGTCTCGCTGAGCCAGTGCATGCGCTGCTCCGAGACCTTTAGTATTGGGGTTTTCAAAGTGCTGCCACAGCAGGCTTTTGGTGGCCTAGCGCTTGCGTTCACGCGCGCGTGCAAGCGTGCAGCCACCATCTGCCTCCCTTCCAGCGCGTCCCGGCTGACCGAGCAGATGATCTCCCCCGTCGGTTTGGTCTCCCCCTACTCAGAGGGGAGCTTACAAATACAGCTATAAGCTAACTAGATGCTCTCCCCCATCGGTTTGGTCTTTCGCCTAAGCCCCGTAGGGGAAGACCAAACGGGGAGAGCATCTAGTTAGCTTATAGCTGTATTTGTAAACTCCCCTCTGAGTAGGGGGAGACCAAACCGACGGGGGAGATCTATCCTTTCACCCCTTCAGGTTCCCTGCTCCATTCTTCCTTCTGAAGCTCTTACTCTTCGTTCTCCCTTTGATTTCACGTTTATATTTCTTCCCCAGCCTCTTTAATTCCTCCTCTCTCTGCTCTCCTTTTCTCCTTAGGTTGCTCTTATGTTCCTCTTTTACTCCCATTCGTATATCTCCCATTTTCCAGTTGTTTTAACCTTTCCTCTTCCCCGTTGTGTATTTTCTGTGTCTGTTTCCCATTTTGCTGTCATTCGTGTCTGTCCTCGTGTTGTTTCGACGCTCTTGCCCTCAGCTGCTCTCATTCGTTATTGTCTTTCATGTTTCTGGCTTCCATCTTTCACTCTTTCACCTGCGATCATGCGCTTTTTCGTCACCCTGTGCATGGTTTACTGGGTGTTTCCTCACTCTGCTGCTTTCTCTCCCGTTTCCCCATTTCTCAAATCACATTGTCTCCACCCAACTGTTACACTAAATCCGGGCTCTTGTTCCTCTTTCCTCTCTTTTCTCCCCTCTGTAGCTCCTTCCCCCTCTTTTGCTCTCTGTCAATTGGCCACCTTCCTACCACAGTCACATTTATTTAGTCCATGCTGTTCACGTCGTTCTTTGTCTCCTCCCTCCATCAGCGGCTCTTATTCTCTTTCTCTTTCTTAGTTCTCATGTTTTCCTCTAGGGTTTGAGAGCCCATCCGTGCACTTCGGTTTCTTTTGGTGATTGGTGACTCTAGAGCGTTGCACAACCCAGTGTGTCACACTTCTGACTGTTTCTACACCTCCCCCTCTCACTCTGTTACGTGTGTGTGACACACTCCTGTAGAGTGCTTCCATCTCTGGGTGTCTTGGAATGCACTGTGGGATGCTTTGCCTTGCCCAAACCCGGAGACTCCTGGGTGAGCTGCTCTCGCAGGACTATGAATGGACCTGTCCTGTCAGGGACTGAGGACATGCACTTGTTTCATTTGAAAGGGAGAGTATCTGCACTTCTCGGCAGAGCTGCCATACTTTTAATGGGATAGTACCAGCACTATTCAGTAGGACATACGTACACCGGCACTGTGAGTACTTGCACTTTTATATTTCCATTTCATGCACTACTCTTGTGTGATATAGTTCTAGGTCCCTGTGAACGGCAGTCCGAAACTCGCAATGCAACGTTGTCATCGGAGCATGAGGAGAGGGACTGTGTGTAGGTGAGTACCAGCCTGGGCACCTACTGGTGCAGTGGCCAGAACCACGGAGTCTCCATTCTAAGGTGGCTCTCCATGGATCCATCCTGCTTGTCTCGCTTGGCCCAAGGATCAGCAAAGATGAGCGGCCTTATGGTACCAAACTCCACATAGGTCCCTCTCTCTCTGTCCTTGCCCATTGTGGGGGCGGTGGATGTTGCTAACCTTTAACTTCTTATCTCTTTCACTGATCTCCTTCCTGTCTCCACCGCCGTCATGTTCTGCTACTGCCTTTGTGTTTTCTGGCTCCATTCACCTCTAGTACTCCTGTATTTTATTGCTCCCTACGGTTCTTTTAGTCCTTTCTTGCTTCTCTCCTGCTTACCCTCCTAGCTCGCCATCCATCCCTTGGCTCTAGGGCTCTTCTGGTTATCTAATTTCTGGCTCACTTACATATTTCTGGCTCTCATTGTACCGCTCTTGCTGTTAACTGTTTGTGTTTGTTTAACTTGAATGTGGTCAGGATTCAATGGATGGACACAATCACTGCTCCCAGGGTTGCAGTCTTTGCTCCTGACAGACTAGAGTGCTGCACATATGACATGAAGGACAATTATAATTTTTTTAAGAGAGATATACGTTTGTGACCCTAAATGCATAGAGACCTGTTACTCGGGCAGAGCCTACTGTGTATTTACAATTAGTCTATGCTGCTCGGATGTATAGTAGTCCAAACAATGCTTAAATAGATAAAAACAATAACAATAATGAAATCATTTTTTACATATATTAAACTTAAAATATTAAACATAACACAAGATTAAATATATGTGCAACCGATAATTTATCTAATTGTATTTAAATATTAGAATTAACATATACAAATAATTTTAATTCATATTTTAAACTAAGTAAATAGAATATATACATATATATTTAAAATGTAAGCCAATATTTTAACAATTCAAAAATACATAACTAATATTAACAGCAATTAAACAAATGCTATTAAAAAGCATATATAAACAAATATGACACATTAATCAATTTAACATAGAAATAATTTTTATGAGGACATTTTTCAAAATAACATTATATAAAGAAAATAGTAAAACATGAAAACAATAAACAAGCATTGGCATAGCCAATAGGTCTCGCCTTTGGGACCTTATAAGTGTTGAGTTATCCAGCACAATATCCTTGGTGCAACAACATCAAGTGTTGCATGGCTAAACACTTATAAGGTCCCAAAGGCGAGACCTTTTGGCTATGCCAATGCTTGTTTCAGTTTGGCGGGTGGTTCTGCTGTCCAATCTCAGCGCTTAGACACCCTTGGGTAATTGCACACTTTTTAAAACTATCTGCTCCTCCTCATGGGTTCTCATTTTGAAGTGTGGGGTTCACTTAAATATTATCATTCCAGGTTCTAATTTTCCTGAGTCAGGTACACTTTCCCATGCCAGTACCCCAATGTCCAGTTATAACGGCACATGCTGATACTAGAATCACACACCTACAATTAAGTACACAATTAATACCGTGTATGCCCCTGGCCCAGTTACTCACAGACAACTTTGCCTGTTCACATTTGCCCCAGTTAGGCACAGCACACATCCAGGAGTCAAACCCATCATTACACACATCCATCTACTTTCATAAATGTGCAGATTCATCTGTGCGGCCTTTGAGCATACACAGCGCAGGGTAGCCTACATTGCCTCCGCCTGCCGTGCTGGTTGCAGCTGGCACCACCTGGGTAGCACCTCCTTCAACTCCTCTTCCTACCCTCATCCACAAGAAAAGATAAACACGGACGGCCTAAGAATTCCTCCTCCAGCCAAGACTGAGCTGGCCTCGGTGCTGCTTCTTCTGATGAACTCCCCATCCCCCACCTGAAAAGAGTATGTCAGCTTGGGTCGTGCCCGCTGTAGCAACATCGAACAAGAAATATGTGACGAGCTGAGCAAACAATGGCTCTGCTTTCCTTTCTCCATCAAAACATCATGCACATGGTCATGCTTCACACTGATTAGTCTGTCCCCTCAACAGAAAAGCATTTGGCCTCCATTCCCAAAGATATTTGGGAGCAGGAGATGGAACACTCAGTCAGGAGTCTCTGGAGTTGTCCTGAGCCCTGTGCACAGTGGGGGCCATGCTTTGGTATTGCTTGTGCTGCCCCTTCTGTAATACAGATAGCACTGGCGCACATGTAGTGCCAGCGCTATCGAGAGAGGGCGTTCCCTCATTTGCGGGGGAATGGCCCCTTGAAAATGAGGGAATCACTTTGCTTTTGCTCCCACGCTTTGTTACTAACCTGGGAGCAGAAGCAAACATGCCCTTAGGAGGCGCACCGAAAGTGAGCCACAAAATGGTGGCGCTCTGTCAATGCGCCCCCTGAGGGCATCCCTCTCAAGGCATGAAAAGGGGTCCCATGAACCCCCAGACTTCCCCTACAGGTGGGTGTATTAACTCACAGCACTCGGCTGCAAGGGGATCTCGAATCCCTTTTGAAAGTGCAGGCGGGTTGTGGCCCGAACACAGAAACACATAGAAGCTATTAAACAACTACTCAGTATTTCTCTTAAATGTGCTGCCTTGAGGGCAGTGCATTCTACATAATAGGGCATTTTCCCTGATTGCACCAGGTGCACCTGCTTAAAGATGTGCCAGGGCGCAAACAGAGAAAGTGCGCCCTTATAGTAATACACGTTACAACAAAGGGTATGCTCAGACGTGAGTCCCTTGCTCTCCATGCCACTGGAATCAAGCTATCCTGGCTGATGAGGGCTGAAAGCCCGAAACCGGTCCTAGGATGCTTGTTTCCAGTCCAGGGAGGACCTGGCTTGGCAGTTCGGGCTGGACTGTTCCCATGGGGCACAGGGTCAAGACTGATTTGCATATGGCTGGGTTCAAACTGGAATGGCATGGTGAGCAAAAAAAGGTTTGGATTTAGGCCCAGATCTCTGTACTGGGGTGAATGTATGACATTGTTCTGCATTCTGTCCATCAATTGTTGTTTTTGCATTTGTCACCCCGAGTGGGAAGGGTATGCTCAGACGTGAGTCCCTTGCTCTCCATGCCACTGGAATCAAGCTATCCTGGCTGATGAGGGCTGAAAGCCCGAAACCGGTCCTAGGATGCTTGTTTCCAGTCCAGGGAGGACCTGGCTTGGCAGTTCGGGCTGGACTGTTCCCATGGGGCACAGGGTCAAGACTGATTTGCATATGGCTGGGTTCAAACTGGAATGGCATGGTGAGCAAAAAAAGGTTTGGATTTAGGCCCAGATCTCTGTACTGGGGTGAATGTATGACATTGTTCTGCATTCTGTCCATCAATTGTTGTTTTTGCATTTGTCACCCCGAGTGGGAAGGGTATGCTCAGACGTGAGTCCCTTGCTCTCCATGCCACTGGAATCAAGCTATCCTGGCTGATGAGAGCTGAAAGCCCGAAACCGGTCCTAGGATGCTTGTTTCCAGTCCAGGGAGGACCTGGCTTGGCAGTTCGGGCTGGACTGTTCCCATGGGGCACAGGGTCAAGACTGATTTGCATATGGCTGGGTTCAAACTGGAATGGCATGGTGAGCAAAAAAAGGTTTGGATTTAGGCCCAGATCTCTGTACTGGGGTGAATGTATGACATTGTTCTGCATTCTGTCCATCAATTGTTGTTTTTGCATTTGTCACCCCGAGTGGGAAGGGTATGCTCAGACGTGAGTCCCTTGCTCTCCATGCCACTGGAATCAAGCTATCCTGGCTGATGAGGGCTGAAAGCCCGAAACCGGTCCTAGGATGCTTGTTTCCAGTCCAGGGAGGACCTGGCTTGGCAGTTCGGGCTGGACTGTTCCCATGGGGCACAGGGTCAAGACTGATTTGCATATGGCTGGGTTCAAACTGGAATGGCATGGTGAGCAAAAAAAGGTTTGGATTTAGGCCCAGATCTCTGTACTGGGGTGAATGTATGACATTGTTCTGCATTCTGTTCATCAATTGTTGTTTTTGCATTTGTCACCCCGAGTGGGAAGGGTATGCTCAGACGTGAGTCCCTTGCTCTCCATGCCACTGGAATCAAGCTATCCTGGCTGATGAGGGCTGAAAGCCCGAAACCGGTCCTAGGATGCTTGTTTCCAGTCCAGGGAGGACCTGGCTTGGCAGTTCGGGCTGGACTGTTCCCATGGGGCACAGGGTCAAGACTGATTTGCATATGGCTGGGTTCAAACTGGAATGGCATGGTGAGCAAAAAAAGGTTTGGATTTAGGCCCAGATCTCTGTACTGGGGTGAATGTATGACATTGTTCTGCATTCTGTCCATCAATTGTTGTTTTTGCATTTGTCACCCCGAGTGGGAAGGGTATGCTCAGACGTGAGTCCCTTGCTCTCCATGCCACTGGAATCAAGCTATCCTGGCTGATGAGGGCTGAAAGCCCGAAACCGGTCCTAGGATGCTTGTTTCCAGTCCAGGGAGGACCTGGCTTGGCAGTTCGGGCTGGACTGTTCCCATGGGGCACAGGGTCAAGACTGATTTGCATATGGCTGGGTTCAAACTGGAATGGCATGGTGAACAAAAAAAGGTTTGGATTTAGGCCCAGATCTCTGTACTGGGGTGAATGTATGACATTGTTCTGCATTCTGTCCATCAATTGTTGTTTTTGCATTTGTCACCCCGAGTGGGAAGGGTATGCTCAGACGTGAGTCCCTTGCTCTCCATGCCACTGGAATCAAGCTATCCTGGCTGATGAGGGCTGAAAGCCCGAAACCGGTCCTAGGATGCTTGTTTCCAGTCCAGGGAGGACCTGGCTTGGCAGTTCGGGCTGGACTGTTCCCATGGGGCACAGGGTCAAGACTGATTTGCATATGGCTGGGTTCAAACTGGAATGGCATGGTGAGCAAAAAAAGGTTTGGATTTAGGCCCAGATCTCTGTACTGGGGTGAATGTATGACATTGTTCTGCATTCTGTCCATCAATTGTTGTTTTTGCATTTGTCACCCCGAGTGGGAAGGGTATGCTCAGACGTGAGTCCCTTGCTCTCCATGCCACTGGAATCAAGCTATCCTGGCTGATGAGGGCTGAAAGCCCGAAACCGGTCCTAGGATGCTTGTTTCCAGTCCAGGGAGGACCTGGCTTGGCAGTTCGGGCTGGACTGTTCCCATGGGGCACAGGGTCAAGACTGATTTGCATATGGCTGGGTTCAAACTGGAATGGCATGGTGAGCAAAAAAAGGTTTGGATTTAGGCCCAGATCTCTGTACTGGGGTGAATGTATGACATTGTTCTGCATTCTGTCCATCAATTGTTGTTTTTGCATTTGTCACCCCGAGTGGGAAGGGTATGCTCAGACGTGAGTCCCTTGCTCTCCATGCCACTGGAATCAAGCTATCCTGGCTGATGAGGGCTGAAAGCCCGAAACCGGTCCTAGGATGCTTGTTTCCAGTCCAGGGAGGACCTGGCTTGGCAGTTCGGGCTGGACTGTTCCCATGGGGCACAGGGTCAAGACTGATTTGCATATGGCTGGGTTCAAACTGGAATGGCATGGTGAGCAAAAAAAGGTTTGGATTTAGGCCCAGATCTCTGTACTGGGGTGAATGTATGACATTGTTCTGCATTCTGTCCATCAATTGTTGTTTTTGCATTTGTCACCCCGAGTGGGAAGGGTATGCTCAGACGTGAGTCCCTTGCTCTCCATGCCACTGGAATCAAGCTATCCTGGCTGATGAGGGCTGAAAGCCCGAAACCGGTCCTAGGATGCTTGTTTCCAGTCCAGGGAGGACCTGGCTTGGCAGTTCGGGCTGGACTGTTCCCATGGGGCACAGGGTCAAGACTGATTTGCATATGGCTGGGTTCAAACTGGAATGGCATGGTGAGCAAAAAAAGGTTTGGATTTAGGCCCAGATCTCTGTACTGGGGTGAATGTATGACATTGTTCTGCATTCTGTCCATCAATTGTTGTTTTTGCATTTGTCACCCCGAGTGGGAAGGGTATGCTCAGACGTGAGTCCCTTGCTCTCCATGCCACTGGAATCAAGCTATCCTGGCTGATGAGGGCTGAAAGCCCGAAACCGGTCCTAGGATGCTTGTTTCCAGTCCAGGGAGGACCTGGCTTGGCAGTTCGGGCTAGACTGTTCCCATGGGGCACAGGGTCAAGACTGATTTGCATATGGCTGGGTTCAAACTGGAATGGCATGGTGAGCAAAAAAAGGTTTGGATTTAGGCCCAGATCTCTGTACTGGGGTGAATGTATGACATTGTTCTGCATTCTGTCCATCAATTGTTGTTTTTGCATTTGTCACCCCGAGTGGGAAGGGTATGCTCAGACGTGAGTCCCTTGCTCTCCATGCCACTGGAATCAAGCTATCCTGGCTGATGAGGGCTGAAAGCCCGAAACCGGTCCTAGGATGCTTGTTTCCAGTCCAGGGAGGACCTGGCTTGGCAGTTCGGGCTGGACTGTTCCCATGGGGCACAGGGTCAAGACTGATTTGCATATGGCTGGGTTCAAACTGGAATGGCATGGTGAGCAAAAAAAGGTTTGTATTTAGGCCCAGATCTCTGTACTGGGGTGAATGTATGACATTGTTCTGCATTCTGTCCATCAATTGTTGTTTTTGCATTTGTCACCCCGAGTGGGAAGGGTATGCTCAGACGTGAGTCCCTTGCTCTCCATGCCACTGGAATCAAGCTATCCTGGCTGATGAGGGCTGAAAGCCCGAAACCGGTCCTAGGATGCTTGTTTCCAGTCCAGGGAGGACCTGGCTTGGCAGTTCGGGCTGGACTGTTCCCATGGGGCACAGGGTCAAGACTGATTTGCATATGGCTGGGTTCAAACTGGAATGGCATGGTGAGCAAAAAAAGGTTTGGATTTAGGCCCAGATCTCTGTACTGGGGTGAATGTATGACATTGTTCTGCATTCTGTTCATCAATTGTTGTTTTTGCATTTGTCACCCCGAGTGGGAAGGGTATGCTCAGACGTGAGTCCCTTGCTCTCCATGCCACTGGAATCAAGCTATCCTGGCTGATGAGGGCTGAAAGCCCGAAACCGGTCCTAGGATGCTTGTTTCCAGTCCAGGGAGGACCTGGCTTGGCAGTTCGGGCTGGACTGTTCCCATGGGGCACAGGGTCAAGACTGATTTGTATATGGCTGGGTTCAAACTGGAATGGCATGGTGAGCAAAAAAAGGTTTGGATTTAGGCCCAGATCTCTGTACTGGGGTGAATGTATGACATTGTTCTGCATTCTGTCCATCAATTGTTGTTTTTGCATTTGTCACCCCGAGTGGGAAGGGTATGCTCAGACGTGAGTCCCTTGCTCTCCATGCCACTGGAATCAAGCTATCCTGGCTGATGAGGGCTGAAAGCCCGAAACCGGTCCTAGGATGCTTGTTTCCAGTCCAGGGAGGACCTGGCTTGGCAGTTCGGGCTGGACTGTTCCCATGGGGCACAGGGTCAAGACTGATTTGCATATGGCTGGGTTCAAACTGGAATGGCATGGTGAGCAAAAAAAGGTTTGGATTTAGGCCCAGATCTCTGTACTGGGGTGAATGTATGACATTGTTCTGCATTCTGTCCATCAATTGTTGTTTTTGCATTTGTCACCCCGAGTGGGAAGGGTATGCTCAGACGTGAGTCCCTTGCTCTCCATGCCACTGGAATCAAGCTATCCTGGCTGATGAGGGCTGAAAGCCCGAAACCGGTCCTAGGATGCTTGTTTCCAGTCCAGGGAGGACCTGGCTTGGCAGTTCGGGCTGGACTGTTCCCATGGGGCACAGGGTCAAGACTGATTTGCATATGGCTGGGTTCAAACTGGAATGGCATGGTGAGCAAAAAAAGGTTTGGATTTAGGCCCAGATCTCTGTACTGGGGTGAATGTATGACATTGTTCTGCATTCTGTCCATCAATTGTTGTTTTTGCATTTGTCACCCAGAGTGGGAAGGGTATGCTCAGACGTGAGTCCCTTGCTCTCCATGCCACTGGAATCAAGCTATCCTGGCTGATGAGGGCTGAAAGCCCGAAACCGGTCCTAGGATGCTTGTTTCCAGTCCAGGGAGGACCTGGCTTGGCAGTTCGGGCTGGACTGTTCCCATGGGGCACAGGGTCAAGACTGATTTGCATATGGCTGGGTTCAAACTGGAATGGCATGGTGAGCAAAAAAAGGTTTGGATTTAGGCCCAGATCTCTGTACTGGGGTGAATGTATGACATTGTTCTGCATTCTGTCCATCAATTGTTGTTTTTGCATTTGTCACCCCGAGTGGGAAGGGTATGCTCAGACGTGAGTCCCTTGCTCTCCATGCCACTGGAATCAAGCTATCCTGGCTGATGAGGGCTGAAAGCCCGAAACCGGTCCTAGGATGCTTGTTTCCAGTCCAGGGAGGACCTGGCTTGGCAGTTCGGGCTGGACTGTTCCCATGGGGCACAGGGTCAAGACTGATTTGCATATGGCTGGGTTCAAACTGGAATGGCATGGTGAGCAAAAAAAGGTTTGGATTTAGGCCCAGATCTCTGTACTGGGGTGAATGTATGACATTGTTCTGCATTCTGTCCATCAATTGTTGTTTTTGCATTTGTCACCCCGAGTGGGAAGGGTATGCTCAGACGTGAGTCCCTTGCTCTCCATGCCACTGGAATCAAGCTATCCTGGCTGATGAGGGCTGAAAGCCCGAAACCGGTCCTAGGATGCTTGTTTCCAGTCCAGGGAGGACCTGGCTTGGCAGTTCGGGCTGGACTGTTCCCATGGGGCACAGGGTCAAGACTGATTTGCATATGGCTGGGTTCAAACTGGAATGGCATGGTGAGCAAAAAAAGGTTTGGATTTAGGCCCAGATCTCTGTACTGGGGTGAATGTATGACATTGTTCTGCATTCTGTCCATCAATTGTTGTTTTTGCATTTGTCACCCCGAGTGGGAAGGGTATGCTCAGACGTGAGTCCCTTGCTCTCCATGCCACTGGAATCAAGCTATCCTGGCTGATGAGGGCTGAAAGCCCGAAACCGGTCCTAGGATGCTTGTTTCCAGTCCAGGGAGGACCTGGCTTGGCAGTTCGGGCTGGACTGTTCCCATGGGGCACAGGGTCAAGACTGATTTGCATATGGCTGGGTTCAAACTGGAATGGCATGGTGAGCAAAAAAAGGTTTGGATTTAGGCCCAGATCTCTGTACTGGGGTGAATGTATGACATTGTTCTGCATTCTGTCCATCAATTGTTGTTTTTGCATTTGTCACCCCGAGTGGGAAGGGTATGCTCAGACGTGAGTCCCTTGCTCTCCATGCCACTGGAATCAAGCTATCCTGGCTGATGAGGGCTGAAAGCCCGAAACCGGTCCTAGGATGCTTGTTTCCAGTCCAGGGAGGACCTGGCTTGGCAGTTCGGGCTGGACTGTTCCCATGGGGCACAGGGTCAAGACTGATTTGCATATGGCTGGGTTCAAACTGGAATGGCATGGTGAGCAAAAAAAGGTTTGGATTTAGGCCCAGATCTCTGTACTGGGGTGAATGTATGACATTGTTCTGCATTCTGTCCATCAATTGTTGTTTTTGCATTTGTCACCCCGAGTGGGAAGGGTATGCTCAGACGTGAGTCCCTTGCTCTCCATGCCACTGGAATCAAGCTATCCTGGCTGATGAGGGCTGAAAGCCCGAAACCGGTCCTAGGATGCTTGTTTCCAGTCCAGGGAGGACCTGGCTTGGCAGTTCGGGCTGGACTGTTCCCATGGGGCACAGGGTCAAGACTGATTTGCATATGGCTGGGTTCAAACTGGAATGGCATGGTGAGCAAAAAAAGGTTTGGATTTAGGCCCAGATCTCTGTACTGGGGTGAATGTATGACATTGTTCTGCATTCTGTCCATCAATTGTTGTTTTTGCATTTGTCACCCCGAGTGGGAAGGGTATGCTCAGACGTGAGTCCCTTGCTCTCCATGCCACTGGAATCAAGCTATCCTGGCTGATGAGGGCTGAAAGCCCGAAACCGGTCCTAGGATGCTTGTTTCCAGTCCAGGGAGGACCTGGCTTGGCAGTTCGGGCTGGACTGTTCCCATGGGGCACAGGGTCAAGACTGATTTGCATATGGCTGGGTTCAAACTGGAATGGCATGGTGAGCAAAAAAAAGGTTTGGATTTAGGCCCAGATCTCTGTACTGGGGTGAATGTATGACATTGTTCTGCATTCTGTCCATCAATTGTTGTTTTTGCATTTGTCACCCCGAGTGGGAAGGGTATGCTCAGACGTGAGTCCCTTGCTCTCCATGCCACTGGAATCAAGCTATCCTGGCTGATGAGGGCTGAAAGCCCGAAACCGGTCCTAGGATGCTTGTTTCCAGTCCAGGGAGGACCTGGCTTGGCAGTTCGGGCTGGACTGTTCCCATGGGGCACAGGGTCAAGACTGATTTGCATATGGCTGGGTTCAAACTGGAATGGCATGGTGAGCAAAAATAAAAAAAAAAAGGTTTGGATTTAGGCCCAGATCTCTGTACTGGGGTGAATGTATGACATTGTTCTGCATTCTGTCCATCAATTGTTGTTTTTGCATTTGTCACCCCGAGTGGGAAGGGTATGCTCAGACGTGAGTCCCTTGCTCTCCATGCCACTGGAATCAAGCTATCCTGGCTGATGAGGGCTGAAAGCCCGAAACCGGTCCTAGGATGCTTGTTTCCAGTCCAGGGAGGACCTGGCTTGGCAGTTCGGGCTGGACTGTTCCCATGGGGCACAGGGTCAAGACTGATTTGCATATGGCTGGGTTCAAACTGGAATGGCATGGTGAGCAAAAAAAGGTTTGGATTTAGGCCCAGATCTCTGTACTGGGGTGAATGTATGACATTGTTCTGCATTCTGTCCATCAATTGTTGTTTTTGCACTTATAGTAATACAGGCACAGGTGCGCTGTGCAAAAGCACACAGAACAGAGTCTGTGCTTGCAAGCTCAGAAGCGACAAGAACCGCAGACACAAGAGGACTACAGAAAGTAATATGCATGGCAGAGTTTTGGCTGGGCAGCTCTAACCACTAGATTGTGCCACAGAAGCTTCTGTGGGAAGAGTCAAGACAGAGTTAACTCAAGCTGGGAAAGAGTGTGCTCAAAAGAATGTAGTCCATCAGATCACTGGTTTCTTGCCCACTGATGTCGATTCATCAAAGTTTCAGGGGTTGTAGAAGTGGCATCACATACCCTTAGACCCCAAACACATCACAGCAAGTGATAACATAGAACTTTTGATCCTTGTGTCATCACAGAAAGTGAAGTCATTTGATCATTGACGATGGTGTCTTTACAGAAAGTGATTTTATGTAGTGAAAATCATACAAGTAATAATTCAAAATACCATCAGATCACTGGTTTCTTCCCCACTGATGTTGATTCATCAAAGTGCCATGGGTAGTGGAAGTGACATCACATATCCTTTGACCTCAAACAAATCACAGCAAGTGATATCATAGAGCTTTTGATCCTTGTGTCATCACAGGAAGTGATGTAATTTGATCTTTGACGATGGTGTCTTTACAGAAAGTGATATTATGTAGTGAAAATCATACAATAAGTAATCATTTAAATAACAAAAAAAAGATAGCGTATATATAAGTGAATTTCAGTTCCCAATTCTAAAAATATTTATACTGTTGACATAATACTATTGGGATGCAGCCACAAAAAGCAGGAAATGCAACCACCATAGGCGATCTACAGCCATCATACACCAAAGCATAGCTTTATTCTCAGATACAGAGTCCAATGTCAAGGCAACACCATATAGTTCTAACCACAACTATAATTTCCTGGGACCAGCCATAATAGCAAAACACATAGGCTCAAAAGCTCATATATACATGCCCACAAATAACCACATATGCAGTGTGTGTCTCATAAGAGTATAATATTTAAATTGTGGCTGGTCCTATGTGTTCAGGTTCTCCTTGTCAGAGCCAACCTGCAACCAGGATGAACAGACCCAGCCTCAGGCACAAATGTGGCTGTCCAAAAACAGTAGACACCCACCTCTCACAGAATTTCCTCTCATTTGCCCCTCTCCTGTCACAAAGAGACTACATGCATAGGAAACCAGGTACATGGATATTGATACTTGTATTGCTAAGTATTACCCAATATAACAGAGTTAATTGCCACAGTAGGATGAAAGACTAATTCAGCCATCCATGGATTTTAATCTAAGAAAAAGAGAGGAAACCAGAGGTGTTGGAAATGGCCCTTTTTGCAGGGTCATCCCTAAGCTTTTTGCCTTCCTCCTGGATTTTTCCTAACCTGTTTTTGTTGGCTTTATGACTCTGGGCACTTTACCACTGCTGATCAGTGCTAAAGTGCATATGCTCTCCCTGTGTAAATATGACATGTGAATTGGTATATCCATGATTGGCTTATTTGGTTTACCTGTTAGTCCCTAGTAGCGTGGACTGTGTGTGCCCAGGGCTGGTAAACCAAATGCTGCTGGTGGGCCTGCAGCACTGGTTTGCGCAACCCACAGAAGCAGCTTGTAAAGTGTGTCTCAGACCTGCCACTGTAGAGTCTGTGTGCAGTCCAGAACTGCCATCTTGGCTGTGAAGTGCACCCACTTCCCAGCCCCTAAATCTTCCCTTGGCATCATGTAAGCCACCCCTATGGTAGGGTGCATTGTATGTGTAAGGTAGGACATGCCCTGGTGTGTGTAGCATGTCCTGGTAGTGAATTACACACAATTTCGTTTTTCACTACTGTAAGGCTACCTATTCTCCATAGGCCAGAATGGGCAGTTTGACTATTACATTCTATAGTCCTAACTGACCCATGGAACATGGTAGAAAAACTAATTTAGTATGCCTGAGCTCAGAATATTAAAATACGTCTTTTAGTAAAGTTTATTTTTATATTCTGCGTTTGAAAATACCACTTTTAGAAAGTAGGTATTTTCTTGCCTAAGCCTTCCAGTGTGCTCTGCTGTTATGTGTATTGGCTGTCTGGTTTCGGAGTGACAGGGCTGGGGAATTCCAGGAGACAGGGTGAGGTGTCCCAGTGGTGAATAGAGAGATCTGCATCTAGATGGATGGGAGGAGTTGCACCTGGGACCTGAATAGGGCTGTGCCTTCCCTCCACAATGCTGGCTCCACCTCCTGTGGTGCGTCTGATGTCTCTGCCCTGCACTCTGAAAGAAAAGAAGCAGCCTGGTAAACAAAGTGTTCTAGGACTGAGTAGAACTGGTTCTGACTGGGTTCAGTGACTTGTGACTCTTTAGAACAAAGACTTTTGGGGTATAAATATCTGTGCTGAAACCCCTACAATTTGTATTGCTCCTGGACAACAAAAAGAACCTCTGTCCGTGTAACTGAAGGAATCTGCAGGAGAGGATTGTCCTTGTGCTTGTGTGCTGTTTCTTGGACTGGCCTGCAGTGGTTACTACTGGACTTGGAAGAAGGGGAAAAGGACTTTGAAGGAACTTTTACTTTATCTTGCTACAGCAATCACCCAAGGGCTAGAAGAGAGCTAACCTCCTGCTGGAGTCTCAGGCACATAAGACTCCACACCAGCCTTCTGTTTCCTCCCAGCGAGGATTTATATCTGCAGGTGAGGCTCCTGTGAGTTCCAGGGCCTCTAGTTCTACTGTGGAGAAGAGAGTGCTGAAAATCGTCACTATTGTCCGTTAGCGAGCCGCCGCAGATGAAGAGCGTAAGGAAAATCATCGCGCTGCTGCCGCTGAGTGCTCGCTACCGGAGATCATCGCATCACACGTTTGCGGGCTGCCAAATGCTCACTAATCTGAAGATTATCGCATCGCCTGTTTGCGGGCATTCAAGTGCTTGCTAACCAAAGATCATCGCATCGAGTTCATCGCTTCACGACATCGCAGCGCGGACGCCGAGCGTTTGCCATTTTCATCGCATCAGGATCGTCGCTCTTTCGCGGAGCGCCATTTTTCATCGCAACAAGATTGCATACACAACAGGCTCGGCGCATCATCCTCCCTTCGCGGCAAGGATTTCAACGCATCGCCGGCTTAGCGTGTGGAAGTTTGTCGCTTTGTCCTGCACACAGATCAGCGCATCATCCTCCCTTGCGGCAAGGATTCAACGCATCGCTGGTCATGCGTGAGGAAAATCATCACTACAACTCCTTAGCGACATTTTGGTCGCTTTGCTACAGAATCCAGGTAGTTTGTTAGTAAAAGGGTTGCAGAGACCACTGCCTTGAACTGAACTCCTCTTTGCACACTTTGAACTATTGTTGCAGCATTTTAAGAGTAACCCTATTTTCTAGTACTGTGGCTTTTTACTGTTATTGGTCTTGTGTTAAGTCTATATATAAAGATACTTATTTTTTATAACTACTTGTGTGGTGTCCCTTTGTAGTGTTCTTCACTGTGTTACTGTGTATGGTCATAAATGCTTCACACACTGCCTCAGAGATAAGCCTAACTGCTCGTGCTATGTTACCACAGGGTTGAGCAGGGGTTATCAAAGGGTGTAGCCCGCTTACTCTGACTTAGGAAGAAGGGTCCCTACTTGGACAGTGGCCAGCCATTGCCAACTAGAGACCCCCATTTCTAACAAGAGGCCCTTAAAGTCAGACAGCAAAGGCGCTGGGTTTTCCCTTAACCCCTGCTTGAATTTAACAAAGACAGACTTGGTTATGAGGTCTGGATAAATGCGACAGTCATTAACTTGAAGATTCTTTCAACAACAAAGAGTTTCATTGGTCTCTTCTTTTCTTGGTTTCAAAACACGCCAACACGTTTCACAACACCAAGTGCCAATCCATACTGCCGCAAATTATTATATGCATAAAAGTGAATACCAAAAGCATACAGTGAACATGACCAGTTACAGAATAAAAAGGAAGATTAAGGATAATAAGGAAAAAAAATACTATTAGAATCACAGATTAATATCTCTGAAAATTAAAAGTTATTATTATCTATTAGTTTTAATTAAGATAGAGAGCTTAAAATAGACCCTTTTGAGCAGCCATAGTACATAAAAAGGGAAAAATTAATTAAATATAAATAACGCAATCTAAGGTAGGAAAACGCAGGGGGTACCTTTTCACATTAAAACACAGCTATAGTATACGATTGGCAATCATAATGGGCTTCCACGGTTCACGCTTGCAGCTGTATAAAAAGATCAAAGTATACTGTGCTTCGGACTCATCCATACATTTATTTAGACATCGACCGATTCCATGCTACCACCAACTTTCATTTTAAATGTAAGTTGAACCTCTCCACAGAGGGTAGCACGCAGAAGGTGCACATAATATGCATAAAGGTTTTTATTTAACACTGACCAGCCTTCAAGCACGTGTGTTTAAGTGCCATGTTCTCGGTAATGGTAAGGGTTACAATCCTATCTTCTGTTATACAAATTGTGCCGAGACCCCTCCCATGCTAACTCCCCACTGTGACAACCTAGGCTCTGCCTACACATCCGTGGCCCCATTAGAAGTGGAGCTGCTGCATTTGTTGCCCCGCAAAATGGATTCAAAAGACGAGCGGGCCAGGGTTTTTGTTCCCTTGTGAAGTTGATCCAAATATCTGAGTCAAACGCAAAGTGAGAGAAATGTGCTTCCAGTAGACAGTTATCAGCTGTATGACATTAAAACTTGCCCTATCTTCATGCCCTTAACAAATTAAAGCCAAGAACATGGATTGATTTACGACAAATGAGTGGTAAAAACATAAAGGCAATGCATGTCAGCGATTTAGTTCATCTTTCCTTTCAAGTTTTACTTCATCTTGCTTCCCTCAAGAATTAGCTATTTGATCAAGTTGTGTTTATTTCTGTATGTTTTTCCTGTGCATACTTTGAGCTGTGCAGGTGTTTATGGGTTGGCCTCTCTGCAGAGCACACAGAACAATGGTCATGTTTTCCAGTTGTAGTTGCAATTCTGTGGAAATGTGGAGGTGCACAGATGACTAAATATTTACAGGGTAAAAGTAAATCCATTGCTTAAATGTGAGTGAGTGCAGTGTGTGCTTGGAAGTGGTGAAGTGAGGGAGATACAAGGAAATGCATTTGAGGAAGAGTGAAAAGAGGGTGCTGAAGAGGAAAGAGAGGTGGTTGAAGATGTGCAGATGGACGAGATGTGCAGAGAGATTTCACAGGCCTCAATACTGATGAAATTTCAGAATAGAAACGTTTTGAAGGTTGATTATTTATAACAAATACTTGTTCTTGGTCATTTATGTTAAACAGCGAACAACTATTGACAGAGCCAATCGTACTCACAGGTTTTAGGTGCAGGTCAGTTGTTGTGTTATGTATCTAGATGTAATTACATCTCAGAGAGAAATTAAATTACCGGTCGGATAGCGGAACACTATGGGAGTCACAGAAACTTATTTGACGTGTTCCCTTTTAGAAAGTCAACACATTTTTCATCCCACTTAAAGACCTGTCTTCACGTATTTCTATATGCCTGATTGCAATCAGCAGCTGTGGGTCCTTCCCGCAGCCAGGTTAGAGCATTTTCTTCCAAAGTTGATGCCGCATGCAGTGCAAGACACTGGGCGAGCACACGCTTTAAAAGGCTGAACTTATCGTGCTGTACAATTTGTACATTACAGTAACTTGAACATATTAACCCCTTCCCCACTCATGACGGAACCACTCCGTCATGAGCCACGGTCGCCGTGTGCTCATGACGGAGTGGTTCTGTCATGCTGCGGCCGTTGGCGGCCGCGCCGCCCACGCGGCGCTTATTCCCCGCCTGTGCGGGCGATTAGCGCCGTGGGCGGAGTCATGACGGAACCACTCCGTCATGAGCACAGCTCAACCGTGGCTCATGACGGAGTGGCTCCGTCATGAGCACCGCGCCACCGCGCTGCCCCCAAACCCCTCCCAGCGCTGCGGCGGAATTCCCGCCGCAGCGAAAGGGTTAATGCAGTAGGATATAGGACATTTTTTTATGTGTTTAATATTTCAAATATAGACGTTCCAACTGCTTTATAAACCTTGCATTATCACTAAATGAATTTGCTTTCAAATGCACCATTTGCCAATTTTTTTCAAATTTCCGGAGCCTGGACACCACTTTTTTCCATTAAGCTTGCCCGCGTCGCTCACTACATAAAAGTCATACCAAACTTTAATGCTCACCACTTTCAAATGTCACCAGCCGCCACTGGATTTCTCATCTTAAACACTCCATTTCATCTAAAAAACACGCATTAGGACTTAAGTCGAACCCAAACCCGGCGCCTCACACCACTTCGACCCTGGAATCCATGCAATCTTCACCTGGGTCTGAGAACCCGTGGCATACCACCTCACAGCTCACACCCCGGCCTTCTGTAGATTTCATTTCAGGCAGCACTTCACCTCAGTCCCCGTGCGGCGTTATGTGACACTGACTGTCGCCGAAGCTGGAATTTGAGTGGCCTCTGGAAGGCATGCTGGGGCGGGGAGCACTGGAGAGTTGATCCGGCCTTGGAGAGCAGTCCAGGAAGAGAGCCGGAGAGCAGAGGGACGAGGAGGGGATTACAGGACGAGGTGAGTCGTCTGCCTTATTGGGTATGTGGCCACTGGAAGGCGCCAGTGCTGGCGGAAGGGGAATGCTGGCCGGCACTGGTGGGTGGCAAAAGCCCTCTGTATAAACAACAGACGTGAAAGGTGGGGGCCCTTGATGGCTACACGCGAGCTGGGAACCTGTAGCATTGAGGCAGACCGTTGTCCTTCGGTCACGGTTATTGCTGAAAGGAAGGCGCTTTAGTTAAAGTGCAGGCATAGTGGAGGGCTGCAAGCAGATGCGGTGGGGAAAGTCCCAAAAGCGGCCTTTTTCACACACAGAAAGTGGTCTTGTGTCGGCTTGCTTCCCCCCCCCCCCCCCCCCCCGCCCCTTTATCTCCAAAGGAGACTTGGAGTAGGTGATTCGTTGTGGTGTGTGGGGCAATGTGTGAAATTCCGCGGACTTAAGAAATGATGTCCTAAATTGAAGGCACAGAAGTACAGCGCGGAAATACGGTTTGTGAGACTAGGCGATTCTATGCGCTAGGACTTGACAATGAGCATTAGGCAGTCTCACTAATTCACAACCTGCAGTGCTGGAGTCGTTCACGCTCATGATCTTCTGGGGAGATGCACCTGTGATGGGTGCCTTTGAGAGAGCATCCGAGAAGAGGTACAGGACCACCAGCACGAGCTTCCGGTGAATACCAAAGAGCAAAAGCGCAAATATAAACATATCAAACTTCTCTTAAAAAGAACTCGCATTAAACGAACAGCGCAAGAGCTGGAAACTTGTCTCACGAACATATGCTGCACGCTTATCAGCAATGCATACTGCTGTCACTGACAGGACATATGCTACACGCCACAGGGGCCAGCAGTGGGAACGTACCGGCATTTTACAAACATATACAGTTACAGCGCGCCAGGCAGCAGGCATTCACGCTTTACAGCCACACGGAGAATAGACACACACGAGGTGACAGTTGGGCAAGCGACCTTCGTACAAACAGAACGGACGCACCACAAAGAGCACGCCTCCCTCGCGCACGGACCAGCAGAGCATATGCAACACTAGTGCGCTAACAGGCCACTTATGTCGATTTTGGAACACATAGCAACCATTAAAGCATATCTCGCTTACAGAACAGGTACATTTTGAAAAACAGCAGTTCAAACGTACCTTACAAAACACACAAATGCTCCCACACAGACATGAACAAGTAGCAGCACTGAAGGCTTTATACAACACCTACTCGTTAGTTAATCAATCAAATAAACTTTATTCGGCTTTTGCAAAAACCCGTAAAAGTTAGGTGCCGTAAATATACGATATATACCGCATCACCTTCAACTGCTATACAATTGATACTAAATTTCAAAGAAGAATAAAACAATTTTAAAAATTCAAAAAGTACATAAATACAATAAAAAGTAGTATCAAGGCTCCTTCATCCAGAAATTGCCCTCATCTATTAGTCTCAACTAGATATACGCCTGACAGCAGACTTTAGAAAACTAAAAACATAAAATACTGTATTACCTGAAAGCATTTGTAAGAATATAAAGGCCGGTTGAACCTGCCTAAAATTTTCCTCTTTTAAAATGGGGACTTTCTAGGTGCCACATAAAAGTTACAAAACATTAAAAAATGGAGCATGTCCTGTGGCGACTTTACGTCGCAACCACAGGGTAAAATACTCTGTCCCTTATTCTGCCCACATGGGTGGGCGAGAAGGAGGTGGAAGAGATCCAAACGGAACCTAGTCAACAAAAAATGGTCATAGCTACTTTTAATCCATAGAAGATACGGCTCTGTTGATTGCACCGTTTTCAATATCATGAACCCACCAACACTAGGCTACCTTAGCACCTCCTCTTCCCTATCCAATGTCCGATTTCTTAAAAAGGTTTTCTTCAACCAACCAAAATCCTTCCTACAGATTGTTTCTGGATTCATTAATAGGTCCGCCCAACCCATACTTATAAAACACTCCCTAATATATTTAAGCCAGAGGATACACTTAAAATGGTCAAGGGCCAAACAATACATTAAAATCTTTTGACTTAATGTATTCCCCTTGCTGAACCAAATCTTCATTGACAGCATAAGGGGACAATAAGCCAGCATATCATAGAGATAAGCCATGCCCAACTCTTCATGCACTATAAAGGTGGAAATGCCATGAGGTATTCCTAAAATCCAGCTCAAGAAGTTATTTTCAACAATTTTCAGGTGTCATCATGTGGGATATAACCCCAAATCTCACTACCGTAGGTCACCTTAGAAGTACACTTAGCCTTATATATCTGCAAGACTTGAGCCCCAATGGGTCTCTTGCCCGATGTAGATGCAAAATTAAAAACAGTGGCGTTGGCCCTTACAAAATCCCCTTTCTTTCTATTTTTAAGAGTCCCCAAGTTTATGTCAGAATCCAACAATAACCCCAGGTATGAGAAAACACTAGTCCCAGGAACTTGGGTGGACCCAACCATGAAAGAATAAAGTTTCCTCGAACCAGGTCCCACCTGTATCACATAAGAATTGCTGTCATTAACCAACAGATTGAGCTTCTACATGAAATGGACAAAGGAATCCAACTAAATCTGCAGCACCCTTGCTGTCCGAGCTTTAAGGACAGCATCGTCAGCGTACAATAATACAGGGAGGCTCAGCGTTCCCACCTGGGGGCAGTCCACTTTTGATTTTAAGAGAACCTGCTCCAGGTTGTTAATGTATAAGTTAAAAAGAAAAAGAGCTAAAATACAGCCCTGTAGCACCCCTCTCGGTACTGAGAACTGTCGGGTAACCTTGAAGTCTTTGGTGTAAAGAACCACCACCCTATGGTTAGTCAGTCAGTCTTTTTTTTTTTTTTATTTTTTTTTTTTATTGAGATTTACTGGTGTCGTACACAAATTTTACAAATTCATTAAATAGATATTCCTGTTAAACCATACAAGAGCACATTTAGACAATACTAACCATTGTAAATCCAAGTAAAACAAGGACAAAACAATAATAATAATAGGGCAATAGTTCTAAACCATTCATTATCATTAAATACATAATTAAATAAATAAAGCAGTATTTAGGCGCTCAAGCTCCTCCAGATAGCAAGTGGTGCCCAAATATTTCTTCCTAATTCCCTTAATGTTTTACCTTTTGACTCATATAGACAAGCCTCAATATTATGCACTCCCAGCAACCTTGCAATCCACATTTGAAATGTCGGAGGGGAGGAATCTTTCCAAGCTGCTGAAATAAGGATGCGTAGCACTGCAGTTGATATAAAGACCAGAGCTTCAGCCGCCCTACCCAACTCCAATTTCCTATCTACACCTAACAACATCAACGTGGGGGATAGCCTAATCCTACAGTCTAGCAGCCCCTCCAAAAACTTAGAGATTTCCATTAATACCATAGAAAGCTTATCGCACTGGTGGAACATGTGGATTAGATCCGCTGGACCATTATTGCATCTAGGACACTTATCATTCTCCACCAGACCCCAGGCATACAGCTTCGCCGGAGTAAAATACAGATTAAACAGCGTTTTGTAATGCTGAGCCCGTAGGTTAGAAGATCGAAATAATCTCTTATTTAATACAAGTGCTAGATCTAAATCCACGTCGGGGTCGCCTAATTTCCCTGCAATTGCCGATTCTGTCTGCTCCAAATCGTCCTGAATACCCGTCATTAAATGATTATAGACAAATGTTATTTTATTGCCCCCGTTCCATAAATAATCGATCAAGGGGAAACGTCTTGTTTCAAGTATCCTCGGTCTAAAAGCCTTCAACGTTTGGGGTAACTGTCCATACGTAAACCAATGATTAGATGAAATCCCAAACTTGTGTTGGATCACTTCGAACCTGAGGACCTCCCCCCCCTCCATAATATCCCCAATAGAACTAATTCCATGTTCTTTCCAAGCCGCGCAATTCCTGTCCATACCCATATAAGGAAATAGGTTAGAGTTCCAGAGAAGGAGGTGCGCATTAATCTTAGGAATTACAAGCAGCTTTTGGACGGCTTTCCATGACCCCCACACCCCACCCATGATCTTAAGCCGGGCCCTCTTATAAAATCTCCGATCCACCTCGCTCAAGAGTAGCCCCACAGCCTTCTTCCCCACTAGCAGCTCAAAAATAGATGGGGGAACCTGACTCTCTGCCTGTGTCACTACCGAGCTGGGAACTGATTGAAAAAGTATTGACATTTGAGCCAGAAGGCAAGATAAATGATATAGACGAAGGTTTGGTAAAGCCATGCCCCCCCTTACGAACGGGAGCGACATAAGGTTCATGGAGCGCCTAGTCTTCCCATATTGCCAGATAAACCGGTTAAATATTGACTCCAGATTTTTTGATAGTTTTTCCTCCAGCAATAATGGGATGGCTCGAAACAAGTAAAGGACCTTCGGAAATATTGACATTTTAAGGACGTTTACCCGTCCTACCAGGGAGAGGTGTAATACGTCCAACCTCTTTAATTCTGCTTCAATCGATCCCATTAGGGGGCAATAATTTTCTGTAATGATCTTATCTACTGAGGCATTAATTCTGAGCCCTAAATAGACCGCTGAGTCTACGTATCTACTGTCCGACCTATTGATGTTCTTAGTGCAAATAATCTGGGTCTTCCCCTCATTTAACAGATACCCAGACCTGCTACCAAAGTCTTCCGCCAGCTCTGCAAGTGCAGACATCGCCTGCTGGGGGTCGGTGGTAAGAACCGCCAAATCGTCAGCGTATGCTAGCAGTTTGGTTGTAAACCCGTTCAACATCACTGGACTAATCTGAGGGCAGCCCAAAATTCTTTGAATCAGGGGGTCTATATATAGAGAAAAGAGGATCGGAGAACAAGGGCAACCCTGACGCGTTCCTCTCTTAATCACAATTTTCTCCGAACTCTCCCCCATTACCGACACCCTGGCCACCGGATCTTTGTACATAGCTCTAAGAGCCCTGATGACCTTGGGACCAAATCCCCTGCCTACAAGAATACCCCATAAATACTCCCAGACCACGCGGTCAAACGCTTTCTCCGCATCTAGGAGGATCATGGCCATCTCACCCCCCCCAGCAGCATGAGCATCGAACAGTGCGATAGCACGGCGTGTGTGGTCCGTCGTTCCGCGCCCAGGCACAAACCCATGCTGCCAAGGAGAGACAAGACCGCCAATGACCCTCCCTAGCCTTTTGGCCCATATTTTCGAGTACAGTTTAGTATCCACGTTGATGAGCGAGATAGGTCGGTAAGAGCCTGGGTTCTCCTTGGGTTTATCCTTCTTGTGAAAGACAATTATATTGGTCTCTTTCCATGAATCTGGAATGTCCCCTGTACACAGTATACCATTAAAGAGATCCAGCAAGATGGGCACTATCTCAGATTCAATGCTTTTGTACACTTCCAGGGGGATTCCGTCGGGTCCTGCTGCCTTACCAGCAGCAAGTTCCCGTAAGGAGGCCAGAATCTCACTTCCAGTCAGGTCCCTATCTAGCTCTTCTCTGGATAGATCATCCAGCATTGGGCCCCGGCTACCATTCTCATCCATTTGTGGTCCTTGGCGGCTCTCTTCATCGTACAATTTTTGATAAAAAATCTTTAAACACCCCTAAAATTTCCTTTGTCTCCGAATAAGTCTTACCGTCCTCATGTATGCTAGAAATGATGTTCCTCGATTTCCCCTGTCTGATACGAAGTGCCAGAACCCTACCTGCCTGCTCCCCTGTCTCATACCGCTTAGCCCTTGATGCCTGATAATCCCCTACTGCCTTCTGTGTGACCAATTTTTGAAGTTCGGCTTTAATGATCCCCAACCTTCTTTGGCTCTCTGTCCCATCTACACCGTTGCCAATGTCCCTAATGTGCCGTTCCTCCGCCTTCGCTAAATGGCCCATAAGCCTATCTAGCTCTCCCCTGTCCGCCTTCCTTATTCTCGCTGAACAACTAATGGTTTCCCCTCTGAGGGCCGCCTTAAAAGCTTCCCAAACGCTATTCCTAGAGGTACTATAGCGGTTTGCGTCAAAGAATTCCACTGTCCATTTTTTAATATGATCTAAAAATCTTTGATCCGATAATAACCTTCTTTCAAAAGTCCAGCTAGTATGACTTTTCTCTGCTAAATCTATTCTACAAGATAGAATCAGCGGGTTGTGGTCAGAAATTATTCTAGGGAGTTTCTTTATGCTAACTCTATTCAGTTCCGACATTGATATAAAGAAGTAATCTAATTTGGAGTATTTTTGGAACGGATGCGAAAAATACGTGTACCCTGGGTTCTGTGTCTCCTTCTCACCCCAAACATCCTTAAGCCCATGTGAGCTCAAGAGGGAGGACATAGCCCGAAACACCCTAGGTTTCCGTCCTGAATACTTAAGTACATTATGCCAGTCAGTGGATATATTTAGATCACCGCAGACTATCAAGGGGGTTGGCCAGCCCGCTAGCTCCTCTTCCAGGAAGTTAAAAACCTCTGGGTCATCGCAATTTGACCCATAGATCGAACAGATTGTATATCCTAAGTTCAGCTCTGCGATGACCCACCTACCCAAGCTATCACTTTTAGCCCGCTTCACCCCCCCTAAAAAAGATCTGCCAAGGATTGCAACCCCCCTAGTTACAGATGTCTGTGATGTACAGACTATCAAATCAAACCCCCTAATACAAAGTAAATTCCGTTTGGCCCACGGTAAGTGGGTCTCTTGCAAACAAAGTACATCTATCCCATTATGTTTAACAAAATACTCCAACTTTTGACGTTTTTTCCAGTCATTCAGTCCGCTAACATTGACGGTACATATTTTAATATCCATCATTATATAAATTTCTGATCATCAATGCATCTGTGTGCCCTACTTGTCTCAGAGTTCTCTGTAACATTATCCCAGCTAACGCTCTTGCAACACTAAACCAACCAACTACATAGCTACCAAGCTCCTTACAACACCAGATTATCTCATTTTTCACTATTTCCCCCCACACCCGGTTCCCCCACCCCTCTCCCATCCCACCCCCTCTCCACCCCAACCCCCCCCGCACCCTCCCCTGTACCCCCTCAGACGAGGCGCTCAGACCTAGTCTGTGCATGGGATGAAAAGCAGTGGACGCAATGAGAATAAAAAAACAATAGCTGTAACCTAAGATCGCCCCCCCGGGGACGGACATACATTATGAATGAGATGGCAGCACCATATAACCCCCTGAGCAACTTAGGAGCCTGACAACCACTGAAAAAAAAAAAAAAAAAAGAAGAGAAAACAACCCTGTGACCCTCAGGAAATACCCTAGACAGACAAAATAGCCGGCTGATAGTTTTTCCTACAAAAAAAAAAAAAACCTAATTGCCCAAAGAGTCTAGGTACTCCTTCGCCTTTATCTCAGATGAAAAATAGAGGGTCTTCCCTTCATTGATAACCTTTAACTGGGCAGGGTTTATCAGGTAGACCTGTAGTTTTTTTTCCTGAAAGGGTTTGATGAGCTGCCGAAGCCTCCACCTCCTTTCTACCGTGGCATGGCAGAAATCTGGCCGAACGAAGAATGACATTCCCTCACTAGTCCTCCTTGCGTCCGGTCTTGCCTTCTCTGCGATTAATTGCCTCAGTACGAAATTGCCCAGAAAAATTAGAATAGCCCTCGGCTTGTCCCCTTCCCTCGCGTTTTTCCGTACTTTAAAGGGGGTGCGATGTACCCTCTGAATTTCGCAGGGCCAGTTCCAGCCAGATAACTCTGGGAATGCCCGGTCGAATAACTTGATGGTGTACGCTCTGATGTCAGAGCCTTCGACCCCCTCCGGAATCCCAAGGACCCTGAGATTGTTACGTCTCAGTCTATTTTCCATGTCCTCGAGTTTCCATTGGATATCTACCACTTGTGAGCAGTGGGCATCCACTTTAGATACCGCGGCTGCTGCCTCGGCCTCGGTTGATACGACCCTCTCCTCCAAGTTCGACACTCTGTCGCCCAGGGTCGTACAAGCCTTAGACAACTTCCTCACAGCCCCCTGCATTTTCCTCATAGCGGCTTGTGACTTCCTACTGTCTTGGCGTGTCTCCTCTCGATGAGAGATAATTTCCTGATGTATCAATTCCAGGAGCGACAACTGAGATGCCTCCGTGCTAGGGCTCCCTTGGAATGGCATGGCAGATGAGTGGTCCCAGCTTAGCTCATAGCGATCTTTCGGACCTGCCGCAGGTCTGACTGCTGTTGTAGGGGGTACTTGCTCCTGATCACAATCTGTGTCCTGCGTACTACCTTCCAGAAAAGAGCTATGTTCGTCCTCGTCTGACCACTCTGCGTTCTCAGACACCGAGAAGAAACATTCGCTAGGGACTTTTTCCGCCAAGCCCCCCACCGCTCCTGGAATAGCCTCACTAACAGTTGGCTCATGCTCATGCCTTGCAGTCCCTTGGGGTACACCCAGCTCACACTTCTCATTTTGAAGGCCACTGCTGATATAATGGCCTACCTTAGAAGACGTGCCAGACTTGTTACCCAGGGTTACCTGGCTTTCCGGTGTTCCTGCTACAGGGTCCCCCCCAATAGCGGGTGCCGGGGTAGTAGTAGTCACTTGCCCGCTACCGGACTGAGGAACTTCATCCAAGACTTCATCGGAGACATCCACGGCAGCTACCGCTTCTGCACTCTCTACGATGCCAAGAAGACCGGCGGATAGTACCGAATGGTCCCCACCTTCCTGTGCTGCCCCTGCTGCTGCTTGCGGTGTAGCCTCCTTTGCCCCACCCTCCTTGCTGCTTTTTGAAAATATATCAGCAATTGAGGCAGTTACTTGACGTGTCTTTACAGCCAGCTGCTGATGTTTCCTTGCAGCGGGCGTTTGATGCTTCAGCCGTGCGTCTACCTGCTCCGATTTCGCTGCTGCCCCCTCAGCACCTCCTTTCTTCTTAGACGCTGCCGATTTAGAATTAATTGTTTTAGGGGCCATTGCAGCCGACCTCTTCAGGCTGCCTCTTCTCCTTGTCCTAAAGCAGAGATTGCCAAGAACAAAATCCAAATCCAAATCACGGTCTCTCACACCGCTCCACGTTACACGAAGACTCAACCGCAAGCCCCGCCCACCGACATTCGCCGATCGCCGGCAGCAGGGAGCGAGAGCCGTAACAACCTCAGCGGTCAGCGCCAGAGCCCGGAGAAAAGGTCTACCTGAACCGTAGCAGGTAAGCTGAACGAGCATTGTTTTACTGTTTAATCATCGGGAGGCCAGCGGGGACCAGCGGGCTGCCTTGATCCCTGCGTATGCCGCGCTGGGGCTTAGAACCGAATCCTCATTGCGTGAAGCTGCTACCGGTCGATGTTACACGACCGCCATCTTGCCTCCCTAGACCTGGCTTCTCAGTCAGTCAGTCAGTCAAATTGGCTTTATTTCGATATAAAACATATCTTTAAAAGCAATAGATTACATCATTCTTTAAAAAACTAAAACGCCAATTCATAAGAAAACAGTTATACAGGATCAGGATACGAATGGCAAGAATAAATTACATAAAAATCCAATTTTAAAACCATGATTAAACAACACACAAAAGCCTTTTTGTTCTGATCAACAATGCCCAGTTTAAAAACTTCGCCAAACCACAGACAAATAGAGGGCGAGTGTCAGATTTTAAAATACGATAGGCCTCACTACATTGTCTTGTGCCTAGCTCTTTACAGAGGGGTTTCAACCACCTAAGGCGAGGGGCTTTATATGCAGGGCATTCGAATAAAAGGTGAGGGACCGACTCAATCCTGGTCTCGCAGAAAGGGCAAAAAGGAGTAGTCTGAACTGGTACCTTCCATCCAGCGGTCAGCTCACACACGGGCAGTGTACCTATCCTGAATTTAAAATATAAGGCCCTATCTCTAGATTTTGAAATAATATCGAGATAGGGCTCGAGTAGTGCCACCTCCTTTACTAATAAGAAATCAGCAGTACATCTACATAGATTAGGATTAGAATTTCTAGAATCCATTACCCATTTACAGTAAAGTTTTTTTAGGACAGACTTAGGCGGTGCGGTCCTGGACTGCCAGGCCTCTCCAAGACCCAACTCGCCCAGCAGTCGTTTAACATCCCTCAACCATCCTATTTTGTACCAGCCAGGCATTGATAAAACCTCATTTAGCCCCTCCACATAACTAACAAGCTCCGGAACTCTCCATAAGCGACCCCAGAGAAGTAGAGGGCACAACCTTGCCTGGTCTTTAATAGGGCAACAGCCCATGTCAAGGAATAGGGGAAGGGTGGGGGTCCTATAGGGAAGGCCCATTATATCTTTCAAAAATTGATTTTCTGAACGGGTCAACTGATCCACATTCTGCGCCCCCCAAAGCTCTGCTCCATAAAGCGCCGCACTCACCCCTCTTGCCTTATAGATGTCAAGTACTGGGGCAATTGGTTTGAGGGTGGAGGACCGTTGGTCTTTTAGCAGTGCCCCCACCACCCTTTTGTGGTTTAACAGCATTTTATGGAGGTGACAATTCCACCTCATGGTGTCAGAGAGGCGGATTCCTAAATAGTCAAACTCCTTGACCCTTTCTAGGGGCACTGAGTTCAGTACAGGTGGCCTGCCCCTTTTCTTCGGGGGATTCAGGACCAAATATTTGGTCTTTCCCCTGTTAATTTCTAATCCCCTCAGACTGCAAAATATTTGGAACCTATCAAGAAGGCTCTGCAACCCTACTGGGGTCTTGGAGATCAAGAGAGTGTCGTCTGCAAATAATAGAGTAGGTATTCTCCTGCCCGCCAGGGATGGAGCATCAGAAGGATTTTGTAAGAGATACTCCACCACTCCATTGACGTATAATGAGAACAGAGTGGGGGCTAGTCATTAGTCAGTATAGTCAGCAGGAGTGCAAGCATCTTATAAAGTGGTTGAAGTGGTCAGGAACTACTGGGATTGACGTTCCCATACTATATTCATTCAAGCAAATCTATCCATATACTTTGTGAAAACCAAAATGAATTCCTTAAGGGCAGCAGACAACTGAAAGTGTGACTTATACATTTCCTCCAACCCCTATTTTCTGCTCAGCTGCAAAAGGGTTGCCTGCACAGAGGACCATGTCTTTTCAGAGACTCACTAAGGCTACCTCTGCATCCTTTTACATCGTCCGGTCATTATTGTGAGGGTAAAATCCTCATGAGACAGAAAATATACCAGGAAACTACAGGAAAATTGCTGTGAATGAAAGTCCAACCCATCACTACTGAGTGCCATAAAAGGACAACCAATGACTGATAATAGAACTATAAGAGTAATGAAGGTCACTGTTAAGTTATCAGGACCTTATCATAAGAGCAGTCGTTTTGCAGGGGGTTCTTATCCTAGGTCCGGGGGGGGGGGGTTGATTGTGCTGGACAACATGACTTGCTAGCAAGCTTTGTTGTTCCAGGTGAGAGTAATTGTACACTCATTAGCCTTTTGATGCACACATCAGCGCTTGAAAGGCCGACTCTGCCGTATTAACCATGACTGTAAATCATTCGAATGGCTTCAAGAATTTGGTCCATCCATTTAGAAAATTTGAACAGTTTCACAAGCAAAATTAACATAAACTGCAAATGAAAAAACAAACTGCAGAAGTCCCATGTATGTGTGCCACCTTAGCAAACAGAAGTAGAAGATGGACAGAGCACTGAAACGTTTCAGACACTCACCCCCAGTCACAGATTTGGGTTGAATCCATCATCGTTCTTTAGCTCACTTCACCACCTCAGTTCAGACCCAGCTATATGCAAATCAGTCTTGACCCTATGCCTCATGGGAACAGTCCAGCCCGAACTGCAAAACCAGGTTTTCCCAGAACCAGAAACAAGCCTCCTGGGTCTGGTTTCGGTGTAACACCCCTCATCAGCCAGGCTAGCTTCAATCCAGTGGCATAGTGAGCAAGGGACCCATGTCTGGGCATACCCTGCCAACTTAGGGCGAACAAAGCAAACACAAGGAGATGATGGACGGAGGACTGAAACGTTTCAGACACTCACCGTCAGTCACAGATCTGGGTTGAATGCGTCATCGTTCTTTAGCTCACTTTGCCACCTCAGTTCAGACTCAGCTATATGCAAACAGTCTTGACCCTGTGCCTCATGGGAACAGTCCAGCCCAAACTGCCAAGCCAAGTCTTCCCTAAACCAGATCAAGCATCCTGGGACCGGTTTCGGGGTAGCACCCCTCATCAGCCAGGCTAGCTTGAATCCAGTGGCAAAGTGAGCAAGGGACCCACGTCTGGGCATACCCTGCCAACTTAGTGCGAACAAAGCAAACACAAGGAGATGATGGACGGAGCACGGAAACTTTTCAGACACTCACCCCCAGTCACAGATCTGGGTTGAATCCATCATCATTCTTTAGGTCACTTCGCCACCTCAGTTCAGACCTAGCTATAAGCAAATCAGTCTTGACCCTGTGCCTCATGGAAACAGTTGAGACTGAACTGCCAATCCAGGCCTTCCCTGAACCGGAGAGGAATGGCGAAGTGAGCTAAAGAATGATGATGGACACTATGCCACTGGATTTACGCTAGCCTGGCTGATGAGGGGTGTTACCGGTCCCAGGATGCTTGTTTCCGGTCCAGGGAAGACTTGGCTTGGAAGTTCGGGCTGGATTGTTCCCATGAGGCCTGTAGGGCCTGATCAAGTTAGTTCATCAAACTATGAGGCTCCGACAATACCCTGCTCCAATAGATACTCACCGCTAGAAACCCGGCATGAATAAATACCTTTTTACCTGCTTGTACAAACTGTGTGATCTTAGGTAAGCATTTTATTTCACAGAGCCTCCTTTTTCTTAATTATCACATATGAGCGCACCTTTAAATACTTAAGTTCACATGTGGGCTGTACAAGCACCTCTTATGTTTGATTTAAAATATATAATATTGCTCTAGCTATAAGGATGTAGACCTCATTTAGGGTTTACAAGACTACTGTCTTGCCTTTTAGTTCACTAATGGCATTCTCATTGGTTGGTGAGTTATTAATGTGTTTACGTTTATAGTTAAAAACTGCCACTTTTAATATATCTTCTTTTATGCAGTGACATAATCTGATTTACTAAGGTAAAATGCTTCTGTATGTTATAGAAATGCAATTCTTTGAATTTTGATGAGATCATCATATTTTTACATTATATTTGTTACACAATGTACATGCTACACTTTTTCATGGCTTGGCTCCTGCACGGTCTCTTAGAGCCAAGCAAGACCCTTGGCTCCGCTCGCCCTACTAATTTGTTGGTGCGCCCACCTCTTTTTGCAAGTTGGGCTTAGTACATGAAGCGGCCAGTCACTTGATAAAACTATTTGTAAACAGCGAGGGCTGGAAACATGGAGTCCTGCCTACATGCACCAACTTGACAACTCTACCATCAAGGCTTCTGGTAGCAGAGACGAAGAAAAGAGAGTGTGAGCAGTGAAAATACATTTAAAGTAAGTGATCCATCGGCAGGGACTCCAGACTGTTGTGTTGCATGCATACATAGTCATGGGTTTCCAGGGAGAACGAACATGCCCAGGTGGGTAGTATAGAGACGTAGCTTCAGGGGGGTATTTTGGGTGTGACACACCCAAAACACATTCGTGGCTTGGTAGTCGGTATGTGGGCCCGAAGTATGGTTTGCTATGTCTGTGTCTGTTTTTCTCATAAATCTTTTTTCACTAGAGGCATTCTTTTTTTTAGTGGAAACTTAAATGTATATAATGACTGGTTTATCAAAAAAATAGTAAATCTACACTCATAGAAGTACTTCTTGAATGGGTGCTAATTTCCCAGCTTTAGGAATTCAGAAACTTTGGCAGTAGTAGACGTGGAAAGCTTTACCAGTCTCATGTTTCCAGGCATGCTAGAGGAAATCAAACACCCAAAAGGTGATAGGACGAATGTTTGCAAATAGTCTAACCATTAGCAATCACTCGGGGTAGCATTCCAATCAATTTTTTTCATCAACTGTGATACTCTAGACAGAAGTCCATCTAATGCAAATCAGTACTGATCCTGTTCGCAAACACTAGTCACCTCACTACCCCCCACCCTTCAGCCCCCTGTTTGTTTAGTTCGGATATTTGAGATTCACACCCCCAAGCTCACTGACTAAGCTACACCCATGGTTATTGTTAAGTAGCAATTTCAGCTTACAGCTCTGTTTATCATTCCTACAAACTCTAATCCTATGTCATCATCACCCTCCACTACCCTAGCACTTTGTATCCTACATCACAGTTCCCATGCTCTTTTTCTGCACGTAGACCACTGGCCTTACACAGAACTTGTGCAGCTTGAAAAGGATGAGTGAAAGCCTCACTCACACAGTTCACACAAACGCTGTTGCACAAAACCTTTTACATACATTGGTTACAGCACACGTAGCAGCAGTGACAGCTACCCTCCCAAAACACTCACTTATTACAGCACAAGCAGCAGCAGGGCAAATGTCTCACAAAGTATACGTGCCCTTTGCTGTCCTCACACAATTCACACACATGCTGTCACAAAACATGTACATACACAGAACAGTGACAGCACAAATGGCAGCAGTGAAAGCTTCTGTATTCCAATACACACCCACAACTGGACTGGAGCACCATAAGCAGCCCTAGCAAAAATGCACTAACCAGCTTCGCTCCCTTCCTCTTCTCGTGCTGTCTCTCTCTCTCTCTCTCTTCATCCATCTATTCTTTCTCTCTCCTCCTTTCTCTCTTATTTCTCTCTTATCCCATTCTGATCACCCACTGTTTCTCTATCACTATCTGCCCCTCTCTTTCACTTGAATCCTTTTGTGTCTGCTGTACGTCATCTAGGAGAGCTGGGGAAAGTGACATAGGTGCCATACTGCAGGCTCCAATGACTCCAGCCTACCTGGGAAATGCCTGATGAAATATAAGGTCAGTCCAGCCAGGATTCTCTCCCATACAGAACATGCAGAGTTTTGGAAGCAACAGTGTAAGTTTCTGTGACACACGTACAAAGCTGTTACAGCACAAGTGGCATCGGTGCAAGCTATTCTCAAAGACAGACTAGGCATCACACAGGAGGTACAAAAAAGTTTTACTCATACTAAGAACAAATAGGTATAGTACTGGCTTCCTTTCTCCTGAAATGTTTCATGTGAGAATGTCAACTACAGAAATATTATGCTTCAAGGATATCATAGCAAAAATATCACCAACTGTCAGGAAACGGGCCATTAGTTGTGTGGCCTGCACAAGTAATGGGTACTCATTAACCCTCAGACTGGAAACCAACCAACCAATTTGGGCTTGACTCTCTCAGGGTAGCGTAACAGAGCAGTCCAAGGCCTACTCAAGGGAGAAGATGTGGGCTAGTAATCACCATTCACCTGCATTCAATAATAACACTGAATACATTATTGTCCAGTCTGTGCTTTTTCTTTAGAAAAGTAAATGAACATTTAATACACACACACTACATACTACACAGTAATCTACATATATACATAAGACTGGTGGAAATACCTTTGGCAACGTTACAATTGACCCCTAAAGGGTTATGACTTCCAAATTTATAGTACACCCTCTTCACATATAAGACAGCACATTACCATATATTGAGGTGTCAGTTTACATTAGGTCAATGTTATACCAGTTCAAGATTGGAATCACATGTTATGGTAATACTTCATTCCATCACTGACTCCAGTAACCATAATTCCTCTGAACTTATCATGAACAATTAGGGATCGCAATAAAGTGCTTACAGCTTCTCAGAAATATGAGCTAGTGTCAGGATTAACAACCTATTGAATAAAGCATTGCTTAAACGCATGGCTAATAACACTTTGAGAGAAAGCACTGTCAACCTATCATGAAGGGTACTTCTTAATCCACCATGTCTATGAATCTTCTTCACCCTCTTTAGGCCGCAAACTAGGCAGCAATGAACTTAGCCCTTACAGTGTGTTGCACTACCAGCTGTAGAGTTCCAGCTGGAGACTAAGGAGTGCTTAGAAACTGAAGGGAATCCTGGGGTGGTCCTTTCTTTTTGGACCCTGCAGACATAGGGTCAGTAATTTTAGTAAAACTCCCTAGGGGAGCTGCTGCACTTCTGTAACCCCCACGCTCTCCTGACATAATTGGTGGTGCCCCTACCATCCTGGAGGATACCACATTGCGGAATCATTTTAGCAAAACAAAGCACTGCAAGGCATTATGGGTCGCACCCTCCTGGGAGGGTGAATATATGATTAGCAGCTCCTGCTGCTTGCTTTTGATGAGGTGCGTGGCTTCGTGCTGCTGGCTTTTTTCTTTTCTTTTTTCTTTGTGTGTTTGGTTGGGGTGCCCGGTCCCACCCGGGCACCGCACCGCACCAGCCTCCAAGCATTGTGGGAAGCCCAGAGAGCCCACCCCTGCCTGCCCCTGCTGGCTCCGTGCATGGGCAGCACTTTTCTGTGCTGCTGAGGGAGCTGGCAGCTCTTTCTCTGCCCACTTCTGTGGGCAGGGCGCTCCTTCTTGTGATGGCCACCCACTCTTCCCAATGTGTTTACAGGGAGCAGGGCAGGCCCACAACAGATGGGGGGATGCACCGCCACTACCCCTGTCCTGGATGACATTGGGGCCCGGGGTAGGGATCATGGGTCCCTCCCTTTTAGTGGGAGTGCAACAGTGCTCTGGTCTTCCTTTTGGTGGTAGGAGGTCAGGAGTTGGGGGCCAATTGATTGGGTTCCCGGGCCCATTTAACTCTGGGGAGGGAGCCCCATGCATGTCCCCTCTATGGGTATAAATTACGCTTTACTCTTTGTGGCCCACTCCAGGGGAAGGAAATCACCTGGCAGCGGAGCTCCTTGCACTCCAGGATTGCACTGGCGGGGGAGGGGGGGGGGAATCAACAGTGAAATTCTTCTCCTGTTGATATCACAGTCCACTGTGCTTGTTCTTGGGCTCATTTGCTCCTGGTGGTGAGCCCTTGCACTCTCCTTAGGCCTCCTGGCCTCTAAAGTGGTGGACTTTGCAGGGAGGTGGTTCCACTGGCTCCCTGCACCAGCCTTCCTGCTTTTTCTTGTCTGGCGCTTCTCTCTTCCTTGGAGCAGAAGTCCAGTTTATTTTCTCCAATTAGTCATTAGGGGATGTGAGGGGACCAGCTTCCCTGGTTCTGGGGTGAGCCCCACTAGCAACAGTAGTCAGAGTCCTTTGTCCAGATGGGCATCAGAGGAGTTCCTCCTTCCAGTTGTTTATGGCTACAGCCTCCAGTCCCAGTGTGCAGCAGGAAAACAAAGCCAAGAGAGAGCTCTCCCCCTTGCACAAAACCTCTTAAGTGGGGGTGGAAGGTTCTCGAAGCGAGGCACCTCTGGCCTATCCTGGGGTGCCACATCACCTCCTCTCCGCCCTGTAGTGTCTGCAAATTAGAAATGATGGAACCCTTTTGGCTTTGCATTGACTCCGTAGAACTATGAAGCAAGTTTTAGAGGGGAATGCACTGAAGGCTTGTTTAGAATGTTGTGTTGTGGTTGCAGGCAGAAGAATAAAGACGTGTAGTACTAAGCTCCATGTGTTGTTTAGTCCTTTGCGGGCACCCAGGCTAGGGAGGACGCTACAACTGGTGACAAGTTAGGGGATAAGTAACCCAAAGATCGACAGTGCTCTGCCAGAGAGTTTGCCGTGGTCTAAGCAAACTGCTAGTGTGTGCAACGTGTGTTGCAGTTAAAGTGAGGAACCAACACTAAACGGATGTGAAGTGAAAGTGCAACTCCAGCCATCATAAGCATTGCAAAGACATCTTCTTATCAATGACTGAGAACCTGCTGATCAGATCATATGTAAAGGTACAGCACTGCTATGCAATAACATTCATGTGTAATCTGGAGCGTGAATGCTAAAGGCAGATACAACCAGGCCCGGGCGGAGTTCACGTAACCGCGTTACGTGGAACTCCACGAAGTGAAAAAAACACTCTGCAGTGATATGTGGAGTTCCGCTAGTGCAGGGGTCCTCATAGTATGGCCCGCGGGCCGCCAGCGGCCCGGCAAGCCTTCCCTGGCGGCCCGCGGACCTTCCAGACATCGTACCTGTGCAAGCACCGCCGGTTGCAGCAGCGCGGAGCTATGGGGGCCGGGCGATTCTTTTAAAAGCCAAGTCACTTGTAAATGAGGCTTTGTTGTATTTCACCTCTTTTTAGCGCCCCTGCATCTCCCCTCTGAATGAGTGGAGATGCAGGGGCGCTAAGAGGAGATGAAATACAACAAAGCCTCATTAACATCAGTGTTAAAGGCAGTGCCCCGACACTGCGATCAAAGAACAACAGACACTGCTGCTACGTGCGCCATCATGAAAGAACAGACGGCAACAGTTTTCCTCTCCTCACGTCTGCTCCACATTAAGACTGAAATGCGAACAAAGTCCAAGATTTATTGCATTGTATTAGTTCAAATTAGCAAGCACATTCTTATGGAAAGTGAGGTTTCAGATCCGGCTCCTTTGGTATTAAAATGCAACATATTTGCCAAATTGATTTCAGCACGTACACGAAATAACCAAAGTCATGCATATAAACTGTACTTTATGTTGACAAATATGATAATTTGCTCTCAGAAATGTCCGCAAGTTCCATTTGCCCTTTTGGTTTAAATAGGATTCATATTTTTCAAATTTCGAGGGTTTATATATTATTGAAAATCCTCACTGAATGCTTCGGTAGAAGAAGAAGATTGTTTGGAAGCATATGGACCTTTAGAAATTACAAACATGTCACCAATTAATATTTTCACTGTTGCTTGCTGACGTAAAGGTCACGCCAGGAATGTTTAGGTTTCCAGTTAAAACGTGCCACTCCCTCGTTAGATGAAAAGCTAGAAATGTACATAAATTGCCTCATTACCAAGTGAATGGTCTTTAAAAGACCCGTGAAGTACTTGGGTGCGACGGCTGTGTGCGCTCTGTCCACTCTATGCCCCGCCCCGCCTCCCCTCTCATCGTGTGCAGTTCAGGAGAGAAATTGTTTGTAGAGAGGCAGATGTAAGGGAATATCGCAAGGACGCCTTTTAGGGCTGAATCGAGGTACTGAATCACTAAAAAAGCAGAGGGGGAAGACAGAGAGAGGGAGACAGAGAGAGGGAGAGACAGAGAGAGAGGGAGGGAGAGGGAGGGAGACAGAGTGAGAGGGAGGGAGGGAGACAAAGGGAGAACAGAGGAGGAGGGAGGGAGCCAGAGAGAGGGAGACACAGAGTGAGTGAGACAGTGAGTGAGACAGGGAGGGAGACAGAGAGAAAGGGAGACAAACAGAGTGATGGAGACAGAGGGAGAGAGAGAGATAGAGAGAGGGAGGGAGACGGAGAGAGAGAGAGGGAGAGTGATAGAGAGAAGGAGAGCGAGAGAGAGAAGGAGAGAGAGAGAGGGAGTGAGACAGAGGGAGGGAGGGAGCCAGAGGGAGGGAGGGAGACAGAGAGAGGGAGGGAGACAGAGCGATAGATAGATAGATAGATAGATAGATAGATAGATAGATAGATAGATAGATAGATAGATAGATAGATAGATAGATAGATAGATAGATAGATAGATAGATAGATATGTGTGAATGCCTGGTCTGGTGGCTCAGTGGACGAAGGCGTCCGCTGCAGGGGCCTGTGTTCAACCTCATGGTCATAGTTTTTTTTTTGGTCTAGCACCGCACCCTCCCCCACTGGCCCCGCCCCCACCGGTGCGGCCCTCAGCCAGAAACCACACTGTAAATTTGCCCCCCGAAAGAGAGTTTGTGAGTACCCCTGCGCTAGTGGGTGGAGTTACCAGCTCCTCCTGTAGCATGTACTGGGTAAGTATAACAATAGCGAAGTTAGAGAAAACTGCTAGTCCAGAGGCACTGGGATCTCCGAATGTAGCAGTGTACCGCTAATCTGGGCTGCTTCTGAATGTCCTACCCAAGGATGCCGGCACTGCTGAGGGGAGGTTGCTAGCCCATTCCGGATCCGTTTGGATGCTCTGGTGAAGGGACTCAGAGGAGGCAGCCATAGGCTTGGGATCCTCCTTACCCTTTCTGTTCCTGACTGTCCATTAACGATAAGAGGGCCCCTCAGGTCAGGGTCCGACACTGGCAGCCACAGGAGCAGGCTTGGTCACGTGTTCGCCTGCCGGCAGCACTCACATTTTCTTCTTGCCACTGTGCTTAACTCCAGCGGCAGCTCCTCATCCTGAGTCCTGCCCTAGAGGTGACGTGAGTCACGTGACATGGTAGGACCGGAAGTGGTTGTCCTCTGCCGGAGCCTGGTTTCCTTGGCAATGGCAAGAAGCGCTGTGGCCTACAGCACAATCGAGCCTGGCCAGAACGTGGTAGGTGGTGGTGGTAAAAATCTCCGCTATGTGGCGGAGTCGGAGTTTTGTATAACTCCTTGCCATAAACAGAGCACGAAGTGGTAAAACACCTCTAACTCTGTCCGCAGAGTGGAGTTTGCTGTTCACCCTTAGATACAACCAGGTTATTGATAATCACAAAGTGAAAGATAATGTTACAATTAGAAAGTGGTGAAGACAAAGAGCGTGCAGAGAACGGCCTAAGATTAAAACAGTTATTTACTCAGCAGAACCTGAGTACAGTGAGCAGGTACGACCGGCCCATCTCAAGACCATAGAGATGGTTCTCATGAACAGGCTCAAGATGAAGAGGCAAAGGTGCTGGAGAGAGCGCCACACTAAGGGGCAGATTTACAAGCCCCGTACGCCACATTTGCGCTGCCGTTGCGTCACTTTTGTGACGCAGCGGCGGCGCAAAGCCAGCGCCATGCTGCGGTGTATTTACAACATGACACATCTAGGGAGATGCGTCACGTTGTAAAGCCATGCGCCACATGTGGGCGTTCCGGCGCAGGGGGGCGTTCCGGTGCAGGAACGCCTCCTAAAAGTCGCTGAGTGAAATCTACAAGATTTCACTCAGTCACCTTTACGGCCATGCTGCGTCAAAACCCTGCGCCTGCTTGAAGCAGGCGTAAGGATTGACACAGCATGTTAGGCATAGGGGCAACCCGAGCCTTGCTGGACCTGCGTCACGCTTGCGACGCGACTTCAGCAATGCGTCACCTTTACGGCAACAGATGCGTCACGCATCTGTCTATTCTTGCCCCATGGTGCGCCGCATTGTAAATGCGGTGCATCCATGGTGGCGCATGAGGTGTCTGCCGTGATGCAAAATAACTGGCGCATCTCTGCTGATATGCAGGGATGCGCCAGTTATTGTAAATCTGCCCCTATATGTCAGCCACTCCCAGAAATAGCTACAACACTGCGCGTTCCTGAAACTACCAACACCGTTCGATGCCACTAAAAAGCGAAATATTGGCGATAGATGGACTGCTTGAATAAAGACATTTGATTATTTCATTGATGCTCTAGAAGAGACTGATAACAGAAAAAATATCAAGTGTCTCAAAAATCTTCCTCGAAATAGTGTAAAAGAAGTCATGAAGAGAATGCCACGAACCGATAAAGAAGTCACATATCGTCAGATTAAAGAAGTGTTGAATCTCAAGTTTTAATTCAATGCCAAATGCTGATTATGAAAGATACATCTTCAACCAGGAACAACAGAAATCTGGTGAAACCATTGATAGATTTGTGAAGAGACTCAACACACTCATCAGACATTGTAAGTTCAATTAATTTAATGATGAAGAAGCTATGCGTCTGAGAGTTATTGATGTATGCTTTTCAGATTCATTCAAACAACGAATGTTGAGAGAAACTCTTAGTCTGGAGTGAGTGTTAATGGCTGCCAGAGCTGAAGAGCGTGCAGATAGACAAACTGCTGACATGGAGGCCACCGGGGGTGCCCAGATGAATCAGTTATGAGTGTAAAAATTAAGCTGCAGCCAAATACTGAAGGACACAAGGTGATGTCTGTCTGTAAAAAAATGTGTGTTTTAGATGTGGGTTTTTGTTTCCACACAAAGGAGACTGTTCCATTCTCAAACAGATTTGTAAAGACTGTGGGAAGGAGAATCATTTTGTGACAGTTTGCAAAGCCATTGCAAGTGTGTCACAGCATGAAAACAAAATGGCTGTCGAAAAGTTCCAGAAGCAACGTTCGAAGTACACCCACAAGTCCACGTGACAACATCAGTTAAGACAAAGAGACACCGAACGACATTGATCAACATCATCATCATCATCACTATCAGTGTCAAGTGAGAGTGAAGGAAATGTTTGCGCTGTGTTGATGTTTACCTCAGAAAAGTGTGAGCATGCTGGGCTGGCTGCTTGTGAAGAAAAATGTCAGTAAAAGATGAATCGACATGCCAAACAACCTAAGTCATTCAAATATTGTCCTAAAATTACACTGAAAGTTAATGGTTGTTCGATACCTTTCATTATCGACAACGGACCATCAAGAAACATCATGCTTGAGGAAAAATGCTATGTATGATCTCCTCTACCAGAACTTACGCCATTGAAAACCAAAGTGTATCCATGGGCTGCAGTCACGCCCTTAAAAAGTCAAGGTTCGACTGGAGCGACAATGAAACACAAGAAAACTAAGGTACAAGCATCTATCCATGTGTTTCAAGGCACAGCGCCCAGTTCCTGTCTACTGAGTTTCAGCACAGCTGCTGATATGGGACTAATTTCTGTGGATTGCAATATGAATGCTCACCATGACATATTAAGTCCGTTTACTTCGTTATTTCATGGTTTGGTAAAACTTAAGACTATGAAAGTGAAGTTGCATATTATTGAGGACATCCATCCTGTTGCTCAAAGACATAGACAAATTGCTTTTCATTTGCAAGAAACTGTTGAGAAAGAACTTGAATCATTACTTAAGCATACTATTATTGAGCGTTCCATTGGTCCAACACCCTGGATTTCCCCCACAGTTGTAGTGCCCAAAATGGACAGTGAAGGAGCTGTATGCATATGCTTTGACGTGCGTCAAGCTAACAAGGCAATGGAACGAGAAAGCCATCCAGGTCAACACATTGCTGGCATGATAATTCAATTAAATAGTTCAAAGGTCTTCTCTTGTCTTGATTTTAATGAAGGTTATCATCAGTTAGAACTTGAAGAAGATTGTAATTACATCATCACAACCTTTTCTACACATGTTGGTTTGTTTCGTACAAAAGACTAATTTGCAACATTTTGGTGCAGAGCAGTGCCACAAGGCTTCTTGCAGCGCTACCCTGTGTCAGAAGAAAAGGGCAGGAATGTGCTGTATCTATGAGCTACGGCCCATTCCTCTACTCTTTCCCTGGGTTGGCGCACAAAAGAATGCATTGCGCCAATACAGGCACCCTTGCACCATGTTGCAAGGGTGTCCGTGTTGTAGGAATGATTCTTTTTGTGCAGGAAGGGACACTTTCCTGCACAAAACAATCAATACAGGCATTTTACTCTTTCTATGTGTGCTGCAAAATGCAAAATGAAAAACTAGGAGAAATAAAGTAATTTCGTCTCATTACTCCACCCCTTGAGAGGCGCACAGTTTTTTAATACATTTCCTGATTTATGCTATGTTGTAAATCTGTAAAGCACCCACCTCAACGCCCATGGCACCCTTCTCTGATGCAGTGTGAGACAACGCAGTGACTTGCGCTGCATTGCGTAACACCATACCTACAAGGCCATGAAAAGTCATGCAGGGTGGCTTTGCGGGCCTCATAGATATAGGTCTGTACACAGTTGCTGCCGGAGCGTCAAAAAAAGTGACACTCTATCAGCACACAGGGCTTGTAAATAAGCCCTATTATTGGTGTGTCATCCACTGCAGAACGGTTTCAAGACATCATTTGAAATATCATACAGCCATCATGAATGTGTTCAATTACAGTGATGACATTGTTTTTCAGAGCTACACTTAAAGAACTTAAAGTTCTTACACCAGTATGTAATTTACTTGCCTAAGCAGGTTTGAAATTAAATGCAGGCAAGTGTGAGTTCCATAAGCCAAAGGTAAAATTATTTGGGTATATCTTTCTGGTGAGGGTATGACACCAGATCCTGCTAAAGTACAAGCTCTGTCAAATGCTGATCTCCCGCAAGATGTTTCCATGGTGCGTTCATTTCTTGGCATGGCCAGTTACTGTTCCAGATACATACATGACTTTGCCACTTTAAGAGCTCAGTTGAGAGACCTGACGAGAAAGAATGCTTCATTTCATTGGTCACATGAATATGAGAAAAGCTTTAAAAAAGTTAAACAAGCCCTTGAGAATGCTACTGAAAAGCATTTTTCAATCTGAAGCTTCATACAGAGTTTGTTGTTGTTAGCCCAGTCGGGTTAGGTGCTATCCTTACACAGCACAGTGGACATCTGAATGCTCAAAGGCATATTGTGGCCTATGCAAGTAGAAGTTTGTCCCAGACAGAACGTGCTTACTAACAACCTGAGAAAGAAAACATAGCTGTGTTATGGGCTTGTGAACATTTTCATGTATTGCTGTACAGACCACCTTTTATGGTGGTAACTGATCATCAAGCTTTACTGACTCTGGAAATCCAAAGGCCAAAATGCCTCCTTACATTATTCGCCTTGGCGACTACGGTTACAAGACTATGAATATCCCATTGTGCATCATTCAGGAAAGGATAAGAACCCTGCTGACTACTCTTCAAGAGTGCTTATTCAAGGTCACGGTACAACATCGAAGACAACTGAGGCCTAAAGCGCCATCACTGTAAAATCAAACACCCCTGCTGCTATTTCGTTGGCACATATTTCACTTTCATGATAGAGACATGTTAAAGCTGAAGGATATAATTACACATCAGTCATGAAACCAGCACACTTGACCGATCACCAGCAATGAAGAATATCAAGAGTGCAAAAATGTTAAGGACGAACTGTCCATAACTCTGGAAGGAGTGATATTACGAGGGTCGAGACTCCTGATACCGGAGAGTCTGAGACAGAAAATAATTGAGGTAGCCCATGAAGGACATAATGGAATTGTTGTCACAAAACAAGCTCTCCCAGATCGAGTATGATTTCCTTACCCTGATGGTAGGCTTGAAAAGGAATGCAACTGCCTTTCTACAAAAACTATTCATCACACTTTGAACATGTCAGAGCGCCGAAGAACACATGGGAGAGAATAGCCATAGACATTTTCGGTCCACTTGACAATGGACATCATCTATTGGTGATTATGGATGAATACTCAAGATTTCCACTAATTGAAGATCTTTCATCTACAACTCAAAAATGAGTCATTGACAGATTAGATGGCATCTTTGTGACATGGGGTGTTCTAGCCATAGTGAAGTCTGATAATGGCCTGCCTTTCAATAGTCGAGAGTTCAGACATTTCTTATAGTATTTGAAAATAAAGCATCATAAGTACACGCTTCTATGGCCCCAAGCCAAAAGACTTGTTGAGCATTTTATGAGTACTCTAAAGAAAGCAGTACAGCATGCCACTCCCAAAAAGCTCAATTTGAAAACTTTATTGAATCCTACCTTGAGATCTTATTGTTCAACACCACAATCGGTCACGGGTGAAAGTCCTGCGGCTCTGAGTTCAAGAGAACAGTGAATTTCAAGTTACCTCAATGGACCAATCAGAGAAACAAAGATGAGATGACAACTCATGAGAAGGACTTGGTTAACAAACAAAAGATGTAAGTGCATGCCAACAAAAGGTGACATGCAGAGAACATTGTCTTCAAGAGAGGAGATCAAGTGCTCCTACAACAAATGCAGAAAAGAAAATCTAAAACTCATTTAAATCAGAGCCTTTCCAGTGGAGTCTACTAAGGGGCACATGGTGACTGCCCAGCGCCCTGGGAAGTCTATTACTTGAGGCTCTTCTCATTTCAGGCACTTGACCAATCATTAATCAAATGTAATAGTTAAAAGAGAGACTGGGTCTGAAATATCAGCAACTGCTGTTGCTTCTACACAGTTGATTCAGATCCTGGACATCAATGGCGACACCTTTCAGTTTCTCAACACAAGATAGAGTTGAGCAATTAAAGCACCAAGAAGATTGATTGAAAAGATTTGAATGTAGATGTCCATCTACATAAATATTTTGTAAAAAATGTAACTTTTTTATTAAACAGAGGGGGAGATGTAGCGTCTTGCTAATTTAGAAATGATGGAACCCTTTTGGATCCAGATGGACTCCGTAGAAATGTAACATAAGTGTTAGAGGGGAATGCACTGAAGGCTGGTTAAGAATGTTGAGTTTGATTTACATACAGAAGAAAAAAAGAACTGTAGGACTAAGGCCTGTGTGTGGCGTAGTCCTTTGTGGGTACCCAGTCTAGGGAGGAGACTACACACCACTATTCCCAACCCTCCTGCACAGCATGATGGGATAATTCACTCAGGTGTCACTAGTCACACCTCCTGGGGGTGTCAGCTCCGCCCCTTGCTGACATCACTGTCAGGGCCTTCCCCACTAAAACCTCTAAAGAAAACCCCTACTCTGTTGGCTCCAGTTGTCTGGGCATCCTCCTTTGTTCAGTAGGCTTGAACTGGCCCATCACTGGTACATTGTGACAGATGATTGGTTGATGCAGATCCTTGTTCCCTCCCCTTTCCTCCTCAGGAGCAGAGTGAAGTACTGTTAATTTCTTTTTTTGTGTGGGGAGGCCTTTGTTCCTGCTGCTGGAAAGTGAGAAATGTAATTAACTTGGCACAGCGGGGTGACAAAAGGCCTGGGCTCTGATCCTGACCCGAGCCAGAGAAATATGACAATCCTGGATGACCCATAAGCTGCACAGATATCTTCTGGGGGGGAAGGGCTGTGGCCAACAGCCAACCAAGATGGCCGAAGCTCTGACTGTCCGCTGCAACAGGCATTAATTATCCTAACTTTATCCGGTCAGAGACACCTACGGAGTTGGGGAAGACCTGTGTTACACCTCCAGGAGCCGAGTTCACCCCCTGATTGGGCGCAGTGGCAGAGATCACTGCTGCAGTCATCCGCGGCCTGCATCGGGTAGGAGGGACCCGGCGCCAGGAGCGAGCAAGCTGAGAACATCCCCCTGACAAATCGGTGGTGACCCGGGGGCCCACAAGGAAGTAAGATGGTACCCAACAGCACCAAACTGACCTGTAAGTTCTCCGGCGGGGGAGCAGCGTGGGCGAGGACGCATTCCAGGACGCTTGACTGCTCTCCACCACAGCAGTGTGCGGACAACAAGGCCGGGAAGAGGTCGTCCGGCCACAAGACCTCGGATTAAGTCGCAGGTCCAGTTCCAAATCGCCGCATCGGTACTACGTCGGATCACCAGACTGGGGGAGGGATCCGGAGAGACCACGCCTGTTGTGGTGATGGGGAAGACTGCTCCAAGTCTGGAGCCGTGAAGAGACGAGAGGCCCCACCTTGACCCTGGGACCCTGCAGAAGATAAGTAGGTGGAAATGGCGGGTAGCATGATTTAATAGGAGTTATTACCGGGCGATCCAGACCCCTACATGCTAAAGAGAGCCAATAGGCAAGTTTCGGAGGTGGGGGAAGGGGTGAGACAACAGCATGAGTGTTTGGAGCCGCTCCCTCCCCCTCCGCGTAGTATTATGGTACCAAGATAATAAAGGGATTGCGAAAAGGAGTACGGACAGAAATCTGAGAGGTCCAGCGGCAGCAGAGGAAATGCCAGACCGAAGTGCAGTATGTAACGTGCAGACCAGATGGCTAGCCACCCCTTCGCTCCTACCCACGGAGAAACGGTGTGAGGAAATACAGAAAGGAAGGAAGGAAGTGTATTCGCCACCTGGATACCTCTCTGTCCACAGTAAAAACAGGGCAAAAAGGCAGCAGTAAAGGGTGACCAAATGCTGTTGGGGAGCTGTGGGGTTTAAAGATAATGCACTCTTAAAGACACCTGATTAAGTGGCTGCTCCCTCGTACCCATTAAAAGTGAGACGGTGAGGAGTTGGCATAAAGAGGGGCAGCACCGAGGAGGTGAAGCGGCAGGGAGTGAACGGGGAGAGCACAACCGACAGGCCACTGTGGAAAACTTTGGCCGGGCAGGTAGGCGGCGGGGAAGCCCCCCCTTTTTCCTGATCTTAGACTCTGAAGAACCTTGCATGCAACAAGACTCAACACGATGTCCGGACTAAAAAGCTCCCGCATGACCTTACAAACAAAATGGAGAAGTATGCTCATCCGAGAACAGAAACCCCAGCACCCCTGTTGGAGAATCACCAACCCTTAGAGACTAAACAAGGCCTTGCGGCTGAAGAGCCCCCAACTCTACAGGATATAATGGCAGTGATCCGAGACATAAAAACCAAGTTGGAGAGCAAAATTGACTGCTTAACAACGGATGTAGCACTCATACTTGCAGTCCTCTGGAACATTGGGACTCGGGTCAAGGAATCGAAAGACTCCATAATCTCCCTTCAGACTGAAATGAAAACGCTGCACACTCAAGTAGGGGGCCTAAGGGAAACAGTTAAGCTATTAGAGGCTAGGATGGAGGATGCCGAAGGCCTGTCTCGCCAAAACAATGTAAGGATAATTGGGGTACCACAAAGATCGGAGGGCCCAGCAGTTGACCTCTTTGTGGAGGATCTCGTATTGAAACACCTGCAGCCCCGGGGCCTCTCGAAATTCTTCTCTGTAGAAAGAGCGCAGCGAGTCCCAGGGACTCCACCGAAGCCAGGTGCTCCACCACGACCCATCATTGCTCATATTTTTAACTATATAGACCAAGATGTAATTCTACAATTCTTGTGCACGGTGCCCCAAATATGCTGGGATAATAACACGATAACCTTTTTCTGGATTTCACCATGTGAGTCCAGAAACAGAGACGCTCATTCATAGAAGTGAAAAAAATCCTCAGAGAAAAATAACTTAAGTATGCAATGTTATTCCCAGCCAAGCTCAAAGTGATTTTCATGGGGAAAACCTGTTTTTTCGACACACCAGACGAGGTAAGGAGCTTGTTGGATGGCTGAAGAACTCCTTAAAGTAGAATACCTAAAGGAAATAGATACAAGGGAGGTTTGGATCGAGAGGCCCCGGGTCCACATGACGACGTGGCTGTGGATCCTGCAGAAGACTCACAGTAGCAATAAGAACAGGCTGCATGGCTCTGGCGCCAGGGCAGAACCCCACACCCAAAGTCGGGGTTGCGAGCAGGACCCAAGCCCACGCCCTGAGAGGGCTAGAGGAAGATGCCTTGGAGCTGGCTTGTGACTGTTAAATAGGACTGGCAGGTGGCAGGCCTCACTTAAGACTATGAACTCTGCAATGGTAACAAACGTCATGTCTGAACAGAAGGTAGTGGCAGAAATTGGGAGGGTTGGCCCCCCCCAGAAAGGTTAATGTTTTGAATTGGGTACAAAGGCGCTCTGCATAGTTTGGGGGTCAGGCAATTTCTAGTCCATCATGCAGGGAGACGGAGAGGGGGGACTGCATTGTATTTTGTTTTGTATTGTATGACGTTATTTCTTAGATGATCAACAGCGAGATATACTAAAAGAAATGCTGAATGCTCCAATGGAGGGGTCCCCCCCCAGTTCCTAACTACAAGGGTGAGCTTAGTGGGATGCCTCCATGAGCGAAAGTCACACAGAGAGGGGACACTCACCCTTCGCATTCTGGAAGGGGACAACATGAGATCCCTGTCCCGCAAAATTATCTCCCTGAAGTTAAGATAGACAAGCATCATGACATCAACCAAAGGATTTAGGATTCTCTCCTCGAATGTTAACGGCCTGGGTGATAAAATAAAAAGAGGGGTGGTCCTGCAGTACCTAAAAAGATACTCTCCTGAGGTGGTCCTGCTGCAAGAGACCCACATCCAGGGAACACAGTAAGGAGTATTAAACAGGTGGGGTTACAGGATGAATGCCCATGCAGGCTACACTAGATACTTCTGAGGGGTGGGGATATTAATATGCTCCCCCTTTCCCTTTACAATACTCAAGATCACAGATGATAACAACAGTAAATTTGTAGCCATTACAGGAAGTTGGGAGGGTCAACTATTTAACATAATCTCATTATATATTCCGCCCAGGCCGCAGACACAGTTACTTTCTGATTTAGGGGCTCACCTTCTTGATCTCCCAGAGGGCATCATGATTGTGGAGGGAACTGTAATGCAGCTCTCTCAACTGAAATAGACCACTGGCCCACATGTCCTCAGGGGGGAGCAGTCAAAATATCGAATTTTTTATATCGACCTACAATTATATCAAGTTTACAATATCGTAGGGACAGAATATCGGTGTCAAGAATATCGTTGACCAGAATATCGACCTTAAGGTAAGTAATATTGTTTTTTTTTTATATCGAAGTTAGTAATATCGAAGTAAGTAATATCGTAAGCAAAAATGTATCTGTTAATAATATTGATATTTATATTAGTGTTATGTATTTTAGTATGTATTTTATATGTACGTTTAACATTTTTTGTAATGTATTTTAATCATTTCTAAATATATGTATTAAATATTTAGAAATTACAATTTTTTTTAAAGTAAATTTTGCGTTTTAGTATCAGAGCGGGTTGTGGTTTTATAGAGGAATAGGGTGGGAAGTAATTTAATAATTATAAATGCATAAATATTTTTTAATTTATTGTTATTGATAATTTATTTTATTTATGTATTGTTATTGTTAATTAATTTATTGGTAATTAATTAATAATCGGGAATTGATTTTTATTAATTGATAATTAAATGAATTATAAGTAATTTATTAATATTTTTTAATTGTTAATTAATTTATTATTAATTGGTAATTAATTTTTATTACTAAATTAGTAGCAAATTAAATTAATTGTTTTCTTTTTTATGTGTAGCGGGTTGTGTGTTTATGGGGAATACGGTGGGAAGTAATTTAATTTTATTTAAGTAACTATTAATTTAATTTTATTGGTATTTATTATTAATTTCTTAGTTAATTAATTTTAATATGTTATTTATTTTACAAAAAGTATTTAATTAATAAGTATGTTAATTTAACCCCTGCGCTATCCAACACATTCCCTACTGTTGCACTCCCCGAAGTGGGGACAGTAATATTTTACACTTACGCTATCCAACACTTTCCCTACATTTGCACTCACTGGGGTGGGAATAGTAATTTTTACCTCTATGCTATCCAACACTTTCTTTACTGTTGCACTCTCTGGAGCGGGTATAGCGATTTTAACCCCTACGCTATCCAACACTATCCCTACTGTTGCACTCACTGGGGTGGGAATAGTAATTTTAACCCCTACGCTATCCAATACTTTCCCTACTGTTGCTCTCCCTGGAGTGGGAATAGTAATTTTTACCCCTAGGCTATCCAACACTTTCCCTACTCTTGCACTCTCCGGAGTGGGAATAGTAATTTTATCCCCTACGCTATCCAACACTTTCCCTACTGTTGCACTCAATGGAGTGCTAAATGTAAGTTAAAAAACTAATAAATATTTTAATGCTTTCATTTATAATATAATGTTTTTTATTAGATTTTATGTTATAGGTGTATGTATATATGTATTTGTAATTTTTATATATATTTATAACAGTTTAAAATAAATTAAAATTATTAGTTTATTAATTGTTTTAAAGTATATATATATATATATTCAGTGAAAAAACCATAGGTTTCACACATGTTATAGTTAGCTGGACATTTTACTGATAAAAAACCAATGAAATTCCCCCGTTATAGTTAGTGCAGGCAACTATAACTCACGCGACCGCAATCCTCTGCTGATGCTAATACTGTATTTAGACACTTATTTGCCCATGTCTTCTTCCATTAAATTTTAGCTATACATATATTACAAATATTTTTTTTTCATAAAGACACATATGTCATCAGCAGAGGATTGCGGTCGCGTGAGTTATAGTTGCCTGCACTAACTATAACGGGGGAATTTCATTGGTTTTTTATCAGTAAAATGTCCAGCTAACTATAACATGTGTGAAACCTATGGTTTTTTCACTGAATTTGCAAGGTTTTTTAAATGCTAATTCCTAACTATAACGTGTGTGAAACCTATGGTTTTTTCAGTGAATTTGTACGGTTTTTTAAATGCTAAGTTACTTTACGCCATTCGTGGCGTGCGCGCCCACTTAACGCAGTTCGTTCCGTGCGCGCACGGTGCGCACGCGGTGCGCTTCGCGCACCGCGCGCCCACTTTACGCAGTTAGTGCCGTGGATGGCCCATGTACGCACGATGCGCTTCGCACACCGTGCACACATGGAGGACATATTATGCGCTTCGTTGTGAAAGGTAAGCTTTTAAATTTTTTATTGATATATAAGCAATGCCCAAATGATGCCCTACGGGCACCATTTGCACACGGGGTAGGGAGAGTGTGGATATTTTTTTTTTTTTTTTTTACCGTATGCGTACGGTAAGCGTAATTGGCGATTTTTCGTAAAAAAATAAAAATGAATTTTTGACCTTGGGGGATCTTTAGGGACACATTAATCAAGGCTAGGTGGTTAGGAGCTGTTTAAACAGTCCCTTTGTATGTTTTTTCGCTTTGTTTTTCCTCCCCCCCTCAGAGTGCGAGAGAGAAAATGGCGGCCGCCGCTTCCTGGTTTCGAACGATTCGAATGTTTACTAAGATCGAACAGCCAATCAGAATCGCGCTCGCGCACGGCACCGTACGCGTACGGTAAGCTTACCGTAAGCGCACCGTAAGCTGGCTCAGATATATATATTGATTTAAATGCTATTTTCTCAGGAACTACTGAACAGATTTACACCAGACCTACAAAAGGCACTTCCTTGACCTGAGGACTACCTCTCTGCCAAATTTCAAGTAACTCTGTTCAGCCGTTCGGGCTGTAGCTGTGTCTAAAGGTCCTATGGAAAAATGAATGGGAAAAACGCGTTTTGGGACCCCCCTTTTATCTCAGCCCCCGCTTGACGAATCCCCCCGAGACTTTCAGGGTAGGAGCGGAGCGGAGCGCCCCACCTATTTTGAAAATTTCGCGAGGATTCGTCGACCGGCGCCAAAGTTATTCCAAATAGAATGTTGCGGATTTCCTATGGAAACAGGGTCCTAACTATAACTATCTACTGGCGACCGCCAGTAGATAATATATATGTATATATATTACATTTTATATATGTATGTTTACAATATTTTAAATTAAATGTATTTCTTATATTTGTTAAAATGTACATTTAAACTAAAAAAGTAAGTTAATTTAATTTTTTTAAATATTTAACATTATTTTTCATATATATAAAAAAAGATATTTTGTACATCGATTTTTTTATATAAATATTTTTTTTCAATATTTTTATAATTACCATTATAAATATAGGATGTTGATACTTTTACATCGATATATATGACTCAATATTTGTGTATGGGGTTATTTTGGGCATCGGTATTCTATCAGTAAACCCACTGGATGCTATCCTCAGTCTGACCCGGCATAGAAAATGGACCGTCGAAATATGCAACCAGGAGGTTATTTACTTAAGGGCAAACTATGGGGGAGAGGAGGTGCAGTCCTTCTTCGAACCAACTTCCACCACACCACAGGTCTGGAAAGAGGCTCTAGCAGCTCATGGATGGCGTATAGTTTTGTGGAAAAGCATCTTTGTGATTGGTTAAGAAAAAGCAGTTTCAACGTGAAGTACATATCATAGGATAAAATTTGCTCAGCTCAACCACACCTGCTACTTGCATTTGGAAGGCACTGTTCGAACTTAAAACAATCGTGAACTTTTAACCTGCACGTGTCGTTAAATGTTCAAGAAAATGTTACAAAAAAATATCGTTAAGTTTTAAAAAATGTATGAACTTTTAACCTGCACGTGTTGTAGAATGTTCTAGAAAGTGTGTTGATAGAATACGTTGTACTTCTGATTTCTATGTGTTGTTGAATATTAAAAAAACGGTTCATATGGAAAATTAAAAAGAAACCAATAGAGAAGTTTTGAAACCTAAAAGAATCAAGGAACTATTCTAATTTATTCTTTACATGTATTTATGTATGCAGCAACAAAATTATAGACACAACAGCACTAGGAAGAGGAAGAAGCAGGGAGTGGGGGGAGGGGGGAGGGGGGAGATGGGCAGAATGGCACACATGCACAATTAAGTACAACACACATATAGACTAACAATGGCCAAAATGATACACACCAACAAGGAGCACAAGTCACACAACCCGCCAACATCACACCACTGAACGAGCATAGAAGTGAAAACCACGCTGCATTCATACAGGATGTGTACAAAGGCCAGTCGTTGGTGTTGTGGGATGTCTGCGACCGTGGTCATTATGGATCAGATGCCCAGCATGTGGCACATGGTCGAGTTCACTGTGTGATATGTTGCCAAACGGCTGCTCCTCCCGCCCACGAGCCCCCACACTTTTGTACGGTGCGCTGCTGTATCTTGTGCACTCGTACGACACACCATTGTAATGCCTATTTGCGCATGTCCTGCTACATTCCAACTACAACATCACAGTGCCGTTTGGAGGTGGTGCATGCCACTTTACAACATCGACTGCTGCGGCTCTTGTAGCAGGCCACACCAGAACACAGAGACACACTTACTGCACTTCCTGTACACGGACATGTCCGAGACACCCCGTTCCCCTTGCCGGATAGGCACACCCCTGCACTGACCTGTGAACCCCAGACCAGCACACGCCAGTTGTGCATGCAGGAGGATGCGTACGTAGCTACACATGCAGGCTCACTGCCAACGCTGAGGTGACAGCACACTGTGATGTTGCAGGGCTCGTGCCTCTCATGCTAAGACAATGACCACAGGGACACACTTACTAAGATGTGGGTTTGGGGGGCATTGGCGGTCCTGGAGTTGTTGAGATGAGTCTTCTGGCCCTCATGGGTATCCCTGTATCATGCTCATTGACTCTATGGCACCTGTGGGTGTTCTGGTGTGGCTCTTGGCTGTGTTCCCTTTCATGGTGCAGGTAGTTGTCCTGCTTAACACCAGCAGAAAGCAGGTGTAAAATCCCTGGTGCTAACGTGTCTTATCGCCGGAATTTGTTTCGCATTGCAATTGGTGTGAAAGTTGTGATGTGATTTTTTTCGTGTGCAGAACAATATACGAACTGAGCAGTGTATCTCGTCAAGATCCAGTACCTGACGCACTATTCCCAATCAATATAAATACAATGAGATTTCTTAATAGATTTTGTGTGTACACTGTAAGTGCAGCCAATACCTCAGTGCAATTTAATACAGGATTTTAGTATTTAGAATAAATCGGAAAGGTGCACCTCGTGTCTTTTTGCACGGGAACTGCTACTCTCCATTTCATTATCAGCACTTTAACGGAAGTAAAGTTGAGATAAATCTAACACACTATTCAGAAGTTGGTGCAAACTGCAGATATCACCAGTATTCCAGCGATAAGTGCCCCAAAATTTAACGCCATAGTGGACTCCATCAAATAACAGTAATAAGAACAAGAAAGAGTCACACAGCAGTTAAGAGAACAACCAAAAACGTTATCAATTTTTTTTCAAACTTTATTTTTTATAATAATAAATATATAATGGATAAACTATTTTCAAACTTTCTTTTTTTATTAACATATATATGAACAATAAACTAATAAACAAAATGTAATAACAATAATACAAAACAACAAGGCGGAACACTCCTGTGGGGACCATGGATGTCGACGACAGACCTGGAAAATCAGAAAGATTGTTAAAAAAAACAACAACATGGTATTCTCAAGAAAATACCACAAGAAACAAATCACAGATATATAAAATGCATACAGCTAACAACATTTTGTAAGTTTAACTTACAAAAACTGTAAATGTTGCCGCTTTAAAATATTTACTGAATCTGAGGAATTGTTTTTTGCAGAAGTCACCACGCCCACAACGTTTTTCTTCAGTGGTGAGGAAATTTTTTACTTTTCCCAAGGGGCAAACAAAGACCAATGCCACCTTCGTCACTCGCAAGATTTGCCAAAGAGTTCTGTTACGAGGGGATCCTAACAAAAAATACTCGTGCGGCACAGCAAGTATGATGAAACACCTAAGGGCCCTTCATCCAAACAATCTTGCACGAGAAGAGTGCAAACAGATGAGAAACACTCCTGTTCTGTATCTGTAAAAAAGAATCACAAATAAGTGTATATTAATACCTTTCAAATGTATACTATTCCATTACTGTACAAACACATTTTATATAAAAACTGACTAAGAAACTATAGCCTTGAACCACAAGTGTGACGATCGTTAAAACACTACATGCATAGTGCATATTACTTTGAAGCAGTTCATGCCCTAAAGCCTACCTCACTAAAAGACTACATGGTAACTGACTAAATGATTACAGTACTATAAGGAAACACACTGGGGGAGTGACAGGGTGTTTGCTAGAAGAGTATGAATACTAACTAGGGAATAGAAGGTGTGAAACACAACTGTGTAGGTGATTAGAGGACTGCATCCATACTGCATAGGCATTTAAAGCAGTCCATGTGCTAAGGCCTGGCTCCGTGTATGAATACTTAGGCACTGACTGAATGATTACAGTACTGCAAAGATAGTATCTTGGTGAATTTATAAGTGTTTGGGTTTTAACACAGTGAATGGATTAGTACATGGTGCTGAATGGGTCACTAGAGGACTGTAAAGGGAGTGACAGGGTATTTCCTGGAAGTGTATGGATACTAACTAGGGAATTGAAGGTGTGAAAGACAATTGTGTACGTGGTTAGAGGACTGCATGCATAGTGGATAAGGGTTTGAAGCAGTACACATACTAAGGCCTGGGCCACTGGATGAGTACTTGGGTACTGACTGAATGATTAGAGTACTGCAAGGAGAGTGCCTGGGTGAATTTATTAGGGTTTGGCGCAGTGAATGATGCTGAATGGGTCACTAGAGGAGTGCAGCGGCAGTGACAGGGTGTTTGCTGGAAGTGAACGGATACTGACTGGGGAATTGAAGGTGTGAAAGACAAGTGCGTAAGTGGTTAGAGGACTGCATGCATAGTGGATAGGGGTTTGAAGAAGTCCATGTGCTAAGACCTGGCTCAGTGCATGAATACTTAGGCAGTGACTGAATCATTGGAGTACTGGAAAGAGAGTGTCTTGGTGAATTTATAAGTGTTTGGGTTTTGGCACAGTGAATGGATTAGTACATGCTGTTGAATGGGTCTCTAGAGGACTGCAAAGGAAGTGACAGGATGTTTCCTGGAAGTGTATGGAAACTGACTAGGGAATTGAAGGTGTAAAAGACAAGTGTATAGTATGTTAGAACACTACATGCATACTGCATAGACATTTGAAGCAATCTATTTGGTACTTAGAAACTGACTAAATAATCAGACTACTTCTAGGACAGTGCTTAGGTAAAACTTTTAAATTTTCAGTTCTGCCACAGTGAACAGAATAGTACATGGTACTGCACCCTAGTGTCAAACCCTGACTCATTTTATCAATGCATAAGCAAAGACTAGCTTCTAATGCTACTAAAACTTGACAACATGAGAGGTTTTAAATTAGTTATCTGTCAGCAAATACACGATGTTACCAAATGCTTCTCTCACAATCCTTACCCAAATGCACACAGACTCACAGTGTGATTTTAGACAAGCAACACTATCCTAGGAGTTTACCAAAACTCATTCGCTAGTCTGGAAGAGTTAATGGTACTGCACACAATGTACATATTTAAGTACACCACATCAGTGTCAAAGCATGACTCATTTAATCAACGCATAAGCCATAACTGTCTTCTAATGCTACTAAAACTTGACAACATGACATGTTTTAAAACAGGTATCTGTCAGCAAATACACGATGTTACCAAACACTTCTCTCACAGTGGTTCCCAAATGCACACAGACTCATAGTGTGATTCTAGACAAACAACACTATCCCTAGCAGATTACCAAAACTCATTCACTACAGTGGAAGTGGTAAGGGAACTGCACACAATCTTCATATTTCAGGACTGCACTTTTGTGTCAAATCCTGACTCATTTAATCAAAGCATAAGCAAAGACTGGCTTCTAATGCTACTAAAACTTGACAACATGACTGGTTTTAAAACAGTTATCTGTCAGCAAATACACAATGTTACCAAATGCTTCTCTAACAATCCTTACCCAAATGCACACAGACTCACAGTGTGATTTTAGACAATCAACACTATCCTAGGAGTTTACCAAAACTCATTCACTAGTCTAGTAGAGTTAATGGTACTGAACACAATCTACATATTTAAGTACAGCACATCAGTGTCAAAGCATGACTCATTTAATCAACGCATAAGCAAAGACTGGATCCTAATGCTACTAAAACTTCACAACATGACAGGTTTTTAAAAAGTTATCTGTGAGCAAATACACGATGTTACCAAACGCTTCTCTCACAGTGGTTCCCAAATGCACACAGACTCACAGTGTGATTCTAGACAAGCACCACTATCCCTAGGAGTTTACCAAAACTCATTCACCACAGTGCAAGTGGTAAGGGAACTGCACACAATCTACATATTTCAGGACTGCACTTTTCTGTCAAAGCGTGACTCATTTAATCAAATCATAAGCCATAACTGTCTTCTAATGCTACTAAAACTTCACAACATGACAAGTTAAAACAGTTATCTGTCAGCAAATACATGATGTTACCAAATGCTTCTCTCACAGTGGTTCCCAAATGCACACAGACTCACTGTGTGATTCTAGACAAACAACACTATCCCTTGCACTATACCAAAACACATTTCTTCATCTAGAAGTAGTACTACATTTTAGTACAGAAACATAACATAACTCATTTCACAAATTCATAAACAATGACTGGTTTCTAATTCTACCAAAATATAAAAACAGCACAGTTATCTGTCTACAAACACATGAAAAACACAAATGCTGATCACAGAATGGTTTCTACATGCACACATTGTAGAGAAAAAAAGTACTCCCTACACTTTAGCAGGAGAAATACATTAAAATCAAAATAGTCTACATACATCCCCTCACAATGAAATAACTCAGCTTTCAAGTCCTTTTGTAGATTAAGAAGTATATCAATCACTCACCATATTTTCTTTTACAGAATCTCTGCACTGTTCACCTCTCAGCAAAAACAAAGAATGGAAAAGTTTCCCTTTCATTTTCCACACATATACATGTAAACATCAAATCACAATCCTTCACACATAAACTCAAAAGCAAACACACATTTCTATTGGTTAAACATTTCAACCCTTTCCAACTGAAATACATTTCAACCCTTCCCCCAATCTGCCTTCTGCCTGTTACCATAGAAACAGGTCATGGAACACTGCACTGAGCTCACAGGTCACAAGTTCAGCACACAATATTACTAAACAAGACAGGAAGTGTGCTTGACTTTTCAACATATGAGCTTATCATATATAATGTTCCTTACAATCTGTTTTTGTTAACCAATAAGAATCATACCTTTAAAAAACTGAAATATACACCCTACCTTTCAGTGTAGAAAGTAGTCATACAACCAATGATTTCTTGTCTTTTTTAAAAAAACATTGCCATGGATCCGCGCACCCAACGCGTGAGAATCCGTGCACCCAACGCGTTAGGATGCGCGCACTGTGCGCGTATTTTGCCGTTTTTTTTTTTAAAGGGGACCCCAGGGGGTCCTTCTGGGACCCCCTAAGCACCTCTAGAGGGTCAGAGTATTTCCAATCTGCCACCTTTATATGTTTTACACACTTATTCCCCTTGCTTCTTCAGCCTCGCTTCTACCGAGGTAGAAAATGGCCGCCAACAGTTCCTGGATTCGAATGTAGAGAGACACTCGACAACCAATTAGCATTCAGCGCGTGATCGGGAGGGTGCGCGCTTGGTTCGGGGAGGGTGCGCTTACGGTGCGTGTACGGTCCGCGGATCCTCCGCGACCATAGATATCACTAACTTTTTTACCTTAATTTTCTCAGGAACTACTGAACAGATTCACACCATTTATGCAAAAGGCACGAGTCTGAACTGAGGACTACCTCTTTGCCAAATTTGGTGTCATTCCGTTCAGCGGTTCGGGCTGTAGCTGCGACAACAGATCCTATGGGAAATTTCATGGGGAAAACGCGTTTTGGGACTCCCAATTTTTCTCGGCCCTCGCTTGACGAATCACCACACAACTTTCAGAGTAGGAGCGGAGCGGAGCTGGACAAAAGTTTGGAAAATTTCGCGAAGATTCGTCAATCGGCGCCAGACTTATTGGGAATAGAATGTTGCGGATTTCCTATGGAAAATAGGTCCTAACTATAACTATCTACTGGCGACCGCCAGTAGATAATATAGAGAGAGAGAGAGAGATAGATATATTCTATAACCTTTCAGGCACAGAACGCCACATAAATTATGCAAAAAAGAAGCAGAGAACTCTGTGTATTTCCCAAGTTTAATTGTAGTTAGTTTTGGCCGTGTATTGCATGGAGGCCCTGCGGCCAATGATAGAATATCACTTTGAATGGATGCACTTAATATTGGCAATAAAGCATGTATGCCTTGAACATGAGTGGTTGTCAGCATCATTTCTTCATTAAACCATTCACAAGAAAAAGGGTCTATGCATGTCTGGATGATTTGAATGCAGCATAATGTTTAGTATGAATAGCGCAATTAAAACATAACCTCTAAAGGGCGTCAAATTTATATAATCACAACCCATGTGTAATTACAACCTTTCACCCCTAGAGGTCATTGTGAAAAATTAAATCTTATGTTGACCACCTTCAGGCCACTAATTCTGCAGCCATAGACCTTTCACTTAGAGGGCTCAGCACTCCCAGCTGAAGAGCAAAAGTGCAAGTCTTGGGAGTGCTTAAAATTTACAGAAATCCTGGGGGAGGTTATTCCTTTTGTGCCCCATCAAACTTAAGGTGGGAACATGTTCAGTCCTCTTTGGGGGAGGCTGCACTGGTCCTCCAGGTCCTGCAGTCAGGGACAGTCACGCCTTGCTATTTCTTTTTGCTTCTTCTTTCCCTTTTTATCCTTGCAACTCGCGCTGTGCTTTCCATTCTCCTCAGAGTGCCTGGTCCCACCTGGGCACCCTACGTGCAGGATCCATTGTTGGGGAACAGCTCAGGAGCCCACCCCCAGCTGTTAATGCTGGCTCCCTGTGTTGGCAGCACTTCAGTGTGCTGCTGCGGGTGCTGGCAGCGGCATTCCTGCCTGCCCGCTCGTGTGGGCCGATGCATAGATGCTAGCTGGCCTTCCCTCTGTAAAAGGCCAGCTAGCTGTAAAACTCATGAGCAAGTGCGAAGCTTACTGCCACACTAAGATAACCATAAGGTGGTTCGTGATGCCTCAGTAGCCTAGAGCGGGTAATCTGTGGGAGAACCACGTGTATGTGCAGTAAATTTGAGACCACTTTGCTAGTGAATCAGTGGATGCACTATTATTACGATTTCATTTATTTTAATGGCAAGGTCTCATCGATCCCCTTTCACATGTGGAATCAGAACGTGATGACATAAGGAGTGAATAACTACGGCAACCAACCAGTGCCTACAACAAGAGGGACAGTATTATTGTCTTGATAAAGATGGACTATAAATAGTAACCATCGAAACGCGTTGACGCTATTACTGGACACAATTCGTACCAACGGCTTCGTCTTTGAGATACAGTACAGTTTGATTGTTCCAAAGAGTAGCATTTCGAAATTTCTAAACGGATGTGTCAAAATAATGACAAAAATTAACTGTCTGTCTTTGTCTCTCTGTGCAGTATATTAGATCACAATAGTAACAAGATTAATTTGTTAGGTTGGGTATGCAATTGTGCCACACATATAGGATTGTATGGTGTCGGGTGTAATTGTTCTCCCCGATTAGTTATTGTATACTTCATTACGAAAGTATTTTTACAGTGTTTTTTAATAATATAAAAATAAAAAATCTTTTTTAACGATTTTAGTAAGTTGTTTGCTTAATTTGAAGGTGTACATGTTCTAACATATGGGCTTCAATTTACATGTGTCCAAGTTACATGGTGTTGTTTATAGATGTCTGCCTGGGAATCTCTCTTTATACTTAGTTTAAGTACCCTATTTCCCCTGGCTTTGGTAAGGGGTCCCTCTCATTCTCATTTTCCAAACTTCCCTCTCCCCCAGACATGGGGAGGGCTGGACACATGGGGTAATGCGGTCCTGTGCCTCCTCTCCATTTTTGCTGGGGAGCGCAACTGAACACCCTCACCATAACAGCTTCTTGGGGCACAGGGATGGGGTGCTGTGTCCCGACTCAATACATGAGGGGCTGCAATGGCACTCCCTCTCTGCAACCTTCTCCCCTCTCCCGTTTCTCACGGGTATAGCATGATGGCACTTCCCTGACTTTTCTTGTTCTTGGGGGCAGCCTGCTGGGCCCCGGTGGGTGGCGTTCCCCGGGGCCAAAAGCGACCCTGGGAGGTGGGCTGCGTGCACCCCCTCTCCTAATTTTATAAAACGTGTTCCTCCCCGACCTGGCCCTCCCGGGGGCAAATAAAAAGCAAACACAGGAGTCCATGCTTTGTTTTATTTTCAATTTTGCTGCAGATTTGCGAATTCACATCAAAATTGAAAAAAACATTTTTGGAACCTCACCACCAGGCCTAGGAGGTCAGGGTATTCCTACACTGCCCCTTTATGATTTATTTCACCTTTTTTCTTGTGACTTGGAGGAGTCCACGTCCTAAGATGGCTGCCAACACATCCTGGTTAAAGTGTTGGCAGCCAGTCAGATTTCATTTTGAGATCTGTCGGATCTGCAGAGGAGTTGAGTCCCTATAATTGCTTCATTTTTTTCTTTATGAACTCCAAAACTACTGAACGGATTGACACCAAATTTCTGCCAAATTTGGTGCAATTCTGTTCAGTTGCTGTAGTTGTGTCTAAAATCCCTACAGGAAACTGCATGGGGAAACATGTTGTGGGACCCCCCTTTTTCTTGGCCCCTGCTTGATGAATCACACTCAAACTTTCAAGACAGCAGCTGAAAGTGGCAAACTAGCTTTGAAAATTTCGTGAAACTTTGTCAAAGAGAGCCAGAGTGAATACCAAAACAAAAAACGGTATGCCTATGGAAACTAGATCCTAACTATAACTACCTACTGGCGACCACCAGCAGTTAATATACATATATAAAGATGTGGCAGCAGCCATGTAAGGACTCAGGGATTCAGTCCCCTACCCTGACAAAAAGTACAAAAAAACACATAGAGGGGCAGAGTAGGGATACCCTGCACCCCTGAGCCCGATGCGATGTTCCAGTAGGACCACCAAAGGAATAGAAAAATTTGAATCTTTTGTAAAATAAAACTAAAATCTGGATTCATGCCTGTTTTCAAAATGACCCAGAGGACCCCATCTCCTAGGGCCAAGTTAACTATTATGGGCAGGGGGAGAGCATGGATGTTGATTCACCAAAATACACGGTAGCGGAAGTGATATCACATGCATATTGATATCTTGGAAGATGTCACAGGAAGTGACATCACAAGACATTTGAACGTGTAATCACAGCAAGTGACATCATGACCTCTGATAATTCCTCCACTTCATTGATGTCACAGGAAGCGACATTGCACAGCCTTTAGCCTGGTATTATCACAGGAATGGATGCATCTGACCTTTGGCTAGTTTTGGTCCAACACTGCACAACTGTCGTGACGGACCCTGTGTCTTCTCCTCGGGATGACGCTGATGCTATAGAGGGGTCCCCCTCCCATCCGTCCCCTGCCCGGATTCGTATAAAGACCCTCGGGCGCAGGAGACAGGTGGGCGAGGGAAGGAAGGGACGGAGACAGCCGGGAGGGATACCTGAAACGAGACAAGGAGAGAGGGGTTAGGGGCGACGTTAGTCTTTCCCTCTCTGAGACGAGAACCTCCTCCGGATGCACCCTGCTCTACCTGTCTCTTGCGTTGTCCCGGGATGGGTTGATCAGAGGTCGGGAATCGGAAGGAGAGCCAGGTCCAGTTAACTTCACTGGTCCCAGCCTCACGTTGGGAGCGGGGTTCTGCGACTGGAATAGCTCACGGCTTTCAGGCTTCGCAGGAAACACCTGTTGCGCTACCACTTCCAGCCCAGGTATCCTTGGGGCGAGGAGCGCTGTGTCTGATGGTTCCTCAAGGAAGTTTGGGTGTTTGGGGGAATCACTCGCACCGGCGCTGCTACTTCCAGCCCAGGTATCCGTGGGACCGAGGAGCGCTGTGCTTGGTGGTTCCGCTAAGAAGGATGAGGGGCGATGTGTCACCTACACCGTCACGGGCGCTTCTACTCTTAAGCCCGGGTATCCGTGGGGCTGAGGAGCGCCGTGACCGTAGGTTCTGTAGAGAGACGATTAAGGGAACACAACAAGCGGAAAGAACGGGAGGTACTTGGGAACCTTCCCGCGGAGCCTCCCAATGTTTAGAGGACCCAGTAGGAGATTTGCTTGTGGTTCCTGTGGCGAGTCTGCCGAGACCCGGATGAAGAGCGGAGAATCATGGGGTCATTAGCAGGTCAGGGGGACACTCACCTCCCTCTTGGTAGCTGCAGCGTAGGCAGACCGAAGGCTTCAGGATTCTAGAGTTTCTGGAGCGCACCACGCACTGACGGCGTCTTTCGCTTCAGCCGGAGTGGACGATGCTGGATTGCGGGCCGTTGAAAGTGTTCAGGTCGAGCGGGAATCATTGGCACCGCCCCCTTGTGTCGAGTCGGCTTTATGGGCGGCTGTGCTTGCGATCAGGTGGAGCGCCTGGCCGCGGTGCCTCTTGGGGGTTGTAGTTCCGCGGTATTTCCTACCTCCGGCGTGAGCATGACAACAACGTTTTAGGAATCCCAATCCAGAATTCTGTTCAACTGACCAGAATTACTCAAGTAATCTTGTCCTTTTTTTTTTTTTCTGCTTTAAGACCAGTCAAAAATGTGGTCTTAACCTATTCCCCCAATGCATTTTGGAGGAAATTCCCTTTGTCTGAGGCTCATTCACTGTAGAATATGCATGGTTACATGGACATTAAAGTGGATCTGCGTTCCTTTCCCCTCACAGATTAAAGATTTGTGCCTAGAGATATACATATTACTTGTTGCCTCGGAGCTTAGATAAGCGCTAACCGTGGTATGCTGAAATGGATCAAGGATAGTTTACTAGTCTAAAGATATAGGATTGGTGTGGTACACACAGGATATCACTAAAGTAATCCTTTGGCTAATTATTCCATGTGAAGTGGTTCAAAAATATCTATCCGATGGAAATGATATACTCTGGAATAAAACATATGGGATTCACATCCTATTGAAATCATTCTTATATACAAAGTCAGATGAGACAGTATCTTCAGATATAGAGTTGAGATATTGAAGACATTGGTTTAGAACCATTTTAAATAGTGCACCACAATATAGTGCATTAAATTATAACAATGTATTAAGTGGCTGCTCCGCACCCTGCCCTTCACTGCTGCGGGGATAACCACACAAACCGAATCTCCATATCGCCTCACCTGGCCACCAGACTGTCCTGGATGCTGCAACCTGCTGCCGCCGAGGAAAAAGCCGCGAACCTCGCCGCTAGGGGACCACAATCCCCAAACTCCCTTGCGCCTGGAGCACGGTTAAGACACTGACACTGGCCCGTGGCACGTGTTGATGCTCCTCACCCTGCCATTTACTGCTGCGGTGGTGACCAAGCAAACCAGATCTCCATATCGGCTCACCTGGCCACAAGACTGTCCTGGATGCTGCAACGTGCCGCCGCTGAGGAAAAAGCCACGAACCCCACCGCTTGGGGACCACAATCCCCAAACTGCCTTGCACCTGGAGCACGGTTCTGACACTGACACTGGCACGCGGCACAGGTAGCTGCTCCTCACCCTGCTCTACACTGCTGCTGCGATGACCACGCAAACCGGATCTCCATACCGCCTCACCTGGCCACCAGACTGTCCTGTTGCTGCCACTTTTTGCCGCCGGGGGAAAAGCAGCGAACCTCGCCACTAGGGGACCACAATCCCCAAACTCCTTTGTGCCTGGAGCATGGTTAAGACACCAGCGCTAACCCGCAGCGCAGGATGCGTGCGGGGACGTGCCCGGGCCAAGCCAGGGCCAAGGGACGTAAGGTACTGTTCTCATTCTTCCTTCTAATATTTCTTTGTCAATATGGTGAAATGGAAAGGCACTATGGAGAAAGCTGGTGGAGGGACTGTATCATCGCTTGATGCGTTCTTGTCCAGAGCAGCGAGCGTCCTCACTCATGAAATCAAACTAACTGAGAGGCACTTATCCATGGAACCCCTTCTTTTCCCCCTGAGGTTACCCACAGGGACTGTCTCTGAGAACGCTTCACACACTCAGTTGACACAACTGGTAACATCCGGCGTCGTCCCAGCTGCCCAACGGTAACCTTTACCTGCTATGTTAGCCTGCTATTTTTGCACTACCCAACACCAAAAGGAGGGGTCCTGTGCCTTCTCCTCATACTGACTTAGCAAATAGTCCTCCAGCAAAGGGGCGTAGGGGTGGCGGACAACTAAAACCACTCCGTTCATCCTAAGTCAGTCATAGTGAGTCCACCAACACCATTGATGCCATCAATTGTAAATACCTCATCCCCACACGTAGTACTTGACGAAGCATTATGGGCAGAAGTAAGCAAAATGATGACCACCCTATTGTACCCTAGCCTATCTAAATTAATACAGATTGAATAGCAATTAGCCGGCCTAGAGACACAGAACACTCCCGCTCTGCGCCCGACTGAGCCCCTGACTGTTGACCCTATATGTTCAGTTGCGGACAAAATTCCATCTCATGCCCATGGTGATCGGAGTATGACTGACCTATCAACTCTGGGTATTCCATCTAGCTCCGTTGCTCGGGCATGGGGTTTGTTCCCGACAGTTCCTGGACATTCCAAAATACAGCCCGAGGCTCCATCTCCCCAACCTTTAGACATAAGGGGGCACAGTACACCGGGCACCACTACGACTGGGGGAATCAAGAACGACTTTTCAACCAACAGAAATACAAGATACCCACATGGCTGTTGTGGACAACCACTTGCAGCAAGTTCTCCACCTCCAACGGGCAGCCTCCCCCTTAGCCAATGTCCTGGCGAACGTTCCACACCTGCGGGACAAGCAGTCTGAATCCACTTCACAGCTAATGGACAAATGCCTGTATTGGCTTTCATATCATTTTATGGATTTGGGAATGAGGAGTCATCAGCTGGCTAATAAAATCATTATGGCTAGGAGAGTGGGGTGGGTGGGCAACTCCACTAAATCCATTGCTGGAGACTGCGTGGTGATACATTTCAACAGTGCACATGTGGGTACCTCTCTCCTTAAAAATCTCCATGGAACCTCCCTTAGGAATAATCAGATTATTCCTTCATCACTGGAGCACTTCTATAAATAGGGTGTGAGGTTAGGTAATGGTCAGAGGGGCAGGATAAAATCAGGCCAATGTACCTCGAGGCATCTAGAGGTCCCCAGTACTATTCGGGGGGTTAGGCTACACAACAGATTTGCTGCCCTTTCAGACCTGGAATCTTCCGACTGACTACCACCACCTATCCATCCACCTCTTAGGAAAGCTTCCATACCAGTCAATCCAGTGCCTGTTACGCCGGAGTCCTCTACGACTTCTCTACCCCGGAGCATAGCTGACAGAAATAAGATTAGCCTAGCATGAGGCAGGGATTGCTTCAAAGGTAGGCAATGATCAGTAGCATAACCTCTGGCAATCGCTAGAGATTATTTGCTTTCAGGAAACATGGACTAAGGAGCCAGTTTTTTTCCCCGGGTACCGCACCTTTCATACAGCTGCAGTGCCCTCAGCATCGGGTAGAGCGAAAGGGGAACTAATAACTTTAAACTCCAACGCCTTACCCCCTACAAGTAAGGCTGGTTGGCTCCCCGAATAATCATTTCCACCTTCTCCAACTGGAGCTCATAAATGAAGGAGCTTGGATTTTAATTAATTATTACAATAATGAATTTGGGAGAAATATGAAGCTAGTGGCAGACAAACTAAATAATGAGCTAGAAACAACTAACTCAGACACACAAAAGGGCCCACTTAGTATAATCTGGGTAGGGTTTTTTAAATATTAGTTTGTGTAAGTATAATGAAGCTATGGTGTGTGGGCTGGAGGGTCTTCAGGGTAACTCCCTTCAACACTTCTCACATAATGAATATGGTGATAGCCTTAACAGACTCCTATACACGAGATACCTGAGTATAACTAACAGTATAAAGACAGGCCAGATAGAGAAAACATTTAGACCATAAAACTTACGAGTCTACGTTCAACTTCATTCTAGTTTCCTCCACACTAGGTGAAAGAGTGGACCATATAGACAACCTATTCACATGTCATAGTGATCACACTATCTTACTTATTCATTTAAACATCTCCAGCAAAGTGAAAACATACACAACAGGTAGCAGATAACATCGCGCTAACCAGGATAAATGGTTATCAACTAAAGTGGGCACAGACTGAGAAGCAGAATCTGGCACCTGCAATATTAGCACAAGTAAGAGACGCCATCTTACATTACCTGGCCAAGGTGTCCTCCCCCCACTATAAGTTACTCAGTTTAGAGCCCTTATAACAAAATTAAAAGTGGCACTCACTCGTCCTAAGCCGGCAAATGGCGTACTACTCAGTCAATGGTAAGATCCCCGTGCTCCATAGCTAGAAGACCCTTATCAATGTTTTTGATCACTACGTAGCGACTATAAGCACGCTAGAAGTAAACAAGAGAAGGACATAAGGGAGAGGGCCTCGGTTGACCTTGAGCAAGCTGCCAGCTCAGGCAACAGCAGGGAGTTCTGGAAAGTTATAAATGCTCCTTATTATAAAGACTCCAAGGATCTGTCCCTGGATACACACGTAGATGAGGCTACATGGGTGGGACATTTTGAAAGTATCTTTGGATCCAACATCTCTCCTGCGCTTCCGCCACTTGACATAGCTCCCCCACGTCAAGGCAGCATGACATTCTCACTACACGAAGTTAGAAAGAGAAGCTTGTATCCAAGGGAAGGCCCCGGATCCCGATGGGGTCCCGATCAACCACTTCCAGGATAAATACGACATGTGGGTACCCCTACTAACAAATGTTTTTAATAGTATAGCGGCAGAGGGCCCCCCACCATCCTGGAATCATAGTGTAATAGTCCCAAATTATAAGAAAGGAGTTAGGGGTAGTCTGAAGAACTACAGACCCATCTCCCTTCTGGACACCACTGCGAAGCTCATGAGCCGGCTCTTACCAGCTAGGTTGGAGGAATAGGCCCCAAAACATAACATCTTGATGCAGGCGCAATATGGTTTTCAGAAGGGGAAGGGGACAGTGGATCAATACCTCAATCGCTCACTCGGTTTAGAAAAATACACTAAAGCAAAAGGCGGGAAGATCTACATGGCCTTTATGGACCTGTCAGCGGCCTTCGATTGCGTGTTCCATCAGAAGCTGTTTCCCATGATGAAGGGGATGGGGATTGACCCCTTGATCATCTGCTTCAGTCGTCAGTTATATGCCAATGCCACTGCCTGTGTTCAGTATGGCATAAATGGGGAATGCACACGTTCATTTAAGATCAAGAAAGGAGTCAGGCAGGGATGTGTCCTTGCCCCGGTCCTTTTTTCCCTTTACACTAACAGGGTGGAGGCAGCCCTGTCTGGCTCCCCCTTGGACATGCCCATATTTGACAACACCCCCCTCCCAATACTGGCGTATGCTGACAACACAGTCCTAATTGCTAGGACAAGGGTAGCTCTCCAAAGCATTATAACTTCATATGCTTCATTCATGGCCTCATTAGATCTTAGAGTTATAGAAACAAAATCTTTCATCATTATAACCGGAGCTGCCAGAGGAGCAAAACACCCTTATTTCCATCTGGCATCAAGGAAAATCGAAGTGGTTGAGTCCTTCTCACACCTGGGAGTCTTCTTCAATAAAAAACACTCTTGTATAAACCTGGTGGCAGCAAGAGTCCTAGGTATGGAAATGAGTCTCCAAGCCATAAAGGGCTTTGCCAAGAAGCTAGGAGCTAGCCCCCTGGACACGATTAAAAACATCTATCATGCAAAAACAAAGGCTACGGCAACTTACGGGTCGGGAGTCTGGGGGATAGCACACATTGATCAACTTCTCAGAAAAGAAGACAGCTTTTTTAAAACCAGGGTCTCGCTACCACAATTCTCTAACTACATCTTACACCTTGAACTAGGGCTACCTTACTTCTTTGACTCCATTAGACTTGCTCCAATCTTGTTATGGCTTTCTATTTGGCGCAAGACCACTGTTATTCTAAAACAATGCATAATTGGCGACTGTCTGCAGCTGGAAAACCAAAACAAAATTGGCTGTTTCAGATACGTAGAGGCTGAACTGAATGCAATCGGGCAGGGAGATCTATTCAGGGATCCTGTCTCTTGCAACAGGGTCTCCAAACAGAAAATAACCGAGTTATATATGCAGAGGGCTAACTTTGCCCGTAGGGAAAAGAACCAGATTCAAAAGGCGTCCATCGCATATGACCTTATCTTGCCAAGACCAGGGGAAGGACACTCATATCTCTCCCGTACCACTATTGCACAGCACAGATGTATCCTGCTGCTCTTCCATCTGAACCTTATTCCTTTGATGCTTGGGCTTCCAGAGAAGAAATTCAAACACTTAGACCTGAGTCCATGCCCGTGTGACAACCATTTGCCCCAGTCGGATCTACACTTAGTACTGTTCTGCAAGTTTTACCAAACTGAAAGAGAAGCTTTTATTTTGCCAATTTTAAGGCACCATAATTTTATTCAATGTAGGGGGGGGCAATGTATTTTTTAAAGGCTCTCTCTGACCCCTTTGTTTGTTTTTCGGTAGCATCTTTTTTGTGGGCTTGTCTGAGAAAGAGAAAGGTGCAGGGTTTGCTGCTTTAAATTATTGTAACCATGTATAAAATGCATGTGTATTAGGTGACCTTGGTATAAGAGACACCTAAAGTCCAATAAGATCTTAAATGTTTTGTATACGGTTTTTAACATCTGTTTGATTATGGCTTATTCGATGAAATTGTGCTTTAGTGATCTGTTTGTAAAAAGATCGAAAAAAGATTTTATTGATTGATTGAAGTGGCCTTTATTTAAAGGGATACTTTTTAAGGATTAAATTAGAAAAAGGCATGCCCCTTTGCCTACTGCCCTAACTGCAATGCCATTAGTGAACCAAGAGTCAAGTCAGTTTTCATGAGTACCCTTTATGTGGCCAAAGTTGTTGTTATAAATGAAGCAACATTAAAGTATATTAAAACATTTACACAAGACATTTTTCAACAGCACATATTTTGCAACTTTCCTTTTTATTTGAAGGTTCTCTAAAATGTGAAGATAAAAAAAGGAGCAAGGTCAAATAAGGTAATCGGTTAGGCTCACTAATTTAGTTCAATAAGGAAGTCTGGATTGTTCCTTTGTTTACTAGTCTCATGTTGTGCAATTCAGTGCACTAAGTAAAAGCTGCTATGTGCATGCAGTGGACTGCAGCCACTGGCAGCAGGTGACTGCACACCGGGTTGCAGCTTCTGTCATGGCCTTATGCGACCCTGCCATGTTAAAGCCAAATAGGTGGCTGCTAGTGCATATGTACCTCATAGCGCAGCCCTCCAAAGTCCCAGCACCACATATATGAGCTATCTTTTCTTATTTTAAAACCTGTATCCTGCCCGTCCTGACTAATATGCCTGACTGGAAATCAGAAGTGGCAAACAAAGTGGCGGAAGTCACAATGGGTTGCCTATGGGTTGCATTTGCGACCCATAGTGGCCTCCAAAAGAACCCTCATGAAACACAAGAGATGAGGTAGTTAGTGACATAGTTGTAGTAGGGTGTGGGGATAGTGTGGGGTAAGGTTGGGAGAGTGGATGTAGTGAAGAGCATTAGGGGGCACAGATGTAGTGGGTAGGTAATTGTAGAGTATAGAGAGTGGGGAGGGGTAGTAGGGTCCGAGGTAGAGTCCAGTAGAGTTGAGGTAGACCTTGTGGTAAGGGTTGTTGATAATAGAGTTGTAATAGAGAGGTGAAAGTGAGGTGAGAATGAATGAGGCGAGACTTGGAGGATAGGATGTTTAGCTGTGACAGGGTGTGGGTGGAGGGTGCACATGGGTTTGCTGGGGCCACAGGAGTGCAGGCAGAAGTATGGGGAGAGGAGTATCTTGTAAATGTAGAGGCATATTTACTGCAATTGGTGATGAGGATTAATCTAGACTGATTGCTGTAGTTTTTTGGGGAGGTGTGCTTTGTGTATTGCATCAGGTAGGTGAGGGAGGTTACACCCAAGACCATTTAGCCCACAATAAAAGAGAAAAGGGTGCTATACCCAAAAGGGACTAGTCTCAACCTGTTGTAAAGGAGAGGACTTACCCATTGTGCAGGAGATGAACTGTGGTGCAGTATGCCTCTCACACATATGGCCCAATGCCATCGCATCTCCTGCACGTTTGATAAATATGACTTACGGACCTAGCCATCAGACTGCTTTGAAAACAAACATTTCTATTGGAGTACAGAGACAAGTAGAATATTTGTCATTGAGTTCCATGATTTTCCCCCTGTCTCAACCTTCATTTACCGTTGTCTTTATCTTCGTGGTACTGCCTCCTTCCTATTGGAGGTATACCAAAGTAGGGATATAACCTGACAAGGAACCCTCCTCTCAAAGCTCGACTGTGCGGGCAGCAGGTGTCTGACTGTTCAGCTCTGGGCTGTGGTCTGTGGACAGGCCTTTTCAGTGCCCGCAGGGGTTGCACATGTGTCCCTTCTTTGATACCTACTGGTGCCCATGTAAGTTATGCTTTTTCTCTAAATAAAGGATTCTTGGCTGTGCCAGCCCCTAGTGCTTGTCAAGTGAAAACACGGCAAAACAGGTTGTGTTAGGACATAACCCCCTGCTTATAGGTGTACTCTTTCAGGGTTGGAAGAGGGGAAATATATAATGGAGTGTATTAAAAGTAGGTACTTTGTCAATAATGGTGCTTTGATTCACACCTCTATTTGTTGCAAGGACTGGAAAGAGAAAGGAAAGAAAGGTTATTTAAGAGCTAGTGTGTGCAGGACAGATTCTGGGGGGCAGCAGCTGGCCTGGATAGGGATGTAAAGGAGACCCCTGCAACCGTTCCCCAACCCTCCAGGGACCCTCATTCAGCCCAAAACTAATGAATATCTATGAGATGTTGGAGAATGAGGGTCACTCTCCACATTCTGCAGGGGGCCCATCATTTTGCATTACCCCACTGGGTCTGAATGGCATGAAGGTCCCATGCCCTTGGTGTCAAGAGGCTGTAATCAGACAGTATAAGACATGTCCAGAGTCAACTGCGCTGAGCCGTATGAGGCACAGCATGAGGTAACTAAGAATGTTGTTGAGGTAATGCTGTGTAAACTGCTTTGACTGCTTGCTCTTCTTTGGGATTATAAATTAAAGTCCCAAGTGAGTGAGTCCCTTGGATGGCAGTATAGGCCATGAGCCGGGACCCCCAAATTTAGGCAATTGGTACCACTTAGGGGGATGGGTTCTAGCATGATTTTTCTGCAAGGTATGGATGCCTAGAGATGAAAAATATGTGATAGCAAGGCATCACTATTTGCCTTTTGTCAGATACTAATGCATTCCCAACCATAGCCCCCCCAAAATAATGCTTTACATATTTTTTATAAATAGCATACAAATTCATCATAATATGTGAAAAAATAAATCTAATTCAACCAGATTGGTTAAATTCAATATTATTCAAAAATAATTATGATTGTTAATTGTAATAATAACAATATAGTCCTTAAAATATTAACAATTAAACTTCATTGAATTCCTCATATATTGATATAGATTATATGCATAATTTTCCCTTACAATTTCAAATAATAATAGTTGTTGAATCAAATCAAATTTCTTTATTCGGTTTCAAGTTACATAAAACCATAAAAGCACAATGTAAAAACCAGGATAAAAAGGATAATGGGCAATGATACAATCAGAAAAGCAGATCTGGACAACTTCATAATTAGCGTTATATATACAAATTACAACTAATCCCATAAAACAGCTAAAGACAATACGAAAAATCCAATAAGTAAGTCCGCAACCCATTGGCAATGCACATACATGGGACCAAAGGTAGAAATAAGGGCGGGCCGACTAATCACAACTCACCCTGAGCTTAAAAGCGGCTTTTAAAAAAACTTAAAACATGAAATACAGTATTGCCTGTCAGCATCTGGAGGAATATAAAAGCGGTGCGAACTTGTTTAAAATTGGCCTGTTTCAAGATAGGAATTAAATATGATTTTCTAGGGGTTTCATAAAATGGGCAAAACATGGTAAAATGTAACATTTCCTGCAGAGATATTCCATTGCAGGCACAGGGCGGAAAAGATTGCCCTCTATTTGAGCCCCTAAGTAAGGAGTAAGTAAAACAAATCAAACTGAAGCCTGGTCAGAAGGTATCATTCATAAGAGTTCACAAAACCAAGTATATATGGCTCAGCCTTCTCAGTGGACCTTAATAACACAAATTGCGAACACTTGGCTTCATGAGTTCCCTCTCCTCCCTTAGTATGGTCTGACACGTTCTGACCGCCATCTTAAGAAGAGGTATATCTACCTTTCGAGTTCCTTCACAATTAGAATAAAGGTCACCTCTTCCCAGGTTCGTTAAACTCATTTTGATATACTTTAACCATGAAATCTTTAATACTTGATCCAGGGCCATGTAATCTTTCATGAGTGTTTTATTTAGCGAATCCCCCACCTTGACCCATATTTTTAGCCAAAGTAGCAACGGGGCGAAAGGCTATCTGATCTGTGATATAAGGCATTCCTAACTCTTCGTGGACAATAAAAGAGGCGGTACCCTGGGGAACTGACAGCAGACGTCTCATGAATTTGTTTTCAGCTATTTGGACTTCCTTTACGTCAGCATATCCCCAAATGTTACTGCCATAAAGTACTTTTGACTGACACTTAGCCCTGTAAAGCTCCAAGAGAGCCCCCACGAGTCTTTTACCCAGTCTGCCAGCAAAATTTAAAATTTCGGCAGTTTCCCTATTGAGGTCGTTTAGTTGTTACATCTTGCATAGGCAATGTATATCATGAGTGAACATAAACATAGTTTTATCATTAACATTCGTTCTCATCATCTTCTTCTTCTGAATAGGTGTCATCATTCTCGCCATCTGTTTGATTTTCACAAGCAGGAAGTCTGCACATGTCAGTGCATGTTGGGTCATTTAGACCGCAGACACATGTTGGCAGTTTGGATTTCCCAATGCATTGGCAATCTAGTAGATCTAAAACAGCCTGAGGTGCTGGCTGCCCCTCCATACAGTCCACTACCAGTTGCTCTGCTCCCTAGTGTTTTTCCAACTTCCACCCTCTCCCAATTGGACTAGGTGTCTGTGGATCATTCAGAAGACATCTGTTGCTGCTTGATAATTTGCACGTTCAGCATGTTTCTTCAGACAATCCCTGCAAGGTGGAAGTTGATGACTGCCTATCTCACCCTACTTTGCGCAGAATGGGTGATGTCTCAAGCCTTTCACGTGATGAACCGAAGATTTTGGTGCATACAGAAACCCTGAGAAATGCCCCAATTTGTTCATTAGTTCCTCAGAACGATCCCATCCGTCTCCGAGCTGCGAGAATGTTTCCTGTGTACTTTTGTTTGCGGCCAGGGTTTTGAATGCACGTACTTTTCCCGCAATTGCGCTTACTGTTTCACATCCATTAAATGTATGGAGATGTATTATAGCTCAATAAACATTTTCACCAAGAGCTGAAGCTATTTTTCCAGTGTCAAGGGTTTGGATGCAAATTTTAGTACCACATTTCAGAAACAATTTAGTCATGATTCTGTCATGTAATCCCAAACACATTGGTGTCATCTGAGCTTATCATAACAGCCTCATAACCCTCATTAGCAGCCTGTTCAGCATGCAGCAACAAATGACCATCTGCTTCTTCATGTGTACTGTTGAGATAGGGCACTTCACGGCTCCCTTCAGATGTGATTTTGTAGCATTTAGCTTCACAGTTCGCGAACAGTGTTTTATTCTCAGGTTTTACAAAATACTCTTTTTTCATCCATTCGTTAACAAGGTTTGCGATGAGTTGTTTTATTCCTTACACTCCTTAGGAATTTTCTCCACTGTCTGACAATCTGGGAAGGTGAGATGCTCTGTAACTGATGCCTGAGTTATTCCCCTCTGATTGTCCTTTCGCTGTTCTTAATGGACGTCTCATTGTACGTATCAAACCCAACATTGATTCTTTGACTCCTATTTCCATCACACAAAGCTATGGACAAGACAGGCATAGACCCCTCACCAAAGTTTGATTTCTGTCCTTTTACTCTCTGAACAAGAACCATACCACCAATCAGCGCAGCTGAATTTTCAGGTATTTCCTCAGCAGGGGTAATGTTTTTCTGAAAGCATGTTGCTACAACAGCTTTTTTTGTCTTTCGCAACATACCTTCTGGTGTTGCTAAAGCCTGAGGTAAAGGTCCTAAGGGATGAGAGAGTACATCCTAGATTTAAAAGGTTCAGATTCTGTGCTGTCACAAAGATTCAACCAAATAGTACTTTCTCTGCGTTCATGATGATTGTCCGGCCATTGCTGTTCAGTGCTTTCTTGTTAGACATGCTAGTGAAGATTTTTTGCTTTTTCATTTTCATAGGGTAATGAAACTTCTTAATAGGTGGATTATTCTCAAGTCGCTCAAGTTTGAAGTCTATATAGTACTGTTCACCTATTTGATGCGCCTTCATTATGGCAGATACTATGTCTTGCAATGCCTTTTTTTGCAGTGGAGAGACTAATAAGATCATATTGCCCAACATATGGGTTTATCCAGCCTTGAACAGACTACCAGCTCTTGTCACACTATCTTTGTCTTTTTCAATTTGTGACTTGGGTAGGTCTGCTTGAGTAAGAGCTGATCTGTTGTTACAAACCATTTCCTTTATCTGACCCAAAAAGGTGCTTTTTTTTGTTCAGCTGTCATGTAATATCTTTTCACAGCACCGGTCTTGAGGTTAAACCATGTCCTACCATCCGGAGTCTGCGTGTCTTTGTTGCCTGTTACCTCTATCACTTGACCAACCAGAACTCATCCAAACGGATGAAGATCTGACAGTTGAACTGAAAAGCATCCATTGATGAAGTTTAGGTGTATCTCTGGATGTTTCACTGCACATAATGTCATGTCGGCATAGTATACAGGAAGATACCTAGTGTAGTTCATCCTGTCATACGCAAAACACCATGGGATCATGGAGCAAGCAGCAGTAAGATGTAAAGGCCAATTACCTTTTTGAGCAACGCACAGCAGAACCAGCAAGACATTTTCAACATTATTCCCATACAACATCCAAAATGCGGAGAGATCTCCATTTTCATGATAAAGATGTTTGAGGAATACACCTATTATAATTATTATCAATTTATATGATCACATTTACTGTAATTGTCATTTTTAATAATAAAATTCACAATAATTAAAATCATGGAAACATTTCCGTTTACATCAAAATATCTTGGGGAGTGGAGTGGTAACACACAAAAGACAAAGATATTTGATTTGCTATCACATATTTTCCATCTCTAGGCATCCATACCTTGCCAATAAATCATATTAAACCCCATCTCACCCAAGTGGTACCAATAACATGGTTGGCCCAACACCTAGTAGCGAGGTATGATCTATGTGTACACATGATATGACTGAAGCATGGCTATGAGGTAACCCTCTCCACTTTCTTAGGTGTAAAATAGGGTTGAACCCCCCACACACAATATATAGTATAACATTCTATTGAGTGCAATATAGATCCACCGTCCCGAGTGCAGCCCGACTGACCCCATGTTCCTCAGTTTATCCTCCCCTGCTGGCATTTCAGGGCATGTCCCCCTAATGCCCCCACTGGGACCTTAGTGTAGGATTCCCTTTAGTGCAGTTAGGTGCATACTTGCTAAATGCAGTACAGAGGCACACCTTATGTTTCAAGTGCTTACAGAATCCTCGGCTGGGGCTTCAATGTTGTCCACTCTGAACCTCGCTCTTTCTCTGCTTAAGTCAAGTCAAGCTGCATCCTGTTGAAGGGACCTCCTAACCTCCCTATATGACTCAGTGTGGCTGCAGTACTTTTCCCCACTTTCATCTGTTGTCAAACAACGCACCTATGACACAATGGTTTTGCCATGCATCTAAACTTAGGATTACACCACATCTGCCGAAAAAACCTAACCATAGCATCCCTTCCCACATGCATCAGTCCATGATAACGTCTAGCCATAGGTGGAAACAAACTGTTAGGCAACACAGGTATTCCATCTCCTGAAACACAAATGTCATCATCTCTTTTTAAATAACCTGCTTCTACCCAGCCCTGCAGTTCAGCCTCTGTCACTTCTTGCAGCCTTTTAACTTCTTCCCACATATTGGCAACTGTTAGCAAGAGGTTGTAATTGGTTTCATCTCCTCTCTCCATACTCTCCATTGAAAGTGCAAGCGGTGTGAGCACAGTATTTTGCAACCTCATTGACATACATGTTGCCAACAGTCACATTATCAGCTCCCCTGCAAAGTGCGGAACATTTTACGACCGCAATCTGTGCATGTATCTGCAAAGCTTCCAACAGTTTTCGTACTTGTTCTCTATTACGAATGGGGTAACCTGACGAAGTCATGAACCCCCTTTAAGGCCCTAACTATCCGAAGTCATGCACCACACTAAATTGGTACTGACTATTGGTGAAAGTCGACACCTTCTGTTGATCTGAAGCATAGCATGTTCTAGTGAGAACAATCAATTCAGCTACCTGAGTGGAGAATACTACAGGTAACCAGGCAGCTTACACTACTCTGAAGACAGTAGAGACTGCTTAGAGACAGCTCTCAGAGTTCGCCCTTGGTCTTGCAAACACAAGCCATCCACAAAGAGCGCACAGTCAGATTCAGGTAGCGGTTAGTATTGCATATCTGGTCTTGGTTTGGTGCACGCCTCAGTAACATCAAGGCAGTCATAGTCTACTTCATCAGGATCAACATCACAATCAGGAAGAGGCAGCAGTGTAGTAGGGTTCAGGACAGCACAACATTTTAACGTGATATTCTCTGCCACCAAAATGGCTTATTCATACCTAGTAAGGCGGCTATACATCAGGTCCTATGTACGTTTTCTAATAAACAACATTTCAACAGAATGGGAATTTCTTTGATGCATAGAAATAAGGTCCTTATGTCATTTGGGCCATCAAAGATGTCTCACGACAAACCCCACAAAACGCTAGCAGATAAATCACAATACAGTGTCTTCTACGCTTTAAACATCATCGGGGGATCTTACGTCACTTCGGACCCGATAACAACTTCAACTTTAGCCTACACTCACACAACACATGAACAGCTCCGCAAGACCTCACACCACTGTCATACAAACCATAAACTACGTATAAGGCATTGCAGCACACAACCCTATTAATACTCACACCTCCACTGCATCCACCACTCTCTTCCGATCCACTGGAACTTCACCGATCCATCGAGTTCAGAACCACCGTCGTTATGCTACCATCTGAGAACTCTCTAATCATGTTGATTGTCTTCCTTTCGTCAGGGGACCTTTGACCGTTACTTGAGAGGAGTAAACATACATTACATAGCTCAGTAACAGTGTAACCAATTAGTCACACAATAAACTAGGACTACTGGAGAAAGTTAAAGGATTTTATTAGACTCGGAATCAAAATGATATAGATGAGTCTCAAAACCATATTCTACAAACATAATATCACAAGAATGAGTCCAAATCTCCTGTTGAGATTCAGTCTAAACAACAGGAAGCACATCAAGAACCAGGGGCGGCTCCTCCGCTAGGGGGTAGGCGTGTCACCCCACTGCCTTGAAGCAGGAAAACATAAAATGATAATAACATAATGTTATTATCATTTTATTTTGTCCTCTTGCAGCGGCAGCTTTGCGTGACAGGGCTGGTCTGCAGAGCAGTGGAGGAGTGGTTCTACCCTCATTAAGTGCTCAATTACTGTTTGGTAGGCCCTATCGGGCCGCCCAAAACAGTCATGTGCACTGTCCCTGTTCTCCATGCAGGCTGCATTACATCCTACGTGACGAACATGCCCCCCCTCCAGCCCCTGGCTGAGTGCTGTATCACGGCGCTCAGACCAATCACAATGCTGCATTGCAGCATTGTGATTGGTCAGGGGAGCCTGGCTGTAGTTCTGTCCGAGACGGAGGAGAGCAGGAGCAGAGACACAGGACCTGGCGGAAAAGTAAGTGTATTATTTTATGTTATATTGTTCCCAGTGTGACCCCTGCCCCTCTGCCTGCCTCACCACCCATGAGCCGTGCTGGCCGCCACTGCCAAGAACTCGGTGGCTGCGATACAAAAGATGAGAAACTAAATCTGAAGATTTATTAGCAGAATTCGATCTTCCTACCTGGTCATTAGTATTTCTAATCAAATCTAGTCTACCCTACTCTATAGTAACTTGCGGGAAACCCCGATCAAATAGGGGGAGCAAGAAACAGGTGTCTGTATGATAGAGTCTTCCGTAAAAGTACTCCAAGCCTAAAAGTATAGCATGAAGCAGCACAGTGAGAGGAACTGCATAAAAACTCTGAACCTCATAAAAACCTAAAGGTCTCTGCCCTCAAACTAACAATACATCTATTATCACACAAAGGGCCATATGTAGGTAGCCCAATACCGGTCGGTAACGGCCGATTTTCGGTAAATATACCGTTACCGACCGGTATTGGGCTACCTACATATGGCCCTTAGGCTTTTGTTATGTAGGGGGATCATTTCTGTATTCGGTAAGTTACCGAATCGGTAAAATTACCGATTCGGTAATTTTACCGATTCGGTAAATACCGAATACAGGAATGAGATGTAGGGAGAGTGTGTGGTGGGTGTGGGGATTCGTTATTTACCACCAACTGAAAGTTGGTGGTAAATGACGAAGGTCTCAGGTAATGCATTATTTGGCCCGTATATGTGTGCAATGTGGCAGACACACATGCCCTTAGGGCATGTATGTGTGCCACATGTGCACACATGCAGGAATCAGGGGTGCAACAGGGTGTCAATGTGACACCCTGCCACCCTTGATTGAGCTCCCCCCATTACCGATTCGGTATTTACCGATTCGGTAATGGTAACTGGCTTCCCATTGATTCCTATGGGCCTCCTGGCCCATAGGAATCAATGAGATACAGGTTACCATTACCGAATCGGTAAATACCGATTCTAAAATACCGACACTTACCGAATCGGTATTTTTTTACCTACATTACATTTACCGATTCATAAATACCGAATCGGTAAAATTCGGTATTTATGAAGTGGTAAATGTAATTTACCTACATAAGGCCCAAAGTATTTAAGGTAACCAACGTTATCATTTTCCCAGTACTTTCCATTGTCCTAAGTAGAATTTAGCAACTTTCAACTCTTACCCTACCCTCTTCATCAAGCACATTCGATTGTCCTTGAACGTCCCTTCTCCACCATGAGAACTTGTCTCCACCTCGTTAACACTCTCTTCTTCTTGGCCCGAAATTCCTCTTGTACCTTACAATCGCTACGAACAAACAATGCCCTACTCTCGCTACGGAAGCATTGTATCACACCTGCAAAGGAGAGACATTTAAGCGGAACAATTCTCATGTGAAAGTTAAATGCTAAAATTCAGAAGCTTCAAGCACTTGGTCATGCACAGTAGTTAGTGTGCACATGACATTTGAATATAGGTGCGCGCACATTTATCATTAGTACACATACTTGAATATTATGTGGAAGAAGGTCACATGAGTACATATGACTGCATGTTACATGTTAAAGCATAGATACAGGAATCAACAAGAACTACTTTTTCATAAGAAATCTTAAACATTAGTGTGCACACATCATATATGTTTATACTACTCTACTATGGAACATATCAGGAAAACATTGAAACTCCATACTTTATTAATATCATTAAACTACGCTGTATATCCAAAGTGCTAATTGCACATTGTCATTAAGAGCCTGTGATGTATAAGTGTGATTTCAAATGAAACTGCTGTAGCTGGGAGGGAGATACCTGCTGCCGCCAGCCCAGCCCGTTGGTGGGAGGGGTCTGTACGGCTCCAACAGGCCAGCCCTTGATGGCTTGGGACTCTGCATTTTCCAATACGGCTTCCTGCCCCATGGGAGTCCGCCGTGGCCTCTCAGTGAGCCCTATAGTGCGTCAATCGTGCCGACACCTCCTCCTGGTGCCCCCTAAGGGATTCTCCATGGAAGAGCCTCACTACTAATTAAAGATCTCACTCGGCAGCAGCTAGCACGCACGGTGCTCTCAAGGATGCCACCTCCACAAAGAAGTGCACAACAATAGTGATGTCTGCGCTATTCTGAAAGGCTTGGACAGTTGACAGTGCTTTGTGTGTAAGATAATTTACCATTCCAGCCCTGCGTTGTATTGTTGTCTACACTGTGCTATGTTATCTTTATGCCATCGTCGCTGTTTCGTCTTTGACATATATTTCTGGTGGTTTAAAGTGTTCCAAAAGGACCAGGGGCTTTTGAGTTGTACTGTTTTGAGAGCCCGGTCGCTGAACCGGTGGGCTGGTAGTGGGTACCCCGGCCCGTTTTCCAGCTTGTGTGACTAGCCGTCATGGAACTTGGGACTCGGCTCGGCACAATAACAGAGAGCTTTAGCAGAGGCTGCAAGTCACAAGTGTGTTGATCACGTCGCCTGAACTCCTTCTCACACCGCACGCACTCTTTCAGGACGTGCACCCCGTGGGTGTGATTTATAGGGCGGAGTTTGCGTAGTGCTGCAGCCCAGGTGTGGCGCGTTCTCTCACGCACCTTTCCCTTGCTTCTTCGCAGGTGCTGGCTGAACATGGTGCAAAAGTACCAGTCCCCGATGCGGGTGTACAAGCATCCCTTCGAGCTCGTCATGGCGGTGAGTGAAACCAACATTTGTTTACGTTCAGAGTGCCCGGAGCAGACAGAGCTGTGAGTGTGTTAGATAGAGGTGAAGGCCACGTGGATTCTGTCGTGAACGACGACCAGGCAGGGGAATAAGCCCACCGCATGGACATTGTTCACCATGTCTGTGTCCAGTGATGTTCCCACTACTGACCGGTTTATCCAATGGCATCATATTAGGTGTAATACGGCAGACCTGGCCAGTGCTTTAAGTGGGATGAAAAAAGGATGGGGGTCTGGAAAAGGGATGTGGCCTATGCAATTATGCGCGCGGCATAAACATGTTAACTACATTTGTGTGATTCCTATAGTGTTCCACCAGGCCAATACGAGTGTCGCTCTCTGAGCTTTCTATTATTGCATCCAGACATATAACACAAGTGACATACGCCTAAAACCAACCAGAACTATGAGCTTTGTCTAGGGTTGTTAGCTGTGTTAGATAAATAGTAACAACAATGATTTTGTGGTAAATACTGAACATGTTACAAATCTAAAATTGTGAGATTGTGCATTTAAACATTACTGAGCCCTGTGGGAGGGGTAGTGGTCTTTAGAGTATATCAATCACTCCCTCTATGTTCACCGGATGTTTGAAATGTACACCCATTTTCATGTCACATCTCTTCCAGCTGCATATTTACACCTCATCTTTCTTCATCACCCCCTTTTCACTTTCTCTCCTTCACTTCACCAACCCAACACACACAATAACCACTCACCTGTAAGCACTGCATTTTCTTTTACTTTCTTTCCCCTTGTCAATGTTTTGACAACTGTGTACCCCCTTCAGGTGCATTTGCTCAGAACCACAACTGCGGCTGGATCCACTGCTCTGTGTAGAGAGGGCAAGCATTGGAGGGGTATGTGTTCTGGATCCACTGCTCTGTGCAGAGAGGGCAAGCATTGGAGGGGTATGTGTTCTGGATCCACTGCTCTGTGCAGAGAGGGCAAGCATTGGAGGGGTATGTGTTCTGGATCCACTGCTCTGTGCAGAGAGGGCAAGCATTGGATGGGCATGTGTTCTGGATCCACTGCTCTGTGCAGAGAGGGCAAGCATTGGAGGGGCATGTGTTCTGGATCCACTGCTCTGTGCAGAGAGGGCAAGCATTGGAGGGGTATGTGTTCTGGATCCACTGCTCTGTGCAGAGAGGGCAAGCATTGGAGGGGTATGTGTTCTGGATCCACTGCTCTGTGCAGAGAGGGCAAGCATTGGATGGGCATGTGTTCTGGATCCACTGCTCTGTGCAGAGAGGGCAAGCATTGGAGGGGCATGTGTTCTGGATCCACTGCTCTGTGCAGAGAGGGCAAGCATTGGATGGGCATGTGTTCTGGATCCACTGCTCTGTGCAGAGAGGGCAAGCATTGGAGGGGCATGTTTTCTGGATCCACTGCTCTGTGCAGAGAGGGCAAGCACTGGATGGGCATGTGTTCTGGATCCACTGCTCTCTGCAGAGAGGGCAAGCATTGGATGGGCATGTGTTCTGGATCCACTGCTCTGTGCAGAGAGGGCAAGCATTGGAGGGGCATGTGTTCTGGATCCACTGATCTGTGCAGAGAGGGCAAGCATTGGATGGGCATGTGTTCTGAATCCACTGCTCTGTGCAGAGAGGGCAAGCATTGGAGGGGCATGTTTTCTGGATCCACTGCTCTCTGCAGAGAGGGCAAGCACTGGATGGGCATGTGTTCTGGATCCACTGCTCTGTGCAGAGAGAGCAAACAATGCCATGTTAACGTAGTATTCTCAACCTGGCGGCACCATGCGATAGCCACACGATCACGCGTCAAATGACCGTGTTAAACACCACGCGACGCCGCAAAAATGCAAAACACGAACGCCAAAAAAGTTGCGATGAGGCCAACCGCGATACAAAAATTTGTGAAACCAGCAACAGTCCTGCAATTCCCACGCGTCCTACGGGAAAAAGCGCCATAAAAGCAACAAAAAAAAGGAAGAAAACAAGAAACTGCGTAGCACCATGGATGCTCCCGGACCGAGTGCAGAGGCCAACGTGAACCCCACAAGCCCCACAGACCACCACCAAGGAACCTCGTGGTCGGGGAAGGCCAAGGAGAAGAGGAAGAGGCAGACGGGGTGCAGTCCACAGGAAAACCAGATCAGCGTCACGGAGGTGACAGAACACCACCATCCACTGAACGTCAATATGAGAAATGTGAATGCAGTCGGAGTGTCGAGGAGGCCTATGGAGGAGGACAAGAGGCGCTGGCACGATGTGAAAAGCCAAGCCAAGCACAAACCCGCTGCCAACAGGAAGGCAGCAACGGCGACAGGAGGTGGGAGTCCTGCGCCACAGGAGGAGCTGGAGCAAATGGAGGTCACAGTCATCAGGGTGGAGACAGCGTAAGGAGATGGGAGTCCGGACACAGGTCGATAGGAACTGGCACAACATCAACCGGGTGAGTAACGACCAGGGACTGGGGGGACGGGGGGAGATGGGCACAATGGCACACATGCACGACGATGTGTAGCACACTGCACAACCACAATTACCCTGGATCATGTCCCTGATCCCCGTGGCACACTGCAGCACACACACATAGCAATAACAGCACATCCAACAACAATGTGGTACAAAGTGCAACCCCAACACTGCAGAACAGAGGACACAACTGGGTCCGCCCATGCGCAGAAACAGGCCAATCAAATGTAACATAGCAGGAAACTGCGAGATGGAAACGTACATTTACAACCTCACCTATGTCATGTAGTCCAAATGTCCACTGTCCCGCATCAAATATACTGCACCTCCCAAACAGTCACAATGTACATCGTCACACAATCTGCATGTAAACCAGAACAATGCACCAACTCACATGTCAACACAATGTCAACATGCATCTCCCCTTCACATTGCAGAGAAACAAACAACACCTCCAGCAGAGCAGACCAGACTACTCATCAGTGATGCTGGAGAGGACCACCACACCTTCAACACTGACGCCCTACAACAGCCCACGGACATCTTAGGCAACCCACCCCCAGGAGCATTGCAGCCAAGCTACATAGAGGAGACACCAACCCAGTGGCGGTGCGTCCATTGGGAGCGTTGGGGCGTAGCCCCCCGCCCGTAGCTCCCGCTCGTAGCTCCCTCGGCATTTCTAAACTTGTCTTAAGTAAACACTTTAGTTCAAAGACGCCGAGGGAGAACCAACTGACAATCATGTCAGTCAGCATGACGTCGGACCGCCCACCCCCTTCAGAGTCTGAAGGGGGTGGGCGGTCCGGCGTCATGTTGACTGACACGATTGTCAGACCAGGGACAACAGGCAGCAGCACAAGTGCGCATGAGTGGGGAAGGTGAGCGAATTTTCACCCATGCCCAGTCATGCGCACTTGTATTTGCACTGGCTTGCGCATGCCCATTAGGAGCCCCTCGGTCTCCTAATGGGCAGGCGGCGGGCGTAGCGTAAGCTGTGCCGTCAGCCAATCCTGGCGCTGCTGGCAGTGCCAGGATTGGCTGAGAGGGGTTGGCAGGCCCCTCCAGTGCCGTTCGTGAAGGCGCCAAGGGGAGCAGAGGTCTGAGAGGTGGCGTGGACCGGCTGTAAGGTAAGTTTAGTTTTTTGTTTAATACTTCATTTCTCCCGTGCGCGACCCCCCCCCACGAGCCGCGACTGTGTCTGTGTGTGTGTGTGTGGGGGGGGGTGAATAAAATTTACAGGGGGACTGACACTTTTTTATTATTATTTTAAGAGTCCTTTAACCCTGTGACCGCCTCTGGAATTCACGTTTATTTAACAGAACGAGGGGGTGGGATAGACAGAACTGATGTACACATGGTTGAAATTCGTTACATACATGCCTGCCCATTGAGTCAGCCGTAACTTCCGTCAGGGTGGGTCTACCTCTCACAAGTGACATAGTTGTGGATTTATGTATGAAGCGGCACATATGATGCAGAAAGTCGTGTAAGCTTAAAATGCCGAAGAAAATGTTCCCAGAGAGGATTTCCAATTGCTTCATCCTCACCAGAGCGGCAAAAGAATCAATCGAATATAACATTTGTAAATGTGGAGGAGGAGCCTAGCGCGCAACCAAGATGGCCGCGTAGGTGCGAGGCTCCCGAGGACCTCCGCGACCTCCTATGAATATCCTGACCATATCCTGTCCCAGATGAGGGGACTGTGTTGGTGAGCCCGAGCTGAGGTGGCGCCCGTTTTCCGCTTCCAAATCGGACCTCGGACACCGACTCTAGCACCGATTGAGGTTTGCGGCCTTCTCCTAGCCGAACCCCGGATTTGCGTTGTGGGGCGATCCAGGGACGAAGTGAATAACAGCGGCGGGCAGGGCTTGGTGGCTCGCGTAACCCGCACTTTCACTTTCGCTTTCGCACCCTCCTTGCTGTATATGCGAGGTTGGGTCGCGGGGCTTTGTGTGTTGGTGTGGCCTCGCTGGGGGACCCTGCCTGCCCGCCGGCTGTGATCCGCCCCGCAGATCTGGGGTGGCACCCCTCCGGAGCCCGTGGACCGGCTTGCCCGCCCTTCACGACGTGGCTGGTGCGATCGGGAGACTGGGACCATGGCCACGAAACAAGATGGCGATCGGGCAAAGGTAAAATCGACCCGGCGTGGCACAGCCCATCAGTCCAACAGCATGGATCGCTATACCCTCCAGAAGGGATCTCCTGAGGTGCCACGCAGGTCCCCTGAGGGCCCTACTGATGCCCCCGATCTGCCCACGGATCTGACTCTGCGTGATGTCATGGGCGCCATCGCCGAGATGAAGGCCTCTGTGGGCCAGCGTTTTGACACACTGGCGCAGAAGATCGACTCGGTCCTCGTAGATGTTGGCCTTATAAGGGCCGATCTCTCCAAGACCAACGACCGAGTTGATTCTTTGGCCCACACCGCATCGGGCCTTACGACAGATGTGGCGGCCCTGCAAACGGAGGTGCGCCGGCTTGCTCGGGTGAGTGCGCTGATGGATCGTCGCCTGGAGGACTCCGAGAGTCGGGCCCGGAGGAACACATCCGTATCATCGGGGTGCCTGAGGGACGTGAGGAAGCGGCGGCGGACCTTTTCGTGGAAGACCTGATTGTTACCCATCTCCAGCCACGGGGGTTGAGTAAATTCTTTGCTGTGGAGAGGGCCCACAGGGTTCCCGGGGGAAGGCCTAAGGTCGGAGCCGCTCCGAGACCTCTCATCGCCCGGATTTTTAATTTTCGGGACAGAGACGCTATCCTCCAATCCTCCAGACTACAGGGACCGATTAGACTTGACAATATGGACATTAATTTCTATCCTGATTTCACCCCTGCGGTCCAGAAGCAGAGACTGAGCTTCCTTGGTGTCAAGCGCCGTCTTCGGGACCTAAATCTCAAATACGCCATGCTTTTCCCAGCTAAGCTGCGAGTGGAGGTGGAAGGTCGCACACACTTTTTTGATCGCCCCGAAGCGGCCGGGGACTGGCTGGATACTCTGTCTGGAGATCGGGATCGGGGTGGCGGGGGGGGGAGCGGCCGGGGGAGAGGGCTCGCCGGATCAAGACTGAGGGACTAATATTAGGCCTCGCTCGGGACCAAAATGGTGCCACTTTTGACTATACGTCGGATTGCTTAAGTTCCCCTCCTATGGAGGTTGTGTGGGGTCTCTTGGGGGTTCTCCCTCCTCCTCTGGGGGTCTAGTTAGTTTAACTATCTATGGGGCGACAGGCACACTGCACGTTGGGGGGGCTGTCTGGGCTCATGCAGGGGTGCAGGGAGGGGGGAGTTTTGTTGGGGTGGGTGGGCAGGGATGGGGTGTTGTTCGTTATTATCACAAGGCAACCCTTTTTTTGTGTTGGTTCTACTGTGCTCTCGGGGGAACGAAGGATGGTTTCTGTGTATGATGGGGGGTAGGGAATTAACTTTGTTGTCTTGGAACGTCAATGGACTGGGGGACAGGATCAAACGAGGTGTGGTCCTACAGTATCTGAAGCGACTCTCGCCTGATGTGGTCTTCCTGCAGGAGACACACCTTATTGGCAATTCCTTCTACGCCATGAATCGGCGTGGCTACCGCCTCGTGGCCCACTCGGGCTTCACGTCAGGTTCGAGGGGTGTGGGTATCATGGTAAAGAACTCGCTCCCGTTAGAAATTGATGAGGTGCTCCACGATGACAGGGGACGTTACACTGTCTTGGTGGGGAGAATGGAGGGCAAAGTGGTTGTCTTTGTGTCAGTGTACGTCCCACCGGGGTTGCAGTCGACCACCTTTGCAGATCTGGGGCGCCTCCTCCTTGGCCTTCCGGGGGGGCTTCTGGTGGTGGGGGGGGATTTCAACGCGATGGTTTCTGGGACTGTGGATCGTCACCCCCCTAGGGACCTCCCCCGGGCACAGGCGTGGCTACCCGGCCTCTTGGATACACTGGGATTGGTGGACTGCTGGCGCTTAAAACATCCCACGCAGCTGCAATACACTTTCCACTCGGGGGCCCATGGTAGTCTCTCACGGCTTCATTATGTCCTTGTCCCGGCGGCCCATGTCGGGAGGGTGGGGGAGGTACGCCATTTGGCACGGGGTATCTCGGACCACTCCCCGCTATTGTTGCATTTTGATGTCTTTCCGAGGGCTGAGAGCAGGGTGGTCCCAATCAATTCCTGGTACCTGCGCGACCCCACCATTCGCGCTGACTTGATTAAATCCCTCCAGCGCTATTTCGAGGAGAATGTGGGGTCAGTGCCTTCAGCTATCTCCCTGTGGGAGGCCTTCAAAACAGTACTTAGAGGGGAGGCCCTATCCCTTATTTCCCACGCCCGGAGGCGCGAGCGGGAGGAGGTGACCCGGGTGGAGGCTGAAATAGCTGAGCTGGAGGGTAATCTAGAAGATGGGGTGACGGATGCTGCACTGCATGTCCTCCAGCTCAAACAGGCGGCTTATAGGGCCCTCGTGACGGAGGCGGCCAGGGGCCTTAGTAGAGAACAGCAGGGGCGACTGTATGATGTGGGTGATAAGGCTGGTAAACTAATAGCGTGGTTGGATAAAAAGGAGAGAGCGAATCGTGTGGTCCCGCTGATTGAGAAAACGAATGGTGTGTGTGTAACTGAGCCAGAAGAAATTGTCTCCTGTTTCGCGGAGTATTTCCGCGAGGTGTATTCCCCGGTCTCTTCTTGCTCGGAAGAGGATTCCCGTGCCCTGCTCAGGGATATCGCGCTGCCTTCCCTGTCCGGGGAGGACAGGGTGTCGCTGGACGCCGCTCCCACCTCCGACGAAATCGCCCTCGCTATACGCTCGGTTGCTTCTGGCAAGGCCATGGGCCCGAACGGTATCCCTATCGAGCTGTATAAGCTGCGACCGGATACATTGGCGCCTCACCTCCGCGCAATGTTCCTCGCGGCCCACTCGCTGGGCTCCCTCCCGCTTGACCAGCGTCTGGCTACAATCGTGGTGATCCACAAGGAGGGGAGACCTCGGGATCGGGTTACTTCTTATCGGCCTATCTCACTACTGAATGCGGAGCCCAAAATTCTCGCCAAGGTACTCGCCAATCGGCTGGTCGGTGTGGTGGGAGATCTGGTTCATCAGGACCAGTCTGGCTTTATTCCCCATCGCAACACAGCCCTTAACCTGCGGCGCTTGCATGGGGTGCTCGCGCGCGTCCCATTTATACGGGAACCGGCCATTTTGGCGTCCTTAGACGCCACCATGGCATTTGATACGCTTGAGTGGCCATACATCTGGGCGATGCTTGCGAAGTTCGGATTCGGCCCAGGATTCATCAGTTGGGTCAAATTGTTGTATGCGGGCCCATTGGCGCAGGTGGTCGTGAACGGAAGAGTATCGGCCCCGTTTGAGCTGGGCCGGGGCACGCGACAGGGCTGTCCCTTGTCGCCTCTTCTTTTTGCGCTTGCCTTGGAGCCCCTGGCGGAGTGGCTGCGGTGGGAGCCTTCCATCCGTGGTCTCCGTTGGACCCCCGAGTATGAGGACCGCGTATCCCTATACGCTGATGACATCCTTCTGTACCTAGCCTCCCCACGTAAATCACTTATAGTGCTAGTTGATGTTTTACACTCGTTTGGTCGTAACTCCGGTCTCGTCATCAACTGGGCTAAATCGTGTGTATATGTTCTCTCTGGGGAGGCTCCTATTCTCCCGCGGGGCTGTCCGATCCAGGTCGCCCCGCAGGGATTTCGGTACTTGGGTGTCTTCATTACTCTGGACCCGGAGGCCCGGTATGAACGGAATCTGCTTCCCCCCCTCCAGCGTCTGCGGGTAGATGTCGCACGCTGGCGGCGCCTGCCGCTTTCGCCGCTCGGCCGGGCGGCATTGTTCAAGATGATGTCTCTGCCGCGTTTTCTGTACGCTTTGCAGAACACTATGGACTTGGTCCCGGCGCGCTACTTCCGTGAGGTGGAGAGTCTACAACGCCGCCTGTTCTGGGACGGGAGGCCGCGCATTGCTCTGGCTAAGCTGACGCTCCCATGGTTCGACGGGGGGATTGCCCTCCCGGATATTAAACGGTACTATTGGGCCTCCCAGCTCGCTGCCATTAACCATGGCCTCTACGGGCCCGCCTTAAACCCGGCATTTGAAATGGACAAGATGCTCCTGCCAGGTGGCGACTACAATCGAGCGCTCTACTCTAGCGCACCCGACGCTCGTCTGACGGGCCCCACGCGTGTCATGGTGCAAGTCTGGCACGCGGCCAATGCTGCTATGGGGTGGAAGGACCGTTTGACCCGGGCATCACTACTATACGCGTCTGAGCGGTTAGGTTCCCTGTGGACCTCTAAGGGCTTCGAGAAGTGGGACATAATAGGTATCAGTAAAGTGGGGGATCTTTGGACGAGGGGAGGATTTAAAACGTTCGATATGCTGCAGACGGAATTTCAGTTGCAGGGCAGTGAATACTTTCGTATTTGCAGGTCCGTCATGCGCTGGGCTCCGTCTTCTCGGACGTTGCCTCCATCCCGGAATATTCCCCCCTGGAGGATAGAATGCTGGATGGGCACGTCCCGGACAGTACGATCTCACTTATATACAAAAAGCTCATAAACGACCGCTCGGGCCTGTTGACTGCCCTTCGTGCGGCTTGGGTTGCCGACGGGCTGGAGTTGGACGACGAGGACTGGACCTCCGCGGTGGCCTCCCCGAAGGAGGTGGCCATACCGGCTCGCCTTCGCTTCGTCCAGCTCAAGGTACTCCACCGGGTCTACATGACGGGGCCAAGGCTTCTGCGTATGGGCTATGCTGGAGATGGGTTGTGTAAGCGTGGGTGTGGTGCTTTGGGGACCTTTATGCATATTTTGTGGGAGTGCCCGGAGGTAGAGGGGTTCTGGCGTGGTGTACATGAGGTGCTGCGACTGGTTACGCATGTGGCGCTGTTGCCTGAAGCGAGGAGATGCCTGTTGAATGTGTGGGAACCGACTGATTACTCGGCGCCGCAGACGTGGTGGGTGACTCTGGGATATATGATAGCCAAGCGTGATATTGCTCAACTGTGGGGATCCCAGAGGCCCCCGACGGTCTCGGCCTGGAAAGAACACATGGACTGGTGCATGTTTCGCGAAAAGGTGGTGTATGTGGCGAGGGGTAAGCCTGGGACATGGGTGAAAGTATGGGGCCCCTGGAACGCCTACCGAGGGGGTATCTGCGCACCACCGCTGCTGCCTGATGCCTCGCCAGCCCCATCCCCTTAGCCGACTCATTCCCCCGCTGCCGGGCATTGGGTTCCCCCAGTCCTCGCTCTGTTCTCTTCCCCCTCCTCACACTTCTGTGTATAGTTGGGATCCCCCCCTCTTGGGGAGCACGTGCTGCTATTTTTTGATTGTGGGTTGCCTTGTGGGTGTGGTTTTAATTTTTGTTGTTCTTAATTTAAAATGAAACCGCATAATGGGGCCTGGATGATGTGGCTTTGACATTGTTACCTACTGAGAAATGCTCCTCCTGTAATACCACGTGTTCCATAAATGTATGTCGTATGTTCCTACCATTGCTAGCGGCCGGCCGGAAGGTTGTGGGCCCATACTTGTATACTTTTAAGACCTGTAATAAACGGTTTCAAAAAAAAAAAAAAAAACATTTGTAAATGTACTTATTTTCTTTAAAAGGTTATTATAGCGCTGCTGTACTAAGTAGTACTTGCGCACTTTGCATCGTTACAACAAAGTGCAGTCCTCTAAAAATTTTTTTAAAAAAAGCATTTGGTAATAACCGTCAGAAATAGGACTGAGGTGTGATCTGCACTTTTCAAATGATAATAGATATTTTATTTTATTTAGTAAATATAAGTAGAAATACATTGATGGAGCCAGCTTGTTTATATGTGGTACTAGGTACTAGTGGTCGGGAGCTGTCCAGCATGCATCCCGGTGGTGTTACTACAGGTGACCAGGGATTGGAACCATCTACCTTGAGTCCTTTGAGTGAATTTGCCTACGGATTAGGTGGAGGGAAGATTGTGTTCAGTAGTTTCCTGGTTTAGCTTTAGGAAATGATCTCACCACCGCTTTTGTAGTTTTTGACCCTCATTTCTAGCGCGGGGATGCCATGAAGCAATATTGTATGTGTATTGTGTGCATATTGGTGGGTTCTGATTCCTGTGTTTGCTACATATGTGCTCAGCGGTTCTAGGTATATGTTCAAAGACGCTTGGAGGGACTGCACGAGTTACTCTCATCTGGTCCGTGGAAAGGATGGCAACTTTCACTATTTGTTACCAATGTGGCAGAAATGACGAGAACCAGTTTAGGGCTACGTTATGGAAATGCCTGGAATTGAAAAGACAAATGTAAGACATATAGACAAGCAATTCGTTTTTTTGCATTGTTGCACCTAAGTATCAGGCGGAGAGGTCACTTAATACACTGTTGGTTGAGCTTGGTTTGACAGTTGACAAAAAATGCAGCTTTCTTACCGATACCATCCTCCATTATACGAAATATAAATGTCACTTATGCTGATCTTTGCAGAATAAGCAAATCATTGTAGGCCATGGCAAGACCCTTCAACTGAACAACAGAAATGCCTGCAAATTTTGCCTTTTCTGTTTACACTAGACCAATTTTTTTAAACATCGTGGCTAAGATATAGAAGCTCATTTTCTCCATAATAATTTTCCAGCATAGAATGGCAAGAAGGTGGTAAAGCATAACAATGAATCAGCTACGTACTGGCTCATTGATAGGTCATTACTTTTGATAGTCGAGCTCCCAATGTGTCACTCTGTAAAGAGCCCATGCTATAGTTATTGTAGTTTACACTTTGAGACAATACCAGCTTTCTATTTTCAATAATTTAAGTAGATTGTCCACCGTGGTGGCAATTTCCATGATCAGTCCACGATTTTGCATCTACTTGTTTTGGTCTCCTTGTCTATGGTGACACTCACAGCCCTACAGTGGATAACACAACACAGCCTTGTTGTTAACTACCTATGTGCACTTCTATATGTGTAGATTTCTGTGTTTATCACTATATATTTCTTCCCATTCTAGGTACCCTAGATTCAGTAGATTGTATATAGACCCTTCACTAATGTATATCATTTTAGTTGATAAAGGATTTCTTGATTGTGCACAACTTCAGCATAAATACTCTTTTTGGTCTGTAAGCAAGAGTACCAGCCTTACCTCATTTCATGGGAACTTAAGCAGCACACATTGCTGACCAGGAAGGCCAGGGCACAGACTATTTTTATGGCGAGAGTGCTGAACATGTAAGCAGATGTTAGAAAAATGTAAACAGAACCACGGCAAGCAAAGATAGACGGTTTCATTTTTATTTTTACATATTTCCCATTCGAGTTAATCATTAGTTTACGCAGAAAAGGCTGTTGTAACAGGTTTTGGGTTAACGTACTATCTGTTTTAATGTTTGGTGCTTTTCACCTATTCGTTGATGCTTACAGATAAAATGAGCACCACCAAGTGGGGTGATAGCAAAATGTGTGAGCCTGAGGCAAATGTGTGCTTTATTAAAACATCTGGTGTCATTAGTCAAACACTTCGTTTTATGGATAAAGCACTAAGTGAAGTGGCCAGTAGAAGCATCATGTTTCACTTGCTGATATTTTGTTCCTACTGCTATGGTCTTAGCACTAGAAGTCGAGGGTAAAAAATATTTTAATATTTTATGAGCTTCTGGTATACTGACTATGACTTGGACAATGCTTCTTTCGCTTGGATACTGGTATATGCCAGGTTCCTTTGTTGTCACTTACTATCTTTAGAACTGAAGCAGAATTTAAATAGATGCTGAACAACTGGAGACAGGACTGCACAGTCATGGAGTTTCCTTCCTAAGAGCTGTCATATCACCGGTGTCTGGTGGTTCTGCTGTTGTTTGCAGTTGTCTTTTAATCATTGATAGGTCGATTAGTGTTATTGCTGTGGCCAACGTTCTTGTCGAAGCATTTGGCTGGTGTTCTGGTTTCTTGCCTTCCCATTTCCTGGCATGATGTGAGTACATTAACTCTCCATCAGCACATAACGTTTTTGCTCCCTCTGTCTCTTTGTCATGTTCTTCATTATGTTGAGTCTCAAGATGTGCCTGTGTATGTCTGTATGTGTGTGTTATGGTATGTATGTCTGTATGTATGTGCGACTGTGTGTGTGTATTTGTGCTTTATTGTACGTGATTCTTTTATTTGTTTTTACAATGTGCTTAGTGCATGTGTGGATGGTCTATGAATGTTCCTAATTTTGTCTGAAAATGTAATGAAGAAACAGGATGGGGAACTCATTTTCTGGGGATGACTCTCTTTGTTAAGTGGGGAAACTGAGATTATAATGTTAATGCATTTTAGTTTCAGCAGGACTTCACCTAAGAACATACCCTCTGCAGTGGGCTCTATGTGTGTTTGCAGCTCTAGTCTCTGTGCTTCTCAAATTTGCTTGAAAATGCACCCTTTACCCACTTTTTTTTCAAAATTTTCTCGGGGGGAGAAACCCCCCCGAACCACCTCTAAGGTGGTCGAGCTCGCTCGCTGCGCTCACACGCCACGGTGCACTCCGACAGAAAGTTTACGCCCCACCACTTTCAAATGTCACCATCTGCTACTACACCAACCCCTGCACAGACCGCACAGGAAGCTCCAGCCTCCACGTCTGCCTTCCAACACTCCACCTCGGCACACATCGCATTCCAACACCAGGTGTCAGAATGCCAAAAGGAGGTGGCCAAACAGGTGCGGGTGGGGTCAGAGCACATGGAAGCCAAACTAGGTCACACATGTAGGTGTACAAGGCCCCCCAGGGACCACCTACACCCCACAAAGGAGAGCCACACCTCGACAGAGACACATGCATACTTCCTGCAATGAACCACTCCCAGAGCCCAGGAATCATCATTCACACCCCCACGCTGGACCTCCGTACGACGGCCCAGTCCACTCCTCCCACGTATTGAGCGGGTGATGACAAAGCTGCATGTCCAAGGTCTTACCCGCTGCCAGCGGTAACATGGTTGCGTCTGCTGTACACAGCACAATGTAATGTTGTGGGCCCAGGGACCCTCATGCATACATCATGACCACATGGACACACTGAGATAGTTCATGGAACTGGCTACGGGCACGTTTGCCCGGCTCCTGTATTGGCAGGGACACATGTACAGTGATGCCTGTGCTGGATGTGTGTGGGGTGAGTGTAAGTTAGCCCGCACGGAGTTGCTGATGCTGGCAACAACTTGAACAGTGAACACTATGAAAACGGAAACAGAAAACACCAGAGACAACTGCGGAGCATCATGTTGGTAGCCGGAGCAAGTACAGAGGTCACCCAACATGCAAACAGACGTGTCCGTGAGTTGCAGTGCACTGATGTTGGGGCACTAGAGCTGAGCTTGCTCATGTGAAGAAAATGTCTAGGATTGTGTCCCTTCGGAAAATACCTGACGCAGCTGCAGTGGTGTGTGTTACACCTGCATCGTCTTCCTCTTCATTGTCCCAGGTCTCCCACACTGCCTGAGGTGACATTGCTGCATGAGCTCTCCACAGCACACAACTCAATCATAAATGGTCCATGAGTCGTGGTGCTCTGAGTCAGTGGCACCTGGAGTGCTGAGAAGGGTATCAGGCAGATGATGGCATCCACGAAAGGTGTGACAAACTCTGATAGTCTGGCAGTAAGACACTTTTGACTCTGACAGTGGTCGCCTGGAGGTGGTCCTGGCAGTGGTGGTGTGTGCTTCCTGCGGTGATGTGACGTCCGGGCCGGTCAGGACTCAAATTGATGTGTGAGCCGTGGTGGACCACAGTTGAGGCCGGAGGCTGCTGACAGCGCAGGGCCGCAGACACATGGCGTTGATGACCCAAGGCCACCGTCTCAGAGGCCATCCAATATTGCAGCAGAAAGGGTCCCTGACTTGAGCTTGAGTAAGTGGCCCCGGATGCACTGCGGCTGGCACAGGCACACCACCATGGGACGGTGACTTGCGGTGCAGTGAGATAGGGGCACATGAAGTGCTGAGCGGGTCGTCGTCGATGTATGAGGCGGATGTGGCAGAGGCTTGCGGGGGACAGTGGAAGGTGTCCTCCAGGGTATGATGCATAGGGCAGAAGCCGTCCGGAAGCTGCAAATTGAGGAGTGGAATGCTACAGCCTCCTTTTTGCCACAAAGTCTGTATCACCGACATGATGATGAAGACAGCCCCCAGTCCATAGACTCAGTCGCCACCAAAGTTCAACCAGAAAGTGTCCATGGATGTCGGGGAACAGACTTAGTGGCACCGGACCTGAAAGGGGATGCAGTCTGCGATGAGGCCAGCGCAACGATATACAATCTGCCATGAATAAATCAAGACTGACTTTCCAATGTGTGACTTACTCAACCGCAGTGTAGGCCGGAGGCAGCGAGCCGCATGGGCCCACAGACACGGGTCGTTGGGATGACATGCACAGAGTTGCTGCCACCTGATCGAAGGGTGTACAGGGGAGTAAGGCTGCCATGTATGTATGGCCTTGGACATCATGAAATCAAGACACAGTTCCATATGTGTGACCTACTTCACCGCAGTGTAGGCCCAAGGCAGCGGTCAGCAGGGGCACACAGCCATGTGTCGTTGGCCCGCGATGCACAGTTAGTGACACCAGAGCAGTTGTCGGCAGTGTTCGATCACCTCCGTTACGATGATCCTTTTCTCCTCCGGACTGAACCGGGTCTTCCTCTTACACCTCTCCCTGCGTGCAATGATATGAACTCTGGCATACATGAATCAAGACTCAGTTCCAAGTGTGTGGCCTACTCGGACTCAGTGTAGGCCGAAGGCAGTAGTCAGCAAGGGACCACAGACAGCTGTCGTTCAGATGCTATGCACAGAGTTGGTGGCCCCTCATAGAAGGGAGTCCACAGATATGATTCAGCCATGAAGTGTGTATTCTGCCATTGCATAATCAAGACTCAGTTCCAAATGTGTGACCTTCTTGACCATAGTGTAGGCCGGATACAGCAGTAGAGTACGTCAACGAGAAAGGAGTAAAGCGGGCCTGTGTTGCAGAGGCCGTGATGGTCTGAGGAGGCTGCCAAGGTCGCGGGCCTTGGGCTTGCAACTTGCGCCGGCACGTGGTGGGTCCTCTTTGACACACGCCGCTGTCGGCAGGTGAGCAGTGCAGCCTGGCTGCGCAGGGGCGGGCCTGATGGGTTGGGGGTCCAGCGGCCCGGGGTACAGCAGGCGCACAGGATCGCAGGCAACTCCGCTCACGACAATGGCGTCGGCCTCGTGGTGGGGTGAGAGGCTCCACCCTGGCAGAGACGCTGAGCCTAGGGCTACGTGCTTTTTATTCACACCCCTATGCTGGCTTGGCGTACGCCGGGCCAGCCCACTCCGCTCACGCTTACAGGGGGGGACGTAACAGGCTACATTTCCACGATCTTCCCCACTGGCTGGGGTGACATGGTTGCGTCCACTGCACTCCATGCACCAGCGGTGTATGTCGCCATGGATATGGGTGTGTTCTGCATGCTGCAGTCTGTCCAGCACATCTCCGCCACAGTTGGCATTGTGTACTTTCCCATTCATTGGTCACTTGCCTCCTTCACACATGCCTGGTTCCCACCTCTCCCCACATTCCACTCTTGTGTGGCTGAGGTGCCATGATGTTGAGGGCTCATGTTCATGGCTAGCCCAGGTTACCACAGTAAGTTGTGCTGTCGTGCCTGGTGGGTGGGCATGTTGTTTTGCTTGTTGTATGTGATTTTGTGACATGTGCATTGCCAGAGTTGTGAGTTGCATGGTTGTGGAGTTGAGGTTTGTGGAGTGTTCATTTGGTACTTGCCAACGCGCTGTGCATTTCCATTGCTACCATCCTGGAAGCGCTGGTTGATGTAGGACTGTCAGAAGATGAAGGTATCATGCACACTGCCTGGGTAGTTGGTGACGGCGTTGGTGGCAATTCCACGGTGTTTGGATGTTGCCTGCACATTGATGAGAGGCATGTGCTTTCTGTTGAGGTAATTGTGTGCTGTGTCACCAGGGGGCACAAGTAGGACATGTGTGTTGTCGATTGCCCCAAACACGTGCGTGCATCCGGCTATGGCGTATAATCCTTGCTTGGTCTCCAGCTGTTCCTGCACATTGTGGTGGACGTATGGGTACCGGGGTACCTAGCTGATGATGGCATCCAGGACAGGTGTGAGGGACTTGGATGTGGCTGGCCGTGAGACTCCTCCTCCTCCTAACTGGTTGTTAGTTGGGAGGTACCAGAGGCCAACAGATGCAGCACAGCCAGCAGCTTTGTCTGGGGTGGGATGTTGGTTGTCCACTGTGTTGGTGCCATCAGCCTGTTGGGCGATGATGGTCAGGATGCGTAGGATGGTTGTCCTTTTGAGCCCGTAGTGGGCAATAACATTGTCTGGTGTTAGGTCTGTGAGGCTGGTGCGTTTCCTGGGGGTCCGCAGTCTTTGTCCGTGCTGCCTCTCTGGTGGTCCGGGGGTGAGGCCCAGGGGGGGGGAGGCGGTCCTGGGTGTGGTGGCAGTGGGTGTTGTGGCCCTGTTGGGGTTCCGTGCTGCATGATCAGTGGCTCCTTGGCATCTGTTGGTCTTTAGGTGTGGCTGTGGTCTGGGCTCCCTTGTCTGTTGCAGGTTGTCGTCTGACTTTGCACCAGGTCAGAGCAGGTGTTAGATTCCTGCTGCTAACGTGACTTATCGCATGTTTTGTGATCTTATCGCCGATGTGGCTGGTCGTTGAGAATGTTGGGGTGTGGTGTTGTCGCGGCTTTTTGCTCGGGAACGCCTACTCTGCATCTCATTAGCGATAATAGCCGTGGTCATCTGTGGCGATGTTTTTCGAGGATGCTATTGACGGAAATCTAGTGATATTGGCTGTTTGCACCAGCTTGTGAATGGGGCGGTAATTTTATCGCGACTTTGGCTGCGATAAAGTGCCGATAACTTGGCGATAGCTCCTTGAGAATATGCCCCAAAGGGCGGGCCTGCATTTAGGTTTCGTTCTTGGCCCTTTTGTACCTTTGAATAAATTGCCATGTTTTTTTTTCGCTGTAAGTAGTGTGTCAGAACTGCTGTACACTCTTATGTGCTGAAATGGGTTAAACAACTATGGCCCTGATAAGGAGTGGGCCAGAAGATGGCAGCCCCAGACTTACTGACATGGGGGCATCAGTAACTCAGAGGGTGGGCAAAATCTGGGCAATTATAAATTGGCACAGAAGGTCCCCTTAGAAATGACAAATTACTGGGGAATAAGTAATTCTGGGGATAATCCCACTGGTAACTCCTCGTTTTCTTCTTGATTTTCAAATGGGGATTTAAGATGCTTCCAGCAGTCGAAATTTCTGTGCAAAGATAATTAGATCCACAGAAACACTGATCATCTCATAATTCCAATGTGTGTGGTAACTGCTGTTACCAGAACTATCGCAATTAGAAGTTCACTTGTGAAGAGGGCCTTCATTCTGATATTTGGTTATGTAAATTAAATATTGTTGTAATATTGCTATTTTATATGCAGCACAGCCAGACAGCAAACATGATGTGACTGCAAGTTCCCAATTTAATTATGAATACATAAATAATAGCTGGCTCAGAGTTACATTAACCAATGAACCACCAATCAATCAAACAAACTTTATCCGGTATTCACATATGAAACTAAAAAAAACAAAAAACTTACATGGCGTTAAAAAGGATAACATATTTATACAAACATCACATAAGAGACAAAGCTATCCTAAAAAACCCATACAGTACATAAAAGAGTAAAAAGACAAATAGAAAGAACATGTGCTTATCGCTACAGTCATTTAATCAAGGCAAGCTCTAAGATTCACTGCAGATTTTAGGAAATTGAGGACAAATAAAATTGAAACTCCATGCATCATTTGTAAATAATTAAAAGCTGGACGCACCTGCTTGAATTTCAACCTCCTTAAAATAGGGGTAATAAAAGTTTTCCAGAGGGTTGCATAATAGTTAGAAAATATTTTAAAATGTAGCATATCCTGTGGCAAAACACAATCGCAGACACAGGGGTCTAAAGTCTGGCCTCTGCTACTCCCCTGTGGCGAGGCCAGCAGGAGGTGAACCAAATCCAGTCAGAACCTAGTCAGTAGAAAATGTTCATAGGTGCTAAAAGGTCCCAGGAGATATGGCTCAGTTATTTGTGTTGTTTTCATAATTAACAATTTGCGAACACTGGGTTTCCTCAGTCCCAGCTCTTCCCTCTCCAATTTTCTTAAACTACAAAAAGACTCCCTGACCTACCCCAGATCATTCTTAGTCTCTGATTCTGGGTTTGTAAATAGTTCCACTCTTCCCAGTCTTTCAAAGCTGCTCTTAATATATCTAAGCCAGGGAATATAGTGGGCATAATCAAGGGTCACGCACTCCTTCAGGATCACATGATTCAAAGTCTATCCTTCATTCAGCCAGGTTTTTAGCCAAAATGTTAGGTGGCATAAAGCCAATAAGTCACAGAGATAGGGCACACCCAATTCTTCATGTGCCACCATATTAAACATTCCCCGGGGCACACCTAGCAAACGTTTCAAGAATGAGTTTTCAACTGCTTGTAACTCATCCATGGAGACGTCACCCCATATTTTGCTGCCGTAAGTGACTTTAGGGACACACTTGGCCTGATATATCTTTAAGAGTGCAGCAGTCGTTCTCCTACCTAATTTGGAAGCAAAGTTTAAAACAGCCGTATTTGCACGTATTAGATCTCCCCTTTTTCTCTGTTTTAGTGGGCCCCATTTCATTTGCTCGTCCATTAGGACCCCCAAGTATGAGAAGATATCAGTGCGAGGAACTAGAGCGGATCCGACCATAAATTGAAAATATTTTTTCGGGCGACGTCCCACCTGCATCACATATGATTTGGAATTGTTTATTGACAGGTCCAGATTCGCCACAAAAGAGGAGACGGAGTTAAGAAATGTTTGTAACCCCCTTGCGGTCCGAATTAAAAGGACTGCATCCTCTGCGTATAATAAAACAGGTAGACCACGTCTGCCTACCTGTGGGTTGTCTACTCTTGTATTCATTAAAACTTTATCCAAATTATTAGTATATAAATTAAACAGGAAGGGGGCTAAAATACACCCTTGGCGTACTCCTCTTCTTATTTCAAAATTACAGGAGACCCTTAAATCTTGAGAAAATCTAACCCGTGCCCTGGTTGATTGGTGGAGGTCTTCCAAAAAATGAACGATGTTGTCATCAACCCCAATAGACAACATGGCCTGCCAAAGTTTAGCCTTATTCACGTGATCAAGCGCGTATGACAGGTCCATGACAGCTAGGTAAATAGATCCGGGGCGGGCCACTGTATATTTATTAAGAATCACAGATAGGTTAAGGCACTGGGCCACAGTAGACCACCCAGGATGAAACCCGTACTGGACGTTCGATAGGATAGCATGTTCCTCTGCCCAGCTAGTCAACCTTTCCAAAAGTACTCGACCTACCACCTTTACTACCGAGTCCAGCAGTGAGATCAATCTATAGCAATGAGTGCTATCTCGGTTGCCCTTTTTAAAAATAGACACTATAGTAGAAATAGCCCATGACTTGGGGCAACCTGTTTTTACAGCAGCGTTCATAACTGCTGTAAAGACCAGTGCCCAAAAAGTTTGGTCTGATTTGTAAAGATCCACAGGGATACCGTCAGGACCCGGGGATTTGTTGCCTGACAACCCGACAATGCCATCCTTAACCTCGTCTATGTTAAAAACCAAAACAGTGGTGCCTGCCTCGTGGCAAGAGCGGCAGTTTAAGTCAGGGGGACACTGGAACATGGCTTCAAAATGGAGCACACACTCCTCTTCAGTAATATGGGCACCCACCGCACTTCCTTCCTCATGATTCAAGAAGGGGCTATTAATTATACTCCAGAACCTGGAACTGTCCTTCGTTGTACTAGCCTCAGTAACTCCCTCCAGCTTCCTCCTTTAGCATGGATTTGCGTCTTACCAATTCCAGTTTATACTCCCTTCGACAGATTCTAACTAATGTCGGATCTCTTGGACTCTTATTTAAGGCTTCCCTAAACTTCCTGACTGCCCGGGAGCAATGAGAATCAAACCATCTGGGTGCCAAAATAGCCGGTCTCCAAGCTGGGGCCCTTAAAAAGTCACTTATTTTAGCAGAAATAATTTCAAATGCACTGAAGATCTCGCCCGGGACCATTGACGGAGTGGTACACAGGGCTAACTCGTAACACATTACAGTTATTGACTCAAGTCAAGTCAAGTCAAAGTCCACTTTATTCGATTAATTAAAATCATAAAAGTATTCTACAACAAATATCTTACAATTCATATAAAACAGTATTAAACAATTGGCAAATTTAAAAAGCAGGTTAAAAAGGCATTATATACACAAAATTCATTACAGATTGCACTCAACATTGCGATAAACGTGGATTCAAGTATCTGTCCTCAACTGTGCTTCCGATCTTAACCTTGTTCTCTTACATCTGACAGATGCGGCCAAAAAACTAGCAGTGCAATACATGATTATAGGTGAAAGCAACATCTGTAGATAAAACAACGCAGGCTTGTACTGAATGAAACCCAGCTCCTTCAGAATTGATTTTAGATATCTGGTACGAGGTTCATGATAAAAGGAGCAAAAGAACAGAAAATGGGCATTATCCTGGATAGAGAAACCATCGCATTTGCATGGAGACGATTCCTCGAGCTTGCACCAGTCTTTCTCGTCCCACAGTACCATATACATTTGGTTAAACCGAAATTTGGATAGTAGCCATCTATGAAAAGAATTGGTTACCACTGTTAAATAAGGAGCCAGCTCACAAGATGGAGTAATCAATACATGAGCCCTCACAGAGGGTTTACATAAATCATCCGATTCACGCTCAGCCATACGTATTCTAAAGAAATTGGTCTTCACCCACAGCAAATCAGCTTTACACAGGTTTTCTGGGCTGGTAAAAATGTCAGGGCGTCCCAGAAGTGCGGCCGTAGATTCAATATAAGACAGCCACTGAATATCCCTCCTGTGATCTAGTGCAAGACAATCTTTAATGATCCGATGGTTAAGGCTAAGGTTCGGGTTAAGCCAAAGCTTAATCCACATCAAGAGTGGAGCTAAATTGATTGTATCTAAAATGTAGCCCATACCCAACTCAAGATGTACAGAGTAGGTGGCAGTTGACTGGGGTAGGCCCAACAAAGAACGGAGAAATTTATTTTCCTCTATCTGGATGCTTTTAGAATTAACGTAACCCCAGACGGCTGCCCCGTATCTAGCGATCGCGACTGTCTTAGCTTTGTAGACAGCCAGGATAGCCTCCATGGGTTTCCCCCCCAATCTCTTAGAAAACCCCAGGATTGCAGCGTATGAGCTTCTCACCGCATTCACTTTAGATGTTAACTGCGGTGTCCAAGTTCCCCTTTGATCAAAAATCACTCCCAAATATGTAAAGACTTTCACACTTGTGATCACCTCTCCATCGCAAAAGAAAGTTTTTTCTTTACGCTTACCACATCCTACTGACATGGTATGTGATTTATTTTTATTGATCACCAGGTCGAGACTAGACATAAAATTACCAAAGGAATCGAGTAACTTTTGTAGGGCAACTGGAGTCCTGGCTATTAGCACCGCATCATCGGCATAGAGGAGCACCGGGATTGGTGCACCCCCCATGCTCGGGATATCCTTAGTTGCAGCCGTTAGGTCACCCTCCAAGGAGTTCACGTAAAGCGTGAACAACATTGGCGCCAGGATGCATCCCTGACGGACCCCTCTAGTTGATCTAAAACTCTCGGTACACTTTCCGTCGGTGGTCATTCTAATGCGGGCCCTCAGATCTTTGTGGAGCTCCGCCAGAAAGTGTACCAAGGAACTATCGAGGCCCATCTTCAGGAGCATTGCCCACAGCTTAGACCTATTGACAAGATCAAAAGCTGTGGACAAGTCCATGAAGCCAAGGAATAAACTACCCTCTTTTGCTCTGGTGTATTTAGAGAGTATGAGGTGGAGGTTAAGGCATTGGTCCTCAGTACTCCTTCCTGACCTAAATCCAAATTGTGCCTCGGACAGGATGTTATTCCCCTTCGCCCACGCGGAAATTCTCGCCAGGACAGCCTTTCCTAGGATTTTTACCGAGGAGTCCAGCAGCGATATTGGTCTATAGCATTTTGGATCCCCTCTCTGCCCTTTTTTGAATATTGGCACAATTGTGGCTAAAGACCATGTCTGAGGGAAACCCACTACAGCAGCGGCATTAAAAACGGATGTATGACGTTACAACGCACACTTTTACAACGCATAATCCATTACAACGCATGACATTACAACGCATGACACTACAACGCATTTTTAAAAAATACCTTTACAACGCATTACCATTACAACGCATACTACCTTTACAACGCATACCATTACAACGCATAATATTAAATTACATTTAAGGTAAGTATTAGATAGTATAGGGGTAAAAATTACTATTCTAACTCCAGGGGGTGCAACAGTAGGGTAAGTGTTGGATAGTATAGGGGTAAAAATTACTATTCTAACTCCAGGGGGTGCAACAGTAGGGTAAGTGTTGGATAGTGTAGGGGTAAAAATTACTATTCTAACTCCAGGGGGTGCAACAGTAGGGTAAGTGTTGGATAGTGTAGGGGTAAAAATTCCTATTCTAACTCCAGGGGGTGCAACAGTAGGGTAAGTGTTGGATAGTATAGGGGTAAAAATTACTATTCTAACTCCAGGGGGTGCAACAGTAGGGTAAGTGTTGGATAGTATAGGGGTAAAAATTACTATTCTAACTCCAGGGGGTGCATCAGTAGGGTAAGTGTTGGATAGTATAGGGGTAAAAATTACTATTCTAACTCCAGGGGGTGCATCAGTAGGGTAAGTGTTGGATAGTATAGGGGTAAAAATTACTATTCTAACTCCTGGGGGTGCATCAGTAGGGTAAGTGTTGGATAGTATAGGGGTAAAAATTACTATTCTAACTCCAGGGGGTGCATCAGTAGGGTAAGTGTTGGATAGTATAGGGGTAAAAATTACTATTCTAACTCCAGGGGGTGCATCAGTAGGGTAAGTGTTGGATAGTATAGGGGTAAAAGTTACTATTCTAACTCCAGGGGGTGCATCAGTAGGGTAAGTGTTGGATAGTATAGGGGTAAAAATTACTATTCTAACTCCAGGGGGTGCATCAGTAGGGTAAGTGTTGGATAGTATAGGGGTAAAAATTACTATTCTAACTCCAGGGGGTGCATCAGTAGGGTAAGTGTTGGATAGTATAGGGGTAAAAATTACTATTCTAACTCCAGGGGGTGCATCAGTAGGGTAAGTGTTGGATAGTATAGTGTAATATTATGCGTTGTAATGGTATGCGTTGTAATGGTAGTATGCGTTGTAATGGAATGCGTTGTAAAGGTAGTTTTTAAAAATGCGTTGTAGTGTCATGCGTTGTAATGTCATGCGTTGTAATGGATTATGCGTTGTAAAAAATGCGTTGTAATGGTAGTGCGTTGTAAAAGTTGCGTTGTAAAGGTTGTTCCCCATTAAAAACTCTTGTTAAAATATTGGCCCAAAACAGCGGATTGGCCCTGAACATATCCGCTGGCACTCCATCGGGGCCCGGGGCCTTGCGTCCTGCTGTCTCCTCTATAGCTCTAAATACCTCACTAGTGTCAAATCTCACAGGCTCCAGGGGGATCTCATTAGTAGGGATTATGAAGGGTTCCAGCTCCCTATTACTATCATAAATTTTTCCAAAATGTCGAAGCCAGTCCTCCTCTGGTATGTTTAATTCCAGCACTGAGTTTTGGACACCTGAAAGTAATGGGGAATTAATTATTGTCCAAAACTCAGCACTGTTTTTTAGGGTGGCTATGTCCCTTAAATCCTCCCAGGCTTTGCTTTTTAATTCATTTTTACGCTGAAAAGTGGCCGTGTTGAAATCCTTTCTTAATCGCGCCACTAACGCCTTGTCCCTTGGGCGAATATTGAGGGCTTTTTTAAGGCGGTTATGAGCTTTGCTACAATTTTTGTCAAACCAGCCTTTAGCCGGTTTATGTTTGCACCCCTGCCCTTTGGCTGTGAGACTAATAGACGCAAACCGGCAAATGTCTTCGAAAGAAGATATAACCTCCTTGCACCCAGCTGACGGATTGGCACATACATTTAGCTCTTCAGCGACTGAGGAGGATAGAGTTAGGAAAAAATTGTCCGGTACAACCATCTCCCATTTAATTCTTCTCCCCTGATCCTTGTCCTTTACAGGCAATATAGTCCGGTGGGTGACGACTGATTTAGACAAGAAGGAGCTATTCGCTAGCTCCAAACCCACAGGGTTATGGTCACTCATAGGCATAGCAATTGCATTATATGAAATCACATAATTAAGAAAACCTCTTGAAACAAAGATAAAATCAATTATCGAATCGCTAGCCCTTCCCGTATAAGTGGCAACCCGTGTACTTATATCATAAAATTCTGATTCATATAGCTCATGTTCCTGCAATGCATTTTCAAGCACCCGACCCTTCTGTGTATGTTCTAGGTGAGGGGGGGACACGCTATCTGGCCCGTCTTCTTCCACTAAGACACAATGTGAGCACAAATGAACATTAAAATCACCCATTAAAATGAATCGACACAAAGTGGATTGCTTGTCTCTGTAGAGATTTAAAAAGTCTGATAGCCATGTAAAATGCATAGATTCTGGATGGCTGTTTGGGGCATTGTAACAGTTAACCAAAAGCAATTTGCAACCATCCTCTAATGTTAACTCCAGAATAATAAAACTATGGGAGGCACAGTCTATCTGGATAATTTTACCCTTTATATTCACCGATACCAACGTCATAAGACCTCCTTTGTTCCGGCCTGCGGGGGAAGGCAAAGCAGGTACAAAATAAGATGTGAAACCGTCTAACCAGTAATCACACTCCAAATCCCAAGTCTCTTGCATAGCGATGATATCGTAGCGCTTTATAAATTTTTCCCAATTAGGGTCTCCCTTCTTGGACCGCAACCCAGCAATGTTCCAAGATAACAGTCTAACCATGTCCCCTTTGTCAGTTATGATCTCTGCTAAACTGTTGTTGACCACCTCAGAAGAAGGTACAAGGACCGTTGTTGTTTGGTTCCCTACGACATCGTCCACTGTACCCTCTCCCTCACCCCGTCAATCGCAGAGGTCGAGGCCCGAGAGCGCATTAAATCTGTTGTAAGTTGTAATGGGGGGACCAAAGGCGAAGAGGTTTTCTCGACCCTGCGCCGAACTATGATGAGCCATTCTGGGCCCCACCGGGGTAAATGGATTTAGTCTTTGTCTGGGCAAAGGGGGTAAATTGACATGGTTGTAGAAAGTTATTGACTCATAAAATACATCTAGGGATATCTGGGCCCATTTTAGCCACCTTTCACCATCTGTTTGTCTTACCACCCCACTCTGCCTGACCCCCCTCTAATGTCAGTAAGGGCACGCTTAGATAAACACACAATGGGTTGTGGTCACTGTGTGCAGTAGCTTGAATGATGAATTCCCTAAATAACTCAAGTAGAGGCATTGGTACCAGTATGCAGTCAATAAATGACCCACCTCCCTGCCCATTAAAGGATGGTATGATGGCCTTACTATGGGGATCGATTAGGCACATCAAGGATGATAAATCAAATTCATGTAGAAAACACTTCAGCGTGTCACCTTGTGAGGTGTGTTCAAAATTAATTTCCCTCACGCGTGGGCAACCTGAATCTGCCATGCTAGAGGTCCTAGGGTCACCACATGGGTGAATATTAAAATTCCCAGCAATCATAACATTATTAAAAGCAGCATTAAGATGTTTCCTTAAAAAGAAGCCCAGCAGGGAAATATTGCACGTACCCTTTGCACAGGACGTTGAGTTATAAAAGTTAATAATACCCCATTTGTGGCACCTCTTGTTCAATACCAGAGACAGTAAACATGGATTCTCCGCCGGCATGGCCAGTATCTTACACTCCACTGCCAAAGAGATATAAATAGCAAGACCTCCTCTCGATCTTCCTGCAGATGAGGGGGAAGCCGGAACAAAAAAGGACTTATAGCCCTCCATGGTAAACTGCTTTCGGACCACCATGTTTCCTGCAGGCAAATCACACTGAACTGCTCTATAAATGGAATCCACAAAGGGTCAAGAAGCTTATTAACTAAACCTGCAATGTTCCATGATAAAAAATCAGTCAGCCAGTCAAAGAACTTTATTTGGTCACAGGGACGGTGCGTCCACTAGGGCGCTTGGGCGTTGCCCCACTAATTAATTTGAGGCACGAGTCGGTTGAGTAACAAGCGTGTGCCATGCATGCTGTTGCCATCTGTCACTCTCAGTCTCACAATCATTTCCAAATGATAATCCCAGGCCCCTGGAGGCAGTTGCCTCAGAAGGGGGCGGGTAGCAGGAGTTCAGTTCAAGTGCATCGTCGTCAGGTGGTCGACGGAGCACATAGCAAGAGTGCGCATGTTCTGTTTAGGGCTTCATAATTCTGCTACCAGCCCGAACATGCGCACTAGGCGCTGCTCATTAGAAGAGCGAGGGTTGTTCCATGCCACTCTTCTAATGAGCAGCCTAATGCGCATGTTCGGGCTGGTAGCAAAAATTGTTAAGCCCTAAACAGAACATGCGCACTACTACTCAAGCCAATCCTGGCACTGCTGCTGGAGCAGCGTCTGGATTGGCTGAGACGTAGGTGCCGGCGGTGGGGTAAGTTCGAGCCTGTATCCTCTGAAAAGTACATTCACTGTAGGCCTCCGAGTACGTCATTAGCTGAGGTATTCAAACAACCGATCCTGTCTGACAGGCATGTACTTGGCAAGCTAGTTCAGTGGGTATGTGCATGAGCTGCAGCAATGTATGTGTAGTCTGTAATTCGCTTCCAATCAAGTTTTTTCAAACATGCGAGGTCCATAAAACGAGTAAATCGGAGTTCGTTGATAACAGCGTCTATTATGGCCCAGACGGAATCGGCGAGTTTAGGAGCTATTTAAGACCAGCTATTGTTCCTCGTGAGTGGGCCCTACTTCAGCGCATATTCTATGAGTTAGAGACGATCACATGTGCGATGGTACAGTAATGTGATTGTACGTGCAAACAAATTTCACTTGCTGTGGTGCAGTACTTCAGGCTTTAGGTGCAGTGGCGCCCGACTTCAAGGCTTATTCCACGGGCTGAGGGTTTACATCGCTGTGATGCCGTACCTCGACACTAAGTGAGGTGTCCACTTGCTGTTTGGACGCGTGGAAGTTCGGCTGTCAGGGAGGCGGCAGCTGAGTGCCTTTACTGTGCTTCCACATTCAGCGAGAGCGATGGACCGCAGACGCTGTGGTGCTGTGCTGGATTTGGCAACCAGGAATGATGGGTGGGGGGGCTTGGGGGACACGTCAGATTACCTTTGCAGTGAGCGTAGCACTGGACTGTAGTGGTAGTGAGTGCACGCGGTACACAATTGTAGTCTAGGCGCTGTTGTTCTGTACTATTTGATTGTCGTGATATACTCACAGCACCAGATCAGTCTGTAAAAGTGACTTGCAGGTGTCAAAGTACCGAGCGCTGCATGTCGTACTTGTACTGGGTATGCCTGTTAACACTCAGTGGGCTTCAGTCCTCCCAGAAGAGCGACAGCAGGACACTCGGACAAAGGCTGCTTTATTCCAGAATGCTATAAACTTGAAATCTCCAAATTAATGTAAGATGAAGGCGCATGTGTACATGAACTCGACCCCCTTACATTTACAGCCCGTCACCTTTGACCTGAAGCCCTCCACCCTCAGGATAGGCCTAGCGCTCTACGGTGTGGGGCATTCACCGACCGCTGAGGCGCTTTGCACTCTTTCTTGGGCCAGCCACTTGCCACACGGGCTCTGCAGCGGCGACGGTCATTGGAGGCCAGGTGAAGAGCTGCTGTGAGCTAGACCGGCCTGCATGCTGCACTGTTCAGTTCAGGTCGATATCTCCCTCACTGACCTGGCGAGAACCTCTCCATCTGCGAACCAAAATCCAACTTTCACAGTGCTCGATGCTTCCGGGCCTGGTGCACTCTACATCATCAGGCACCCTTCTGAACCCCTGGCCACAACCCTGGGCCAGGCAAAGCAACACTGATCATCTAGGCTAAATCTCATCCGAAAAACACATGCAGCAGATCAACGAGAGACCTGGGGCCGGCAGACCACAGGCAACACTAATTCCGAGCTTCAGGGGCTCCTGTGCAAGTTGCTCGGCAAGCGCAAGGTAAGTGGTTTTATTTATTTAATTTTACCTATCCCATGACTGTCAATTCCAAGCACTGCCCCTCCCCCTCACACCCATCCCCCACCGCTCTTACCTTTGCCTGCAGCCACTGCATGCACCCCTGTGCTGCGACTATAGGATCTCCATCAGATCCCTGGCTGATGCATAGATCACCTCTACAGGGCTGTTCCCCAGGACCTCACTGTCTAAGCTCCTAAGCAAGGAACTGGAACTGACCAATCACTGGAGCCACGCCTCGGTCCACATTGCTCAACATCACTTGTATTGCCCTCCCTGAATATCTTAGTATTTCTTGTTTTAGGCCCCCATCTAGAGATTGCTAATGTGTAAACAAGGATGTTAAACTGGTGCAAAGTGGATTTCTGGTTGTGGAACTCGTCCAGGAGAACACAGGGAGTCGGGGGTTACTGCGCTCCAGTTGTGTCTATTGGACCCTTTCACCATTGGTGCCCAGGGGCCACTTTCCCATTCGCCACAGTATTGAGCAGCAGGCACTGAACCTCAAGACAGTGTGTGTGGGGAAGGAGAAAGGCCCCCTGCATGGCTCTAGAGAGCGTGTCAGTCCGCCTTGGTTCATTATGCCAAGCAGATTCTCTGATCCCCACCTTAGCACCCCAATGTAATACCTGTGTGCTGGAGGCATCTGTCTAACAGGGTTGGATGGGCTCACCATGTGCGTCCTTCTTGAGCGTTACTACTGTCACCTCACTGAGCCATCGGGAATGACAGCGGTGGCTGTAATGATGGTTTTAGTGGCAGGTCAGGCCTTATTAGCTTTCTCTGCCAGGGGAGTCCCCTACTGGCCTCTCACATATGATTTAAATGGGCCTCGCTCTCCCCTGTGACCAGAGTCTTCCTCCATCCTTGTGGGACATCGGTGTAGGGGGCGTTTTATATGCAGCAATGACTCAGTAGTAGAAGAGAACGCATACAAACAGGAACAAAGGCAAAGCTGCGAATATCACTGAAGCTCAAAGGTACAAGACTGCAAGTTACACAGGCGGAGGGCTTCCTTAAGGCAAGGTAAAGCAGCAGCTACAGAGCACCACCTACTCTCGGCACCAAATGACATCAATGAACCGAACGAAATGGAGCACTGAAAACCCCTCTCTGAACCTGAAGGCAAACAACAAACGAGCAGAAAGAAGCAAGTGCTTGCACTGGCTTCATCTATGCCTTCTGAAACGTGAGAGAATGAATACTGGGCAAAAGTCTGGAAGAAATTAAGTTGCACATCAACTTGCATTGGACAAAGGAGTGTATATATAGTTAGCGCAGCAGGTGAACACGTAATGGCATTTCAGCATGCCATACATTGGGGCAAAGGCCACCATAGACTGTTGAAAGGGTAATTTGGACAGGGCGTCCGATGCATGATTTGACGATCTGGTGGGGGCGGGGGGAGGGGGGCAGATGGGTTGAAGGGGCAAGAGATGGCAAGAAAGCTGAACTTATATGCTGATTTCTATTAAGTAGTGTATCCACAAGACCCAGAACATGGTGGTAACGTGTAGATGAGATGTTCCAGAGACCAGTGTGGGAAGTGAGGGAGGTCTGTGTGTATTTGTATGTGTGTGTGTGTGTGTGTGTGTGTGTGCTTTACTGGATGCATTTATGTGTGAGTTCTACAAAGGTGCAGAGATAAATATCTTGAAATATTTTGGACTTGGTCCGGCTGCTGGCCACTGAAACAAAACCGGAAGAAAATCTGACGTGAGTGCAGGCATTGTGTCTGATTCCATGTGCGCGGATTTGTGAACACAGCACCCGTTTTGAACCTGACAAGTCATAATATAAATCTAGATGGATACACGGGTTACAGTCTGAGATGGACTGATGCTGTTGAGTGACGAGTATTTCAACAACTCGAGCAAGCAGGGCAGGTGGGGTACAGAACGAGGTACACCGACCCGAATCGGGAGTGGTAGGGTAATTAATATCCATCCTCTGTTAGTATGTGTCCTCTGGAGGGAAGTGAGTGATGTAACGTAGGTTGCTGCTGGGTTAGGGTACAAGTTGTTAAAGTTGATTTCTTCCATCCTTTTTTCACTTGTTCAAAAGCTAACCTCCGCATGTTCACACTGGTGTTGACACGTGTATGCACCGGTGTGCTTTTGGTGGTATCGTTGCTAGTGCTTCTGTCACTGCTCATGGTGTTGTGGATGGCGGTGTCAGCATTGGTATTGTAGATGTGGTGTCTGCACTGGAGTAGTGGATGGAAGTTAGTGATGCATATTTATTAAGAGTCTGTCTCATGCCTTTATGTGTGTCTGCTCTGTTCCAAACGCAGTTGTCTTGCACCTGTGCGCATCACTGCTTATTACATAACATAAAACGCAAACACTGGCAGCACATTTGAGACAGCTGTTGTAATCATTCTAACATTTCCAAGTCACCGTTTCACAGTGTGCCATGCAACAATTTTTAGCACTGGATATAAAATGTTTATGTAGCTAGATTAGATGTAATGTTTAGATAACTTTGAATATACCCTTGTATTCCACTTTCGGGAAGAGGTGTAGAGCTCGATGCATTATTAGTATTTTTTGCTGCTATTCTCTTTGTCATTATATGAAATGTCTCAAATAGAAATATTTTTACTGTATCCCAAGCATATTAAAAATAGATGTTTTAAAAAAAAAAAGATGTGCCGGCTGGGTGTACGCACACTTAACATACACAAACCTGGAGACACTGTCCAATTTCCTTTATAGTAACCCTGGATAGCGTTTGCTGAATTGGCTTGGTGTTTTCTTTGTTTTGTATTGATTTAAATGTGTGGGAACTTTTATGGCTGCAGACTTTAAATGTTCTGTTTCTCTTTTCATTCCGAGAGTATTGCAAGAGACTGGGCAAGCATACATTTTAAAGGGCTGAAGTTGTCATGCAGAACAATTGACATATTACAGTAACTGTTGAACAAATTAATGCAAGAAGATACGGGGCAGTTTTTAATGTGTTCAATATTTCAAGACTATACGTTCCCATTGCTTAATAAGCCTTGCTTTATCGCTGCATTCATTTGCTTTAAAATGCCCCATTTGACAATCTTTTAAAAAAAAAATTCTCAGGAGTGGGACTCTCCCTAGACCCCAGGTTTGTCCATTGAACTTGTTCACATCGCTAACTAGTGTTTTCTATTGGAAAGGGTAGAGCCAAAGCAGTCTTGCTTTGCTTAGTACCCTAGCCCTCTTCAGAAGTCAGACTTGCATGGCAACTCAGAAATTCTCTAAAATAATGTATGAATTTTCTTTTATGAATGCCTAGAAGAACTGAAATTTTAGTCCATTTATCACAGAAATAGTGCTGAAAATCGCACCAAAAAGATGCCAATTTTTTAAAACTTTCTTCATGGGGGAAGAACCCCCCTCGAACCACCCTTATTGCCGTCGGGCTCGCTTGCTGCGCTCGCTCACATACGTTGATTCGTTCTGCATAAGACTCACCAGTTTCAAATTACACCAGCCGCCCCTGTTTGGTCATTACGGCCATCAAAATGCAAAGAAGTACAAAACAGTGGATTCACCATCTCAAACTTGCCATAATTCATTCTACAGACAGAAATTAATTAACTGATTAAAATGTATCAGCTCCATAAAAAACAATTGAAGATAAAACATAGCGTAGCGAGTAAGCTGACCTAGAGGCTCACAAATAGTGGAGCCCTAGGAAGATGGCTTAAAAGTGCATGTACATATATTATGAGGATACATTATTGGAGGCAGGGCATAAATGCATTTTAAATGCAACATCCAAAATTTTGTTAGATGGATCCATCAGTTTACAGCTTGACCGACAGCTAAAAAACTATGATTTTATAAAAACAAAGCAATAATAAAAGTCTTCATACAAGTACAATCAAACCTAGACAGAATACACTAAGGTGATTGCTCTCACGGATTGAACCTCACCAGTGGGTGGATCCATCCGTTTACAGCTAGACAGACAGCTAAAAACTATGATTTATAAAAACAATGAAATAATAAAAGTCTCCATACAAGTACAATAAAACCTGAACAGAATTACACTGAGGAGATTGCTCACAGCTGTTGAAGCTCATAAGTAGATTTAAGAAAGTGCAAGTGCATTTAGTGCAAGGGCACCATAATGCATACATATTAGAAAAACTGATGCGAGCACGACTTACATTGTTAGTCACTTAGCCCCTTTATGATGAAGCTATAGCTCGCATAAGTGAAGCAACAATGTGTACAATATAATTCGGTAGTGTTGCTATTGTGCAAAAGAAAACCGAGCGATGTTATGCTGATAACCCTTGCACATACTCACAATGAGATGATCTCAATTTTGAATGGTATGGTATGGTTCAGCCGATCTTCAGTGCAATCCCCCTAATAAGACACATTTTCCCCAGGAATGTGGCTACTGCGCAAGCTATCAGTGGCCTGGATTCTGTTTTTAGGATGCGTAATACCTCCTGATGACATTGAGTACCCATCTGCCTGCACACAGGGGCTAACCATTTTTGTCTCAGGGTTTTATAAAGTGGGCATGCAAAGAGAACGTGTTTAATCGTCTCATGGACCCCTGGGCAATGGAGACAGCAACACAATGCATCTGTGGCTCCCCGCTGCCATGCCGATATACATGATTTCAGAGGGAGGGTGCCAAATCTAAATTGGATATTCAACTTATATAAAATTGCAAACAATTCCACACAGGGTCCCATTGTTTTCCCGTGAAGTTTCCTGCTGGGTAGTAAGAATCACAGAATCCGTAGTGGCAGGCCTGCTAAGTCGATAGCGTCCAGGGGTGTAAAACAGTTAGATAACTCCATAAGGGGAAAACTGGCTGCTGCCCGCCTTGTGATGACCAATGTGTGTGATTTAAATTAGAGTTTAAGTTTGTATACCGGGGGGTGGATGCACTGGATATGATGGAATCTGCCTGTTCAACGCGGCTCTGATAGTATTAGGCAGATAATTCCACCCCTATGTCTCAGGTTTGTAGAACAATCCAAGGGGTAAAGGCCTAATGGACGACTGGAGGCCAAGGGGAGCATTGTTCAAAGCTGTAACCAGGATCCTTACTGCAATATGAGTTCTGTTAAAGTTGATAATAACGCAATCACCCTTGCAGAGCTTGGGGGAGCTGCCTACTCAGTTAACCATCCGCACCATATTGATACTTTTCTCTACCCTTGTGCCTAGAGCAGTGTTACAAGATAACCAATGTAAGACTTTGTTTTTCAATTGAGAATAGTCCTCCTTGGCGCCATGAGAAAGAGTTGGTACATTCCCCAGGATCACAACATACACGTTGCCTCTGATGGAAAGTGTATAACCGGCAGATTCTGCATGAGGCCCTCCCCTTCCCCCTGAGATGACTCTCTAGCTATGTTACTCTCAGAAGTGGCTTGATCACACGTAGAAGACCTTTCCGCAAAGCCCGTGCTCGAGCCAGACAACTGTGCAGGGTCCCTTAATACCTTTAAAGGAGAATATGAATACTCCCTAGTGTTTGAAGGTGGGGCAATAAAGGTGGGTCCTTCCGTTGCCACTGGATCAATTGAGCACCTTGATTCCAAGGCAACAGCTTCTCCCCTTGTGGGCATGCAGCATTTGAGATCAGAAAGTCCCTTTTCGATCGACGGCAGACGTTGAAACAAGGAGCCCAATTGAGAGTCCAACATAGCCTTCAAAGAGACCTGGAAGGATTCTGATATGCACATCATATCTGCCTTTATTATTGTTTGAGTGTTTGAAGGCTTCTGGTTTTTCAGCTGGGCTCTCGGTCTCTTGGCCTTTCCCCCAGGCAATTGGTCCTTACTTTTTGTGCCTGACCCATGGCCAACTAACTCTACTCCTCCCGGTGTCCCTTGTGCGGCAAATCCAGTGGTTATCAGTTGCTTGACCTGATGATTAATAGGTGAGCCCACCGCATGCCCCTGGCTAAAAGGTAAATCAATCTCCCTAGGATTATTGACCACAATAGTAGGTGTAAGTGGTAGATGGTGACCCATTGTACAATTGTCCAGACCATCTGGTTCTTGCACCCCAGAGTTTTTTAATAATCCATCAGTACTGTCCATGGTCATAGGGGCCCTTGCTGTCATGGGGGGGACTATTAACAGGAGACCCGGAGAGGCGCCGGATTGCCAACTCTATCTCCTTGTCAAGAACTCTTGCGGCCCGCTGGAAAAAAGAGTCCATAGTCACTACTATGCCTGACGTGGTCCTCCCAGGATCCATGGTCACCTTACGTTTTCCCATTGCGTACCCTGACCAGTATGCCTTAGCGTGTTTCAGCGCAGATATGGATGGACTCAGAGTCTGCTTGCATGCACAGGATGTTAACTTCACAGGCCCCGGTACCCAAAACAAATTGTCTATGAACACCCAGGCGCCTCAGCCCTCTAACCAGCCTCAGACAGATTTTCTACAGCTGACAGTACCAACAATTGCAAGGGGTGCTACCTCCCTACCTGCTTATTTGCCACTGCCACCGGAGCTGAAAGATGGCCAAGCTTGCTGTGACGAGGTCCTGACCATTGAGAAAGAGGGAACCAAGAGGATGGGCCCAGCCTCCTCCGGTCTTGGATGGGCACAGATGGGGCTGGCCTTGGCCCAGGCTTCGCTCGGGCACGGCCATGGCACGCCCACATGCATCCCACGCTTTGGGAGCCCTCGGTAGTTTTTAAAGCGCCTCCCTGTGTTATGGCTGCCGTAGGCAGGCCGCAGGGAATGCTGGTGCGTGAAGTCGTGGCCCCCAGCAAGATGCAAAATCGGCAGTGTAACAGGTGCCCTGCGCTGCTGGAGCTCTCAGTGGTTTTTAAAGAGCCTCCTGACGCTATGGCTGATGTGGGCAGGCCGAAGGGGATGCTGGTGTGTGAAGTCCTGGTCCCCAGCCCCCAGAAAGAAGCAAATCTACAGTGAAACGGGTGTCCCCATTAATCAATGAATAGACGGTTATCTGAAGTCACTTTGGGAATGGGAAGGCTGAGAGGATTGGAAGGTGGCAGGCTAGAATGAGCCCACATTGCCACCAAAGAAATGTGTACCAACCTATGCACTCATCTTATCATATGTAGGATCCAGACTAGGATAGGTTGCATGGGGGGCAATTATTGAGGGAGAGGTCAGCATAGTTTCTAAGCTACCATGCCTCTGACTGCATTTGACCATGTTAGACAGACGTGAGATTGCTCCATGTTGGACAGGCAACATGTTTCCAATTTTGGGGTTTTGTTAGCCAGTCACTCCATTTTGCGTGTTATGTTCTTATATTGTATGTATTGGGACCTAATTTAAGAACACACCTAAAACACAAATTAGTAAAATAAAAATAAGACTGGGAAAGTGTCATGCTTCTGATATTCTGCTGGGCACGCTGTACATCTAATTGCAGTAGTACCTGACACCATAGGTTTTCTGGTCTCTTTCATCAAGCAATAACAGGTCATTAGTGACAGCTGTTACATCTCCTGGACGAGTGGTAAGGATGGGCATTACTTTCACCACAGCTCAATGTTTCAGAATGAGATCATTCTGACATTACATAAACTAAGTGCAGAATGTTTCTATGTATACATTATTAACTGTAATAGATCCAAGTACTGTTCACATTTATGAAGTATTAAATGGTTCCTCTACCAGGGGCCAGGCATGCTGCCCATCCCCTCTCAGGGGACAAAAATATCCCGGTAATAACCTATTCTAGGACACAACTGCTGGAGCTGCGTTCTATAACCCAGCATGGGGGTGTAAGGATAGGGTCAACTACAATACAGGGGAGGCAGAGTACTGCTGGTACTGTAATTTCTGCCCTATTAACAGTCTGGCCTCCTTCCCAGGCTCCCTGGGATGGCCCCAGGAGCAGGGAGTAGGAAGGGTGAATGAATCCAAAAGCAAGTCTGGACCTGGATCCAGCACTATCCGGGGGGCGTTTATAAACGCTCACTCAATGCCTAAACACAGAAACGAAATTGCCCTAACTATTCAAACACTCAGCTTGGATTGTCTTTTTATCACTGAGACATGGGCTAAGAACCACTCAGGTCCCGACTTGGCAGACACTGTCCCCCCTAGGCTACATTATTCTTAGATGCAACCGCTCTGACAGAAGAAGAGGTGGCCTAACCCTGGTGGATAGGGACTCCCTTAGATGCATCCTGAGCAATGTGGAAGGTATACCTGGCTCTCTACTGGAAGCAGCCATGTTCGTAATTAAGCTATCCGAGAACTGTAACCTCTGAGGCACTCAGGTATATCATCCTCTAGGGCCAAGAGTTATGTTTCTGGAGACGTGGTGCCAAACCCTAGAACCATTTGTCATCACGGCTCACTACACCATTCTTGGGGATTTCAATTTTCATCTTGAAAACAAACAGGACAATTACTCTGCTCACCTTTTAGATCTTATGGCAACTATGGGGTTTGTGCAACTAATCTGTTCTCCCACCCATAGTACTGGCCACACATTGGATGGCATTTCTCCTAACCACAACAATCTAACGATTGAGGCAGTTCAGCCACTCAGCTGGGTTGATCACTGGTTGGTTTATTTATTATTATTTTTTATTAAGGAGTTTTATATAGCGCTGGCCTAACCCGAGGGTATCGGATCGCTTCACAACAGTTTTTGAGCTAGATTTATACAATAAAGCAGTATTCTACATATAGGTTCGGAAGTCCAAGTGTTCTGAGCAGAGCATTGAGGTAGTACGTGAGTCCTGAGATAACTTCGTAGAGTGCACGTTGCCTTGTGGTTGATACAATAAAGCAGTATTCTACATATAGGTTCAGAAGTCCAAGTGTGCTGAGCAGTATTGAGGTAGTCCGTGAGTTCTGAGATAACCTGATAGATTGCACGTTGTCTTTGGGTTGAACCACTTGGTGGGGGGGAGCAGTTAGGGGTCAAATAGCAGGGAGGAGTTAAGTCTTTGAGCTACAATGTCTGGGAGAGACGGCAGGCAATAGTTTGCGTTTAGATGGCGGCTATCCATTCAGGAGGGAGCTGTTGAGGAAAAGGACTTTTAGGTGTTTTTCGAATTTTGTGAAGGACGAGATAGTTCTGATACCGACTGGGATGGTGTTCCAGATTTTGTGCGCGTTTCCGGGGAAGGACCGTGCAGCAGTGTTTTGTTTGCGTGTTTTCATAGGGATGAGTAGTAGGGTGCTGGAGCTTCTGAGGTTCCTTGTCTGACCAGCCCTCTTGAGTTTAGCAGCCAAATGCTCAGGTTTTCCTTTGTGCAGGACTTTGTGAGTGAGGCAGGCAATTCTGAAGCTGGCACGCAATTCGATTGGGAGACATTTTAGTTCTCTGAGTGCTGGTGAAATGTGATTGTATTATCTGATTCCAGTGACCATTCTAGCTGCTGTGTTGAGAGTAGTTTTGAGGGGAGCTAGGTGAGACTTTGTTGTACCAGTGAGGGTGGCATTCCCATAGTCGAGTCTGGATAGTACCAGTGATTGGGTGGCTTGTTTGAGGTCATTGGTTAAGATGAATGGCTTTATTTTGTTAAGTAGCTTCAGGTTGACGAAGGCACTCTTTGCGGAATTCTTGATGTGATTGGCCATGTCGAGTTGTGAGTCTAGGGTGATTCCTAATGATTTTACGGAGTGGGCCAGAGTGTGATTGCCATTGAGAGCATCCAAAGCGTTTAGTCATTCTGAGATATGAGGGTTCTCTTCTTTGTTGGAGATGAGCAGGATTTCATTTTTTCTTGGTTGAGTTTTAAGTGGTTAAGTGACAGCCAATGTTGGATTTCTTTTAGAGTGAGATTTTGTCTGTGAATGTCATGTATGGAGGAGATTTCTAGATAGATCTGGGTGTCATCTGCATAGTGGTGGAAAGGGATGTTAACATTTTTGAGTAGGGTGGTGAGTGGTTCCATGTATATGTTGAACCATTGAGGTGAGAGCACTGAGCCTTGGGGGACGCCCCTGTTGACGGGGTGTAGGTCGGAGGTAACGTTTTTTTTAATCCTTTGTGAGCGGCTGTGTAAGAAGGAGGAGAACCAGCGTAGGACCACCTTATCAGCACCTACCGTTTCTTGCAAAGCCTTGATGAGAAGTTGGTGATCAACCATGTCAAAGGCTGCTGATAGGTCTTAGAGAATGAGGAGGCAACATTGGTCGGTATCGAGGGATTTGTGGATGTCGTCTGTGATCTTAAGGATCGCGGTCTCTGTGCTATATCCTTTTTTCAAACCCGATTGATGGTGGTCAAGAAGGTTGATGCTATCCATGTGCTGAGTCAGTTGTTGTAGGACGCATTTATCAAGGATTTTGGATAGGAGGAGGAGATTAGAGATGGATCTGAAGTTCTCCAGTTCCTTGGAGTCAAGGCCTGTTTTTTTAGAAGTGGCGTGACTTGGCCAACTTTGAGGCATTCAGGTATGATGCCAGTTCTCAGGGAGCTGTTTATGATCTTGCACCAGAACGGGGCTATGGAGAATTTCAGTTTTTTGGTCAGTTGGGTGGGTATTGGGTCAAAGACGTGAGAGGCTGGTTTGGAGGTGGAGATCAGTTTGAGGATCTCGGTTTCCGGGATGGGGTTGAAGGACTTCCAGGTTTTTTTGGGGTGCTTGAGCATGCTAGCTACTGTCACTGGGGGCAGGCTTTTGCAGACAGGGTTGACGATGTCCAGTGAGAGCTCAATCTTTGTGATTTTTTCTTCGAAGAAGTTGCCGAAGTTTTCACACAAGTCCTTGGAGGCCTGTAGGGAGGATTTTGGGGGCTTGGAGGTTTGTTGCCTGAAGATTTTTAACAGTTCGTTGGACCTGTTTTTTGCGTTGTCCAGTGCCGCGCAGAAGAAGGTAGATTTTTCGCTGCTGATGTGTATTTTGTATTTCCTTTGGGCTGCTTTGAGTTGTTCGAGGAGGCTTGAGGAGGGGTTGCTCCTCCATAGTCTTTCTGTAGCTCTTAGGTGTCTTCTTTCGTTGTTAATGTCTGTGTTGAACTAAGATCTGGATGGGATGTTCCTGGTTTTTTTTAGTTTCAAGGGGGCTACTTGATCTAGAATGGATGCCATGTTTGTGTTGTAGTGGGAGGTGAGTTCTGTTGATGATAGATCATCTGTGGAGGCATTGAGGACAGAGTTAACCCTTCCCTCTAGGTCAGTCATGTTAATCTGAGTGAGGTTTCTAGTCCATTTCGGAGGGACTTGGGTGGGGGTTATAAGTGTGATCGGCTGAGTGAGGTGGAAAAGGATTAAGTGGTGGTTGGACCAGTCCACGGGCAGGGTGCGGTCTATCATGACAGTGTCGTGCTGGGCGATAATGGCGTCTAGGATTGCTCCTTTTTGTGGGTTTCCTCTAAGCAGTGTTGGGTAAGGTTGTTGCTGTGAAGTAGCTCCTTCAGGTTCTGGATTAGCAGGTTGTTTTCTTCATTCGAGTGTAGATTGAGGTCGCCCAGAATAAAGTTCTTCGTGTCTCGGAGAGAGCAGTGGACAATCGGGTCAGACAGCTGTTCAGTGAATGTGGTGGTGTTGCCAGGGGGTGGTAAATAAGGTGGCAGATAAGTGTTTTGTTGTTGCTAGTGTTGATGTTGGCGGTTAGGCACTCAAAGTTGTTGTAGTTGAAGGAGTCTATTTCCGTCACGGAAATATTGTTTTTGTGGATGATTGCTATGCCTCCACCCCTTTGATCTTTTTTATCTTTGTTGGTGATTACAAAGCCCGGTGGGACGAGATTATCCATGAGTGGCAATGGGGAGTCATTTAGCTAAGTCTCGGTGATGAATGCTATGTATATGTCGTGGGTGAGGATGGATTCCGCGGCATGCTTGGTGGCTGATCTGCAGTTTATGAGCATGCCGTTGGTGGGGGGTGTCTCTGTTGTGGTTTTTATCGTTTTGGGGACCGTGGGGATGATAGTTCATGTGGCCGGGTGTCTAGGATATTTTGGATGGGCCTGTTCTCTTCCCAGTCCGGTGATCACCTGTATTTTGGATTGGAGGGTGGCAGTAATAGGATTGTCGTACGAGGAAGCAAGAGCTTCCGCTTCACTCACAGACATTTCACTTCTAGTTCTTTTTGGTCTCTGTGTCTGATTAGAGAGTGGGGTAGAGATCCCTTGCGGGTGGGGAGCCTTGGAAAGCCTCTGTTGAGAGAGAGAGATAGAGGGGAAGGAAGGGAGACAGTGAGGCTTTAGGGGTGCGGCTAGGTTGATAAGGATTTCACTAAGACCCTGGATTATGGTTGTTATCTGGCTTTCAAGCAGGGTGAGCTGCTGCCCAGTCTCTATGTCGGGGGGGGGGTGTTTTGGGTGGGTGAGTTAAACCTGGGGTGGGAGAGTGTTGGACTTGGCCCTTTTTGCAGGGTCATCCCTGAACTTTTTGCCTTCCTCCTGTATTTTTTCTGTTTTATGTCTCTGGGCACTTTACCACTGCTGATCAGTGCTAAAGTGCATATGCTCTCCCTATTGTAAATTGATGTATGGATTAGTAATTCCATGATTGGCTGATTTGGTTTACTTGTCAGACCCTAGTACAGTGCACCAGGAGTGCCCAGGGCTGGTAATCCAAATGCTGCTAGTGGGCTTGCAGCACTGGTTGTGCCACCCACAGAAGCAGCCTGTTAAAGTGTGTCTAAGGCTTTCCATTGCAGAGCCTGTGTACAGTCTGGTACTGCCATGCTGACTGGGCAAGTGCTTCCACTTGCCAGTCCCTAAACCTTCCCTTGTCTTCATATCAGACACCCCTTTGGTAGGCCCAAGGTCAGGGTGCTTTGTAAGTATAAGGTAGGACATGCCCTGGTGTGTGAGGCATGTCCTAATAGTGAATTACAGCCATTTTCTTTTTTCACTATTGCAAGGCTACCTGTTCCCCATAGGACAGAATGGGCAGTTTGATTATTACATCTTATAATCCTAACTGACTCAGGGAACATGGTAGAAATTCGAGTTTAGTATGCCTTCAGTCAGAATGATAAAATGCATCTTTTAGTGCAGTTGGTTTTAACATTCTGTGTTTGAAAATACCACTTTTAGAAAGTAGGTATTTTCTTGTCTAACCATCCAAGCCTGCCTCTGCTAGGTTGTGTATTCCTTGTCTGGAGTTTGAGTGACAGAGGCTGGGGGATTCCAGGAGACAGGGTGAGTCAGCACAGGGCTGAATAGAGAGATCTGCATGCAGATGGGTGGGAGGAGCTGCACCTGGGACCTGAATCGGACTGTGCCTTCCCTCCACAATGCTGGCTCCACCTCCTGTGGTGCGTCTGATGTCTCTGCCATGCTCTCTGAAAAGAAAGAAGGAGTCTTGTCAACAAAGTGCTCCAGGACTGTCCAGAACTGGTTTGGACTAGGCAAAGGCCTCTCTGCCTTCAGAGAACAAAGAGAAACTGAGTATAAATATTGTGACCCAAACCCAAGAACTTTAGATCACTTTGGGAAACAAGAAAAAACCTTTGCCGAGGAGAGGAACCAGAGAGACTGAGGAGAGACTATCCCTAAGCTGAAGTGCTGCTTGGGGGATTGGCCTGCAGTGGTTGCCTGACTGCCAAAGAAAGGAGAAAGGAGCTTTGTATGTACTTTGTTCAACTTGTGAAGGATCTCCAAGGGCTTGAGAAAAGAGCTTGCCTCCTGCTGAAGTCTCAGGGACAACAGATTTCAACCACCAGCTCCCCAAGAGTTTTTTGGAACTGCCTGCAGCTGTATTGGGGCCTTCCGAGGGACTGCGTGTCGCAAGGAGCTGGAAGCTCGACTCACGAAGAAGAAGCGTGTTGCCGCCGCAGCCGCTGCCGTCGCATCACTGAACAAGGGTGTCACCGCTATAGCTGTCGCATCACATCGTAAGAAATGTCTCGCAACATCGAAGAAGCGTGTCGCCGCCGAAGCCGCTGCCGTTGCATCACTGAACAAGGGTGTTGCCGCTGCAGCTGTCGCATCGAGGCGAAGCGTCTCACATCACCGGAAAAGCGTGCCGCCGCTGCTGTCGTCGCATCAATGAACAAGGGTGTAGCCGCTGCAGCTGTCGCATTGAGCCGAAGTGTCTCGCCTCATTGAAGAAGTGTCGCTGCCATAGCTGCTGTCGTCGCATCACCGAACAAGGGTGTCACCACTGCAGCTGTCGCATCGAGTCGAGACGCCTCGCATCACCTGAAAAGTGTGTCGCAGGGCCTGTCACGGCTCAGAAGAATCGTTGAGTCACCGCACGGCCGTCGGGCGTGCACGCATCGTTTCGCAACAAGAAGAAGACGCCATCTTTGTTTCATCGCACTGGATCTTCATCGCATCACGGTGTTGCGGGCCGCATCGCCATGGAAGCGCAGTAAGAAACCGACGCATCACCGTTCCTGTGTGTAAGGAACCGACGCATCACCTTCCCTGCAACACTTTCATTGTATAGCGTTACGCATCCAAAGGTACATTGACTCAAAGTGACGCATTTTAACATCTAAAGAGAACTAAGCTAATTCTACCACTTTAAGTACAATATTGTAGATTTTTGTCGTTTGTGGTCTTGTGTTAAATATATATAAAGAATACTTATTTTTTATATAAAACTTGTGGTGTCAATCTGTAGTGTCGTCACTTGATTACTGTATGTGTTCACAAATGCTTTACACAATGCCTCTGAGATAAGCCTGTCTGCTCGTGCCAAGCTACCAAGGGGGTGAGCAGGGGTTATTTTAGGAGTGTACCCCCTTACCCTGACTAGACGCAAGGGTCCTTATTTGTCAAAGGTACCTACCTCTGCCAACTAGAGACCCCCAAATCTAACAGAGAACCTAACGTTATTAAGTTGCCCTTTTGTGAGTGAGCTGTCTGTGTGGAATCTAGGTTGGGACATGGGTGTGGGGAGGCAGAGGCCATGTTGGGGGGTCAGTGTTGAATTGCATGAGGGTCTGAGGAGGGGGTTGGGAGTCACTTACTGTGTGGTGAAGTCATTCGAAGTGGGTTGGGAAGGATGGAGGGCGGGTGTCTGGTGAGGGTGGTTACCGGAGGTGGGTAGAGGGGTCTTGTTCTCTCTGGTAGTGTTGGGGGTCTTGTTCTCTCTGGAAGTGTTGGGGTGGTATCTCGCGGCTGGGCCGAGGGTGCGGGGAGGCGGGGTCATGTTGGGGCATCGGTGTTAAATTGCGTGTGGGTTTGGGGAGGGGGTTGGTAATCACATAGTGTGTTGAAGTGGGTTGGGAGGGATGGAGGGCGGGGGGTGGATAAGGGTTTTTGCCACAGGGGAGTCTTGTTCTCTCTGGTAGTTTTGGGGGTGGTGTCTCACGGCAGGAGGCAGGTGTTATTACTGGGGTGCACCGGAATGACGGGTGAGTTCTATTGGTGTGTCGGACTCTTCAGAGAGAGGAGGATGGGGGGGCAGGGGAGGAGTGTGTGTGGAGGGGGAAGTCCGGAGGAATGGGAGAGGGTGTCAAAGGATTCTAGATTGTCGTTGTTGGATTGTATCAGGATTGTGCCATTGGAGTAGATGGTCGCAGTGGTGTTCCCATTTCGCCTAGTGCGGTTAGGAACTGAGAATATCAGTTTGCAGCTATGGGAAGTGTTGGTCATTTTGGAAATATTGAGTTGCGATCTGAGGATGGAATTCCATATTTCGGGTCTTTCAGTGAGAAAGATGTGATCCAATTTTACTTGTCCTTTATAGGCACAGTGATAGATGTCCGCAAATAGTGATTCAGGATGTTGTCTGATCAGTTTTTGTTTTTTTCCGCTTTGGGTGAGAGGTTAGGAGGGAAACTGATGGAGAAGGAGCTCAGGCCGTGCGGTATTAAATGGTTCGCCGAGGCGGGGTTGGAGTAGGGTGACATGGCGGATGACATTGTGACTAGGTGGGACGGGGAGCAGGCACCCTATAAGGAAGAGTGGGATAGAGTTCCAGGGCCGTCCTTTGAGGGTAAAGTGCGAGTAATAGAGAGATTTGTGCTATTGCTTTAAGGCTGGTCGTTGACTCTCCGGAGCATAAGGCTGAGGGTGACTCCTAGGAGGCCATTGAATGGAGAGATATCAAGGGTCAGGCAATGGGCAGATACAGACTTTGCATGGCAGTCGTGAAGGAGAAGGTTTGGGCGGCCATACTGGGGTCAGACGCCAAAGCCCCGAGATCACGACTCCCGATTGTTGAGTTGGCTCAGGTGTGGAGCAGTTTCACTTACAGGGGGCTGTTGCATTATCCTGGGGGATTGGGGATCCAATGGTTAGATCGTTCCCGTTTACTGCACGGGGGTTCAGACGGTGAGAGGACGAAAAACAACAAGGTTACAGCCACCAACAGGGAGGCCGCCTTGGCTTCAGTTTCTGCTGGGACCTACATCACTCATCCTCCCATGGCAGAAGGTTATCGCAATTGGATCACCGAGGCCTTTGACTTAGTTGCTCCTTTTAAAAACTATGTCAGTATAAGAGCAGAACCCTTGGCTCCATGGTTCATGTCGTAGACAAGAACGGAAACGGCACATTGACCCTTGCCCTCTGGAAAAAGCCAAGCAGAAATATTTTCTGCGGAAATATAAACACACCATCTTCCAGGCCAAATCCTGTTTCCTCACAGAAAAGATCGTATCGGGAGACAACTCCTCCAGCATGCTATTCAAAGTCATAAGAGGGATCGCTGACCCACCAGGGTCACAGCTCTTGAACCCCTCCCAAGACGTCTGTGACAGATGAGCAATCTACTTCCAGGACAAAGTCCTTAAGATCTTTCATGAGTTTAGCCCTGCTATAGGGGATGAACCCACCACAGGGGTAGCCGAAGGGGAAAGCGTTGATCCATCTAAGGGGAAACTTACCCAGGTCCTCAGAAAGTATCCCCTGTCCTATTTTTCACAAATCACAGCTCAGCAAACCAAGGAACTTGTACTGGGCCTTAAGTCCGGAGCTCCTATGGACCCTTGATTGCCCTCCATACTCAGACTTGCATCTGAACTGATGGCCAACTTCCTGTGTAAGTTCTTCAATGACACACTCCTGTCCGGCAACTACCCAGCCACCTGGAAGCAAGCAATTGTCTCACCTCTTCTTAAAAAAATCAACACCAACCCCTCAGATCTGAAGAACTTTCAACCTATCTCCCTTCTCCCCACTAAATTCCTGGAGAAATTCATTAATGCTGAACTGATGAAACACATTGAATACCATGAAATCCTTGACAGCTCTCAGAACGGATTTTGTGCCAGTCACAGCACCAAAACTGCCCTAGTAGCAGCCACTAACTGCATTCGCACGAAGGTTGACCGAGGCAAATCCACGGTCCTGATTTTGCTCGATCTTAAAGCAGCATTCAACACCATCTCCCCAGTGCGCATGTTCCAGCAATAGCAGGAAATGGGAGTCACTGGAAGAGCCTTCCAGCTTCTTCAACCTTTTATGATGGGCAGAACACACATCGTTAGTTGTGGGGTCCCCCAGGGATCTTTACTCAGCCCCACTCTTTTTAACCTCTATGTGACCCCTCTGGCCAAGCTGGTGAGATTGTTCGGATTCCAGGTGCTCTCCTACACAGAGACAAACAAATGATTGTTTTCATAACAAATGATTTGCAATCGGTCGCACAAAAGTTCAATCAATGCATGTCAAGCATTATATACTGGTTTAAGGGCAACTCAATAAAGATCAATACGGATAAAACCGAGGTGCTAGTTTTTGGCACACAGAATTCCATCTGGTCAAATGCCTGGTGGTCTGCAGACAGCGGTCCACTTCCTGTCCCGGTCAGAACAGCAACAAATCTGGGGTCACTTTTGATGAAGGTTTGATCTTTGATGCCCAGGTTAGCCATACAGTCAGCACCTGTCTCTACATCTTAAAAATATTGAGAAAGGTGCTGCCGGATATTCCATCTGAACTCCATAGGTCCACTATCATCGCACTAGTCACTTCCCGGGTGGACTACTGCAACGCTCTGTACCTTAACATCAACACAGTATCCTTGAACAAGCTTCAGGTGGTACAGAACGCAGCGGCCAGGCTGATTCTTAACATCCCAAAGTATCAGTCGGCCAGGGAAGGGATTCGAGCCTTGCACTGGCTCCCCATCAGGAAGCACATTTCCTTCAAGGTCCTGAATATGGTATTTAAGGCTATGCATAACAAAGGCTCATCACATTTCAAAACCATGTTTTAGTGGTACACTCCGGGGAGGACCTTGAGATTTTCCTCACAGAAGAAACAGGTTTCTCCTAGATTTCACAGGTCCAGATGGAGCAGTCGATCTTTTTCTGTGGCAGCCACCAAATTCTGGAACACCTTGCCCCCCTCCATTTCCAAGCCAGACTCTCTTCTGGTCTTTAGGAAACTTCTGAAAACCTGGCTCTTTGCTTCCTAGTTGGATGTAGGCATTTCTTTCTCCTCCCCTTCCGCTCACCGCCTTGACACACTCGGGTATAAGTGCGCTTAAAAAATATTACCCTATCCTTTAGAAATATTATCCTACAGTCACTATCAGATCTGTGTTTGTCAATGCCTTGGGTTGTTTGTCCACCCATCCAGGGAGGGCCCGAATAAAGAAGGCTGAGGAACTACACTTCTACCGATAGAATATCACAACAGGTTTTGCATAATCCAGATTGTAACAGCACGCAACTCTTCTTCTTGCCACATTTTCTTTGTTTTGAAACTAAAGAATGTATTTTATCCATTACAAGAAAGACAGAGATGAAACTCCTTTACCAGACACACTGTTTTCTTGCCTCTCCCTTGAGGCACAATCACTCACTTTTCTGGATATGGTAAGCTTTAGAGCAGATGGTGTGAAGGGCTGCATTAGTATGTCAAGAATAAGCATAGGATAACAGTGAGTCACAACCAAAGATGAAGCTGAATATTGCATTATATTCTTAAATTAGAAAAGACAAAACAAATAACATTTAGTTATACACGGACCTAAATGTCACTTTACTTATTTTATGAGCTTAAACAGATAAGGCGAATGCTTCAACAAAAAGAGCATTTTGATGGCAAATGTGCTATGTATGGATGACAGTACCCTACCACTCAATGGGTTAGTCACACTGAAATGCATGACTGAACCTCCAGTGCCTCACACTTTCCTGGTGAAAAGGCTTGTCTTCTTTTGTGCACTTGCTTTGTATGTCACTGCTGGATTTTGCACAAACCCAGGTCTTTAGTCGGGTGACTTTGATCCAGCACCCCCACTCTAAAAATTGTTCCATGACCACTGTCATTGTCCTTAGTCCTTAGCTCCTTCTTCACAGTCATTACATATTAGGTGGATCTCACCTAATGACAGGACCAAAACCAGGAAGTAGGAGTAGATATGCCATAAGGGGGTGGTATAAGTCAAACCCTACCCACCTTCCTTTGTGTTTTTCCCCGAGTCTCATGGCTGAACTAGGATGTAAGAATAGGAGTTCCCACTGGGTTTGGACCCCGCTGACACAACCTTGGACCTCTCTGCGCTGGGCCTGGTTGGGGGTTTAAAGTTGTGCGATGTAGGGCCGACAACAGAGGGCGTGGCGGTGTGAGCAGATCCTTGGGCCCATCTGCAAGCCAGTAAGTATTTATCAGTGTAGGAAAGTAGGATGTGCGTCTTATGGTTACCCCCACTTTTTGCTTGATGTTTCACTGTTTTCACAAGTCTGACTGGGATCCTGCTATTCAGGACCCCAGCCTATCTGCTTTCTCCATTAAAGTGTTACACATGTACTTTGGTACACTCCAGATTGGATACTGGGGTACCCTTCTAAGTCCCTAGTATATGGTACCCATGTACCAGGTACCCCAGAGGCCTCCCATGGGCTGAAGCATGTATTATGCCACCCATGAGAGGCCATGAGTTTGTTTCTTGTAATTGTATTGCTTCTGCTTATTAGGTTGTTTTGTACCTGTATTGCCCATCTGTTTATCTGCCCGTTTTTTTCCCTCCCTCCCCTTTGCATTCTGTGCCCTTTGTTTTTGTACCTGTATTGCCCATCTGTTTATCTGCCCGTTTTCTTTCCTCCTTCCCCTTTGCATTCTGCGACGTCTGTTTCTTGGACTTGTATTGCCCATTTGTTTAACTGCTCATTTTCTTCCTCATTCCCCCTGTACTCTGTGCCCTTTTTGCCTTCTGGTCCTTTAGCGCTCCTGCCCCCGTCTTTGCTGCCTCTGCGTCCCCTGTGGCCCCGCACACCCATTCGTCCACTCCCTCCTCCCAGCTGATCCTCCCTCCCACCTCCCCTTCTTATAGGGGCTGCTGCGCGGTAGGGAGAGCAACCCTTGAGCCTTCCTTAGGCAGGTCGCTCTCCATTCCGCACAGCACCTCCTGTGCGACTGTGCCCTGAGCCCAGCCGCCGCTACTGTGCTGAGTTCGAGGCCCGCCTCCACCCGCAGGCTACCACGTGCGCCTCATCCCTGGTGGCCAGCAGCAGGCCGTAGGTTTGTCTTAGTTGGTTAACTGTTCGTTTCTTGTAATTGTATTGCTTCTGCTTATTAGGTTGTTTTTGTACCTGTATTGCCCATCTGTTTATCTGCCCGTTTTCTTTCCTCCTTCCTCTTTGCATTCTGTGCCCTCTGTTTCTTGGACCTGTATTGGCCATTTGTTTAACTGCTCATTTTCTTCCTCATTCCCCCTGTACTCTGTGCCCTTTTTGCCTTCTGGTCCTTCGCTGCTCCTGCCCCCATCTTTCCAGCTGCTGTGTCTCCTGTGGCCCCTCCCCCTGCACGCCCATTTGTCCACTCCCTCCTCCCAGCTGCTCCTCCCTCCCACCTCCCCTTCTTATGGCGGCTGCTGCACGGTAGGGAGAGCGACCCTTGACCCTTCCTTAGGCAGGTCGCTCTCCACGCCACACAGCACCACCTGTGCGACCGTGCCTTGAGCCCAGCTGCCGCTGCTGTGCCGAGTTCGAGGCCCACCGCCACCCGCAGGCTACCACCTGCCCCTCATCCCTGGTGGCTAGTGGTAGGCCGTAGGTTTGTCTTATTTGGTTAACTGTTCGTTTCTTGTAATTGTATTGCTTCTGCTTATTAGGTTGTTTTTGTACCTGTATTGCCCATCTGTTTATCTGCCCATTTTCTTTCCTCCCTCCCCTTTGCATTCTGTGCCCTTTGTTTTTGTACCTGTATTGCCCTTCTGTTTATCTGCCCGTTTTCTTTCCTCCTTCCCCTTTGCATTCTGTGCCCTGTTTCTTGGATTTGTATTGTCCATTTGTTTAACTGCTCATTTTCTTCCTCATTCCCCCTGTACTCTCTGCCCTTTTTGCCTTCTGGTCCTTCGCCACACCTGCCCCTGTCTTTCCCGCCGCTGCGTCCCCTGCGGCCCCGCCCCCCCGCACTCCCATTCGTCCACTCCCTCCTCCCAGCTGCTCCCACCTCCCACCTCCCCTTCTGATGGCGGGCGATGCGCGGCCGTGCCGCTAACACGCCGAAGGCGCGCCTAAGGCAAACCCGTCAGCGCCTGTCCGTGCCTGGACCGCGACCAGCACCAGAACCCCTGGCCTCCACGAACGCCACGAAGCCCGACTCTGCTACAATGCCAGTGCCCTCCACACACTCAATGCCAGACGATCACGCACCTGCTGCCTGGCTGCCCCGAAGCGCACACAAGGACCCTTCTCCTGTCTGAACTGCAGCTTTACCAGCATCCGACCCGCCAACCCACCGACAAGGAAAGAACCCAACTACCTCAGCTGCATCCTTCTCAACACCCGCCCGCTCCGCCGGCAAACACGCCGTTGAACTCTGGGACCTACTCGACTCAACCTCCCCAGACGTCGCCTTCCTTACGGAGACTTGGCTGAACCCCTCCTTGGCACCCGACATCACCATAGCTGTCCCGGAAGGCTACAAGATCACCCGCAGGGACCGCACCAACGGAGTAGGAGGAAGAATCGCCATTGTCCACAGGAACACCCTCAGAGTCTCAACCAGCACCGACGACACCCTCAGCACTGCCGAACACCTGCACTTCCAGATCCACACCGACCCCAACACCACCCTCAGTGGAACGCTCGCCTACAGACCCCCCGGACCCTGACCACAGTTCAGCGACTCCATCGCCGACTTCGTCAGCACACACTCAGACAACTCGTCACAACTCCCACCCACTCCACCGGCCACACGCTCGACCCCATCTTCTCCACAAGCCCCCACGTCTCCTTCAGCCACACCTCCGAACTCCACTGGACCGACCATCGCTGCATCCACTTCATCTTCCGGAAACCCACCATGCACCACCGCTCCCAACAGATGCCTCGCCGCTGCTGGAGCAAAGTCACCGAAGACCAGCTAACCACCACCCTCGCCCAGAGCCCACCCCCCGAGCCCATCGACGCAGACATCGCTGCCAGCAACCACAGACAGTGGATCGACAACTGCGGCAACACCCTCGCCCCACTCAAAAAACCCTCCAACCGTCACACCAGCAAGAAAGCCAGCTGGTTCACTGAAGACCTCCAGGCCTCCAAGCAAACCTGCCGAAAGCTGGAGAAGAACTGGCTCCATGAACGAACTCCGGACAGCTACGCAGCCCACAAGAACGCCACCCGCAGACACCATCACCTCATCAGATCAGCCAAAAGGGCCTCCTTCAAAGACGGCCTAGCCAACAACGCACACAACAGCAAAGAGCTCTTCAACATCGTGAAGGAACTCTCCAACCCCAGCTCCAAAACAAGTGACATCCCACCTTCGCAAGACCGGTGTGACTCGCTGGCCACCTTCTTCCATCGCAAGATCGCAGACATCCACAACCGCTTCAACAACACGACCACCCCAACAACCACTGAGACCTCTGCCCCCACGACCACCATCCGCACCGACTGCCTGCTCTCCTGGACCAACATCAATGACGACAACACCATCAAGATCATGAACACCATCCACTCCGGATCCCCGTCAGACCCTTGCCCACACCACATCTTCAACAAAGCCAGCACTGCTATCGCACCCCATCTCCGGAAAGCCATCAACATCTCCTTCGAGACAGCAACCTTCCCGGAGAGCTGGAAGCACGCCGAGATCAACGCCTTACTCAAGAATCCCAAGGCGGACCCCAAGGACCTCAAGAACTTCCGGCCAATCTCCCTGCTCCTGTTCGCGGCAAAGGTCATCGAGAAGACATTACGCGCTAGCTTTAGCCTCAGGAGTGAACCGCTACGGGGGCCATTACTGGTTCTAGGGCCGGTAACTTGTTGCTGCTAATTGCTTTTTGCTGCTAATTTACTGACCGGACTCTCGGTCTTTTACTGTGCTATACTGTGTTTTTATCTCGCATACCCTCACTTAAAACAAAATTTCACTCACCTGCTGCCTAGAGCAGGGCCTATTGTCTCACTTCTGAAACCGCGAGCGCCATCTTGGATCGGTCTGGATCCAACATCTGAGCGCCATTTTGAAAGGCGCGTTATCGCTCTTAGATGGGGAGACCATAAAAGCAGAGCAATTCAAGCGCGCAGCTGATCTTGACATTACGCGCTAGCTTTAGCCTCAGGAGTGAACCGCTACGGGGGCCATTACTGGTTCTAGGGCCGGTAACTTGTTGCTGCTAATTGCTTTTTGCTGCTAATTTACTGACCGGACTCTCGGTCTTTTACTGTGCTATACTGTTTTGTTATCTCGCATACCCTCACTTAAAACAAAATTTCACTCACCTGCTGCCTAGAGCGGGGCCTATTTTCTCACTTCTGAAACCGCGAGCGCCATCTTGGATCGGTCTGGATCCAACATCTGAGCGCCATTTTGAAACGTGCGTTAGCGCTCTTAGACGGGGAGACCATAAAAGCAGAGCAATGCGAAGCGCGCAGCACGTGAGCGCCGCAGGCGCGGCAGAGGCGCGCCAGGGGCAAGCCCGTCTGCGCCCGTCCGCGCCCCGGACGAGAGCCGGATGCCGGCCGACGAATACGACTTCAACAAGGTACGCCATGTTTATTCCAAAAGCCAGCTGATTGCGATCGGCACGAGGGAAAACAGTGGAATTGTTGCTGCTAGTGACCTTGACGGCAGCGCCACTGATACCAGGGCAAGCATAAGAAATGTGCGTACTAATACTCCTGGTCACCTCAACTGTGGACTGATCAACAGCAGGTCACTGGTAAAGCACTATTCTGAAATAGCGTTACTAATTGAGGATCTGAAACTAGACGCCTTGTTTCTCGCAGAAACCTGGATTAGAGCGGATTCCGCAGTTGAAATTGGACTTGCCTGCCCGGATGGATTTAAAATTATACATAAATCCAGGGACGAGGGCATGGGAGGAGGGGTAGGGTTGATTTTCAGGGAGGAACTTAACTTCACTCTGCTACAAGTGGATAAGCTAGAGGGATTTGAACTGATGGGCTTCTCGTTACAGGAAGCCAGAGGCAACCTTTTATCAGGTCTACTGTGTTACCGCCCTCCGGGGAGTAAAACTTCACAGCAACCCCTTCTAGACACCATTGTCAACCTATCCCTGTCTCACTCCAACATGATCATCCTGGGAGACTTTAACTGGTGGGAGAATGTTAGCCTGAGAAACCAACTGAGAGATCTGAAGTATACATGCCATAATCTGGGCCTTCAACAACTAGTCAACTCCCCGACACATCAGGGAGGGCATATACTCGACCTCTTATTTGCAAATGAGTCGGAGGTGGAACTTTTAAACATCTCTCCTCAAATTTGGACGGATCACTATCTGGTACATATTACAATACGGCTAGATGACTCTCCTGCCCAAGTCAACATGGCCGGGCTGTATCGGGAAGGGAGAAACTGGGCTAAATTAGCAAGGATAGGCGCCCTCCTCACACCGCCTACGGTGAGCCCTTTCCAGAGCTCCAGTACTGTGGAGGATAATTATAACTCATACCAGGAGTATATCACGTCTGCATTGGATAATTTGATCCCCATGAAAAAAGTGAAAATCAGAAAGAAAATTTCAGCGCCCTGGTACACCGATGATCTGAGACAACTAAGATCACAATGTAAGAAAGCGGAAAGGGCATGGAGGAAGGGGTATTCGGATAGGGATAAGGCTACTTTGAAGTTAGCATTAGGCAGATACAAACTACTTATTCTGGAAAGTAAGGCTCAATTTTATGCTCAATCTATTCCGCAAGCCCCAAATGGGATTACGGAGCTCTTCAGAATAGCAAAAACTATCTCAGCTCCAACCTGCCTGGAGAATAGAGTAGAACCCTCACAAAAGCTTTGTGATGAGATCGCCACTCACTTTCAAGATAAAGTGGCTAAAATTGTCGACCGCTTTAAGGACAACGAGGCGACTGCCCAGAATCCCGGTAAAAAAACAGCAATTAATGGGACCTTAGACCAGCACAACCCTCTGATTGCCTTTCCCATTATGTCGGTCTTTACCTTCGATTCCTTGGTCAGGAGCATCTCCTCCGGCTCACCCCTTGACCCCCTGCCCCAGAAGGTGTGGAAAACATACGGCCATTTAACCTACCCTTGGCTGCGCCAGATCTGCAACAAATCACTGGAAGCCGGACTGGTCCCGGATAGATGGAAGCAGGCTGTGGTTTCCCCTCTTATCAAAAAGCCCTCCCTGGACCCTACCAATCCGGCCAATATTCAACCTATTTCTTTGCTCCCTTTCCCTATTAAGATCCTGGAAAAGGTTGTGAGCAGATCTCTTTCGGAATTCCTTGAAGAGCATCATCTGTTAGACACGAACCAGTTCGGTTTCCACCCTGGCCATGGGAAGGAGTCTGCTCTGGTCACCGTGCTAGACAATCTGCGAATGCGGGCTGACACCAGGAGCACCGCTGTGCTGGTGCGCCTGGATATGTCAGCCGCATTCGACACAGTAAGTCATCCTATTTTATTGGAGCGACTGGAGGAGATAGGAATAAAAGGCCGAGCATTACAGTGGCTCCGCTCCTATCTCGCGGAGAGACAGCAGGTGGTAACGCTGGGACCTTTCTCTTCAGGAAAATCTCCCGTAGCCTACGGAGTGCCACAGGGCTCTAGTATCAGCCCCATTCTTTTTAATATTTATCTGCAACCATTATTTGCGGTTATTAAGGCGTTTGGGGTTGAACTAGTAAATTATGCAGACGACACACAACTGGTGTTCTCGCTGGAAGGAAAACAGGCGATGCCCTTAGAACAGTTTGAAAACTGCATGCGCTTGACCACAGACTGGCTGCGGAAAAATTCCCTGCAGTTTAATGGAGCAAAAACTGAGGTGTTGTTCTACTCGCCACCTGGGCAGAGTCATCATCTGTCGACAGAGTTCAGGTTGACCCCATTGGTACCAGCAAATACTATCCGGAACCTCGGCGCCATGTTTGATAGCAATCTTCAATTAGATTCGCAAGCGAACAAGACAGCCAGCGTGTGCTTTGGGCTATTACGAGTACTCCACCGGATTCTCCAGTTTTTGCCAGGCAACTCGCGTGCCTTGATCGTAAGGAGCACAGTGCTCAGCAGATTGGACTACTGCAATTCCCTGTACTTAGGAGCCCCCCAATATATTTTGCAGGGATTGCAGAGAGTCCAATCTGCTGTAGCAAAGCTGGCGCTTAATCGTAGACGCGACTCCTCTTCCACACAGGCGCTGCAAGTGCTTCACTGGCTACCGGTCAGAGAAAGGATTCACTTCAAGTCCCTCTGCCTGGTCCACAAAGCAATACATGGGGAGGGCCCGGTCCCTTTGCAGGAAAGATTCTCACGCTATTTCCCTCCAAGACAGTTGCGCTCCTCTAACGCTAACCTACTGACACAACCCAGATTCAAACGTGCCAGGATGGGCGGGAGGGCCTTCAGTGTGGTAGGGGCCCGACTGTGGAATGAGCTCCCTTGGAACATCAGACAGCTAGACTCCTTACTGGAATTTAGAAAGAGCCTTAAGACCTGGCTCTTCCCAGAAGCCTGATTGCCGTCGAGGCTGTTTTTTGTCCTGTAGCATAAGCAATTGATTGTTTTGTCAGAGCGCCAGGATACCCGTAGGGTGACAGTTTTGCGCTATACAAGTGAATATACAATACAATACAATACAAGACTGTCAACAAACAATTGACCTGCTACCTCGAGGAGAATAGCATCCTGGACCCGTCCCAGTCCGGGTTCCGCGGCAACCACAGCACCGAAACTGCCCTCATCGCTGCCACCGATGACATCAGGACCCTGCTAGACAACGGAGAAACCGCGGCCCACATCCTCCTGGACCTGTCAGCCGCCTTCGACACGGTCTGCCATCACACAATACGAACACGCCTCCACGACGCTGGGATCCAAGAGAAGGCCCTGGACTGGACCACCTCCTTCCTCTTCGGCAGAACACAAAGCGTCTGCCTCCCCCTTCCGCTCCGAAGCCACCAAGATCATCCGCGGCGTACCCCAGGGCTCATCCCTCAGCCCAACGCTGTTCAACATCTACATGGCACCGTTCGCCCACGTCGCCCGACTGCACGACCTCAACATCATCTCCTACGCCTATGACACCCAGCTGATCCTCTCCCTCACCAAGGACCCCCACACCACCAAAACCAACCTCCACAAAGGAATGAAGGCTGTTGCCGAATGAATGAGGAACAGCCAACTGAAGCTGAACACGGACAAGACAGAGGTCCTCATCCTCGGATCCACCCCTTCAGCCTGGAATGACTCCTGGTGGCCGACCGCACTGTGAACAGCTCCAACACCCACCGACCACGCACGCAACCTAGGGGTCGTCCTGGACTCCACCCTCTCCATGACCAAGCAGGTCAACGCCGTCTCTTCCTCCTGCTTCAACAGCCTCCGCATGCTCCGCAAGATCTACGAGTGGATCCCCACCGAAACAAGAAGAACGGTCACCCAGGCCCTCGTCAGCAGCAGGTTGGACAACGGAAACGCCCTCTACGCAGGAGCCTCAGCCAAACTCCTGAAACGACTTCAACGCATCCAGAACGCCTCTGCACGCCTAATCCTCGACATCCCTCGCCGCAGCCACATCACACCCCACCTGAGAGACCTGCACTGGCTCCCTGTCAACAAGGGAATAACTTTCAAGCTCCTCACCCATGCACACAAGGCACTCCACAACACCGGACCAGCGTACCTCAACAGCCGTCTCAGCTTCTACACCCCCACCCGTCAGCTGCGCTCCGCCGACCTCGCCCTTGCCACAGTCCCCCACATCCGAAGAGCGACCTCAGGCGGCAGATCGTTCTCCCACCTCGCCGCTAAGACCTGGAACACCCTCCCCATCCACCTAAGGCAGATCCAAGACCTGCTATCCTTCAGAAGACTCCTCAAGACCTGGCTTTTCGAGCAGTAGCGGCATTCCCCACCCCCCAGCGCCTTGAGACCCTCACGGGTAAGTAGTGCGCTTTACAAATGCTATGATTGGTTGATTGATGCAAAATAGAACTACAGGTTTTCTACTGCAACCTGTGTAAGCTGGTGCTTGCACCACTTACTTAGATATAGGTTCACTATATCTATAGGTCACTACACTTAAAACTTATAAGTCACCTCTATAGCAGGCCTTATCAAGCCTGAAGGCAGGGTGCTGGATTTTTTGTGAGAGCGTGCCCCTGCATGGGCAGAGCCCCTCTGCAGCCGTTGGAGACCATTCTCCTGGGTTGTCTGTGACATATAGATAGAGGTGCATTATAATCTCGCGGTAAATGCTATCTCGAAAACGGCTGCATAGAAACATATCGTGTTTGGTATCAAACACCTTGGAATCACACCTCCACACCGGTAACCGGTGTGGGAGGTATGATTCCACTCTTTAGAAGCAAGCTTCGTGGGGTCACTGGTCTAACCTGTGCCAGCCTTATCGACCCGGACAGCACAAAATAGAAGCTACCGACCAGAGACACATTTCTGCCCGCCTGCTGCTGAGCCAAGCTCGAGCAGACGAAGGTAGCACAATAGCCATCCTATTACAGGGAGGTGTGACCACCTCCCAGACAGGATTTCGTGTATTGGGGCTGGGTGGGTGCACTCTCAGAGTGCCTGAAAGTCTGCAATTGGGACAAATTTGGTGTCCCTGTGCATAGTCCAGCTCAAACCACTTCTGGGAGCCATCGGCTCCTGCTCTAACGCGAAACTGGATGAAGGACATGGGTGTAACCACCCCTCTGTCCTTACCCTCCCCTAGGAGGGTCCCCCGAATCTGTCAAACCCTCTCCCATGGGTACAAAAGGGCTTACCTGGCTGTAAGACTTTAGATTTTATGTGGACAAGATTCTATAAGAAGAAACCACTGACCTTCGACCGGCTGGACACTCTGGACTTCGTTGGACTTCTACTGGGCCCGACTTCGTCTCCCTCTCTGTCCAAAGCTTTGTCTGTTCCCTTGCTCCATACAGGCTCCGTGCAGGACCTGTGGTGCACTAAGGACAACTGAAGAATGTCCTTTGGAGGGAAGGAGTCACTCCTCTGCAACTGCAGGCACCTTAATGCAACTGACCGGTCGGCTGCTCCTGAGCTCCTGTGGACCGTGAAAATTTCAGCAACACAGGAGGTGGGTTCTCAAAGGTCCCTGAGGTTGATCTGCCATCTCAGAAAGTCTGAGGCCAGTATCCCTTGTGGGGGCACATAACCCGAACCCCTGTGCACTGCATCCATTTGCAAGTGCATATGCTTGTTGGTGATTCCTGAGCTTGTGCATTGGACGTTTAGTCCTGACCCAGCGCAGTATTTGCACCAAAGAACTCCGGCCTCCTCGCACTGAGTGCTCCGTGGCTGGTACTGTGCAATCTCGCTTGAGGTCCCCTTGCGACTCCTGGTCCTTTGGCCTCTGGGTCCCCTTGAGGGTCATCTTGATTTCTGTTGGGCTTTCCTGGTTGCTCTAGACGTGCCCTGACTCCCCATTGCTTGATGAGTCTCCTGGACCTTGCTGGTCCATACCGTAAGCTGCTTGACCTTTCTGCGTGGGTTGCTTTTGCCAAGGCTTGTTGGTGCTCCAGGCAGACAACGACCCCTCAGCACTCGACATCCATTGTGGGACAGCTCACCTCCAGCTCCTGGTCATCCTTGATGTCTCCTGGTCCTCCTGGATGCAGTCAAGCATCCCTTCTTCGCACCTGAAGCACCCGACATCGGTGGGCATTCGTCTACTGAGCCCCTGGTCAAAGGATTTGCTCAAAGTCCTCCTAGAAGGGTCCTTAAACTTTAAAACTGTAACCGCAACTTTCCCATAGAATTGTACGGAGCCCACGGTCGTGTTAGCACACGGCACCCGTCTTCTGTGGAGTCCCTATCTACTCACCTTGGGTGGTTCCTTGGGGTTCCAGCGATTCTATGTGCTGTAGACTGTGTCTTGACTCAAATCGTGATTGTTATACCACTATTTTAGTACATGGTTTGGTCTCCCCCTGGAACCCACTGAGTATTGTGCAACTTACAACTGTTCGATTGATCTCGTATTGTGTGCTTTGTGTCCTGTCCTTCTGTCGAGGAAACTAGAGAGTGTTATATTAATACATACATATTTTTATATAACTACTGTGTGGTTTTCCTTTCATTTAATCAATAAAGAATGTGATATTCTGGTAAAACAAGCTGCTCTACATTCCTTCAAGCATAAGCCTGAAGGCTACTATCCACAGCTACCACTGGGATAGCTTTCTAGAGGTTATCTTTGACCTCATGCATCATAAGGGTCATTTGGACTGGTGCAAGGTGCCCACTTTAATAAGTGGACAGCATATACCAGGCCAATTTCTCACAGTGAGGCTGGCAAAAGAGGTTGCAAAAGCAGTAAGCCATTACCGGGGGGAGTTTGTCGTTGTTCCATGGTGGCAGCACTCTTGTTTGTTGTGAGTTTGATTGAAATACGACCAGGAATTGGCAACAAGGTTTCTGTGCATGTACAAGGATTTACTGTCCATATTCTGAGCATAGGCAACTTTATTATTTATTTGTGCATGTGTTGCTTTCGATTTCAAAACGTGCACAAGGGTTTAGTGCCCTCTCTCTGAACAAATGTGATGTTTTTGGTGACTTATACATGCCTGAAGTTTTATTTTCAGGGTGCTTTTTTGTAAATAGATTTAAGCCCTTTGGTGCGTCGGACCGCCGGGGGCAGTCAGACGCACCAGTGTTCATGTGCGTCGGACGGCCCCGTCCTAGCACATGGCACAGGGAATGCCTCTGGTGCGGGTACCAGAGGGATTCTCTTTCACCCCCAACAGCCTCGGGAGCTGGGGAAGAGCTTTCCCAGCTCCCAAGGCTGCAGCTTTGGTTTCCTTGAGATGACAATGAGCGTGCATGTTGTGCTGATCGTCATTTCAGTGAAACCGAAACTGAAATGAGCCAAGAGGCTCTTTTCAGTTTCGCTTTCTACATGCTCAGGGGGTTATCTGAGCCCTCTGAGCACGTAGAAAGACGGGAGAGGTATCATTGGAAGTGGGAGAATCTTGCCTTACCAATTACATCCCTCCCTAGTGGATCCCTGTTTGGGGATCTCCCCAGGAGGGAGATCCCCAAGCAGGGATCCACCCACTAGCCACCAGGGAGGAAGGAGCGGCCCCTTGGGCAAGGGCCTTTGCTCCCCCCAAAAAATTGGGTACGTTCAGTCTTTCTGCCCCCTGGCAACTTCAATTAGGGGTGGGGGCTGCCCAAAACAGGCATACCCTCCCACAAAAATTACAGTCTTTCTGCAGCCCCTGGGGGGCAGATGGGGGCAGTATGGGCAGATGGGGCAGTAGCCCCCAATATGCCCCCCCAGGGGGGGCAGAAGCCCACTAAATACCAGGGATTTTTTTCTAAATTGAATTAGGGGTGGGGGATATTGGGCAAAATGACAGTGTTTCTTCCCCCCTGAGGGGCAGATGGGGGTACTATCCTCCAAACTGCCCCCCCAGGGGGGGCAGGAAGCCCACTAGATAGCAGGGATTTTTTTTTCTAATTTGAATTAGGGGTGGGGGCTGCCCAATATAGGCATACCAATGCCCCCACCCCTGCAGCAAAAGTACAGTCTTTCTGCCCCCAATCTGCCCTCCCCGGGGGGCAGAAAGCTCACTAGAAACCAGGGATTTTGTTTCAAATGCAAATTAGGGGTGGGGCTGCCCATTATGGGTATGACAAGGGCACCCCCTGCTGCAAAAGTACAGTCTTTTTGCCCCCCCTGGGGGGCAGATGGGGGCAGTAGCACCCAATCTGCCCCCCCAGGGGCAGAAATCCCACTAGATACCAGGGTTTTTCCCCCCATTGAATTTAGGGGTGGGGGTTGCCCAAGATGGGCATGCCAATGCCCCCACCCTCCCCCCACAACATTCCAGCCTTTCTGCCCCCCAGGGGGCAGAAAACATCCTAGACGCAAAGGATTATTTTTTTATAGGCCTGGGGTGGGTGTTGCCCAGCATTGCCATGCAAATGCCCCACTCTACCCCCCAAAGAAAACAAAAGACTTTCTGCCCCCCAGGAGGCAGATGGGGGCAATAGCCCCTCATCTGCCCCATGGGGGGACAGAAAGCCCACTAAGTGCAAGGGATGTTTTTATATAGGTAGGGGTGGGGGCTGCCCAGAATGGGCTTGTCAATGCCCCCCAAAAAGCCATACCTCACTGGACTCCCCAGGGTGTCTAGTTTTCAGAAATGTTTGTGTTTGGTAGGCTTCCCTAGATGGCCACGACCCCAAGGCCAAAAACCCAGGTCCCTCCCCTGCAAAACCAGGTCGTTTTATGATAGGTAATTTTGAAGTCTCCACGATATGTTGTGGGCCCTTGCCTGTCATGGGTACTTGATCCACCCACACGAGTAAATTACCATTTTTATCAGTAGACCTGAGGGAACGCTGGGTGGTAGGAAATTCATATCAGCCCGGTGATCCTATAACTTTCCCACACAGAAATTTTAGAAAAATTAGATTTTTTATCAAAATTTGAGGTTTGCAGGGGATTCTGTGGAGGGAAATGTTCAGGGATCCACACAAGCCATACCTCCCTGAACTTCCCCCGGTCTCTAGTTTTCAGAAATGTGTGGGTTTGGTAGGTTTCACTGGATTGCCGCCAAGCCCGGGACCAAAAACTCATGTGACCTGCCCTTGCAAAGGCAGATCATTTTGTGATAGGTAATTTTGATGTCTCCACAATACGTTTTGGGCCCTTGCCTGTCCTGGGTACTTGACCCACCCAAAAGAGTGAGGTACCATTTTTATCGGGAGACCTGCGGGAATGCTGGGTGGTAGGAAATTTGTGTCAGCCCGGTGATCCTACAACTTCCCCTTACAGAAATGTGAGAAAAATGTGATTTTTTTTCATCAGAATTTGAGTTTTGCAGGGGATTCTGGGTGGGAAACGTTGTGGGGTCCACACAAGCCAGGTTGTTTTGTGCTAAGTAATTTTGATGTCTCCTCAATATGTTTTGGGCCCTTGCCTGTCACGGGTACTTGACCCAAACACGCGAGTGAGGTACCATTTTTCTTGGGAGACCTGGGGGAACACTGGGTGGTAGGAAATGTGTGGATCCACATAGATTCCACAACCTTACCCCATAGAAATGTGAGGACAATTAGTTTTTTTGTCAAAGTTTGAGGTTTGCAAGGGATTCTGGGTAACAGAACCTGGTGAGAGCCAGACAAGTCACCCCATCCTGTATTCCCCTGGGTGCATAGTTTTCAAAAATGTATAGGTTTGATAGGTTTCCCTAGGTGCCGGCACAGCTAAGGTTCAAAATCTACAGCTAGGCACTTTATAAATAAAGGGTCAGTTTTCACTCTGAAAATGTGGTGTGTCATTGTTGCGTTTTGGCCCGTTTCCTGTCCCAGGCACTAGGCCTACCCACACAAGTGAGGTACCATTTTTCATGGAAGACTTTGGAGAATGCGGGGTGGGTGGACTTTTATGGATCCACGCTGATTACAGAACCTTCCACCACAGAAATGTGCGGAAAATGTGTTTTATTTTACAAAGTTTGAGGTTTGCAAGGGATTCTGGGTAACAGAACCAGGTGAGAGCCAGACATGTCACCCATCCTGTATTCCCTTGGGTGACTAGTTATTAAAAATGTATAGCTTTGCTAGGTTTCCCTAGATGCCAGCAGGGCTAGTGTTCAAATTCTACAGTTAGGGACTTTGCAAAAAAAGAGTCCCATTTCACTGTGGAAATGTGGTGTGTCCACGTTGCATTTTGGGCCGTTTCCTGACGCGGGCACTAGGCCTACCCACACAAGTGAGGTTTCAGTTTTCTCAGAAGACATTGGGGAATGTAGGGTGGGTGGAATTTTGTGGATCCACGCAGGTTCCAGAACTTTCCACCCAGGAAATATGAGGAAAATGTTTTTTTACAAAATTTGAGGTTTGCAAGAGATTCTGTGTAACAGAACCTGGTGAGAGCCAGACAAGTCACCCCATCCTGGATTCCTCTGGGTGTGTAGTTTTCAAAAATGTATAGGTTTTCTAGGTTTCCCAAGGTGCCAGCAGAGCTAGGGTTCAAAAGCTACAGCTAGGCACTTTGCAAAAAGGGTCAGTTTTCACTGTGAAAATGTGGTGTGTCCAAAGTGCGGTTTGGGCTGTTTCTTGCCAAGGGCACTAGGCCTTCCCACACAAGTGAGGTACCATTTTTCTCTGAAGACTTTTGGGAATACAGGGTGGATCAAATTTTGTGAATCCACACAGATTCTAGAACTTTCCACCACAGAAATGTGAGGAAAATGTGTTTTGCTTGACAAAGTTTGTGGTTTGCAAGGGATCCTGGGTAACAGAACCTGGTGAGAGCCGGAGAAGTCCCCCCATCCTCTATTCCCCTGGGTGGCTAGATTTTAAAAGGGTATAGGTTTGCTAGGTTTTCGTTGGTGCTGGCAGAGATAGGATACAAGATCTAGAGCTAGGCCCTTTGCAAAGAATGGGTCAGTTTTCACCTTGAAAATGTGGTGTGTCCACATTGTATTTTGGGCAGTTTCCTGTCTCGGGCACTGGGCCTACCCAAACAAGTGAGGAACCATTTTTCTTGGAAGGCTTTGGGGAATGCGGGGTGGGTGGAATTTTGTGGATCCACACAGATTCCAGAACTTTCCACGACAGAAATGTGATGAAAATGTGTTTTTTTTACAAAGTTTGAGGTTTGCAATGGATTCTGGGTAACAGAACGTGGCGAGAAGCAGAGAAGTCACCCCATCCTTGATTTCCCTGGGTGTCTAGTTTTAAAAAATATATAGGTTTGCTAGGTGTCCCTAGGTGCCGGCAGAACTAGGGTTGAAAATCACCAGCTATGCACTTTGCTAAAAAAGGTCAGTTTTCACCTTGAAAATGTGGTGTGTCCACGTTGCGTTTTGAGCCGTTTCCTATAGTGGGCACTGGGCCTACCCACACAAGTGAGGTACCATTTTTGTCAGAAGACTTTGGGGAATGGGGGGTGGGTGGAATTGTGTGTATACACACAGATTCCCAAACTTTCCACACAGAAATGTGAGGAAAATGTGTTTATTTGGGCAAAGTTTGAGGTTTACAAGGGATTCTGGGTAACATAACCCGGTGCGAGCCAGACAAGTCACCCTATCCTGTATTTCCCTGGGTGTCTAGGTTTAAAAAATTTATAGGTTTGCTATGTTTCCCTAGGTGCCGGCAGAGCTAGGTTTCAAAATCTACAGCTAGTCATGTTCCAAAAAATGGGTCAGTTTTCGCTGTGTAAATGTGGTGTGTCCACATTACATTTTGGGCCGTTTCCTGTCGCAAGCTCTAGGCCTACCCACATAAGTGAGACACCATTTTTCTTGGAAGACTTCGGAGAATGCTGGGTGGGTGGAATTTTGTGGATCCACACAGATCCCAGAACTTTCCACCACCGAAATGTCAGGAAAATGTGTTTTCTTTTACAAAGTTTGAGGTTTGCAAGGGATTCTGGGTAACAGAAGCTTGTGAGAGCCAGTCAAGTCACCCCATCCTGGATTTCCCTGGGTGTCTAGTTTTCAAAAATGTATAGGTTTGCTAGGTTGCCCTAGGTACCGGCAGGGCTAGGGATCAGAATCTACAGATAGGCACTTTGCCAAAAAAGGGTCAGTTTTCACTGTGAAAATGTGGTGTGTCCACATTTCGTTTTGGGCCGTTTCCTGTCACGTTTCCTGTCACGGGCACTAGTCCTATCCATACTAGTGAGGTAACATTTTTCTTGGAAGCCTGTGGGAAATGCAGGGTGGGTGCATTTTTGTGGATCCACACAGATTCAGAAATATGAGGAAAAAGTGTTTCTTTTTACAAAGTTTGAGATTTGCAAGGGATTCTGGGTAACAGAACCTGGTGAAAGCCAGACAAGTCACCCCATCCTGGATTTCCCTTGTTAGTCTTGTTTTCAAAAATGTATTGGTTTGCTAGGTTTCCCAAGGTGCCGGCAGAGCTAGTGTTCAAAATCTACAGCTAGGTACTTTGCAAAAAAAGAGTCAGTTCTGACTGTGAAAATGTGGTGTGTCCACGTAGCCATTTGGGCCGTTTCCTGTTGCGGGAACTAGGCCTACCCACACAAGTGAGGTACCATTTTTCTTGGAAGGCTATGGGAAATGAAGGGTGGGTGTAAATTTGTGGGTCCAATCAGATTCCCAAACTTTTCACCACAGAAATATGACGAAAATGTTTTTTTTCTTTTGGACAAAGTTTGAGGTTTGCAAGAAATTCTGGGTAACAGAGCCTGATGAGAGCCAGACAAGACACCCCATTCTGGATTCTCCTGGGTGTTTAGTTATCAAAAATGCATAGGTTTGCTAGGTATCCCTAGGTGCCAACATGGCTAGGGTTCAAAACGTACAGCTAGGCACTTTGCAAAAGAAGGGTCAGTTTTCACTGTGAAAATGTGGTGTGTCCACGTTTCGTTTTTGGTGGTTTCCTGACGCGGGCATAAGGCCTACCCACACAAGTGAGGCACCATTTTTCTCAGAAGACTCTGGGAAATGTGGGGTGGGTGGAATTTTGTGGATCCACGCAGATTCAAGAACTTTCCGCCCAAGAAATATGAGGAAAATGTGTTTTCTTTTACAAACTTTGAGGTTTGCAAGGGATTCTGGGTAACAGAACCTGGTGAGAGCCAGACAAGTCATCCCATCCTGGATTCCTCTGGTTGTCCAGTTTTCAAAAATGTGTAGGTTTGCTAGGTTTCCCTAGGTGCCGGCAAAGCTAGAGTTCAAAATCTGCAGCTAGGCACTTTGCAAAAAAAGGGTCAGTTTTCACAGTAAATATAAAGTGTGTCCACGTTGCGGTTTGAGCCGTTTCGTGTTGCGGTCACTAGGCCTACCCTCACAAGTGAAGTACCATTTTTATCGGGAGACTTGGGGTATACAGAATAGTAGCGCAACTGTTATTACCTATTGATTTTCGATGCATTTCTGCCTTCCAAATGGAAGACAATGTGCAAAAAAGAAGTCACTTGGAAAAATGTCCTATAATTCTCATGCTAGTATGGGTACTCACAATTTCGGAAATGTGCAAATAGCTACTGTTTCTAAACTCTATATTTTATTAGTTTAGTTTAAGTTTATTATGTTTTTGGCTCTCAAATGAGGGCCACACAAAAAATAAACACACAATTATACAACATTAATTACAATAAAATCACAAAAAAGACAGAAAAAAGGTAATACTTCAAATTCACTGGTCGAACAGTCGGCTAACATTTCTCTATGTATCATTAATAAATATCTAAAAACCCTTTAAAATAGTTAAAAATTCTGAAACAGAACATTTCATTTGGCGGACAATAAAGTGCATGGAAAAAAGTTTTTACATTTAAAATTCCTAATTGTAGACAAATAGGTTTTAACCATTTATAGCGCAATGAGCGTAGTGCGGGACAAATAAACAAGACATGATTACGATCCTGTACAGTATTATAACAAAGATTACATATTGGAGATACACCATACCATTTTGCAAAAAGGAGATTTAGTGGGAGCAAATCTTGTCTTAAAAGGTACCATAACCTACGGACTCTGTGGGGGATATTCCAGGTAAGGTATTGTTGTGCCAGCTTTGGTGTGTATGTGTTTAGGAGTAATTGCCTTTCTTTTTTTCCTTGTTGGGCAATCATATCCAATTTATAACTGAGTTCCCAAGATGCGCTTTTTAATTTAGACTTTAGTTCAGAGGGAGTAAGTAAAAACAAAGTGCTTACATCCAAGTGTACCATGCTCTTTGCGAAATCCAGTTTGTTCCAAGGGTAAAATATCTTTTAATTCTATCCATTCAGTAATTAAAATCAAAAGACATTTAGCAAAGATTTTTCCTATAGAGTCCAATAGAGCTATTAGACGATAATTCGCAGGATTATCCCGCTCTCCCTTTTTAAATATGGGAGTTAATATACTTCCCCTCCAAGAGTTAGGGACTGATCTCGATAGGAAGCATGCATGAAACACTGGAAGAAGAATCCTACTCCAGGAAGTGACATCTTGCTTTATTATTGACATGGGCAACTCATCTGGACCCATAGCTCCGGAAGCGCGCATACTCTTTATCACCGAAGCTATGGTTTTCTCGGTCGGAAGCTCTATATTAGGCTCACTATTCGGGGCTAGGTCCCAGTTATCACCCTCTACACTGTTAGATGCGTACAAACTAGATATAAATAGTATCCAGACATCTTCAGCGATAGAGATGGGGATGGGGGAAGTTCTTGCACCACATCCCTTCCCTATTATGGACCAGAATTCTCTAGATTTATTAAAGGCCGATGCCTCTCTTAACCTAATCCAGAGAGAATCTTCTTTTTCTCTTTTTAATTTTGTTCTAAGTCTGGCCCTCCTTCTTCTTAGTAAGGCTAACTTATGCTCATTTTCCCTAGATCTACTAAGGTACTGTTGCCTCACAAGTTTATTTATTTCCTTATTTAAAGGTAGTAATATACTAGGAGGGAAGTGTAACTTCTTAGGATTTCTTGATTTCTTAGCTGTCATGGTAAGCTTCTTCTTAAAAATTTCAAAGTGTGAGAATTCCCTACCCTGCCATTCATCTAATTCAAATAAAGTTTGGGCAAGAATATTTTGTACATCTTTCATAGTGGAAGGGTCCCAGAAGCACCTTCCAGACTTACAATGAATAGAAACACCTTTATTGATTAAAGACCAAGAGTCAGTATCTGGAGGTTGTAATGAGACAGTTATATTAATCACATTATGGTCGCTCAAGGAGGATTGAGAGATCATTATGTCTCGAATATAAGAGAATGTATCATAGTCCGTAATTACATAATCCAGGATGGATTCACCCCTAAATGACTTATGTGTAAATTTAGCGGGAATGTCAGAAGGCATCCTACCATTTACGATTAGCCCCTCTAACTAACTAAGTTCTTCAAGTAATATCTTTCCTCTTTTATTAGTTTTTATTTTACTAGGAAAGATTGCTTGGGGTATATTATATGCTTCTTCCTTAAATTTGTTTCTAAACATATCTATACTTGAAGTGGACACTTTGCTATTTAAGTCACCCATGAGTAAGATATATGGGGGCTGATCAAGCTCTAATAATTGTTTTACATAGGAAAACATTCGCTTCAAGACAATATTAAAAATATCTTCAGGTGGTATGTATGCATTTAAAATTACAAGAGAAGTCCATCTACCTACAGACGCTAGATTATTGATAGTTATTGATTGAAAGAGATTACTAGTGTCCTTATAATGGGAAAATTGCCATTGTAATGAATTAGATAAAAAACAGGCAATTCCACCTTTCGCATGACCTTTTTTTGAGGGTATAGCGGCGGCCTCGAAGACAAAATAATCTTTCCCCCCATATAGGATATTTTTACACCATGTTTCCTGAATACATAGCACATCTGCGTTCAAGGAGAATAGATAATCAAGCTTCTCTGGGCAATTATATAATCCTGCTGCATTCCAAGATATGACTTTTAATTGTCTGTTAAAGATGTTGAAACAGTCTTGGATTATTCGATGTGTTATTAGATAAGACTCCTGGTAGCCAATTCCAATGTTGATTATCTTCTGTTAGAGGAATATCCAAATTCTCAGGGGGTGGGAGTACCTGAGAAACCATGCGTTTACCTCTAGAGACCCAGATCTTTAGATCTTTAATGTGGATGGACGGGTCTTCCTGCCGAAAACCCAACTTTGAAACTCCTTCTCTGGAGAAAATACGCTTTCCATTATTAAAAAAGGGTAACACGTCAATCCCTCTACGTTGGAATGTTTCCGCTTGTTGGAGGACAAGATTAGCAATTATTTTTTAACAGAATTTTACCCTTGCTCGTTGCCCATTTTCAAACCTTATTACTGAAACCAAATCAATATCACTTGACAAAATAAGTTTTAAGCTTTCAATATCCTTAAAGCAATTGAGCAACCATGATCTGTTCAAATTTAGGTCTGAATCAAATAAGGGAAGAAAATCCAGTGACAAGGTATCCACACATGGATTAAAAATGTTTAGAGGTGCAATAGTTAAATTTGTGGTCACATCAGCTGGGGGCCGAAAAATAGGTGCCGATGGATTAAGTACCCTTGTTACAGTAGGCATATTTCTTGTAACTTCATCCATTGGTGCCAGAGGCTCTATCTCATTAACCTCAGAACATAGGACTCCCCCATTCATAGTGCTGTCATCAAGGGGACCTTCTGCTATAGGGTTAGTGAAACAACCAGCAGCCTCATTAGAGGAAGTATCCAATAATAAACTATCTGGAGTTTCTATAACATCAAGTGCTTCTGTATTTACGTGCTTTTGAAAAATAAATTGCCTCTGTCTTTTCTTCTTATATTTGCGAACAGGTTTCCTATTTTTTCCTTTGTTCTTTCTACTTTTTTCTTTTACTATCCCCTTAGTCACTACGGTTCCTTCAGGTTCTTTTTTATCCTGATTAAAAATGGGAAAAAGTTTGTTTCCAGCGGTTTGATTAACGTCTACCAAACTTTCTTCCTTCAAAGTCGGTTCCAAATCTTTCCTCCAATTTAAAGAGAATGGAGTAGGAGTCTTAGAGGGCTCATGAATATCTACTTTTAATGACATCCCCACTGGTACATTTTTTCTCAATGAATTATTGCTGTCAGGAACATTCTGGACAACAGGTTCAATAGGGGAAATAGACCCATTCTCAGCATTTTTAGCAATTAATACTTTCAATATCTCAGTAACTGAGCCCAAAATGCAGTCAGAACTCCCAACAAATTTACCCAATAAACATAATATGGAAGCCAATAAATGTTCAAGTGCTATCAGAGAATCAGAAATTGGTTTATCATTTTTTGAATATCCAGATGCAGTGAGAGAGCAGATACCTGATAAATTGAATTGCGGAGATTTCAAATCACTCTGCATTGAGGGAATATCATTGGATGTTATAGAAGGAGTGCTACTATATAACAGTAATCCTGATGGCGTTGCTCCATTTGGAGTTTTACTAGGTTCAGGCTGTTTCAGGATTCTCTCGTCCATATAGCGACCACACAATTCAAGATCGATACTGGACGGAATAGAGATTTCTTTTATATCCACCTCCTGATTTTCTGTGTCCTTAAGAGTGTTAAGCTGAAGAACTTTCGAATTTGCTTTCATAAGATCAGAGTTGTCTCCTTTGGATAAACATACTGGGAGGTCTACATCTTTAGTCAGAGACCGGGTGGGCGAGTTTTTTTCCGTAGTTAGCACAGGATTAGTATCGTTCACTACTTCTAACTGCGGTTCCGTCATTGTTATCATCTCATCGTCAGTGATTATTGGAACTTCCATATATTTGTTCAGTGGTTTTTCCCATAATTTCAACAACTGCATCTGTCCCTTAAGTTGTACGCTATTTTCATATTTATTCCTCAAGGGGTTGGATCTGGTTTTTATACATGACCTCCCCCCTAGGACTCTTCCAGAGCGTAATTTCTTTGCTGTCATTTTGTGTGGAAAATGACTAACCAAGCAGCAGGTTTTTTGTTTTTTTTAAACGGAATATGTGAATGTTTTTAAATTTATATGAATAAATAAACAGTTAATAAGATATGAATCCACGGAGAAAAAGAAGTAAATATGCGGCCAGTCAATAGATATATCTCCTTCACAGTTTACTCGCCTTCGGTCACTGTCAGGACTTACTTAAAATAAAAATAAAAATAAAAATAACAGGGCCCTGCCCGGCCTACCTCGGCCACTGAGGGCCACAGACGGTGGTGATGCTGCTTTTGAGCGCCTCCTGGCGCTAGCACATGACGCGGCAGGGCGCTGGGGCTTCTGGGGATTGTAGTGCAGTCCTCGCTCGTCTCCGCTCGTCGGCCCCGCTCAGTTGTCAGGAGAGCGAAGGGCGGCGGAAGACAAGCGGTAGGAGGTCCACGGGCAGAGAAATTATCCCCAGGCAGTAAGTGCACGAAAAATGGCAACACACGCTTCTACTGTTCAGCAGTCAGGAAAGTTTTCTATATTTTATTACAATTTCAGAAATGCATAGGTGTCTTTGATCCCTATTTTTCACTGTATATATTTTCCCAAATGAATTTCTATTTACCCGGTACTATTGCAAGACGCTGCTCAGTTATTGGCTCTGGGTTTGTCGGGTTCTTGGTGAACCTTAAAGTCCTGTATACCCCTACAACCACAAAGGTCCAGCGGATGTAATGGTATATTGCTTTCAAACATCTGTCATAATTAGAAGAAGTTACAGGTGAACACGTTAGCACAAATGGCTGTTTTTTTCAACTCATTTTCAATTTTTCCTATTTTCAACTGTTAGTTTCTATAAAGAAACCTTGAAGGGTCTACACAAATGACCCCTTGATAAATTCAGAATTTAGTCTACTTTCCTAAAATGTAGAGCTTTCCAGAATTCATTATTGCTTTCATACCCATTTCTACCATTAACTGGAAGAAGGTTGCAAGTACAAAAATAGGCTATGTCCCAGTAAAATGCCAAAAATGTGTAAAAAATTTTGTTTTTTTGACAAAAGTCTCTCAGTCCGTCAAAGCTGGGACAATGGTGATTTCAGCACCACAAACCATTTGTTGATACCATTTGCAGGGAAAAATCAGACGCTTTCATTTGCGACAATTTTTTCCTGTTAAAAAAAAAGAAATGTAGCTGTATTTTGACTAATTTCTGGCTCCCTTCAAGGGGTATTCACAAACCCTGGGTGCGTTTAGAATCCCCGTGATGTTAGAAGAAGAGGACGCAAATTTGGCGGGGATACCTTATGCAGTCAAAAAGTTACAGGGACCTAAGCACGAACTACCCCAAATTGCCAAAAAAACAGGCTTAGTACAGGGGGGGGAAAGGCCTTGCAGCGAAAGGGCTAAAGAGTGTGCTGACAGCACGTTGATATGGAGTGAGGTGGTTGTTTTGATCTGCAATATGTGCAAACACTATAAAAAGGCAAGACATATGCAGGAGTCTTCCTATTATTCTACTCGCGTTCAAGTTCAATTTCTCCTTCTAGGAGATCTGGAAGCATGATGACAGGGACTCGATGAGAAAGTCAGAAGGGTCCATGTGAGGCCTTTGGCTGGTATGTAGCACCCTAAAAAGCATGAATCTAGGGAAGTGTGGGAATCCTCTTCTGATAGTGAAGAGGAAAAGGAGTTTGTTCCCTCCACCTGATAATAAATGGAAATATATTGACAACGAATTAGATTCTGGCTAAAATTAATATGAATATTGGGTTTGCTTCTGAAGATTTGTCTTCTGCTGGGCCTCAGTTGAGGCAGTTTGTTTACATTTAAACAACTCAAGGACAGCCTTGTCAGCCGACCAGAACCAGGGAAAAAGTGATAGTACCAAACAGTTGTGCTGTGGGACTCATTTATATACCTCTCTCATCTACTTATGAGGTGTGTAAACTCAATTTGTTACTGATATAATAATCACTCTTATGACAAAAGGTAAAGGACACACTTTTCCCAACTCCAAAGTAACCTAACTCAGAGAGGTTGCTGGACACTGAAAAAATAACATGAACCATTCCTACTGCAATAAAACTTATCTCAGGGCAGGTTGTGAACACTAAAAGGGTTAAATATACTATTCCCAATCTAATATAAATGTAATCAAGGAAGATGTTACGTTTGCGACCGCAAAAAAGGTTCCAGGCATGTACAAATGCTATTTTGCAAGTCACTGACTCTCAAAATAGCATTTGCGAATCTCGCTATTAGGAAGGGGTGTCCCTTCCTAATAGTGAGTCACCATGCTAAGTACTGTTGTTTTGCGACCGCAGTTGCGGACGCAAAGCACTTGCAGTTTAACACCTACTTCAAGTAGGTGGTAAACCACTCGCAAACAGGAAGGGGTCCCCAGGGGACCCCTTCCCCTTTGTGAACGGGTGCGTAAATATTTTTTAAGAGTAGGCAGTGGTCCCAGGGACCACTGCCTGCCCTTAAAAAATGAAACTGAAAAGTTTAATTTTTCTTTTTTAAATGCATGCTGTTTTCCTTTAAGGAAACCAGGCAGCATTTTAAAAAACCTGCTTTATTTAAAAGCAGTCCCAGACATGGTGATCTGCTGACCCCAGCAGTCCACCATCCCTGGGAGTGCTTGCCATTCCCAATGGGGTTGCAAATTGCTACAGCCTTGTTATTATTCATGAGGCATGCAATTTGTGACCCCATTTTGAATCTTAACCAGTGTCTGAGACAATGTTGTACATTAAGTTTAGTGAGTCGCAAATTGCGAGTCATAATTTAGGCAATTTGCGACTCGCTAAACTTAATCATCGTACATCTGGCCCACTATTCCCACTCAAATCTAACTTAAGCCAGGGAAGGTGCTGTACACAAAATCTGCAACATTGACCTTTTCCACTACAATAAAACTTATCAGAGGGAAGATTCTGGACACAATCAGGGTTAAATATACTGTTACCACTCCAAAATAAATTAAGTCAGAGAACATGTTGGACACTAAAGGGGCAACATTTACCATTCCCACTCCAATATAACTTAACTTAGGGAAGGTGCTGGACACTAAAGAGGCAACATTCACCATTCCCACTACAATAAAACTTACCTGAGGGAAGGTTTGGACACTAAAATGATTAAATATACTATTCCCACTCCAAAAAATTTTAAGTTGGGATAGGTGTTGTAGACTACAGGAGAAACATGTATCATTCCTACTCCAAATTAACTGAACTCAGGAAAGAGGCAACATTGTCCATTCGCACTGCAATACACCTAAATGTTAGAGAAGGTTATTAACACTAAAAGGGTTTAAAATACCGTTTCCATTCCAAAATAAAATAAGCCAGGGAAGATAATAGACACTAAAGGGGCAACATTTACTATTCCCACTCCAATCTAATTTTAGTTAGGGAAGGTGCTGGACACAAAATCTGCAACATTGTCCTTTTCCGCTACAATAAAACTTATCAGAGGGAAGGGTTTGGACACAACCAGGGTTAAATATACTATTTCCACTTCAAGATAAAGTAAGTCAGGGAAGGTGTTGGACACTAAAGGGGTAACATTTACTATTTCCTCTCCAATCTAACTTAATTCAGGGAAGGTGCTGGACACTATTAGGAAACATTCACCATTCCAACTTCAATAACACTTATCCCAGGGAAGGCTTTGGACACTAAAAGGATTAAACATACTATTCTCACTCAGATCTAACTTAACTCAAGGAAGGTGCTGGGCACTAAAGAGGCAAAATTCACCATTCCCACTCCAATATGACTTATAGCAATACAAATGTTGGACACTAAATAGACAAAAATTACAATACCCCCAGTACTACAAAAGAAGAAAACCAAAATATACCACACTATAAAGTTAACATTTACTATTGCCACCACAATATCAAAAAGCTGACTAAACGTCTCTGTAAACATGTAATAAAAAACATAATTATTCCAAATTAAATCAAACCTTATGATTTTAAATGTGCATTATCCATATATCTTTCTAAGTACATTTCATACAAAATTGGATAAAAGATGTATATATTGACAACAGAATACAATATTTGAAAACAATCCATATTTAAGTAAAATGATATTATTAATGATCAATAATGTAGTTTAAAAACTTTTACAAAATATATACATACTACTTTTTAACAATAATTAATTAATTTACATAAAAATCATAGTAATGTCTTAATTAAAAAAAATATTTTCCTATTTATAAAATAATTTATCAAAATATTGCATTATTTTTTTTCTGCCTCAATAAAATGTTCACAAATGTACTATATTACAATTTTGTATTAATTATTTAAATGTTTACAACATTCAAAAACAATTCATTATAATTTTTAGGAAATTAATTCATTTTTTAAAATAATAAATTAATTTTTTTTTTATAATCAAATTTATTGTAATTAAAGAGAACAAGCAAGTCATTGGCAGCAAATCAGACACATTATACACGCATAATGCAATCCTTAAGAATGACAGAGATCTATAAAAACAGTCATGGGATGGGTAGACCATCAGCTTATATATGACCACATACAGGATAGACACGACAACTTCAGGACCGCAGTAGATTAAACCATTTGCCCCAGATTCTGCCGAAGAGTTCAGGACAACCCCTAGCTTTGAAAAGAGGCTCCTCCTGGGTACCGCACCAGTCCACCCCCCTTCTTCATCTCCGCACTGTTGGGGATTTAGCTTGAGACCAGAGTGCCGCGATGTCGCGTTTTGCCACCGCCAATGCCGTTCCCAGAAAACGCTTATCAGCCCGGGATCCATCAAGGCCGTCAAACACCCCCAGGAGCATGTGCAGCGGGTCGCGGGGCACCTCCCACCCAAGGACCTGCGTGAGCTCAAGCTCCTCCCCCGCCCAGAATGGCGCAAGGGCAGGACATTGCCACACCATGTGCTAAAAATCAGCCGGGGCTTGCTGGCAGCAAGATGGAGAAGGCCGCAAGCGAACTCTGTACAGGCGCGCGGGGGTGAGGTAAACCGCATGGAGATAATAGAGCTGGACTAGCCGCAGCTTGGAGAAGGTCGTCAGCATTTTGGGGGCCATAAGGGCGTCCCTCCAATCCGCGTCCTCCAGGGGACCCAGCCACCCCTCCCAGCGAGCACGAAGGAGGTCCAGGACCGCGGGTCCATTGTTCACTAGGGAGCGATAGATCCGTGACACCCCCCTTTACCCTGGTTCCCCATCATCACTTTGGCCTCTAGGGGGCTGAATTCTGGGAAGGATGTGGGGGAGGGGATGTGGACCTGAAGGCCTGTCTGAGTTGTAAACACTTGTAGAATTGGGAGGAGTGGAGGGAATAACGGTGCTGTAGGTCTGTGAATGATCTGACATGGTCCCCCACCCAAACGTCTCCCAGAAGCGAAATCCCTATAAGGTCCCACTTGCGAAAGTCCTGGAGAGAGGAGACCTCTGCCAGCCACGTCCCATTCCACAGAGGCGTCTGTCTGGTCAGTTTCCGGTTCCACTTTACATGTCTTAGCGCAGCACGCCAGGCCACAAGCACCTGGTGACAGGGGGAAGAGCCTGCGGCACTGGGCTCCCATACAGATAGGCTTGGAGCTGCGACAAATCTAATGGGCGGAGTTCCACTCTGTACGCCGGGTTGGACCAGCCGCCCGCGAACCAGTCATGGATCACGATAAGCCGTGTGGTCAGGTAGTAGAGGTGAAGATTAGTCACCCCCATGCCCGCGTCGTACGGTGGGATGCGGAAGTGCGCCAGAGACATCCGCGGCCTCTTTCCTCCCCATAGAAAGCGGGTAAGGACCCTGTCCAGCTCCCGAAACCAACTCCCTGGGAGATACAAGGTAACATTTTGTAGTATGTATAGGAAGCGGGGGAGGACCATCATTTTGAAAAGGGCACTCCTGCCAAGGGGGTTGAGAGGGGGAGATTGCCAATTCCTAAGGTCTGCCTTTGCCCTAGAGGGGTGATATTCAAGGCCCACTCAAGCTCCGGATGTAGAGCAATCCATACCCCCAGGTACTTAAAGGATTGCCTATGCAGAGGGATGGATGTTTGCCAATCGAAGCATTCACGTGATGGGTGCAAGGTGAACCGGCGTGGATTTTGCTGAGTTGAGCCTGAGCTCAGAAATTTGCTCGAAGGCCTCGAGAGCATCCAAACATCTCGGGCCAGAGCACTCGGGGTCCGCAAGAAAGAGGAGAACGTCATCCTCATATAAGGCTATTTTGTCAATCTGGGTCGGATCCCAGGCCCAACCCCAGATGAGGAGTTCTTGGCGGATGAGGCAAGCCAGGGGTTCCATCGCCAGGGCAAATAGAAGCGGGAAGAGCGGACAGCCCTGGTGATTGCCCCTCTGGATAGGGAATGGCTCAGAGAGCACGCCGTTGATGAGGACCCTAGCCCTAGGAGCAGAGTACAGGACCCGGATGAGACGTTGAAACGCGGGTCCGAGACCCATCCTCTCCAACACGTCTGCCAGATAACCCCAATCGACCGTATCGAAGGCTTTCTCAAAGTCTAGGAAGAGCAGAGCCAGATACGGGGTGAGGCGGTGACGGTGTGCCAGAGCAAGGTGGAGGCAGCGTATTCAGTGCCTAGTACCCCGGGCAGGCATAAAGCCGCATTGGTCAGGGTGCACCAGCATTTGCAAGTGGGGGCGAAGTCTCTGAGCCGCCACAGTGGCAAAGAGTTTGATCTCTGTATTAATGAGGGAGATAGGGTGGTAGTCCACGCAAGCAAGGGAGGGCGGCTGCGTCTTTGGAAGGGCTACGATAGTGGCCACGTCCGTCTCAGGTGGTAAGGACCCCGCCTCCATTACATGGTTGAACAACTCCACCAAGTAAGGAACCAAAGTGTCCCAGTAGGTTGCATAATACTTCTGGGGGTAACCGTCGGGCCCGGGCATTTTGCCGGAGCGCAACAGTGAAATAGCCCCTTGTATCTCTTCTGCTGAGATGAGGCGGTCGAGAGATTCGGAATCCGTCAGGGAAAGACAGGGCAATTGGGTCCCAGTGTCGACCAATAGGGCCGCCAGGGAAAACTGGGGGGCTCTAGCTGTGTAAAGCGTCGCGTAGTAGCCTGCAAACGTGCGAGCAATGTCCCGGGAGGTGACGCAGGGAGCCCCCCCTCACCCCGTATTTCAGGAATAATACGGTTGGCCCTGGGATAGGACACTAAATTATTCAACAGTTTGCCATTCTTGTCGCCACAGCCATACACGCGTACGACTGAGGCGCGCCAGAGCGTTTTGGCGGGTTCCAGTGAGAGCTGACAGATCTCCTCCCGGATCAAAGTGAGCTGTCGAGTGGAATCAGCATCATCATGGTCAGTTTGGGCGCCTTCCAGCCACGCCAGCAGTGTGGATTGCTCCTTACGCTTCGCGTGGACCAGACCTCTACCCACCCCTCGCATCACAGCCTTGCCGGCCTCCCACAAGGTCCCCGGCGAGGAGACCGAGCCCACATTGGTGGAGAAGTAATGTTTCAATTCTTGCCCGAGCGATTCAACAAAGTTTGCTTCCTGCAGGAACCAGGCATTCATCCGCCATACCATGCGGGTGCCATTAAAGGGGTTACCGAGACGGAGGGAGATGGGGGAGTGATCTGAGATGCCCCTCGGTAAGATCGTGGCCCCGGACATCAACTGACAGTCTGTGGCAGGTAACAGAAGCAGATCAATACGAGAGTGCGTGTGGTGGGCTGCTGAGGTATGCGTGTATTGTTCTCTATGGGGATTCCACACTCTTCAGGCATCACAGAGGCCCAGGGCGGAGGACCAGTCAGATAGTCGCTTTGCAGAAGACAACACGGGAAATCGATGGGGCGACCGTCGTGTCACGTGCGGGCTGCAGGACTGCATTAAAATCGCCCCCAACCACCGTCAGACCCTCTGGAAGGGAGGCGAAAACCAGCGTTAGTTGATGAAGGGTAGAGGCCAAGCTGGTGGGAGGAATGTAGGTACACAGAAGATTAAGGGGATGCCCCTCAATCATGCCCGTCAGGGCCACATACCGGCCCTGTGAGTCAGTTTCGGCCTGTGTCAAGGTGAGGGGAAGCCCCTTCTGAAGCAGTATGGCCACCCCCCGGGAGCCTCATGTGAAACCAGAGTGCCAAACCCTATCGAACCCGTATTGGGTGAGGAAGTTACATCAGGAGCCCAGGAGGTGCGTTTGCTGCAGGAGCAGGATATCTGGGGCATGCCGCTGGGCGCTGCGAAGAACCGCAATAGACCATTAACGTTCCAGGAAAGGATGTGTAGGGTCCTATGTAGAGTAGGCGCCATCCTGTTGGGTAGTGTGTGAGAGGGAAAACAGCTACGCGGGCACCCACAGAATCCAAGGGAGGCAATGATCCGTGCCTGAGGCCGTTGCGCAAGGGGCGCATGGGCTGGTGAGTCTCGTTGTCAGGTTAGGCCCTCTGCCCAGGCCCAAATCCACAGAAGCGAAGATGAAAGTCCTCCACACTTCCCAAGAGCTAGTGCCCAGAATGGAGCAATGTAACACACTCAAGGACAGCAGCTTCCAAAAAGTTTGGGGGGAATTACCCAAGGAGTGATCCCCACTCTCCCCCAGCTAGATGATGCTGCAGCGGGGAATTGAGGAAGTGCGGGAACTGCAAAGAAAAGGTTACAGTGTTCGTTTAGTACTATTAATACCTATACAAAGCTTCTTTTGGAGTGTGTTCAACACCGCGCTCCACTTACCCCACTCTTGTGAGCACAAGGCCTTGGCGAGAGGTCTTCTGTGAAAGGAGTCCAGTGGAAGATGCAGAGAGTCACAGAGGCTCAAGCCAGTAAGGGGCAATATAGGACCAACAGAGGGAAATAAACAATCAAGGGTAACACTCTCTCTCACTCTTGCAACACCCTGGTTCATAAGCATAAGACAGAACAGGGTGTCCTTCTCCTCTGTATGGTGGAGCGTTGCCCGACTCATAAGCTAAAGACAGAACGGGACGCCTGCATGCACCAATGCAAATTACTATACTCAGCTCTTAAACTGAAGACGGAGCGGAGTAAGCATCTACCCGGGATAGAGGAGGTAGGTGAAATACGTGTAATCCAACTCCTAAACTGAAGACAGAGTGGAACTACACCACCTAACCCTTGAGGAGAGGAAGAGAGGGCTACTACACCCCCTCCGGTATCTACAAGAAGATACGGAGCGGGGCAAACACACACAATCACGTTCGTACCAGGAAACAAGAATGCAAGGGGAAGGGAGCCTACACACACTCGCACTGAAAGGCTGGGTCGGAATACAGGGAAGACAAGAGGCGAGACCAGTCAGGGAGTTAGGGAAACACGAAAAGCTGGCCAAACAGAGATGCTGGGGAACGGGACCCCCGGAGGGTGTAAAGGGTATAGGATAGCAGGATCACGGGGTAAAGGTAAGAAAATTCCCACTGGGAAGTTGTCTCAGGGAAACAAACAGGAATCACAGCGGCTACATCCGTGCCGCTAAGCAAGGAACAAACACGGAATTGACCATAGGGGCGTGGTTACGTCAGGAATCAGTAAGCCAAGCAACGGCTTACGCGTCAGACGGTCCTTTTAAGATCGTAGAGATCGTCTGCAAATTCCGTCCTGTGAAGGGAGCGCAATGCTGAACACACACACACACACACACACGGAAACCCCGCCTCGTCTCCGTCTGCCCCTAACACTCGTTGTGCATGGGCGTCTACCAATGAAAACAAGGAACAGCAGCCCGTGGGTGGCTAAAAACAACAAACATTCGGAGGACAACGGTCCTTCCCCCCACCCATTCCCCCAACTCCCCCCACCCTACACTTCTGAAAATGAAGCATCTGTCGCCCTGGAAGGAAGACAGTTCAAAACAACAGCCTTGCAAACAGACTAGGTGCTAAGCTAAAACGGTTAGCGAAACAAGAACATGGTGGAGATGGACCCCCCTCCTTATGTACGGATACAGATTCAACCTCCGCTGCCATTACACCTAGGGCTACATACATTAGGGGTTGCAAGTAAGTCCAGGCAGTGGAAGAAGAAGTAAGTCGTTCATCATTTATAAGCCCCGGGATCAAGGCACCCCCCCTTAACCAGTACAAGAGGGATGAATGTGCAAGGATAGCTGCCAGCAGGCCAGAGACTAAGTTAGAGGACTGGTCCCAATACCGGTAGCAGTCCCGAGGCCGTGTTGCCTCTACCTGAGAGATTGAAGGAACGGTCATGCACCAGAGCTTAAGAGGTAATTTAGGAAGTGTTCGATGCCAGTCTCTTTCAGGCTGCTTCATCGTCACCAGATCAGTGGAGCGCCAGGCTCCTGGAGAGGTCGGAGTCGGATACCACATGACGTAAAGCCTCCGTGGGGCCCAGCTTATCGCTCAAATCCGGCAGCGGGGTAGGCGGGTCGGGGGAACCGGAGCCCTGAGTCGAAGCCCGGGGGCAAGGGCACCCAGACGACACACCCTACGACGGGGATGTCCCCCCCCCCACGATCATGTTTCTTACGGGACCTGGTCCGGCGTCTCTGAGGCTTAGGCACAGTCGGGAGCGGTTCGTGAAGGGGCTCGATGCACAGGGGAGGAGGCCGACCGATCCAGGAGGGGCCACTCCTCTGTGAGCCAGGTCCAAGCCGCCTGAGGGGTATCAAACAAGATCGTATGGTTTTGAAAGAGGACCTTGAGCCGGGCCGGAAAGAGAAGGCCATAGCGAAGACCCATGTTCCGGAGTTTCTGTTTTACCTCGTCATAGGTTTGCCGCTGAGCCTGCACCTCCCTGGTGTAATCCGGGAAAATCATGAGGAGGACGTTCTGAAACTGCAACGGGCCCCGTGCTCTGTCCGCTCCTAGGATGGCGTCTCTGTTCCGAAGTTAAGGACCCTGAGGATTATGGGTCGGGCTAGGGCTCCAGGCGGAGGCTTGGGAGCCAAGGAGCGATGGGCCCGCTCGACGGCGAACCAGGGCGAAAGGGAGTCCATAGGCATCCGCGAGCGCACCCAGGTTTCCACAAATGTGTCCACTCGACCCTGCTCCACTCCCTCAGGAAAGCCCACAAGGCGGAGGTTGTTGCGCCGTGACCTATTTTCGGAATCCTCAGCCCGGTGGTGGAGCTCCGAGGCCTGGGTCTGAAGACGCGCCACCTGGGTCTTAAGTTGCCCGATGTCGTCCTCCACTGTAGAAATACGGGCCTCCGCCTCCGTGACTCGAGCCGTCGCGTTGCACAGATCCTGAAGAAGGAGGGCCATGTCGACCCTTACTTCTCCAATCTTATTTTCGACAGATGTTTGCGATGCGCCTATCGCTTGCAGGATGGTGGTGAGGTCGCCCCTGGGGGCGCCCGACCCGCTGAGCGCCCCACCACCAGGGTCTCTGTCCGACGTGGTGAATCGGTCCATTTTCGTTTGGGTTTGGGGGGCCGAAGCCTGCAGGGTGCGACTCTTGCCCATGGCCACCTGAGCCAGATCCTCTCGACACAGGCCGGGCGAGCAAACTGTCCGCTGTGGAGGCGGGGGAGCCATCGACACCCAGACCGTCGATATTCAGGTCCGGGCACCCAAGATCCCCCACCGGGCCCCGGGGAGACAGGCCTGGCTCGACGAATCAAGTCCTGCGATAGACCATGGGCAACGTTCCAGCAGAAAATGGCCACCCCTTCAGGCAATTACTGCGACAGCAATGTCCAAGACCGGCCCCCCCCGTCCAAGCGGAGTAGCCTCACCCGAGGGGGCAGGAACGGACGGGCTGTTCGAGGGGGGCTGAGTCCCGGAATCAGATGCGAAGCGAATCCTCAAACTCCTACCATCCGGTCCGAGGACACCCCCCCGACTGAGAGCGCGGTGAGGAGGGAAGCGAGGCCCGTAAGTCCAACAAGGAGGGGGCAGGAGGCGTTGTCTCGCCGCCACCCGATACGGTGGCCAAGTTCCACCCCAACGCCCCTCTCCGGAGGCCTCCACCGGCCGAGGGTCAAGGGAAACACCCCCAAACCCCGGCTCCTGAGGATCCAAGAGCATCAGAGTGCCCACAGGATGTCCCACGGTGCAGGGAAGCGGGCCTGGGCGGCCCAGGTGATCGCAACCAGTGGTGATAAAGGAGCTAGCCAGTCGCCGGCCCTGATGGAGGATGGAAGGATCTGGTCTCAAACTGTAGGGGGGCAGAAGCGTAAGGCGACAATGGAGGAAGAGGAGGGGAGGCGGGGGCTCCAAGTCACCCTTCCGCCCCGCCACCAGACGTAATGGCCGATCCCCAACCCCACTCACCAGGGCCCTCCACAGCGCAAGCAGCGGGCCTCTCGACTTGTCTCCGCAGCTGCCAGCGCCCCTGGGAGCCCGATCAGGCCCCCAGTCAGACCCAGGGCCCGCCCCCTGCCACCCGTTCTGGTAGCCGAAAAACAGCGCATCCCCAGGTCTCCTGGCCCAACCCGCGGCAGGCGGGAGGGGGGAGGCTCCATGAGCACCGGCCAGGGGACCAGCAGCAAAGGACAAGTCGTGCTTCACCGCCCCACAGGTCAAAAGTCTGCCGCAGGCCCGAAGCAGGCCCCGGTGTCCCTGGGGCCAACTGTAGAGATCTGTGAGTGAGGCCACCCAGGCAGCAGCAACGGGCCGGTGCCCGAAGTAGTCTATAACCACGGGCCCCCACTGATAGTGGAACAAGTCTGGGCCGAGGTGGGAAGGAAGGGCGCCAAAGGAATCAAGGCGGGAAGGCCGCCACGAGGGTGGGCCAAGACCCACAGCCCCGGCCGTCCAGGACTCCCCAATGTCAGTCCTGGTGAGACGTTCTCTGTCTTTCAGCCACTCCATGGGCGATTCTGGGCAGACAGAGCGACCCTTCTCCAGTCCCCCCTCCTGCAGCAGTGATGACACCAGTCGTGTCCACCGCGTCCCCCGCAGGCCGCACCCCCGCAGTTCAGGGCTCGCCACGCAGGGAAATGGATGCAAACACACAAAAGCACTCGGGAGACCCACGGGCCTGCAGGTCCCGGGCGCGGCCCCGCCACTGTTCAGGCCTCCCCCAACACCGCTGCCTGACACTGGCAGCCGAGCACCCGCACGCCCCGGGCTCCGTCCGCACTCACCGCACTCCGGCCGACGGGCCCGGACAGGCACCAGCATCCGCACCTCGGCGCAGGGACAGTCGCTCCCCGCAGTTCTCAGCCGCAACGATGGAGAATCTCACCCTGAGTGCCCATCCGCCAACTCCGCTGTCACAGCCGCCTGGCGGGGAGACAGAACCGGCTGAAGGGGCTCCGTTCCTGGGCTCAGGCACTCCGGGGCTAAGCAGGTAAGGCCCAGAGACTGTAGCTGTTGGTAACGAGGGTGGATAGCAGCGGTTGGTGGCAGATAGAAGGCGGATAACGGAGGGGGTCCAGAGCACTCTCAAAGTGCGACCGGCATCTTGACGCCTTCGGCCACGCCCCAATAAATTCATTTTTTAGAAACTAATATTCATAATTTCTCCTCAATAATCCCATGAATCTATCTATTTGAAAACACATTTATGTAATTTTTTGCAACTAAAAATAATTTATTGAAATTGGTTTTGCATTTATTACGTTTTTTTTAAATAAATAATTTAAACAAGGTTTAATAATTAATTTCCTAAAATAATGTATCCCGCTGCAACAAAAATTCTAAATTTATTTTAATATATTTAATAAATACACATCCAAAAATAAACACAAATACATATTCTTTTTAAATACTCCACACCCTTATCTCATAGAAACCCAACATCCCACTCCTAGTTTTTTTTACATATACAAATAAACGTTAAAATGTATACACTAATACATCATTTAAAAATAATTTAAAATACTTTCCACCCTTAGTTACTATAAACCCAACATCCCACTCCTAAAAAATATAATTATACTAAATAAAAAATACATTAAATGAATTAAATTACAAATAAAATTCTTTTAAGAAAATCTAAAAAAAGATAAACAAATACTATAAATAAAAAACATAAAAAACAAAACTACATTATATTGCACACTATTTATTACTAAAAACAATATTACAAACAACAATATTAACTACTTCAATGTTAAAAACATTGATATTAAATACAACACCTAAAATGTTATTTTTGACAACAATATTAAAAACAATGGTATTTATGGGTCACAATATTTTGTCTGAATACTGGTATACCATGGCCCAAAATATAACTAAAGCCCAACATTATTGTTTGATTACGGTACCCTTGCGTCACTCTTGGTGTTACACGGGCAATGCAATACTTAAGTGAGATTTACAAAGGAACTCAAGGCCACCATGCATGGCTCTGCGTTGATTGGTAAATCTGGAGAAACGCATGGCAGTGCAATTTGCTGTTTTGCATTAATCTGCACAACATAATCTACATTGCTGCTAAATGTCACATACATCCGTATGCCACACCACTGTAGCCACACCACTATGCTATTTCACTCTATGCCACTCCACTTTGCCGCACTCCACTGCCAGAGGCTCTACTCCACACTATTACTCTTTACGCAATGGCGCTTTATGCAACTCCAGTCTACCTCACTCCACTGTACGCCACTCCACTGGACGCTACTCCGCTATACACTGTTCGATTATCTGCCATTCTACTTGCGCCACTTCACTCTAATCCGGGCCTGATTACGAACTTGGCAGACAGGGTTACGCCATCACAAACATGACAGATATCCTGTCTGTCAAATTACAATTCCATTATATCGTATGGAACTTGATTCACTTATACGCCAGGATTATGATGGAGTATCCCATCCGCCAAGATCGTAATCGAGCCAGATATTCCACTGTATGTCACTCCACTGTATGCTAATCTACTGTATGCCACTCCACTGTACTCTACTCCACTCTACGCCACTTCAGTGTATGGCACACTATTCAAATGAACCTCACTCCAATGTACGCCACTCCATTTTATACTATTACACTCTACCCCATGCCAAGGAACCTCACTCTAGTCTACATCACTCCATTATATGCCCCTCCACTGTATGCTATGACACTATATACTATAACACTTTACGCCACTCCACTCTACAACATTCTACTCTGCACCACTCCACTCTACACTATCACACTGTACACAACTCCACTCTACATCAGCCCACTCTTTGCTATTACACTGTATGGTTCTCCACTCTATGCCTCTTCAGTGTAAGCCACTCCACAGAGTGCGACTCCGCTTATACGCAACTCCAGTCTATGCTGTTTCAGTCTACGCTATTCTATTGTATGCCTCTCCCCTCTACCCACTCCATTCTATGATATTCCATTGAAAGCCACTCCACTGTGCAACACTCCACTGTATGCTATTACACTCTACCCCATTCCAGTGTACTCCACTCCAGTCTACACCACTTCACTGTATGCTACTCCATCATACGCTATTACACTTTACGCCACTCCACTTCATGCTACTACACTATACGCTATTACACTCTATGCCACTCCAATCTACTCTACTCCACTCTATGCTATTCCACTTAATGCTACTCCACGTTCCACTAATCGACTCAACGCCACTCCAGTGTACTCCCCTCCACTCTATATAACTCCACTCTACAATACTCTATACCATCTGCTAGACTCTACTCCACTCTATCCCCATACACTCCTCTGTCCAAAATTGCACTCTACTCTATGCCTGTGCACTCTATTGTACAATACTCTACTCCACTCTGCAACAGTTTCCAGCACTGTACAACACAGCCTCCACTCTACTGTATGAGATGCCAATTCAATTTATAACAGTGTTCTCCACTCTGTGGTACGCCACTTCAGTGTATGCCACCCTACTATGCTAATCCACAGTACCCTACTCCACTCTGCACCACTTCACTGCACACCACTCTACTCTATGCCACTCCATTCTTCTACACTCCACTGTTCAGTATTCCACTGTAAGCTATCACACTGTATGCAACACCATTTTAGGGTAATCCACTCTACGCCACTCCAGTGTGCGCCACTCCAGTGTACAGCACTCCACTCTATGCCAGTCCGTTGTATGACACTCACTTCCACTCTATAAAGTCTACCACACCTCATGGCACTTTATGATATTCTATTCCTCTCCACCCCCCCACTCCAATGTACAACATTATACCACTATACAGCACTTTTCTGTACGACAAAGCACTCCACTCAACTGTACAAAACTCCACTTTAAATTACAACAGTTACTACATAAGCTAAGCCAGAACACCCCACTTCATGCCACTCTTCTCTACGACACCCCAATACACTCTATTGTACTTTACTCCACACTGTAGCACCACTCCACTCGACTCTACTTCACTGTACAAGACTTTACTCTATGCATCTTCACAGCAATCTACTCTATGCAGCTCCACTGTTTCACACACTACTGTACTCTATGCAACCCCACTCTAAAACACTCTACTACACTATATGCCACTCTCTGGCACTTTTCTCCTGTATATACCCCTTCCCTCCACTGTACAACACTACTGTATGTCACTGTACAACACTCTACTCCACTCTAATCTTCATACTCTAGTCCAGTATACATCACTGTACGCAACTCACTTTATGTAACTGCACCCCCTTTATTCCACTCTACCCTGACACAGACATCCATTCTACTCCACCACTCCACTGTTCACCACTCCATGTCACTCAATTCCATTGTACTCTATAACACTGTATGCCAAACCACTGTACCACACTCTGCAATACTGTACTGTACGCAACTCCACTGTGCCAAAATCAATTAGACTGTATACCACTCTACTCAACTGTAGTCTACATCACTTTCCAATACTGTACGACACATAACTACACTCTACTGTACAACACGGTACTCCAATTAATGACACTTTACTTGACTGTATGCTACCCTACTTCCACTCCACACCACTATAGTCTACAACACCCCACTCCATTCTATGACACTTTACTCCACTCTCCACAAACCCACTCCAGTGTACTCCACTCCACCACACTCTACTCTGCTACACTTTATCCCACTCTACGCTACTGTACTATACTACGTCTATGCCACGTTCTACGCCATTCTACTGTCCGACACTCTACTTCACTGTATGTCATTCCACTCTACAACACTGTACTTACCCTACTCTACTCCATTCTATACCCATTCACTCTAAGCCACTGTACTACACTATATGACATGCTAGGACTCATTACTTAACTTCTCTCTACAATATGCCACTCCACTATGTGACATGGCACTCCACTCTATGACACTCTCCTCCACTGCAATCTGAGACACTCCACTTGACGATGTTCCACTCTATGACACTCTACTTCACCCTGCTCCACTCTACTCCACTCTATGAATGTCTCTACAACACCCTACTCAACTGTTCAACATTATATTCAACTGTACAACTCGCTTCTCCAGTCTATGATACTTGATTCCGCTATAGGAGACATCAGGGCACTACACTGCATAACACTTTACTACAATGTACGATACACTACTACACTCGACTCTACTTAACGCGATTCCAATCTACAATACTCCAGTCTATGACAATAGACTTTAGAACACTATCCGGGGTACTGAGTCCCTTTGCTCGTAAAAGCCACATCTACATAAAGATTATAGCATACTTTCTCCTAAACGAGCTTAGAGTTGACTTAATCGGCAAGGGCGCCCCTAACACATAAACATTTGCTTTCTAGCTGCATTCTAATGCAATGCTTCTCCATCCATGATAAGGACAGTGCGAGCAAGCAGGCAACACTGCCAGTTGAGACAGGATGTGGTATAACAGCCAAAGCTGCCTAATTAGAACTGGGGAACCTGCTTTGAGTTTGAGCATTGGTTCAGCATCCTGTGATTCTGGGCAAATCCCTAAATCTCCCCATGCCTACCAAAAACAAGTGTGTCCTTGTGTTATGTAACTGGTGTACAGTTAAAGCACTCCAATTCCTTCGGTTCTGGTTTGCTCTGTATTAAAGAAATGAAAATTGCTAGTACGTTGGTGTGAGTAGCAGTGGCAACTGACAGGTAGTGCCAGCATGTGCAGAGTCGCTTTCATGCATGTCACCCAGCACTGTTGGCACCCAGCTGAGCTAGGGCCCTCAGCTGAGTGCAAAAAGGTTGCACAGGAGAGCAAATTTAAAGCACCAGGAAAATGTGCAGCTGCCTGATCTTTGACAAAGACAGAAAACAGGGTAATAGCCCACTGGAGTGAAGAGGGGTATAAGGGTCTCCTCAGGGGTAACTCATGACAAAGGTCACGCTTGCTTGGGGTAGGTGGACAAATGCTTGAGCCACTCAATCTGTAAAAAGTATGACGCTAGCGGAAAGACTAACATTAATAACATCACCCACCCTTATTCTGGTATGGGAAGGTGAGGTGACCCACTCTGTCAGGGTTGTCCTCCATTATACAAACTCACAAATGGCAAGCTTTAGCCTACATCCAAAAAGTAACTGGCACCAAAGAGAAAATGAACTGTTAGCACTGCTCTGTATAAAAATCACATAGATTAAAAAAGGTAAGGTGGTCTCTAAATGAGGAGAAGCAAAAGAAACTTATCTGTGAGTCCTTTTCAAGAAGCATGGCTAATGTAATTAGAGACATGGCTTAAAATGTGTAAACTAAAAAACAATTGATTGAAACTGCATGCCATCTGACCAGTATAGTTATTTGGGGGCTTCTCTGTGACTCTTCTGTTGTTGCATGATGCAAAAATTGCATAGACATACATCTAAAAGAAGCCTGACATATTGGCTTTCCCATTGTGTGTTGACAGTATCAGAGAAATTAGTAACAAGGGTTCAGTTGTGAATAATTAGAACAGAAAATATTTCAATTCTGAAAATATAATACTGTGAATTGAAGATGACTAAATTCTGTTGTAGATGTAGTGGTATTTGGACTGTCTCATGCCCTCCCCATCAGCCACAACACACTCACTCACCTATGAGCACCGAGTTGTCTTTGATGCTGCTAATAATTTTGACAGCCATTTACCTGCTTCACACTCTTTCCCAAAGAGTGTTAATTAATAATTAGTACAAATATGAGCGTTCTGTGCGCTCCACAGAGAGGCCAAGGATTGGATGTCGCTGGAGCATGACTACTTTTATGAGCCACATGCAAGCACAATAACAAATGGGCTCTGACTTCAGCATCAACTATAGGGCTCTCAATCGGGCCCATCATATTTAAATTCGCCCAAAACCTGAACCCAAAAGCCACTAGTCTTAAGGAAAGCAGGGTGGGGTAAAACATGCTAGATGTAAACAGGGACTGCGTTTCTCACATGTATTAGTTAAAAGTTTTCACAGTCATTTTTTAGAAATCAATCAGCGTTTGTGCCTGCAGAGTTGAGGATACGTTGCATGGACCCCCCAATGTTTTCCTACCCAGATTCCCTCGCAAACCTCAAAGTAAGCTGAAGAAAATCTAATTTTTCTCAAATTTCTGTGTGGGAAAGTTGTGGGATCACCAGGCTGACACAAATGTCCTACCACCCAGCTTTCTCCAAGGACTCCCGATATAAATGGTGCCTCACTCGTATGGGTGAGCCAAGTACCTGCGACAGGCAAGGGCCCAAACGTATTATGGACACATCAAAACTACCTATCACAAAACGATCTGGTTTTGCAAGGGGGGGTCACCTGGGTTTTTGGACCCCAGCTTGGCGGACATGTAGGGAAACCTATCAAACCCTCACATTAGACACCCGGGGGAGTCCAGGGAGGTATGGCTTGTGTGGATTCCCCCAAAGTTTTCCTACCCAGAATCCCCTGCAAACCTCAAATTTAGCTAAAAAAAAATCACCCAGGGAGAAAAAAGTGAATGCCCGCAAGGTGACTTGCACTGTGTGCGAAAAAGTTTTATCTCGGGGCACTGAGAAGAAATACTCCTGTGGAACTTCATCAATGATGAAGCCTCTACAAACAATGCATCCTAACTGTCTCACTCGAGAACAGCACCCACGACAACTACAACAAATAGCACAGGATGATTAAGTCTTAGGAACAAGTTTATCTGCAGGATCGACTACAACACCACAAACATCATTCCTGAGTTTGCAGGTTTAGAGCATCACTGCATAAAGTGCAAAAAACTACTTTGTGCTGGAGAGCAATCTATTGCAGCAGTTTTTGTAGCTGCAACAAATCACAATTGTTAATTATTTGGTTGTTTTTGCAATGATGTTTTCAGAACTTTACTACAGTTTATTGCCCTGTTTTTTTAATCTTATTTTTTTTTTAAAACACAAAAAAAGTTAGAAAAACACAAACAAATTAAAAATAAAAATAGAAGAAAGAAAATGGTTCTTTTTAGAACCGCCTATTTGGTTAAAGTTAGACAGACTTGTATGTGTTGTATGAATTAGTGCAAGGGTAATGTCTGGGTCATTTGATGAGTGCATGGGTAGTACCTGAGAGAATAGATGAGTGTATGGTTAGTGTGTGAGTGAATGGTTGAGTGCAAGAGTAGTGCCTGATGGATTTCAAGAGTGCAGGGGTACTGCCTGGGTGATTGGATCAGTGCATGGGTAGTGACTGAGTGAAAGGATGAGTGCTAGGGTAATGCCTGGATCATTGGATGAGTGCATGGTTAGTGCCTTGGAGAATGGATGAGTGCAAGGTTAGTGCCTGAGTGATTGCATGAGTGCATGGGTGGTAACTGTGTAATTGCATGAGTGCACAAATACTGCCTGGGTGATTGTATTGATTTGATTTGATTTTATAATTTTATATAGCGCTGAATCACCCCGGGGGGTATCTCTGCGCTAGCAACAGCGAGCTAGTCTTAAACTAGAAAAGATATGTCTTCATGAGCTTTCTGAAATGGAGAAGGGGCATTTCCATGCGGAGGTAAAGGGGAAGATTGTTCCAGAACGTAGGAGCCAAGTACGAAAAGGCCTTACCACCTGAACGGGCTTTATTTATTCCAGGAACACAGAGAAGTTTTTTTGATCCTGATCTGAGAGAGGATATGGGATGATACATTTCCAGTTTCCTAGTAAGATAGCGAGGACTATTGGTGCAGGGGTACTACCTGGGAGATTGTGTGAGTGCATAGGTACATCCTGAGTAAATGGATGAGTGCGAGGGTAGTGCCTGGGTGATTGAATGAGTGCATGGCTAGTGCCCGAGTGATTGAATGTGTGCATGAGTACTGCCTGAGTGAAAGGAAGAGTACAAGGATAATGCCTGGGTCACTGGATGAGTGCATGGGTAGTGCCTGGGAGAATGGATGAGTGCATGGGTAGATCCTTAGTCAATGGTTAAGTGCAAAAAAAGTGCTTGAGTGATTGCATGAGTGCATCCGTAGTGACTTGGTGATTGCATGAGTGCAGGGGTAGTGCCTGTGTGATTACATGAGTGCAGTGGTAGTGCCTGGGTGATTGTATGAGTGCTTGGGAGATACCTGAGTGAAAGTATGAGTGCAACTATAATGCTTGGATCAATACATGAGTGCATGGGTAGTGGTTGAGGGAATACATGAGTGCATGGGTAGTACTTGAGTGAATGGATTAGTCCAACTCTAGTGCCTGAGTGCATAGTAGGTCCTTAAGTGAATGGTTGAGTGCAAGAGTAGTGACTGGGTGATTGCATGACTCCATAGGTAATGCCTGATTAATTGGATGTGTTTATAGGTAGTGCCTCCTTTATTGCATAAGTCAATAGGTAGTGCCTGGGTAATTGCATCAGTGCAGAAGTACTGCCTGGCTGTGGGGAAGCAAGATGGCGGCTGTGTAACGGCCGGTGCAGCGAGGCGGTGAAGGCAGAGGAGACAAGACTGATGGAAGGTCAATGCGTACGGAACTGAATTCGATTCGATTGCGGAGATGCTAGGATGCTGCTGTTGTTGATAGCACCCACCTTACGTAGTACTGTTCGTCAGCTGGCCGGGGGAGCTGCGGTGGTCGTGTCCTCAGTTCCCTTGTTTGGGAGCAGACTCCGCCGGAGCATAGGAAGGCGGAGCCTAGGCAGAGCAGTGCGGAGCTGGGGAAGACGGAGCAGAGCTGAGCTCGGGACGTGCAGAGCAGGCCATTGCCAGGTGCGGAGGGGTGACAGCGGCGAGAGCGGCTTGGATATTTTGAATCGGCCTGTTGAGAGACGAAGAAGCGAGATGGCTCCAAAAATAGCGGCTGGGCTAAAATCAGCGTCTCAAAGGAAGAAAGCACCGCGGGAGGACGCTGGTGTTGAGATAGAGGGAAATTAGGCTCCTCTTGTGAAGGGAAGAAAATGCCAGCAGAGTATGGTGAAGACCCCCCAGACGCCCACCTCAATCGCAGATATCTTCTCTAAGGCTGGTAAGGAGAAGGGGAAGGTGAAGGAGGCAGTAATGGAGGTGGAGGAGGTGGAGGGCAGTATTTCACCAGCGGTCAGAGGCCGAGGCCGAATAGAGGGTTTGAAACCGGATAATAATACCGAGGCATTACTCTCCGCAATATGTCAGGGTGAAGACGTAGTGGCGGTCATCAACCCTGTTTCTCAGATCAAAGTAGGGGTAAAGGAGATGCCAAAGGAGACGCTCCAGGCAGGAAATGAGCTGTCACCCCAGAATTCGGCCCAGGAAGATGCAGGAGAATGTGGGCCAGAAGCTGTTTCGGTTGTCGCCAGAGAACCCCCAATGATTCGAGCAGAAGATGTATCTGATATGGGGCTTCTGAGAGCCGAATCGGATCTAGACCTGGGAGGTGCATGCAGCGAAAAAGAGAAGGACCCTAGTGAATGTTTCTTTTTCAACTTCCGAAGGGGCCGGTTGGTCTGAGGATGATGAACGTAGTTCCAATTCAGAGTCAGAGGGGGACTCAGGAAGCAATCTAGAATTAGATGTTCCAGTAACAGCTGTTAGGCCCCCTGTGGCGACAAGGAATCAGATTCAGAGCCCTTGTGACATACGTCGTGATCAATCCTCCGTCTTTCCTCCCCAGGGAAGCCCAGGTGCTGACAATACTCATCTGTCACTCCTGGAGACAATACACCAAGAAATTATTGCACACAGAGAAGAGACCCGCCAGGACAATCGAAAAGTTCAGGCGGCGATGAGGAAGATGCAGGGCGTGGTAAGGAAACTCTCTAAGGTCTGTGCTAACACTGGGGATAGAGTTTCAAATTTGGAAGAGAGATTGGTAACAACTGAGGCAGAGGTAGCCGAGGCTACTCTTAAGGTTGATGCCCACTGTGCACAGGTGGTCGATCTCCAGTGGAAAACGGAGGAGTTGGAAAATAGGCTCCGTCTAAACAATCTTAGGGTTTTGGGGATCCCGGAGGGGGCTGAGGGCTCTGATAGAAAGGCCTATATTATCAAGCTCTTTGAGCAAGCGTTCCCAGAGCTCTCTAGTTGGAGTTGGGTCACCGAGATCCAGAGGGTTCACCGTACTCCCTTCAAAATACGAAAGAATGTGAGGGAAGGAGATAAACCCAGAGCGGTATTGGTGTTCTTTGGAAACTTCATTTTGAGACAGTCTATTGCCGAAAAAGCGAGACCAGATGCTAGGAGAGCTGGTGAAGGAATTTCGTTTTTTGTTCGTCCAGATTATTGCCATTCAACCGTTGAGCGAAGGTGGAGATTGAGGGAGATGATTAAGCCCTACCGGGACAAGAAAATACAAGCCTTCCTGATAAATCCGGCACAGTTAAAAGTAATCAATGATGGCAAGACTTTATTTTTTAGCTCAGAAATCAAAGCAAAGGAGTATCTGGACTCTGTAGGCAATTAGACTGTAAGCTACTCTTCGGGTGGGAGTTACATTTTTCTTCATTTATTTTTTCCCCTTAGGAGTGTGGTAGCTGAATTTCATGTAGTTATGTAGTTTTCTTCTGGTGCATATGGTATATGTTTGTTATTGGTCTAAGGGTTCTTGTAAGGTATTGTTTTTTTTTTGGCTGCCTTCACCGCAAGCACTGCTGACCATCACGTGCACAGACTAGTTCTGAGCGCTTCACAGACGGGGACATGTCGGGGTGGGGCGGGGGGGAGAGGGTTCAGGTGGTGGGGGTGGGCCAGAAGCTGGAAGGGGAGGGTCGGGGGGGTTCAAATCATGAAAAGGGGGAAAAAGATGCAGTTTGGAACATCATGGGCTCAATAGTCAGTGTAGGGATTTAGTAAATAGCTATCAGTTAAGGCTTCAGGCAGTTTTGGCTGTTCAAGTAGACCCTCAGGATGGTGAACATTAGGATATGCTCAGTCAATATTGGTGGGTTGAATGATCGGAGGAAACGTCAAAATCTAGCCCATTTTCTGAAGTATAATAGATTGGATGTGTTATGTCTGCAAGAAACACACCTCCCATGGGCTAAAAGGAACCTCATGTCCGTGAGTGGTTATGAGTTAGTGGCTTGTTCAACGCAATCCTCGATAAATAGGGGAGTTGCAGTTTTGGTCAGAACATTTTTGGGAGGAGTCAGACGGACTAAAGTGGATAGTAATGGGAGATGGGTTTTAGTGGAGTTGGAAAAGGGCTTCACATTATGTGTAGTGTATGGATCTAACAATGATGATCCAGAGATTTTTGATTTTTTGGAAACAGAGCTAGCCTCTTGGTTAACTCCTATAATCTTCTGTGGTGATCTGAATATTTCAGCGGACTGGGGTCCTAATGTGGTGTATTCAGGGCGAAAGCCCAGAGTTTCTAGGGCTCTTACGTCTCTCATTAGGTCACATGGGTTGCTAGATGTATGGGGGATGAAGGAGTCTAAAGATCCAGGATACACATACTTTTCGAATCCCCATCAGAGATATTCCAAGCTGGACTATCTTTTTGTGTCAGATTCAGAAATAAGCAGGGTAGCAATATCCAAACTCCCGAAGTTATTATCGGATCACAACCCGTTGGTTTTAATATATGAATTGGAAGGGTCTGAAAGGGCACGTACTAGATGGACTTTCAAAAGGAGATTACTGTTGGATAAAAGATTTGTAGGTCACATTAGGAAATGGGTTGGGGAATTATTTTCCGCTAATAGATACAGCACCTCAGGAAATGGGGTCTGGGAGACGTTTAAGGCAGCCCTAAGAGGCGAAAAGCTGTGCGGCAAGATTGTGAAGAGAAGATAGGAGTGAGGTGGAAAGATTAATGAGGGAATTGTCAGGGGCAGAGGAACAACATACCTCTGATATAGTACAAGGAAGAGACAGTGTTGAGAGCCAAAGGAAACTGTTGGTAATTAAAGCTGATCTACCGAAGGTGGTAATGCTTAGGGCGACAAGTGAACATCAAACCCCAAGGCTCCAACATTATGAAACTGGCGAACAAGCCGGTAGGATCTTGGCACTACAAATTAAGCAGGAAAGAGTTAAAAATAATATCACTAAGATAGAAGATAATGGGAAAGAGTATACAGAAGCTAAAGAGATTCTCCAGGTTTTTAAGAACTTCTATCAAGGCCTCTAGACTGAGGAAAATCTAGGAGGTCATCAGGGTGAAGAGTATGTAGACAACGGCCCTCGACTCGACAATATAGCCAGGGAAGAGCTGGAGTTGGATATCTGCGAGAGCGAGATTCTAGCAGCTCTACAGGAATTATCCACAGGCAAGGCTGCGGGCCCCGACGGGATCCCTCTGGAGGTATATAAATGCATTGTGTCTGAGATCACACCGCTTTTGATTTATTTATTTAATGGTATAGTTTGTACTGGGGTGGTCCCAGATTCGTGGAGGGAAACAAATATAGTGGTTTTCCATAAGCAGGGGAAACCCAGGGAGAAACCGGGATCGTACCGCCCCATTTCGCTAATTAATGCGGATACCAAACTTTACTCTAAAATCTGGGCTAAAAGGTTGGGCAGGGTCATTGGCGGCCTCGTCTCCCCGTGGCAACATGGGTTTGTACCTGGACGTGGCACCACGGATCATACTAGGAGGGCAATAACTTTGTTTGATGCCCAGTCCACTGTGGGAGACGGGATGGCCATGATCCTGCTCGACGCAGAGAAGGCCTTTGACCGAGTGGTTTGGAATTTTCTTTGGGGGATCTTAGCAGGAAGGGGATTTGGAGAGAAATCTATAAGAGCACTTAGGGCAATGTATGACAACCCAGTTGCCCGAGTTGTGGTAATGGGTGAGAGTTCCGATATGATAACAATAAATCGAGGTACGCGTCAAGGTTGTCCTTGTTTCCCAATCCTTTTCTCTTTATATATTGACCCGTTCATCCGAAAGATACTAGGCTGCCCAAGAATTAGTCCCGTGATATGCGAGGGGCATGAAACCAAGATTTTGGCATACGCGGATGACTTGGCTGTGATCACGACAGATCCGCACCAGGCATTTCCGGTTTTGGTACAAATGGCAAAGGATTTTGGTAAATACTCAGGATATATGTTAAATGAATCCAAAACACAAATAATATGTACCAAAAATATTATCAAAACGGATGCAAGATTTGTTGACTCAGCGATCTATTTGGGGGTCAGAATTAATGCTTCAACAGCTAAAATAGTAGCCGAGAATTTCGGCCCACTGAGTAAATCTATAGAAGCAGATCTAAAAAGAATTGATGTATTACACCTCTCGTTGATAGGAAGGGTTAATGTAGTCAAAATGTCAATGTTCCCCAAAGTTCTCTATCTATTTAGAGCTATACCCCTTTTAATAGGAGAAAAAGTAATTAAAAGTCTAGAGTCTATATTTATAAAGTTTGTCTGGCTGTATGGGAGAGTTAGGCGTTCTACTAATCTTTTGTCTCTCCCCAGGGATAGGGGCGGTTTGGCATTACCAAATCTGAGGCTGTATCATTGGTCATGTCTACTGTTACACATGTCCATTCTTTTTCAGTCAGAGCCACAACCTAGTCAGGGAAATTATGATATTCAGACGCCCCCCTCAATTTTTGAGCTACTCGTTGGGAGAAAAGCAGTTGGTCTCTTAATGCGTGAAGTCGACCGTAGATATTATAGGAAGGCTCGCTTCAAGGTATTGGGAGGTGCATGGGGGGTCTGGAGGGCCGTTTCAAAGCTTTGTAGAATCCCCAAGGTAAATCGATATCTTCATTTATATAACTCTAGGCTATTCCCACAGATGGTAGCCAATAGGAATTTGCAGGTATGGGAAGATCTAGGAATTAAGACGGTGGGTGATTTAATGAGGGGAGACAAGATTTTGGGCTTTGAGGCGTTACAGCTCATCGTTGGTATTCCCTTAAAACATTGGTTATTGTATAGTAAATTGATAAGCTGGCTGAAGGCTTTAAGACCAAGGATATCATTGGTAGATGAATTTCCCATCGTAGACCAGATGGTTAAAGGGAGTGAGAAGATCAAAGCTATCTAGTCCCTACTTAGTGGAGAAATACAAGACGATTTAGAAAAAACAGAATCTGCTCTGGCTATAAAACTGGGAAATCCTGATGTAGATTTAGATCTCGCCCTGTATTTAAATAAGAAAATATTCCGTTCCACCAACTTGAGGGCACAGCATTACAAAACTTTATTCAACTTATACCATACGCCCGCTAAATTATATGCTTGGGGGATAAGGGAAGACGATAGGTGTCCTAGATGTAAGGCAGGCCAGGCAGATCTGCTCCATATGTTTTTTGATTGCGGGTCCCTGGTAGGAATTCAGAGGGAGATAGAAAAATTCTGGGAGGGGCTGTTAAGCCAAAAAATCCCTTTATCCCCTACCCTTATGGTATTAGGTACTGACAATAGGCTAAAATTGGGGGAAACGGAGGAGGCCCTGGTGTTTATCTCTGTTGCAGTACTCCGGATATTAATCCCCGCATGCTGGAAGGATACCGTAGCTCCTTCATTCCAAATGTGGCTTTCCAGATTACTTGGTATGCATAATATAGAGATTTCTCTGTATGCTCAGAAAGGGAAAAAAGTAGGGGACTTTGGGGAAAGTATCTGGGCTCCTATCTCAAATTTGAGGGAGGCCAGAATAAGAGAGGAGGAGAGAACGTAGAAGGAAAAAATGTTTTATGTCAATGGGACTTCGGTTCTTCTTTCCAATATATTGGTTTCGAGATGACAAAGGATTTATGTTGTTTACGCTGTAACTGGAAGTTAGAATTCTTATTCTGACGCTTTGATATAATGTGTTGTTATTATGTACATACTGCAAACCAAAATAAAATAAAAAATAAAAAAGAAGTACTGCCTGGCTGATTGGATAAGTACATTGGTAGTGCCTGAGTGAATTCATGACTGAGAGAGTAATATCTAGCTGCTCAGATCAGTGCATGGCTAGTGCTTGAGTACAAGGATGACTACAAGAGTCATCCATAAGTCATTGTATGAGTGCATCGGTAGTACCTGACAGAATGGATGAGTGCATGTGTATTGCCTGAGTGAATTGTTCAGTGCAAAATTAATACCTGGGTGATTGTACGATTGCGAAGGTAATGCCTGATTGATTGGAGGTGTGTATACGTAGATCCTCCTTAACTGTATGAGTGCATGGGTAGTGCCTGAGTAAAAGGATGACAGTGAGAGTAATGGCTGGGTAATTGGATTAGTGCATGGGTACTGCCTGAGATACTGGATGAGTGCATGGGTAGTGCCTGAGACAATAGTTCTTTGCAAGAGTAGTGCCTGGGTGATTACATGATCCACGATTAGTGCCTGGGTGATTGTATATGGGAAATACTGGAGAGAAAGTATGAGTGTAAGGGTAATGCCTGGGTGATTGCATGAATGTATGGGTAGTGTGTGAGTGAATGGATGAGTGCATGGATAGTGTCTGAGTGAATGGATAAGTCCAACTCTAGTGCCTGTGTGATTGGATGAGTGCAAGAGTAGTTTTCTGTATGATACCATAAGTGCATGGGTACTGCCTGAGTGATTGTATGAGGTGCCTAAGGGATTGGATGAGTGTATAAGAAGTACTGAGTGAAAGTATGAGTGTAAGAGTAATATCTGGGTGATTACATGAGTGCATCGGTAGTGGCTGACTGAATAGATGAGTACATGGGTAGTGCCTGAGTGAATGTTTAAGTGGAACAATAGTGCCTGGGTGATTGCATGACTGTATGATTAATGCCTGAGCAATTAGATGTGTTTATAGGTAGTGCCTCCTTGATTGCATAAGTGCATAGGAGTGCCTCAGTGAATGCTTAAGTGAAAGCATAGTTCCTGAGTGATTGCATGAGTACATGGGCAGTGCATGGGTGATTTTATAAGTGCAGAGGTACTGCCTGGGTGAATCCATAACTTCAAGAGTAATGTGTGGGTGCTTATATCAGTGAATGGCTAGTGCCTTTATAAAAGGATGACTGCATCCCTGGTTGATTACATGAGTACATGTCTGGTACCTGAGATAATAGATGAGTGCATGGGTTGTATCTGAGTGAATGGTTGGGTGCAAAATGAGTGCCTGAGTGGATGTATGAGTACAGGGGTACTGCCTGGGTGATTGGATAAGTACATGGGTTGTGCCTGTGTGAAAGGAAGAATGCAAAGATAATGCCTGGGTTATCCTATTAGTGCAAGAGTTGTGCTAGAGACAAGAGATGAAATCACAAGTAGTGTTTGCGTGAAAGGATGACTGTATGGCTGATTACATCAGCAACATGATAATAGCTTTCAAATAGTATTACGGGTTAACATTATTTATATCAGAAACAAAGAACAAATAATTAAACTTTAAACAGTTGCTCATGTTCTTATCCATATTATATTATATATTCTTGCCTTTTAAGTAATTTCGATATATTACTCAGTAGAACTATTTTAGAATAGTATTCTCCCAAACAGCATTAAAACTCTTTTGAAACTTCGACAGTACCTACAATAAAGAACCAAAAGAAGAACTGTTATTTAATGATAATATATATAAAAAAATATCATATTATATTTTTCGGAACTCATCATTAATTTACAATTACATAACATTTTTCAGAAACCCTTTTTGCTTTTCTCTGATTCCACCTAACTTCACCATACACAGCGGTTTTAATGTAGTATCATCATTGAACAGCGGTGAAAAAACACAATCAAATTGAGTGTAGAAAACAACCCCAAATCAGCTCAGAGCATGATGATCATCAATATGTGTAGCTATGTCTTTTCCTATCTACACTTTCTTAATTACTTCCTCCATCTACATAAACTCTATTATTTATTTCAAATACATTTCTCAAACTATAGACTCTCATTTACATCTGGTACAATATAGACAACAAATATATAAAGTATTTCCTTTTAAACACAATTTTCCAAATGCAATATCAATTAGCGCAAATAATATTCCAAACACTAATTATAAATACTAATAGCTTCCAGTCCTCTCTACTTTCTTTTCACATCTTCCCAATAGGCCGAATGATGTACTCAAAACTTGGGCTTCAAGAATAACAAATATGAATTTGGCAATTCATAAGGCAATCTAGGTTTGAATTCCAAGTGGGCATCATTGAAATGTGGAACAGATTGAAAAAAAACGCACTCAATTTTATCAATAATTCAAAATGTTAAACAACGTGGGTGGTGCTGATGGGTTGATCCTCCTGAGAGTGAGGATGGGAATAATTCAACAATAGCGCTGTCCTTCATAAAGGGGCCTCTCCCATTTGCACTCGAAATAACGTAATCGCAATGTGATGAAGTTTCATGCAAATTTGTAATGCTGTGTGAATTAATTTTTAATTCGTTTTTTAGTTTGTCTTTTTCTCTTCAAAGATCAAATCCATATTCATAAAAACAAAAAATTGATCAGATAATCCAAAATGATCCAAATATAAAATTGTACACAAATCAAATTAGTTGAAAAGTAACCAATGCATTTCGGGCCGTAGCCCTTCTTCAGAGGCCATGTATCTGTAAGTGTTGAAAAAGGATATCTGTCAGTCAGGGCACAATCAATAATGAATGGTGACGGTTCGAATGATAGATCATGCGATATAAATTTCAGATGAAACCGATGGTGCTCATAACAACATATTGTGATTGTCAGAAATACGGTAGAAGAAAAAGTATATGTGTGAAATCGTGATAACAAAAAGAGCCAAGCCCACAAGGATATAATTGGCAAATGAGACCGTGATGGACTGTAGCGTGAAAGATAAACCCGATGTGAGAAAGCAACAATACTATAAAAGCTCTTACTTGTGTCAGTGAAATGGCGGTTTGCGCATATTCAAAAAATTCTGAAAAATAATAAGGTAATGTCAAATAACCAAATATCCGACTCTTAGAAATGCCAAAAATTGTCGTATCACATCGTGTCTTACCTAAGATATCCTGAAGAGTTCTATTCGAAAAACGTACGTGATCTGCTTCCGGGTAGTGCGTAAGTCGTAGACGGTGACGCACTTAAGATGATGTGAAAGGTCACCTGACTAGTGTAACTTAAAAGCAACAGGGAAAAAGAACAAATCAGAATATAAAACAAGTGTGATGTTTTTCGAAAATGTAGATAACAAAATCAAAGCAAAAGTCGCTAATAAATACCGCGTATATTTACCACGGGTCACGTGGTTAATGGAAATGTAAAAGTTTGTAGTTCATAAAAATAACCTACAATAATGAGCTCCTACAATAATGGTAACTAAAATGAAAATGGGTGTAATTTGTTCAAGGACACAAAAATTTAATTGGCTATCGTTGTGTTTGAATTCGTTGAAGTGAACAGCCACTGGGGATTTGGAATTTCTGGTGCGAATGTTGGACTTGTGTTCGTTTATGCAAATTCTTATTTTTCTTTCAGTTTTGCCAACATATGCAAGTCCACCTGGGCATTTAAGAAAGTATATAAAGTTTTTACTGTTACAGTTGGCCATTACCTTTAATTTAATTGGAACTCCTGTATGAGGATGTCAAACGGTGTCACCTTTAATCCTAGCGTTACAATTCCCACAATTGTTGTCACGTTCCGCTTTCCTGGTTTCCTCGGAGCTGTGCTGATGCTGAATGGGGTCCACCTCTTGACCTCCCCAAGTCCGGAATACAGAATTACGCGGACAAGTGAAGTGGTCAAGCGAGGGAAGGAAGGGTAGGGACTGCAGAGAAGGAGATCTGCAAAGAGAAAGCACACAATCAATATACGTGGTGGAACACAGTCTCTTGGGCATGCAGTGGCTAGCGGAGGGATACTCTATAAGGTTCAGCCCCCTACCTGAAAAGAAAGAGAACAAAGCTGCCTTGCCAGGAGAGAGAGAACAGGGGGGTGACACTGGTGCAGCCTATGAGATAATCAGAAGAGATACGCATTAGGAACCCAGAACCGTCAAAGGTGAGTAAGCGAGTGCTTTCTATTCAGAGTATCCTCACCTACCCGTAGTCATAGGGAAACTTAGATTGTAGAGCAACACAGTGATTTTCTACCCACTTAACACTGTCCCTCTCCTGGACAAAAGAAAAGAGAACGAACAAGACAGTTGTTACTGTTTTGGCCACAGTGGTGCATCACATTCCGTCATACAAGGTAAATAATAATTGTCAAACCTCTGCGAGAAATACTTCCTTTCCACAACAGGGGTGTTTGTTAACTAAATAGTGGTGAGAGCTGGGTTTGTATCATACGTAGAGTGCCCCAGTTGCGTCTTCTCACCACAATAGCAGAAATAAACAATACTGGGAATCAATGTCTCCTGTTAGGGAGTCTTACTGCATATGGGTGTGGAGTAGCTCTCCCAGTGACCCCTCCATCAGCTGAGAGCCTGTAGAGTGGACCGCTGCCTCTAGGTCAGCGAAGCTGAAGAGGCTGGTTTGTTAGCGGGGCGAAATATGGGAATCTTTAGCGTTCCTCTGCACGAGACGCGGAAGCAGTCTCACCAACAGAGGAACAGGTTATGCCCCAAAGGAAGCTTTAGCGCTCCTCTGCACGAGGCTCCACCATGGAGTCTCCCCAACAGAGGAGCGGACAAAGAAGGCACCGGTTCTGGGTTGGGAAATGCACCAAAGGAAGCTTTAGCGCTCCTCTGCACGAGGCTCCACCATGGAGTCTCCCCAACAGAGGAGCGGACAAAGAAGGCACCGAGTCAGGATCGGGAACGGCTCTTCGGAAAGTACTCACTGCCTGAATCGGGAGTTGCAGAAGCTGGTCGTCGGGTCGGAACGTTTCAAGGAACGCCTGGACTGCTCACCGCAGCGGAATAACCAGCGTCTGACTGTTCTTCCGGGCTCACGGATAAGGGTTTGGCGCACTGCATACGCGTCACGTTGAACGCACCTCGCGCTGTGCCTCATGGGAAACGTAGTCTTTTCCCGATGATTATCGGGATGTGGGCAGTCAGTGGTTACCGGGTGCTCGGCCTGACAATTGTAACATGGTATGGTACCTGTAAATTTCCTCGGTTCACTTGTGGGGGTCTTAAGGATTTATTGCATGTTGCGGGTACGTTGGTAAGCAAATCTCGGATTTGGTTAAAAATTCCATTGAAATCAGTTTCAGATTTTAGCATGGGCCAAAATTTCAATATGATTTTTTTAATGCAGAAGCTCTCAGTGGAATATTTAGACACGAATACTAATCTTTTGATGTCACTGTCTTTACTTTTGGGTTTAAGAAGATCTTCTCTGGATGTTGTTTGCACTTTGATTTGTGCTTCTTGAATTGTTTTCGGAGGGTATCCTCTGTCCAAAAACTTTTTTATCCAAGCTTTCGCACTGTTTTCATATGCTTCCTTCGTTGATGATATTCTTCGAAGGCGAAGTAACTGAGAGTATGGCAAATGTTTTTTTAGAGAAGGATGATGAAATGATTGAAAATGTAATAAGTTATTTCGGTCTGTGGGTTTAGTGTAAACCTCAGTTGTCAATTGTTTATTCCGAATTTTGATAAGCGTATCTAGGAAGGTGATTTGTTCTGAACTGATAGATGCTGTAAATTCAATTCTTTCATCAACACTGTTTAAATTCTTGATTGCTTTTAATAGAAGTTCCTCAGGGCCATTCCATAGAACAAAAATATTATCAATGTATCTCTTGTATGTTATTAGATGCTTCAGCCATATTTCTTGGTTCAATATATTGTCTAATTCAAATCGATACATGAACAAATTCGCATATGTTGGCGCTGCGCAATTGCCCATCGAAGTGCTTGATGATTGAATGTAGAATTTATCTTGCCACTGGAAGAAAGAATGGTACAAGGTGAAATGTAGAAGTTCCATTAGAAAGATTTTTAATGAATAGTCTTTGTAACTGTGGATTAAAAATGATTTGACTGCCGTGATTCCCAGGTTGTGGGGAATAGAGGTATATAATGATTTAACATCGATTGTGCACAAGATGGTATAGTCTGTGATTTGAGTTTTGATACTTTCCAATATGTTGAGAAAATCTGTAGTGTCCTTGATATATGTTGTCATGCTTTGTACTAATGGCTGTAGATGTCTGTCGAGGTATTTCCCTATTGGTTCGTGAAGAGAATTCACAGTTGAAACAATTGGTCGGAAAGGTGGTAACGTGGCATGCTTATGTATTTTTGGAATCATGTACAAGTAGGGAATTACTGGATTATTTTTGTAAAGAAATTTCTTATCCTCTCTTGTGATGGTGCCATTCTCAAAATCTTGGTTGAGGATGTTCATAAGGATCTTTAAAAATTCAATTATGTTTTTGTGTCCTTTAACAAATTACACCCATTCCTTGTCGCGACCATGCAAAATTTCTTTTACAGCAAGAAACGTTTTGGATTTATCGCTTGAACACCACTAATCCCAATGGATTAAATGAAAAACTTGAATTTCGCTGCTTTCTATGAGATTCAACAAATAATTTGGCCAATACGAACATTTTTGTAATTTCATCATTGATTTATAACATGGAGAATTAGACTCTATATTTTGTGTTATTAATGTTGCATTTTTATATGTATATTTTTTGGACAGAGGTTCTTGAGGATTGTTTTCATTCATACACTTTTTGTTCACCCTTTTCATGTGGAATATTCTTGTATCACAGGTTCCACTACACACCAATTACCATTCTTATTGATCTTTTTCTCACATTTTCAAACACCCCATATTTCGCGCACACACATGGTCCAGGACCTTCATGTTTATGGTCTCACTTTCGCATTTATCTCCGTTCCTTTGACTTTCTTGAGCAACACATTTTTTCACATCGCGCAATGTTCGGTCAATTGTCTTTCTGTGACTTTTAATAATTTAAATTCTTGTGTTCTGTAAGATCATTTTCACGTTTTATTTTAGTTACCATTATTGTAGGAGCTCATTATTGAAGGTTATTTTTACGAACTACAAACTCTTCCATTTCTATTCACCACGTGACCCGTGGTACATATGTTCGTAGGCTATTTTTTATGAAAGACAAACTTTTCCATCTCCATTAACCACGTGACCCGTGGTAAATATACGCATTATTTATTAGCGACTTTTGCTTTGATTTTGTTATCTACATTTTCTGCAAAACATCACACTTGTTTTATATTCTCATTTGTTCTTTTTCCCTGTTGCTTTTAAGTTACACTACTCAGGTGACCTTTCACATCATCTTAAGTGCGTCACCGTCTACCGACTTATGCACTACCCGGAAGTAGATGACGTTCGTTTTTCGAATAGAACTCTTCAGGATATCTTAGGTAAGACACGATGTGATACGACAATTTTTGGCATTTCTAAGAGTGGGATATTTGGTTATTTGACATTACCTTATTATTTTTCAGAATTTTTTGAATATGCGCAAACCGCCATTTCACTGACACAAGTAAGAGCTTTTATAGCATTGTTGCTTTCTCACATCGGGTTTATCTTTCACGCTACAGTCCATCACGGTCTCATTTGCCAATTATATCCTTGTGGGCTTGGCTCTTTTTGTTATCACGATTTCACTCATATACTTTTTCTTCTACAGCATTTCTGACAATCACAATATGTTGTTATGAGCACCATCGCTTTCATCTGAAATTTATATTGCATGATCTATCATTCGAACCATCACCATTCATTATTGATTGTGCCTTGACTGACAGATACACTTTTTCAACACTTACAGATACACGGCCCCTGAAGAAGGGCTATGGCCCGAAATGCATTGGGCTACTTTGCAACGAATTTGATTTGCGTACAATTTTATATTCGGATCATTTTGGATTATCTGATCACGTTTTTGTTTATATGAATATGGATTTGATCTTTGAAGAGAAAAAGACAACCTAAAAAATGAATAAAAAATTAATTCAGACAACATTAAAAAAGTTGCATGAAACTTCATCACATTGTGATTACGTTATTTCGAGTGCAAATGGGAGACACCCCTTTATGAAGGACAGCGCTATTGTTGCATCATTACAATGTGTCCATCCTTTATTACACTTTAAATAAACAATATAGGGTCTTATTTATGTGCCCTTGCGACACTTTTGCGCCGCCAGTGCGTCACTTTATGTGACGCGCCAGTGGCGTAAAAAGTGAGCCTTGTTGCACCATATTTACAAAGTGACGCATCTACATAGATGTGTCACTTTGAAAACCCCTACGTCACATTATACCTGCGCCAGGTATAATGTATCCGGGGGGAGTTCTGGCACAAGAAAGGGTCGTAGAAGTGACACAGTGAAATATATAAGATTTCACTGCGCCACTTCTAGGATGCAAATGCGTCAATATCTTATGCCTGCCCCATGGCAGGCATAAGACTGATGCAGGCACATTTCACATGGGACTTGCCCATGTGTAATGACCCATTGCTGGAGTTGCTTCACTTTTGTGACAAACTCCAGCAAAGCGCCATTTTTGCGCCTACAGATGCGTCAGAAATACTGACGTATCTGTACCTCCTTGCAACATGATGTGTCATACAGTAAATATGAGGCATCCTTGGTGTCGCAAGGAGAGCGCAATGAAAAGTGACACATCGCTGTTTTCTCGCAGCAATGCGTCACTATTCATAAATGAGGCCCATAGTGTCCTGATGTTGTAGTAGGTCCATCATGGAAAATATTAGCCACTGCTATAAAGGTTCTTCCTGAAATAGATATCTGACTTGCAATAAACTTTTAAATTTTCATTTCCAATTTTCTTCCATTTGCTCTACAACGTAGTAGCATTGAAATGAGATATTTTCCAAATCTTTCTATATGTAATGTAGACACATCTCTGATCTAAAATGTGAACATCTCATGTCCTGCTTAGCTGTTTTTATCAATATTTTGAAAAGGTACTGATTTGCAGTCTGGTATTGTCAAGTATATGAATCGTTCTGTTTGTATTTCAGTGGTAGAAGTAAATGAACACTCCTCACAATTATGATTCCATCGATAACTTAGTTAAAAAAAGTTTTCAATCTGTATCCCTTCATGTTGAATACTCAAAGCACTAGGATTAGAAATTATTGTGCATCTTGTTGTATATTAAGAGTAAATGCCAATGAACCAGTACAAAGATCCAAAAGATGCTGAATGCCAGAAGCACTATGAATTTTACTTCTGTCACTTACCAACTGTTGAAATACATGATGTAATAAAGAACAGATTATTTTTTCCCGATTTCCCTTGATTTCGTGATGAAGATCTTGTAGATAAAACACAACATTCCGAATCACATTAGCATAACAGTTGATACCTGAACTATTTTCCAACTGGTATCCTTCAATTTCATCAACAGTTTCCATTTTCTTTTTCTTCACACATTCCAGTTTCTCTTTATTTGTTTTCTCTTTTTGAACCTCAATTCCATCTTTGACATACTTCCGTTTTGGACACACTACACGTTTCTCACATATGAAATATTCACCTAAATCAGGTGTATGAAGTCTTCTTAAACAATTGTACTCTCTTACACAATTTGCATCAGCACTAATCTTTTTCTCATTGAAATTTATCGAATACAAACCAGACAATGTTCTTACTTGAGACAATGCAACGTATGCAATTCCCTCTTTGAACACTGTGCTTCCTATATTTACAAAATCACTGTCTATACTTGAACCTTGAGATTTATGAATAGTTACTGCATTTGCTAAGGTCAGAGGAAACAGTTTTCTGAATACATACAAATCTTTTACAAGCAAAAAACGTATAACACAATGCCCAATCTGTGTTACCTCTTTAATCTGATCAAATTTTATAATCAAAAATTCTATTCCATCTCTGTTCTGAAATTATACAAAATCAACAACTGTTCCCATTGCTCCATTTACTAAACCTTCTTCTACATTCAAATTACACTGTAAAATGACCCAACAGTTTATATATATATATATGTAAAGTCTTTTCAGAGCCTGCAGTTTTTAGATACAGTATTTGCCAAAGAATGTAATTTAGCCTGTAGTGTCTCTGTGAGAAGAATAGTCACTCCCTGGTGTTCAATTTTATCAATATCTTCAATTTCCACTAGATGTTGTTTTTCCAGTTCCAAAAGGTCTTGATTAAATGCAGAAAACTCTTGCAGTGTAAGCATGAGGCAAACAATAGACTTCGTTTCACCAAGATTATTGTACATTACTTCAGCCACTGTGTTTCCAGTTGTAACAAGTTCCTTTGTAGCCAACTTTCTAAAGCTTGTTTACCATGTTTCATCAAAACACCAAATCTTATCTCTTAAAGAATATTTCCATAATCTTTATCACTTGCTTGTCGCATATTTTTAACCAGTTCTTCATATTCAAAATGTTCCCAAATGTTCACATTTCCAATTCTTCCCAAAGCTTTCCGAGTTGTCCTTTTACAGGAGTAAGTTGTAGTAGATCTCCGAACACAATTAAATGTTTTCCTCAAAACAGAACATCATAATCTGTTTTTTAAATCTGTTGCATTCTCAAGTGTACAAAGGCAAGCAAAGTTTGAGACCATGCTCATTCTCATCAATGATTACAAGTTTAATTTTCTTCAGTACTCTTGACACTTCCTAACAAGCTTCTCCAAATAGCTTCGGATATTCCAATTTATTTTCATGTTCAGCTGGTAGCATAAGTAATCAAAGTAAAGTAATCCCTTTAATGTTGTGTGCTGCTAATCCAGTTGGAGCTGTTACAACACAAGATATATGTGATTCTGTAGTTTTGTGTAGATAACTGGTCAAAACTTTAATTAAGAAACTTTTTCCTGTTCCAGCTTGACTGCTGATGTACATTAGAGTAGGTTTAAATGATGAACATTGGCATTCTTTTTTTTCAGGTAGCAAACCATGTTGTATATGTTCCTTCACTTGTAGATATATTTCTTTCTGTTCAATATTTAGTTGCTCTTCTAACTTTTCCAACTGAAAAATATTTTTGATAATTGGTTGTCCCAGTGGATCTTGACTTAGTGGACCAGAACTTTGACTATCTAGAGAACTTTCTCTAGCTATTTCCCCTGCAATAGTACTTTCTTGTTCAATCTCATCATTTAACATTTCTAGATATATAGGAAAAATGATGCACTGAATACTATCTTTACTTGCCTTAAAAGAATTTTCAGAGCACTCGAAATCTCCAAGTAATTCTGTTTCACTACGCCAAGGCTTGAACAGTTGCAGAAGTGCTGAATAGAAAATTTCCCTCTTATCTGGACTTGTGCGACTCAGTTTTCTGTGGTTAAATGTGCCCATTGCTTTGGTGCCCACTTTTAACCCTGGTTCTAAGGGCTTGCTGCACACAAGGGTTTACCCCGACATCGACGGAATCCATTCTCGTCCCTATTTTCAAGAAAGGCGATTGTAATGTTCAGGCCTGTTACAGAATCATTTCTTTGTTAGATTCCCTCGTGAAAGTGGCTGGACGCACAGTCCTGAACAGACTGCAGTCATGGGTGGAGGATTCAGGTGTCCTCTCAGAGCTACAGTACGGATTCCATCAATGTCTCGGTACTGTGGAACAGAGTCTGAACCTGAACCTTATAAAGGGAAAATATATGCAGGCAAAAAGAGGGAGCCTTTTTATGTGTTTCGTCGACATAAGATCGGCGTTTGACTGTGTCAACCACCAGAAGTTATGGCGCATCCTAGAGGATATGGGGGTGGAAACGTTGTTAATCAACTTGCTCAAACAATTGTACTTAGATGCCCGGGATAGGGTGCGTTATCTCAGAACTGGCAAACTCAGCCCTAGTTTCCCTGTCAGGAAGGGTGTCAGGCAGGGGTGCATTTTATCACCCCTCCTTTTTACCCTTTACATAAATAGCCTGTGGGACACTATATCAAGGGAATGCCAAGACCTACCCAGACTAGGCAAAAGGGCAATTGGTGCTTTGCTATACGCTGACAATGTGGTCTTGCTAGCCTGCACCCCAATAGGCCTGCAGAAAATCGTGACAAGTTTTGCCTCCTATATGTTGTGCCTGGATCTCCATGTTAACATTAGTAAAACCTTAGTAATGAAATGCAGTAAGCCCAGTGTGAAGTGCCGTAACATTTTTATTAATACAAAAAGCTCGAATTCACTAATTATTTTTCCTACCTGGGAATTGTTTTTGATAATAGGGGCCTATGGTCAAAAGCCATTAATTGTAGAAAACTGCTTTTTTTGCCAAAGCCATTGGTGCTTTGATTAATTTTTCTAGGAAGTTAGGAAAGCGCCCTATCGAGGACTTGCTGATAATATATAAAGCTAAATGTATTTCAGTTGCTCTATATGGAGCTGGCATTTGGAGATATGCCAATATAGAGCCCCTTCACCAAGCCGAGAATAGGTTTTTGAGATTTTTATTAGCCGTCCCAAATTCTACGGCTACGTACATTTGCCACGCTGAATTGGGGCTGTCATAGCTGTCCAACCTTATTAAAATCCAGCCAATCTTATTATGGCAGAAGGTCTGGACAGGTGTTACTATCAGTCTCAATCGGGACGTGATCAAAGACTGTCTGAATTTGCAACGGGCACAATGTATTCCCTGGCTTGCCTATGTCAAAAATGTTGTGCACGACCTAGATCATTCAGAATATTTTGCCAACCCCGATACCCTGTCTCTTATTTCTAGGAAGGATCTCAAGACTTTATATAATAACCACCTGGAGATGATTAGATTTTCATCTAATATTATGAAAATCTCAGTTACAGTAAATCAGCTGCTCTTGACTCAGCTGGGAATCCAACCCAACTTATTAACAACCCATAGAAATTATGACAGAATGTTATTGACACGCCTACGTTTTGGCAATTTCCATAACCTGGTAACTTTCCCTCAGGAAAATGAATAGTCACATGCTCTTTGTTTAAGCCCCTGTGATGAATCATCTGCACAGTCTACAATTTATACACCATTTTTCTGCAAGTTTTTTACTTGTCGACCCTTTTTTTTTAAGCTGCAATTCCTAGATAATAACATTTTTAATGATCATATTGTTAAAATATCTGAAAGGGGTGATAAGAACAAGGAAATCTATGCAAGGCCCATCTTCTGTTTAAGTGACCTTGGTTTCTTATCTAGGTTAAGGCTATACTGAAATCTGTTTTTAGTCCTTGTTCTGCGTAAATTGTAGATAGCTGCTCATTTTTTAATATATTTTTCATAATTTCTAACGATGAAATTTCATTATACGTCTGTTAAATTGTGATTACATGAATTATCTTATGCTTATTGCTATGTATTCTGTTTTTATGATTTGACATTTTTTAAATCGAATAAAGCGTATCTGGACTTGACTTGACTGTGGTTAATAAGATTTTCTTTGGCATTTTTACCAAATATCTGTCACATTCAATTGCTGCATATTTTTCTTCTTTTATATTTTCTGTAACTTTTCTTTTAAAGCTGTAATGTTGAAGTATTTCAAACAGACATAGATGTTCAAGATGTGGACTCCTTTTGGGATAGTATGTATCCAACATATTAGTTTTAACAATATCAGTACTTTTTTGGTTCATTCAGTGCTAAGTATTCAATTTCTTGTAATGTTTTCAATACTTTATTTCGTGTGGCAGCAAGACCTAGACTTACCCAAATGATTCCTCTTAACTTTAAATGTAAACTCGCAGAACTCAAGTGATCCGAACATTCAAAGGATCCAATCTCTCTATTGGAATGCATTTTCAAGCTGAGGCTGTACAATTTGTTGCTAAGACTCTTTTCTTGTGTAATTTCTTCCCACATTTCTTTCATCTCTGCCTATTCAGATTTGGTTATATATAATGTAATGTAGCGAGCAACAGCAATTGAATTATCTTTAACATATTGAATATCCATGTTTGTGTTCCACATTTTCAAAATCACTGGATTGTGGTCATTAATATACTTTGAATCTTCATTTCTTTTTAAGTTGTATGTATTCTTTGGAGATTTCTGAGTTATTGTATGCCTTACTGCTGATGCAATACTATTTATTCTTCCTTTAGAAATGATTGGAAATGGGAATCCAAAACGACATTTTGCATAAAATTTCCCTTTAGAGTTGTATTTGCGTCCAAAGTATTTTCCACATCGATGACTTTGAATCCGTAAAACCTGTAGACTCAAGCTTTTTTCTCCTCCTTTTCTTGGAATGGCACAAGTAACCTACTGTTCGATGAAAGACAAAATACTTTCATCAGTATCAGTTCCAAATTGTGGAGCATTCCTATTCCATAATAGCATGTGTATATGAGAAGCACCTCTGGCTTGGCACTCCTTTCTCCAAAAGAAATCTGTTACCTCTCCAAGAGGTGGAATATTTTTATTGCAGATAAATGACATCATAGCTTGAAACCTATTGTTACCTGTAGACATTTACAGGATCCAAGGAACAAAGTTCTCGAGCTGTCTTAAATTCAATGTTTTTAACATTTGAATATGCTTCTCGTAGAAATTCAAGTAAATCGTCCTATGCATATTCAGCACACCTAAGTGTTACAAACCATATAGGAGTACCTAGGTTTCTTAACATATATTTAAGTTCTCCAGGACGACGATACTAATACTCATTGGTACCACGTTGACACGCCATCAAATTAATTAACTGAGATTCTAAATGTGCATCTCTTTGTTGAACTTTATACATGAATTCCTTTGCAGAAACATATGGAAGATGTTTTTGATATGTGGTTCCCTGCATATGAAAGCACAGATAAATCACTTTCAAACAAAATATGAAATATATATGGAATGCACTGTCAAAATCTTGTATCTTTAGTGTACAATCTTGGCGAGCGGTATTCTGAAGCTGGAATCCATACAGCTCGCTCATCAAATTGTCCACCTTCTCTAGTGGGGAATAGCTGTGGAAATGTTTTTCCTGTACACTCATGGGAGTTCGCTTTGCTTTCTCCATTTGAAATAATTCAATACTGTTTCCTATCACTTCTTTTGAATGTAGAGGGTGTATAGTATAATGTTCATAAATCTTTTCACTCTTGGACTTGTCCCCTTTTTCTATTTGGCCACTTTAAATTTCTGTTTCATCTTCTAAACATATTACATGTTTATCAACATCTACATTTTTATAATAAATATTATTTGGTAACAGATATAATGTAGTTTTTTAAAGTTTATTAACACCTACAAATTCTTGCCATAGTTTTTGACTCTTTGTTTTGTTGGTACACCATTAACTAGAATAACTACTGCCTCATTTACCTCCCTGTCCTCACCAATAGTTTCAATATTTATCTTAAAATCTAAAGGTAAGTACACAACTCTTCCTTTTAGACCTCTTTGTAAATCTGTTGGTGGCAGCTTACCTGTTTTATGCTCCATACGAACTATAGCCTGAAACGGGTGCACAGATTGAATAAGATTGGACTCATAATCATTCAAATCTGCCAGTTCTTGAAGAATAGCTACCAGCTCTAACTTGGTATGTGCTGCTCTTGCTGGCATTGTGTTCTCTTCTAATTTGTTGTACAAATAAGTTGATCAGTAGCCAACTCAAACTGACCTTCTACCAACAAATAAGCACCAAATTGCTGCCACTTATCATTGTTTTCCTTTTCACTTTTTAAATATAAATCAACATTCCTAGTTTGATTTCTATAGTGAGTACTTCGACAACAAATACAAACATAGTTTGGTTTTTCAGATGAAACTGTCTTAAACTTTGAAATTTCTTCTGCAAACTCATCAATACTAATATCTTCAACCTGTTTGTCAATACCTTCATTTATCAAGCTCTCATTTTCTCTACACTCCTCTTGTGAAACAAAAAAATGAAACTGTTTATCATCACTAACTTTTTGTACATCTGATACTGAACCGTGCAAAAGAGTTGTGTTCATTTCACTTAAGCATAATGCAGGACTTTTTACATTGTAGAGTCTCCTTATTAACTTCCGCATTTCTGAGTGGTGTTCTGCTAGCATTCTTAAATGACACCATTTTCTTGAAACACAAGCCAGAGAATGACCCTGTAAGTTAGTATATTTTCTTCAGTTACAAGAATCTAGTCCTTGTAACATCTTAACCTTCTGTTTAAGAGTTTTTGGCATATTCTCGTAAAAAAATCATAAAATGTCAAGAGATTCCTGTTGAATGCTACAAATACTACTACAATCCCACTTATATACCGGAGCTTGTGTACGCCTCTCTTGAACTTTTTCAGCTATTTTTTCAGTGGCCATCTTCAGATGCATAACACATCAGACAATAGATATAGAAGCAGACACAAACGTCATTCACAAGACCATGAAATCTCTTAAACCTGAGAGACTGCACTTCCCATTTGAAGGAGACACCTACATGTTGGCGGCGTACTTCAAGTGTACCTTTCCACAAACTGATAGCAAGTAGGCTAATCACTAATCTTTTTGACAACATGTCTTATACCTCACTATTCTCTTGCAGCTTCAGTTTTCAACAACTGCTCAGAATCTTGGGCCTAGACAAATTTAAAACAGCAACTCTTCCCATGTCACTCTTATAAGTCTCACTATGTTTCTCAAAGCATGCATGCATGTGGGTGTAACTTTGCTAGTGGCATCATATGTAAAAGAAACATACAAATAAATGTATACCTGTGTTTTATACATCTAGCATGTTTAGATGCATAACATGTGTCAGAATACATATACAAGTAGAGACATACCTCAGTCACAAGACCAAGCAGTCCTTTAAATTTGACAGACTGCACTTCCCATTTCAAGCAGACACCTACATTTATACAGTGTACTTCAAGTGTACCTTTCCACTTCATACTAGCTAGCCTAATCACTAATCCATCTACCAACATGTCTTAAACCTTCCTTTTCTTTGCAGCTTCACTATTCACTGACTGCTCAGAATGTTGGGCCTAGCCAAATATAAAGCAGCAACTCTTCCCAAGTCAATGTTGTTAGTCTCACCATATTTCTGAAAGCTTGCATGCATGTGTCTGTACCTTTTGCTAGTTTCACACGTCTAGCATCTTCAGATGTATAACACATGAAAATACATGTGCAAATAGAGACATACCTCAGTCACAAGACCATGCAGCTCTTAAAACTTTACAGACTACCTTTCCACAGATTTATACGAGGTAGTCTAATCCCTAATCCCTTTGCCAACATGCCTTACACCACACTTTTGTGCTGTAGCTTCACTATTCTGCAACTAGTTAGAGTGTTGCACCTAGCCAAATATAAAGCAGCAACCCTTTGCATGTGTCTCTTGTAAGTCTCACTATATTCCTGATAGAATGCATGCATGTGTCTGCACCTTTTCCTAGTGGCATCATATATAAAAGAAACATACAAATAGACGTATACCTGTGTTTTATATGTCTAAAATCATCAGATGCATATTAGGTATGAGAGTACATTTAGAAGTACAGACATACCTCATCACAAGACCATGCAGACCTTAAAACTTCACAGAATGCAATTCCCATTTCAAGCAGACACCTAAAATTATGTGGCGTATTTCAAGTGTACCTTTCCACACACTCATACAAAGTAGCTGAATCAGAAATCCCCCTACCAACATGACTTAAACCTCACTTTTGAGCGACCCATTCACCATTCCGCAATTACCTAGGGTGTTGGGCCTAGCCACATATAAAGCAGTAACCTTTTGCATGTGTCTCTTGTAACTCTCACTTTCCTTGTGGCATTTTATATTAAAAAAAACACACAAATAGACGTATACCTGTGTTTTACATGCATGTGTCTATACGGCTAGCATCTTCAGATGCATAATACATATGATAATATATGTGAAAGTACAGACATACCTCAGTCACAAGATCATGCAGACCTTTGCCCCTTTTCCTAGTGGCATCATATATAAAAGAAACATACAAACAGACATATACCTCTGTTTTATATGTGTAGCATCTTCAGATGCATAACATGTAGGAGAATACATGTACAAGAAGAGGCATACCTTAGTTAGAAGACCATGCAGACCTTACAAAATCTTCACAGAATTTCAGTTGCCATTTCAAGTTGAGACCTAAACTTATATGGCGTATTTAAAGTGTACCTTTCCACACACTCATACAAAGTAGCCTAATCAGTAATCCCTCTACCAACATGTCTTAAACTTCACTTTTGAGCTCTATGTTCACCATCCAGCAACTACTTAGGGTGTTGGCCCTATCCACATATAAAGCAGTAAACCTTTGCATATGTCTCTTGTAAGTCTCATCCTATTATAGAAAGCAGACATGCATGTGTCTGCACCTTTTACTTAGTGGCATCATATATAAAAGTATCATACAAAAAGACGTATACCTGTATTTTATATGTCTAGCATCTTCAGATGCATAACATGTATGATAATACATGTGGAAGTACAGACATACCTCAGTCACAAGACCATGCAGACCTTAAAACTTGGCAGGCTGCACTTCACATTTCAAACAGACACCTAGATTTATACGGCGTACCACAAGTGTACCTTTCCACACACTCATACAAAAAGGCCTAATCACTAATCCCTCTACCAACGTCTTCAACCTCACTTTTGAGCTGCACATTCACCATTCTGCAACTACTTACGGTGTTGGACCGAGCCAAATATTAAGCAGTAACCCTTTCCATGTGTCTCTTGCAAGTCTCACCATATTTCTCATAGAATGCATACATGTGTCTGCTCCATTTCCGAGTGACATCTTATATAAAAAAACATACAAATAGATGTATACCTGTGTTTTCTACTTCTAGTTTCTTCAGATGCCTATACATATGAGAATACATGTGGAAGTACACACACACCTCAGTCACAAGAACATGCAAGCATTAAAACTTCACAGAATGCAGTTCCCATTTCAAGCACACACCTAAAATTATATGGCGTATTTCAACTGTACCTTTCCACACACCCATACAAAGTAGCCTAATCACTAATCCCGCTACCAACTTGTCTTAAACCTCAATTTTCAGCTGGACGTGCACCATTCTGCAACTAGTTAGGGTGTTGAACCGAACCAAATATAAAGCAGTAACCCTTTGCATGTGTCTGTTGTAAGTTTCACCATATTCCTGATAGAATGCATGCATGTGTCTGCACCTTTTCCTAGTGGCATGATATATAAAAGAAACATGCAAATAGATGTATACCTGTGTTTTATACATCTAGCATCTTCAGATGCATAACATGTATGAGAATACATGTGCAAATATACACATACCTCAGTCACAGGACCATGCGGACCTTAAAACTACACAGAATGCAGTTCCCATTGTAAAGAGACACCTAAAATTATGCGGCATACTTCAACTCTACCTTTCCACAGACTCATACAAACTAACATAATCAGTAATCCATCTACCAATACACATCTGTACATTTCATAACATATTTCAAACATCACACTTCTCAAATAATTTCAAAACTTTAAAAATAAAACTTTTGAAATCTAAAAATATCCCTACAAAGACTCAAGACTACATAATATATAACACAACTGACACATTTTTAACTCACCTTTCAAATAGTATTGCAGGTTATGAAATATCGGAAACTCATTAAGGTTTTCTTTTGCACACATTAAATGTAATGCACCACTCTCAACAAGGTAAAACCAGTAATGGAAAACCTTCCCTCTCTTTCTGCACAGAAATAAATGTAAGTAACAAATCAAATTGCTTTCTACATCATTTCAAATTGTGAAACACATTTCTATTGGTTAGACATATTAACCCTTCCCATCTATCTTCTAAAAGTGCCCAAACTGGTTCTGTAATTTTCTGGAGTCGCAACTCCACTACGGTGCCGCAGTGTAGTGTCGCGATGGAGCCGCGAATCCATATGGGAGTTAAAAAATGTATTTCAATTAATAAATTGTTTTATTAAACAACAGACTACTTCTACACATACTACTAACTTATAAAAACTTAATTTAGTAACATATCACTCATATATGTTACCATTTCACATGTTAAATCCATAGTTAACTTTCAACCCTTCCCCCATTCTGCTTAATCCCAGATCCATAGTAACACTTTCTGCAACATTCAACTGTACTGGCAGGTCACAAGTTCACAACGGTTTCAAGTTCAGCACAGTAGTTTACAGATGCAAACAGCAGGTGTGGTTGACTTTAGCAAAATATTACCTTATCCTATATATTGTACCTTTCAAACATTACCATAACCAATAAGAAAAATGCTTCTTCAGGAAAATAACATGCATCCTATTTTTGAGTGCACAATGTTAATAAACAGCCAATCACTTATCTGCTTTTTTCAAAAACAGCATCTTCTCCACCATTTTAGATACCTGTCAATCTACCAACTGACTACCTCAGCTACAGACATCTTTTCATTCCTTCTAGACATCCCTTCAAGATGCTTACAGTATGGATTGTAGGACAGCTATGTTTTCTGGTGTTAAAGGTATGCTGAACGTAGAGGTATTGACAAAGACTTAGGTTTGCAAAAATGGATATTAAATGGATTGCACGGAGAGGATTAAAGTGGCACCAATTGACTCCTTTGGTTAAAACCTTTTTGCATCTCCAACCCCCTGACCTCATGATTGTGCACTGTGGTGGCAATAACCTAGGCACATTGACTGGGGTAGGTCTGCAAATGCTAATGAAGGATACCTTTGCACAATTGATGTTGCTTTTGCCTCAAACTGTCTTTGTATACTCTAATATATGCCAACGGCAGAAATGGAAGTGGTCAAATCAATTCTGTCCACCGTTTGAGAAAGCTAGGAAGAATGTCAATAAAGCTGTATCTGCTTACCTCAGAGACCATATGATGGGTTCCATCTATAACAACAATCTATGTTTTCATATGGATTACATCTACAGAAGTGATGGAATTCACTTCACAAATGAAGGGAACAGAATGTCTCTCAACAACCTAAAGCTGCGCATCCACACTTACATGTAGCTCCAAAGTCATAAAGAAAACAGGCACTCTTTTTAGAGCCACCCTATAACACAAAAGTCAATCTTATTTGTTTTTAAAACATACATACACTTTTTATTTTTTTGTGGATTTGCAAACCCGTCGCGAATCCGCAAAACAAAAGCACAAATTCAATGTACTACAACACAATACACTTTTCAAGTTTAACTTTTATTTTCAACTATTTTATATTATTACTAACTCTATCAAATTTAATGTGATTACTAACTTCAATCTCACTAACTCTATAAAAAACTACAGAAAAGCAACACTACCTTCTAAGTTACACACTATTACATTATTTAAAAAAGGGAGATCTGCGAATCCACCGCGACGTTACAATGGGGGGCCGCACTGAGAGCCGCGATGGGGTTGCAACTCCTATGACGACAGAAAAATAAAATTAATAATCCACCCCAGTACCATTACCTGATATTGGCCCCGGGGACCCCACCCCCCAGGGCTTAGCCATTTATTATTTTTTTTAAAGGAGAGGCCCCCCGGCATTTAAACATTAAAGCCCCAGGGAGGTGGCGGTCCCCGGGGCTTAGAGGGGCCCGCGAGGCCCCCCACCCATAATTTAGCAATGCCCCGAAGAGATGATCGTCCCCGGGACAGCGAGGGGAGCAGAAGCCCCCTCATGCTTTTTTTCTAATTGAAAAGCCCCGGGGAGGTGGTGGTCCCCAGGGCTGCAGAGGCCCATGCGACCCCGCATATATTTTCAACATTGCCCCTGGGACATGGCCCACCCGGGTGCTTAATTAAACGAAGAGCAGTAGTCTGCCCTTCTTTTTTTCCGGCAGGATTCGCCCACCATACGCGAATCCCAGCAAATTATTTTCTTTAAAAAATGCTTTTTTTGCCCCACTGAGCAGGCCTAGGCGGTCAGGGTGTTTTATGCCCTGCCCCCTTTTCTTGTTTTTTTACTGTTTTTCTTGTGACTCGGTTTAACTGAGTCACAAGATGGGTGCCAACTTTTCCTAGTTTGAAGTGTTGCCAGCCAAACAGGAGTCAGCTTGTGATCGGGAGGGTTCGCGGATCCACCGCAGTCAACAGATACTAAGATTTTTTTATGGATGAATTTCTCAGGAACTACTGAAGAGATTTACACCATTTCCAAAAAGTTCGCTTTCTGAACCAAGAGCTACCTTTTTCCCAAATTTGGTGTAATTCTTTCAGCAGTTTGGGCTGTGGCCTTCTCTAAAATTTCCCATGGAAATTTACATGAAGGCAGCAATGGAGCACCTAGGAGTACGCATGCCCCATGCAACAGCCCCAGCAACCCCAATACCAGACAGGATGATCAGCCAGAGGCCCAGAGGAAGAGGAAGTTCAATCAGAAGAATGAGATACTGATCACAGAGGTAACAGAGCACCAACACCAGTTTTTCGTCAGGTCCAAAGTTCCACTGGGAATGAAAAGACCATATGGCAGGCCATAGTGAACAAGGTGAACATCGTTGCCAAAGCCAAGAGGACATTGACTGACTTTAAGAAGTGCTGGCACAATTGTAAGAGCAAGACAAAGGAGAAACGGGCAACCAATCTCAAGGCAGCATTGCAGAACGTAAGTGGTAGTCCAGTGCCCTAGAATGAGCTGGATCTCTTGGAGGAGCAGGTGTCCGCTATCATCGCTGAGGAGTCAATGGTTGGAGTTGCGGGACAGGACAGTGTTGGCTATGTCAAACTACAACAGCAACAGGGTAAGTCGCAACAAGGGGCAATGTGGGGAACTATGTAATGTCATGCAGTGCAGGCAGCTATGTCCCAGCACTCTGCTGCACTGTCTGCAGGCCAAAGGGTAGGATGCTGGCTCATCAATGGTTGAACATGACATCAATGGAGGCTCATTGGCATCTTGATAATATGTTGGCACAGGACAGGCTGCATGCCTTCTAGCTGTCCTACCCTACAACAAAAAGAAAGGGTAGGAATGTGCTGTGTATACAAAATACAGTGCATCCCTGTCCTTTCTGCCAGTGCCGGCATGCAAACAGTAGACATCCGCCAAAGCAGGCACCCTTGCACCATGGCGCAGCAAGGTGGTTTCTGGCGCTGCACCACATGTTTTTGAAATATGCCCCTCTGTCTCACCTGCTGTGGTAGGGACCACCTAAACTCCTCTCATCCACTAAATATGACTGGGTGTGGTGGTGAATGCAAGTGATGTACCGCTGAGGACCATATGCCATATTTACAGCGTAATGCCGTACCACGTTGATGGAAGCAAATAAGCTGCGCTGAGCTACGTCATTGCAAATATGCATGGATGGGCTGTATTTTCAGGAAAGTGTGCCACCCCGCGCATACCCCTGCACTAGTACAAAAAGATCAGCCATGCACCAATGAAGGCACCCTTGCACTATGGTGCAAGGGTGTCAGTGTTGGCGCTCAGCTGTTTTTTACAGTGCAAGGGGTAACACATGGTGTGCGCTGTATTCTTGTGAATTCGGTGTATCCCAGTGCTTTTGAAATGATGCTGGGTGGCGCTGCTAAATTTCTTGCACCAATGTGTTGTGTCATTTATATGTGAATGTGCCCCTCTGTTGGTACATGCAACCATTCACAGCACTACTACCATGTGCAGTGCTGCCTGACACATAACACTCTATAACAGTCTGCCATGTCAGTCTACTGGATATGATCCCGGATGATGTAGGTGTCGTATGTAGGAGTCAATGTGTGATCAGGGTTCCATCACTCTGTGGCAGTAGATTGGCTGCCAGGACCAAAATCGCAACAGCCAGAGGACGCATGTACACATACAAGTGCATGTGTCTGATTAAAATAATGTATGACCCCATGCGGATAACCAACTCTGGTCCTGATGAAATGGGTTGAACGTCAGTGAGCGTAATCTGACTAGTATGACAGGGCCGATCCACTTAGAGTAGGGCACAGTGGTAGTGAGAACAATGCTGAGATCCAGTCATCTGAAAGGGAAATACAGTATGATTAGCAATTCATACTATTGTGTGTTAGGTGTCTTATGCATCAATAAGGAACTGGAAGTGAAATGTATTGCACCTTGACTTTCAACTGGATTACTCATGTCAACATCTAAGAGAGAACAGCAATAGCATTTCTCCACCTCATTGAAGAGGATGAACCCTCACCTCCTGGCCAGCAATCTTTCATGGACTTCAACGATGATAGGGATAGTGTCAACATGCAAATCATTGACCAGGACACCCTTCAAGAACATCTGGACTCCATCGGAACACCCTCTCCCGACACAAGGAGGGTCAACAGCATTGTGGCGTCTCAACATACCCTGCCTACCAACCAACAGGCATGACCTGTCATCCCACCCAGATCCCTGTACTCCAGGGACCCACAGATTTCCTTCCAACATACAGCTGTAGGAGCCAAGCAGGAGTTAGTTGAGTAGGCATGCATGGGGATGGAAATCGCGGCTGCCACCCTAGAAGTAGTTTGTGTGTGCCACAATCCCAATAGAGTCACCTACTCTCCGCGGCCTCCAGCAGTCTATGGCTGACATCGCTGGAGTCACGAGGCAGAGGCATGAACAAATGCCCTGCCAAGATGGCACCTGCTAGGTGGCCAACCAGCTGTAGGCAATAAGAACCATCTGGAAGTCCATGGAGCAAAAGCAGGACTCCCACTTTGTTGACATAGCTGCCTACCACCGTGATGTTGCTGCTGTGTTGCAAAAGCAGCCGATCCTCCTCGCTGCTCTGATGCCTCATGTGTTGGCATGGATGAATGGTGTTGCAGACATGGAATCTACCTCTTTTGCTCCTGATGTGTGTGCCTCCCTTAGCTACTGCGCCTACAATACCACCCTCATGGGAGACACCACACACATCAGAGGAGGAAGATGTGTACGTTACCTCTTTACAACAAAAAAGTGTCTGGTTGCAGTCATCTGTGCCACGTACGCAGTTTCTCCTTTGCTCTTGGCTTATGAACATGTCAGGGAAAATCTGTTGCCACTGTCCTCATTTTGATTTCACCCTGTTCACCTTGGCCTAACCTTCCTAATGCCATTGGGGCCATCCTCCTTACTGAAGCACTCCTCTCCTCCACATCCTCTGGCTCAAAACATCTTTGTGGGCTCTTATCCAATGAACTTTACCTGAGAGCCACTTCATCATTTGCATATGTAATTAAATGCACGTAGTACTACATGTGTGTTGTCTACCTGTTGGATTAAGGACCAAGTTGACCATTGCACATTCTGTGAGGCAAAGACACCAACTACTTGCCGAAGGGACATGTGTTGTTTGGAGTCAGGGACAATGCTAGGCAGTGAGAGTGAAACATATTTGTCGACCTCTATGTGTGTGTTGACTAACAAGTGGTTACTCAAGGTTGCAAGCAAGACGTTCAACTATTGTCATGCAGTCTATATAAATGGTGTATGTAGTCATACCACAAGTGGCAGGTCTACCCATGGATACTATCAAGCAAACAACTTTGGAATGACAAATAATGCTACAAGTGTTAGTGGGCAGCCATGAGTGTGTGAGTCTAAAAACCTACAATTTGGCCAAATATATTTACCACAACTTCCTTCCAAAGCATGTTGTAAGGCATATCGACACAGAGAAATCGTATGTGTTGCACTATTTAATATTTCCATCATAATTGCCACATGCACTGCCCAACAATGCATGTAGTTAGACAATATAAAGTCTCGGCCAACCTGACTGATCCTGTCCATAGGTAAGACACCTACTCACACATGTTACCAAACACTGCTAGCAAAGACATATGCATGTGCATAATATAACCTGAGCACACATGCTAACTCCCACACAGTAAATCATGATGTAGACCTGTATACCAAACAATGACATTTAGGGCCGATTTGAATGTTGGTCAGAAAGCTCTAACCGATATCCACGGTTTGAATTCCGACCACCGTATTATGAATACGGGGTCAGAATTCAAACCGGCCGCTCATTCTGGCTGAATCTTGGACAGTCAGATCCGGTACGCAATGCCATAAGGCTAACGTTATCACCGTCGGGATTACGATGTCGGTTTCTGACAGGCTTTTGATGTCAGGCTTTCTGACATGAAAAGCCTGTCGTAAGATGACTTTGGGGGCCCCTAGCAGGGCCCCCATGCCTCAGCGGCCTCCGGTTGAAGGCCTGGAGGGCACTTATGGCACGCTCCTGTTAATCCTTTCACCGAGTGCCAGACACTGTCAGGTGCCTGTCACGTAGTGCAGGGGTTAACAAGCACTCCCATTTCCCTGTGGGAGCTTGTGCTATAGCCAGTTTACGGTGCAGCACCGGCATCCATAGAGAAAGGGGAGTGTGCAGCCGCACCATGTGCAGTTGCATCCTAAACATGCGGTTAGGACCGCCGACCGGAAGTCGGTCAGTCCAGATTCTGTGACGGGATCATCTGCCCGACATCATAATGAGGGCCTTAATGTCAATAGAAAATCTAAAATAAATAAGAATACCTACCCTACGCTAACTAACTAATCTAACCTACACTACACTATCTTATCCTACATACTATCTAAAACTATTCTTAACTTAGCCTACCTTACTCTATACATTTCGCAAGACATGATAAACATCAATCCCCACAAACCTTAAGACACGTCTTCACACAGAAACTACACCTAAACATCAGCTAACTACACATAGAATCCTAAACAATCATATATATTTTTTGTATTTATTCAATTTAATATGTTTTTGATATTTCTGTTATGTGTTCTGATTGACTCATATGCCTTGCTTACCGTGAGAGATGTGTTATGAAATTGTGTGGCACACATGCATGTAGGGATTGGAAATGACTGACACTGTGCTACACATACAGGTGCAATTTACTTACTATTTATCATACTGGTGAGTGCCAATGTCATTCAGTTGTTGATTTTTCACCAGTATGGAGAGTCAATTTGCCATTGAGCACACACATTTCACATTCATCTATTGTGTCTGATATTGGCTACTATTTCCATTTCTGAACTGACACCTGTCTGATTTGACAACATGTAACTGGATCAGGTGTTGTGTGGTGTACTTAAATCACACATATTTGGCATTGAGAGTTGGAGTCAATGTTGTTCAATTTGTACTGCCATGGGAAGGATTGTGAGTGAATATCAATGTGGGGCATGATAGTGTACACATGGCATTGCACAGTGTCCACTATGGTGACAGTACACAAGGGGTTTGAGATACGTGTTAATCGTGTGCTGTACAGTGCAAATGGTAGATTGACTACACTACAGTGTCACACTGCTTGTGGACAATGCAGGCTATATTTTCCACATGAATCAGTATCCAGGGCTCTGTAGCTGTGCTGACAGAACCTGTGTAGCATTGCTCCAAGGCAGGTGCATAATTCCTAAGGTAACTGTGTTGTTGGTTGTCATGCAAGATGTTGTTTGTGCATGAGGCTGCACCTTGCTGCACAGTCTGGGGCCTTGGAGGACAGACAGAGTGGCTTGTGTGCTACAAAACGGTGTGCACATAGGATGTGATGTGTGTATATGATGAGTGATTTAGTGGAGCATGGTAGACATGATCTTGTGAGGTTCATATATGACAATATTTCTCAGTTTCACAAGTCTGAGATACATCTCATGCCTCATGACCAAGGGATTTGCATGTGGAAAAACAGACTCGAAACAGGGATTGCCTTGTTTCAACAGGGTGTTTGGATGCTGCATTTTATATGGTGTTGAATTAGTGAGGGTCTTTGACACTACTGAATGTACACACAGGGCCGCATTTAGCAGTTGTTGCCACTGGGCAGCAATGGATGTAAAATGGCTACGCTGACCTGCTTCTAAAATGTTGGGGCCGAATGTGTCTCCTTCCTAACATACAAAAGCCACACAAATTTTAACAATTTTTTTTTTAGAGTTTTATATAGCGCGAACTTGACCCGGAATGGGTATCAGAGCGCTTTACATAGCACCAGTTACGTTACATAAGGACACATATTAATTTTGGTTAGGCACGGGGAGATTAAGTGATTTGCCCAGAATCACAGGATGTTCAGCGTCATTGCCGAGACTCGAACCCAGTTCCCCAGTTTTGAGGTCTACCGCCCTAGCTGTTAGGCCAACTCCTCTCCCCAATTGATGGACGGAATGCAGAACAAATCAAAACATTCACCCCAGTCAAGAGATCTGGGTTAAATCCATCATTATTTTGCTCAGCATGCCACCCCAGTTTAGACCTGGCCATTTTCAAATCAGTCCAGTGCTCTCCATGCCACTGGAGTCAAGCTATCTTGGCTGATGAAGGGTGAAACCCCAAAACCGGTCCTAGGATGCTTGTATCCAGTCCAGGGAAGACCTGGCCTGGCAGTTCAGGCTGGACTGGTCCCATTGTGCACAGGGTCAAGACTGATTTGCATTTGGCTGTTTTCAAACTAGAATGGCATGGTGAGCAATAAAACAATGGATTTAGGCACAGATCTCAGTACTGGGGTTAATGTATGACATTGTTCTGCATTCTGTCCATTAATTGTTGTTTTTGCATTTGTCATCCCGAGTGGGACAGGTATGCCCAGACGTGGGTCCCTTGCTCTCCGTGCCCCTGGAGTCAAGCTATCCTGACAGATGAGGGGGTGAAACCCCAAAACCGGTCCTAGGATGCTTGTTTCCAGTCCAGGGAGGACCTGGCCTGGCAGTTCGGGCTGGACTGTTCCCATTGGGCACAGGGTCAAGACTGATTTGCATATGGCTGGGTTCAAACTGGAAGGGCAGGGTGAGCAAACAAACTATGGATCTAGGCCTAGATCTCTGTACTGGGGTGAATGTATGACACTGTTCTGCATTCTGTCCATCAATTGTTGTTTTTGCATTTTTCTAGCATACAGCACACCCACGGTTTGTCCGCATATGCACATCACATGGTGGTGATTAGTGCTATCACCCCACTTGCACCATGATGTACTTGTGTCAGGTTAGTGTCCTCACATGACGTCCTGCTTTGAGGGACACATTCCAGCACCAAAAAGGCAAAATCTATGCAATTCCCTCCTACAAGGTGTCCTGTGGAATGCTGGACACATAGTCATTGGACATGAGAAAGAGACATGTAATTATGTATCCTTATTTCATCTCCCCTTTGGCGGCACTCTATTTGCACACAGTTACAGTGTCCCGTGTACATAGGATGTGTGCAAATGTGTGAGATCTCTTTGGTGTTGCATGTCAAATGACACTGCAAGGCCCATGGTACACATCCTCAGCATAGAGTGAAGGAATGCTGCACTGTGTTTTGGCTTGCCTTACTGCATGCCTATGAGGCCTTGTAATGTCATGCAGACAGAAGTTGCATTGCCATATGAATATGATTTGGGGAGCTACTCCATCAGAGCATCATGAAAAGTGATACTTCATCAGCACAGTTCTCAAGTACATGTGGCCCACTGTGACGTAGGAGGTCTCGACATGTGTGACTTGTAGAATTGTGTTGCGCATATGCCTTCTAGTATGGCGCAAGTATGTAAGCCCACACCAACTACGTATGCACTATCTCATTCAAGCAAGACTGATGTGTCAACTTATTCCCTGATAATTGACTATCATGTGCTTGAGAAGTACTTACCAACCAGTAGGCCATTCCGATAGGTCCCATTCTGGAAGCGCTCATTGATGATGGAATGCCGGATGATGAAGGAGTCATGAGCACTGCCAGCATACTTCGCAAGGACTTTTATAAAGAGGCCCACGTGGTCCACGATTGTCAGCACGTTCTTCAAATAGGTTTGCTTCCTGTTGCGGTAGAGGTGTGATGTAGCCCCTGTGGGTACAAGTTGCACATGGGTGCAGTCCATTTTCCCCAACACATGTGGAAATCCTGCAATGGCATAAAATCATTGCTTGTTCTGCTGCTGTAGCTGTGCTGTGTTGGAGAAGTAGAGGTACTGGGGTGTGAGGCTTATGATGGCACCCAGGACAGAGGGGGGAACCTTGAGAAGGATGCGTGGGATACTCCTGCCTTTGTGGCTGTGGTGGATTGGAAAGTTCTAGACACCAGCATGTGCAGGACAGCCAGTAGCTTGGCCTGCGGAGCCATGTTGGTGCACCGTTGTAGTGTTGTCTGCAGCCTTGGGGCAATCTGGTGCAGGAGGCAGACAATGAACGCCCTCCAGAGCCTGTAATGGGCAATGACCTCCTCCTCCCTGTGGTCAATGAAGGGTAATCCTCTGGCGGTATGTCTGCTCCCTTCTCCTGCGCTGCCTGTGTGGTGATGGTGGAGGTGATGATGGTCTTTTTGGTGCTCCGAGCTGCAGTATGGTGCTGTTGAGCTTGCCTGAGTGATTGTGGTGTGTTCTGCTTCTATACCAGTGGCCATGCGTCATTTTTACGCCTGCTTTTCCATATTGATAAAAAGTGCTGCTAATGGGACTCAGTGCCGGTTTTTTAAAAGTAGCACTGTTTGCGAGATTCCAAGTAAACACGGCTGCGTTAGTCTTGCGATGCTTTTCCAGGGGGAACGCCTACCTTGCATGTAATTACCCAAAACTGCCGCTAGCACTAAGAAAATAGGCCAGGCACTGGTAGTAAAAAAGTGATGCTAAAGGGCTCGAGCATCACTTTGTAAATATGGCATAAAAAAAGTTGCAGCAGCATCAAAAAAGTGATGCTGCGGTGGGATTAGCTCTTTGTAAATATGCCCCTCTATGTGGGGTAATTAGCAGTGTATGGCAAGCACATGAGCTATAGTTGCCTCAGGGCAAGGGTAAAATCTATACCTAGCTATAACGTTCCTGTAACCTTTATTTTTTCAGTGAATTTCTGTTTTTTAATGCTAACTCCTAACTAGGAAGTCCCTGTAACCTGTGTGAGCGAGTGTGTAAGTGGTTGTGTGGGTGTGTAAGTGCATGTCTGAGTGTGTGGTAGGTGTGTCAGTGTGCATGTGACTGGCTGTATGGGTCTGTAAGTGCTGGTGTGTGTGGCTGTGTGGGTCTGTGAGTGGCTGTATGGGTGTGTGATTAGGTGTGTGAGTGCCTCTGTGGGTCTGCGAATGGGTGCATGAGTGGTTCTCTGGGTCTCTGAGTGGGTGTGTGAGTGTTTGTGTGAGTGCATAAGTGGGTATGTGATTGGTGTTCTGGGTTGCTGAGTAGGTGTGTGAGTGGCTTTATGGGTATGTGAGTAGTTTTCTGGGCCTCTGTGTGGATGTGTAAGTGGGTATGTAAGTGGATGTGTGAGTGTTTGCGTGTGTGACTGTGTGGGTCTGTGAGTGGGTGTGTGAGTGGTTTGCTGGGTCTGATCTCATGGAACGTTACCACACTAAGGTCTAAACTGTCTGACTGTAACTGGGGCAAGTTAGTGAATGGGTATTACATTTTCTGGTTCCAGGAAACCTGGGCGATTGAGCCAGTCCACAGGGTGGGGTATACCACTTTTAGTGTTCAAGCCAGACCATCGCCAGCAGGTAGACCTGCTGATGGGTTACTAATCTGGATCAAGACAAGTGTGGCCTGCAAAATATGCAGGCTCAAAATGTAATCCCCTGACATACTGGGCCCAGATCTAATATCGTTAAAAAGGAAGTTTAAAATAAGACTAATTAACATATATAATTGCTTTAGTAGTCAGAATAAGGAGTCTACAACAATTTTAATGCTATCCAACTTTCTTGAGAATTCAGGAAGAGTGCATTATCTTATAGTTGCAGGGTATTTTAATAATACATATGTAAATGTAAATGTTGTAGACTTGTAAAGCGCACAGCTGCCCCAGCAACGGGGCGTCCCGGCGCTGTAGACCGCTGGGGAACCCGTCCTGGCTATCCCTGTGAGATGGTCCCTTACTGGGTATCTCCAAGGTGAAACCAGGCTTCCCCGGCGTCTGTGGGGGGCCTTTGTAGAGATGAGGCAAGCTTAATGCCCAGAGTTGCCGAGTGTGTTCCTGGTTAGAGTAGGTACCGAGGCGAGAATTATCGAGTCCGTTTTGACACTGGTCCACGACCCTGCCGCGTCGGGAATTGAACCCTGGTCCCTGGCCGATTCTCTGCTTACGGGTCTGCCGCCTCTAACCAGTGAGCCACACCTCTCCATATGAACCAGTAAATTATGTACAGGATCTTGTGCAGGAGGAACAGTTGGCTAGAGGCACAAAAAAAGATGCAGATACCCCCCATCAAGAGATGGCCAACAAGTTCTGTCCTTTACTCTTACTCATGGGGTCCATGCTTCTAATGAGCAGAGGCCCTCTGATCAAGATGCAACCTTCACTTTCAAAAGGGCGAATACACCTAGTAGGATCGATTTTATAATGATTGACCTAGACCTATAGCCTAAAGTGTATGACATGGCTGTTATAGACAGACATGAGAGAGATCATAATGCACTGGTCATGGGGTAAGTTGATACACCCTTTTTGATAAATCACATTGGTCCGGTGGCCATGCCCATAGTTACTACAAACAACAACTGGCGGATCAAATGGCCCCATGTTGTTTCAGATGAGGAGACATTAGCTGGTATCTATACAGAGGTAGCCCAAACTCTTCTTGTTATTGGAGATTCTCCTCACAATAATTTAAGAATGGTGACAAGTTTCTCCCATCTCCTAATGATCACAAAGACCTATTTCTGCAGACGGAATCAATCAAACTTAGATAGGTGAAAAGATGTGCCCTGGTATAACGGGAATTGTCGACAAGCTAGAAAAGCCCTCATCTCTGCTGTGAAGAAAGGAAATAGTAGTGACATAGCAGAGAGAAGAAGAGCCTCTGGTAAAATGCAGATTGAGGCAAAGAGAAGTTGGGAGGAAGAAAACTGGCGTACTCTCGCATAGGTGTCTAGAATGAAAGATTGCCAGCTATTCTGGCATCTACTCTATAAAGGAGCAATCCATTTGGTCAAAGAGGGGGACTTCTTCATTCAACCACATGTCTGGGAACATTACTTCAGGAAATTAGCCACTGAGGATGGTAGGGAGTCTGACAATGAGAGTACTAAGGATGGAATACATTGTCTACTTGAGTCAGAAGTATGTCCAGTTAGTTTTACCGAGGAAGAGACTGTGGCTGCAATCTGGAAAAGCACCAGGGCTCAACAGAATACCCTGAGATCTTTACCGTTCCAAGCCAAATATATGGGGCTCTTTACTCCACTCAGTTTTTAATGCTATTGCTCGTGGGTAGGGGTGATAGCCCAGTGACTTGGAAGGGTTCTGAAATGATCCCCATATTCAAGAAAGGGGATAAAGGGGACCCCTCCAACTGTAGGCCTCTTTGCCTCTTAGACAATGCACAGAAAGTCTTTGGTAAACTGATCCTGACTCACCTACACTCTTGGATTGTGGAAAATAATATACTGTCTCACTTGCAAGCTGGTTTTAGGGTATCCACAAGCTCTCTGGATTAGGTGTTCTGTTTCCTATTGCTCATATGGAAGGAAGTTACGGTCAGGAAGGGACACCTGTATGTTGAGGTTGTGGACCTCAAATCAGCCTTTGATTTCATCAATCGTAAAAATTATGGGTCGCGCTGCGAGATCTTGTGATGCATAGTGGCCTCATACAACTGACAGTCCAACTGCATTAAGATAATTAAGCCCAAGTCAAGTGGAGCACTGGCAGAGATTCAACCAAAAACAAAAGTGTCTCAAATGGGGTCCGCCAAGGTTTTGTTTCGGCTTCAACCTTGTTTACTTTATACATGAACTGGCTCATCATTGCATTGTTTGGTTGGGGGGGTTGATCCCCCTAAACTAGCAGGTAGAGGAATTCCCTCTCTCCTCTTTGCAGACTATACGCTGCTAATTTCTAAAACCCCAATGGGCAGGCAGAATGTCCTAAATAGGTTCGCAACAGCCTGCAATGAACATGGCCCGAGATCAATTGCTCTAAGTTCATGGCTTTTTTTTTTCAGTTTACAAAGCTTTATTGAAGAAATACAACTGTACCAGTAATATAGAGAAACAATATATACCAAGTAATAACAATAACAGACTGGAGTTTAAAAACAGAAGAGAAAGCTATTTAAATATTTTTAAGGGAAAAATAACAAGGGGGGAGGGGAAGAGAAGAAGAAGGGAAAAGTTTAATCTATGAGGCATATAACTTAAGGTGAATAGTAAATGCAAATTTCAGAGGAAAAGAGGAGTAATCTGAAACAACATAATGTAACTACTAAATCACAAAAATTATAGAAACCAAAAGAACAGAGAGAACACTCAAGGAGGTTTAAAATGTGCAACATGTGATCGGAAATTAAGTGTCGACGCCAAGCTATCTAAATAGGTAGTCAAAGGCAACCAGAAAAGATCTCTATTAAAAGTTGGTTTGCAAGAAGAAGCAAACGCAACATCAAGACAATGGAAGTGACAGATATTGTTCCACCAATGTTGTACTGAGAGCTTGTTGAGTGTTTTCCAGTTAAGTGTAATATGTTGGAAGGCTAAAGCAAGCATGAGGTCAAAGAGGCCCTGTGTGTGAGGGGAAATATCTAAAGAGTCCGACAGGCTATCAGCAAAAAAGAGAGGGATAGAATAAGGAATAGAGATGTGAAGTATACGAGAAATATAGGACCAAACTTTTTTCCAGAAAATAGAAACTGAAGAACAAAAGAAAAGAAGATGCTTGAGATCAGCTTTAGAGGAACCACAAGACCAACAATTAGTGTCATTGGACAGAGAAAAACGAGCTAAGGAAATAGGGGTAATGTAAAGTCTATGATATAGAAAAAACATTGATTGAGTAAGAGAAGCAGAACAAGAAATTTTAAGAGAACGGGAGCAAAGATGATCCCAAAAGGAAATGCTCCACTCACATCCCAGATCAGATTCCCATAAAAGTTCCAATCTAGTCTTAACACGCTCTGGGTTGGTGGGCGAGAAATACTTATAGATTAGAGAAGCCTTAGGGAGTGAAAAAAGGATATGTAGAAGAGAATTTGAAGGAGTATGAGAAGAGAGGGACGGAAGAGAATAAAAAGTGTCTAGAATTTTCGTCATTAGAATAAAAAACTTAGGTAAAGATGAGCGAGGACATTGAAAAATAGATTGGAATTGGGGAAAAGAATAAGGAGATGTACCATCAAAAATATGTTTAACCCAAATTATACCTTTCCGTCGCCAAGTGTTCCAAAAAATAGGTCTATTATTCACAGTAATAAGGGAGTTATACCAAATAGACGACTCTAAAAAGGTTTCTCTGGATATAGATTTTGTAGGAGTAAAAAATAAGGGAGGAGAAGTGTAAGAGGATTTTGCAGAAAAGGTGAGAACTTCCTTAAAAGAGAAAGGCAACAACAGATCATGTTCGATGGATAGCCAAAGGGGAGTGTATGGGGAAATGTTAGATATAAGCCATTTTGAGGCATGGCGAAGGGTAAATGGTTTATGGTAAAGACGGAAATCAGGGAAATTAACACCGCCATTAGATTTTGCTTTACGTAGTGAGGATATGGATAACCTGGCTCTTCTACCCTTCCAAAGGAATTTGGATAAACAGGAGTCAATCCTTTTAAAATAACAAGCAGGGATGTGGATAGGAAGCATAGAGAGGGCATAAAGTAAGATAGGGGAGATCATCATCTTGATTGAATCTAAACGGCCCCACCAGGAAAGAAAAAGAGGATTCCAAGAGGAGAGCAGTTTGTCAATCCGAGATAGAATCCCAGACATATTTAATTTGATGGTAGAAGCAATGGAATTAGAAAACCACATACCTAAGTATTTGATTTTGGAACTGCTCCAAGCAAAACCAGTAGAAGAAAACGAGTGAGGAAGGCATGTATTAGTGAGAGGGAGTATTTCTGTCTTGTCCGAGGTAATTTTATATCCAGAGACAAGGGAAAAATAAGTGAATTCACGCAGGAGCGAGGGGATAGAAGTATCCGGATCAGAAATAAAAAGTAAAATATCATCTGCATAAGCGGAGAATTTTAAATGATGATCACCGTAAGGAAAACCAGAAATTGAAGAATTATTGCGAATGGTATATAAGAAAGTTTCAAGTGCAAGAACGAAGAGCAGAGGGGAAAGAGGACAACCTTGGCGAACTCCACGATGGAGTGGAAAGTAAGAGGAAGTAGAACCGTTAATTAACACCGACGCTCTAGGGGCAGATTTTAATAAGGAAATAAGCGAGATTAGTTTAGGACCAAAACCATGCCATTTGAGAGCCGCAAATAAGAAAGACCAGTCCACTCTATCAAATGCCTTTTTGGCATCAACAGAAATAGCCGCTAGAGAAACAGAAAGGGAGGGAACCTTATTTAAAACATTGAGAAAGAGGCGAGAATTATCCGAAGTTAATCTACCTTTGACAAAACCACACTGTTCTTTACCGACCAAGTGTGGCATAAGAGGATCTAAACGTAGAGCAAGTAATTTGGCAAAAAGCTTATAATCTACATTGACCAGAGAGATCGGACGATAGTTTTTCCAATACATGGGATCACGCCCTTCCTTGTGAATAAGGCAGATGGTGGCTTCCTGGAAGGTGCCCTCCTTTTTCCCAGAAAGATAAAAGGAATGAAAACGATTTAAAAGTTTAGGGAGTAATAATGTGGAGAAATGTAAATAAAATTCAACAGAGAAACCATCAGGCCCAGGAGTTTTCCCTTTCTTTAAAAGTCTTAGAGCAGAGGACAATTTGGATAATGATAAATCTGTCTCAAGATCAGATAGGTTAAGATGGGAGGTAGACGGTGATGGTATGTTATTTAGATAGGATTGGACAAGGGAATTAGAGGGAGGGGATTCCGAGGTATAAAGATTCATATAGAACAATTTGAATGTGTCAAGAATTTCTTGATCTTTGTGCAGCAAAGAACCATCGGGAGAGTAAATAGAGTCAATTAGAGTTCGTTCCTTGCGTGTTTTCAAATAGTTCGCCAGAAGCTTCCCAACTTTATTTCTACCTCCATAGTAACGAGCGCTGCTACGTAAGAGAATAGAAGAAGCATTATCAGTAGAAGTTTTGTTAAACGCTAACTTAGCGCGTATCAAGGCTGGAAGCACGGAATCTTTCGATGACGTATAGAACTCATGCTCCAAAGACTTAATGTGAGCCAGGGTAGTTTTATGTTGCTGAACGAAGCGTTTCTTCTTTTTTTTTAAACAAAATCAATAATGAAGCCTCTTGCAGTGGCTTTAAAGGAATCCCAAAGAATATGGGGGGAGGAAGACGTAGTGGTATTTAGATCAAAGAAGTCATTAGCAAAAGCAGTAAAAGAGGAGCAACAGTTAGGATCTGAAAGAAGAGAGTTGTTAAAGCGCCAACAAGAGGATCTGGGGTGTGGTGGAAGCAAATCAAGATAAGTTATAAGTGGGGCATGATCAGAGATAACAATAGGTTCAAGAGAGGAGGATACAAGATTTTGAGATAAGGATTGAGAGAGAAAGATATAGTCTAAGCGAGAGAGAGAATTGTGAGGAGGAGAAAAGAAGGAGAAGTCTAGAGAATCAGGATGGGAGAGTCTCCAAGAGTCTACAAGGTGAACTTGGGAAATGGTATCAAGAAATTGCTTATGTGCTTTATGAGGAGTGAAGCGGACATGGGACTGGCGATCAACAAAGGGATCAAAAATTTGGTTACAATCACCCCCTATTATAAAATAATCATCCTTAAATTGAATACATTTCTGTGTAATTAAGGGCCAGAAAGAAGAATCTGGATGCGTAGACCCATAAACATTAAAAACTGTTAAAGAAACATTATTTGTGAACAATTGAACTAATAACCATCTCCCTTCAGAATCAGCCTCTTGTGAAGTAACCTTGCAATTTAATTTTTTGTGACATAAAATGATAACACCATTTTTCTTGTTCGAAGAAGGAGAATATAAAACTGAACCCACCCAACTACGTTTTAACTTTAATGCCTCGGGTTCTGTAAGATGGGTCTCTTGTAAAAGGACCAAGTCAGGATTGTAGGAGGCAAGGTGGGACAATATTCTCTGCCTTTTGATGGGGTTAATAAAACCTTTCACATTCCAAGAAATGACTCTGAACTCAAAGCATCAAGGGAACATTATAAGACATATATGTGAAATGAAAAAGTGAAGTAGAGAAAAAAAAGAGAAAAGAAAATAGATAGAGTATGGAAAAAACAAAACGCCAATGGAAAAACAAGAAATACCAACATCGTGAAGTAGGCAAGAAAAGAAGGAAAGAAAGAGGGGAAAGGGAAGGTAGGAAAGAAAGAGTAGAAACAAAAGAAGACAGTACATGTCAAACGACGACTGCAGTACGTACCTTAAGGAGCAAAAAGAGAACGGGAGGCGGCAAGGGACAATAAAGACAGTACACCCAACAGAGTGCAACACGACACATCAGGACATCCGTAAAAGGACTATGAACATGAGCGGGAACACGGAACACAGATGAAAGTTGAGACAAAATATTCAACCTGTAAATAGGAAGGAATAAAACCTAACTTAAGACAAATACAAGAATGTCTAAACCACAAGAAAACATGTAAGAGAAATAAAAAGAAGAGATAAACATATAAAAGACAAAGATGAAAAAGAGCATCAACATATCTGCAAAGAAAATACTAAATTAGTTAAAAATAGACTATAAATATAGCAATATAATAAGAAGATAAAAATGAGCTAATTAAACCAGAAACATAGTGCAATCAAAATGCAATAGAAAAATCAAGAACCAGATGTAGAAGGAGATGTCTCCATTGACGTAGTAGAGAAGGAATGAATAAATTTTCGAAGCTCAGCTGGGTCCTCAAAGGTAGAAGTCTTGTTGAGAAAAGTAACTTTGAAGAGACATGGATGGAATAGACCATAACTGGCACCTAAGGAACGAAGAGGAGGACGAAGATCCAAAAATTCTTTGCGACGTTTAGCAGTCAGTGGAGAGACATCTTGAGAAATAAAAACCTTGGTGCTGTGCCAGGATAAGTTCTTCTTGGTTTTAGCTGCATTAAGAACCAGCAAAAGGTCAGTAAATTGCAAAAATAAAATAATTACTCCACGGGGTTTAGCAGGTGCCGATGAGGAGGAAAGACGAGGACCAAGTCTATGAGCACGCTGAATGTTTAATTTGGTAGAGGCAGGCAGGTCCAAAAACGGAGGTAAAAAAGACGTAAAATATGTGGCGGGATCCTCCCCTTCAAGACCTTCAGGAAGTCCATAAATACGCAGATTATTACGACGATTCCTGTTTTCCAAGTTTTCGGACGCTCTTTTCAGCTGGGAGATCTCTAATTCCAATGAAGATACCTTAGAAGATAAAGCTTGAACATTATCCAGTTGATGCTCCACTGCCGCGATGCGAGAATCCATGGAAGACCACTTATCATCCAACATTTGTAGGCGAGAGTTAGTTTCCTCAATGAATGGACGATGGGCGCGCAATTCCTCCCAGACCATCTCCAAAGAAACAGGAGAAGCAGGCTTAGGGGGAGAGGGAGAATCTTGCTTGAGTCTCTTGCCAGTAGTAGAGGATAGTGACCCCTTGGACGTCATGTTGGAAGAGAGTTCTGAAAATTCAAGGGGATCACAGTCTGAAGACAAATATGATAAGCAAGAAAATGTATTAAACGTAGATACTCCCGAAATGGAATCAGTAGGAGTACTCGTTGTTAATTTATGCTGTGTAAGAGACGTCTGCCTCTGCCCATGAAGCGGCAAGGAAGTTGTCTTGGCGAGGAAAGGCACCACACAAAAAAAGATTAAGTAGTTTAGGAAGAGTGGTCCTCAAAAATAGAGAAATCTCCAAAGAAAGCTGGCATCGCAGAGAGTAATCATGAGTAGAAAAAACGGCAGGAAAACCATCAATCTACAAAATGGCAGCCGCCAAAATCGTAATATAGAGTTCACCTCAATAGAAGCAGGACAACACTAAGTAAAATCAGCATTTCCCTGAGGATACAATAAACGTGGAAAATGATAAAGATAAATGTCTCCAGAGAAAGTGCTCAAAAATATTCATAGAAGCATTCAAAAAGCATGTAGGAGCTGAGGTGAAAAAAAAACGGCAAGAAAAAACAAAATGGCGGCCGCTAGCAAGCTATGGACATCACCTGCATATATCTCCGTGTTCAGGAAGTTGCAGAAGATACAAAGCACATCCCTTTAGAGCAGCAGTGTTCCGATGCCAGAATCCGGCATAATTATGATGCAGGACGCGTTGGAGCCGCTCAGGGGCCGATCGAAAGTCCAACGACGTGCAGAGTCTCAGCGCCGGGCGGTCATCTTGGGTCGCGGTGCGCCAAGTTCATGGCTTTTAATCCTCATAAATCTTTTAAAGGGAAACGGAGGCTGGGCTCAAATATTTTAGACCAGGTCAAGGTCTTTGACTATTTGGGTGTCAAGTCAAAGAAAGCTTTATTCGATTGCTATATCAGACAATCATAAAAGCACTAAGAAAGGAATTAAAAAAAACAACAAAAAAAAACATATCAATGAGTACATAAGTTAAAAAATATCCTATCTGGGTGTTAGATTAACCAGACATCTGACATGGTCTTCCGGCATTCAAAAAAGCAGGTTTGCACTTCAGCATGTAGACAGCATGTAGACAGAGCAATTGTTAAGAAACTTAATTGATCTGTTTTTCCACCCAATTTCCCCTGTAATTGAAATACAACAGGCCAGAGGTCTGGGCACTGCTCTTTATGGTGTTGAGTAGTGGGGCATGGAACAATTGAAGTGCCTAGAGTTGGTGGAAAATACATTTATAAGAGCAATTTTAAACCTTCCAATAAAAACAACACTATGCCCGGAATGTCTAGACCTAGGGTTAAAGAGCATTCCTCTCATTGCAGTATTAAAGGTACTAGTGTTCTGGGTAAGACTATAGACCAGTAATACTCAGATCAGAGTCAAGGAAGCAGTAGCTAAATTATAAATCCTCAAAAAACAGACAGGCTGGGTAAGTGGTCTGGTTTAGGGAGGTCAAGCAGTGGCTGTTCAAATTGGGGATGGGAGTTTTATGGGAGGATCCAAAAACCATGATGAAAAAAGTGCTTCCCCATTTAAAAATTATACTAAGCTAATATGTCTCTAGGCTGTAGCACCAGGCACTTTAACTGATAGGTTTTTAGATTAAAAAAATTATTTTCTGAAATTTGGATGGATAAAATCGAACCCCCACATGCATGTGCACTTTACTTAAAAATTTAGGTTTGGGACTTTGCCTTTGAATGCCACCAAAGGTAAATGTAAGAATGCCACTGTAACCCCACTGTGTCCTGTGTGTAGTCTTTGCTCTGAATCTTTAGATCATTTCATATTCCTCTGCTCCTACTACGCACACATTAGAAAAAGGTTGATAAGCCCGTCATGCCCACTTTTGTCATTTCCACGACCATCAGAAGCCCTATGTGTGTTTACATCTGACTAACCCTGGGCGGACAACTACGCAACGCTCGCGAAGTTTGTGTAGTTTGTGCTACTTCATGCCACGCGAATTGCACGTAACACAGTGCAAAATCGCGTAGCGTAGTTGGCATTTTTTGCTCGCTCACGGTCCTCAACGTCAAGTTGGCGACCGCGAGCGAGCAAAATTACATCCCGGCAAGACTTTTTCCTTGTTCGCGATCAGCAACATCAAGTTGCTGATCGCGAGCGTGGAAAATAAACCTCCCAGCGAGATTCTCACCGCGGGTAGGTCAGGTTTCTCATTGCGAGTGGTTGTGTATGCTCGCGACCGCTCGCGATGAGAAACTACCAGTCTGCGTTGAGAAAGCTGCAGCTCGAGTAAAAATCTACTCGAGTGGCAGAAAACGACCGCTTGCACTGTGCAAGATGCCGTTTGCAATGACTGCACAGTGCGGACAAGCATCCGGCACTGTGCAATCATCGTGAACAGCGTACCACACAGTTTGCGTAGTGCTACGCATATCTCGAGTAGTGCAAAGAGCACTTCGCATAGCTACGTGTAGCGCTACTACGCGAACTGTGCCCAGGGATACATCTGACACTACTAAATGGCTTGTGTTCACATTAGCGAGATACTTGTTATCTGCCTGGCAGGCCAGGATTAGAATGTTACCCATTAACAAGTAGCAGGGCTGTGAATTGATTGTTTTTTGCAGTGGCCTTCCTCAACATTCTAAATGATTTTTGTAACTGACCATAATATAACTGGTGATTTTTCCCAAAATTTATTTGCCCTGGGACTAAAAGAGGTTATTTATTTCTATAAATATCTTAGTATTGACAAATATTATATATCTTATTTTTAATTCATCTCATAACTATAATGTGTTTATGATGCATTTTTATTTATTACCTTTTAATGTATGATTGGAGTTTTTTTTATTGTGAATGATCATTAATTGATCGAATAAAGTTACTACTACTTCTCTAAAATGGTTGAGTGAGTGGCTGTGCATGTAAAAACATGTATATATACTTTATAAAGGATGTTCAACTGTTAACTGGGATGCATAGTGTGTTCCAATTTCATTAATGTTTAATATCATCTTAAGCAGCTTGTCATGATTATACGCATGTAATTTTGCAATATCGTCTACTTTGCATAATCTGCAGAAATAATTGCCATTAGCGTTTCATGATTAATCTGTGCACTCCGATTTTCGATTTCTGTTTTCATCCTTCTTACTTCACTCACATTTATTTACTTTGGGTGACTTCTCTGCCCATGATTTCAGATACACATACAAACTAACATGGCCGCCGCGCATGTTATTTTAACACATACACTAGTCCTATATCGATGTTTAGCAATCCGTGCGCGAACACGCAAGCAACAGAAAGTTCATAAGCAGGATAGAACTCAGCGAAAGACGCTCACACATCGAGACTGCAACGCATGAGGCTTTCAACCGATTATCGAGTAAGTTTAGAGCCAATAATATTGATTCGCATAACAAGGGGTATTCACCCCAGTCTTTCATTCCGGTTATGCTAATGTTTGTTTATTTCTTGGTGCAGCGAGGACGTGATGCTAACGAACATTTCCATTTTCAAAGCCTATTAGCCGATGTTGAGGTAGTAAGGTGAGATGCATGTTCTTGAATCACACTTGTGAAGAGGGACTAGGCTGACTTAGACTTTCATTGTGGAATTATAGCAAGGTTTTTCACATCTATTGACAGGATAACTCTGGGCGTTTTCTTTAATACAGAACAATACTCGTCTTGGTATCTATTTCAAGTAATGATAGGTAAGTCTGGTGCTCTTTGGTAGACCATCAATAGTCAATTTTTCACAACTCTAGTTGGATTACCCTGACTTTTAGCTTTATAACTTGCAGACATCCCACGCGCCAACCAAAGCTTATTGGACTAGCAGCATTAGTAATTAGAGAAACGGTTGGACCCGCGGGCGAGAGAAGGTATTAACAATAGGATCTGATTTCCGTACAACTTATATAGGATTGGTACACATTTCACCCATACTCACTAAACAGATTGTTACCTCGTTCACTGGAATGGGCAGAACGGTTACTTTTCCACTCACTTTTTGTACATCCTACTTTCACTTAAAGTCTTTTTTGATCCTTCTTGGTTCTTGTGACTCTTGGTGTCTTCAACTGGGTATGTTTGTTAGGCTACAACTCTGCATTCTACTGTGATGTTATTCATCAAGATGTTCTCGTGTAAGATACTTTTGCATACATCTAGTTCTTGATTACAATTTCAATTTTGTTGTTTTTCCAGGTAAATAAGAGGCCGGCTACTATATAATTTAATGAAGTAGACTTATTTGTTAATTCAGTGCATATATGCTTGTTGTAGATTTCCCCTGACGAAGGGTGTACGTCACCCCCGAAATGCATTGGGAACAATAATCTTCAAGTTTTTACTACAATGCAACGTAATATGAAGTTCACGACCCTTCAATGAATTGTGCTTTTGAATAAAAGAAGCATTGAACTACGCTGGATTGAAACCACGTTATTATGTTTATGTGAATGTATATCAGTTTACCGCAGAGTGTTTGGTTTGTTTACTTGATGAAGTTTTCTTAGACTTGTTTTTAGTATAACACAAAATGATATTAAACACACTCGAGGCAGAGTGTTTCTTTGGTAGTGCAGGCTTTGTCTAGGACAGGTCGTCTTAGAAATAATTTTCTTCTAGAACTAGCGGTTTGGTAGAACCACCACAAAGACAGCACACCTATACAGATTAATTAGTCTAACTTTTTCTCAAATTGGATTATTAGTACTGACTGGAGTGCATCGTAGCTGATACATTACACATAGCAAGTATTAAAACATTTCTGTGAGTTAAAAATCGGAGAATAAAATTGATGATTAATACTGGGTCTAAGGATAAATATGGCACTAATACGCATAATTTTTCTGAGACCTTGCACTTTACCATAGAGCCAGAGATAAATGCAATACAAAATGAGTGATAACCAGCAACATATCTGCAATCGCCATAATAGCTCTTTTCAGTGCATACTTCCGGTTACAAGGGTTCGCCGAGATCTAATGGTCCATGTCCAACTCAAAAATGTAACCATTGCAATGGTAATACATGGAGAAGTTTCAGTACGTAAAATTTTTAATGCATCGGCATACCTTCTGAAGCCCAAAGACCTGCAGATTGGCTTAAGCCACATTTGATGGGGGCCACAAACGCTGGACAAACAAACAATAAATGTGCCAGGGTCTCCTGTTGGTCCAGACACAAGGGGCACTTACTATTACCATATGGAACCCATTTTGCAGTATGCGATCTTATTGGCAGTGTGCCCACCCTGAATTGAAAGTACAGATTCCAGTCAAATGGTTTGGTTATTAAATCCCAATATTGCTCTAAATTTGGCCGGAACTTGAGTTCCAAAAAACTTTCAGTAAGCGTTGAAATGGCACTATTACGATGGGTATCAGCGGAAACCAATTCCCAATACTTTTCTTTCAGATACTCTTTTGGGGGTGAAAGACGCATTAACGGGGTCTTCCCACAACTTGGCCAAACCAAGCTTAACTAATACGTTTCTTATCCTCCGTAGCCATTTGATTTTATGATAACAATCTGCCCAGATTAAATCATTAAGGCCAGAAGCATAAGGTGCTAGTTCTGACGTGCACCAGATTCTTCGCCAATACAGTAGTGGGCATATTCTTGCAATATAACCAAAGGATTTTCTGCCTAATTTAAATAGCACTGGACACACTTTGTGGAAGGCCCGTGATGCTACGTAAAATCCTGTTTTCTGCGATGGCTCACTGCGATAGGTTCTTGAAACTCCAGAGTTCGGCCCCATATAGAGCAGAGCTCACAACTTTCATGCGATAAATCTGAAGTACAGGGCTAATTGGCTTTGTGAACGAGGTTTTGAACTTGGTAAGTAGAGCCCCAGATAGTTGCCGGTGTTTTAAAGTAGCCATGTCAAGTTGGCAGCTCCACTTCATGTCTTTTTGGAGGATTACCCCCAGGTAGGTGAAAGCCCTTACTTGTTCTAAGGGACGGTTATTCATACATACACTGCCTTTAAAAGTTTTGTGTTGATTAAAAGACATAAACTTTGTTTTGGCTACGTTAATTTCCAGGCCCCTAAGATGACCAAACTCCTTGAATAGCAGCAAGTCACACTGAAGGCCGCTGGGAGTTTTTAAAATAATCAGTGTATCATACGCAAACATTAAAATGGGGATATGAATTCCCGCTAATACGGAAGTATCCGTGGGGGTTAACGATAAGAACTTAGCGATCCCATTGATAAAGAGTGAGAATAATGTGGGAGCCATTACAAAGCCTTGCCGCACACCTCTATTAATGGGAAATGGTTTAGTAACACTACCTTGTGACCCCACCGTATTTGAACGAAATTGTCCTCATGTAAGTGAATGATAAGCGGTAACAGCTTAGGTGCCATCCCTAGCTCCTGTAGCACTGCCCATAACTTGCTACGGGAAACTAAGTCGAATGCTGACTTGAGTTCAACAAATGCAGCATACAAGGAGCCCTTACCTAAAACCACTGTCCGCCAATATATTAAAATAAACCGAAAGACCTGATCAATAGTACTGATATGGGTCCGAAAGCCTGCCTGTAGTGGTGAAAGAATGTCACACTCATCAATCCAGGCCTGGACCTTGTTCAGCACTAACCGGCCCATAACCTTTTGAAATGAATCTATGAGGCTTATGGTCCTATAATTAAGGCTCCCTGTTTTCCGTTTTTACTGATTTTTACAGATAAATACAGACAGAAAACATTAATTTTCTTGTCTGTATTTATTTTTAAATGTGGATAAAAACGGAAATTGGGTTCCTTTTTTAGTAATTCTAAATACTCTCTGCCACGACTGACAGGCCAATAGATGTGTGAATTGATAGGTAAAGGGATTAAATAGGAAAGGAATTTTAGTAAAGAGGCTTTAACAGCAGTAGATATGCACAAGGTTGATACTGAAGTTTGCATTTTTTCATATAAGTGCACTGATTTATCTTCTGTGGGTGTTCACATCACTGAAACCTGGCAGACATTCAAGCAGGAGTGCATATTTATTGGTTAAATAAATATGGAAATACACTAATTTCAGCTTACTCTGTCCTGAAAACCCAAAATAAATATAGATAAATACAGATAAAATTAGCAGAAAATAAATATGGATAAATACAGATGGAAATGGCAAAAAAATAAATACCATAAAACCGGGAGCCCTACCTATAATTACCTGGGTGGGATGTATCCCCTATTTTATATACTGGGATGATCTCAGCCCCTTTCCAGGAATCAGACACTGGGGCTCCTTTGGCAATGGTATTTCGGTTTATCATGCAAGAAAATGTCAGCCGGGATGCCATCTATATCCGGAGCTTTACCCCCTATTACAGCTCTGAGGGAGATGTTAACATCAGCCAGTGTAAAGGCCGTGTCTTGTTAGGACACGTATATGGGCACAACAGGGTCCCCCTCTTTATCACTTCAAGCGTATTGGGGTTTAAAGTGATTAACCTGTTGTGTCCAAATAATTATTCCAAGGGCCACACTTACCACTGGCCCGCAATATTAAGTCAAATAAGGAGCAGTTGGCAACGTGGAAGGTTCAAGCGTTTATTGGCTACCACAGAACTCTATATAGAGGAGCCTCGTCGATCCTCACCCATCAGGTGCGCCGAGGAAGACTGCTGGCTCCTTGACAGTAACACACTTTTATACATTATCAGTTCAGCATACAAAACCTTATATGTGGAAAAGTACCAGTTAGTCCTGGCGCTCCTAATGAGCTCATGCCTATATCCAGTTTCGGTTACACATACAAAGGGTTACTATCTTTACAGAGAAGGTCGACGGGGTGACTCCCTTCTCGTCCCAGGCCTAGAGGAATTTGCTTTATACTCCCTTTTAGCAGATGTGACCTTGCTTCTCAGCAATTCAACCTGTCTCCTAACAAATGTATGAAAAGGGGAAGCAGATGGTGGGCGGAAGAGACCATGTGATTCCTAAACGAGGGAGCCACAATCCAAGATGGAGGCTGTTCGGTTCTCGGCCCTTTCTGTCGTACTAAGCATAACGGGTATTTCGAACCCTTGAATACACTATAACTAATCATACTATCATTAGATATACTGCGCTAATCATACCATATCAACTTGAACACCTCAGAACGGCCCTTTTAGCGCAGCATAGCTAATGACGGGGTCAATCTTCAAAAATACCCTCATCGATCTGCATTAAGTCATGCATCTCCTTCTGAGCCCGCTGGGTATCTATCCTGGTTTGGTTGGGCTTGGGCCTAGGGATAGATCGGCGAACCTGAGTGGCACAATATGCACAGCAAGCGGGCCCACACTGGAGACAAAGGCAGCAGGTGAAAATGAACCCTACTACTCCCAAAAGAATCATGAATAATTTCCATCCCCAGGTAGTCACCAGATCCCAGAACCACCCGGACAGGGACCAAGTACCAGTCTCAGTGTGAATTTCAGAAGCTAGCCGATGCAGTTTCTGGATGGCTAAATGGACGGAAGGGGCGGAGTCAGGTATATATACACAACAGGAACTGCCGATGACTCTACAAGCTCCTCCACGATCGGCCAGGATGACATCTAAAACAAGACGATTTTGAAGGGTCACAAGCCGGGTCGCCTGGAGCTCCACCGTGATATTAGTTAATATCCCTGCAGTAGTATTAACCACCCCTTCCACTACTCTGGATAGCCTCCGAATTTCTTTACTAGTGAGGATGGGCCCCCATATGGGCAATACCCCTTTCATAATATCAACAAAGTGTTGAGCCGGAGTGTCAGTCTGGTCAGTGGCATCATTACTAGTGGCTCGAGCTCCCAAACTCCGCCGACTTAAGGAATGGGACCTATGATAATCAGAAGGGGCTATGTAAACCGGTGGGTAAAGAAAAGATAAGTAACATCTACCTGCCCATCCTCTGGGTAGCCAAGTGTATGCGTTTTCACCGCACACAAAATAAACATTGGGAGGGGTGAGTGTTGGGGGGCTGCTGAACGTCTGTAATCTATAAGTGTAATTGCATCTACTGTAACCTACAAATAAATGTCCAGTACCCTGCACGCAGAAAGAGGAGGATGTATTTAGCACCGGGACCGGAATGATTTTGTCATCTGAGACATTTCGCTCCTGAAAATATTTAAAATACTCAGTAAAGTTAAAAGTCACGAAATCCAATACTTCATCCCTCAACCAGGTATCATTTTCATGATCAGTGTACACGTTCATGCAGGCAGTAGGATCAAGGGTACCATCAGTTCCCTCAGCATTAGGAGTAAAACCCTGGTGTTTCTCTATATAGGCTAGAATTAAGGCATAATCCTTCTCTGAGAACCGACGTTCATCTATAGCGTAGTGTTCATACAGCATGGATAACATTTTGAACCAGGCTTCGCAACTACCTAAATAAGATAAGGGCATTGATATAAACAAATCTTGCTTATGCATCACTGACGGAAGGAGACCACAGACCCAACAATCAGTAACATTTGTGGAACTATGAGTCTGGTGCAGCATCTCGATGAAGGCATTATGTACATACGTCTGTCGGTGCCTTTCCTTATGAGGGGCGAAGGTCTGGTAATGATGCTCCTTAGGAGCAGGAGTAGACACTATCAAGGTGTGTACAGGATGGCGGAACTCTAGATATATAAACAATCCTAAACACAATACAAATGATACAGTCAATATAGAAATGAAAACAATTTTAACACGCAGACTCCATGAGGAGAACATTGGCAAATGCGGGGGAATGGTACGGGGTACTATGGGACGCCCTTCTTCAGGGACAAAACGAGCAAAAGGGTACATTTCTCACTAAAAGTCCAATATAATCTCGGGAAAAAGGGGTCTATAAGCAGTCCGACCTGCCGGAGGGTGCTTCTTTCCTGTGTCCGTATAGAGCCTCACAGGCAGACTCCTATTGTTCAGAAAAACAAAAAGTAAAAAGATAAAAACTTCTCGCGTTGGGGTCACACTTGACGCGACCCGTGTCGGAAAGGAACTCCACCTGGGCCCCACCAACTGATCTATGTCTCTATCTTCGTTCTGAACAGAGCTTCACTTAAAGTTCCATGCTCTCAACGAGTTCAGTCCAGTGTTCCAACAATCCTCAGGTCTTTTGCTGGAGCCTCCAACTTCACTCACCGAGGCTAGACCCGGGATTCTCTATTTCCGGGGCCGCAGGTGATATCGGTCTCGACCAGGGGTTTCAGGATTAACAAACAAAGTAGGCACAGTGGGGTCAGACAAGGAGCTGGGCTCCAGACCAGATACTTCGCTTTGGGCAATTGAGTGGCCACAAAGAGGGGATTCCAAACTCACAGCACTCTCCCCTCGCCCGTCAACCTCTTTGCGGGTATCCAGGGAAAGTGACTCTTCAGTACTGGGCTCGTTTTGAGATGGCAGGCCTTCCTCCTGGTCGAGCTGTTCCCTTGGCAATGGGAGGGGGACTCGCTTAAGATGGGAGATATGGATCCAGTGCTGCTTCCCTTCGACTTTCACTGCCGTTTGTGTGGCCAGGAGCACCTGGTATGGCTGAGACCAGCGCGGATCCAAACTCGACTTCCGTTGGTAGTTCCGGACCAAGACCCACTGTCCAGGTTCTACGCTGTGTCCAGGACCCTCCGGCAGGGGCTGCAGTACGGCAGATATCTGTTGATGAATGGAACGAAGATCTTTAGTCAAAGCATACAAATAGTCAGTCAACATAGGATAGTCAATGTCCCTGAAAGATTTGGGCCGGGGCACTCCCCACACGTTGGCAGGTCTGCCGAAAATTACTTCATAAGGGGAGATACCGCTCCGTGAATGGGGAGTAGTTCTCACAGACAACAGGGCCAGGGGCAGGAGATCAGGCCATTTTAATCCTGTCGTGTCCTGAAGTTTAGCCAGTTTCAACTTCAGAATCCCATTGTATTTCTCAACCAGGCCCGCTGACTGAGGATGTCGGGCTGCGTGAAACTTCTGTTGGATGGACAGGCCTTTGCATACATACTTAACTAGATTAGCATTAAAGTGTGTCCCATTGTCACTCCAAATCACCCGTGGGAAAAACTCTTTTACCAGAGCTTTCGCAGTTGCCAGGGCAGTATTTTCTTTTGTGGGATACGCCTCCACCCATTTACTGAAAGTACAAATCACCACTAGCATGTATTTTAGATTATTAACTCGCTCTAGCTGTATGTAATCCATTTGGAGTACTTCAAAAGGCAGAGTGGGTGGCGCAAAATTACCCGTTAGAATGGGAATACTACCCCCGGGATTATGTTGGAGACAAATTATGCAATGCTGGACCAAGCTCCTAGCTGTCTTGTGAATATTAACATTATACCAGACAGGATCCAATGTTGCACAGATGCCCTGAACTCCTACATGCGAAGGTCCGTGTGCCATGGATACTACCGCATTTACAAATGCGTTTGGCAGCAACCACCTACACTTGTCTTATAAATAAGTCAAACACCCATTCTCATCAAGCCTCCCCACCTGTTCTTGCCAATATGTCAGTTCTTCCGAGGTCACTTCCTTTTGTAGCTCTTTCACACTATCTATGGTGTTGTTAAAAACCCCTGCTTCTATCATTCTTGTTACTACAAACATGGAAGTGGTGTCAGATTGGGCTGTTTCTTTGGCGATTCTATCCGCAAAGAAATTTCCCCTCCCCACATCATCAACTATAACCTTGTGTGCACTGCATTTGACTATGGCCAAGGTCTTAGGCAATGTTAATGCGGCTAGTAATCGTTCAACTAATGGTCCATTCTTTATTTTCTCGCCATGAGATGTTAAAAATCCTCTTTCCGCCCATAACCTCCCGAAGCTATGTGCTACACCGAACGCGTACTGGCTGTCGGTGTAGACATTTAGCCTCAAGCCTTTCCCCAACTCACAGGCCCTGAATAATGCAACCAATTCGGCCGCCTGGGCCGACCGGTATGGTATCTTTGCTGCCTCAACTACCGTTTTCAAGGTAGTGATCGCATAAGCCACAGCTGTCGTACCATCAGGTAATTTGAAACATGACCCATCAACGTACAATTCTCCTTGGGCATCAGATAGTGGGGTGTCAGTTAGATCTATCCGGCCCTTTGTCTCTTCTTCAGTTCGAAAGATGCAGTCGTGTATGTCTTGTCCACCGTCTCCCAAAGGGAGGGGTAACAACGTGGCAGGGTTCAAATTAACACATCTTTTGATCGTTATATGAGGTGCAAACAGGGTCACTTCGTACCCCGTGAGACGCGCACTAGTTAAGTGCTGCGTCTGTGTCCTGTTCAATAATACGTCCACAGCATGAGGCACCATCACTGTCAGATCCGTATTCAGGACTAGCCCTTCCGATTGTCTGATTGCTATTGCTACTGCCGCTGTAGCCCTCAGACAACTGGGAAGTGCTCTGGCGACATTATCCAAAACCGCCGAGAAATATGCACAAGGCCTTTGCTTACCACCAAAGTCCTGTGTCAACACTGTAAGAGAACAACCGTCCACCTCATGCACGTAGAGCACAAAAGGCTTCCGGTAGTCAGGGGTGCCAAGCACAGGAGCAGAGCAAAGAGCAGTTTTCAGAGCAGAAAAAGCAGTCTGGCATTCAACAGTCCAAGGTAAAGGTTCATGCACGTCCTTCGTAGTTAGATACAGGAAAGGTTTAGTCAAGAGGGAATAGTTAGCAATCCATTGGCGACAGTAGGAAGTTATACCAAGCAAAGCGCGGACATCACGTTGCGTGCGAGGAACAGGCATGTTAGTTATGGTTGCAATGCGTTCAGAAGTCAACCGTCTTGCCTCCTTCGACAGGAGATGACCGAGATAGGTCACCTCCGGTCGACAATATTGAAAAGAAAGCGACACCTTGTTACCATGAGTAGCCAAATGCTGTAGCAGGGCAACCGTGGCATCGCGGCAACCATGTTCTGTATCGGAGGCCACAAGGAGGTCATCGACATATTGCAATAGTACATTACCTGACGGCAAGTGCAAAGTATCCAATACCCTTTTTAGTGCTTGACTGTAGATACTAGGACTTTCGGTATACCCCTGGGGGGCACGACAGAACCTAAAGCTGCGGCCTCCCAATGAGAAACCAAAAAAATGTCTACTATCTGGATGAATGGGAATACTAAAGAAAGCATTCTTCAAATCAATCACCGAGAAAAAAGTCGCTGTGGGAGGAATCATGGTTAAAATGGAATTAATATCGGGTACCACAGGATATTGGGGTACCACAATTTTGTTAATCTCTCGCAAATCAATCACAAATCGATAGGTATCAGCATAATCAGGGGACTGGGGTGTGGGAGCTAGTTTAAGAATCGGAAGAATAGGGCTGTTGCAGATATTGGAAGCCGTTTCCTCCACCACCCCCGTTTTAATCAAATCAGAAATAATGGCCAGTAAAGCGCGTTCTCCCTCGGGGGCTATTTTGTACTGTGGGATCCTCGGCAATTTGGCATTCTGTTTTAAAGTAATAGACACCGGGGGAATTTGCAAGAACCCTACATCAGTGTCCCCCAGGGCCCAAAGATCCCTCTGGAGTTTTGCAAGCTCAGGGGGTAGGGAGTCCGTTTTTGAAAAACATTGAATGGAGGGGATAGAGGTATTTCTAATGGTCAGGTAAACTCCATCAGGGGAGCAATAGATACGGGCATGCAGTCTTTTTAATATATCCATACCTAGGAGATTTTCCCCACACTGGGAGGTGAGGAGGAAAGGTGAATCTATTGTTACTGGTCCCAGAGTAAGGGAAAGTGGCTTAGAAATGGGGCTTACCACCGGAGTTCCAGAGAACCCTACGGACACATTATTCTGGCCAGACAGAGCGGCCCCCGGGACCAGGGCGCGTGAATCAGAACTGTTCATAGCACCTGTGTCAACTAAAAACTTACCTGATGCATCCAGTAATTGTGCATGGACATAAGGTCCAGCTTGATCTATCGGGATTGACACATGCCCCTTACTCTGTCTTTGGCTGTCCTATGCTTGAGAATATCCGGAGCCTTCGTCCGTCACACATCCTTCATTATAGTATTGTTTACCTTGGCTTTGATCAAAATAATTCTGACTATTCTCACCTCGGGCTGACTGTTCCTGTCTCGTGTATCCACCTCGGTGCCCACTCATCCTTCCCCGTCCACGACCCCTTGGAGCATTATTCTGTTCATACAACAACGGGCACTGGGCTCGCCAATGCCCCTCCTCCTTACAGAAGGCACATTGATTGATGCCTAAATCTGTTCGTCCAACCGTTTGCGTGGGTCCCGCCCCTCTTGGAACGAAATTCTGCAACCCTCTTCCTCTTCCTCTACCCCTCTCTACTTGCTGCAGTTACACTCGTGTTTTTAAGTCCTTCGACTTCTTTTCTGTCTTATCCTTGCTCTCATTTTCCCGATGCTCATAATACTGGGCCATGCTTAATATTGTGGAAGGCGTGGTGGTCGTCCAGGTGCTCTCGGCGGCCTGTAACCGGGCCGATACCTCAGGTAGCAGATTTGTTACAAATCTATTAACAAATAAACGCACACCCCCTTCCGTGGCCAGGTCCTGTCCGCTGAAATCAATGAATACTCCCTCAAACCTCGTGAAAAAATCGGATACACTTTCATCCTTCTTTTGCCTACAAGCCGTCAGTTTATCCCAATCTACTTTCCGGGGTGGGATCAATGAATGCATATAGGTTATTATTTTTTCAGGTAAGGTCAGTATCTCAGATCGAGGTTTGTTCCCCGGCTTACGATCTCTATCCCAGTCTCTCAGTTGGTCCCATGTCCCACCAAATTCCGTAACATGGTCCTGGGCATGTACCTGACGCCAAATATCCACCGGTACCAATAAGGAAAAGAATAATTCAATATCTGCCAGCGTCATCACTGCTGACGAGGCGGCCTCGGTCAGTTCTTTGTAATATGCAGTGGGGTTTTTTCTAGGATCTGGCAACTGGCTTTTTAGGGACAATACCTCACTACGTTTCCAGGGGGTGCAGACCCATTTTTCCTGGAACTGGGCGTCTACTCTCGGACGGGTGACGACACCTTGGGCATCCACCACTTCGGTAACCTCAGGATGGTAGATAGGGTGTACTTCTCGCATAGGGAACTGGGAGAATCCGGCGGGAATGGCAGTCTGCAAACGAGTTCTATAAGAAACCAAAGTCTGCACCTTCCCATACACTTCTTCTGGCGTTAATTGAGATTTGTGAATCTGATCATGGATATCATACAATATAGCCGGAGCTCTCCCTCCTTGGTGTACCTGTTCCCATAAAGAAATAAGACGGTTGGCCATATGTTCCAGGGCATGCTGCTGCATCACAGGTTCATAGTCTCTCATAGTACTCCAGATATCGGAAAGAGTATAAATAGGATGCCGCATCCATTGGGACGCTTGTATGGCAATAGTTTCCCTTTCTTCCGTCCCCAAGGTAGAACGAGTGAACAACCTCCTACCCTCCGTTAGACTGGCCGGACGTATTGGAGTAGTTACAGCTGTTACCGGCGTCGTACTGGCGGAGGAGGAGGGCAGAACAGAAGGGGAAGACATTGACCCCGGCGACAGCTGAGGGGTCCCAGCTGCAGCTGCCGTCAATAAATTAGGTAATATGGCCATAACTTCAGACACAGATGTCGACAATCGGGAGAGGTCCGGCAGGGATGGGGGAATAGAAGTGGCCGGAGGAGCCGAAGCCGAGGCCCCCAGAGACATATTCGGGACCGGGGCCGAGGCCCCTGTCACCTCCGGATATATTCTCTGTGGTACATAAGGGGGCGGTGGCCTGGTGTCTAGTAAGTCCTCTATTTCATCGTCCGCATTCGGGCGGGTCACATAGCTCTTATCAACCTTTAATCTAAATTCGCGATTCATGCAGTCCAATCCTTTATCTACTCTGTCTCGATCATAGGCCATAGCCTTCTGAGTTATATTCTGTCCCGCCTTGGCTCTGGCTACTTTCTCTTCCCTCATTCGCCGTTGTTTGGCCTCCTTCTGCCATGCAATTAGAGCGTCGAACATGGCCTGCCTACTTCGCCTAGAAAACAGTTGTTCCTGTAGGAACGCAATTTTCTTCTCATCAAATGAACCCGTCTTGGGCCATCGTAACTCTTCATTACCCTTGGTGTACTTATGCCACAGAGTGCAGAATAATAAGGGAGAGATTCCATGTTTGACATACATAAAATGGCTTGGACTGCCCTCCGGCGGGGCGGGTTGGCTCTCAGCTAATCTGGAGTCACTTGTTCGGCAGCAGCAGCCAAAACAATTCAGTTTGCTAAAACAAGACATTGTGGTTAGTTTCAGACACGTACGCACAAACAACAATCAACATGAATCATACACAACATACAATCTGTATCGGAGAACCAAGCCCGTCGACTCTGGTTCACAGTTCAGACACCAAACTGCACGCGGGATTCCCGCCACCCTTCTGGCTCACCGCTAAGACCAGCCCCCAACGAGGACTAGCCCCGTCAGGAGTATGCCTTGTGGCTACCCAGTCTAGGTCGCAGGTCTTTCCATGTGCAATCCGTCTATATTCCTCCGGAGCGCCGTTTTAATCAAATCAATCAAAAGGTACGTACTTCGAATCAAAAACACTGTAATGCTAAACCGATCAAGCAAGGCACCACTCTCCGGTGCGTGCCTTCAAATCAATGCACCGCCGTCCAGCGCGAGCTTCAAACAAATGCAGCCAGTGTTCAAATCAAAAATGCATCGTTCTCAACGAATGCTCTCAAATCAACCAAATAGCGCACCGTCTCCAACGCGTGCTTCAACAAAATAATGCACCGTTTACAACGCGTGCTTCAAATCAAATCAATCTATACTCACCGGGTGCACCCAGATACAAATGTTCATTCTCCGCTGCCAACTTCTCCCGACCAAATCAGTCCATTTCAGGGTTAAGCCCGTAGGACCCCGGTGAAGGGTGACTAGCAGCAGGGGACGTCCCAAAAAGCCGCGCAGAATGGAAGAAATCCTCAAGCTCCTCTCCCGCCAACCAGTCAGGACGCCCCCAATCCCACCACCCGAATACGGGGGGGGGAGACCCTGTCACGGGGTCCCTTCGTGGTCGCCAACTGTTGTGTCCAAATAATTATTCCAAGGGCCACACTTACCACTGGCCCGCAATATTAAGTCAAATAAGGAGCAGTTGGCAACGTGGAAGGTTCAAGCGTTTATTGGCCACCACAGAACTCTATATAGAGGAGCCTCGTCGATCCTCACCCATCAGGTGCGCCGAGGAAGACTGCTGGCTCCTTGACAGTAACACACTTTTATACATAATCAGTTCAGCATACAAAACCTTATATGTGAAAAAGTACCAGTTAGTCCTGGCGCTCCTAATGAGCTCATGCCTATATCCAGTTTCGGTTACACATACAAAGGGTTACTATCTTTACAGAGAAGGTCGACGGGGTGACTCCCTTCTCGTCCCAGGCCTAGAGGAATTTGCTTTATACTCCCTTTTAGCAGATGTGACCTTGCTTCTCAGCAATTCAGCCTGTCTCCTAACAAATGTATGAAAAGGGGAAGCAGATGGTGGGCGGAAGAGACCATGTGATTCCTAAACGAGGGAGCCACAATCCAAGATGGAGGCTGTTCGGTTCTCGGCCCTTTCTGTCGTACTAAGCATAACGGGTATTTCGAACCCTTGAATACACTATAACTAATCATACTATCATTAGATATACTGCGCTAATCATACCATATCAACTTGAACACCTCAAACCCATTCATCCTGGGATACATGATTTTGTGGCGGGACTGGCTGTCCTCCCCTATCCCATTTTATAATATTCCAAAACTGTTTGGAATTATTACTAGCACATGCCAGTCTCAGATCCTGCCATCTGCTTTCATCCCATTGCTTTTTGGCTTTTTCCTGGATCTTCCTAAAGTTATTCCTGGCCGTCCTTACTTTGTCTGGCGCCCCTGTCTTAAGTTACTCTCCCAGTTTTGTGCGAGCCAGCCTACAATCCTCATTAAATCATGAGCTAGGTTTTTTCTTTATTATATTCTTATCTGTATCCTGCTTTAAAAAATACGATCTTAGATGGGAAAAAAATTCTTTATGAGTTGCGGTAATTATCTTAGAGAATCCAGGGTGGTCACTGCAGGCCTCTAGGTCAGCTATAGTATAATCAATGTCCCTATTATTAGTATCTAGAAAATCTGAGTTCTCAGCGAGTTTAGCCCATTTTAATCGCCGCATATCGTTAGTGGGGATCAAATCTAGTGTAAGTAATTCAGGAACTGGCTGAACTACTGTGCTCTGTTCTTGAAAATCTAGGGTTGAGCATAAGGGATTATGATCACTTTCTAGATGATCCCGCACAATCATATCCCCTAAGGTGTGCCATAACTTAAGATTCATTAGTAAGTATTCTATATGGCTGGCACTATGGCCGTTGTCAAAGGTATTAGCCCCATGCCTATCGGAGACCGTGCGCCCATTTGCTGCCCGCAAACCTTTTTCAAGACAAAGTGCTTTAATTTGGATTGCTGCATCCGTCTATTTTTTTATGGGCGCTAGATCCAGTTTTGGGATGCCCCACCGAGTATCTTCCTCGCCTGTTAGATCTTGGTCCTCAATGCCAAGAGGCTCAAAGGTCGAGTTGAAGTCTCCAGCCACCAACACTAGGGAGTCCCAAGAATGTATATCCAGAAGATCGTCGAGGGCCATTATAACTTCAGACTTCTTCCCCCCACTAAGGCCCCTTGCGTAAGCATTGTAAATGTCAATGCTACATTGTGGGCTTACTCTCAGCCGTATTGCAAGGACATCATTACTCTGGGTTGGAAGAGACTGGATTTTATAGCTAATCTCCTGACGCACCCAGATTGTAAGGCCCACTGCATGTCGACCTTTACCCCCTTTTATGGCTGGAATATGATAATTCAGGTAGCCCACTCGATAGAGAGGGTCCACTAGCCACTTCTCTTGAAAAAGACAGATGTCAAACTGGTCAATAAATGTTAACCAATCAGGGGATGTAACCTTGATGCCCAACCCTGCGATGTTCCATGACAAAACTGGTAGCCTACGTGTAGTTAATCCACATAAAGTCCCCCCAACGCCCACATTGGTAGATAATGTACCACTATCCCTCCCTCCCGCTATTGGCGGGGCAGTGTCAGATGTATGCCTAGGTTCAGTAGATGTTACATTTAATGTCACAGGAGCTCCATACTCGCTGGGGGATAGTTGTATCGTATTCTCCGAAAAGTCACCAGTGAGTGGAAGTAACCTTCGATCTACCTCCCTTAGTGGTGATGTGCTGGAAATCGAAGCTATCTCTGGCGGATTATACTTTAGTCTAATATTCGAACGGGTCAGATTTTGTGTACAAATATCAAAGCTTACGAGGTCTTCCACTAAGTGTTGATGAGTTAGTGTCAGGGCAATGTGGTCAAATGTGGCATTAGGGCATGAGTGTCTTTCTGCTGCAATGATATCATCCCTTATTATTGACCGACAGTCCCTACCAAAGCAAATCCACTGAGTGCACTTATTCTTGATTGATCCCTCATCTTCTCTATAGGATACACCTGAAAGTTTGGGGACATTAATCATGTACACCTTATTTGCTGTGCTTGATGTGCTACTCCCTGCTCCTACCACTCTCTGTCCATCACATCTATTAGCATTGATGTTAGAGGATGGAACAACAGCCTTAGCAGGGGGCAACAGGGGTCTGAGGACAGGCATCAAATTGTCTTTCCTCCCAGGGTGCCCATGACATTTGCTCATAGTATCTGTATTTAGGGGCCTAGATAATCCACTTATACCTGGCCTCTGGGATGTTTTAGCCATAGTTTGTACCCCTGGATAATTGCTAGCACCCATAACGGAATGTAGGGATGAATTATGGATGTGTGCCCATTGATGATTTAATCAAATCCACTGCTACTTGCACCTTACTTATAGTGTCACTAAGTGTGCTAACTGATACTTTGAGGGCCCTGATTTCCTCCATCAATGTTACCAGTTTATTAGACACTGTTTGATAGACAGTGTCATCTATAGGTCTTTCCTGTTGTATATTGCTAGCAACGGACACACTGTTATCTGTGCCGGTTACACTTCTATCATCTATACACCTATGATTGTTGCGGCTGCTACTCACTTCATTATCCAGGCCAATAGTATATCTCTCATTTCGATTGTGTGGGGTATTTGCCAACGGGTCAGTTTGGTCAGCCAGAATTGAAAATCTATTACTACATGCTAAAGTGGTGAAAGCTTTGTGGGTGTCTGGCTGGCACTGGGAGGGTCCCTCTACTGTTGTACTTAATTCTGGTACATTCTGGGGGTCTGGTGTTATTGGCTTTTTGACTGATTTTTTAAACATGTCACGTACATGCCCTTTGGATTGTTTGCCACTCAGAATCTGTTGTGTGTTATGCCTAGGGGCTTGGACAGAGTGTGTCGAATCCAATAACCCCTCACATTCAGTTAGTAAACTATCTATCCTGTCCATGACACCACCCTCAGCATCATTGTGGCTAGGACTTTTTCTTCTTCTCTTTTTAACTTTCCTTTTCTTTGTATTACCTGTACCACCTTTACACAATTTCCTCTTCCCCATACTGGATAGCCCAAGCAAGTGTAAAATACAATATTACAACAATTAAGAACTCTGTTAGACCAAGATGAATTAGGTTCGATGTCTGTACCCCATGAAGACTTCCAGTACTCCAAGACCCTCTTGGCTTTGAACACAATACAGGGCGATAACCTTGTTTAAAAATGAGTACTACTTATTGTATAGTAACCTGCTCAAATGTCCTGATCATCAGATGTCAGAGGGGTTGCCCAGCCCAGCCTCCTCCAGGCTCTGATGGGCGCAGACAGGCAAGCCCTTGGCCCGGGCACACCCGCTGCCAATTTCAAAGCGCCTCCAGGCGCTAATTGCTGACGCTGTTGGTGGGCACCAGGTGCCAGAAAGAGCAGGGCAGGCTGGTTCCTGTGGTCCTCCTTGGACCAGTGGCGGTATGTGTCAGCTGGAAAAGCGGGACCCGCGCTGCGGGAGCCCGCGACCAATTTCAAAGCACCCTCAGGCGCTAATTGCTGACGCTGTTGGTGGGCGCCAGGTGCCAGAAAGAGCAGGGCAGGCTCGTTCCTGTGGTACTCCTTGGACCAGTGGTGGCAGGTGGCGGCTGGAAAAGCGGGACCCGTGCTGTGGGAGCCCGCAACCAATTTCAAAGCGCCTCCAGGCGCTAATTGCTGACGCTGTTGATGGGCTCCAGGCACCAGAAAGAGCAGGGCAGGCTGGTTCCTGTAGTCCTCCTTGGACCAGTGGCGGCAGGTGGCGGCTGGAAAAGCGAGACCCCAAACATAAAATCACTTGATTTATAACTAATGTAATAAAAATGTAAAACTGTGTAGTCAAATGGGGGAAGAAAAATTTAAAGCAAAAAATAAACAGACCTCGGAGAGGTGGTTGGGGCAGTGAGGGGTGAAGGGGTGGAGCTGTAGCCAAGGAGGGAGAGAGCAGCTGGAAAGCATGTTGGGTCTGCAGTATGAGCAACTCATTAAAGAAAATAGTGCTTACAAACTAAATAAGACATACTGTGTAACAACAGAAGTAAAAGGGCCAGTCCTCATGGGAGGTTACAAATGAAAACAGGCGGTAGTAAGGGGGGACTAACAAGCTTATTAATGAATCAGAAGCCAGCGTTTATGCAGGACAATGACGCAAGCAAATGAAAGATATGGGGGGAAAGTAGGTGGGGCTTCAAGTCCATACTCAAATACTGCATGCCTCGCAGAGCAAGGCATGAGCTGCCCAGGCGCGATCTAAAAAACTTGAATTACATACCTCAACTTCTATTTTAATCTGGGTAAATGTATTCATCGTGTAATTGGAAAAATAGGGGGCATATTTACAAGGAGATAATGCCACCAGAACGTCATTTTTTAAATAGTCTAGTGGCGTTAAATCCTTTGCCTTATTAACAAGGTGGCGTTAAGCCACTTGACATCGCTTAACACCGCCTTGTAAATAATGCCCCTATTCACGCAGCACTTAGCGCGAAAGGGGCATGCAATGAATGTTGCAGTGGGTGTTCTGCTACAATACACATTGCTTTTTGACACTGCCCCATTTTTACAAGACATGGGGCATCGGCAGGGAGTGCTTGGTCTTAAGCAGGCTATATGAGGAGAAATGTTTAATTTTTCCTCGTATTTTGCTCTTTCAACTTGTGCTGCATTTTGCCGCACACATAGAAACAGTAAATTGCCTGTAAAGATTGTTTATGTGGAGGAAGGTGTGCATTTTGAAACTGACGGAGCGCGGTGTTACCAATTTTGGGGTAATACCATGCTCCACCAGTTTCTAGTACATATGCTCCATAGCTTATTGATCGAGTAGCTTTGCCATGAAACATTTAGGGGCATATTTACAAGCCCCTAACTCCTCCGGAGCGTCACTTTTTCTGATGCTTCAGTGGTTTGGCTCTCTACCCCATATTTACAAGGTGGCGTTAAGCCACTTAACGTGGCTTAGTGCCACATTGTAAATATGCCCCTTACCACAGCTGTCTGCTGCGGCAAAGGGGCGGGAAATGGACATTGTTTGTTTAAGCTGCCCCATATTTACAAGGATAAGGCAGCTTAAAAAACTAAGACCAGGTAAAACCTGGTCTTAGGATGGCGATACAAGGATAAAATATGTATTTCTCCTCGAATGTTGCTCTTTCTATGTTTGCTGCATTCTGCAGCATACATAGGGGCATACTTACAAGGGCATTGCACCACAGGAGCATCACTTTTAATGATGTTCCTGAGGGACAATGCCCTGCTCCATATTTACAACATGGCCTTAAGCCACTTAACATGGCTTAACTCCACCTTGTAAATAGGCCCCTTACCACAGCACTCCGCTGCAGCAAAGGGGCGGGCAATCGTTGTTGCTATGGACGTTACATCGCAACACCCTTCGCCTTTTTATGCTGCCCCCTATTTACAAGTGTGAGGTAAATATAGGACAACGAGGGGAAATTATTAATTTGTACTTGTTTTTGCTGTTTCTTTGTGTGGTTCTGCAGCACACATACAAACAGCAAATCACCATTAGTGATTGTTCATTTGCAAGAAGGTGCCCCTTCCTGCACATAAACAATCACAATAAACAATCATTAAAAAATGACATTTGCAACTTCTATATGTGCTGCAATCTGCAGCACACATAGAAGTTACAAGTCACCATTAGTAATTGTTTATGTGCATAAAGGGACACCTTCCTGCACATGAACAATTATTCCCTGCAACTCCTGCGCCCTTGCACTATGGTGCGGGTACCTGCGTTGGCGCTGGGCAGCTAAATTTTGCACTAGGGGAAACGCAGGGGTGCACCGCATTCATGTAAATATGGCATCTCCCTAAGTTTTGAAACTGTTGGAGCATGGCGCTAGCAATTTTTGCTTAGCACTGTGCTCCGACAGTTTCTTGTGAACAACCCCCATAGACACAGCAAATCGGCTTTCAAGATTGTTTATGTGCAGGAAGGTGTTCCTTCCTGCACATAAACAATCGCCCCTGCAGCTCAGGCACCCATGCAAAATGGCGCACGGGTGCCTGTGTTGGCGCTAGGTAAACTGCAGGGACGTGTTATTACTGCCCAATTTATTTAAGTCGGCGGTGCTAGGATGAAAACGTCTCACTTGCGGATCTGTTCTGATTTCACCAGCTAAGCATTAACTCACTCTTACCAGGGATGCTCGTCTGCACACGAGTACCCACACACACGGCCACGGCTTTGCATATTTGCACAAAAGAGAGCATTTGTGTCGCTGGTATTAAAAATGAGAGACACTGAGGTGTGTAACAATAATTCTTCTCAGCATCTCATAATTCAAATTTTGCAGGGTGTGCATAATGTAAAGCGCGTCCCAGGCAAGGTCAGACGGCAGAGCTCTGAATATTTTAGGTACAGGCAAAAACAAGCCATAAAACTAAAGAATGTGATTGTGATTAAGAAGATCTACTTGCATTTTTGTCCATAGGCACATTGTAGTTTCAGGCAACTGTCTTCACGGATTCGGGCATTACATAGAGTGTGATTACGAGCTGCACTGTACCTTGAAAACTGCATGCGGAATGGATGTTGCCGTTCGGTAATACCACACCAGTACCGTACACTCAGAGGCGCAACTAGAGGCAAATTTCGGGGGGAGCTAAGAAAAAATTTCGGGGGGGGGCTAAATCTCTAAATCTATAAGCAATAGGTAGAGTGGAGCTGCAGGGGCTCTTAGAAGGGGTGAAACAACAGCGAGGCCTCATTAACATGCAAATGGTCTTTTAAAGACCTGTGAAGTGCTCGGGTGCGGCTGTGTGGGTGCCCGGTAAGCTGCCTCATCCCGGGCTGCCACACACGGGGGGGGTTAACCGTTTGAGTCCAATGGGTGTTGCGCGCCTGCGTACACTTATGAGTTAAATTGAATCGACAGATTGTTACGTGAGACTGAATTTACTGGTCATAAAGCCACTCGACATTCCCAATTATGTGGGGTTTAGCGCACGCATTTACCAGCAGCACTGAGGAGTTGGTAAATGTATGCTCCGGCCTCTGCGTGGGTTGTAGAGAGGGTTGAGGCAAGGGGATGCGAAGTTCTTCCCATGCTGGGGAGAATTGTATGCTCCCCTGTCAGAAAAAGAATGATGAAAGAGGCTTTGCTGCTGCTTCTAAAGACTCCTGCAGTGTGGACAGTGACCCAGTGAAATAGGGTCCTGAGTTCCAAAACCCAGGCCAACGGATACGGAAACACCAGTCCAAATAAAATCAGGCATAACAGAATTCCATGTCGCAATTTTGCACTGCCTGGCTCGGAAACGGGGAATACGTCTTTAGCAATTTACACTGGTAAAATGCTTTGCGCTTGTAGGATGACGTATTTCGACCTCAGCCAACTCAGTAAACTGTGTCTGTCTTTGCAGGTTGAGTCTGAAGTGTGGCCTGCACTCCCAGCTTCTAGCTCCTTTTATGCAATACTCTCTTTATCCAACTTCCGCCTGATGGTAGCTAAGGTATGCACGAGCGCTGAAAGGCCCCACTTCCTGGGAACTGCAGGAATGAGAGCTCAGAGCTCGCCTAGCTCCGAGCTCACATCCTTGCAGCTCAGCTAGGCCTATTTTGGAGCAGGCGTACATTGCTGAAATACCACATGACCTGCAGCTCAAGGCGCGGAGGCCTGGCCAGTCCTGCTCTAAAAATAATCCTCTGAGAACAGAGTGAATGGGGCGAGGGGGTACAAAGTGTGCATTCTAGTGAAGCTTGTGCTCCAGGTAAAAGGGCTTAAGCGCTGCCCTGGTGGGGATTCATTGCTTGCGAGGTGCGTTGGTTCCTGCTGGTGCACTTGCAGAATGTGATGGTTCTCCAGGATGCCATTAAGCGTGGAGTATAGAAAAGGCGGGGCCGGCATTGGACACGCCGATAATATGGTGGTCCTGCCGGCCCCCGACGGCCTGGGAGGTGGGCCTGTCGCGCACAGCAGTGACGCGACAGGCGCGCGCCTCCACCATTATTGGTCATTGGCTATGGGTCGTGACCCGGAAGTGAAGTGAATCACTTCCGGGTCGCGCAAGTGGCCAGCACCAGACCGACTAGAACCGGTCTGGGCTAATGGTGGCCATAAAAGGCTGGGGAGCAGAAGAATCTTCCTCTTTGCCTTCTGCGCTCCCCAGCCTGTAGAGCAACCTCGCCAGGAGACTGCTTTTTAATTTTCCCCACCCACCATCCCCTAAAGCAGAGGTTGTGTAGTTTATGATTTCTTTCCGTTTTAGGTTGTGTTATGTGCAAGTAACATGTTTTTTCCCTTTTTTAAGGTAATATATTGTTGTATTTTAGTGCAATTCCGTGGTCAGGCGGTAAGGTCATGATTGGTGAGCAGTAAATTTAAGGTCCTAGGGGGCGGCGCCATTCTTGAATGGGGTCGCCCAAGGGGGAGAGACAAGTCGTCCCTCCTAGAACTCCAGGGGCAGTTACAGCCTTGTTGGCTGGATGGGTGCGGGGGAGGGGGGATTTACGCTTTTCCTAGGCTGGTTGGCCACCCCTCATGTGCACAATGGCGCCAGTAAAGGGCGCAGAACTGCAAGGGCCCCTTATGGAGATAGTATACAGAGCGTACGGGGGTAACCGGGGGGGAGTACCCTCACGGTGAACGGGCCATCTGCGCATGCACACTCTGGCGGGAGGGCAGGCTTAATTGATAAGGATCTGACACCAGTTATTGACCTTGCCGTAGGCTCAAACATGGATACGCTGAAAATAATTGCCATTATTATTATTGATGATGTTATGCTTAGATTCAGATAGGAACAACTTGTATTAGAGTTATGTTAAGGATAGCCATCTGACATCTGTACATATCAAATGTAATCAATGTCAATTGTATGATTTTCAGCGTAATTTTGTAAATATTGTTATTATTAATTGTTTAATTGTTTGTTAATAAATACGGCCGGGGGGTTATCTACGACCCCCTTTTCCAACTAAGCTCTTGTTCTTGATATTATGTGGGTCTTGACAAGGGAGGAGGGGGTATAGGTAGTACCAGGCCATATTATGACCTGACCTCGATGCTGCAGTTGTCTAGAGCGAGATATCATTGCTCGTTCTTTCTCATCGAGTCCTTGATGGACTGGAGTAGTTGCGCCTAACAAACACGTGATTGATTGATTAAGGGAGATGGATGATGTAGTTCCGTATTTTTCAATGGTCGTTGTATTGTGCACTAGGGCAGCTGGAAGTGGGGTAAAAGATGTTCCCATATGATGCAGTTTTGTAGTCTGTTGTGGTTTCTGATGGTACGCTTTTTTGGGGATGACAGTCTTAACGGTGTGGTAAGGTGGTAGACAATGGTTCCCGATGTTGCAGTTGAACGTCCCTGACAGTGCAGCTTGTCAGAGCGTCATCGGCGTGGGAGGACCCTAATAGTGAATCTGGATGCCGCAGTGGAGTGCGAGGCCACTGATCCTGATACTGCAGTGTCATGAGATCAATGGCCTGTTGTGATGCAGTTTTGTGACCTCAGACGGTACAGTTTGGACGGGTGACTCTTTTATGGCGTAGTTGAGGGTAGGAAGAAGACCGTGATGCTGCCACTCAGCAGCACTGATGGCTCATGATAATTTGCATTGTTGCAGATCGATAAACTGTGTATCCCATTCTGGAGACAGCTGGCAGAGATGCTTTCTTTCAGATATTATCTTTCCTTTGAAGAGAACATTTATACTAATTCTCTTCTTCTCTTTTTTCCATTTCCCTCCATCTTGTAGGCTTACGAGAAGCGCTTTCCTACTTGCCCGCTGATCCCCGTCTTCCTTGGCAGTGAAATCCTCCAGGAGTACCGAAGTGAAGATGAGTCGATCCACATTGTTGAGCGGAGCTGTAAGTTGAATGTGGAAGCCCCTCGCCTGATAAAGATGGTGAGCATTTGGAGATGTAGTTTGAAGGCTTGCTACACACAAATATCAGATACAATAAATTTCTTTACTGTGCATGCCTTTATATATGTGTAACAAAGCCCGCCGCATCTAAATTAACAATTCATGGGCTTATTGGACTAATAGGAATTAGAGGAGAAATGTCTGCTGACACGCTGCGCGATGGTGAAGCAGCTGCAGAGGAGATGTTGCAAAACTCTCCTACAAATCAAATAGAACAGGCCAGTGGTGTAACTGGTGATAATCCCAGCAGTATTAAAGAAACATTTCGAATACTGGAAAAGTTAATGAAGCAAGAGCAGTCTAAGTGGTGGGAGTATATATCCCTCCAGCAATATCTAGAGATGGGCAGGTTCCCAGGGGGTCTGAGGATAATGATAGCCCCCAGCTAAGAAACAGCGAATCCTCAAATGATGGCGGAGCGGGCAGAGTGCAATTTGGAGTTGTCACGCTAACTAGTTCAGATTTTAGTAAAATACGCTGAAAGTGACATACTGGAACGACAAAGCAAAATAGATAACCTCAACGAGGAAATCAAGAAGCTAGGGGACACCCAGCTGCTGCAGAAATTACGCAAGGAGATGATGGGGAGACTACGCAAGGAGGAGGACAAAATTAAGGCAAGGAAATTGTACAAATTCCCATGCGACAAAGCGGATTACACAAACGGCCAGATATTGACGTATTCGCGCACATAAGATTCACTAAGGAATGCATGGTAGCAAACGTACGGAAATGGCACATCAGATAGGACACAATCAAGGCCGTGATGCAATTACATCAGCATCAGACCTCAGTTCAGCGCTAGAAAGAGAATCTGAACTGGAAACAAGTGCCACAAAATCAATTCAAAGCAAAGTTAAACTGTCCTGGGTGGAGGAATTAGATTGTTTACGTCAAAGTGAAGAGAAACCCTACGCCAGAGAAACAGAAAACCAGGAAAGAACGTAGCAATAAAAGAAGACAGGAAAGGAGAAAAGCAAGCCCTCAAGCGGAGGAAACAAGAAGCCAGTGCACGGGCGCTGGAAACGCAAGTAATAGAGAACCAACTATAAAAGCGCTAATCATAGCGCCAACACCATAATCAATCTGGCACAAGTTGATTTAAATGCAGCCGAATTACAACTGCTTGCACTGGGATTGTCTTATTGTCCTGAAAGCAACTTTAATTGCACGCAAACTAGAACTGATGTGTATAAGTTTATATGGAAATTAAAGTTGAAAAAATATCACTTAATTCAAAAAACACCACAGTGCACCCACATCAAGATAGGAAGGATCCCATCCTCAAATACATTGGATCTAACAGTGGGAGACCTTGCTCTGCTCCAAGATCTCCAAGATTTACAAGATGAAAATGCAACCCAAACTGGTGGAGATCAGGAAAGAACACAACAGACACAAACAAGTATCTCAAGTGCACCATTATATGAAATGTTTGCAAAACCTGATACCCCGTTTAAAACTAAATCCAAATGTAATCCAATTATGCCTCAGGACTCTTTGGATGTTGTTAATGAGCAGGTGGTAGCTCAAATCAGAAAGCTGAATGTTATTCTCCATAAAACCAAAAGAATGTGTACAAATCAGGAAAGGCGATATCATCAACTAATCAAGAAACTCCAAAACGAGAAGCAAGTGGTGGTCAGGAACTCAGATAAAGGAGGCAATATCATCCCTTGGCCACTCAAGGATTACATGGAAGAGGCTCTATCCCAACTTAATGAGCTCGAGTGCTACAGGAAAAGCTCAATACAAAAAGTGAGAAGTACCAATGATGAATTTTGTGCCAAACTTTTAGCGTGGAAAAGTGCTGGTCTGCTGAGTTTAGAGGAATACACATTTTTAAAGAAAGAATATCCAACCATGCCAGTTATTTATTGTATTCCTAAAGTACATTAGAACTTGCAGAAACCACCAGGCAGGCCTATCATATAGGCGTGTGATGGCCCTTTTGAAAACATGTTCAGGTATTTAGACCACTTTTTGCAGGACTATGGAAAAAACCTCCAATCATATGTACAGGATACCAGTGACTTTCTACCAAAAATCCAAGATATGGAATGGCGCACTGGATATATCCTGATGGCTCTTGATGTTAAATTGTTGTACACGAGTATCAGGCACAATGATGGCATCAGGGCATTGGAACATTTTCTCAACAATCGACCATTGACATTTGCATAGCTCAGTAAAATGCTGATCAGTATGCTTTTGTCTGTCTAGAAAATAATCTATTGATGTTCAAGATCCAGATTTTCCAACAGGTTTGAGGTGTGTCAAAGGGGGCCAGCTTCTCTCCCAGCTATGCCTGTTTACATAGGGGCTTGTGGGAGGAGCTGGTCGCCAAAAAGCAATATGGCCACATATTCCAAGACAATGTGGTAACCTGGCTCAGATTTATTGACAATTTATTTGTATTCTAGAATGGGTCAGAACAAAGTGCATTGGAGATTGTTTCACAGATTAATGTAAATAACATCAATTTGAATTTTACAGCAACTATTAGCCCTGAGATGGTTACCTTTTTAATTGTCCAAGTTCACATTTTTAATAATAAGACCACAACTACCTTACATCGTATAGAAACCGCAGGGAACTCTGTATTGCATGCCACAAGTTCACATCCTGCACATTTAATACAGAGCATTCCTTACGGCGAAATGTTATGGATAAGGAGGATATTTAGTGATGAGGCAGATCTGGCCATGAAACAACAAGAAAGCAAAGAGATTCTTAGCAAGGGGCTATCAAGTGAAAACTATAGATGCCGCCATTGCCAAATCTATATTGCGGGCCAGGTCTGATCTACTAGTGAGTAATACAAAAGAGGCGAGCTTGGACAAGGACAAACAAACCAACCAGGAAAATGTACCTACCAGACTGATTTTAACATACACAAAACAAGAGAAACAGCTAAGAGGCATTAGAAAACACAATTGGCCTATCATTTTAGATGATCAAGTGATGGCCACCTCCTGCTGAAAACACCATCCATCTCCCACAAAAAGACAGCATCCATGAGTAATGCCCTAGTGTAGAGTAGTCCAGAAGATATACAAGCAAGGACCTGGCTCATGGCAAGGAAGGTTTTTTTAAAGTGTGCGACTTGCCTAGCCTGTAGATATGGTATCAACAAAACCAAACATCAAACACCATTCAGTCACAAAGTGCAGACAATTGACAAACATCTCACTTGTAAAACCGACCATGTCATCTACACACTGGAATGTACATGTGGACTACAGTATGTAGGAAGCACCAAATTGCAAGCGCACAAAAGAATACTTCAACACACCAGGGCTATAGTTAACCAAGATTCTAGCTACCCTGTAGCAAAACATTTTAGGGAAATCCACAATAGTGATCTTAAGCACTTAAAATACTTTTCAATAGATGCTGTCTTCACACGTAAAAGAGGAGGAAATCAAGAGGAAAAACTCAGGAGATTGGAAACACAGTATATTTTAGATTTAGATACAAAAATTCTGGGAGGTTTAAATACGAGTGAAGATCTTCATACCTACCTATGACCATATTTAGATATTGGGATACAGATGAGAGTAGTAACAGGTGATCGTCTGATCGCACATTTATTGACAATACATTGCAGGTTTTTTAACCTGTGCAGTACTGTAATGAATTTTACATGAACTGGTTTTATCTGGAAATATTGCACTTTAGTTATTATAAACCTGAATATGAATTTATTCTATGCACTTTATGAAAAACTGTATATGAGATTCTGAAAAAAAATTGGTATACATTGTTGATTTGTGGAGTGAACGAATCATACTCTGCTTCTGCTATAGATATATTTTTTGGAAATAAGCACTTTTACGCATTATGCACTTTATTAGCAAACCCAGGCTTGGGATGGATTTGCTTGCTCATAGTCACCTTATTTACTATTTGTTATTTGCACCAAATGTCAGTTGAATATGGATAAACAAGACAAGAATGGTATTGCACTTTAATTTGTAGCAATTTTAACAAATTATCTTGTATATTTATATTTTATAAATGTCAAGTATGCTCTTGGGTCTTGTGCAAAATGCACCAAATTCAGTATTTATGCAATTACTATGACCTGCCAAGTGCATTCTGAGTATGTTGACTATAATGCACTTGCCACTTTAAAAGAGCTGATTCTAGAGCACAGCGCTGTCATGTGATCAAGGCCGGCAACCACTGAAACGCGTTATGGCGGACGTTGTGGCGGACAAACTTCAATAAAGAACTCATGCACTCAAACTGTGGTCCGTGATCATTACTATCCATCAAGGAGGTGTATGCAGGAAGTTGATATATATATATATATATATCTCATACAAAGTCCCATACATTGATATATATATATATATATATATATATATATATATATATATATATATATATATATATATATATATATATATATATATATATATATATATTCACTGAAAAAACCATAGGTTTCACACACGTTATAGTTAGGAATTAGCATTTAAAAAACCTTGCAAATTCACTGAAAAAACCATAGGTTTCACACATGTTATAGTTAGCTGGACATTTTACTGATAAAAAACCATTGAAATTCCCCCGTTATAGTTAGTGCAGGCAACTATAACTCACGCGACCGCAATCCTCTGCTGATGCTAATACTGTATTTAGACACTTATTTGCCCATGTCTTCTTCCATTAAATTTTAGCTATACATATATTACAAATATTTTTTTTTCATAAAGACACATATGTCATCAGCAGAGGATTGCGGTCGCGTGAGTTATAGTTGCCTGCACTAACTATAACGGGGGAATTTCAATGGTTTTTTATCAGTAAAATGTCCAGCTAACTATAACATGTGTGAAACCTATGGTTTTTTCAGTGAATTTGCAAGGTTTTTTAAATGCTAATTCCTAACTATAACGTGTGTGAAACCTATGGTTTTTTCAGTGAATTTGTACGTTTTTTTAAATGCTAAGTTACTTTACGCCATACGTGGCGTGCGCGCCCACTTAACGCAGTTCGTTCCGTTCGTTGTGAAAGGTAATCTTTTAACTTTTCTTTGATGTCTGTGTGCCATGCCCAAATGATGCCCTTCGGGCACCATTTGCACACGGGGTGGGGAGAGTATGGTTAATTTTTTTTTAAAAAACATTTTTTACCGTACGCGTACGGTAAGCGTAATCGGCGAAATTTTCACAAAAAATAAAATTAACTTTTTGGCCTTCGGGGGTTCTTTGGGGATACCTTCATCAAGGCTAGGTGGTTAGGAGCTGTCTAAACAGCCCCTTTACATGTTTTTTGCCTTTCTTTTTCCACCCCCCCTCAGAGTGCGAGAGAGAAAATGGCGGCCGCCGCTTCCTGGTTTCGACCGATTCAAATGTTTACTAAGATCTAACAGCCAATCAGAATCGCGCTCGCGCACGGCACCGTACGCGTACGGTAAGCTTACCGTAAGCGCACGGTAAGCGCACCGTAAGCTGCCACAGATATATATATTTATTTAAATGCTATTTTCTCAGGGACTACTGAACAGATTTACACCAGACCTACAAAAGGCACTTCCTTGACCTGAGGACTACCTCTCTGCCAAATTTCAAGTAAGTCTGTTCAGCCGTTCGGGCTGTAGCTGTGTCTAAAGGTCCTATGGAAAAATGCATGGGAAAAATGCGTTTTGGGACCCCCCTTTTTTCTCAGCCCCCGCTTTACGAATCCCCCCGAGACTTTCAGGGTAGGAGCAGAGCGTAGCGCCCCACCTATTTTGAAAATTTCGCGAGGATTCGTCGACCGGCGCCAAAGTTATTCCAAATAGAATGTTGCGGTTTTCCTATGGAAACAGGGTCCTAACTATAACTACCTACTGGCGACCGCCAGTAGGTAATATATATATATATATATATATATATATCCTACAAAGTCCCATACGTGTAACCAGGGGCGGCTCCCCCGCCATGACAGAGGAGCGTTGCCCCACTGCTTTTAAGCAGTGAAAAATATAAAATGACAAAAACTTAGAGTTATTGTCATTTTATGTTTTGTGTCCTGCGGCTTTGCGGCAGGTGGGCGGGGCTGCTCTGCTCACCGAGCAGGGCAGGGAAGGAGTGGTTTGCCCACTCGTAAAGTGAGCATTGACTGTTTGGTCGGCCCTCTCGGGTCTCCCAAACAAGTCAAGCGCACTACCCTGTTCTCCATGCAGGTTGCATTACAGCCTGAATGGAAAAGATGCCCACCCGTGTCATGGCACCCAGACCAATCACAACGCTGAATTGCAGCATTTTGATTGGTTTGGGATGGAAGCATGGCAGGAGAGCAAAGAAGACGCAGGACCCAGCCTCGAGGTAAGTTTTTTTATTTTTTATTTCCGATTTCCCACCCAACCCCTGCCCAATACTCAGCACCCTGACCCCGGCATGAAACCCGCCCCCCCACCTCCTGCGCCTGCCCCTCCACCTGTGAGCCAATGCCGGCCGCAACTGCATGTAACAGTCCACACCGGGAAGAAGTCTTGCACTCCAGATGGTTAAAGTCGCAAAAGAGTTTATTAAGCTCGACGCGGTTCGATAAGAGCGGTCTCTGTCAAGAGAATTAACATTGATTGAAGTAAGTGTGGTCTTTAAACCCCACGTCATCAAGAGAATACAAAGCATACTACATACATTCATTGTAGTGTTCAATAAATACATGGTATGTTACATGCAGAATGCAATACTTTCATTGTACTCTAATTGTTTAGGAAATTAACATGGTAAAATGAAAAAATATATTTTAAAAAATTGAGCCTGCCAAGGGCATGACGAAAGTGGACATACGCACAACATCAGGGAAGACATAGCGTGAGTGTTCGCAGACTAATATGAAAAAATATACACGTCTCAACCCGAAAGGACGGCAGTGGATTGTAGCGAATTATTGGCCGAGATGCAACTACATAAATTGTCCACTGACGATAAAGAACAAATAGACAAGGTCACTACCATGGAGGAAATAATTGGGCCGATACAAGATCTCCAGGCAGGGAAGGCACCGGGGCCAAATGGGCTGTCGGTGGAGCTTTTCAAATGCACAATGAGTGTGGTGGACCAGTACCTCCGGGGGATGTTTAATGAAGCAAGAACACAGGGGCGACTGCCGATGGACCAGCGGATGGCAACAATCAATGTGGTTCCGAAACCGGGCAAGCCTGCTGACCACTGTGGCTCAAACCGACCAATATCTCTGCTGAATATTGAAGTTAAAATACTTGTTAAAGTATTGGTAAATCGACTACTGGAACCAATCACAACCCTGATCCACCCAGACCAGTCTGGTTTTATCCCCCATAGGAGCACTAGGCTCAATCTTAGATGTTTGTATGGGGTGATGCACCTAGTGAAAACTAATCCGGAGGAGGAAGTGGCATTGCTATCCCTTGATGCCCGTATGGCATTCAGTAGCATAGAATGGCACTATCTATTTGAAGTTCTGAAGCGATTTGGGTGTAGCCCCTAATTCCAATCCTGGATTAAATTACTTTACACAGCCCCCTTGACCAGGGTGCGAGTGAATGGTTCGGTGTCTCGCTCCTTTGCCCTCCATAAGGGTACTAGACAGGGATGCCCTTTATCTCCGATGTTATTTGCACTAGCATTGGAACTGTTGGCAGCCTGGGTGAGAGAGAACCCTGTGATATCCGGTATTTAGGTGGGGGACCAATTTAAAGAGAATATCTCATTATATGCCGACGATGTTCTCTTGTAAGCGACATGGCCAAGATTCATGGTGAGCCGGCTCTTACAGATTTGGTGGTTACTCTGGATACCAGATTAATTGGTACAAGTCCTTGTTGTGTATGTTGACAGATGGTCCCCCACCACTACTAGGGGCAGGGGCCCAACTGCAGGTCAAGGACAGCTTTAAATATTTGGGCATCCAAATTACCAAAACAGATGCCGACTTTCTCACAAAGAACTTACAACCGCAACTAGACAGGTTAAAAAGTGATGTAGCCCACTGGAGGGCCCTGCCGATCTCTCTTGTGGGACGAGTGGTTCTTTTTAAAATGATGTTCCTTCCCAGAATGCTATATATCCTGCAGAACACGCCGTGACCAGTCCCAGATAAATTCTTTAAGAAAGTGGAGAGTGAATTACAGACGCTATTATGGGACAGTGGGGGTGCAAGGATCACCTTAGCTAAGCTACAGAGAGGCGTATATGACGGTGGCTCGGGGTCTGGACTACAAGTAGCCCAAAGCACAGCCTCAGGGATCACCAAGAAGCATATGCTGCTGCAAATGTGCATGGTGTCCAGGGGTTCGGGTTGCACGGTCCCCAATAGGGTTTTGGATCTCAGGGTTGCTGAGAGCATGGATCGGCCTCGGGGAAGCTTGGAAACCCACCTCCTGAGTTGCAAAGTCTTCAGAGACCTTCAGGAGCTGCTTAGTTGCAAACCAGACAGATGCATCTTTGGTGCCTGCCTTGCAGGGCAGTAACTCCTTTACTCCAAGGGAGATTCTTCGGTCATTCAACGTCATGTAGATAGTAGAAGTTCTGGGATTCTGTAGCAGAGTTTCGTCCAGGTAAATCTAAAGTCCTGTAGTCAGGGTTACTACTTTATACCCATACCCAAGGAAGGGGTGGGACAAACTCTGGGGACCCACCTATGGGAGGGTCAGGACAGAGGGGTGGCTACACCAATATCCTGTGTCCAGTTTGGTGCCGGAGCAGGGGCTGGTAGACCCTGCAACTGGTTTGAGCTGGACTATGCACAGGGACACCAAATGTGTCCCCAGTGCACCCACCCAGCCCCAATACACTAAAGCCTGTCTGGGAGGTGGTCACACCTCCCTGTGACAGGAAACCTATTGTCCAGGCCTCCCCTGCCGGAGTTTCGTCCAGCAGCAGTAGGGCAGACTCGTGTCTGTGGCTGGCAGCATCCATTTTGTGATGGCAGGGTCTGTGAAGCTAGTACCGGTGAAGTCCTGTTTCTTCCTCTAGTAGGGTGGAATCAAACCTCCCACACCAGTTACTGGTGTGTAGGTATGATTCCAAGGTGTTTGACACCAAACACGACATGTCGTGTTTGACACCAAACACAACATGTTTCCGTGCAGCCATTCCAAAGTTAGCATTTACCGCGAGGTTATAATGCACTTAAGAGTATATGGTTTGGCTGCATCACAAACAACCCCCGAATAAAGGTTCTGAAGGCTGCAGAGGGGCTCTTCTCATGCATGGGCACCCTCTCACATAAAACCCAGCACCCTGCCTTCAGGATTGATAAGACCTGCTATAGGGGTGACTGATAGGTTTACATGTGCAGTGACATGGATAGATATATGGTACTTATATGTAAGTAAGGGGTGCATACACCACCTTACATAGGCTGCTGTAGCAGACCTGTTGTGTCATTTTGAAGGGTCTCCCAGGGGTGGCATAATACATGCTGCAGCCCCTGAGAGGCCTTGGGGTACCTATGCCCTGGGTATATAGGATACCATATACTAGGGACTTATAAGGGTACCCCAGAATCCAATCTGTGGTGCACTCAAAGTACATGCAATCAGTGTTAGAGCGAAAGCAGATAGACTGGGGTCCTGATTAGCAGTATCCCAGTCAAACGAAGTCGAAAACCAGCAAAACACCAGGCGAAAAGTGGGGGTAATCATGCAGTCAGATTCCACCTTCCTTCAAATACTTTATCGTTTTTTTTAAAGCACTGATTTATACAGCCAGTACTCAGATGACAGAGTCAACAAGTTTAACTACACAGGTTCGCTGTGGCTGAGTATCAGCACCACTTATATTTTCTGCATGTCAATGAAATGCATGTAGTCTTTCAACAGGCCACTTTCTGCGTCCCATAGACCAACAATTTATTGATTCTTTCATCTCTATTCCGGTGTTGTGGTACTGGTGGATATAACGAAGAATGTATTGCAGAAATTATAGAAACATTTGAAATGTTGTCAGAATAATCATCAAGCGAGGTTTAAGTTGAGGGAGTCAATGAGTATGATTATTTCATTGCACTCCCACAATTAGGAAAGTGTAACTAACTTAATGGAAGGAAAGACCTCTACATGGCATGCAAATATTGCACCAACCTATCCTATCAGTTATTCTGGCTTTCTGTCCGTCCACCCACTGGTGAACTGAACAATAATATGTGCCCTCTGCAAGTGATCCACCCTTTACTTTTTATATTTAGATCGGCTCTGACCCACATTGTACCAATTCTGAGTGAGAGTGTCTACTGGCACATGAACCCAAGTTATATGGTGAATGGTCCGAGTAGCAGTTGATTAATATTGAATGAAGACATGACTTTTACGCTGTATCCCTGTGGGGATTTTGGCATTTGACTGTCCAGTTCCCCAAACTGTGGTCTCTTGTGTTTGCCACATATGGAAGCTCAGTATGTTTGGTTTACTGATAGTGATGAATGGTGGAGTGCATTTAAGCCTGGGTGCATGCTGCACAAGTTGGTGGTCCACGAGCAGTAGGCTGATTTAGTTCATGGCGAACATGATAGTCTGCAAATACTGCTTTCTAAGCCAACCTCCCTAAACCAGTTATCATTGGTGGATGAGGAGAAAGCTGCCAATGGTGTCCCTTTGTCCCATTATGTTTCCTCCTTATCCCACTCACCTCCTGGTTCCTATGTTGCTATTAGTCTCTGAGGTAATGAGCAAAGATAGAGAGGGCTGCCTGCCCTGGAATCAACAAAAATATTTTGACCAGTCCATACTGATCTAACCTGTGATCCTTGGCTTCTGACTATAGGAAAGTTAGACAAAAAAAAAAAGAAGCATTTCTCTAGTATTGTACTAATTGTATTGCAAGTTTGGTATAGTGCTTCCTGCTCTTGAAATGGCATCAAAAAATTCCGGGTTGTCACCTAAAAATGTAGTTTGTTGTGCATTTTTGATGTTGTGTGACCTATGTGGGAAACATTGGGCATCCTGCAGGAGAGTCAGAAATGTGCTACAATTAGTTCATTGCAAACTTAAGCATTAAGTGAATATTAGGAGAGAGAGAGTTGCATTTCCAGACACATTTCATGTTCTTGATGATTATGCTTGGTTTGTAGGTGTGAGTTTGTTGTCTGTTTTATATTAAAGTATTAGTTATTATGTATCCAGTAAAGTGACAACAATCTTGAAGGAGCATTAACACCTGGAGTGTGGCAGAAAAGTGTAAAAGAGATTGAGTCAAACTTGTAGATATGTGCCATCATTCTCTAATCTGACATATGCATGATCATCTGTGTGAGAACAGAAAGAATAATCCTCTTCAATGTATTTATAAAACAGGAAGCCTTCCATATTAGAAAGTTGTACTATGTAACTAAAAATACCCTTGCTATGACTTGTGTGGAGTATAGACATACACGCAATGCAATGCGTAGCAAAGTAGCCTCGTCCTAAACCATTTACATTGTTTTCAAATCACACAATGACTAACTCAGCTTCCCACTTAGTTGCCAGTTACCTTTCCCCTATTATGGCAGTCAATATTAGGTGACAGAACATTGAAGCTACATTCTGAATAAAGGTTGATACTATAGTGACTCATGTCCAAATATTAGCCAATTTGTACAGCATATTCAACTTGACTTCTTGAGGGAGGACTTTGTAAGTATCAAAATAGTTGATAGGGCATTCATAGATAAAGCTGTATAATAACTAGTTCTCAAACAGATAAACTTCGAAAGTAGAAACCAACACTTCAAAATATTTATCTTTCAATGTGATAACTAATAATCGTAACCACAAAATACTCAGCTTATAGGAACATTAAGAAACATTGATATCCACATGCAAGTCCTATTCAATTTTGATAGATATTGTACTTCAATCTTATTTCGGAGAGAAAACTCTCAGAGCACAAGAGCTCAGAACTTACCAATCAACCAACAGAAACGATAACATATTGTCCTGCCCTGTGTTTATCTTAGTAAATCAAAAGTACTTTAATCTCACAGAAAAATGGAATAATGCGCGATTCAAATATGAATACAGTCACTGGGTTGTAATTTCATCTACAAATCTCAATGAAGCACTACATCCAATAAGATCCCGTCTCCCACCTCAAGAAGTTCTCCAAGTGTCTACGGTCACTCAAATGAGGCTTGGGCAGAATAATTGATTACTTAACTATTGCACATATCAGTTCAACAGTGCCACTACAAGTTAAGATGATCAAAGTCTACTGTTGTAAACTGCAGATTTGCCTGTGTGTTCAGTCTCTTGGTCTTCTCACTAGACCCCGTTTTATCAGCTTGGTGAAGATGAGGCACTTGTGGTATTGATGGATGCATTCTACCACCCTGTATTTCCAGCAGAGTCTTTGATGAGGCGGGACCATGAAGGCAGTTTCACTTTGCACAAGGGCTGGGGATTAGTGAAGCAGGCCAGTATAGAGGATGATCATCTTTGGAAGGTACAGTCTTCAAGATTAGAAACAGATGGAAGCTTCTTTTCAGCAGTTGCAGCTCCCAGCACGGAGCTCCAGGGCGTGTTCATCTTCAGTAGTTGGAGCTTCCCAGTACGAATCAGGGTTTTTACATCTGTTGCAACCATGGCTCCTCTTCAGTGGCAGCCCGATCGTCAGGCAGTGGTGCACCAGTCTCTTAGCACATGGCATGGATGCCGGACAAAGCAATGTTGCTCTTTAGTTGAAACTCTTAATTCAGTTCACTCTGAAAATTGCTCAAGAAACCATTATACTCTTCACAACATAGTTAGACACCAGTCTTTGTTCCCTTCTGGGTCTTTCTCACGCTGAGAACATGCTGGTCTTCTCCTCCTGGATAGTCTACCCTTCAGGTGATGTCCCCTCACCTCTCAGAGACTGGCTGTTATGCGGATACCAGCCCTGGTAACACAGCAGCTTTTCAAGAGACTCCAGAGAGCACTCATTTTCCTTGATCATTAAGAACTTGGAACATGAATAAAGTGGGGGTGGTATGTGTCCCTCTGACAAGTGACAAAGAAGGTCCTGCCTGACAAGAGTCTTACGTGGTAAAGACAATATTGGGACCAGATATAGTACATAGACAGCAGTGTTACAGCATAAAAGTACATAGATAAAATCACACATTTGATATAAACATACATTGATAAATCCATAATATATATATAAAATATTAAATAAGACAAGTATTTAAAATATATTTAGAATAAGATGTACAGATAATATGATAGGTGGGTACTGCAAACAATAATATGAGCATGTCAAAATTCCCCCTTCCAGGACCTTTTGGTACATCACCTTAAGCGATTACAGTGTGATTTCACAATTTTAACAGCATTAGTTATAAATAGTGCAACATTATAACACACATGCAGGCTACCTAGTGAGACCAAAAAGTTCAGAGCTTTTCTGTGCGTTCGGATGTTCTGGGCAATAAGCATAGGTTTCAGGAAGCGGGCCCTCCGATTCTGGTACATTTTACAAAATAGTAAAAAATGCAGAGTACTTTGTTTATTGTGGCCATCACAAGGGCACAAACTTGCATCAGGGGGGCTCATCCTCATTTGTGGAAAAGCAAATTGATGGTGCACAATGCTGCATCTCAGCCTTGTCAACACAAAGCGGTGTTGGGTAATATTTACATATGTCAAATAGTGGTTTGCCCCCACTTCCTTGTCCAGGGTCTTATAAAAAAATCACAAGTGTTTTTTCTCCTCGTCCAGATTGCGTTTAATGAGCCTAGATTGGAGAAACGTTTGCTTGAGCTTATTCCTGTTGAGTAACATGAACTGGTTGGTATCAGACCAAACGGACAAGTTGCACAATTTGCCCAAAAGAGTGTTAGTGTAAGATAACCACGGTGTTTTTAGGGCTTTATCCATTGTTAAGCAATCAAGGATAATCTTCCTGGTAAAACTTACCGCATCCTTAGCCCACAATGATATCCATAATAACAGGGGTTTGACCAGAAGGGTGTCATCTAGAAATTGCATGATTACCTCATTGTGTGCTATGATGTTTGCTGCACAAGGTGGCAGAAATACTAACCTTTTAAAAAATGTATTTTCCTCAATTTGCAGGGGATGGATATTCGCATAACCCCACAAACCGGCTCCATAGGTTGCCGTTGGCACACGCTTTGCTTTATATATGGTCACCATATATCAAGGGGAGAGGAGTTGGCCTAACTGCTAGGGCGGGCGACCTCGAATGTGAGGATCTGGTTTCGAGTCTCGGCAATGACGCTGAACATCCTATGATTCTGGGCGAATCACTTAATCTCCCCCTGCCTAACAAAAATGAATGTGTCCTCATGTAATGCAACTGGTGCTATGTAAAGCTCCCTGATACCCAATTCGGGTCAAGTTCGCGCTATCTAAAACTCTGTAAAATAAAAAAAATAAAAACATTTCCTTGATAGGATGACTACCCAGTTTTGACACAAACTTAAAAATTCCTTGGGGGACCTTGCCCATTTGGGCCCTGATATTCAGTACATGCTGGGTCCATGAGCCATTGGCCGCAAACAATATCCCCAGATAACAGAAGGTTTTTACAGTAACGATTGGGGTACTATCAATAAAAATATGTTTGACATGGTTTTCTTATATGACCACACACCATAGTAAATGTTTTGGTTTTGTTGACAACCATGTTCCTTGAGGTCTTGAATTCCCCAAATGCATTCATCAGTTTCTGCAGTCCCACTGGTGTCCTGGCTAGGAGTACAGCATCATCTGCGTAAAGCAGGACTGGTATTAGAAGTCCTCCTGCCTTGGGGACATCAGTGTGCAACGACTTAAAATGGCTGTCCACCCCATTAATAAAGAGTGAAAAAAGTAATGGGGCCAAAATACATCCCTGACGGATGCCTCGCCCGACTTCAGATTGTGGTGTACATTCTCCTTTGAGGCCAAAGCTTACCTGGCAAACTAGCTTTTCATAAAGGCATGAGAGAAACCCATCGATCAGTCTTGGTGCATCTAGGGAAATCAACAGTACCCACAATAAATTGTGGTCGACCAAATCAAAGGCGCTGCTCAAATAAGCAAAACATAAACATAGGTTACCCATCTTAGCCCTTGTGTATTTACCAATTAAAAGTTCCAGGTTGGTGCATTGTTCAATCGTATCCATTTCCTTCCTGAAGCCAAACTGAGCTGGGGAAAGAATCGAATTTTCTTGCACCCATTCCTCCATCCTTACCAATATTACTCTACTCATAACGTTTAGTGAGGAGTCTAGGAGTGAGATCGGGTCATAGTTTTTGGGTTCTGCTTTATCCCCCTTCTTATATATAGGTATGATGGTCGATGTCACCCATGAAGGCGGGATATTATCTGTCGAAGCTGCATTAAAAACCCTGGTCAGGATCGGCCCCCAGCGATCAGGTGCAGATTTAAATACGTTAACTGGCACCCCATCTGGACCAGGGACCCATCCCTCTGCATTCGTTTTTATGGCCAGCTTGACTTCGGTAAGGAAAATTTCAAATGTTCCTATTTCTCCTCCTCCCATCATCCATAGAGGACTAACTACATCCTCACAATGCTCCTTAAACATTTCTGAGAAATATGCCACATAGCTATAACAGGGTATGAGATGCATAAACACTGGAATATCATTGTTTTATTTTTTTAATGGGGCATTCCCCGTGTCCCAAAATAGCCTGGTGTTCTAATTTTTTGCTGCAAGTGTAAGATGATCCCACGCTTCATTCTGGAGTGATTTTATCCTGTTGGCCCTGGCCTGTTTATATTTGCTACGCAAGGACTTAATTATCACTGTGTCCCGCGGTGACCCATTCAAGGCATATTTCAACCCCTGGAGTATTTTAATGCATGCAGAATCGAACCATCCTATATTCTTCTTCCCAGCTCTATTCGGGTGGCGGATAAGTAATAGGGTGCATTTGTGTGAAAGGAACCTCCGAGTGCCGGGCCGGGCACTGCTCTGCCCGAAGTTTGCTGATTGCCGCGGGTGAACTGCTGTGCGGGCCCCGCTCTGTCAAGCACTTTCCTCCCCTTGACGCTTCTTGGGCTGGGCTCCGCCGAGCCGGACTACATCCCCCACAAGCCTCGGGGGCGACGAGGACGCCGCCAACGTCACGACGACATGCCAGGAGGTGCATAAGATCTGCCTGGGGCCGAGTCCTTTTGTGGGTGCATTTGTGTGAAAGGAACCTCCGAGTGCCGGGCCGGGCGCTGCTCTGCACGAAGTTTGCTGATTGCCGCGGGTGCATTCATCAGTTTCTGCAGTCCCACTGGTGTCCTGGCTAGGAGTACAGCATCATCTGCGTAAAGCAGGACTGGTATTAGAAGTCCTCCTGCCTTGGGGACATCAGTGTGCAACGACTTAAAATGGCTGTCCACCCCATTAATAAAGAGTGAAAAAAGTAATGGGGCCAAAATACATCCCTGACGGATGCCTCGCCCGACTTCAAATTGTGGTGTACATTCTCCTTTGAGGCCAAAGCTTACCTGGCAAACTAGCTTTTCATAAAGGCATGAGAGAAACCCATCGATCAGTCTTGGTGCATCTAGGGAAATCAACAGTACCCACAATAAATTGTGGTCGACCAAATCAAAGGCGCTGCTCAAATAAGCAAAACATAAACATAGGTTACCCGTCTTAGCCCTTGTGTATTTACCAATTAAAAGTTCCAGGTTGGTGCATTGTTCAATCGTATTCATTTCCTTCCTGAAGCCAAACTGAGCTGGGGAAAGAATCGAATTTTCTTGCACCCATTCCTCCATCCTTACCAATATTACTCTACTCATAACGTTTAGTGAGGAGTCTAGGAGTGAGATTGGGTCATAGTTTTTGGGTTCTGCTTTATCACCCTTCTTATATATAGGTATGATGGTCGATGTCACCCATGAAGGCGGGATATTATCTGTCGAAGCTGCATTAAAAACCCTGGTCAGGATCGGCCCCCAGCGATCAGGTGCAGATTTAAATACGTTAACTGGCACCCCATCTGGACCAGGGACCCATCCCTCTGCATTCGTTTTTATGGCCAGCTTGACTTCGGTAAGGAAAATTTCAAATGTTCCTATTTCTCCTCCTCCTCCCATCATCCATAGAGGACTAACTACAGCCTCACTATGCTCCTTAAACATTTCTGAGAAATATGCCACATAGCTATCACAGGGTATGAGATGCATAAACACTGGAATATCATTGTTTTATTTTTTTAATGGGGCATTCCCCGTGTCCCAAAATAGCCTGGTGTTCTAATTTTTTGCTGCAAGTGTAAGATGATCCCACGCTTCATTCTGGAGTGATTTTATCCTGTTGGCCCTGGCCTGTTTATATTTGCTACGCAAGGACTTAATTATCACTGTGTCCCGCGGTGACCCATTCAAGGCATATTTCAACCCCTGGAGTATTTTAATGCATGCAGAATCGAACCATCCTATATTCTTCTTCCCAGCTCTATTCGGGTGGCGGATAAGTAATAGGGTGCATTTGTGTGAAAGGAACCTCCGAGTGCCGGGCCGGGCGCTGCTCTGCCCGAAGTTTGCTGATTGCCGCGGGTGAACTGCTGTGCGGGCCCCGCTCTGTCAAGCACTTTCCTCCCCTTGACGCTTCTTGGGCTGGGCTCCGCCGAGCCGGACTACATCCCCACAAGCCTCGGGGGCGACGAGGACGCCGCCAACGTCATGACGACATGCCAGGAGGTGCATAAGATCTGCCTGGGTCCGAGTCCTTTTGTGGGTGCATTTGTGTGAAAGGAACCTCCGAGTGCTGGGCCGGGCGCTGCTCTGCACGAAGTTTGCTGATTGCCGCGGGTGCCCTGCTGTGCGGGCCCCGCTCTGTCAAGCGCTTTCCTCCCCTTGACGCTTCTTGGGCTGGGCTCCGCCGAGCCGGACTACATCCCCCACAAGCCTCGGGGGCGGCGAGGACGCCGCCAACGTCACGACGACGCGCCAGGAGGCGCATAAGATCTGCCTGGTCCTTCGCCCAGCGGGGACACGCGCGGGACGCGCCGGGAGAAGCCCGGGACAAGGGCAGGGCCGTCATAGGCCGTCAGGGGCCGGAAGAGGCTGTGCTGGGCCACCCCTCTGAGATTTTCTCGACGGTAAGGTGTGGTGGCCGTGGGGCCGAAAAATTGATGATGGGTAAAAAGAGGGTCACTGGAGTTAAGCTAAATGGGGTGGCAGGGGCCACTCTGGACTCGTATCTAGTTAGAGCCGCAACCGTGTTGACTGCTGAGATAGAGAGAACAGAAAGGCGTCTGTCCATGGAGGTAGTGAATGTAACATCAGCTCTAATCCACAATTCTGATGAGCTTCCTGACGCTCAACTGCTATTATCTTCTCCATCGCCAACGTTGGGGATACCTAGAGACCTGGCAGACATGTCCGTGCCAATCACATCTCCTTCCATCGTTTCCGCTGGGAAGGAAGAGTCCAGGACTGGGTCAGTACTTATTGATGATTCACCGATTATTGCCCCCTCCCCCCTTGCCCCCATCCAAGTAAGGCGTACAAGGGCGGCGGGTCTGGTACCAGGCTCGAAAGTTAAGAAGCAACAACCGGGAAAGGCTCCTAAAGTTGGGATGGCCCCTCAGCCAAGTCCCGAGTCCCTCTCAAAAAAACTGTGGGTTAACATCAAGGAGAAGATTGATACCACCCTGGCTCCCTTAATTTGCAGACTGGACTCTATTGAGGAGATGGTTACTGCTTTAGAACAAAAACTTAGATGTACTCCCCTAATTGTACATCCCCCCCTGCATAACATGGCACCCCCTTGTGCTACTGAACAGCCTGCACCTCCTGAGACTACAACGCCAACTGAATTTTCCTCAAATGTCGACGTTCCTCTTATACCATCTGGAGCAGGTTGCCCCAATAATGTCCTAAAACCTAATTGTCCTTCATGGGTTCATAAACCCTTAAATCCACCTGCCCCCAAATTAGGGCAGCCTTCCAGCGTTTCAAATCCAACTTCCAGGAGTCTCTGTGAATCTGGTCCTGGTAAGGGATTTACGCTAGTCAGGGAAGCCTTTCCGCTGGTCCTTGTTCTCGCAAACGTGCCACCTTTGAGACCCGACCAAGTGGAAACATCTACCACCCTGATGGACAAAGCATTATTCTGGCTAACCAACAACATGGACATCAACGAAAGGGGTGGCTATCAATTGGCTAAGGAGATTATTATGGCTAGACGAGTACCATGGGTGGGCACAAACGCGAAAAAGTTTGGGGGGGATTGTATTGTCATAAATTTTTCCAGGAAGGATGTATTACCTAATGTACTTGCTAACCTGCTCCTACCCCAGAAAAGGTCCCCTGGTATAATTCCTTTAACGTTGGATTTTTTCCAACCGAGCGTTTTTAGGAAAAATGTGAGTTCTAATTTATCTAGGGTCCAGAATGGCTTGTTGTTTATGAGGGTACTTCCAAGTTATTCAAGTGATCTCAGTCTAGGCAATAGATGTTCTGCTTTGACAGACCTGGAGGAGTGCGATTGACTCTGGATGGAAGCCACTAGTTTAGTGCCAGCTCCCTCTATAGGTATCCTACAGCCCTTTGATCGGGCAATAAATGATGGTAACAGTGGAGGTCTATGTATCTTACAATCTGATGCTAGGAATTCTCTACTGTTAGCATCCCATGGAAGTAACCCAGTTTGCGAGTCCATAAGCCCAACCTTGTATGGAAATCAAAATGCCCCTCCAATAAATCCTAGAAGAGGAGGTAAAATGTTCATATTATCATGGAATATCGCAGGTATCGGCCAAAAACTTCTATTAGAGAATTGGGGTAATTTTATTGACAAACATGATATCTGTCTAATACAAGAAACATGGGCCGTTGATCCAGTATTCCGGATGGGGTATCTTAACTTCTATATTCCTGCCACTAAAAAACTCCAAGGGCGCCCCGCTGGTGGCCTGGTGATATGGGTTCGTCAAAGTCTGTGCTGTAGAGTTGTCCCTATACATCCTATCGGAAGTGACATCCTAGCAATTAAACTCATTTGGCCTCATGGGTGTACCCTAGCCTTATTTAATGTTTATGCCAGGGGTTGCAGGGGTGGGTTAAGGTCTGAGGTAATTACCGCTCCGGATCTGCAGTTGGACACCCTTCCTGGTTTCATAGCATCTATTGTGGGAGGAGATTTTAATACCACCTTTGAACCCTTGGGAATTGCGGAGCAGGAGATTACCTCAGCCCAGGATATCAAATGGGGTATCCAAGAACTCGAGCTTCCACTCATCAAAAGATGGACTGATGCTGCTATTCAACTTAAAGCACTATGCCTCGAAAAAGGACTTAGAGCAGCAAATGACCGTACTAGATCGGACCCCTTAGGGGCTAACACCTTTGATAATGGACGCCATAGAAGCCGGATCGACTATCTATTGGTAGAAGTAAGGCTTTGGTGGTGCCTAGAGGATATGAAGGTAGTGTGGCGTCTGGAAAGTGATCATAACCCCCTCTGTTTAGATTTTTTGATAATAAACGAAGAGAGGGTCGTGAACCCAACAGAGGCCCTAACATCACCCGACTTGGTGATCTCTAATGATAAGCATCATGTAAAATGGAACAAGATTAGGGATTACCCCTTGAAGCTGGCAGCCCTCAAAGCAGAGGTTATGAAGTAAACGGCTCTTATTGAGTCTAGAGCTACTAGTCCCGAATTCCCACAAATTAGGATAGACTCTCATTTATCCCTCTTTGCCAAGTTAAAAACTTATTTTGTTCAAGCTTCCAGGAATGGTAAGCAGGCGTCAAAATTTAATAAGGCCGGATGGTTTAATGCCAATTGTAGGCTGGCACATCAGAAATTGATTGAAGTGCTCAAATCTAAAGATCACTTTGGGGTGAGAGATGCTAGGGACAATTATAGGCGAGTGCAAAGGGTGGCAAAAAGAGAATGGGACTATGAAAAGTGGCAGGAACTCAGAAGTGCTTGCGTAGCCAAACACTCCAAACTATTTTGGAATATTGTTAATTGGGACCGGGGAGGGTGTCCGGAACCGCCCCAAAATAATGTAGCGCAAACACAGTGGCTCGATTTCTTTATACCCCAGTATGCTAGAGGCCCCTTAGATGATGTTTCATTTCTGAACCCTTTTAAATTTTATCAAGGTATGGTGTTCTTCCAAAGGACGTAGACATAGCACTTGATTGTGTGTTGGGTGGGAAGGCCCCCGGCATGGATGGTATTCCTGCTGATGTCTTTTTAAGCGATAGACCAACTTGGTGCCAGTACATAGCTTTTCTAGCTAACGCTTTGGCCAACGGGTCCCCAGTCCCACCATCTTGGAAGGGAGCCAAAATTATCCCCGTTTTCAAGAAAGGAGATAAATCTCTTCCTAGCAACTATAGGCCCATCAGTCTCATTGACTCTATACAGAAAGTAGTGGGCCGATTGGTGCTAAATAAAGTACAAGTGTGGGCTGAAGAAGCAAAAAATGTTCTCCGTTCCAGGCCGGGTTCCGTTCCTGTACTAGCACCATTGACCAGGTTTTCCGGTTTATTACCATCTACTGGAGAACTGTGGTCTTGGGTAAGGGGTCACTATACGTTGTCTTCGTAGACCTCAAGTCGGCTTTCGACTTAGTCCCCAGAGGGAAACTGTGGGGGGTGTTGGGGGAAATGGGGATGGGGCTGGAACTGTTAACTCTACTCATGCACCTACATGAGGACAATTTTGTCAGGATTAGGTGGGGGTCACAGATTGAGGTTACCGACTCCTTCCCTGTCGAGCGTGGTGTTCGGCAGGGTTGTGTGTTGGCTCCCACCCTGTTTTCTTTGTACATCAACGGGGCGGTTGAGTACCTCTCCCTGATACCATCTGACGCCCCTATCCTGGCGGGAATTCGTGTCCCGGTCCTCATGTTTGCGGACGATACCCTGATCATCTCCAGGACCCCGAGTGGTCTACAGAGGGCTGTGAATGCTTTTAGTGACTTCTGTATAGAAAGAGGGCTTGAAATTAATACTTCTAAAACGAAGTTCTTGTCAATCAACCAGCACAAGTCTTTCAAGGGAAGGATATTATTAAATAACGTGCCCCTTGAGCAGGTGGATGCTTTTACGTACTTAGGCATATCACTACAAAAGGACATGGGCTGAAAAAGTCATTTGAACCTCACAACTTTAAAATTTCACCAGCATATAGGTGCCTTGACAAAGAAGCACAAAATGTCTCTTACAAAACCTGTCACCCCAGCCATTGAAATTTATAATATTAAGACGGTGAGCTCAGCTCTATATGGAGCAGAACTGTGGGGATTCAATGACCTAAGATGTATAGTCCTGGCAGAGAACAAATTCTTACGTTGCCTCACAGGGGTCCCCCAAAGTACTCCGATGGTTCCTCTCCGCCTAGATTTGGGCAGGAAAAACATAGAGGATATGGCAAAGTTACGCCCGCTTTTATACTGGAGGCGTTTATGGTCTACACCGGAGCTTTCACACTTTGCCCAGGGCCTTAAAGATGTGATTGCTTCAGATTGCTTTTACAGAATAGGATGGCTCAAAGAAATTAGAAAATACAGCTACATTTGTCTGACTATGAATAAGTTTATTTGTACATGCAGTTAAGAAACTATTAACTTGTTGTACTACTGTAAAGCTTCACCAATTTTTTCTTTTGAATCAAACAGTTTAAAACTAAAGATGTTTCTGTTTACTTCAATATGTGTACAGTTTTTTATATGTGGAATAGTCATTTGAAATAACTCAGATTTAATTGTTTCCTTGGGGGGATCCCCAAGTTTGTGAACAGTGCAAGGCACCAAGTGGGTTTCCCCACTTTCCCTTTTCAAAGAAATTAGAACCATACTTACTAAGCTTGATCTGGTGCACCTCTGGGACAGCCCGGAGACTTCAGTTTTTCCAACCAAGATGGTTCTAAAGCAAAAATATTGGGAATTGGTTTTTTCAACATATTTTCAATCTATTCCTGCCACTAGCTTATCAGGCCGGTTTTTGGATTTCAAATCCTGGCCTGTGTGTGAGAAGTATTGGGATCTTATCGAGAAGCCATTTGATAGGAAACTGTTTTTCCAATTTAGGATTGGTTCTCTTCCTATTTACATTTTTTACACGTAAATGGGCTTCTACTACTAGTTGCAAGTGCCATAATTGTTTGACAGAGGATAAAACCATTCCACATGTATTTTTTATTTGTCCGCTATATGCGGTACCACGACGCAAATGGTTGAGACCAATCTGTTTGTCCTTTGGTACACGGAGCTGCATCTCCGTCTTAAGAGTTCTAAGCTCCGATTGCAGTCCTCATATAGCTATCGCTAAATTTTTAAGTTGGTTTTGGGCTATCCGCACACGCACTTTAAATTCTATTGTTACTGTTTAAATTTAAACAATTGTTACCACACCTATTCACTGATATGTGATGTTTCTTTTTTTCTAACTAGGGAAATTCACACACAAATGTTTTATATGCTTTTATGATTTTTAACTCATAGTGGAGCTTTATAGAATCTAATAATTGTTTTTTTGTATTATTTTTATATAGTTTTGTCATGTTTTTTGTATCATCTTGTGCTTTTATGACAAACGTCGAAATAAAGCTTTATGAATTTGAATTTGTAATAGGTTAATGGAGCAGGTAATTTGGCTACAACTTTTAACTATCAAATTTCGGACAGTATCCTCCTGAAGGCCGTAATCAATTTCCACCAGATGTTTTCCTACTATTGTTTGTAGCATAATGGTGGGCTCAACCCCTTCCCATTTAATCCTAATACCATTTGTCCTGCTTGCACTGATGGTATTTACAACTGGGAAAGAATGGTGCCTCTTGTTACCAAGATAGAGTGGTATTGTGATCAGGTTATGGTCACTTAGGGGGGCTGTTATGGTGATGGGTATACCACACAGAGCATTCGCTGATACTGAGATCAACAAATGGTCAATAATTGAAGTCGAATTCCTACCCATAAATGTAGGGACTATTTCACCCTTTGAATCCCTTTAAGGTCATATTTGGAGAATATACAATTCAAAGCTTTTCCATATTCATTGTGGCAAAAATGGTCATGTCCCCGCCCATCCAGATAAGTACACCCCCATGACCGAGTATCACCTAGAGCATATGCTTGTATGTTAAAATCTACTGCCCAAATTATCATATAGTTAGTATCTATAGCACTAAGGAAAATTTCCAGCTGATAGTCTAGTGCCTGTCAACACCCTGTTACGTGAGGTATCAAACACGTTATTGTAGAAGTATATTATCACCAGGTCTTTCTCTCCATTTTTCTTCAGCCATATTATTTGGAAAAAAGGATCATTGTTCATGATCTTCTTAACTCTGACTGGTGTTTTGGTGGAGACAAGGGTTAACAGCCACCCTTCGCCCACCCTGCTAGAGAAGCTGTGGCTTCTAGGGAATATGAAGAGAACCCATCTACATGTATAGGTTTCAGGCACCATGTTTCTTGTAAGCACATTATTTCATATTTGGATATAAAATCATGCTAGTCAGGGTTTCCTAATTTATTCATAAGCCCATTCACATTCCATTTTGCAAAGCCAAGGGAACCACCCTTCGATCCATTAGTTGAGATCTTAGTTGGGATTATAGTTACTGTTTTACGGTCGGTCGTAATTTTGGCATAATTATTTTTCATAGGCTTGGGCTGTTCCCTACTAGACTTAGTAGCTTTGTCCTGGTCACAGTTAGTAACATTTGTGGTCACGTCATTCTCCTGGACTCTAGCGGTCTCCCTGCTGTTATACTCTACTAAATTTCCTGCCACAGGATTGATATAATCAAGTCAATCATTATCATCCATTGTGCTTAGTAATTGAAACCTGTTTGAAAGGGGTAGAGCCTGGGGACAGGTGTAAGCCGATCTTAGGTACTGTACTTTTTGGGGGTAAGCCTGGGTGCAGTCAAGGTTTGTAAGGTGACTGTAAAAAAAACCTAAAGGTAATATAATCATGCCACGGCCAGCCAAAGGTTGGAAAGCTACCTTTGCATGAATATTGCCAGCTATTCTGGGGTTTCGAAAATTGATGATAATACAGTCCCCATCGTAGGTTTTCGTTTATGGGCCTATCCACCTCACCCTTCACGTTAGAAGGATCTGGTCGGCGTTAATAAGTAAGAACAGGCATTTGGAGTTAAGCCAATGGACCACTTTGTTCTTTAGGCCTTCCGTTGATTCACTTGTGCCATTTTCCATTGGGGGTACATTTGCCAAGACGGCCACATAAGGGCAACATGCTGGGGGGAGGTTGATAGTCACTTGCTCCTGCATGTGGTTAAAATTGTTATATATATGATTCCCCTTGCGAACGACATGGTTTAGATTATCTGTAAGTGACCGAGTAGAATTAGTATGAATGGCTCTAGGTCCTACACTGGCAATCGTGTTTGGCTGTGGCCGGCTAGGGGCTACATTAATTGATGCACTTATCGATGGTTGATAGCTGGTCCCTGTTGCTCGACAGACATCTGTAGAATCAGGGATTTCGGGTTGCACCTCCTCATCCTCCCGGGACTGTGTATGTAAAATACCAGGGAAGTTGCTGTAACCAGTGTTGACACTTTCCAACCCTCCCTCCAGTGTGTCCAATTTCAACTTTATCGGTACTAATAATTAATTGACGATAGCAGTTAATTTGTCCCAAAAAGGTTTCCAGATTGCGTTATCCAGATTGTCAAGATGATTAAACAAATCCTGGGCTTTTGAAGGGGCCAAGTGAGGCTCAATTAAAGGCTCAATTAGATGTGTAGTATTCTTTGCCTTCAGTTTGCATTTCACTACAGGCATAATGGTGGGCGAAGATGATGTTGAGTTTATTTTCAGTATAGATTCCAACCCCCTCTAACCAGGTTGTAAATCGGGGGCAACGAAGGTCCCCAGGTCCTCTACGGGTTTGTCACTCTGGCACTCCTTATCTATTGATGACCCCAGAGTTTGGTTCACCATAGGCTCCATCACTTTGCCTCTTCGCGTTGGCCCAGGTGCACACAATGATAGACGCCTTTCGGTCTGACCAATCTCTTTAGTAAAAGCTCCTACTGATTGCTCCAGAAAGGTGTCTATTGTGGTCTGTTTGGTGACGACCCTTGATTCGACAGGGGCCTTGGACCCACCAGCCTTCCGTTTGACCATATTTCAGCCCTCCGACACTCCGACACCCATGTTTAATCGTTGACAATGTCACTTACTTGTTGGTAGGGTAATTTGGTCCTTAATGGTAGCGCTTTAGTCCACATATGAAAAAATGGGGTCACCACCACCTGTTGCTGCTTCCAGACACAACTATATTCCTCGATGGCCTCGATGGCAGAGCAGAGTGAAGGTGGTTTGGGCTGGGGGTCTTGACTCCTTATTCACATAGGGCTCCTTGTGCATAATTAGCTGGCTAGAATGGGTTTACATCTTATTACAGGTTCAGACAATCCCATTGTGTTAGGAGAGCCACCTCAAGGTTTCGTTGACTAAGGATGTGATGATGATGTATACCAAGTAAATTGTTTGGGACTGGAAGAGCGCAATATGGATGTGAAGAGAGTGTTAGACTGTTTTCCCAGCTTGTTATCTGATAAGATTAGAACTGTCAAAGGTTTTCAACTCCAGATTAAACTCAAACCTGATGCCTAACCTATAGTTCATAAGGTACGTCCACTTCCCCTAAGTGCCAGGAGTGAACTCAAGACAGTCCTTAAGTCTTTGTGTGAGGAAGGTGTTATTGCACCATGTGATTCTTCGGAGTGGGTATCTCCTATTGTAGTCATCAGGAATAAACCAGGAGAGGTCAGATTATGCGCTGACTTGTGCTCACTTAATAAGGACATCCTTATTGACTGTCACCCTCTTCCCAAAATACAGGAGCTCCTTGCTGGTCTTGGCGGTGCAATTTTTTTTTCAGTAATTGACCTACTGTTAGCGTATCACCAGATATCATTATCTGCTGACTCGCAGGTTCTTACTACATTTGTCACTCCCTTTGGAGTGTACAAAAATCTCAGATTGCCTTTTGGCCTGGCCTCCGCAGCCAGTGTCTTCCAGAAGTTAATGAATAAACTTTTTGGAGACATGCCAGGTGTCCAGGCCTACCAGGACGACATCTTGGTATTTGCGAGTGAGTGGGAAACACATTGGGTTTTGGGTGAGCTAGCAAAAACAGGTATGACCATCAGGATTGACAAGTGTAAGTTTGGCACTCAAGAATTGGATTATTTGGGTCACATGGAATCCTCAGAGGGCATTAAACCCAAGTTGTCCTTGGTCAAGGCAACCATTGATGCTTGTTGTTCTAAGGATAAGGATGCTCTGCGATCTTTTTTAGGATTGGCAGAGTACTATGCAAGATTTGTAAAATGTTATGCTCAGGCGGTTGAGCATTTGCATGCTCTCTTACGAAAAGGTTCAAAGTTTGTTTGGACAGATGAAATTTCAAGAACCTTTGCCCAAGTTAAAAAATGATCATTGATGCCCCTGCGCAACATACTTTTCAGGACAGTCGTAGGTGTTTTCTCATGGTAGACGCAAGTCTTACTGGGTTGGGCGCACTACTTGGACAGTGGGTTGATGGCAAAGAACACACAATAGCTTTTGCTTCGAGAATGATGAAGTTATAGGAAACACATTATAGTACCATTGAACGTGAAGCTCTGGCTTGTGTGTGGGCAATTGAAAAATTTAAAAACTACATTTGTCGAAGTGAATTTGAGATATTTATGAATTATAAACCTCTCATGCACATATTGAATGGTGCTGGATTAGGTAAAGCTTCAGCTAGGTTGGTGAGGTTATTGTCCAGACTACAAGAATTTCACTTTTCCATAAAGCACATTTCAGGTGGGAAAAACTTCAGGGCTGACTGCTTATCACGCATGGCCTTGCTTGATGGATTGGATCATTCTGATGGCATGGATAATGAATGTGTGGTAGCGGCAATAAATGCAGTCCAAGGGTGTTCTCTTATAGCAGAGTAGTCTTGGTTGAAGGCTTATAACAATGATAACAATTTAAAGCAAGTCAAGGAATTCAAGGAAAGTAGGAAACTTATTGGAGAATTGAAAGCTTTTGTCATGGTTGCCTCAGAGTTATCACTTGTCAGTGATATGGTCATGCACCATGACTTGTTTGTCCCACCAGAAAGTCATAGGAGAGACATTATCAAGTCAGCGCATCGCCATCAGGGGCCTTAAGTGGACATCAGGCTGAGAGGACCGCATCTCGTTATATGCGGATGACATCTTGCTTTACTTGGCCTCCCCGGCAGCATCCCTAAATGTGGTCCTGGACATATGCAGAGTGTTTGGTAGGTTTTTGGGGTATACTATAAACTGGTCGAAGTCAGTGTTCTATGTCCTTTACGGCAAACGGCCCTCGCTCCCTCGGGGTTGCCAATTAGCGGAGGCAGCTGACGGCTTCAAATACCTGGGGATCTGGGTTTCTAAAGATCTATCTAGCTTTTACGATAATAAACTCCTGCCGCCTCTAGTGCATCTTAAATCAGGCGTCCAACAGTGGAAGTCGCTCCCGTTGACTCTTTTGGGGCGCGTGGCCCTATTCAAGATAATGTCCCTTCCTAGACTTTTATATGCACTGCAGAACGCCCCACTCCCAGTCGCCGCCTCATATTTCAGGGAACTCAACTGCATTGTTCGAGATCTAATGTGGGAGGGTAAACCACCCCGTATCGCAACACACAAACTTACGCTAGGATGGTTTGATGGGGGCATTGGGCTCCCGGATATTAGGAGGTACTATTGGGCTTCGCAACTCGCAGCAATTAACCAATGCATGTATAGAAAAAAAAATCCATTTATGAAGCAAGGGGGTGCCCGTATAAATGGACGCAAATATAGGGGCAGTTGAATGTTTGCAAGGGGGAGATCTGTGAACCTCGGAGAGTCGGAGGATATCGCAGATGGGTCATGACACTGTACGATGAGTATTGTCAACTTCATTTTTGATGTGTATCTTTCAAGGAACCATTTACTGTACGACCTTCCTTGCCAGTTCGCATATTATTGCCTTAAATATGTAACTTGCCTTTCTTTTCAATAAAAAGAGTTATAAAAAAAAAAAGTCAGCGCATCGTGGGCATTTGAGTGTTTCTAAAATGTCCCAACTTATTAAATCTTATTACTGGTGGCCCTCTTTAGAGGCTCAGGCCAAATATTGTATAGACTCTTGTTCAGAATATCTTCTTTCAGATAAAAAATGGAAACTGATGAATACACCATTGCATCCTGTTCCTTTTCCAGTCAAACATTGGACCAAGGCTGGTCTGGATTTTTCAGGACCTTATGACCCAGAAATATAAGGTTCTTAGTTTTGATGATTGATTATCACTCAAAATGGATCTATCACATGTTTTGTGACTCACCAAGTACAGATAATGCAATCAAGTTTATGAAGAGGGTTTTTGCAATTGAAGGTTCACCCTCTATTATTGTTCCTGATAACGGTACACATTTTGTGTCCCACAAGATGTGTACATTCCTGGCAAGCAATGACGCAACGCATTTTAAAGTTGCGTTGTATTTGCCATCTTCTAATGGTTTGGTTGAGAGTGAAAATAGATTAGTGCAGGAGGGTTTTCAAGCAGTTCTTTCATCTTGCCAGGATGTTCTGGATTTTGTTGACACCAAAGTGTGGTCATATACCATTTCACCTCATTCTTCTACAGGTGTGTCACCTTTTGTTCTCTTGAGCGGGAGAAAAGTACATATAGATTTATGTCCAGAATGGCTTCTCAACAAACAGTGCGTAGAAAAAGCAGGAAAAGAAAGCAATGGTCTTACGGCTCATGTTGTACAAAAACAGCAAACTATGAAGTTTAGGCAAGATGATGGTAAACGTTTTAAAAATACAGATTTGTGTATAAATGACTGGGTTCTTATTAGAAAACCCCAGAAAAGTCAGCAAAGGTATGTCAAGGTTTTCCTTACCAGTTCAGGTAAATAATGTAAGCAAAGGATCTGCTCTTCTTGGTGAAAGGGGTTGGTGGAATAAGAGGTCATTAGTTCGACTCTCAAATACACAAGCTTGTTCCTTGATGAAACTCAACAAAAGAGAGTTTGATACGTGTGACTGGTCTAGTTGGTTGCACGAATCAACCTCAGTTCTTTCTCAGCCCGTGACTGAAAATAGCAGGACAGTATTTACAAATTCCAAGCGTGACACTTCTCATGAACAAATTGACTATCTTCCTGTTGCTGAGGGAACTGGCAAAAAGGATTTCACATCTCCTGGAAGTGTTGTTTCTGATAATGAAGGTCTGGGCAGTCGCATGAGAAGAATGCCTTCAAAGTTTAATGATTATATTCTAAGTTAAAATATGTAACCCTTGGGTTATTCATGTTCATTATTTACATTTTCTCATTTTTGTTATTTGTGTTTTTCACTTTGTTAAGGAGGGAGAAGTTGTGGTAAGGGTCTTCTCGCCCCACCCTTGCGCGTGAGAAGCCTCCTGCCACGAGCTCCCTGCGTAATTCGAATGTTGTTCCAACACCTATGCTGGAACGATGTGTGCGGGTGCTCTGAAAATATTGATTGAGTTTTCAGGGGTCTACACAGGCATCGGGAGCCTCAGTCGTGGGTGTCTGGATTTTAAAGAAATAAACTACATTGAACCATACCCGCTTCCTGTGGATCATTCCATATCCAACACCATCTCCTGGATTTTTCAAATCCCTTGAATTTGTTTTCCTAAATCTCTGGGTGGGTTCCGACAAAGTACTATTACTAATGCACAAGAAGCCTTGCTGTATTAAACCTTTCAGGCCCTCGGTTGGGTAACAGGTGGTCATTTTGGGGAGAGACCTAACAGAACCCTCTTTTTGAGAACATTGCCCCTTTAAATAAACAATATGTAGATCAAGTGAATCATTTGCATCCAGCTCCGAGAGCATCTGTAATCAGTTGTGCGTGGGGATCCCATGGACTCTCCGTGAGTCTGCACAAGGACACGGCAAAGAAAAACCATTTTCCCCTGGCCACCTGGTGCGAATGAGCGATAGAAACTACCCAGGAAAGCAAAAAAGGAAGTCTCTTGGCCCAACTCCTACTGCCATTTTTAATCTAAAATGCGGCAGCTTATCAGCTCTCCCACGAGTGTTCAGGGTACTAGAATTATGTATTGAATCATGTTAGGACATTGAAGCTAGGGCGGCTGAAGTAGGCTTATTCTTGGAGACTAATACCTTAATCACCTTTCCATGGCATTTAACCTTTCCAGAATCAGTGCAATACCGGAAGTCAAAATCCCCTTTATTTTATCTGCTATTTTTTCCCCAAATAAATCCAACTCCACATGGCCAATATCTTGTATCACAACTGGGGAAGAGACTGGTTGGTGCAGGGGTCCCAGATTCTGCTGAGTAAATTTAGTTTTTGGACCCATTTTTTAGTGCTAGCTGAAACTGGGTCTGATTTCCTTTTCCTTTTCTTTTTTCCCACAGGTTCACATGAACTGTTATTGAGACCAAGACCAGAAGAGGGATCAGGTGTATCGATGTACTAGATAAACTAGATACAGACACCCCTTACGTCAAGACACTTTTCAAAAATTGAATGAGTACATCTGTGTGATCTGGTGCACGCACTTAAAAACCGCCCAACGATAGTCCACCAATACCAGAATATAGTGTTCATTTAACATTTTAAGATTGAGGGGACCAATAATGTCAAGTGCTAGTTTTCACCACTAGCAATCTGGTACTTTAATTGGAGATGGGGGTGTTTCCAGGATTGATGGATTTTATCAGAGTAACTACACTCCAGACAGTCTCACACAATGTTCTCTGCCATAACATCCATCCTTGGCCACCAGTAATCAAGGCGGATTTTGTTTTTTGTGAGACTATGCCCTAAATATCTAATGTGGGTTAAATCAACAATTTTTCCTCTCAATTTTACTGGTGGAACAATTTTCACGCCCCTACATCCCACATCCCTAAATTACATCCCAGTATTTACTCAATGGCATTGGGAATTCGCTTTTTGCAGCAGGCCAGCCATTTTCTATGTAGACCTTGAGGGCATTCATTTCTTCATCAATTAGTAAACAATTATTCCATTCCTCCTTATTCAAGCATGACAATTTCAGTATGACATCATCAGTTTCACCAAGGCCAGTACCTTCTTCAACCTCAGGTGGTGAGCGGGATAAAAAATCAGCTACAACATTTTGTGTTCCTGGTACATATTTGACTCTAAAATTGTGTCCCTCTAGTCCCAGAATTCGTCTGGCAAGTCTCAGGTGGTTTTGACTGACCCTTTTGGAGTGAACGCATGCATGAGAGGCTTATGGTCAGTCTTTATAGTAAAGGGTATGCCCCACAAGAAGAAACAGAAATGTTTAATTGCCCAAGCACAGGCAAGTGCCTCTTTCTCCACCACTGAGTAGTTTGCTTCCGCACATTGCGCGAGAAGCAAAATCAACCACTTGTTCTTTGCCATCAACATATTGGGTAAGACTAGCCCCCAACCCTTTATTACTGGTGTCAGTGCAAAGAACAGTGTGTTTGGTGGGATAAAATCTTCCCAAGGTCAGGGCAGAAACAATGCTCTTCTTCACTGCTACGAAAGCATCATGAGAGGAGAGGAGTTGGCCTAACTGGGAACTGGGTTCGAGTCTCAGTAATTACGCTGAACATCCTGTGATTCTAGGCAAATCACTTAATCTCACCGTGCCTAACAAAAATGCAATGCAATTGGTGCTATGTGAAGCGCTCTGATACCTGATTCGGGTCAAGTTCTCGCTATATAAAACTCGGTAAAATAATAAAAAAAAAAAAAAAATGTTTCACACAAAGGGGGTCCTTGACTTAAGTAGGTTTCGCAATGGTTCCACGATGCTGGCATAATTGCGAACAAATTTAGCCTAGTACTCAGATCAGCCCAGGAACGATTTAAGGTCATCAACACAGGTCGGACAGGGGTATTTTGGATTGCTTCCACAAGATCAACTGTGAGCTTGATAATGTCTAGAGAGATGGTGTGCCCTAGGTATTCAACAGACCCCACACCAATGCAACATTTCTCCTTTTTGAATGTCAGGCCTGCCTTTTCAAGATTGGTTAACGCATTCCTCAGTATGGTATTGTGCTCCTCCACATCTTTCCCATATATGAGGATGTCATCTTGAAAACAAAGGGTTCTAGGACGGTCCTTCAGCACGTGTTGCATGATCGTTTGGAAAGCAGCGGCTGCTGAAGCCAATCGGAAAGGCATGCAAATGTATTGGAATGCCCCAAGTGGAATTACAAATGAAGTTAGGTGGCAGAAGTCTGGGTGGAGCTCTACCTGGTGGTATGCGGAGGAAAGGTCTAGGATGCTAAAACAACTCGCACCCTTGATGAGAGTAAGGACCTCATGTATGCGTGGCGTACCCATATGTTTTCATTTAAATCTCTTAGGTCAACACAGAGTCTGATGTCCTTACTGGCAGCTTTTGTGGTGAGGACTATGGGAGCCAACCACTGGGAGCTTTCAATAGGTTTGATGACTCCTAGTGTTAAACGTCTGTCTAGTTCTGCTTTGAGGGGGGCTTGCATCATATGTGGGATGGGCCTGACTTTGTGTGCAATAGGTATAGCATGGGTTTTGAGCTTGATGGAATGTTGGTAGTTTTTGAGAAGACCTAACTTTTCAGAGAAAACTTTGGGGAAATCATTGCAAACCTCCATACCACCAACTGAAGGATCCACCAAAAGAACTTGATTTGGACTGTTGGGATCTAACTTAATACCCAATTCTCTTTGGTCCTTCCACCCCAACAAATTAGACCCTTTTTGTGTGACATAAATCTTCCCCACTGGACTCCTACCCTTGGTCCCAATCTTCATGGTAGTCATCCCTAGCAAAGGTATAGGGTCACAATTATAGCCACCAGGACGAATATCCGTAGGTTGCATGTCCTGTTCCCAAGAGGGAATCAGTTTGGCGAACATATTGGCTTCTACTAAGGTGTATGGGAACAAGAGTCAGCAAATACAGTCACAGGTTTTTTATCCAAAGCGATCATACATGAAGGGAAATTAGTGGTCTTATCCATGTTTGTAGTTGGAATACTAATTTAGTATCAGTAGGAGGGTAGTGTTCAATAGACAATACTGACTTGGAACGCTGATCTCTGCAGACCCTAGCCAAATGACCCTTTTCCCCACATTTGTGACATGTAACGGCTCTAGCTTGGCAAGCCGTATTGTTAGCCAAATGGGTGGGACTCCCACATCTGTAACATTTGAGTTTGGCGCTCAAAAGAAAGGTGTTAGTAATTTTACTCTTGCTCACTTTTCCCACCTCATGTTTATTATTTACACTGACATCAGCTTGTTTATCTACGTTCCTCTTCATAGCAACCATGCAATCGGCAGTATGTTCGATCCCAACTGCTAAATAAATGGCTTCTTTGACATCTGGGTTAGCCACCAGGAGTCTTTCTTGTATTTTTGGGTTGTTGGTGTATCTGACCAACTGATCCCTGATAAGGGAATCCTGAAGATTCTCAAATTCACATGTGTTAGCCAGGCTCCTTAATGCAGCCACAAAAAGTTTGACTTTCTCATTTTTACCTTGGATTCTTGACAAGAACGTATGTTTTTCTAGTACAACATTCATTTTCTTCCCAAAGTGTTTTTCTAACTTGTTGACTGCAACTTGGTAAACATTATCCTCATCCTCACTATCCTCATCACCACCCGTTGAGACAGAAATGTTATCGTATGTTTTACGACCTTCAACTCCTACATTGTGGAGTAGGGTGTGTAGTTTGCGTAAAGGAGAGAATGTCTCCCCTCCAATAGCAATTAGGTAGGACTCCATTAACCCAAACCACTGTTTCCACTGTAGAAGAGGTTCACCCACCTCATTAAGAAAAGGGGGTTGTTGTGAAATGTTAGCTGTGGCCCTAATGATACACTTAGATCAACTGTAGTAGAAGAAAACCAATTGCTACCTTAGCATAGAAGAAGGAACTGCGGAATTGTGGATTGCAGGTAGGTAATACTAGTAGCAGAATGTCCAATTGCAGACAAACTGTGCCTGTAAGTGTGAGGAGCACAGATGGAGTAGTTACACACATTAATAATAGCAAAAACTGCCAAATAGTGAGATGTAAGGCAAAGTGGAACAAAGAAACATCAAAAGCAAAATAGTTCCCAAGCGAAACAGGGGAATAGCGAGTTATTCTGGAGTAGTTTATAGTGGGGTTAGGCTCCCTGGCTGAAAAATTGTTCAAAAACAGCTGTGCCCATTAGCGTGCAGTGACAGGCAGTGAATTGTTATGAGGAGAATTCAAACTCCCATTCTGTCAGAAGGAAAGAAAAAGCTGTGCCTGTCAGCATAAAAAAACATAATATGGAAATTTACAGCGGAGTCAGGCTCCCTCACTGTGAGAATGATTGAGGAACATCTGTGCCCATCAGCATGCAATGACAGGCAGTGAAACTTTATGAGGAGAATTCAAGCTTCCCTGCAGTCAGAAGGAAGGGAAAACGAAATGTGAGAAAAAGGTGTGCCTGTCAGTGTAATGAGACGAGCAGAACAACTTGATCAGCGTGCGATGACAGGCAGAGAAACGTAATACCTAACCGAAATGTGAAAAGCTCCACACTGTGAAAGGATGTGAACAGCTGTGCCCGTCAGCGTACAGTGACAGGCCAGCAGAAATGCAAATTTCCCAAAATTGACAGACAACCAAAGCAGCTGTGCCCATCAGCGAAGGAAACTCTGAGGCAGAGGAGCAACTGGAGCTCAATATGGTGATGAAAAGGTTAATAGCCCTTGCCCCGTGTGGAAATGAGAAGGCGGAGCCGGGGGCCGTAATTGCCTTCTTCTCTAAGTGAGGGAAATGGTAAAGGCAGAGCCGGAGGTCGTCCTTGTAAAGTTCCCGCCCAGGAAAGAAGCAGAGTGACGACTCAGGAAATCCTGTCAGGAACGAAGAAAAGAAACAGAGCCACGTCTAGCAACTGCCTCGCCCCATACAACACTCCTTAAGGACAACCGGTGTCAACAGGAAAGGGCTGAGGCAATGCTGGTCACGAAGACTCTGTGTGTGGCACAGCGGAGACAGAGCAGGTTGAGGAGACGTTGGCCACGAAGACTTCGTCAGCGGAACAGCGTAGACCAAGCAGGTACAGAAATAACAATTTTGCTCCACAGAGTGTGCCGATGCCAAGGAACAGAGCTTCCTCTATCACAACCACACAATTGTCTCGCCAGCAGTCGGTAAAAGTAATGGCTTTGAGTATGTGCCCCACTATGGAAATTACTAGTGCAATAAACTTGTGCGAGCAGTAATAAAAGCTCGAAGAGCAAGACAATAAAATCTCCAGTCAGCTGTACTTGATTACGCAGCTGTGTGGGTAGGCGCGCCTGCTGAAGGAAGGTCAGAGGATATAGAAAGGAGCGAAAAGTTCTCTGAGTTATGCAGACGGCAGCAGCTGACACTTGTTGAGGGACTAGGTTATCTCAGTCTTTAGGCCCACCAGTGGGTACTCCGTTGTGGGTGCACAAATGGCAAATAGGTTGGACTTACTTCACTTTATCCTCATTCCGATGCATCACTAAAATCTTACAGATGCAACATTACATACAAAAATCTCGCCTTCATTTAACCGAGATGTACGGGAGCATCTTCAGCATACATGAGATGATTTGTGGTTCTCTCGTCAATGCAATGCCCCAGTGGTATGCTCTGTACCGGAATGCCCAAGCTATTGGCTCAATTGCCAGTGCAAAAATGTATGAAGTGACTGGGCATCCCTGATGCGTGCCCTTGGTAAGCCCCACTTATCTAAGCAGATCCCAATACTCTTGACTCTTGCGATGAGCTCCGTATATGACAGTTTAACCCATTTCAAGAAGCCTTTACCCAACCCTATACGACGTAACACATTGAACAGAAAAGACGAGGATAGAGTGTCAAAGGTCTTTTCTATGCCCAAGGATGCTACTAATGGCACTGACAGAGTTTTGGGAGTACTATCCATTACTTCAAAAAGGTGTCTCAACTTTATATGCTTTTGCTTCCTAGGAATAAATCTACAGGGGTTCAGATGTACCAAACAAGTAGCCAGAGGTGCAGCATTTTACCCAGTCATTTCCCCAGAATTTTGTACTTTGAGTTAAGAAGTGAGAAAGGTTTATAAGAAAGTATATCTAGTTGGTTCCAACTTTTCTTCAGCAGCACCAATATAATCGCTGTATGAGTGATTTCAGGTAAAGTTGCTCTTTGGGCTGCATCGTGATTCAGTAGCAACATTTGTGACCAACTGGAATAGATTGATAACAACAATAATAATAAATGTTTATTGTTTAGTTAATTAAAACCTTAACAATTTTTCAGCATGAGTAAAAATAAGCAATAAAATGTGTTCTTTAAAAAAAAAAAGATTATAGACTTTACATTCTCAATTGTTATAATTAATGGTTTTCATATGCCCCTAATGAGGTTCATGGTATGCAATTAAAATCTTACTAAATCATAGAATTTCCACATTCCGCTGCTCAGTCAAGAGATCACTTTTCAGGCCTGATTGTGAGTATACCAGCATTCTCTACTTGCGTGTCCTGGACAATGGAGTTATTATGGCCGCTCTGCATGTCCTTATTCTTCTGATGTTTAGAGCTTTTCTTAGTAAAGTGACTGGAATAGAATTTATGTGCCAAACCATCGATGCCAGGGCTTCTACCCTTGGCCAACATGCAACTAGCTGTGATGATTTCTTGTGCATTTATGGGGCCCCCAATCTATTTACTCTGGAACACATTCAGTGTAGATAGATTCGTGCCCTGCTCCAAGGAGTTGGCTCTATCAGTCTCCATGTCTGTACAGAAATCACACTCATCACCACCACAGAAGACGTTCATATGATCCTTGACAAAGGAGACAAGGCAGCCATTATTCTCTTGGACTACTCTTCAACATTTGTCACGGTCTCACACCCCTTCCTCCTCAGGCGCCTGTGCAAGATTGGTATCCAGGAACTCACTCTCCATTGGATTTGCTCCTTAATGGACAGAACACAAGCTGTCAGCCTGGCACCTTACTTCTTGGAAGCCCACAAACTCTTCTGTATATTGCCTTGAGGTTCATCACTCACCCCACTCTATTCAACAGATATATGATACCTCTGACCGATTCCATACACACACACACAATGTAAATTTCACACACAACTCATACTTTTCCTCTTAAACAAAACTCCCAGCACAAGAAACAAGCTCATCACTTGCATGACCGTAGTCGCTAACTGGATGAAAGTCAACTGTCTCAAGCACAACACCAAAAAGAAAGAAGTATAGCTCTTTGGAAAGAAAGGGGAGAAGGAACACGCCTTGGGTTCTGGAAACATTCTCGGCTATGTGTATGGGAACTTATCAAGGTTTCCGGCATAGTGGAACGTGTACATTTTAAATTCACGGAAGAAGTATGAAGTACGTGTTCGGGTTCCAATTACCAAGGACCGTCACAGACGGGCGTATACCTGACGTCGGATTCCAACTAGCACACAAGCTGTTTAGGACGTGTTCCCTAAGAGATACAACATTGCCTGGACGGAGGCAAATTAGTTGAAACATAACTGTGGAGGTTACACACATCTGTGGATAAACTCTCGCACTATTACAAACTTCTGTGGATGCTTGATTAGCACCGAGTCTTTACGGGACAGCGTTGTATGAAAGTGTACTCCAGATATATTAAAGACAACTTTTGCTAACCGCCTTGGAAAAGTCTATGAGTAGACGAAACACGTGTTGCCATATTGTCAGATTCCATGCTGAAAGTACCACATAAAGAATAAATCTTTAATTTGAAGTGTTGGACTCTTTGGGACTCTGTGTACTTTATGCAAAGATATTATTGATCTCCTCGGTGATACTGTTCGTCAAATTGAGTCGGAATGTGAAATTTGTAATGGTTATACTTATCCAATACACTCTGGATTATTAGAATCACTAAGGGGAGTGCCTAGTAAAGCTCTATGTTTATATTTATGTACACACGTTAGTTTCTAATGCATTAATACCATTTTTGGTAGTAGGTGCGATTGAGATAAGAGAGCACCCCAACTCAACTATAAGTGTACAACTAATTGACTCACACAACATTGATGTATTTTTTGACACTCTATATTTATTGATTGTACAGTAATTTCCCAAATAGGGACCACTGCTACCGATCCGTACCGAGAAAACTGGACATGACAGCACAATTCAATGCCATCTCTGCATCCTGCTTCCACAACCTGAAGATGCTGAGGAAGATCTTCAAATGGCTACCAAGCAACACTAGAAAAACTGTCACTCACACCCTAGTCACCAGCAAGTTGAACTATGGGAACATTCTCCAAACTCAGATCATTAAGCAACTCACTAAAAGACTACAAGCCATCTAAGACTTGGCAGCCAAACTCATCCTCAACCACACACACAGAACTCACATCACAGCACACCTCAAGGAACTCCACTGGCTCCTGATACAGAAAAGCACTCAGTTCAATCTACTCGCTCACACATTCAAGGCACTACACAACTCAGGCCCCACCTACCTGAACAGTCACATCTCCTTCCATCAACCACCCAGACACTTCTGCTCACTGCTCATACACATCCAACATATACACAGAACCAGATCAGGAGGACAGGTGTTCTTTTACATCACTCCTAAAGCATGGAACGGCCTCCCCCTCCACATCGAGCCTCTTCCTCTCTTCTTGAATAATGCAAGAAGACGATGGTCTGGCTTTTCAATTAACCAACCTACCATAGGCAGGGCCAGACACACACACCTGCTCAGCATCAGGATACCCTTGCGGGTTGTAGTGCGTATTACAAATACACATAACATAGGATAACATAACATGTCATGTCATGTCTAATATCTGGAGCTAATAGTATGTTGTGAGATGGTGGCCTGGTATATGCTGCCCACTAATTAAAGTGGGCATCCTGCACCAGTCCACACAACCCTTATGATGATGTATGAGGTCAAAGATAACCTTATTGAAAGCTATCCTAGTGGTAGCTGTGGAGAGCAGCCTTCAGGCTTAATCTTGAAGGAATGTAAAGCAGCTTGTTTACCAGAATATCACCTCCTAGACTAAATGAAAGGAGAACCACACAGTGTTTATATAAAAATATGTATTTTTTTAATATAACACTCTCTACTAGTCTCTATACGAGACTAGGGCACAAAGCACACAATACTGAATCAATAGAACATTCGTAAATAGCACAATACACAGCGGGCTCCAGGGGGAGACCGAACCATATATTAAAAAAATGGTATAACAACAACGACTTAACTAGACACAGTGCCTAGAACATGTAGAATCGCTGGGACCCCAAGGAACCACCCAGAGGAGTGACACAGGGAGCCCACGGAGGACGGGTGCAGTGAGGAAACACAGACGCGTGCTCCGTACAACTCCATAGGAAAGTCACGGTTGGAAATTTACAAGTTAAGGACACTTCTGAGAGGACTTCGAGCAAACCCTTTGGAACTTAGGAGGTTCTAAGGCCAATCCACCAGTGAGTACCAAAGTACCCATGTTACCTATCCCAGAGGAGCCGGGTGCATAGGGGTCAAGTGGTGTCGGAAACCTTCGTCGTTTTCAATTGAGAGCTGCAAAGAAGTCCTGCTGCCAGGAGGGCGAAGAATGTCCGGTGGAATCCAAGCCTGGATTCGAGGTGAGAAGAACCTGAAATCAGAGGGGACAGAGTCTGGGTCACTTCAAGTGACCAGGGGCTCTGTAGTCGAATGCCCCCCGATGTTGAGTGCTTCAGGAGTGAAGAAGGGTCGCTTGACTCTGCAGCCAAGTGGACCAGGAAATGTTGAGGACAACCAGAGCGCGGCGGTGAGCTGTCCCACGAAGGCTGTCGAGAGCTGAGGGGTCGATGTCCGGCTGGAGCACCAACGAGCCTTGGCAAATGCAACCCACGCGGTCAGAGGAATCAGGTTACGGTGAGGACCAGCAAGGTCCAGGGGACTCTCCAAGCAATGGCGAGTCAGGGCACGTCTAGAGCAACCAGGTAAGCCCAAGATCTAGCAAGGTGACCCTCGCCAGGACCCACTGGCCAACGGACCAGGGATCGCGAGGAGACCTCAAGCAAGTTTGGAAAGTACCGGCCCACAGGACACTCGAGGAGTGGAGGCCAGGAATCTTCAGTGCAAATACTGCTCTTGGTCAGGACTACAGGAAGTCCAATGCACAAGCTCAGGAATCATCACTAGGCATATGCAACTGCAAATGTATGCAGTGCACAGGGGTATGGGTTGCACGGTCCCCACAAGGGATACTGGTCTCAGAATCGCTGAGAGGGCAGATCAACCTCAGGGACCTTCGAGAACTCACCTCCTGTGTTGCTGAAATCTTCGAAGTCCTCAAGAGCTTGGGAGAAGCAAACTGGTCAGATGCGTTTAGGTGCCTGCTTTTGCAGGGTAGTAACTCTTTTACTCCAAGGGAGTTTCTTCAATCGTCCAGCATCATGCAGGCAGTCAAAGTACTTGGCTCCTTCTTAGCAGAATCTTGTCCAGGTAAAATCTAAAGTCCTGTAGCCAGGTAACCCACTTTATACCCATGGGAATGGGTTGAAAAGTTTCTGTCGACCATCCTAGGGGAGGGGCAGGACAGAGGGGTGGCTACACCCATGTCCTTTGTCCAGTTTCGTGCCAAAGCCGGAGCTAATGGTTCCCAGAACTGGTTTGAGCTGGACTATGCACAGAGACACCTCATTTTCACCCAGTGCAGACTTAGTGACACCCTCAGAGTGCACCCACCCAGCCCCAATACACTAAACCCTCTCTGGGAGGTGGTCACACCTCGCTGTGAAAGGATGCCTATTATCATGTCTTCCTCTGCTTGAGCTTGGCTCAGCAGCAGGAGAGCAGAATCGTGTCTGTGGCTGGCAGCATCCATTTTGTGCTGCCCAGGTCGAGAAAGTTGGTGCCAGGTATACCGGTAACCCCCATATGTCCCTTTGGAATGGTGGATTCATAACTCCCACACCAGTTACTGGTGTGGGGGTATGATTCCAAGGGGTTTGATGCCAAACACGACATGTTTCTAAGCGGCCATTTTAAAGTTAGCATTTACCGCGAGGTTATAATGCACTTAATCATATATGTCTAGCTGCATCACAGACAACCCCCGGGGAATGGTCTCCGAAGACTGCAGAGGGGCTCTGCTCGTGCAGGGGCACCCTCTCACGTAAAACCCAGCACCCTGCCTTCAGGATTGTTAAGGCCTGTCTAGGGGTGACTGATAGCTATTTAAGTGTAGTGATTTAGATAGATATAGTGAACCTATAACTTAAGTAAGTGGTGCAAGCACCAGCTTACACAGTCTGCTGTAGCAGGCTTGCATTGTCAATTTGAATAGCCTCTCAGGGGTGACATAATACATGCTTTAGCCCATGGGTGACCTCTGGGGTACCTATGCCCTGGGTACATGGTGTATCATATACTAGACACTGATAAGGGTACCCCAGAATCCAATCTGGAGTGTACCTAAAGTATATGCATATCAATTTAAGGGAGAAAGCAGATAGACTGGGGTCCTGGATAGCAGGATCCCAGTCAGACTAGGCCAAAACAGTGTGACATCAGCAAAAAGTGGGAGTAACCATGAGAAGCAGATGCTACTTTCCTACATATGTTTAATCCCATAGCTTGTGGTACAAACCTCTGAGTCCCACACTATAGAGGTATTATTGATCTATCCAGCATTCTCCTGAAAGTAATGTGTGATGTTAGACCCCACCTACAATGTTGACACTGCATCCAAAAGGGCATTGGTGTTCAGTCAAAATTTAGGGATTTGGGGTGTAGCTCTCGACAGACTTAAGGTTAAAACAACAGGCTATTCTGATAGAGTAAGGCTCGAATACTCCAAACAGTACAGCTCCCATTTGCTACCCAGTCTGGCCAAGAACATGTCCAGCCTGGTGTCTACGTCAATAATTATCGAGTAGAAGGAGAACTCTGCCCTCTCCGGATGCATTACCCTTCAGCGTTGAATTAAATCCCACTGATGTGTCCATTCTACAAAATGTGATTCCAGAGACCTGGCAGTGGAACCCTGCAGGTGTGATGGAGACCTAACTCTTGCTATATTCATGACCATCTATAGTCCACACCCAAAAAGAAACCAGGGCCGGACTGGGAACAGAAACCAGCCCTTGCAGATTGCTGCACGACCGGTCTGATTAACATTAGGTGCATATAAAATCATCACAATCCAGGTGTACCCCTCCAATACACCAGTCACCACAACAAATATTCCTTCAGAATCAATGTAATTGTAATTGTATTTATATAGCACTTACTACCCTGATGAGGCATTCTGGCGAGTAGCACGCTACTCCGGAATCCAAAGTGGATTAGTGATGAACTAGTAGGGAAATCTAAGTTGTGAATTCGAGCGGGGGACATGTGATTCTGTTAGTTGGATTAAATAGGATAAAGGAAGATAGAGAAAGGAAGAGCGTAGAAAGTTGTATGTTGAAGGGGAGGAGGAGGGAAGAGCCTATAAAGGGTTATTAGGGTGATTAAAGTAGTACAGTGAGGTTGGGGAAAAGTCAAAGAGTGGAAGTAGAGAATATATTGCAAGAGGAATACGTTGAGACATAGAGTACTTAACTGGAGAGAGTTGAAGGTAGTTTTCTTTCTGCAGTAGTAGTAAAGTAATAAATAAATAGACACAACTACATAGAAAGATATACATGTATATGAAAATAAATAGATAAAAAGGTGTATTTTATAAAGTCCAATATGTACATGTATGGATATATAGTTAGAAATGCTCACTTTCAAGAACTGTTATACAAAAAGCTAATTTGTTTATGTATTTTTAATTTTTTATTTTTTATGTGGAAATTTTATTTTTGTGAATTTTTTGAATTTGCCTATTTATTTATATTTATTTATAATTTTTCCCAATATTTCATTAGTGACGCACTTATAAATACTATTCTTATGATCATAATTACACATTGTGATAGATAAAATAAAATAAAACAGAGACCCATTAGTATTTAATCAGAATATGGGGGCTTAACAATTGCTGCAAGGGGGCTCACAGGCTCCCACAGAGCCAGGAGACTCCAGGGGATTTCGTGCCCCATCTCCCCCATTGTCAGGAGGTTCAGCTGCTGCATCATGTTTGGAGCGGGCGTGGCCTCTTACAATGCGCTACAAAGCACACCCTGCTGTCCCGCTGCCTGGAGCTTAAGAATTGCTACAAGGAGATCAAAATCAATCAATCAATCAATCATAGCATTTGTAAAGTGCACTACTTACCCATGAGGGTGTCAAGGCGCTGGGATGGGGGAATGCTGCTTCTTCTCAAAAAGCCAGGTCTTGAGGAGTCTCCTGAGGGTCAGCAGGTCTCGGGTCTGCCGCAGGTGGATGGGGAGGGTGTTCCAGGTCTTGGTGGCAAGGTGGGAGAACGATCTGCCGCCGGCGGTCGCTTTTTGGATGCGGGGGACTCTGGCGAGGGCGAGGTCGGCGGAGCAAAGCTGGCGGGTGGGGGTGTAGAAGCTGAGTCGTCTGTTGAGGTACGCTGGTCAGGTGTTGTGGAGTGCCTTGTGTACGTGGGTGAGGAGCTTGAAGGTTATCCTCTTTTTGACAGGAAGCCAGTGCAGGTCTCTCAGGAGGGGTGTGATGTGGCTGCGGCGAGGGGTGTCGAGGATCAGGCATGCCGAGGCGTTCTGAATGCGTTGAAGTCGTTTCAGGAGTTTGGCCAAGGCTCCTGCATAGAGGGCATTTCCATAGTCCAGCCTGCTGCTGACGAGGGCCTGGGTGACCGTACTTCTCGTTTCTGTGGGGATCCACTTGTAGATCTTGCGGAGCATGCGGAGGGTGTTGAAGCAGGAGGAAGAGACGGCATTGACCTGCTTTGTCATGGAGAGGGTGGGGTCGAGGATGACCCCTAGGTTGCGTGCGGGGTCGGTGGGTGTTGAGCTGTTCCCAGTGCGGTCGGCCACCAGGAGTCGGCCCAGGCCGAGGAGGTGGATCCGAGGATGAGGACCTCTGTTTTGTCCGAGTTCAGCTTCAGTCGGCTGTTCTTCATCCAGTCGGCGACGGCTTTCATTCCTTTGTGGAGGTTGGTTTTGGCGGTGTGGGGGTCCTTGGTGAGGGAGAGGATCAGCTGGGTGTCATCGGCGTAAGAGATGATGTTGAGGCCGTGCAGTCGGGCGACGTGGGTGAGAGGTGCCATGTAGATGTTAAACAGCGTTGGGCTGAGGGATGAGCCCTGGGGTACGCCGCAGATGATATTGGTGGCTTCGGAGCAGAAGGGAGGGAGGCGGACGCTCTGTGTTCTGCCGCAGAGGAAGGAGGTGGTCCAGTCCAGGGCCTTCTCTTGGATCCCGGCGTCGTGGAGGCGTGTGCGTAGTGTGCGGTGGCAGACCGTGTCGAAGGCGGCTGACAGGTTCAGGAGGATGAGGGCCACGGTTTCTCCATTGTCTAGCAGGGCCCTGATGTCAATCGGTGGTGGCGATGAGGGCAGTTTCGGTGCTGTGGTTGCTGCGGAACCCGGACTGGGACGGGTCCAGAATGCTGTTCTCCTCGAGGTAGCGAGTCAGTTGTTTGTTGACGGTCTTCTCGATGACCTTTGCCGGGAATGGGAGCAGGGAGATGGGCCGGAAGTTCTTGAGGTCCTTGGGTCCGCCTTGGGTTTCTTGAGAAAGGCGTTGATCTCGGCGTCCTTCCAGCTCTCCGGGAAGGTTGCTGTCTCGAAGGAGTTGTTGATGTCTTTCCGGAAATGGGGTGCGATGGCGGTGCTGGCTTTGTTGAAGATGTGGTGTGGGCATGGGTCTGACGGAGATTCGGAGTGGATGGTGTTCATGATTTTGATGGTGTCGTCGTTGTTTATGTTGGTCCAAGAGAGCAGGCGGTCGGTGCGGATGGTGGTTGTGGGGGCGGAGGTCTCAGTGGTTGTAGGTGCAGTCGTGGCGTTGAAGCTGTTGTGGATGTCTGCGCTCTTGCGATGGAAGAAGGTGGCAAGCGTGTCGCACAGGTCTTGCGAAGGTGGGATGTCGTTGGTGTTGGAGCTGGGGTTGGAGAGTTCCTTCACTATGTTGAAGAGCTCTTTGCTGTTGTGTGCATTGTTGTCTAGGCAGACTTTGAAGGAGCTGGCGTCGTTGTTGTTCTTGAGGTGGAAGTTCAGGTCCCCGAGGAGGATGTAGTCCATGGAGGTGAGGGCGTGCGTGCTGACGAAGTCGGCAATGGAGTCGCTGAACTGAGGTCAGGGTCCGGGGATCTGTAGACGAGGGTTCCTCTGAGGTGGTGGTGGGGTCGGTGTGGATCTGGAAGTGCAGGTGTTCGGCGGTGCTGAGGGTGTAGTCGGTGTTGGTCGAGACTCTGAGAGTGTTCCTGTGGACGATGGCGATTCCTCCTCTTACTCCGTTGGTGCAGTTCCTGCGGGTGATTTTGTAGCCTTCCGGGATGGCTATGGCAATGTCGGGTGCCGAGGAGGGATTCAGCCAGGTCTCCGTCAGGAAGGCGACGTCTGGGGAGGTTGAGTCGAGTAGGTCCCAGAGTTCAATGGCGTGTTTGCGGGTGGAGCGGGTGTTAAGAAGAATGCATCTGAGGTAGTTGGGTTCTATCCTGGTCAGTGGGTTGGCGGGCCGAATGCTGGTGAAGCTGCAGTTCCGGCAGGAGAAGGGTCCTTGGGTGCGCTTCGGGGCAGCCAGGCAGCAGGTGCGTGATCGTCCGGCGTTCAGTGCGTGGAGGGTGCTGGGGTCGTAGCGGAGACAGGCGTTGTGGCGTTCGCGGGAGCCAGGGGTTCTGGCGCTGGGCACGGTCCAGGCGTGGACGGGTGCAGGCAGGCTTGCCTTTAGGCCGTCATAAGAAGGGGAGGTGGGAGGGAGGAGCAGCTGGGAGGTGGGATCAGACGAATGGGTGAGTGGGGGGGTGGGCCGCAGGAGATGCAGCGGCAGGAAAAACGGGAGGGGGGCGAAGGATACAGAAGGAAAAGGGCACAGGGCACAGTGAGGTACAAGAGGGGAAGAAAAAAACGATAACACAGGATAAAGCAAACAATTACAACAATAAAGCAAATTACAGTGCAAATACAATTAGAGAACAGAATAGCAGACCTAGGACCTACCACTGGCCACCATGGATGTGGTGCAGGAGGGCCTCGATCTCTGATCGCAGCGGCAGCTGGCGCTCAGAACACAGGTGGTGCTGTGCGATGTGGGGAGCTCAAACAGACTCAGGAGACTCCAGGGGACTTTGTGTCCCATCTCTCCCAGCAGCAGGAGGCGCAGCTGCTGCATCATGTTTGGAGGGGGGCGTGGCCTCTTACAAAATGCAACATGCATCCTGCTGTATCGCTGTGAGGGACGCCTGTCAGCGACAGGAAAAGGCAGGGCAGGGCCACCCCCCTTGGTTCTTTACAGGTCACCTGGTGATTTTGAACTGGCAACTTACTTCTGACTGTCTTTCAGGTATAAGGGAGATGTATCAAACTTGACGATCGGACTGAAAATATCAAGACGCTGAATTACTTACACGAGCCTAATCCATGCTATCCACATTTATCAGGACGTGTTGGCATTGTTGTGACTTCAGAGAGACTTGTAAGCTTTGGTTTCTAATGCTATTTTCTTTTTATGATAGTCTTGGATCAGTCTTTTCTTTTGGTTGGCCAACAGATGGAAAATGATTGTGCTAGGTGGAATGGTTGCTGTTGTTTTTTCTGTTTAGATTGAGTGGAATTTACTTGAGCGTACTTCCCCTGTACTGGTGTTCTATCACGTCTATTCTCCAAGACACTTGAGACAAGAAACATGGGCAAAAGGAAAGTAGAGTCAACTAATGAGAGGTATAAGTGTCCCTGGACAAATAACACAATTTTTTGCATTGACCAATGCGGTAGGTGCACTCACAGAGGAAATTTCCACTGTGGAGGAACAACTTGTTCAAACCCAACAGGCTTTGGGCGCCTCCCCATTATTGGTAGATCACATCTCTAATGGTCCAGATATTACCACGCCGGCTCAGTCACAGCCCCTGTTATATGTCACCCTCATCTCGACACGATGAATCAGGCCAACCTCCCCACTGCCGACCAACTAGTAGGTCAAGGCCTTCGAAGAACGGTGAGAGCCGCCATGGAGAAAGGCCAAAAACACTAGTGCAACATCCCCATTAGATCATAGTCCAATCAAACAAAAGGGGAAAGGAGGGAAAAGGGGTAGTCCACCAGCAGTACAAGAAATATGAATCTCTATGGAACCTTTAAAAAATGGAAAGTAATGGCTCCTAGATGCCCTTGTGTGAAGAGTTTCTAAACTTGTACGCTTGGTAAAAAGGTTGGGCTACTGGTGCCAAATTGGTACCCTCCAAAAGGCGTCCCTTTAGCAACCCCTTCCTCAGTCCCTAGCTCGCTTTCCAGTGCAACTAGGCAGGCTGTAGATAATCCACTGCTTATACTACCCCAGGTACAGGGGTCTCTGTAATATTGGCTCCAGGCATCTGGAGTCACCTCTCCCTCTTCTTCAAGCTTTCTCTTCAAGGTGTTCTCTCGGGAGAGAAGGGGGCAATCTCTCTCCGAATGCCCATGCAAAATATCAGGAATCTGGCAGACAGACAAACAGTGCTAAAATTCCATCCAGAACCCCCTTTGTCCCTAATCCCAACAAGGTGGTTATCCAACTCCGTCCAGAATGCACACCCTATGTATTAGTTTTGGCCAATATACCTTCATAGAAACAGACTGAAGCAGAATACTACATCCAGGCTAAAAACAATGTGGTCCATTGGCAAGAAGGGAGATTTGCCAACCTTCACAGCCTGTGGCTATTTGAAGAACTAATCACGATTAGGAGAACATGATGGATTGGGAACAATCCTAAGTCTATGGAAGGTGACTGTATTGTGGTAAATTTTGAAAATCCTGTTAGGGTGGGTTCTAGTCTGAGGAACTTTTCGTCCCTCCCTTCCTTCTCTAGTTTAATCACTGCGTTTCCCCTTGGCTTTTTTTAAATAAACTTCCTAGGGGTGAGGGAGGGATTAGGCAGAAGGAAACATGTCTTGCTTCCAAGAGGGTGGTAACATTTAAGACGGCTCAGATAAAGAGCCCTTCTGTCCCCCTGTGTAATCGATTTGAAGCTCTGAGTGGGTTGAATGAGCAAGATTGACTGGGATCTGAACTGGTTGAGCCCGCTCTGCCTAACGTGAATGCTATCAGGACCTTCTAGATCACTAAAGGTCCTGTGCTGGAATATAGCTGGGGTTCATGTTAATCATGGACACTGAATGAATATGTTTGTTTAAATCATACAACATCATTAATCTACAGGAGAAGTGGGACTATAAAGGGGAACTTTGTCTCTTAGTATAAAGGGCATTCCATCCTCTAGTGGCAGAGCTAGACGTGGCCAAGTTGCACTCGTGAAATTAGGTTTGGTCTGCAACCCCAAGATAATTCCCACAAATTACCCCCATTTTCTAGGTATCTTATTGAATTTATATCATCACCTAACCTTTCTTTGTATTAACATCTACAATCCTATTCATGGGAAAGAGAATTCAGAGGTTTTGGAATAAAGGGGGTAGGTTTTTTTTAAGCTTTCATCCTTTCTCCTCCTACTGAACAGATTGAGTTAATTGTGTCTGGGGACTTTAAATTACACCCATGTAGGGATTGCTTATTATATGACCCCAAGGACTCAGAGGGTTTTCCTGTGGAGCAGGTTCATGTTAAGCATTCCGCACAAGGGAAAATCGTAAATGATCTGTCTGCTAAGTTTAACTTATTTGACCTACTTTCTATACGAAAACTCAAGAGGCCAGAGGGTTTCCCTAACCTTTAAGGGCCCTGAAGTGGGGACCATTATTAATTATATTTTTTTATCCAGGGGCCTTTTTTCTTTTCTGTTAATTTTCTCCCTGGAATGGAACCCAAATAGTCATCACAATCTCTTGATCAGTATTTTACATGGGAGAATAAGGCCTGGGGCATGAGCGATCTTTATAAAACCCTAGTCACCACCAAAGAAGACGGAGGACGTTGGATCAAATGGGGACATGTTATTTCTGGGGAATTCAATGCTAATATGTTGTTGTCATGTTAGGAGGAGTTTAGAATCTCCCTTGACAATAAGGCCTTAGATGCTCACATTCTTAAAACTTTTTACTCCATCTGCGAGTATATAAACCTGACACTTACCAACCCAGGATTAGCAGGTCCACCCAAACCCTTCAGGTGGTTTGATAAAAACTGCACTGGGGCAAAGAAGGATCTCTTGACACCACTCAGAAGAACCCCACGAGACAGGGATGAGTTCGAAAGGCATAGATCAGCTTATAAAGCAGCAGTTGCTATTAGGAAGATGCAGATTAAAAACGATTTGTGGAGTGACCTTGTAGTGGCCAGCACATCGAAGGATAGCACCAAGCTTTGGGATGTCCATTCTCTTTTTAAAGAAGAACGGTTGCTGGACCAGGTGGTCTCTGCCCTGTCTCAAGCCTGGGTAAACTACTTCTCAGCCCTCTACGTTTGTGAGGTGCTTGAGTCTTTGCCTCGCCCTATTGACATTAATGATATGTTTACAATCTACTGGTCCAAAGTAAAAGTGGCAATTCTATCTTTACCCCCAGATTAAGTCCCCCATTGCCAAGAGGGTTCTGGGTGACCTATTAAAATCGTTAGTGGACCTCTGGGCCCCTGTTTTAACTTTCCATAAATATGAGGACATCAGAGGCCTACAGCCAGAGACCTGGAAGCGTCAGTAATAGTCCCTATATTCAAACAAGCATTTGCAATTCAATAGGTCTTGCATTTGCAAGAGTTTGAGCTATTGGCATTGTAAATGACAATGACTTTTATTTATGTGTTTTGAAAACCTGCAAGCAGTGCGTAAACACACATTTTGTACTTATAGTCCTTACTTACTAGAAGAAAGGCTAGCAGTAAAAGAGGTGCATTTTTGCCAGCCTTGCTTCTCGTAGCAGCGACTATAAGTGCAAAATGAGTGTTTACGAATCGTTTGCAGGTTATTAAGACTTGTAAATAAAAGGCATTGTCATGTTGACTTTTGTTTTGAAGTAGTCCAGCCCATGCATGTCATCTCTGCATTCACATTTATTGATTGTTGACTTTTTTTTGTGTAAAACAGCCAGATTATTTCTCTTATAGGGATAGGTGCTCCTTTCGAAATTAAATTTGACATTCAGCGACTGGTCCTGTGGAAGCATCTGCTTTGCCAATGGTTTACCATCCGTATGTGGGAGTCAGAACCTGTCATATTTGTTAGGCTAGTCCTGTCATGTACGCCCCTTTTTACTTATATTGTTCCATCCACACAATAACGGTTCTGAGGGATGACCTTTTACCAAGTAGTTAGCCCTGTTTCTTCGTGAACAGGCTCTTAGTATATTATCAAAAAAATGCTGTACCTGACGTACATAAACATGTCCCAGGCACAGCATAATTATTCAGTATAAAGGTCACCACTTTTTTCATCCTTGGCCAACAGCCCACTGTGCATGATCAAATTTGCTTGGAAAAACATTTATAATTGTTTTAAAAACATGTTGATTCTAGAAGAAACCCTGGAGTGACCATTCTATCATATAAGACCCTTATTCCCTCCTGAAAATTAGAGGAGAATTCCTTCAACGTTGACACGGGGTCCTGCATGCCAAATCTCTGACACGCAGCGGTCTGACATTCCTTGCGGGGTGTCATCCTCGAAGCAGAGGCCCGATCCTTCGTTCTCTGCCATCTGTGAGGGGGTTGGATCTTCCCTAGGGGATTCTTGGCTGCATATGCACATATGCATGCTACACCTACATATCTAGGCTAGGTACATTTTGGCAAAATTACATAGGGCGCGCTTTATAGGAGTATGCAAATGCTACTGTTTATCTGAACTGTAAATGTTCATCTTCATAGCACTATGTTAGAAATGTATCCACTATTTACCATATTAGCACTTGTGATTTCTTTCGTATGCTTCTGTCTCCTGATTGTCGCAGCACATATGTTTTACACAAGATTGTCGCCGAACCAACAAATACCGATTGAAAACATCCTAATTGCCATCCTATGTATTCCCTGAGAATAAGTAAGCACGAGTGACTGACCAAAAAGTACTGTACTGTTTTTCACGATCCCTGAAGAATCAGGGTTGTCATGTTCAGTGGTTCCCAAACTGCATACACCACTGTACGATAGAGGGGGGTGGTAGTGGCACTGTACAGCTAGCTAGTCTAACGACTAACATATCCTGTGGGGGTGTCCGAAAGCTGTTTGGACACCAAGCCATCAGTATAGGTCATCCAAAACGTGCGGGTCCTGGGGATTCCTAGGAACTACATGACAAAATGTATACATGGTTTGCGTCTGCAAAGCATTGATACATTCCACAGAGAATCACAACAAAGAGGGGAACACCCATTACACACATATACATTTGTGGTTCTTTATGAGAATCATGCTGCACTTTTGGAGGGTTAAAAAGAGATTGTTGACACCTTTATCATTAGCACAAATTTAGAGGGAAGAGCGATTTACATTTCCCTTTGCTACGACTTTACACTTGTCCCCACTACCTCTGAATTGGGGATAAAAGCATGTGCAGAAAATGTAATAATGTATACAGAAACAATAACTGCACGCAATAATCACCACTTCTTGCACCCAGCTATAATTTGGATGCAAGGTTTCACCACAAATAGATTGTGATTGGTAATTTAGGTAGGTAGCTGTATGTTTACGTAAAGATTTAGGGAAAGGCTTAAAATAAAAAAGCATTGGTAAATGCATTATTTTTCACCTTTGGGATTAATAATAAGTTAAGAGGTTTGAGAACAGTGTATGAGTGCAGGGAGAATGGTGAAAGAGCTATCTGTGCAGAGTGAGTGGTGCATGAATGAAGGACTATGGTCATGTGAGTTGAGGAAGTATTCGTATTTGTTAAACTTATAATATTACACATTGTGAGGTTATAATTCAGTACAAGTGCAGACCAGACCCACAATATGAGGCCCATGGAAACAAAGGTTTGTTTAGAATCCGAAGAACAAGGATTGAGGAGGGGGAATAAGGCAACTTCAGGATATAGTAAAGCTGCATCCACACATTCCTTTCTCCAAGCGATGACTCCGAACATACCGTAGCCCCGAGTATCCACCAAGGGCAGCACATATAAACAAACACTGACAGAGACAAGTGGTCATATCTTGGCCGCAAGCCTTTTGGCTTTGTTAATGCTTGTTTTTTTGTCTCATTGTTTTGAAGTAAGCCAATCGCTGTAGTGCACTGACCAACCATACTGTTTCCTGTAGTGATGGAAGAAAATGTGAATGACGCAACAACAGTTCAATGGAAAAGGAGGACTGAGTGAAAGTACATTATATATAATTTTTATAAATTCAAAATATCTTGACTAACATCAACATGACCTAAAAGGAAAATGTCTAGTAAGCGAAAAGGCGATAATGGCAGGGGTAGTCGGTACACTGACACAAGTGAAAGACTTAAATCCAGGGCGCCAGGCGTGGGAGGATGGGCCTCATCCAGAAAGTACTGGACCAAGAAGGCAGCTAATGAGTTGATAGAAAATGCATTTTGGTCCAAGGTAGAATAGTTTGTGGTGTTCCTGAAGTGTCAATGTCTGCTTGTGCGATGATGGTTGGAAAAAAAAATCCTTTCTTTTTCGAATTTCAGTATTTACATTCCCTTATTTTTTAACTTTCTTTTTATAACAGGTTAAGGATATGGAAGCCATTATTAAAAAGTGACATCAAAATTCTTTGCATGCGTTAATTTATGCTGCTGCCATCGAGCACAGCTAATCCAGCTTCTAATCAGGGGTGTACCCTGCCCAGCCATTCTTCTAAACTGATGAACTAGTGCAGGGCGTCTCTGCCACCAAAACTGCTCTATGTTTAGACATCCTGGCTGATTTTCCCAATTATAAGTCAGTGAGTGTTTTATCTGCAACAGGTTAGAAAGAATAACTTTGTGTAGACATTTACCAATACAGTTTGCACCACTGCGAAAAGAAATTAGACCCGTAATATCATTCATTTCAAAAGGGAAAGCGTGGACCACCCGGGTGGTATAGTGATGAAAAATAACGTAATCAAGACTGCTAGTGGGTCAGTGGATGAAGACAAAAAGAATATCCACGGAGATGAGAAAATAATTCCTGATGGGAAAGAGGGAGCAGGGTTTTTTTCAAAAAACTAGACTAAAGCAATGCTCAGTAGCATTTCAGTGGTTCACGATGTACTTAAAAAATATTATTTTTCCTTTCACATAGCTAAGGGAGAGGATGTGGCGTAACGGTTTGATCTGCCGACTCTGAACCTTGGGAACCAGGGGGCATATCAGCAACAGACGGTGATAAATATCGCAAAGCGCGCTTAGCGCTTTTATATTTATGGCCGCCTATCGCTCTAATTTATCGCCCGGATAACGCGTTATTAACAACGCGTTACTCCAGGGCGATAAATTTTAAATCAAAAGCGGCGTTATGTGGGAATATCGCTGTTAAACCAGCGATATTTCCACACCGATAGAAGAAATATTGATGATAGGGAGATGTGGATTCAGCCACTGAATCCACCTCCCATGTCATAGATAGGGTAGTCATGAAACATAGCAGACTTAAAATACCGGCAATAACAGCGGTTAACGCTGTATTTTAGTAGGGCAGTTAGAGATCATTTTCCCTTAGTTTTTGCAGGGAACGCCTACTTTGCATCTCATTAGAGATGCAAAGCGAGGCGTGAACTAAACAGGAGCTGATTCAAGGACACACGTGCCCTTGTAAATAATGCGATATAATTATCGCCGCTTTTCACCCAAAAATGGATGCTAAAGCGGCGATAATTACATCGCCAGGCCTTGTTGATATGCCCCCTGGTTCGAACGTCGGCCTCGGCACAACATCCTGTGATTCTGGGTAAATCACTTAATCTCCCTGTGCCTACGAAATAATTCACATGTCATTGTGTAACATAACTGGAGCTCATCCAAAACGCTCCAATACATTCAGGTCGAGTTCACACTATATAAAATAAAATAAAAACCTGCAAACTGCAGGACCACAGCATCGAAGGAACTATTTGCATTGTACATTTCACATTTAACTTGCAATTCCCTGGAAAGCAGCGAGGGGTTGGAAAGAGTTAATAACAGCGGAGGGTGGAGAAAAGGGAAATCTGTGCACCATCCATTTAAAAAAAACAAGCATGAAGGACACCTGCTATTGTCAGGCAGCTTTCTCTGTCCACCAGTGACCCGGGCTGTCCTCAGGTCTATTGTACATAACTTGATAATCTTTGAAAACCCTACAGCTGGTTGCCTTTGAAAGGTGTTAACATGTCAGTGTTCTCAAGGTAGAACCAAAGATGTTTGTAAGTTAAGATCAAAGAAATAATCATAATATGTCATGTTTAACAGCTAAAAGTCTTAGCAAACCATGAATTACATCTGCAGGAGATTGCTTGCTTTACGATATATCGAGTAGGGCCTTTGACGCGCACTGCGTGTCATCTGCCATTGTCATCAATGAATTGCAACAGGAACTGAAAAAAGATGGAAAATTCAAATGAAACTTCTTTGTTTTTTTGTTTGGAACCATTTAAAGCCAAACATCATTATGGATTAGCAATTGCTTGGTTTTACTAGTGCGCGGCACTGTAAAGGCGCTAAAAAATGATTTACGTGCTTACACTTTTTTTGTCCTTGCTTTCACGGATCACATGCATATATTATTTAGAAGTCAAAAAAGTCTTCTATTTAAAAATAATTTAAAACCTTATTGACCTCTAAATGCGCAAAGGTGTTAAAGTGCTTTACATGGAAGGCTTGCCATTTCAAGTGCTGCAGAGCGGTGTGGGCAGAGGTAGATCAACTGCTGCAGGGAAGGAGGGGAAGTGGGCAGATCTGAGGCCGGCTGAATATCTGATTACCGTGGCCCTTGCAACTGTAGAGTTGTTCAAGGAGAGGCTGACCCAGGCCGAGGACGAAGGCGCAAGTCTCCTTAACCCAGAAGCGGGGGTGGGAGGAGTGTAGATTTTGGTGTTGAGAGGGACGGCACAACACAGGGAGATGCAGTTTCGAAGCTGCATGTAAAAGAGAAAGTGTGGTGCTCATGGAATGGGTGACACGCTGAGTTCAAGTTAAGTGTTCTTAAAAAAATGGAGGTGATTTTTAATTTTAAAAAACGGAGGTGGTTGAGCTGTGCCATGAGAACCAAAAGTTCAAAATAAAGTGCAAAAGAAAATGCAGCTAAAGTATTCTGTCTTTCTGAGGTCTGCAGCCGGGAGCCCCTGCTCGGTGATGTTTTTAAATAGAACTTGGGTCGTCTTTAACTAACTTGAAGGCCGGTCCCGCGCTGAAACAAAGCGCGGCGCTCACGTATTTAAAACGGATTTGCTGGCTACCAGTGAAGCGGACAACATAGTGATATATAAATAAGTAGTCCCCAAACAAATATATGAAGACCTACAGTGTAATGAAACTGTAGTTGCCTGGTGCTCCTTGCTTAAAAACAAAGTGATGTATCAAGAGCACCTGCCAATATGGAGCGAGGAAATAAGAGAAATTAATGGCAAGCAGCATGTGTAATTAGAGTACAGTAATTACAGCAGGTCTTGCACACAGCGCATGCGCGCTGATGCTCAACCTAAATAGGAGACAGAGCCGATCCTGCATACTATAAGCCAAACTCATTGGTTGACGTTGAAGTAAAGATTATAGGGGAAATGATTCTGGAAAGACTCACTACCTGTTCTAATGAGAAGATAATTCTCTCTGAGCTTCAATATGGGTTTAGGCCCGTGAGAGGTACAGTCGAGCAGAATCTAAATCTGCATCTTCTGACATCTGAATACAATAGGGTCAGAAGGGGTTTTGTTCACCTGGCCCTTATGGACCTCAGCTCAGCCTTTGACTGTGTTAACAGAGATAAGCTCTGGACTGAGGTGGGGTCCTTGGGGTTGGTCAGGTACTTGTCTCCTTTATGAGGTACTTACATAGTGGCCTAACAGGTGTGATTAGATTTGGACCTAATGTTGAATGCACTCTGTCCTTTGAACTAAAAAAAGGCATCTGGCAGGGCTGCATTCTTGCCCCTTTTTTATTTATTATGTATATAAACCGGCTTGAGGAGGTACTTATAGACATTGGCTCAGATGTTCCTAGAGTTGGTGGAAGAGCGATTCCAGTACTCTTATATGCCGATTATATGGTTTTAATCCCTTGCAAAGCTAAGAGTCTCCAACAACTTTTAGATACATTTCTTGATTTTATGAATAGTCTGGATTTATCTACTAATTTTAAGAAATCACTTTTTATGGTGGTTGGCCTTAAGAACACAAAATCCTGCAGTCTCGCAGCACAGGGTCAGGTCCTATCTCTAGTGGACAATTTTTCATATCTGGGACTGCTACTTAACTCTGGTCTCGGTTGTAACCCTCTATAATCACAAAACATGGGGGGATTTTACAGCAAGTTTCTGACCAGGGCCAGGGAATTCCCATAGAAATTATTCATGAAGAACTGGGTGTGTCTTTCATTACAGATTTTATTTGTGTTTGCCTGCTTTTATTGTGGTGTTCCATATGGTGTAAGGAAGAATTACATTTTAGTACGCTCATTCTCCATGATTTTTTGCTTTTAGATAACATAGCCAAATAGATTCCATGGTCACAATAGATTAAGAAATCTTCTCAGGATCCAGAGTGACCAGGATTATTTACCGGCCCCAGGGACATATTGAAAAGCGATCTTGCATGGGTCAAGCAGGCCTTCTCTCAGAGGGTGGCAGCTATTCGGGAGACCTCTGCTTTAACAAAGTAGACCATGCACTGGTATGTCTGATCAAGCTCTACCTCCTCCTGGACATTCCTAATCAGCAACGTCGCTTCTTGACATTCCTGGGGTGGATATATTTTATCAGCTCTTATTCCCAAAGGGGGTCTGGTATAATAAACAATCTAATCTGCCTGTTTGCAACTGTGATAACATTCTGATTTGTGAAACTATGCATGTATTACTCATTTGTCAAAAGTTTTCTAATCTCCAGTATAAATATATAAAGTCTCTTCTGATTTATGAACAATTCAGACAGATTGGACCTGCATATCTTTACCTACAGCTGCTGCATTTGTTTCCCGCATTTGTCTGGTGTTCTATCTATAAGTTACTACATATTGCAACTATAGACTCTAGCTTAACTAGGACAATGAAGGCATTTTTGTTATTATTTCATTATCAATTGCCTGTTTTTAAGTATTTCTCAAATTTGTAGCTGATGCATTTTTAATCAACGTATGTTTACTGTGATATATTGCAGCTACTTAATAAAATGTACACTTTTATGATTTTATCACAAATTGAATAAAGTTTAATGAACATATAATTAAAATATATAATTTGTTTCAGCAGAGTTATAACAATATTTATATAATTTTAAGCTATAAATAGTATACATATTTGTACAAAGAAATGCACATATCTAAATACATAGATATTACCAAATTAGACATGTTTATAAACATAGGCATGTGCTGTACATTTGTGTTTTGAGTATGATGGCCATGTAGGAAACAGTCAACTCTTGATAAGATAGTTATTCTTGGATAATGTATGTGGGGGGTTGTGAATTCCATAGTTTAGCTGCTTGAACAGAGAAAGACGTACCATCCATGTTTTTTTTCTTCTATGCTGGGGTTATGAAGCGAGGTGCCAATATGAAGCTGAGGTTCCTTTTTTTCGTATGGACTTAGTGATTTTATACCTGATGAAAAGTTGTCCTGTTCCATGTATTGCTTTGTTGGTGATACAAAGGAGCTTGAAGGTAGATCTTCTGGCAACCAGTATCCAATGTAGGGCTCTCAAGGCATGGGTGATATGGGCGTGTGGCTTTACATGTAGGAGTAATCTGGCAGCAGAGTTCCTAATTTGATGTCGTTTTTTTCATAGTTGATAAAGATGATCTGTGGTAGAGGCCATTGGCGCAATCAAGTTTAGACAGTACAAGAGAGATAGCAGCTTGGAAATCCTAGCTGGGGGAAGATGAGCCTCAGAGTTTTCATAGCAATGAAGCCTGATTTTGCTAATTCATCCACTTGGAAATGTATTGATAACTTAGAGTCCATGGTGATTCCAAGGTTTCATACTTCCTTGGATACATTGCCCCAAATCGTCATGCCAGGCACTGAGTGGTTCATAATTAGTCCAGTCGGCACATGTGAGTATTTCAGTTTTGGACACATTCAATTTGAGATGGCTCCATGTCATCAACTGATTGTTGATCAGTGGACGACATGGAGCCAACTCTGAGGCAACTGAATATTTTTGAGTTTCCAATATCTTTGCGGCTTTCCTGTTTAAGAAGTATTTGAGTGTCATCTGCATAGTTATAGCATGTGAGCTGAAATTCATTGTTCATTGCCAGTAATGACTTCATGTAGATGTTGAAAAGCATGGGTCAAATGATAGAGCCTTGCGGAACCCCTGCTTTTATGAGGTACGGTTTGGATGAGTATGGATAACATTTGCTCTATTTTGAAGGTAAGATGTAATCCAGCTGAGAGCAATCCGCTCTGTGCTGGCTTTGTAGACTCCTTGGATTAGAGTGTCATGATGAACTGTGTCTAAGGAAGCTGAAAGGTCGAACAGGATTACTGCAGCGACCCCATTCTGGTCTCCTGTGTTTTTAAGGTCATCCCAGATGGCGATGAGGGCAGATTCTGTGCTGCTTCTTGGACAGAATCCTGTTTGAAAGTCGGAAAGTATGGAGTTTTCTTCATTGAATAGTGACATCTGGGTGAATGTTGCTCTTTCAATCAGTTTGCACAGGAGATGTCCATTTGTAATCGGTCTGTACTTGTTTGGGTCATGTGGATCTAGGTTTGTTTTCTTTAAGAAAGGGTGTATGTATGATTTTTTAAAAGTCTTCTGGAAAGACTACAGTAGTTAAAGAATTATCGATGATTGTTCTGACTAGTGTGACAACAGAGATAGTTTAAAAGAATATTCTTGAAGATTTGCGGTAGACAAAGGTCAGAAAGGCAGCCATCTGGCCTGCTTGCTTTGACAAGATCCATAGATTCAGCTTCTGATAATTGCTTGAAGGAATATAGAGGCTGAGTTAGCCTACCCTTGGAGGGATTTGTCGGGAATGGGTTGGTGCTGTTGGTTTTCCTTTGTTTTAAATAGGAGTTCAACATGTTTGCTTTGGTTGTGCAATGATTTGCCTGTAAATTCTTGAGAAATTAGATGAGTTCCTTCTGTGCATTTAGGTTTATAAAATTCTTTTTTTGCATATTTACTATTTTGAATTCTGTTTGAATAGTGCCTTTTTTTATAGCTTTTTTGATCATTGACTGGTATATTCTGTTAAGTTTGGGTAGGTGAAGTTTGTCCTGATTGTTATTTGTTTTGAGCCAGGTGTGTTGTAGCTTTACAATGTGTTGTTGTTTAGTTTTTTAGTTCTGCTTTCATCCAAAGTGCTTGTTTTTTTGTTGTCCTGTTTCATTGTCTTTAGTGGTATTATCATATCAAAAGCTTCCTGGAGCCACTGATAGAGTGTTTGAACAGTATTTATTGTGTCTAGATCTGTGTGGATGTTAGATGTGTTTCTAAGTATTCAAAATTCAGTTTGTTCCATGGTTGATGTGTGGTTGCATGTAAGGTGGCCCTAGTTGTGGTGATTTGTGGTGTTTTGTGTTGGAAAGCTACCAGATGGTGGGCCGACCGTGTGACTGGAGAAATCCTTTAAAAGGTAACTAGTTCTAGATTTGCAATAATTACATTTAGGATGTGTCCAGGGATGTGTGTGGGTTTGTGACTGATCTGATGTAATTTCAGTGTGTCTAGGCCAGTGATGATTTTTCTTGGATATGGTATACTGGGTTTGTCAAATCTTATATTTAGGTCACCAAGGATGCATAGGTTAGAGTGCAGTGTAAGAAGGTTTAAGACAGGGTCTAGAAATGTGTCTGGAAATGTTGCATTGCTAGGTGATGGTCACTAAAGAAGGAGGAAGTTAAAGGAGGAAGTAGGTGTAGTTTTGCATATGGTGATGAGGGCCTCACAACTTTGTATGGAAACGTTGTTAGCTTTGGTGAGATTTATTGTTTCTTTGACTATAACAGCTAGTCCACCTCCTAATTGCCTGGGGGATTTTGTGTGACAGTTTGATAGCCTGGAGGAACAGCTTCATGCATTACTGGAACTACGTCATCTCCCAACAATGATTCAGTTATGAAGATTAAGTGAGGTTGTGTGTCAGAGTGTAGGACGTAGATGCACTGCTTGTTTTTAGAGAGTGATCGAGCATTCATTAAAAGACAGTCTTGAGATAGTGTTTTGGTGGAGGTGTGACTTTGTATTCTAAAAGAGTGAGTAGTATTCTGTGAACTAGTAGCAGGTGTATTATTAGTACATCAATAGTGTTGTTTGTCGATATCATAATCCTCTTCCACCAGGCTTAGTATGCATTTTGTTGGGTCTGTGTGTGTAGGTGATGGAGATGGTGCTTGAGAGTGAGTGGTGGGCTGTGTTAATCTTGTACAGCAGTGTGGTTGTGTAATAGATAAGGAGATGGAAATTGTGTGAACAGTGGTATGTTGTTTATTTCTTAGTGTTTGTTTAGGGCAGAAGGTGGATGGGGTAGTGGTGGTGGTGGAGCATGTGGGTCATGTTTTAAGGATCTAAATTGTACAATGTGTGAGAAGCTGGTGAGTGAGTGTTGTTGTGTTGGGCTGTTTGTGGTAGTTGTTGGTGAAGATAGAAAATCTGGGAGTGAAGTTGGTGTAGGATCTGCAATATTTGTGTAGTAATGCGGGTGAGAGTGGGTGTTTGGTTTTATTTTGTGATGGAATGTAGTATGAAATTGTGTGTAGGAGAGATTTTGATGTGCCGGTGGGTATATTATGTTTTTGTGGAGTAGTGAGATGAGATATTGAAGTAGTGAATTTCGGTGAAGGATGTGGATGTAAAGTACTATTGGTGAGTGGAATTTGAGTGGTAAAGGGGGTGAAGTGCATTTGAGCGAGTGTATGTGGTGTGTGAAAGGAGATGGACAGGAGTTATGAGTGTTTGTATTAGATTTGGTAGCAGGAACAGGTAATATGTGTGGTGGAGTGTAAGGAATGTTTGGTTGGGTGCTTTTAGTAAAAAGTGGAGGTGGTGGGTGATATGAGAGAGGGTTGAGTATAGGGTTGGAGGTGTTGGAAAGGGGTCCGTTAGTAGTAAGTAGAGGGTAGAGCTAGCATTTTGTATGAACAGGGAGTGTGTGTTTGAAGAGATGAAGATTATGTACACTTTGAGTTTGTGTTGTGGTGGTGATGTTTGGATTGATAGTGGTATAGGACAGAGTGGTGGTTTGTGTGAGAGTGAAGGTGCCATTATGTGGCACTAGGGGTAGTAGCATGTATGATTGGGTAAACTACCTTCACCCCTCATCCGTGACCCTGCATGACCGCGTTGTGACAACGCATACCATTACTCCGTAAGTCGTTACAACGACTTGTGGAGGGGGGAGAAGGTGTTGGATTTAAAATCCAACACCTTCCCTACAGTCCGCACAGACTGGAGTTGGAATAGTAAATTTTACTATTCCAACATCCAGCGCCCCCCCTCCTCAAGTTGTTGTAACGACTTGCGGGGTAATGGTATGCGTTGTCACAACGCGGTCATTGTTACGACCGCATTGTGACAACATGCGGGATAATGGTATGCGGAGTGAAGGGGCATATTCGTATGAATGTGGTTTGTGAGGTTTTGCATTCGTTGTTGAGACATTGAAATGTGGTTTTAATTTGTTTGTAGTAAATGAGTAGTGTGTATTTGCTGAGACTGTGTTTGTATGTTCAAGAATGGGGATGGCGTAAGGAAGTGGCTGGAAAATGGAAAGTGTGTGGATTCCACGTTAAAAGGAACCTCTTGTGAGATCCATATCAATACACCTCAACTCAACACTGAATATGAGTTCCCCTACAGCTGGTCATGCCATTTCCTATACAGTTTGGTATGTTCTGCGGAGTTAAGATGTGTCTCCTGCAGACATTAAACCTGATTAGGCAATATGCTAGGTATTGCCTAAATGATTCGACCGGGAGTCGGAGCCTTTTTCCTCCACACTTTGTTTTGGGGGGTGTGCCATTTATTAAGGAGTTTATGTTTTTACGGGGTGTAATGAGAGTTTTTATGTTAGGAACTGCATTGAATTTAAATGTGAATGCCAAACTGAAAACGCTTGCATTTAATTGGTTTTAGTTAACTTGCTAAAGGTGATTATTCCCTGATGCTACACTATTGCGGGCTCTCTAGGGGGCAATTTTAAATAGTTTGACTGAACAAAAGGACTTTTACCTGTCTGGGTGTCTAAGTGCAGTATTACCGCTGGGAAGAAGGCTGTGTAGCACACAGGGCGATGCCATCTTTGGGCTGGTGAGTTTTAGTGTTGCACAGTGGGGGAGGAGGAGGTTCTCTATAAAATTATGGCTGCAGCACGGACACACTGTTGGCGGGCCAAAGACGCACCTAACGCAAGCCTGTCTGTGCCCGTCCACGTCAACAATGCGGCCAGTGCCAGCCACTATGCCGGTTGCAAGGTGGAAGGTCGACATGGCTGGAGTTACATGTCAAGGGAGCATACTGGTATGATGGAAGGGGGGCGGGCTCAGGTGGGAACTACAGGTTTGTCCTCTTCCCCCTAGAACCAGCTGGTTACTAAGAGGGGGGGCCCTAGTAAGGCGCAAAGAGAGGTTAAGGCAATAATATTAAATGTCCACTCCCAACATAAACATGTTTTAGATGTGTATGATTTGCTAAGGGAAAAAACTCTGGACATACTTTTTATGACAGGAACTTGGCTGAAGGAGGATGCTTGCCCTGATATGCACTTGACTATACCTGAGGCCTATGATTGTGTGCATTCAGACAGGGTGGGAGGTAGAGGAGGGGGGCTGGCGATAGTTTTAAAAAGAATATATGAATGTGAGAGTTTTAAACCAGATGGGTTTACAGGAGCTGAATCTTTGGGCTTTAGCTTCTCCATTGATGGACAGCATTGCCTATCTGGGATTTTAGTCTATCGCCCTCCATGATACGCAGGAGACTTTATCTCATCCCTTGATCAAGTATTAGCACCTAAATGCATTTCATAAGCCAATTTCACTTTGCATCGGGATATTAACATCCACTTATTGTTTGCAGAGGAACCGTTAACTAGGCGTTAAGAGGAATCTCTAGACTCCTTCACTTTAGTGAAAACTACTACAGGGTCTTTCCATATTGCTGGTCACACAATTGATGGCATATTCTCTAACACAATTCTAAAAGGGGTTTCCCCCTGGCCAGTGCCTTGGTCACACCACTTCCTTTTGCCTTTCGCTTGGAAACTGGATGGGTCAAAAGAGCCCCGCCCTGAACGGACGCATTATGAAAATAGATGCTCGAGCGGGGTCTCCCGGGATGAGTTAAGGAGAACTCTTTGGGACTCTAAACCCAAGATCCCGTATCCCATCAGAGAGGGGAACAGGGCGACCAATTTTTGGCTCAAGGGGATTGGCAGATCTTGTAGCTCCCACTTCGACCTCTAGGAGACAAAGACGCTTTCAGCTCGCTGGTTCACAAAGGAACTAACTCTGGAATGAGCCGCATGAAAGAAACTATAAAGAGTGTGGCGGCCCATGTATTTGGACTCTGATAAAATCATTTATAAACTGTCCCTGAAATCCTATCATAAAAATATCAAGAGGACTCCTGGCATTTTTTACTCCCACTGCATTAAAGAGGCCAATAATGACGGAAGGGAGATCTTTAAATTTGTAATTAATTTTACTGATTCTAAAGCTTTGTCCCCCCTCCATTGCAATCCAGCCAGTCCTATGCTCCCGTCTGAGTGTTTTTTTTGAGGACAAGATCATAAGAATCCAGGCAAATTTAGCTGGGAGAACAACACTTTGACAGGTCCAGAGTTAGAAGAACCACTGGATAAATTACAGCATCCCTCACTGGTTACTTTTTTGGTGCCATCAGTAGAGGATGTAACTGATGCATTCTTGAACTGAAGGTCAAAGTCCCCAATGGATCCGAAACCCCCAATAGTTTAAAGTCAATTGCGGACATTATTGCTCCAGTGTATAAGAAGCTATTGGCTAGCTCCCTCAACTCAGGCGTAGTGCCCGATGACTGGAAAAAAGCCAGGGTGACTCCACTATTAAAGAGGGCTAATGCTGATCCTGAATGATTAGCAAATATCAGGGCAGTCTCGCTGCTGCCAGAAACTTCTAAGGTGTTGGAGAAGGCGGTAAACCGTTAACTTACCACCTTTTTGGCAAAAAACAACTTGAGGGTAGAGAAAATTTGTTGTCTCTTGGCACAAATAATAAGTTTGACAATTAAGTTCAGTTCTTATACACCCTAATTTCTGAGCCCATTTGTTAGGACATAAACCTCAACTTAAAAAAAATCAAAACAAACACTTTATTCCATATATAAAAATGTTATACATTAAATTTATTAAAAACACATTGTAATGCAATTAAAAATAGACATATAACTGTCTAATATCATAAGATACAATTCATACAGAACACACTTCATATACAATACAAACTACCCCCCTTAAATTGAACACCTAATACTGCGACAAACACATTACAGAGAGACAAAAAAGAAGACAGTATATTTTGTCATTAATTAACACATCCATTCTCACAGAGTTCTTTTAGTAACAATTCATCCTAAGCCTTTTCTATATTTCTATGTCATTAGGAGAACCACTTGCAACGAATTGTGTTAGTTTCAGCGTCGACGCGTTTCGATGGCTTAATTCAATGTTCCATCTTTTTCAAGACCAAAAACATATATGTCTCTTCAATTATTGGCACTGGTTGGTTGCCATTATGTCACACTTCCTGTAGGCAAATTGCATCATGTTAGTATCTTTATACTGGTATTTGACAGTTATAAATAACTCCTCTTATCATTCCTTAGTTATAAAAAAGTTATGCTAAAACATCCATTTTATTTAACTTATAAAATCCTATTTCATAATCATCATCTGGACGTAATTTCATATATCATCTGGACGTAATTTAGTTTTTCAATATTGTTCTACCAAATGGGCTCTGTATTTGTTTATACTCTTAGTGATCTCATGTTAAAGAAAAAAACGTCTCTATAATTGGATTAATTACGTTAACCTAAAATATTAAATAAAGCGTTTCAAGAAGAAAAGGGGAGGGAAGACTCAAAGGGGACAATTACCTTATATCATATCCTTATTTCTTCTGGTTTATCTGATTTAAGGACATTCGTTCCCTAGACCGATCTGTGGAGTAATGATATATCAATCAGTCCTATTTTTCTCTATGTTAAAAAAGTGGTTATATCTTGTTTCCATTAGTTTTGGTGTAACTCCATTTGTTATTATCATAAATTGTCAATTTAAAGGCACTCCTATTATATTTTGCGTGCGTGTAGATTATCTATTAATAAAAAAGACAACCTAAATTAATTTGTGGATTATTACCTGATCTACTACCATAATCTTATCCACTTGCTTATTATTCTGTAACCGCGTTAATAACATCAAACGAGCAGCTTCAACTTTTGTTCGTAGTCTTTCACTGTAACCTATGTTTTTTAAAAAAAGAGGGAAGAAATCCCATTCAGCATATTCATTATGTTATCACTATGTCTTCTACCTTCATTTAAATAATAGCACCCACCAGTGTAAAAATGTTATGTTTGCAAAGCCTACCATATTAACACATGGGAGATTATTCTTGTTATTCTTTCTCTGTGGGGCAACCTCAATGGGAGTTCGTTCCTCCAATCCCGGATTCTCTTGAGAGATACTTCTATTAGGCGTTCTATAACAAAGAAATGTATTCTTAGTACTATTCTATAAGAATAATAGAATTCATCTCTATTAACAACCCATTTGCTACACTCCATACCGTTATTCGCTCCTCCGTAGTGTCGGGTGCTCCTGGCGTCTTTCATGCAAACTGCAGACTGAACTGAACTCTTACCTTACTTCTTTATATACCCGCGTGGCTGTAACACCATAGGCTGGCTAGTATTATGAAAAAACTTTCACAGGTGTGTAGGTTTAGTAACGGCGGGATATCACCAATCCAAAAAACGGCCCAAACGTTTGTTGACTGCGAGCGACTGCAGGGATATTTGACCCGGAAATGGTCTTCCTTTCATAATGTTCCTTGCTTTTGTTGTTCTGAGCACTTTCGCGTGAGTGACGCTTACGCTACCTCTCGTGGCCCGGAACTGTTTCAAATCCTTCTCAACATCTACTCACAATAAAACTTTATTGAGCTGGTTTTTTTGGGTTAAACAATATTGCTTTTTTTTCTTTTTATAAAAACATACGATGTTAAACACACCGTCAAACTTGCAATCATTTTAACAGAACTCACTGCCTGCAATATATCACTTCATCTCGGCACTGGTTTCATTGTGATCCTCTCCGTGTGTAGAGAAACGAAAAATGGAAAGGATCACATTAAATCACAGTCCGACATATAAAATTATCTTTTCTTACACTGTTGACCAGTTTTTATTATTACTCGTAATCTTTGTTCTATTATTTCAACATCACTCGCCTTATTGTATTTTTACGCTCAGAGCGAGGCCGATTTTTTCTCTTTACAGGAAGTAAAATACTCGTACACTACTGCTATAGAAACATTTATTCAGGTGATATTCTATTCACACTTGTCAATCCCCAAATCCATATTCTCAGAGTGGGGACTATATGCAAAACCCATGTTCCTTACATAATCCTATATTCCTGATGCCAACAATCTTTAATGTGACACCTGTATGATTATTGATATACACTCCTCATATGGTCACTCATTATATTGTTCGAGGATTTTCATAATTGTTTCTTAAATTACCATTGTAAAACTATATTTCACTCAAACCTTGAGGTGGACAGGAAATATCTCCAAGATATATCACTATATTCACATCATTTTAAAAGAGACCAAAAGTAGATAACAATCCTTCCTAATTTATTGGGTAGCTATAATTTTCATCCAGTCTTCCTTTGTATTCATACCCTTTGCTATTGTGTCTAAATAGCACATATACCATTGTTCCCTCATCTTCCTTATAGTGTCAAGGTTACCTCCCCTCCTGCTCACAAAAACTTTCTCCAATATATACCATTTGAACTGGTTATATTGATGGTTAAATTTTAAATAGTGGTCTGTCATTGGCGCATTCTCCTTATTGTTTTTCAAAGTGACCTAAAAAAACCAACTTGATCCACCCCTCTCAATCAGGGTTCAGAGCCGGCCACAACCCCTAGACCATACTGTTGGAAGTGTCTGAGTCCATCAAGTTCAATCTGGACTCTGGCCGCAATGTGGCTCTGGTGCTGTTGGACCCGTCAGCAGCTTTTGATACAGTGGATCATCATATCCTGTGCTACAGGTCAAAACAACTGGGAGAAGTGGGCTCTGCGCTGAGCTGGTTGGGCTCTTTCCTTGATGGCTGTGAGCAGGTGGTTTGGATGAAACTATACGCCTCCGGAGGTAAAGAGTTGAAACGGGGGGTGGCTCAAAGCTCCTCCCTCAGTCCTACACTCTTTAATATTTACATGTCTCCCTTGGCTCATTTGGTGGAATCCTAGAATATCAATATCATCTCTTATGTGGATGATACTCCACTCATGCTGGTGTATGATGGGGACCCTGAGAGAGCGGAGGTTGCCTTTGCCAACTGTATGGTGGCACTGTTAGACTGTCTGAGGGCTAATATATTGAAGTGCAACCCTGATAAGACGGAAGTCTTATTTGGACGGGACCCCTTTCCTGGCTGAGTTGGGGCCTGGCCTGAAAGTGTTATCCCGCCGCCGCCACCAACTGCGGTGGCAAGAAAACTGGGTGTGCTGTTCGATACCCAGTTTGCATTTGGAGCACAGTTGTCAGCTGTGGTTAAATCCTGTTTTTGGATTTTCCGCCTGCTGAAGAAGTTTCTTTGTTTGCTTCCTCATGAGACCCAAATCACCGTGGTTAGATCACTAATTTTATCCAGGTTGGACTATGCTAATGTCCCGTATCTTGGTCTCCCGGAATATCTGATCCAGCGCCTACTGGTAATGCAGAATATGGCAGTCCGGTAATTATTCAAAACTCCGAAATGCACGTTGGTCTCAGCAGATCAAGCCAACCTTCACTGCCTGCCAGTTCGTCAGCAAATTAGGTATAAAGCTCTGTCCCTAACGCACCAAGCCTTCTACAATAATAGACCTAGGTACCTAAAGGATCGCATCAAGGCTTACTGCCCAGGGTGATTACAGTGGTCGAGCTCAGCTGGTTTCAGTGTGTCCCTGCGCTTTTTGAAACAGCGAAGGGGAGTTGCTTCTTTCACTGTTATAGCAGTAAATCTGTGGAATAAACTCCCAGATTACCTCAGACAGATACCTGAAGAAGCAACATTTAAAAGGGAACTGAAGAAATTTGTATTCAGATGTTAGCAAGGAGCAATGGTTTCTATCCTCGGTTCTCTCACCTTTGGGCATAACGAACAGCGCCGGGACAGTCTTTGTGAGTATCCATGTGCTTCAGAAATGCGGAATTCAATTCAATTCAATTTATGGCACAGATAACTAAACACACAGTGCTCTTTTAATGGTGTGCCCAGCCCCCAGACCTTCCCAATAATATATTTAAGCATAGTGAAATATGTGTAGAATGAGTCACCAGGCCCATACATCAGCAAATGATCTGCAGTCTGCAGTCGTGCCCAGTGTCATACAAATTCCACATTTTCGCTCAGTTCCGTTGTCCTATTCATTGCAGATAAGTTTGTGTGTTCGGATGTTAAACGTACACACCCCACAATAGAGGTGTGTATAAGTACCTCACCAACCCAAACATAACTCACAGTAAACTGTGTGTGTCTTCTCTGTGGAACAATCATGGTGCATATGTGGCTGGGAAATCAACCGCCGTCTGAGAAGCATGCTTTCTGCTCCAGCTCATCCTAGAGAAAAGAGAAAAAAAAGGACTGCATCACCCACCCTCACTCCACCCATTTACTATGTAGCGGGAGAATGGAAGCCCTACTTGTGATATACTGGCACTGTATATAAGATAATGATTCCTGCAATACTCTCAATGGAGTGAGAGTCCTCTAAGCAAGCATTTCAGCTCATCATTGGTGTGAGGGACAGGGCGCACCGCCCCATTCCTCATGTGTAGACATGTTATCTGAGTCCAAGTCCCTAGCAGAAGATCCATGCTCTGATATGGACTGAGGTGAAGATCGTGCTCTATCCTGATGAAACTCCACCGTACAAACCCTATCTCTTGCTGCTGCCTCATCAGATGGCCTGCTATTGAAAGATTCTGTGGAAAGCTCCCTCTGCCAGCCTGCCCTTTGAACCTGGGCAGGCCTCACTGGTCTGATGTCCTGTTGATACACTTGTTCCCCAACAGGAGCAGACCTCCTCTGGATTCATAAAGAAGTGCATCTTATCTTTATTTGTTACCTTTAGGTGTGCCCAAAACAATTCTGCAAATTGGAGGTCATGTTTACTCAACAATGTCTTAAGGGTTTGAAATGCGCATCTTGGGATTGTGCAGAAGAGAGGTGAAATTGGGGAAAATTTGTATTTACTCACTCTCATAGTCCCACTGGCCATGCTCGCAGTCCCTGTAGTTCAGACGTTTGAAATCAAGGGAGAAGGGGGTGCACCAGGAATCAAGTGTCAGACAGGAATTCTGTGATCCCTCTCAACCACAAAATGTGGTGGCACAACCCCCTTAAAACCTCTTGTAGCAGTCACTGTTCCATGAAGTCTTCTGAAGCTGTGCCTTCAACGCTCTCCGGGAGCCCAATCAGGCGCACGTTTTTGTGGTTGAGGTGCTCATCAACGTCTTATGCCCTGTGGCTCAGGTGCATGACCTCACTTGCAAAATTCTTAACTTGGGATTGCAGCTCCATGACCGTTTGGGGCAATGAGGATATAGACAATTCATGATAGCTCCTGTTCAACAAATTTTGATGGTCTTCGTGTGGTCAATCGCAACACCGTTAATTTTACATTCAAGCCCCATTTTAGTATACATGATTGCTTGTAGGATTATATCGAATTTGTCTTTGTATCCCTCCAGCATATTTTCCACAAATTCTACTGTCATATCTTTTGACAGAGATACCTGGCCTGTGTGTGTCTCTCCTTTGTACCATCACCTGGTTGTTGCCAAGCGAGCTTGGCTTCACCATCTTGAGAGTAACACAGGTCTGTGCCACAAATTAAATAAAATACACACTGTGGCTTTGGTTAATGCAGTTCACATATGTCAGCTAAGCTAATCTTCCTCCAAAACCAGTGACAGCACCTACCAAATCCTGATATGTGGGCACAGCATTGTGCCAGTGGTCCAAGGGGAGGCCCGAAGTCAAGACTGAAAGCTACTGTCGGCGTGTTCATGTGTCACACTGTTGAAATAAGACTGCAATTTACAGGTATCAGCCAAAATAAATGTTCCCTAAACAGCCAACTCCTTTGGCACTACTGATCCTAAATGTTTCTTATGGGAAGTCATTGAGGCATATAGTAGAAGATCAGCCTCTGTTCACCAGCCGAGCACCTTACCGAAGCCCCAGCGCTGCCTGCACCACAAGCAACATCATCTGTGTATGGGGGACTTCATATATACCAGTGCTGATGGTCCACCAATTTAACGGCAGCAAGTGACCCCACTGCCTGTTTGCAAGGCAGCCACACCTCTTTCGGGGATATCAGTAGGTTGTTGAGGCTTATGAGGGAGAGCCATCTCTGGGATACAATCGGGTACCCCACTGGAGCTCCAATACTGCCCACGCCACGTATGAGAACTACTGTGTTACAACACCTCAGGGCACAGTCTCTCACCTCTCCCACACACAAAATCAGCAACTCCATAAACCTCATCATCATTGAGCCCTCCTCTTCCCGATCGGGAACCAGAATGGGCATACAAGATCTGCTCTTGACTATGGCACTCAGCCCTGCTCCTTCAGATGCCGGTCACAGCTATGAGGTGCGCAGGTCCCCAGCCGTCCTCCTACTCCAAGCAGGCAATTCATGGCCTGATTTCTGCTGTGTTCAGTCAACTGCTGGTCAAAAAACCCCTGGGTGTCAATCTAACAAGAGACCAGATGCCAACACGCAGTGTGCTGGCATAGTGAGGGGACTGGGGACAGGGGTGGGAGGCACCATATAATAGCGTGCCGGACCCAGCTTCTCATCAGGGAATCTACCCAGTGGCCATTCAAGCCGTGCCCCCAATGTGCTAACTCACATGATATCATTTTCTCTTTCCTATTTGTGACCTGTGCATGTAATTTCTTTTGTTATTGTTGATAAATTGTTTCATCAGATTTTGTGCGTGTTTGTTTTTCGTTATTGATGCTTTGTCACGATACTTTTCATCAGACTATTTTTGTCATGGAAAGTACTTTTTTACTGTGTGGCTTAAAATGCCCTGTACTATAAAATCAAATCAAAAACAATATGTACCGAAACCAAAGTAAACTGGACACATAAAAAGTACATAACTAGGTTAAAGATAAAAATAATCAAATGGAACACGTCACATTTAAACATTCCAAGGCACAGACAAGGGGACTAAAATACAGATTACGTCGGAAATAAAGTGTATATTCATATATTCTGATGTTAGCAAGTTCTACAAATCTTATCACCTGAGCGTAGGCAAGATTCAAATCACCACTTAACATGTAAAAGCTATGCTACAGATGGGAATGGCCACCATACGATAAATAGTCTGAAGTAGTTTTCTCCTAGGGGATATCCGATCGTGGCATATTAGCGGATTAAAAAAGAATTGCACATGGAATTCATATCCTGATGATCATAGTTTGACATACCTTAATGCCCCAGTCCTTCTAGTTGGATCAATGGACCTGCAAAGGTAGGTTCGTGAGGAATTGTTGCCATATTTAGAATCCAATTTACTAGTCAGATGCTTCTTAGAAGATAAAGATGAATGTATCCGCAGAGGCATTCCATTTTCTGTTCCCATTCTTTAACATGTCTGCTGCCTTCCTGTCGGCCAAAAAAAGGCAAGCTGGTAGCCATAGGTGTGATTTGATTCCTGGATCAGTTAATCATAAGTGTGTCTGACCCCTCGTCAATCGAAGTTAGACAGGATTAAGGCATCAAGCAATTTTGCCTATCTGCTCTTCATATGCACTTTACAACTCAGGCTCAATAAATAGAAAAGCAATGGTGAAATAAAGTTTCAGGAAGCTATTTACAGTGAATGGAATGAAAACCCAACTGAAAGTGGGCCAGACTTCAACTGAGCCAGAGGCTGGGATTTAGATCGTCTAAAATAAATGTAACTTTAACTAAAAAAATCTTTTAATTTATTTTTTAAAATAGGTATTAAAATATTATAAAAATATGTTAATATTTTAATATTTTAATTTGTATGTATATATCATTTTTAAACATTGAATGACATTTATATGCATATTTAAAAAGTCAAAACAAATAAATCAATTTTAAAATTGTTTCATATGGAGTTGAGGGGCGTGCTTAGCCGTGAACCAGAATGGAAAGCTTTTTTAAGCATGCCTACACAGCCTCTGGTCCAGATCATCAGCGGGTCTGGAACTGCCTAAAAATACCCCTAGGCATGTCCCCAGGTCTCCTGCAGTGTGCAGTGGGCTTAGATGTAGAGGTTTGATGTTGATGACAGCCTCAACCAAACCGGAGGAACTGCTGCAGGGCCACAAGTCACTGATGTTCAAGATGGCACCTGCCAGTTACCGGCGAGGGCGACTGAGGAAGCAGTGGCTGCTGGCCACATGATCTGCACTCTGGGCACCAGGGGTGGCGCTGCACTCTGGGCACCAGGGGTGGCTCCCTGCGCGTGGAGAAGCAGAAAACCATCAGAGGGCACGCAGAAGGAATACATGCGGAGGGGAGGATCCTGCAGCCTGATAGACACACGGTCAGCTTTGGAAGGCAAAGAAGAAGCAGGCAGGAGCACCCAGAACTCCTGGGATGACAGGTCCTGCCCTTGCTACGGAGGATGGCGATCCTGGAGAAGGAGATTGGGGTTTATCAGCTGACCCCAGTGGCTGCTGTGATTGCTGCCCTGATGGCGCAGTGGCCTGAAGAGAGACTCCTTCCCTCCGTGACATGGGTGATGCAGGTGACTGACTTACGCTACATAGCCATCTTTTGGTCCATGTCCCCTGCTCAAAGATCCTGGATATTGCTGAAATCTTGCCTCCTCAAAACCTTTAATTAAGCCACTTAAGGTGCAGAGGGCCTCTGACATTCCTCTGCAAGCTTACCTGTTCCGAGACTCTGGAGGGAAGAAATGGAGGCAAGAGGCATCAATGGGTACGCTTTTTGCAGATTATTTTTGGGCCCTTTTTCTCCCATCCCCCAGCAAAGGCTGATTAGCAGCACTGAACTGATATTGTTGGAGGCACAACAGAGAGATGGGAGACCTGTTTCCCTGAAAAACAAGGTACACAAAAAGCTATGGGCTGCACCAGAACCATGAGAGACATTCTGGTGGGGATTGCGAGTGGGGGCGAGTAGCACCCCGCCACATCAAGAACCCCATTCGGGCCTGAAGCCATTGTCTGGCACCCCAGTGCCGAGGATGGACTCTATAGACAAATTGGATTTGATCCTCAATGCTGTGAATGCATTTTGAGAGGTCCTAGCAAGCAAGATCGACAAGGTTTCCCTAGAACTAGCCATCCTCTGGGATGACCACCGAAAATTTGTGAATAAAGTGGAAAGCAATGAAGATGCCATTGAAGAGGTGTACCCAACTTAATAGATTGCAAAATCAGATGCAGGAATTGGTTAAACATGGGGGGACTACTGGATCACAGGGTAGAGGATGCGGAACGGTGAAGCTGCAGTAACAAAATGTGGGTGGTTGGACTATCCAAAAAAGTGGAAAGTAAGGGCATGGTTGCATTCCTGAAGGGATGGCTGGAAAGGAGGTTGTTCCGTAGGGATTGTCAAACATCTTTGCACTAGAAAGAGCACATGGAGTGCCCGTGACACCCCTGTGCACACCTCGCAGCTCTGTAGGGGCATGCATGTTACTTTACCTTCACAGGGGCTGATACTGCTGAGGGCTTGAACAATGGGCCCCTTCCAAGTTGAGAATATTGCCATTTTCCCTGACTACACTTTTTAAGTACAACACCAAAGACCCTCTTTTCTCACAGTCAAGAAAGAACTGCCAGAGGTTAGCCTTCAATGCATGCTCCTCTTCCCCACACACCTCAAACTCCTGGTAGATGATTGCACTGTATATTTTTTGATGAACTTGCAGGAGCCTGGGATTGGCTTGAGAAGTACAAGGCAGGAATGGACGCTGGAAGCTGCTGTAGACCATCGCCAAAACCCCTATCAGAGGGCCACTGGACAAAAAGGAGTTACTGGGCCAAACTGTAGGGGTTGAGGACTGATACTCCTGTTGTCCCTGGTCCCGACTTACTATGGAGTCTGCGTAACTGGGCCACAAACCCCTTCTTCACTTGACTCTCAGGGTAGACGTGGTCTAAGCCATCTAAGACTCACTCGAGGTGGGGGAGGTTTGGATAAAGGGTAGTGAAAACAGGTTCAGAACTCAAAATGCACACAGAAGCAGCAATACGTCATTGTCAAGCCAAACACTCACTTTTGAAGAAAAAGCGAAGTATTTTTTTTCTACTGTTACCCACACAAAGGAAAAATGCGGCATTCGCAAACAATCACACAATTCCCCCTGAGACCGTGTCTCCAGTCTCTCTTTGGTGAGTCCCTGTCCTACTCCCTCCATACGGTAGTCCACTAATAGCCTGAGTCTCAAAAGTCCACTGACTCTAATCTAAAGTAAGTAATGTTCCAGCACTACCACGCTAACTAGCAGCAAGTACCCTTGATGCCAACAGGCCCAAAAACAATCTTTCCCACACTGGCAGGTGTGAAGCATCTGGAGTTCCTGAGCATGCCCCATCCGTGGGTGCTTGAAGCAGCTGCAACTGAAATTCAGGTGAGTCTGCGGCATGAGGCTCAGGTGGCTGCACTCAACAGGTGCATAGTCCATCTCTTGTGCTCCCAAAGCGGGCAGAGGGTCTCTGTGGCTCCTCCTACAAAGTATGTTTCCTGTTTGTCTCCCGGTTGGGGTGGCTACCCAGGAAAATTGGCATATCTGATAAATGGCTGCTTATCACCTGGCCTGCAAAAAAAAGTAAATGTGTGATAGGAAGAGAATCCTTCATGTATTTAAAGTGTTAGTCGAGATTCAGTAAACAGTCAACCATCCATATCTTTTTAAACAGTATGCATGCTTAGATATCACTGATACATGCCTGGCAGCACTGCTTCCGCTGCTGTAAGGAGAGATGCTTTTCTCATCAGGAATCAGATGCAGGAGAGATTAACATTTGAGCCTCATGTGTAGCAGCATAAAGTAGCAGTGGGGAAGCAAACAGCACTGAGATTGGAGCAGAGGATCTAACAGAAGCTGAAGAAACACAGCAGTACACCTGAGCTCTCTTCCTAATATTTGATTCCATTGACAACTTTGAAGCCTGGCATTCACCCGCAGGTGGAACAGGTTGGAGCACCTTTCACACGCCCCAGGAGTCAGTTGAGGTGGGCAAAACTCCACAGCATCCCATGGAGTTTTTATGTTACTCTGCTGAATTCCATGGATAAAAACTCTTTGAGTTCTACCCACCCCTATTCCTGGGTTCCCTTAGTAATGTCCCATCACCCATCAGGGAGGATAGAAGGTCTTGACCCCCAGCCCTGGTCACAGACAGAAATCTTGCAGAGCTTGCCCTCTTCACACACCCCATCTGGCTGCTTGGCAGAGGACAATTTTTGGGGTCTCAACCTTCCTGTCTTGTAGATGATTCCCAGACACCAAATGTGATTAGGGGATAATTAGTTGATGTTTTGTGCCAGGTGCCTCCTTATTTTGAAGTGGCCACTCCTCTGGTTTCTCTTCCTCTTGAAAAGCATTCTGTCACAGCAGCAGCAACTCCAAAGCTGATAGCCCCACAACACAGGCCATGGGAGGTAATAGAGTTCACACATTAGTGTCAGCCAAAATGATATGAGCATCAAAAGTGTAGTCAAGGGCCTGCAGCCATACCTTTTATGATCCTCTTATCAGCCCCATCTCCGTCCTCATATGTGCCCAGCCCCCTTCCTCTCACTGAATAAAAATGTACACAGTGAGTGTACACAGGGAGTCTGGTTCTCCACTCCCCAGTGTGTGGCCCACGCAGCTTACAGGAATGTGGCACTTCACACATCAGTCTGTGGGGATTTCTATACCTCCTCTCCATGTTTCCCCATGCAGGCCTGTGTCTCCCATAAGGAACCCAGGGCCATCCATGTATTGTACCATCCACATGCACACATACACCCAGTTCATGTATTCACCCACACACACTGCACCGTACTGTATGCTCCATGTATTGTACTGCTACTAGGCACACAAGCATCCAGCACATGTATTTAGCATGTAAGCATTGCACAGCACTACATCCTTCATAAATTGTACCAATCATAGGCATACATACATCCAGCACATGAATTCACAATGCAAGCACTGTCCGTCACAGTATTACACTGTATGGTACCCATCCCAGGCACACATACACCCAGTGCAGATTCACCACTTCTGTGTTGTGCATCACTTCACAACAAATTGATGTAGGCCAAGGGTGAGTTAAGCACACAGCAGCAGATTGTTAAACTGAGAGAGCATGTAGGCCTCACACCAGTGACACAGCTTAAAAAGGACACGTTCACTCCTACTGATCACTACATGGTATGCAGCCACCACTGCGCTTGCGCTGTTTAACTCCTGGTGAATGCAGTAGTTTTCCACTACTATCAGGGTAGCATTTTGGGTGCCCCTCCCAGTCCAACATGACCCCAATCCATGAGATAGGCCTATGTCATGGCGCACATGCATGATCTATGTTTGCCTATGACAACAAAAGTCAGCATTAGGGATCCAGGCATCAGTACAACTGGCCACTCAGGGCAGGGATGCATGTACATTGTCATGCAGAGAACTTTTCAATCCCAACAACCGCCACTACCAAAACACCACTAGTGTAAAAAAAGAGAAATTGCTTGGTTTGCAAAGTGCAAAATCCAGAAAGAGCAGGAGAAAGCAGTGGCCATCGATACAGCTATCAACTTCCATGCACTGTTGAGACTATAACAATTATCCTTACTAAACTCTTGAAAGTCTTGACTCTGACACAACCTGGAATGGACTGTTACTTGGGGCTCATATCACACCCAAACTGGTATTTGAATACCCCCTGACACCTGGTGGGCACCCAGGACTGTAGACTGTTCTCAAAAATGTTGGTCCTGATGAAAACTGGGAGGCCACCCTTACCCACATACTTCCACAATCTTACAAGATGATGCACGCAGGATAATGGTCTAGGGGTACTGTAGCAATCCTACTGAAGGTGACCAAAGGTAAAAACAATCAATACGGGGTTGTTGCAGCAGCCATCCCTCAAATCCCCTTCCATTGTTATGGTTCTGGGGATTTGGTCTTTACTAGTGTTTATATCACAGTGTTTTGGATAGATGGCCATTACCAGCCTGGCCTGGCCTTGGGGAGTTGGGGGTCTGTTATTTTATGTGCACCCAGTTTCAATCCTATAATGATGTTATGGGTTCACTGATACAACATCGACTCTGATAACATTGAACTACAAAATTATTGAGTCAACAATATTGTAAATAAAAATATCGATACACAATACACAAAATAGAAATGACACTAACATAGATAAATAAATATTGTCTAAAAAATATCGATTACAAAAATATCGACAAAAAAAATATAGAACACAAAAATATCGATAAAATTCGAATAAAATGAACCACAACAAAAATGTTGATGTAAACAATATCAACAACACAAACATCGATAAAATACATATAAACTATATCAAAAATAAAATGTAAACATAAAATATAACTATTTACAATAATGTAATAAAATAACATACACCAAATATTTCAAGGAAACAATACAAATAATTACAATTTAATCACATTAATTAAAACAAATAAATTATAAATACAAAAATAAATAAACCAACAATACAACATTAAAATATATCACAAATAACGAAAATAAAAAACAAAAATATACATAATATATAACAATATATAAAACATTTAAAATTCAATAACAACAATAAGCAAATTAAAACAAACAATAAACATTATAATTATTAAACAAGTTAAATTGTAACAGCTAAAAAATTGGAAAAAAGCTATCTCGACCAATAAATGTAAAATACACAAACACAAACCAATAGAAAACTCTAACTAATTAAACAAACACTATAAATACAATCAAATAATTAACATAACATTTAACGTATAACGGACAACCACGGAGGAAGAGTGAACCTTTGAAAGAGAAAAGAGAGAACGAAAAACAACTACACCAAAAAATATTCCAAACATCCCGCAATAAAGGTAAGTACAAAACTTGGTAACTAAATAAATGAAATAAGCTTTTGAAAATATTATAACATGATTTCCTTTATATATAACAGATTCAAATTCACTTAAATTGCACCTAGAAAATTCAACACAAAGATTTACGTATACAACAACAATAAAATATAACACAAAGTAAGTATATGACTAAACCATTAAATAATGTAAACTATTTAAATAACAAATTTAATAAAAAACATAGCTAACAAATGTTTTTCTTTTTAACAGCTCCTATAAAATTAAACAAAACCACAACATCTACCAAGGACACTCCATCAACTAAAAAAAGTAAGTATATTTATTTAATTACAAATAAATAAAAATAAACACTAAAGGCCCGATTCCGATCTCGCTCAGAAGGGCTCCTGACAGCCTTCGTCAGGAGCGAGTACTAGTCGCAAGTGTGATTTCCAACTGACTCGTCCCGCCGTACGAGCGAGCGAGTACGAAGTGAATATCGCCTCGCGCTCCGAGCGACTCATACCCATCTGCAAAGCCCTCCGGACGACTATAACATGGCCAACTCGCGCAGCTCAATGCGCCCGATTTCCGAGCGACCAAGTACAATGCGCGCGTCGAGCAGTCGGATCGACTCAGAGCCTCCAACTCGAAAAAGCTTTAGGAAGCGGACTCCGTCACAGGGGGGACCCACACATGCATGTATGGTGCGGGGGCACCGACGCGTCCCCACAACAGGGGGCGCCTTTTTCCATGATTTACTTTTTTCTGAATGGAAGCCAATGTACGCAACGTACAACGGGCTCCCATTGACTGCAATGGGGATCCGAGCCACCCGAGTCCATCAGCACGTACTTGCATCGTACTCACTCGTCCGGACGCCCAGAGCAGGTTTCGCTCGAAACGCCCTCTGGATCCGAGTCGGCCGTAGGGCTTTCCGAGCAAGATCGGAATCGGGCCCTAAATATTATAAATAATCAAATGAACTAAAATTACAACATATTCTTTTTTGCTTCACAGATTATAATTCATAACTTCACCCAAAAACCCCAAAGCAAACATTAGTTCGAAAACAAATGCAAAATCAACATAAGAGAAAAATATAATACAGTCAGTATATAAATGAACCAGCAAATAAACCTAACTATGAAAAAACGATACATTTAATAAAAAACAAATTATTACTAACAAAATACTTTTCTCTTAACAGCTTCTATAAACTTCAACAAAAACCAGTATCAATGAAAGAAACTTCACCAACTACATTCAGGACCCGATTCCGATGTCGGCAGGAAGGGCTCCGACCGTCGGTCGAAGCTCTCTTGCCCGCATCTGAACGTGCCGTTCGGATTCCTTTCCGACCGAGCCATTCTGATGGGCTCGGTCGTAAAGGAATCCGACTCTGTTTTCGGATGGCTTACAACGGACTTGCAAAGCCCGTCTGCCATCAGGAAACCCTTTAGTACTCCGCTGGCCACCTCTTTCCGGACGAGGGAGTGCGATGGCAGTTTCCCACTGCCTTTTTGTGCCGGTCTTTACAGCACAAAAAGGCAGTGGAAAACTGTCTTTGGGAGCCCCCAGTAGGGCCCCCATGGGTGCAAGGCTGCTTGAGGTGCCTGCCACAGGGTGCAGGGATGAACTGCACCTCTGCAGTTAATAATGTGAGCCTGCTGTTGTAATCTACTTATGGTTGGGTTGTGAAATCCCTGTTGTCTGGGTGATAGAATGTGAATGTTCTGGTGGGCGGTGAGACAGGCATTCGGGCTGAGAGACGCTGGGAAGAGGAGTTGGTTAATGTTGGTGGTTGCTACAATAAAGCCTACTACTGAATCTCAAGCAGTGTACCGGCTTTTAATACTGGCGACGAGTTGTGCTTGATTGGGGACAAGCGGCAACCATCAATTCCCCTGCGAACCCGCATGATTGGATGGATTGGATTTTAACGATGAAACTATGGCTCTGAGATTGTGAAAATCTCACAGAATTGGACTTGGATTTGGCGATTCTCGGTCACCCGGATCTTGGATTTTGAGATTCCTGGACACTGGTGACAAAAATAGACTCTTTCGTTGTGTTGAAGACAAAAGTAAGGTAAAGGAGTAACCGTCACGCTTACTTTCAAACTGGACCCTGCACGCTCTGCTCTGCTCGCGGAGAGCCGAATCCTGGGTTTCTTGGAAGCTGAGTGACTGTGTGTGACATCACACGCAGCGCGTCACACGCATCACGTTATCCTACGCGGCGGCCATTTTGCCTTGGGATATGAGAATGATCCTATGTGGCGGCCATTTTGATTTGGGATATTGAGGAGATCACTCGTGTTTCAGTTTTAAGCCTTGCTGTTGATCTCTCGGTGACAGCGACGCGTGACTCTGGGCTTTGAAGACTTTAACTACTCGTTCATGGTGAGGAATTCTTGTTTTGATTTGTTTTTATTGTTTTCTCTCACGTTTTTAAAAAAAGAAGGAAGAGAACAAAGTCGTTTTTCTTGACATTGCATTTAAGTTTGTTTTGAGATATTGACAATTTTAGCGTCATGGCAACGGCTTCTAGTATGTCACAACCTCCTGCTTTTCTGTCAGAAAAAGGAGAACCTATCCTTCCTTGGAAGAGGTGGAGGAATTTGTTTGATTCATATTTGGTAGCTATTGGGGGCGAGAAATTTTCTGCTACAAGAAAACAAGCTATATTGCTACACAATTTAGGAGTTGAAGGCAGGAACACTTACGATAGCATGGACCCCATCATCATTGGAGGTGGTGACAGTGAACCTACAGATGTATATGAGATGTCTATGACTATGCTTGAGCGTTATTTTGGTCCACGGATTAATGTTGTTTTAGAACGTCACAGGTTTTTCACCAGAGTTCAAGGTCAAACAGAACGTGTTGGAACTTATATTGCTTCACTGAAAACGTTAGCACGCACGTGCGAATTTGGAGAGTTGTCTGACTCTCTAGTGAGGGACCAATTAGTCAGATGCACGAACAGTTCAAGGGTACAAAGTAAACTATTGTCCAAGAATCCATCGTTAACAGAGGCTATTGCGATTGTTGAGGGTGTTGAAAATACCTCGCTGGGAAGAGGAGTTGGTTAATGTTGGTGGTTGCTACAATAAAGCCTACTACTGAATCTCAAGCAGTGTACCGGCTTTTAATACCTGCATTCCGAACGAAATGCATACTCCCATTGTTAAGTAGTTCCTGACCGATGTCGGACAGAACCTGGTCCATCCAACATCATAATCAGGCCCTCAGTTAATCTTTTTTTCAATTAAATGAAGAGACTAAAGAAGGGAAATAAACAAATATACCAATATTATACCTTTTATTTTATATTTCACAGATTACACCTCAATAAAACGCCACCTAAAAAAGTCAAAACAAGGATTCATTTAGAAAACAAAGACAAAGCAACACTACAGAAAAATATAAAAATAAGTAAGTACATACATTAACCAACAAATACAACAAACTAATTAAAAAAAATTAAAAAAATCAAATATAACTAGCAAATAATTATCTCTTGCCAGCTTCTACAAACTGCAACCTACAACACAATCATAGAAATAAACATTATCAATGAAAAATAGTACCTATTTTTTTCTCAACTAAATAAAAATAGAACCTAACTAATTAAAATGCTTTTAAACCAACAGAAAAAAGAACCAGTGAATAAACATCAACCATCAGAAACAAATCCATCAAGAAAATCAAATCAAACATACATGTAAGTTTATTTTCAAATATAATAATTATACAAAATATTTACTATTCAAAATCGTATAATTAATAACTATATGTATATACATATATTTACTGGTAGACCAAAAAATGGCAGAAGGAGCTAAATTCATTACTTCACAAAAAGGAAAACTACTACTGTGCTATATGGGCTACACTTACACACAAGAGAAAATGACTGGAAACAAAACACATTGCTATCGGAGAGCCACTACAATAGAAACCAATGTAGTAAATGTTAAAGAACACAACCATCTCCCCAATGTAACTGAAATTGAGGGTAGAGATGCTCTCGAGACAATCAGAGAAGCAAGTACTAGCTCTCAACAGACAACTACCCAAATACTTAAAAACTTGTTAACTAGGGTACCTGAACATGTCACAGGACAACTACCATCTATCGCCACTCTGAAGATATCAATTGCCCGAAATAAGAGCTAAAGCTCAAATACAACCCACCCCCAAAAATGTTGCTTAAATACAAATATTACCAGAATACACCCACAAAGGTGAAAAATTCCTTCTACATGACAACAACAGTCATGAAAAACGAATTATCATCTTTGCAACAAACAACAACTTACAAAAACTGCAAAACGTGGATGATGGATGGCACATTCAACACTTGCCTCAAGCCTTTTTACCAACTATATACTATCCACAACGAACATGAAGATGCTAACTTCCAGTTTATATACGCACTACTCCCTAATAAACAAAACACCACATACCTAGAGCTCATAACAATATTAAAACAATACACTGACAACTACTTTCCACAAAAAATCATAATTGATTTTGAACAAGCAATGATTCAATCAATTTTAAAAATATACCCACACACTGCAATACAATTACTACTTTAATCCAAAATATCTGGAGACACCTACAAAAATCTACTTTAAGTATAGATTAAGCCACTGGATAATAAACCACAATAAATAACTATTCCAACTCCAAATCCAACTCAGGAAAAGTGCTGGATTATGAGCAATAATAAATTACTATTTAAACTCCAGATTTATAATTTTAAAAAGAAACATTTTTTACCAGCACAATTTTTATAATTAATTATATATTAATAAACTAATCATATTTATCTTTAAATGTAATTTTTTCTTAAATAAATTTCACAATGTATAAAAAAAGTATCCCAAGAAAATGTAACCTCAAAATGCTGTAATTTTTAAAACATTTTAAGATTTAGAAATTAAAAGACATAAACAATTCAAAACTTCAAAAAGTAGTTCAACAAAAATGTATTTTTAAACAACATTAAAAAACTACTCTCTACCCTTATTCCCTACAAACGCAACATAACACTACAAAGTTTTATCCGAAAAATATTTAAAATTTATAAACAATATTTTTAAATCACTCCCCACCCCATCCCCCATAAATACAACATACCACTCCTAAAATTGTTTGAATTATTATTATTTTTTAAATTACTCCACACCCTTATCCCCTGTTAATCCAACATCCCACAACTAAATTTTACCAAACATTATTTTGCATTTTTTTTAATTGCCATTTCTTCTTTAAATTACTCCCCACCCATATCCCCTATAAACCCACCATCCCACTACTAAAACTTTACAAACATTTTAAAAATATTTAAATATTAAAACAACATTTTTAAATTACTCCCCTCTCTTATCCCCTTATCCCCTATAAACCCAACAGCCCGCTACTAAGGGGCCGATTCCGATCCTGTAAAAAGGCCCTACGAATAGTCGTACATAGCGTTTTCTCCGTACGACTCGTACCAGGTAAACTCATTCTACAACCTAGGAAGTACGATTCGTACAGAAAGCCTTTTTCTGTACGAATGGTACAAAAGACCGTACAACCTAAATATACCCACGATTCCGATCCGGAACTGCTTGTACGCGACGTCCGTACGTATTTCAGCAGCGTTTTCCGGCCCAGCAAGTACGATTCGTCCCTAAGTTACTCCGTACGGCTCTTTTTTTACGGGAGCCAAACACAGCTGGAAAAGCAGATTCCGACGCGAACCGCTACGCCACGGAGCCCCGGTATGCAACGTACAGCCATGAACCCCATCGTACGTGTCATCCCGGTCCTCTTGCCCTACGACCTGGTGCACCGCACCCGACGCACATGCCGCAGAAGGTGAGAACAACATGCATGGGTACGGTGCGTACCACACGTACCGCTAGGCGCCATGACAACAGTGGTACGGACCGTACCCACGCATCAATGCGTGGGTGCAGTGCGTACCACACGTACCCCTACGGCACCATGACGACAGTGGTACGGACCGTACCCACGCATGAATACGTGGGTACGGTGCGTACCCCTACGGCCCCATGAGTACTCAGGTACGGACCGTACCCACGCATACATGCGTGGGTACGGTGCGTACCCCTACGGCCCCATGAGTACTCAGGTACGGACCGTACCCACGCATACATGCGTGGGTACGGTCCATACCACACGTACCCCGTTACGGCAGCAGGAAAATTTGGATATGAGGCGTACACACGCCAGGAATGTGGGCATAGAGGACTGGCCCAGCATGTTACCTTCAAATTGTTGTGTGTGTAGGTCCTGGCCAGCAGTGTACGGCTCCAAGGGGGTGCATGGGTGGGTGCAGAGGCCTCCCAGCAGTGTCCAGACATATGAGGGGTGGGTGCATATCACCACCAGCAGTGGACGGACATATGAGGGGTGGGTGCATATCACTACCAGCAGTGTCCAGACATATTTGGGGTGGGTGCAGAGGACTCCCAGCAGTGGACAGACATATGAGGGATGGGTGCATATCACTACCAGCAGTGGCCAGACATATGAGGGGTGGGTGCAGAGGACTCCCAGCAGTGGCACGACATATGAGGGGTGGGTGCAGAGGACTCCCAGCAGTGTCCAGACATATGAGGGGTGGGTGCAGAGGACTCCCAGCAGTGGAAAGCCATATGAGGGGTGGGTACAGAGGACTCCCAGCAGTGCCCAGACATATGAGGGGTGGGTGCAGAGGACTCCCAGCAGTGTCCAGACATATGAGGGGTGGGTGCATATCACTACCAGCAGTGGACAGACATATGAGGGGTGGGTGCAGAGGACTCCCAGCAGTGGACAGAGATATGAGGGGTGGGTGCAGAGGACTCCCAGCAGTGCCCAGACATATGAGGGGTGGGTGCATATCAACTCCAGCAGTGTCCAGACATGTGAGGGGTAGGTGCAGAGGACTCCCAGCGGTGGACAGACATATGAGGGGTGGGTGCAGAGGACTCCCAGCAGTGGACAGAGATATGAGGGGTGGGTGCAGAGGACTGCCAGCAGTGTCCAGACATATGAGGGGTGGGTGCAGAGGACTCCCAGCAGTAGATAGACATATGAGGGGTGGGTGCAGAGGACTCCCAGCAGTGGACAGACATATGAGGGGTGGGTGCAGAGGCCTCCCAGCAGTGGACAGAGATATGAGGGGTGGGTGCAGAGGACTGCCAGCAGTGTCCAGACATATGAGGGGTGGGTGCAGAGGACTCCCAGCAGTGGAAAGACATATGAGGGGTGGGTGCAGAGGACTCCCAGCAGTGGACAGACATATGAGGGGTGGGTGCAGAGGCCTCCCAGCAGTGGACAGAGATATGAGGGGTGGGTGCAGAGGACTGCCAGCAGTGTCCAGACATATGAGGGGTGGGTGCAGAGGCCTCCCAGCAGTAGATAGACATATGAGGGGTGGGTGCAGAGGACTCCCAGCAGTGGACAGACATATGAGGGGTGGGTGCAGAGGCCTCCCAGCAGTGGACAGAGATATGAGGGGTGGGTGCAGAGGACTGCCAGCAGTGTCCAGACATATGAGGGGTGGGTGCAGAGGACTCCCAGCAGTGGAAAGACATATGAGGGGTGGGTGCAGAGGACTCCCAGCAGTGGACAGACATATGAGGGGTGGGTGCAGAGGACTCCCATCAGTGTCCAGACATATGAGGGGTGGGTGCAGAGGACTCCCAGCAGTGCCCAGACATATGAGGGGTGGGTGCAGAGGACACCCAGCAGTGGACAGACATATGAGGGGTGGGTGCAGAGGACTCCCAGCAGTGTCCAGACATATGAGGGGTGGGTGCAGAGGACTCCCAGCAGTGCCCATACATATGAGGGGTGGGTGCAGAGGACTCCCAGCAGTGGACAGAGATATGGGGGGTGGGTGCAGAGGACTCCCAGCAGTGGACAGAGATATGAGGGGTGGGTGCAGAGGACTACCAGCAGTGCCCAGACATATGAGGGGTGGGTGCATATCACTACCAGCAGTGTCCAGAAATATGAGGGGTGGGTGCATATCACTACCAGCAGTGGACAGACATATGAGGGGTGGGTGCAGAGGACTCCCAGCAGTGGACAGAGATATGAGGGGTGGGTGCAGAAGACTCCCAGCAGTGCCCAGACATATGAGGGGTGGGTGCATATCACTACCAGCAGTGTCCAGGCATATGAGGGGTGGGTGCAGAGGACTCCCAGCAATGGACAGACATATGAGGGGTGGGTGCATATCACTACCAGCAGTGCCCAGACATATGAGGGGTGGGTGCAGAGGACCCCCAGCAGTGTCCAGATATATGAGGGGTGGGTGCAGAGGACTCCCAGCAGTGGACAGAGATATGGGGGGTGGGTGCAGAAGACTGCCAGCAGTGCCCAGACATATGAGGGGTGGGTGCATATCACTACCAGCAGTGTCCAGACATATGAGGGGTGGGTGCAGAGGACTCCCAGCAGTGGACAGATATCTGAGGGGTGGGTGCAGAGGACTCCCAGCAGTGCCCAGACATATGAGGGGTGGGTGCATATCACTACCAGCAGTGGACAGACATATGAGGGGTGGGTGCAGAGGACTCCCAGCAGTGGACAGATATCTGAGGGGTGGGTGCAGAGGACTCCTAGCAGTGCCCAGACATATTAGGGGTGGGTGCATATCACTACCAGCAGTGTCCAGACATATGAGGGGTGGGTGCATATCACTACCAGCAGTGTCCAGGCATATGAGGGGTGGGTGCAGAGGACTCCCAGCAATGGACAGACATATGAGGGGTGGGTGCATATCACTACCAGCAGTGTCCAGAAATATGAGGGGTGGGTGCATATCACTACCAGCAGAGGACAGACATATGAGGGGTGGGTGCAGAGGACTCCCAGCAGTGCCCAGACATATTAGGGGTGGGTGCATATCACTACCAGCAGTGCCCAGACATATGAGGGGTGGGTGCATATCACTACCAGCAGTGTCCAGGCATATGAGGGGTGGGTGCAGAGGACTCCCAGCAATGGACAGACATATGAGGGGTGGGTGCATATCACTACCAGCAGTGCCCAGACATATGAGGGGTGGGTGCAGAGGACCCCCAGCAGTGTCCAGATATATGAGGGGTGGGTGCAGAGGACTCCCAGCAGTGGACAGAGATATGGGGGGTGGGTGCAGAGGACTCCCAGCAGTGAACAGAGATATGAGGGGTGGGTGCAGAAGACTGCCAGCAGTGCCCAGACATATGAGGGGTGGGTGCATATCACTACCAGCAGTGTCCAGACATATGAGGGGTGGGTGCAGAGGACTCCCAGCAGTGGACAGACATATGAGGGGTGGGTGCATATCACTACCAGCAGTGCCCAGACATATGAGGGGTGGGTGCAGAGGACCCCCAGCAGTGTCCAGATATATGAGGGGTGGGTGCAGAGGACTCCCAGCAGTGGACAGAGATATGGGGGGTGGGTGCAGAAGACTGCCAGCAGTGCCCAGACATATGAGGGGTGGGTGCATATCACTACCAGCAGTGTCCAGACATATGAGGGGTGGGTGCAGAGGACTCCCAGCAGTGGACAGATATCTGAGGGGTGGGTGCAGAGGACTCCCAGCAGTGCCCAGACATATGAGGGGTGGGTGCATATCACTACCAGCAGTGGACAGACATATGAGGGGTGGGTGCAGAGGACTCCCAGCAGTGGACAGATATCTGAGGGGTGGGTGCAGAGGACTCCTAGCAGTGCCCAGACATATTAGGGGTGGGTGCATATCACTACCAGCAGTGTCCAGACATATGAGGGGTGGGTGCATATCACTACCAGCAGTGTCCAGGCATATGAGGGGTGGGTGCAGAGGACTCCCAGCAATGGACAGACATATGAGGGGTGGGTGCATATCACTACCAGCAGTGTCCAGAAATATGAGGGGTGGGTGCATATCACTACCAGCAGAGGACAGACATATGAGGGGTGGGTGCAGAGGACTCCCAGCAGTGCCCAGACATATTAGGGGTGGGTGCATATCACTACCAGCAGTGCCCAGACATATGAGGGGTGGGTGCATATCACTACCAGCAGTGTCCAGGCATATGAGGGGTGGGTGCAGAGGACTCCCAGCAATGGACAGACATATGAGGGGTGGGTGCATATCACTACCAGCAGTGCCCAGACATATGAGGGGTGGGTGCAGAGGACCCCCAGCAGTGTCCAGATATATGAGGGGTGGGTGCAGAGGACTCCCAGCAGTGGACAGAGATATGGGGGGTGGGTGCAGAGGACTCCCAGCAGTGAACAGAGATATGAGGGGTGGGTGCAGAAGACTGCCAGCAGTGCCCAGACATATGAGGGGTGGGTGCATATCACTACCAGCAGTGTCCAGACATATGAGGGGTGGGTGCAGAGGACTCCCAGCAGTGGACAGATATCTGAGGGGTGGGTGCAGAGGACTCCCAGCAGTGCCCAGACATATGAGGGGTGGGTGCATATCACTACCAGCAGTGGACAGACATATGAGGGGTGGGTGCGGAGGACTCCCAGCAGTGGACAGATATCTGAGGGGTGGGTGCAGAGGACTCCCAGCAGTGCCCAGACATATTAGGGGTGGGTGCATATCACTACCAGCAGTGTCCAGACATATGAGGGGTGGGTGCAGAGGACTCCCAGCAATGGACAGACATATGAGGGGTGGGTGCATATCACTACCAGCAGTGCCCAGACATATGAGGGGTGGGTGCAGAGGACTCCCAGCAGTGTCCAGACATATGAGGGGTGGGTGCAGAGGACTCCCAGCAATGTCCAGACATATGAGGGGTGGGTGCAGAGGACTCCCAGCAGTGCCCAGACGTATGAGGGGTGGGTGCAGAGGACTCCCAGCAGTGTCCAGGCATATGAGGGGTGGGTGCAGAGGACTCCTAGCAATGTCCAGACATATGAGGGGTGGGTGCAGAGGACTCCCAGCAGTGCCCAGACATACGAGGGGTGGGTGCAGAGGACTCCCAGCAGTGCCCAGACACATGAGGGGTGGGTGCAGAGGACTCCCAGCAGTGTCCAGACATATGAGGGGTGGGTGCATATCACCAGTGGACAGACATATGAGGGGTGGGTGCAGAGGACTCCCAGCAGTGGACAGAGATATGAGGGGTGGGTGCAGAGGACTCCCAGCAGTGCCCAGACATATGAGGGGTGGGTGCAGAGGACTCCCAGCAGAGGACAGACATATGAGGGGTGGTGCAAAGGACTCCCAGCAGTGGACAAACATATGAGGGGTGGGTGCAGAGGACTCCCAGCAGTGCCCAGACATATGAGGGCTGGGTGCAGAGGACTCCCAGCAGTGCCCAGACATATGAGGGGTGGGTGCAGAGGACTCCCAGCAGTGTCCAGACTTATGAGGGGTGGGTGCATATCACTACCAGCAGTGGACAGACATATGAGGGGTGGGTGCAGAGGACTCCCAGCAGTGGACAGACATATAAGGGGTGGGTGCAGAGGACTCCCAGCAGTGGACAGACATATGAGGGGTGGGTGCAGAGGACTCCCAGCAGTGGACAGAGATATGAGGGGTGGGTGCAGAGGACTCCCAGCAGTGCCCAGACATATGAGGGGTGGGTGCATATCACTACCAGCAGTGTCCAGACATATGAGGGGTGGGTGCATATCACTAACAGCAGTGGACAGACATATGAGGGGTGGGTGCAGAGGACTCCCAGCAGTGGACAGAGATATGAGGGGTGGGTGCAGAGGACTCCCAGCAGTGCCCAGACATATGAGGGGTGGGTGCAGAGGACTCCCAGTAGTGGACAGACATATGAGGGGTGGGTACAGAGGACTCCCAGCAGTGGACAAACATATGAGGGGTGGGTGCAGAGGACTCCCAGGAGTGCCCAGACATATGAGGGCTGGGTGCAGAGGACTCCCAGCAGTGCCCAGACATATGAGGGGTGGGTGCAGAGGACTCCCAGCAGTGTCCAGACTTATGAGGGGTGGGTGCATATCACTACCAGCAGTGGACAGACATATGAGGGGTGGGTGCAGAGGACTCCCAGCAGTGGACAGACATATAAGGGGTGGGTGCAGAGGACTCCCAGCAGTGGACAGAGATATGAGGGGTGGGTGCAGAGGACTCCTGGCAGTGGACAGAGATATGAGGGGTGGGTGCAGATAACTCCCAGCAGTGCCCAGACATATGAGGGGTGGGCGCATATCACTTCCAGCAGTGGACAGACATATGAGGGGTGGGTGCAGATGACTCCCAGCAGTGGCCAGACATATGAGGGGTGGGTGCATATCACTACCAGCAGTGTCCAGACATATGAGGGGTGGGTGCATATCACTACCAGCAGTGGACAGACATATGAGGGGTGGGTGCAGAGGACTCCCAGCAGTGCCCAGACATATGAGGGGTGGTGCATATCACTCCCAGCAGTGGACAGACATATGAGGGGTGGGTGCAGAAGACTCCCAGCACTGCCCCATTCCCAGGAGGATGGATGTCATTCACACACTGCATGACACACCACATGTGGGTGTGAGGGCATACAACACATGCATACCCACCCATGGCGGATGCCCCACAATACACACCCTGATTTCATGTCAACAGACTGTATAGTCATGGAAATGCATACTAAAATAAGTTAGCCAAGGGGAACACACACTGTCTCGCACATCACAGGAGTGATAGGAATGTCCAGGTGCTGGTCCAGCCACCCAGATGTTGTCTCTCATGTAAGGAATAGGGTTCACTGCAACTAGATACAATGCCCACAATTGGGAGTCAGGTGCCCAAATACCCTACATTACACGTGCCATTTGTGTGTTAGGCCGTGATTACACACATGCATAGTGCTGAAAAGGGGCAATTGGTCCCTGATGCCATTCCTACATACACAAGTACAGTGACTGGCAAGGATGGCACAGACGATTCAGCAGGAGACATCGGTGAACATTCATGGCCATTGTTGAAGGGATCCGTCACCAACAAAGGATATGTTGACACAGGTCAGCACAACAATTGTGCAACTGTTTGCAGGGAACATGTCAGGTGGATGGGGTGCAGTGCTCTTGGGGGAGGTGGTGGACATGAGGGGGGACTCAACTCCCCTGGCCGGAGACTTCCTCAACCGCTTGCGGGGTGGTGTCACAGTGGGGCTGAGGGACAGACTAGCCATGTAGGTCTCTTTGGGTGACAGTTTGGCAGGGGAGCTAAGGGGAGTGGATTTGGAGGGAGTGGGTTGTGAGGACTGCGGACTCTGACTGTGGCTGCGTGTCTGCTGTTTGCCCCCAGACCCTGTGGGTGTGACAACATCCCCCTGAGTGTGCGTGCCAGGAGGTGTGCACTGTGCCTTAGTTGGGGGTGTGCTGGATGTGTCTGTTGGGGTGTGTGCCTGTGACTGTCTGTGTGTGCTTTGGACAGGCATGGGAGAGGGCAGTGCGGAGGGGTCCGGGGTAGGGGGGGGAACGGAGCGCCGCAGGAGAGACACTGCTTTCGTCAGTGAAGAGTCCATGGACAGCAGAAACCTGCGTTGCTCAGTCATCGTTGATGACATGCCCTCCACGAATGACACCAACTGTGTGAGCAGTCTAGTGTGTTCATGGAGGACATGCAGCATCGATGCCTGACCAACCTGCAACTGCCGCAGTGTGTCCACAGACTCTTCACTGAGGGCAGCAGGGGTGACAGGTGCAGGGGCTGCGGTGCCTGGTCCGAAGGAGACACGGTGGGACCCTGCACGGACAGAAGGGACGGGAGCAAGTGGGAGGGCGGAGATGGCAATGGAGGAGGCGGGTGCAGATGGTGGGATGCTGCCAGATGTTGCTGCATCCTCCGCCTCCTCAAGGATGTCAGCCTGGGACCCGTCGGTGTCGTACATGCTCTCACCTCCGGACAGGTCCTCCGACTGCTCTCACCCTCCGTGCCACTGTCTCCTGCTGATTCCACAGCACTGGTGGCACTGTCGCTGGGTCCCTCCTCAAGGTCCATGCAGGTGTCTCCCTCGCTTGTGGATGATGATGCTGTGGGCAAGGAGAAGAAACCAGAAAGCATCAGTCACCTGTATACATATGACACATGAGCACAAGAACAATTGGTCACAGTGCATATCAGGCAATGCTTCATGAGTAACATCTGGATTACTCCGCACATATGTAAGCCCTGAACTGCCCAGTTGGTAGACCCACCATGCCACTTTGACACCAGGAAACTCAATACACAAAAGGCCACAACTTGAATGAGCAATACACTGAGAAGCTAGTGTCTGTGAACCGGTGAGCACAGCAATACAATGAAGTCATGACACCTCTTGTTTACCCTGAAATAAACGGGAGTGGTGCACTCAAGGTAAACTAACACACCTCAATACTCAAGGTGTCACCACACTCAGAGACCTGTAAGTCCCTTGGAACACAAAACAAACAAATGTTGGTACCTTGGGACTCACAATACTTTAACCAATCTACATGTTTGGGATGTGCCAATTGGCCATTTCGTAAAAAGAACACTGATGTGCCTGCATGCAAGATGTTGCACAAGGCAGTGCACACAAAAGTACATTGACACTGTCATTGAAGAAGCTGGCACCTTTTCGGAGGAGCCACTGTTAGAAATAGATGGTGTTGCAGAAAGTACATATACATGGGCCCACGGAGGTCTTGACGTCTTGACACTCGTTAGTTTGTATCACCGACAACTAATGATTCTCACAAAATCAAGACCACCGTGGGAACATGTATATGGAGAATCTGCAACACCATTTATTTATAACAGTGGCTTCTTTGAAAAGGTCACAAAACACACAATTAACCTCTCAGGTCTGAACAACCTTAAAACCTGAGCATGAGAAGAAAGAATGCTATGATCAATCTGTGTCTGAAATGACAGTGCCCTAATAAGGAAAGGAATCCCTTTTAAGGATGAATGCCCTCACTCACCAAAAGGTGACATGCTTCATCATTTGGGCTTTCTCCTCTCAGTGGGAAAACCTAGTCCCACTGAGGGCTACAACCACCGCACTGAGAGGTGGGAGCTCAGGGATGTTTTTCAATTATGTGGAGAATTAGGATGCTAAAATCCAAAAGATGAGCACTTGTGTGATGTGAGGGTGCAGCGCAAAATTTTTTAAAATAGGTGAGTGGGATCTAAAGCTGGCTAGTGCTAGTGAAAAATAATTTTTATTGGCTCATTAGCCCTGCCAGAGATAAAAAAAAAACAGTGCAAGGCAGTAACTATTGAAAACTGCTTGATGACAAAGGTCAACATGTTTCAGCCAATAACCATCTCAAGAGTATGTGTGGCTTTCGTCAGGACCAAAACAAAGCTGCTGCTAAGAAGTGTAACAAACGTGCAAAAAAAGTTTGAAAGAGACCAAACCAGTTAATGCTCTTGCGGATACAATCTCTCTGGAACTTGTCTAGAAGCAAAACAGAAAAACACAGAAAGAAACAAAGTAAGCATTCAGATCTCTTGTCTAAATACTGGTAATGTTTAAGTGAATAGTATGAATGTCTCAAACAAAGTTCATTAGCGAGTGCTCTTAGAAGCTCAAGTAATAATGACTCACCCAATCTGTGGGACAAGTAGGCCCACCTCAACCTGGTTACAACTCAGGAAAGGGAGCCCCGCTCTGAAAAGATAGGCAAACGTAGAATAATCAATGCGTTTTGCCATTTGCTAGTGCAAGGAAATGTGAATTTTGAAAAGGTGCCAGCTTATTCAATGACAGTGTCAATGTACTTTTGTGTGCACTCCCTTGTGCCACATATTGCATGCAGGCACATTAGTGTTCTTAACACAAATCATCAAATTTCCACATGTTATACATGAACAACTGTTGACAAGTGCTGTGAGTGCCAAGGTACAATTCATGAAGAGTAACAACTTGAATCATGTCAGTTGTCACCAGGCCATCCGTCACATGATTACACAGTTGGCTACACATATGACCTACTGCCTGTCATCTGGAGTGGCACACATGTCCACACCCAGGACAATGCATAAGCTAATGGGCCTGCAATTGGGTGGTAAAAAAGACCAGCTGTACAGTGGGGACACCCTCATGGCAAGCCAGAATGTACACACAGATGTCAGCACACAAAGTCCAAACTGTGTTGCATCTGAACCACACATGTGCCAAAAATGTATGAGCAGGATTCTTGTTGGTAAACAAATGACACAGGCTGCAAATCACGTACATTAAGCACTGGCCAGCATCACAGGGGCACTGCCCAGTGTATTTTAGTCCAGGCAATTCTCACACACAAGTCAGACCTGGCAATGAAAAATCAGGGTTGCACATGTATGCCTCCCCCCCCCAATACCTGAGCCAATGTGATTTATACAGATCAAGAAGTGACACCTCTTATTCAGGGTTACAACAACTGTACTAGAAAAAATGCTTCATTGACACCACATCACCTCGCGGGGCTGACAACACATATTTGTGACAAACAACCATCAACAGATTGTTGTGAATAGCCATACAGGCACTGCCCAGTGTGAGTATGCACAAGCAAAATGGTGTATCCCTGTCCAGTGGACACATGTAGCACACATTAACAAAATCCGAACTAGGCCAGGGAACAATGCCACAGAGGCAGACCTATGCATCACACACAGAGAATGTGCACAGTGTTAGATGACACACATGATTAGGAGGCCAGGGTGTCTCAGGGGACTGTAGTGGGCACACTGCTCCATGGTCCTGGAATGAGCTGACTCTACCATTTTCAACCGTCATGGCACTATGCATATCTCACACTCATGCACATCATGTCTGAGGCCACAACATTGCTCATGCATGCTGCAAGGGTGTCCAGTTGAGAACTCACACTCCTATGTTGAGAATCAGCATCAGTGACAACAACTATGGACCCCCTACATAGTGAACAGGTCATGGCACAGGCAAGGTACCAACACAAGTCACAGACCGCCCTCCCACATGATGCAGAAAGCAATGTGCACTTAGATGTACTGGCACCCTAGATGACCATGTGCAAATGTGATTACACACACACCAGGGGACACATGTCAAGGAGAGGAAGGGATGAAAAAGATCCCCAGGTGACATTTGGGAACAGAAAATGCACTGCACATATGAACTGTGGGAGTGTATTCATGCAAAATAGCACTTCCTAAAGCTGGCGACACATAACACAACAAAAAGCCATGTACCTACCCCCTCCTTGCTTCAGTCTCTCCTGTAACTGCCTATCGAGGTCAGGGAAGACCACCGCAAGGACACATTTCATGTGGTGGGTCAGGTGTCGGCGGCCGCCGTGGGGGCGAGGTGGAGAGAGCTTGAGCTGGACCCGGGCGATCCGCCGGGTCCAGCACCGGATGTCCTGCCACCTCTTGCGGACCTGGGCCAGCTGCCGATCACACCCCCCGCAGTCCTCACGGCCCTGACGACGTTGGTCCAGATCACCCCCTTCTCGTAGGCAGTTACCTGTCAGGATGACAAAGTGACACAACATCAATACACCTGCTCCATGTGCCAGAGACACACATTAGAACATCTTTGAAATGTTGAACAGGGCATAGGATGCTGCATGAATAGCCTCATTCACAACATAAAATTGGCCTGTGTGCAAGCACCAATGCAGTACATGGCATTGAAAGTCTACACGTGGCATGAGGGGTGTAAAACACTCAATGAACATGCCACACACTGTGCAGCACATGCAACAGCAGGCTGATGGGCAGCACGTGCCATGCAGTCACATGTCCCACTCCACTGACGCACCATCAGCAGACTAGACAGACACACCCAGCCACAGATCACTGGCCTGTCATTGACAACAGCGGATACAACCCTCACTCTGCACATGTGCCATTTGCCATGGGGGAGTCACAGGTGTCGTGCTAGCTCTGCAAGTCAGACACAAAACACGGCACACTTGTTACATCAGATGGTTAGATCAGTAGCTTCCAACATGCAGCTGTGGTGCAACACTTCACATAGACACTCACCCACATGACAAGGAACATTCACACACATCAATGTCCATGAGGTCGTACATGTCATTTGGACACTCTCACCACAGGTCCACTCAACTCATACAAATCTGTGGGTACAGTCATCTGTCACACCGGGGGGACCACTGAATCACCTCAGGACAACAGGAATAAAAGCCCCCAAGGATTAGCCAGGGTGAATGTCTCATGCACTATGCAGTGAAAGTCACTGTAAGCACCATGCAAGTGAGTAGTGCACACAGGAACTACATGATGCACTGCATGAGAAACATAAGCATGCCCCCCCCACGGGACACACTCTGAACAACATTGCATGTCAGTCCCACCTGGACACAATATTGACAGTCACACAACAGGTGCATAGGCAAATGTAGTGGACTCAGCACTCACCTGCTCCCCTGGTCTCCCATACAGGCTGGTGTACTGTGGGAGGAGGACGTCCAGCAGGGCCTGATTCTCCTCCAGGGTGAATGGCTGGGCCCTCTCCACAGCACGAGACATGGTCCAGGGAAGCAGAGACAGCAGGAATGTTGTCGACAGGAAAGTTGTGCAGGCAAGTGCCCTTTCATGGCTTCTGGCTGCCTTATATCTGTCTTGCTGAGGGGCATTCATTTTGAGGAGTACAGAGTGATTGGTCAGAATCATTTGCATCTTACGTTTACTCCAATCCCTTTAATCATACACCAGTGACAGCATTTGCATTGTTCAAATTTAGAGCATCATGTCAAGTCAACAACCACTTTGCAACATTGTATTTTGTAGCCAACTGACTTTTCCAGGACACCTGATGGAAAAATTTGAAGAGAAAACTAGGTATCCATGACAACCAGCATGTATTTAGGGTCTAATACTTGTCCCTTATGTGTCCCCTATGTAATTTTGAAAGCAACACACAGGTACGGTGCATTTCACACGTACCCCTACGGCACCAGTTGCACAGTGTGTTTGACACGTACGTGTAGGCACTGGTGGTACACGTACGTGTACTACCAGTGCGTACACATTCGTGTACAACTAGTGCGTACACGTACTTGTACTACCAGTGCCTACAAGTACGTGTACAAGTACATGTACAAGTACGTGTACGCACTAGTTGTACACATACGTGTACGCACTGGTAGTACACGTACGTGTACTACAAGTGCGTACACGTACTTGTACACGTACGCACTAGTTGTACCCGTACGTGTAGGCACTGGTAGTACACGTACATGTACTACCAGTGCCTACACGTACGTGTACAAGTACGTGTACGCACTAGTTGTACACGTACGTGTACTACCTTAGTACACGTACGTGTACAAGTACGTGTACGCGTAGTTGTACACGTATGTGTACTACCGTATTACACGTACGTGTACTACCAGTGCGTACATGTACGGGTACGCATTTCACATGCTTACAATGGTAATACAGCCGTACACATGCCAGAATGGAGGGCTATGAGTCACACATGGATTTCCATCAAGTACTTGTCATTGCATACTTTCATGTGCAGGCCCTAGGTTAGTTACCCAGTGATACTGCACAGGTCCTCTCATCTAGTTGCACAATTGATGTGTTCTGACCTGTGGACACATGTCATGTGTGATGGGGCACGATGTGGCACACATCACCTTGACACTTGCCACATGTGTGTCTGTAGTCCAACTGTGTCATGCATAGCAGCAGTGGGTGGCACAGTCATCAACACCCGCACCTGTCTCCTGATGCCAGGGACAGGGACACTTTATCAACTGACCTGTCACGATCTGTGTGCCCCTTTGGGACTATGTCAGGTGTGTGTCAAGTGTTCCCATGAGCTTCATGTCAGTGTCCCGTCAACGGCATCTGCTGTTCGTGCATCCAACAGGGGTCTGTGTGGAGATGGGCATGTAACACATCTACGCACACCATGCCACATGTGGATTTCCAAGGCTGTAGGGTCTGTGTGCATGGGACATCATATATTTTCAGTCATACATGTGTTTGTTGTCTCAATGGCTGTGTCTTTGTGTTGTCACGTGTACCCCGTCATCGCACTGTGTTTGATATGTACATTTGACATTCCATGTGACCTGTGCGTGTGCTTTGAAGTCAGCTGTCTGGATGAGATGACATCCTTCAAATGCAGCTATGTGGTTGTGTGTCACTCCGGTCATAACTGTGGCTCTTCACTCAGACTGGCCCCCAAATCATTTCAGGGCATGTCATGTAGACTTGACAATCAACAGGTGTATCAGGCTTTTTGTAGGAGTGCCAGCAAGCTGGCATCTGTGTCCTGGATGTATTGCACACACCCGACTCCATAGTTCCCTGATGTGTATTAGCAGTGTAGCATGTGCTATGTTCATTGACATTGAAAGTGGCCGACTCTCAATCTTCATTCTTCAAAACTATGTTTTGCAGGGAACCACAATACTAATGCCAGACTTGGGTGCCATGAGGGAACGTGCCTGCATCCGCCATTACAGATTCACTCAACAGTTGATTGAGGACCTGACAAACAAGCTGGCACCACACCTCCAACCGCAACACAGGTATCCTACTGCGCTGACCCCCAAGATGAAGGTGATGGCAGCCTTAATTTTTTTTGCCACAGGTAGGTTTCAATTGACCATATCAGATGTGGGTGGGATGTCCCAGACTATGTTCAGCCGTGTCCTGCGTGATGTTTTAGCAGCCATGTTGGAGCACCTTGATGAATTCATCAAATTTCTGACTCCAGAGGGGTTGAGGGATATCAAGTGGGTCCATTGATGGTACACATGTGGCTTTTGTACCACCACAGGCAGAGGAACAAGCCTATTGCAACCGCAAACATTACCACTCGATAAATGCCCTTGTGGTGTGTCTTGCTCACATGCTGATTTCCCATGTCTGTGCACGTTTTCCAGGATCAGTACACGATGCCTACATCATGAGGCGCAGCAGGGTGCCACAAATGATGCTGCGGCTGCACAACGAACGAGCATGTCTTGTTGGTGGGTATAGTCTTTTTGTCCTATGTGTTGCGGTATCTTTGTCTCTTACGGCATCTCGTGACCCACTTATTTACATGATGTTTTCATATAGGGGACTCTGGCTATCCCAACATGCCATGGCTGCTGACACCTCTCCGCAACCCAAGAACAGCTGCAGATCACCAGTACAACGATGCACACGGCCAGACCAGGCGAGTGATTGAGAGGACGCTTGGACTCCTGAAGAGCCGATTCGGTGCCTGGACAAGACAGGCGGGTCCCTCCCTTATGCCCCAGAGAAGGTCTGCAAAATCTTCATTGTGTGCTGCATGCTTCACAACATGGCAGTTGAGAAGGCAGTGCCACTCATCCTGGATCCAGATGAGCAGGAACATCTACCCGTGGAGGATCAAGGGCTTGGTCACGAGGCTAGTGATGAGGAGGAGGAGGGGGATGATATCCGAAGTCAGCTCATACGCAACTTCTTCTCATAATGGTGAGTCACTGGCTATGAGTGTGCAATCTTGTAGCATTGATTGTCATGTGTTGCAATGTGTGTGTCCAGCTGACTGAATGCAAAGTGACTTGGATGTGTGTTCTGATGTGTCACTCGAGTGATGATGTAATGCAACACAGTTTTGCGGAGAGACTTGATTGGCAATTTACATGTGTCCAACATTGTTCATGTTTTGCTCACTTTCATGTGTGCGTTGAGAAGTATTTTAGGTGACTTCTCGAGTGTCTGTCATTCCCAGGTATTTTGCACCTGTTGTCTGGTCGTGTCATAGTTGTCCTCCTGATATTCCTCGTGAGGATTGCAACGTGTGCTGAATCAGCGTTCCATGCACGGACATGTGGAAATGTCAGTTTGGGTAATTATTGCAGCAAGGCTTATTGGTGGTGGTACAGGTTGGGAATGTGTGGTGACTGCTTCTGTGCATGTTGTGGTACCATGCATACATGTCTTCTCACCATGGAGCATATGACATGTAGCATCTCTCCCATGACATCCTTCTTGACAGTCATCTGTAGTGGAATATGGCGTCTGATGAAGGCATCAATGTGTGTGAACCTTGGCTCTGAAACATTGCAGATGCTACGGGTGGACATAGTGGGGGACATCACAACAACATGCTCTATGGGGAATTTCAGCCTCTCCATGTGCAGCAGGATGTCTTTTGCTCATCCCCTTACCTTGTGTGCCAGTTCATTGGGATTGACATCATCCGTGTTGTAAAGGGGGGGTCCAGCGTATGTCCCACATGTTCTGTCAACTGACCTGTGAGTCTGTTAATATGGAGGCATATCCCTTTGTGTGTGTATGTGGAATAAAGGTGTTCAGCACAATCCAAAGTGCCTCATCTCGGTCACTGCAGATCTCTTACCAGTTTGCATGCGTCATCTATGACATAATTGACAAAGATTGAGCATATGAGTGTATGTGTACTTTGGCAACATGCATGCAGTGCTTCATGGCTAATGATCTCTATTGTACATGAAGTACATGGTTGTGTATGTATTTGTGCAGGTTTCTGCCCACAACGGGACGTGAATGCCTGCTGATGGTGTGTCTCCTTTGCGCATCTCCGCATTTTGTTGCCTGACACAGTGGCTGTAATTTCTGGTGATTGATCATACACTTTCTGGGAGTGACCCATGAGTGAGCTGACACTCCTTCCTTGACATACACCTGTTGCACTGTGCCTTGCAGACCTCCTTGTCTTTGTGTGTTGATTTTTGCATGATTTCTAACCCCTTCCGCCTGCTGCTGCCTCAACTGCGGCCCCGCCACTTCGAGTGCCCTGATTCTGCCACCCCCACGCTACAAAAATGCTCAGCCCTTCCCCCTCCACCCATTTGAAATGCAGCCAGCAGCTTTTCTGTGCCACTGTAGCCCCAGCGCCGTGCCAAAGGCCAGACCGTCTGCGCCTGCAACATGCACAGTGCACGACCCTCTAGTCTTTGCATGACCCATGTCACACAACAGGCTCATGCTGCAGCCACTCTTCAAGCAATGTCCTTGTGACAATCATCCTCCTGCCATCAGGCAACCCCAAGCACACACACGACACCTTCGCATGCTGAGTGTGCTACTCCAACTGCCTACACAGCGCTGCCCAGCCTATCAGACCCTGTCAGTGCCACCAGGTTATGTGCCTCCTACTCCACACCCGCTCCATCCACCAGCACGCCATTGGACTCTGTTACCTCCTCAACACTACAGCCCCACACATCACCTTCATGACAGTGACCTGGACAAAAGCATCCTCAGCACATGACGTCTTCATTGCCATCTCAGACGGATCCAAGATTACCCGCAGGCACGCCAACACCAATCCCGGGGGCTGAATTGCTAATTATTCACAAGTACACCCTCAGAGTCACAAGTCCGGGTTCGCAGCAACTCCCTAGCAACCCTCGGAGTAACACTCATCTACAGATCTGCAGGCCTACATCCACAATTCAGCTAAGCCATCAACACATACATCTGCACGCAGGCCTTCACCTCCACAGGTTACATGTGGCTGGGGGCCAGTAACTTCTTGCTGGAGGGGACACACACCACCATCCATCATTGGTCCATCAACATTTGAATCCACGTCTCCAACAAGCAACACAGTGCCACACACCCCGCTACCGATCCCTCAAAGATGCTTGATGTAAGTCACCACAGACAAGCTGTGTGGGGCACTCAAAACAACACCACCGCCACACCCTGCAAACTCACACACTGGATCAGCAACTGCACCAACAATCTTGCCACATTGACGGACTTTCATGTGAAGCACAACAACAGTTAAGGCACCTGGGACAAGGCAGACCTACTGGACTCCTACAGACCTAGCCGGACTCTTGTGCAAACCTTGCAACACAAAGAGACATCATTTTCCTTACAGCCCTGGAAAACACCACACACAGCCATCACCATATCATCAGCAAGGACAAGTGGAGATACTTCAGATAGTGCCGAGACACCCAAACACACGACATCAAGGAGCGCATCAGCATTGTGAGTGAACTGACAGCAGATCTCCATCCAAGACACCCCACCCTTGCAAGGAAGATCCCATCCCTTGCAACTTTGTACCACTGCAAGCTCATGGCCATACACAACAGCCTTGGCACACAGAGGCAGACAGCACTATTATCCGCTGGACAAACCCCCCTCAGGTCATGGACTCCCGTCAGCAGCAAGTACACTACCGGGATCATGTGCACCATCCACTGTGGCTCTCCATCAGGCCCCTTCCAACACATCTCAACCACATCATTCGCCATTCTTGAAGCCCACGTCCTGCGCGTCATGAATGTCTCCTTTGAGTTAGCCACATTCCATGGTGCAGGAGGCATGCAGAGCCCCAGGCCCTTCTTAAACAACGGACGGCAGTACCGCAGGATCTCCTGGTACATCACCCTACTTCCCTACCCAGCAAATGTCACCAGGAAGACACTCAACAAGCAACTGACCAATTTCCCACATGCAACCAGCTCCAGCCAACCGGCACCAGACCGTTTTACACAGTAATCACACCACTGCAACTGTCATCATTGCCACCACCAACGACTACTTTGCCCTGCTCAACAATGGTGAGGCCACCACCCTTGACCTCTCAACGGCATTTTACACCATGTGCTACCACACTGTCAGCTCACACATCTCCAACACTGGTATCCAGAGGAGGGCCCAGGATTCAATCAGGAAGTAGCTCACCAGCAAGGCCCAGGGAGTCTGCCTCCACCCTGCAACATGTAGTACACTGGGGTCATCTGGCCCATGCCCCAGGGCTCTTCTCTCAGCATGACGATCTTCAATGTCTCCATGACCCCCCTCTCCACCATCACATGCGCACACAACCTAATCATCATCTGGTATGCCATTGACACCCAGCTGCTCCTCAAACTCACCAAAGAGCCAGCCATTGCCAGATCCAAACTTCAAGAAGGTATGAGATCCGTTGATGAATGGCTGAATATCAGCCATCTGAGGCAGGACTTGGACAGGACAGAGGTCATCATCTGAGGATTGTCCCCTTATGGCTGGGTCAACTCCTTGCGTCCCACTGGTCTGTGCACCGCACCAGCACCCAGTGGCCACGCAGGCAAGCTGGTGTTCATCATGGACCCATCGCTCACAATTAACATGCAACTCACCAACATCTGTACCTCATGCTGCAACACCCTCCACATGCTGCTGATGACCCCCAGATAGATCCACTCCAAGGCAAGACAGACCGTCCCCCTGGTCCAGGACACCAGCCGGCTCAAATACAGCACCGGCCTCTACAGAGGACAACAGCAAACATGCAGGAGAATTTATCCACATCCAGGTTGCATCCGCACACCTCATCTGCAACATTCCCCGCCCCAGCCACATCACCCTCCACCTGAGAGAGGTACAATGGCTCACTGTGTGCTGCAGGATCACCTTCAGACTCCTCAACCACACTCAGGAGGCAGTCCACAACCCCAGACCCAAACCGACCTTGGACGTGTGTCATCCAACACCCCGTTGGCCCTGCTCCATGCAGCCCACCTGCCCTGGCCACCATTCATCACATCCACATAAAATCTGCATGCAGGAGATAGTTCTCCCACCTCGCAAAACAGACCTGGGACTCTCTTCCCGGGCACATCAACATGACCCATGACCTCTACACCTTCATGTAACTCTTCCAAATTGGTCTGTCAGAGCAATATAGCAAGCCCCCCCTCAGCAGCTTGAGGCCATCACGGGTGAGTGTTGGGCTCCAAGTCTGTATTTTGTGATACATTGTGAGCCATGTGTGTCCTCGACCGGACTCAGATCCAAGTGTATGGATGGCTGGAGTTAGTTCCACACTCATGCATACTTTGACAAATCCCCACACATATGTTGTGGACTCATGCTAAATGACTGCAACATGAAATTTCAATTATACATTTTTTAATTTCTAGCTCTGGGGTGTGATTTGTGCACAGAAAATGGGGAAATGCAGGGACCATAGAATCCAAAGTTCACAGGGGGAGATGGGATCCTTGCCATTTGAAGTCATCAGAGTCCAGCCCACAGTGTTTGGCATCATTGGTCAGACTATGACCAGCAAGTCCATGTGGCAGATGATGTCAATCAATGAGGTGATGCTGTCGCACATGAAGGCCAGGTGCCAGGCCAAGTGACCTGGGAGATGTGGATGGCCCGCTGCCTCTCACGGTCTTTTCCGTGGACGACCAACCTTCCTCTGGGGACCCTCAGATGCAGGCCTTGACGATGTTTGGGACGCTCCGTCAGACGAATCCTCCTCCTCCTCCCTCCCTGTGGCTGGTGCTGGTCTGTGCCTGGTGTCACAGGGAGGATTGCCCATGTTGTCGGCGATCCGACTGAGTGAATGGCTTATGTCCCTTTGCACCGCCAGGAGCTCAGCCAGTCTTGCCTCCATCCGTCCTTGGTGTTGTTGTTGACTGGCGTGTTGCTCGGCCTGCTGGTTTTTGATCTCTGTGAGGGTCACCACTACCTGGCTGATCTCCCTGGTGTCACACCGGTATGCCTCCATGATGTTGCGGATGTGTGACATACCGGTCCCTTCAGCTGGCTGGTCAGGTTCTCGCCTCCGCCTGCCTCCACTCCCGCCACCCCTGCCCACACGAGCCTGGCCTGCCGTTGTGGGCACATCGGGTCAACGGGACCCCTGAGGGATGTCAGTGGCGGTGTTGTCTGCCTCCTCTTGGGTGCCCGCCGCACCTTGTCCCTCCTGGTCAGACTGGCTCTGTTCACTGCGGGCAGGGCTCCTGGGTGTCTCCTGTGATGTGGCAGGAATGGGGGTGGTAGTTGGCACAGATGTTCCTGAACCAGGTGCTGCAGGGGCTTGGATACCAGAGGGTCCAGGTCGGTCGGGATCATCCGCGGAGTGTTGAGAGGCGTCGCTGCTGGTGGGATCTGGTTCCACCCGAGCCTGTGACTGTGATTCTTCACCCCCATTGTTGGGGGGATGTTCATCACTTTGCCCTCTGTGTGAGAGACAGACAATGTTAATGCTGTTTCATGTAACATGCATGTTTCATACACATTCAAGTTGGCACTGTTCCTCCAGGTAGATGTATGTGCCTAGCATTCTCCTCAATGTTCACTTGTGGATGGGTATGTTGCGGGGGACAGATTGATATGTTCTCCTGAGTCTTTGACTTGTCCATTTGTGGCTTGGGTGATTCTTCGGCTATGTATTGGTCTTGTTGTGTTACATGTCCATTGTGGCAGTGGGTAAATCCATTGCCTGTCCTGGTGGTGTCTGCTTGTGTAAGGGGTGTGTGTGACAGGGCCTGCTGGTGGGTGTAGTGTGATTTGGCACTGGGGCTCCCAGGTGATGTAGCTGTCCCCCCATGGAGCATGCTGCCATGACAGTGAGTGTGAGTTCCTGTCCTAGATTTCTTACCTTGTTGCGTTGGTGTTTGTGTTTGCACTGGTCACAGGAGGGCCTTGTGATGCCTACACCAGGGCCAAGTGTGAGCTATGTTGTCAGTACTTTCCCAATCCCTGGGCATTGTGCATGGTGCATGGGTATGTAGCTGGGCCATATGGGATGAGGGCAATTGTGTCTGATTTGGAATTCAAACATGCGTTTTGGTGCACCCACCCTCCCAGCATACCGGACATCCATTCTTGGGTTGGTGCTTCGTGTAGCATGGGACATAGCATGGCCTTGCTTTCTCAATGGGGCATACACATGTTATTGGCATTCGCGTTGTTTGTGACTGTGGTTCTGGCGGGTGAGGGCTTGGGGGTAGTTGCGTGCATTTGGTGTAGTTGGGGTGTGGATGCCATTACCCCCATGTTACGTAAGTTGTTTGTGTACTCACCAGGCTCTGGAGGTCCTTGGAGTCCATGTACTCCCACCGGCGGAAGCATGGCCATCACCTTCTCCTCCCAGGGATGGTAATGTACTGGTCTGCGGGGCGCACCACCTCCAGTGATGTTGGTCTGGGCGTGCTCTTCATTCATTTTTCTCTTGACCGCCTTCCGCAGATCGTACCACCTGGCTTGGCATTCATTCCTGGTCCTTCTGATGGGTGCAACAGCATTCACCCTCTCGACGATCCTCTGCCACAGGCGTGATTTTTCAGCTATGCTGGTCTGTCTGACCAATGTTCCAAACAGCTGTGGCTCGACAAGGATGTCCAGCTCCTCCCTTGTGAACTTTGGATTCTTGTCGGTGGGCATGGTGTGGGGTGAGGGTGTGGATGGTTGTGGGTGTGTGGGTCTGAATGTGACGGTGTGTGTGTGAATGTGGAGAGGGGGTATGTGTGAAGGGGTGTGTGTGAAGGTGTATATGTTAAGGTGGATGGGTGCAGTGGTTTGTGTGTGCTCTATAGCAGTAGTGAGTCTGTTGCAAAGGCTCATGGTTTGTGTGTGTGGTCCCTTTTTATTGGTCCATTTGTGGGTGGGGCTCAGTTTGAATTTTTGGTGGGTGTGTTATAAGGGGGGTTGTGAGGTTTCCCCTCTGTTTGCCTGTCTGGATGTTTCCAGGTCAGTCCTTTTCATTCTTTATGTAGTGTAGACATGTTTTGTGGCGTTGTGTGAGTCGAATATGCCCTCCTTGTGCTGTTTTACAATGTACGTGGTTCAGTATGGTACAGGGGTACGAGTTATACAGCCACACCCCCCATGCGTAGTGGATGTGAGGTGCGTACACGGACATTGTTATGTATGGTGCATACACCCCATTGCTTCTGTACGGTGTGGGTGCGTAGACCGCCATCGCATATGTACGGTGCGTACCTGCAACATCGCGTACCCGCAACATCTGCCGTACATATGCGATGTTGGGGGTACGCATGTACATTCGCAATGGGGGTACGGTGCGTACATACGCGCTGGGGGTATGCACCGTACATACGCGCTGGGGGTACGGTGCGTACCTATGCGCGAGGGGGTATGGTGCATACCCACGCGCTGGGGGTACGGTGCATACCTACGCGCTGGGGGTACGCACCGTACATTCGCACGGGGGTACGGTGCGTACCTACGTGCTGGGGGTACGGTGCGTACCTACGTGCTGGGGGTACGCACCATACATTCGCACTGGGGGTATGGTGCGTACCTACGCGCAGGGGGTACGGTGCATACCTACGCCTGGGGGTACGCACCGTACATTCGCACTGGGGGTACGGTGCATACCTACACGCTGGGGGTATGCACCATACATTTGCGCTGGGGGTACGGTGCGTACAAACTTTGCTGCATAGCGGGCAAAGTCATTCCCCGTGTACGGGACATTTTCCGTACGAATCGTAAATTGTAACGCCGGTCCGGATCGTACTAGTACGGTCGGACTTCTTTTTTACGATTTGTACGGAGAAGTGTCCGGGTCCGTCTTGTACTAATTTTCCAGCTACGATTCGTACCATTTTTGGGACGATCCGTATGTACTTTTTCCTGTACGGATCGTACTTCACGGGTCGGACGTGACTTGTACGATTTGTACGGAAAAAAATACGGATACGAGTCATACGGGAAAAAAAAATACAGGATCGGAATCGACCCCTAAATGTTTAAATTAATTTTTCAATTATGTTACTTTAAATTTCTCCCCACCCTTATCCCCTGTAAACCAAACATCCCATTCCTAAAACTTAAAAAAAAAAGAATAATATTTTAATCCAACAAGTTTAAATTACTACTCACCCTCATCCCCTATGACCCTAACATCCTGCTCCTAAACCTTAATAAAAAATAAATACAGACATTTTAACATAATTACATAATTTTTTTTCATATAAAATATGTAATAACTAATACTAAATTAATGATGAAAATACCAACATTAAACAACAACAAAAAAAATCGATATTATTTACATCTATTTGTTTTTTCATCGCAATTTACAAATTTGATATTTCTGCATTACATTAAAATCGACATTTCTAACAACGAAAAAACTTACCTTGATATTTTGCACCATCGATATTCTTGACTCGAAATCACCTCAATTTGATATTTCTACGCCGATATTCTGTCTCTGCACTGATGTTATGCACTGCACAGAATGTGACACTGTTGGCTTGTAGCTGACAGATGAAGGAGGACGTGGCTCCTTATGCGAGTGGGTACAAGAAGGAGACTTTGATGTCACACCCATCATGATGGCTAGAATAATGAAATACTCCTTTCTCACATAGAATGTCAGGGGATGGGAATCTAGTAAATGAAACAATATTCTGGAGATTCTGAAATGTAGGGAGGGTAGATGTGGCTTCTATCCAGGAGACACATCTATTGCAAGGGGAGGTGATTAAACTGAAATAAAAATGGAGGGGTCAGTTTATGTTACAGAATACTCTTCATTCTCCAGGTGGGCATTGATCTGGTTAAAGTCTGGAATACCTTTAGATGTCATGAGAACTTATATCGGCTTGGAGGGCCACTATGTTATCCTGTTCAGAAGGCTCAAATGTTTGTAGATAGTACTTGGCAGTATTTACACCCCAAATGTGGGGCAGGCACACTTCAAAATAGGTAAGAGGGAGAACAAGCACAACGTTTATTCTATAACTGTCCTCGTATTCAATTTGTCGCGTGCTCAAGGGGTTTCACTCTCTGATCAAAGAGTGTGACATTTCATCACAATGTAGCGTCCCCTGATAGGGTCCATCCCCCCTAGCACTGCAAGGGCCCCAGGATCCTGGGGTTGTTCTGTGTTCAAGTAATCAACAAAAATAAGACAGATGAATGCTTCTGTGTAATTAGGCGATATTTATCCGATATCGGCCATCTTCAAATTTAGTTCATCATATCGCTTGATTTCGGCAGTGATATGCAAATCTGATCATGCTATTGGATACAATTATCAATCTCATCCTCCATCCCGATGCATTTCGGTCTAATAAGCCCTTCGTCAGGGGATAGTTGAGGATGATGTAAGTCTTCAAGCGTGTTCAAGTAATCTGGTGCACCAGAATACTCAAACATTTTTGTTGATTACTTGAACACAGAACAACCCCAGGATCATGGGGCCCTTGCAGTGTTAGGGGGGACGGACCCTATCAGGGCGCTACATTGTGCAGGCACACTTCCTCACAACATTTTCTCACATTCTTTCACAGAATGGCGAGATTCAGCTAATTGTTGGGTGGACTAGAATTACGTTGTAGATACTACCTGGGATCGATCGGTGTCCCTTCTTGCAGACTCCCCATGAATTGGGCTGGCGCATGACTCCGGGAAATGGATGGGTCACTGTAGTCCATACGCCTCTTGAAGACTGAGAAATATGGGACAGAGAGAATACTCTTTTTACACATGCTCTATGATCTCCAAATTTTGCTTGGACAATCTGGTGTGCTACCTAGAGATGAATGCACGGGTCATATTTATACAATACCTTGGATGCACGATATCGGCTGCAACACTTTAATCAGGGATATTCAGTAGGAGAGACATGCATTGCCTATTCCTACCTAGCGACTACCAACAAATTACCTGCATGAACCTTCATTTAGACACACCTTAGCATAAATGATTGAGGAAGACTCAAACTAATAAACATGCGACATCATACATCAACTTTGAGTCAAATGCATTTAAAGTAGTGATATGAGGCTATTTCCTCAGTCAAACTGGGGAAGTCTGGAAATCACTCAGCACCGACCTCTCCACACTAGAATATGATATCTATAGAATGGCGATGGAGATCCCAGGAAACCCCCAAGGGCCAACCTAGACAGTGGGAGGAGCAGCAGAAACACGCAACCTGAATAAGTATGAACACCCGATCTCCGCCCACACTGAATGCAGTTCAAGTGGGAAGATTGCTCTCTTGGCTGGTATGACCTCAAAATAGAGGGTACCCAATTACTCAAATACTGGCAATGCAGGGGTGATGGTTTACACTCAACAGGCCATCCATGAGGTATTTACTCACCCCTGTAGGGAGTTATATGGAGAACACGACCCGACAATTGAGGAGGTAATTGAAACATTTCTAAACAGAAACGCTACCACTGTTACCTAACAAGGATGGCGGTGAGTTAGGCACACCCATGTTTGCATCCAAAAGCAGAGAGGCTCTTAAAGAGCAGGCAGATCTTGTTGATTGAATTTTCTTAGGCCTGTGTATTACTCCGGATACCTAAACTAGCGGAAATGCATGCAAAAGCATTGGAGTATGGGTCCTTACCTAATATGACCAGAGAAATCTTACTAGTCTCCGTTTCTCAAACCCTCGGGCTGTCCTGTAAACGAATGCACAGGCACAAGTATGCACAGGTAAGTGTATATCAGACCCAGATTCCATTTAGACCCGGACTATGAATCACACTAATTTGCAGGGCAGCTACCATGGCTCGCTCATTTGCTGGCAGAAGCTGCCCTCGCAGAACTGGGGATATTTGGAGAAATGTATGGGGAGGGTGTCCTGCTTGCATTATTCTTAAGGGACATAATTTTACCCCACCCTGAAACTGAAGATCCACACTATAGCCCTTTACTGTTGGAAGGGAGCACTCAAATGAATGCCACCTTATATGCCTCTGTGATAACCCTGGTGGGATTACCAACCCCTTAGGGGAGATTTCTCACTGCCCGCAGGATGAGAGTGTGGACTGATGTGGAGATAGTAATGTTAGGAGACTTTTTTTTCTGAGCGGCCCTTGGTGAGCTTGAAGAACCTTATTGAGAAGAGGACAACCTCCCAGGTACCCAGTTCTTTGTTTATGGGGTGTGGGTGCTGGTAGTGTGTCAGCTCATTAGGGTATTTAGACCCAGAAGCTCCAACACATGACCTATTGCAGGTTCGACTGACCTTTGGCTGTGGCCGCCACTTGATCTCCTGGCTTTGCAAGACAATGATGGTCATGGTCTCTGATAACTTGCCAACACTGCATACCAGATGGGAGACCATCGTAGGCAGACTATTTCATGGGAAGCAGTGGGAGGAATGGGAGGAGACCATAGAATGCACCTGAACCATTCCCTGAAACACACCCTTTAAATTAATCTAGTTCAACTCCCTGCATACTACCTATCTCACGCCCCACAGATTGAACACTATGCTACACATTGGTTACTTGAGCTGCCCCAGATGCGTTCCAGTTGATGCTGAGTTCACCCATGTGGTGTGGAGTTGCCGAGTGATAATACACTTTTGGGCTCTAAGTCACATCAGATCTGGAGAGAACTTTGAATAGGCAGATGCTCCACACTGTGGAGATTGTTTTGCTCCACCCATGAAGCAGAAAAGCCTCGGGGAAAGCTGGCAATAGGTTCCTGGATTTGGCCCTGGGCGTGGACCGCAGGGACATTGCACTACACTAGAAATCCCTGGATGACCCACTACACTGTCAGGCTCTGTAGTATAGAGTGCCACTAACCTGGAAGCCGGGTACAGCGGGAACGATGAGATGCGTAGTAACCTTTTCCCCTAAGAGGTAACACCAGTGCGTGGTCAGTATCTCACGACACAGGTGGCACCCTTATCGGGGAAAGGGAAAAAAGGGACAAAGGAAACAAAAAGTAGTGTTGTCTCCCGATGTGGTAAAAGAATGTAGATTACTGTGATGACCCCTCTCTCCTGCACTCCACCCCAGTACCCTGAAAGAAAACACAAGAGACATACGTCAGTACTAAACTAAGACACATTCAAACCCTTCCTCCCCCCGTTCTCTGAATGCGCCGTTCACTTACGTGTGTACGTGTACTACTGACGTGTAGGGTAACAGGGTAGGTCATCAACTAACGGGAGTAGGTTAAGCAATAAACAATATCGATAGTACACAGTCTTGCACTTAGTAACATAAAGTGATACTTATCAATCAGCCGAGATGCAAATGTTGTCTCTCTCTCTGAAAGCGCGTGTGTTAGACCTTTTACTGTTGCAGGGCAATCCCCGTACTTCCACGGTCCAGGTTTCTGTTGTCTTGGTCAACCAAAACGTGTGGTAACAGAAGCACTGGTTCCTGTCCAGCTGGCAACAAAAGAAAAGAAGTCTGAAGATCCTTCCTGGAAATCCAAAACGTGTGGTAACATAAGCGCTGGTTCCTGTCCAGCTGGCAACAAAAGAAAAGAAGTCTGACGATCCTTCCTGGAAATCCAGGCGATAATGTTCCTCGTGAAGCTTCTCGCCTCACTAGTAATGCAAGAACGCTGAATTGTCTCAGCGTGAAGTCTCCGCTGGTTGAAAGCTGAGACTGCGGAATCAAGGTTGTGGGTTATGTCTGTACCCACCCGGTACTTCGGTTTCTGTGTGGCAAGATTACCGCGAGCCGACTACCAGGTATGGTTGCGCTCGGGAATCGGGTTAGCGTTGCTTCTTCTCCGCCTTGCAGCCTCAACGGCTGCAGTGTAAACGGGATCCTGTGGTTGCGCGCGCAGCGCGCCAGATTCAAATAACCCGCAGAACGGGTTGCGGAATTGCGGGACAGACGGGTGTCTTCGTAGTTCTCCTCGGTTCGTTTTTTCCCCCAACTGGGATGCTGGGTGAAGCTTTGGGACGGGCTCGTTCCTCCGTAGTTCTGGTGAAATCTCAAGTGACAAGCACCGGTGATTATGGGGGCGAGGCTTATATAGCAAAGGTGAATTCTTCCCCGTGCATTATGGGAGATGTAGTGTTACGTGCCCCATTCATACCGCTCGACATGTACCTGCTCTCTGGCGCCCCCTCCTGTGGGTCATGACATACACAGTAGGTGGAATGCAGACATTTAGAGTAGGCGCTGGGCATTTTTAGAAGGACCTGCACATCACTTGGCAGACTATGAAGGCATTCACAGGACACCTTTGACAGAGCAGTGATTGAAGGTGGTAGCTGGCTTCACTAAATCAGTGATGTATTAGCCCCTAGGGGTAGTCTACAGTAACAATGTTGACAGTCATCCCCTCCATGAGATTTTCCTGGTGGATAGAGATACCTGCTTCCCTGAGTTAGCTTGTAACTGGAACTCGCCCCTGCAGAGCTCAATTCAGCATCAACGTCATGCCAATTTACAAACTGATATAACTATGAAACCGAGGACTTTTTACCATCACACATGATTGGATGTGTTAGTTCTGTATGGTTTATTTGTTTATGCCCCTGGGCAATCTTATCCTTGAACATCTTTTGATGTGTCATTCTGAGCATAATTGAATATGTGCTACAAAACTAAGACCCATCTCCAGACGTGAGCACCTAACGTATATGTACTGTTTTAGATCTTCTTTAAAATGTACTGCCATTATTCTTCTAAAGTTGCAAAAACACAAAAAAACAAATCACATGTAGTTCTATTTTAGGCCCCTGCTGCCAGAATTTGTAATGTTAGGGTGTTGCAATACCAGTGATTGGTAATGCATGAAGTACATTTACTAATGTTTTGGGCCCTTTTTGCTGTAATAACTTTGAACTTATTAAATTTGGCTCCACCCCCTGAAACAGGAGGTGGAGACATGTAAGTCTATACTTTGTAGTAAATATTTGCTTGGAAAGGATGAGCAGTTAAAAGTAGTACATTTACTTCTAAGGGGCCGATTCCGATCTCGCTCGGAAGGGCTCTGAACGCGATCCGGCCGGAAAAAGTACGAGCCGTACACGTGTTTACTGACCGACTCGTACAGCTGTGCGAGCGAGCAAGTACGATGCAAGAAACACGAAATCACCGATCGACTTGTTTCCGGGTCTGAACCGCTCCGTACATCTCGTCCGTAAGCAAACCGTGCCGTGCAATGGAGGCAATTTCCGACCGAGCCAGTACGATGCACGATTCGGACAGCCGGATCAAGTCGGAGCCTCCGACACGTAAACGCACCGGGAAGCAGACTTCGGGGGTCCGTGCCAGACCCCTCTTCACCCATGGCCTTGCGAATCGGTCGCAGGGGGAGACCCAAGGCTCCCCCCACACATGCATGTACGGTGCGAATGGCACCAATGCGTGCACACTACAAGGGGCGCCCTTGTTTGCAACGTACCCATTCAGTCAATGGCAGTCCCTGTACGTGTCGTACGATTGGCTCCCATTGACTTCTATGGGAGTCCGAGCGACCCGAGTCCGTCAGCATACGGCTGCATCGTACTTACTCGGTCAGACTCCAGGGGCACGGCTCAGTCGGAAAACCCTCCGGATCTGAATCAGACGGAGGGCTTTCCCAACGAGATCGAAATCGGCCCCTCAGTGTAAGAGTAAATTTACATGTATAAATTTATTTATGTGCAAACTTACCTCTGTGATTACGCCCCAACATATTTTGAGGCAAAAAGCATCAATCAGAAGTTACTATTAATGGTTGACCAGGATCTTGGTGAGATTTCAGGGTGACCGTGATGTAGAAGTGGTCGTATACCTCAAGCAAATTGTTCCTGTCAAACATTTTACCTTCTAACTTAGCCTCTGAATGGAAGTTGAAACCCTACAGCAGGGCAAAGCTGCAGGCTGGATCTGCCAAAGTCTTACCTGATTCAGATAGCTGGTGAGTGAGGCAGCTGATTTTGCCTGGAAAAACTCAGTGAGGGAAAATTCTAATTCTGCAGCCATCAAAATCCTCTCATTAAATGGATCCTTTTTGGCCTTTCGCTAAGTCAAGAATAGATTTCTACCTTTCGGCATAGTTGTTTGATGGAGCTCAAAATCCTTCAGCAAGGCACATCTGGAAGCTGTATCCGACGAAGTCCTCTCAAAGTCAGACACCTCTTCTGCAAAGTCCTGCTAAAGCTTCAGAGGACTTCCAAGTCACAAGATTATCTGTGTCCCAAATTTTCAGACTTTCAGGAGCAGTTCCACTTGTCCAGTTCTAAGGCTTCCAGGACATCAGGGATAGCACTTAAGAGCTAGGACCCGCTCCAATAGATGCCACCAGCAGGGCCTACTCCAGGTTCTGTTGTTTCTGATAAGCTGATCACTTCAGGAAACATGTCTCTTGCAACTTGTTATGTCTCTGAAGCTACACAGGGCGCCAGCCAACTGACCCTTGGAGTCCACCTTTCAGTCCTGTGTAATGCTGGGTACAAGTGAGAACAAGTCCAACCCTTCTGGACTCCACACAGGCAACTGACAGGAGGTCCAGTACTGTTCGTCTATACCTCCCAATGTGTTCTGTTCAGGTGTGGGTGAGGCGTAACTTTTGTAGGATTCACTAGATAGTGGGTGGGGTGACCCCTTTATACTCCCTAACCAATGAGAAATAATTCCCCAAAACAACCCTTCCCACTTTCACAGAACATCCTGTCCACCTTACTGTCAACTATCCCACAAAGTACTATTCTGAGTAACATCCAACATGCCAGCATCCGTCTGAGCTTGGAGGTGGTTGGTGTGTCAGCGAGTGGTGTATTTAGGGAACTGACCAGGCCTCTCCTCCTCAACTACACCAACTTGTTCTGGGATGAGATCCCACTCCCACTGGTGACAAGCTGGCTACAGGTGACCCAGGGAACAAAGACTAATCTACCCCAGGTCTTCCGTTATGCTTAACTATGAATGGGAAGGCCTCCACCTGGTCCCTTTCAAGTAAAGGATACTCCTGTAGCCTTCCCAGATGTCCTTCCTGAGCTGATAGGAGTCACATACCTCACACCCAAGCCTTTCTGCCAAAATACCCAAGCCATTGTTTCTGTTCTGGGAGTAGTTTTTTGCTTAATTAAGGGGAAGCACTGACTGGGGCCAACTGACAGCAGGTTACTGCTAATTATGCTTCTGGAAGTTCATGCAGACAAAGACTAACTTTTACAAAGTTACTTTTCCTAAATTCAACTTACTAGTGAATTGATTTTATTTTAAAAAAACTTTAAAATAGTGCTTGAATCAATCTAGTATCAATCAATCAATATACTTTTATTTGATTTTAAAACAAAATCATACAAGAAAAAGGAACAACATGATAATTATACAATAAAGCATGAAACGAATAAAAGTATTGATATTAAATAGCATAAAAATGATTGAAGTATATTGAAACAATCTAGTAGCTTGTCCCAGAACCAAAGATAGCAGACTTTTGATTTTATTCTGAACTTTAGTTTTCTAAATCCCTTTTAAAGTGAAGACAGCTTTAGGGATTTCTCACTGTAGGTGCATGCCAACACTAATACCCTCTATTATCCCCATGTGCCAAGTTGATAACGGAGTTCCACCCAAATGTGGAGAACAAAACACCATTCTTAGGCAGCAACTTATGAAGGTTGGCCATTTATATGTTAAAACATGTGTGGGCTAAAACACAGCCCTGAATAAGCCATGTAACATTTTGGGTAATCAGATATTTGCCATTAAGACTCTTAGCCAAGTCTCTGTTTGTCATTCCATTATTAATCAGAGCAGTGACTGATCAATGCATAAGGCCTGAATTACTTACTGGTAATCTTTATGACTCCAAATCTTCCTTCCTCTTCCCAGTATTAGCTTACATAACCAAATGTCATGTAAGTACTGGGGTGAGGAAGAAGATAAGGAGGTAATGTATTCCTCTCCATATGAACAAAACCTATGTGCCAGTCTATACAACAGGCAAGCAGATTACATTTAAACAAAAAGGCACATGTTGCCAAAGCAGCCATTCTATTGTCTATAATCTATAGTTTACCCCTGCCTTAAACCTACCTTGATTGTGTGGTAAGATCAGTTTGTCCTTCTTTGCTGAGTCTCTTACAGACTACAGCAGGTGTTTTGGGAAGACCACAGTTAGCAGCAAGTCATGGAATTAACCTATGTTTGTTTGAGTCAAAGCCACTTCCTTTCTTAAATATACAGTGCATCAATCTTCCCTTCTACAAAGAGGGCATACTTCGCAGTACCTAAATTGCCTGGAATAATGGAAAAGCTGGGCTCGAACAGAATTTAGGATCCAACCCAAGATTGCCCTTCATACATCCAGGGTACCCTACAGAAACTAATTTCTCGCTCCAAATCATGACTAATATTAGGAGTTCCACGGGGTCCTGAACAATACATCACCCAAGTGGTTAGGTGTACAGCTGTGTAAAGCTTGTACAACAGATCTAATATAATTAAATTAGTCAATAGTGTTCCGGACTTTGAGGCCCTGTCTTCGGACGATATCGAGTCAATTGAATTTCTCCCCAAGGGGTCCTCAACCCTCTGAGGTAACCGTGGTGTCCCTTAAGTCTATCACTTGGGTACAACTATTCTTAGACCAAAAGCCCCTATTTCGGAAATGGGGCATCAAAATCTACCCCTATTCCACGCCTGGATACCCCACAATGTTAACTCAACATCCCCCTACTTTGCTAAGCGGGGAGAAAAAAAGGCCTTATTCAATTCTTAAAAATGCCTTAGGATCACTTCAATCGACCGAAGATGCACGGTCCAATCCCCTGAATTTTGATAAAACTTCTGACTGGGGCTGGCTCCCAGCCATTTTGTCTCGTAATACATCAGATTGATCACGTGATGACCATCCTGTAGCCCAGGCTCAGTCAGGATCCCCTTTACATCCCCCCTCAATCACTCTGTTCCCCCAGCCACAGTCTCTGCTCTCCCTATGTTCATGGAATATTAGTGGTCTTTCTCAGAAACTCCGTAACTTAGAGATCCATTCTTTCATCTTCGGTCATGACCTAATTGCACTTCAAGAAACCTGGGCTTCTCAATCTAGCCCAGTTATTGGTTTCATGGAATTCTGGAAACCGGCAATTAGATCCTGTCTCTACGGCCATCCTAAAGGCGGCCTGTCGATATACGTTTCAAATAACTTAAAAGGCCCGATTGAGATACTGACCTTTGACGAAGACTGGTTACTTGGTGTTAAAATCAGTGCATGGAATAATCAGCGTTCTCTTCTTCTTCTTAATGTTTATATCAACCCTAACACCCGCTCAAAGAAGGCCCACTTAACGCGTCTAATGAAAATTGTGTGTGACCTGGTGGCGGATTATCCCAACTTTGACTACCTAATTACAGGAGATTTTAACACTAACCTTTTCCAGGGTAACTCCACCGATTACGAAGGGCTTTTTCCATTAACTACCCCGGAATTCAAGACCCAGTCCAAACCCCTACATCAAGCTTACTGCGGTCTCGGTGAGCTCTGCGTGCTGCAATTTTTAAGTATTGGTTTTCTGGTAATGAATGGCAGATCTACGAATGATACTCCCCCCAACTGGTCCTGGTCAAATGGCCGTAAATGCTCCTATTTAGATTACACCATCTGCAATTCAGCGCTGTTCCATCATTTGACCAATTATAGTATTCTCCCTCGATCAGGAAGTGATCACCGTCCCCAAGTTGTTATCCTTAATATTCAGCCAGACTTTCATATATCTGCCTCAACGACATGCCCAGGTATTTACACAGAAAACCTAAAACGGCTAAAATGGAACGCCGATATCAGCCCAAACATCATGGAAGCTTGTTCGGTATTTATTACAGGAAGCGCCGACGCAGCGGTCTTTTCCATGGGTGCGTGGTCATCTTTCTGCTCCCAACTGACAAGTTGCTTTCCTTCTAGCCAACACGCTCACAAGGCTTTTGTTAGCCACCAGTTCCAAATCTCCAGTTATACAAAGGCACTGAAAAAATCTAGAGACAAAGCTCTGCGATCTCTTAAGTCATCCCCTGGAAATACTGAGCTTTCGAATGGGTATAAAACAATCCAAAAACTATTTAGGGTCGCAATACAATCTGATAAACGTAGCCATCTAGCCCAATTTTGGTGCAAACTTCTATGGGAGAGCAAAAGCTGCAACTCCAAAAGATTCTGGGCCCTAATCAACCGCCAAAACGGTAGCTCCTCTAGATCCGGATCAGCAAATATCGCAGAAGCGACCTGGTCTGCCTATTTGACTGACCATTTTAGGGCCTCTGAAGTCTCTGTGACTACAATCTCATCCGTTCACAAACAATTGTCACTCCATCCACAACTGAACAGGAGCAGCTCGATGGTCCGTTCTGATCTACGAGGTGAAGATCTGCAAGTCACTCAAGAAATGGTCACCAAAGTCCTTGCAAAAGCAAGATCCGACGGCGCTCCCGGTCCAAACGGCCTACCACAGTCTCTGTTCAAAACAAACATTGATTTATGGTCGCGATATTTATCCAATCTTTTCAATTGTGCACTGACAAGTTCAACCATCCCGGATTCATGGCGAGGGGCAATAATCCACCCGATTTACAAGTCCGGCTCTCATGCATCCCCAAACAATTATAGATTAATAGCTTTGTTAGACATCGAAGCCAAGCTCTTTGCAGGAACACTACTGGGGGAACTGAGACATTGGGTAGAGCAGAACAATCTGATTCCATTGAACCAAACTGGCTTCACTGCCTCTTCAGGCACCATGACGCACCGGCGGCCGTCGCTTTTCTGTAAAAGTCTCCTCCGGATGGAATTCACTTCCTCGCCCTCTGAGGACGGAACCCAGCCATCTTCTGTTCCGGAAAAAATTAAAAACGCTGCTGTTCCCAAAATAAGGTCGCCTGTCCCCTCTGGTCTCTACAAATGTTTAAAGCGCGGGGATGCCTTCGGGTCACCAGGCGCTCTACAAATCGCTAAATAAATGACCAACTTATTGTCACTGTCTATTATTGTCAACAAAGCATTAGTCACATCTAGCATGGTTTTTTGTTGTTTTATAGATTTTAAAGCTGCATTTGATCGGGTACCAAGGGCTGCTCTATGGGAGAAGCTAAAAAAATGGGGGATCCCAGATAAGCTGCTGGACGCGATCATCGAACTGCATTCGGGCACGTGGGTACAAGTGAAGTTGGGGACCGGCACACATCTCTCTCGGAAAATCATGACAACTAGAGGAGTCAAACAGGGATGTGTGCTGGCCCCCCTCCTTTTCAATCTGTTCATAGCAGATCTGCCATCCTCCCTTGAGGAAATAAACAGTCATCCGCCCAAGATGGGAGGTGTCCCGATAAGCAATCTTTTATATGCCGACGACTTGGTCCTTTTTAATTTGACACGGGTAGGGCTGCAGAGGCTATTAAACAGACTAGAAGCCTATACAACCACGAATGGGTTGGAGGTCAATTTAAAGAAAACCCAAGTCGTCACTTTTGGTAGAAAGCTATACCGTGGGGGTGGTTGGCAGTTTAACAACTCTAGCCTTAGAACAGGAAATACTTACAAATATCTTGGGGTCACTTTTGACTCCAGGGGCAACTTTAACTAACAGCGTAAGGTTATCTCAGTAAAAGCCATGAACCTACAGGTAAGCTTCTGTAAGCTCTCAAGAAATTTGTCTGGCCCAAGCTTGTCCCCATTACTGGAAGTCATGGGAGCAAAAATTGGGCCCACTTTGACTTATGGTGCTGAGATTTTTAGGGGGAAACTAAATCCCTCTTTTAACCAACACGTGACGAAACTTTACAAAAAAATCCTCCACTTGCCCAAATCAGCTTCTGCTGCTCAGATCAGACTAGAATTCGGTCTGTTAAACTATGAAATTTCAGTCACTGGTCTGTATCTAAACCTGTGCCACAAACTGAGACAGGCAAAGCCAGGATCATTGGAGTCCTTAACTTGGTTGGATATTTCCCAGACAAATCCACGCGGCTCATACAGCCACCTTTTTAAGGATTCGATACGAGAAATGTCTGCCGGTGCATTATGGGACCTCAACCCTAGTAAAGCAGCATTTAAAAATAGCATTAAGAACTGTATTCGAATGAGGTCCTTGATCATTGATAAAGCCCAATTTGCCAAACGCAGACACGCCTGGGCAACAATGTCTTCATATGGCCGGTTAGCCCCCGCATCTTACTTATCCTGCACCTACTCCTTGCACCTAAAAATCAGCTTTATGGCCGCCAGACTGGGTGAATGGCAATTTTTAAAAGATCTTCCCGTCTGGCGCCGTCTGTCAGAGGATGTAATCTGGAGGGGGTGCGGCATGTCTCCCGAAACCATGGAGCATATAGTCTGTCTCTGTCCTTCTTTTTTGTCACAACGCAGACGTAAACTGAAAACTAAGTGGAACAGGCTGGGAATCCGATCTTGCAGACAAGCAATCATCGCAGCATTAATGCCAGAAAACACAGATCTAAACATCGCTTTTACAATTTTCTTACGAAATGCTTACCGCTCTCTTAAGTAGTTACGGGCTGGTCCGCTTTTATGCTTTTTTAAGAGCTATTTCATTTTATCCTGTGATTTCTCAACTGCTGCTTATACCTATTTATTGAACTGCTGCTTTGCACAATTGGCTGTTACTTTACGGTCCATGGTCTAAACTTATGGTCCTTGTCAAAGACAGGAATCTAAATGCACTTTAAATGTTAAACTGGTCATTGCACTTTGCATACTAAGTTCTTTTCCATTGATAGATTGGTGAAGTTTTTTATTGTATTTTGAAGTTTCCATTAACTACTGTTTTTACGTCAAGGTTCTGTTTTTAAAAATGTTTTGATGTGTAATTTTGAGGTGATCTTTTAAAGATATTTTTATATCTAAATAAAGTATACCCTACCTTGTACTTGTGACAAGGGCACAACCTCGTGCATCTCATGGCAAAAACTTCGATCATTGTCTTGGTGGTAAATGAGAGCGGCATTGCGAGATTCCACTACATGCTTGATGAAAATTCAGCCAAAGCTACACATTCTTAGGACACTAAACCCAAGATAGAACAAAAGCCTGGGGCCAGTGTGCCAATGCATGGCATACCGGAAGTGCATATTCTCTCTTTATCCAGCATTGAAACCCGTGCCACATTGATCATTTAAAAAAAACATCTGATAAAACAAGTTTTAAATTGTATATTCCTTGTTTTGTCTTAATCTGCTTATAGAGTTTTTGTTTTGCAATACATAGGTAATGCATTAAATTGCATATTTCATTAGATCAGGGTTCGTGTCCCATTGAGACCACAGTAGAAAGCTTCAACAAATTTCCTCAGAACAGACAGCCTTTTTTGCCTAGGAAAGTGTAGCACCCAAATGCCAAACATTAATTTTGCCCAGGGCTATGAAAATACCTGCATTAGAGCTACATTAGATACGACTCTGAAACCCCATTTCATTTGAACGTAAGGACATTGAATGTAGGGGAAGCCAAGGCCACTTCCTTCCTAAGCCCATCCGGCCAAATTCAAAATCCTCTTGTGAAAAAACATAAAATATACACATATCCAGATTCACAAAGTGGCTTGATGTTGTGGGAGGGCTGGGTTGGACAGTGAGCACAATACCACGCTACCTCACCTATGAATAACGAATGCCAGGTTTGCACCAAACATTTCATCATTGATTGATTCCCATAGCTCACCTGCGTGGGGTGTATCAGCATGAGTGATGGTATCCATATGTCAGTGGTTGAGTCTCAAAGAACCCATCCTCTGAAAGGGATCCATATGTCAGTGGTTGAGTCTCAAAGAACCCATCCTATGAAAGGGATCCAAATGTCAGTGGTTGAGTCTCAAAGAACCCATCCTCTGAAAGGGATCCATATGTCAGTCGCTGAGTCTCAAAGAACCCATCCTCTGAAAGGGATCCATATGTCAGTCGCTGCGTCTCAAAGAACCCATCCTCTGAAAGGGATCCATATGTCAGTCGCTGAGTCTCAAAGAACCCATCCTCTGAAAGGGATCCATATGTCAGTCGCTGAGTCTCAAAGAACCCATCCTCTGAAAGGGATCCATATGTCAGTGGTTGAGTCTCAAAGAACCCATACTCTGAAAGGGATCCTTATGTCAGTGGTTGAGTCTCAAAGGACCCATCCTCTGAAAAAGATCCATATGTCAGTGGTTGAGTCTCAAAGAACCCATCCTCTGAAAGGGATCCATATGTCAGTGGTTGAGTCTCAAAGAACCCAACCTCTGAAAGGGATCCATATGTCAGTGGTTGAGTCTCAAAGAACCCATCCTCTGAAATGTATTTTTACTTTCCCATCCATAGATAAAGAGAGGCAACTTGATAACGTAAAGCTAGTCTCGTGCAGTAAAAGGAAGTCAGACAGAAAGTGCTCAGCTCTGACCCCTCACCCCTCTCTGAACTGCGCATTCCTCTGTGTCTCAGCCTCACCTAGTCAAACCAGGATAAGGAAGAGAGAAGTTCCTAATTGCATTCCTTTGAAAAAAAGATGTATTTATTCCTGTGAAAAGAGATGTACTCGTGAATATGCTGTCAACAGCTAGTGGCGGCTGTCATTTCTGCACAAAGGCACAAGACCTCATCTTGGGGATCCTGCAGGGGTACACTGTAAGCAGGGGCAGCTACGGTGGGGTTCTATGTGGGCCGCTTCAGCCTGCAGCTCGGCAGGCAAAAGGTCATAATTACGTCATAAAACAAGCATGGGCATAGCCAATAGGTCTTGCCTTTTGGACCTTATAAGTGTGTAGGCATTCAGCACATTGCCGGGTATTATTGACCACAATATTGAACAGGAATCAGTTCTGAGTCCCATGTTCTCCATGAAAAATAAGATTAAAAACTTAAGGTCTCATGCAACCGCAGACGCCAATCCTAATAAACCTGCAAACTGGCAGACTTCTCTGAACATTACTGGTATATCCATATAGGACGCTAGTATATGTGATGAGAAAATATACATTGATACAATAAAATAACAGAAGGCAACACATGGGAATTGGGACTTCACTCCACATTAATGGCTCTGAAAGGCCAAGACCTGAAATGCCACTTAGCTATGTTGATGCGCAAAATATGTATTTTCACGCAGAACGACCAAAGACTGATGCAGCTAGCAGTCATGTATAGCTTTACATAGGACACAAACTCCTGATTAGCATGTTTACATTTTATTCCAAGGATTTGTATATACTGCACTGAACGCCCGCAACATACTGGGCAGTTAATGCTGTACAATTTCAAAGAGCTGGCTCACAGATTGAAAAGAGTGCATCCATAACCACATTAACACCTACGCTTTAAAAAAGATCAACATAAAAAGATTACCGTAAGAGACCCAGTGAATGGCAACAGAAAGCTTTCTGCCACGAAACAGCGATATGTTTTGAGTTATGGTACAGAATAAATTGCACATATTAACGTGTGATGCTTTTTTTATCAACAAGTGGGTACCTTCAGTTGCTCGAACAACTTGAAAGAGCATTACAACAAACAAATGATGGACGGAATGCTGACAATGCAGACATTCTCCCCCAGTCAAGAGATCTGGGTTAAATCCATCGTTCTTTTGCCCACTACGCCACCCCAGTTCAGACATGGCCATATGCAAATCAGTCTTGACCCTGTGCCTCATGGGAACAGTCCAGCCCGAACTGCCAAGCCATGTCTTTCCTGGACCGGAATCAAGCATCCTAGGACCGGTTTCTGGCTATCAGCCGTCATCAGCCAGGATAGCTTGACTCCAGTGGCGTAGTGAGCACGGGTCCCACGTCTGGGAATACCCATCCCACCCCAGATCTCTTGACTGGGGGAGAATGTCTGCATTGTCAGCATTCCGTCCATCATTTGTTTGTTGTAACTTGAAACAGCAAGCATACTTACTAGAGAAAACAGAGGAATGCAATAATAACTATAGAAAGACCAGAGGAGTTATTGTAACATTCTGCAAGAGAGTGTTTCTATGTTTGAAAGGACTTACAGGGTAGCAGAACATGTTAAAGCAATTAGTATTTTAAACATGAGGAAAAAATAAGTGTAAAAGTTAAAAGCAGGGCCCAATAAACATCACCCTCCTTACTCTTTGCACATAACTTTTAAAACAACTGGAGCCTAAATGGGAGGAGTCTGCATTGCAATCACAGAATGGGATCATGACAAACCTGGTTGACAAAAAAGAAATAGGTAACAATCATGCCATCGTTTAATTTCCGGATTACCACGGATTCTTAGTGGGAGCGGCTCAATAAAGAAAGTAAACAAAATAGGGGACAATGGACAACCTTGCCTGGTGCCTCGATTTATATTAATTGCTCCTACCGTGTTAGCGTTAATCACCACTTGAGCTTGGGGACCTTGGTAAATATTTTTCAACATATTAATCACCCGGACCGGGAAGCCAAATCTTTGCATTCCAAAAAGAAGAGCCTCCCAGTTGACCAGGTCAAATGCCTTCTCAGCATCGACCATTGTAACTAAAGTTGGAATTTTATTACTAGTGACATAATCAAGAGCCTGAATTAAAAATCCAGTATTCGAGGCCATTGTCCTCCCTGCCACAAAACCAGCCTGGTCCAGGTGTATTAGTGTCTGAGCAATTGGAGTAAAACGTTGGGCCTATATTTTCATAAGAATTTTAAAATCAGTATTGAGCAAGCTAATCGGCCTGTAGGAGTTAACATCCTTTTGATCCTTTCCCTTTTTGACAAAACTGACAGTGATGGTCTCCTTAAACCTCGGAGGAACATTACCACCCATTCTAACAACATTAAATAGTTTGGCCAAAAAGGGAGTCAGCTCGCTCACAAACATTTTATAAAATTCAATTGGGAACCCATCCGTTCCACAGGCCTTCGCCCCTGCTATCGATTTAATTGTGTCCGCAATTTCTACCACCACAATTTCACGTTCAAGTTGATCTACCATTGGGTCAGATAAAATCGGAACATTAACTTCATCAAAGTATTTACGGATAAGATCTAAGCCTACCACATAATTTGTAGAGTACAATTGGGCATAATGTTCCAAAAAGACTTGAGCTATATCGCCCTCCTCTCTGCTGATGTTTTGGGTCTTAGGGTCAATAATTTCAGAGATTAAGGCGTTTTCCTGCTTTGATTTTGTCTGCCCTGCCAACATTTTTCACACCATTTGGCTCTCCTCATACACTTTCTGCTGAAAAGTTCTGGAACTATTAATTTCTTCAATTAACAAAAAATCTTTAAGAGCTAATTTTGCTTTTTCTAGCTGAATAGCAGCATCTCTACTCCCCTGTGGCTGAGTGTCTTTTAAACTCATGGCATCATTTACAGCCTGTTGGAGTTGGTTAATCTTTATCCGCCTTTTTCTCGACAGAGCGACTGAACGGGCAATTATCTGCCCCCGCATAGCTGCCTTAAACCCACCCCAAACTGAAAAAATATCTGCTGTCTCTTCATTTATGCTAAAAAACTCAAGTATCCACTTTTTAGTTTGGGTAACCCAATTGGGATCTTGCAGGAATAGACGATCCATCTGCCACCTGGATTCCGTCTTAGTCCCCTCTTCAATTTCTAGCTTTAGCGAAATAAGGGAATGATCTGAAAATGGGTTAACCCCTATCGTGGTATCTAGTATTTTCAAAGAGCGTGAAGTAAGAAAAAAATCAATCCGGGAGGCCGTATAAAAGTGTTTAGAATAGCAAGTAAATTTCATTAACCTGGGGTTTGATTTGCGCCATTAGTCAATTGATAAATATTCCTGCCTTATAGCTTCCAAAACTTTCTTTGTTTGGGGTTTCAGTTCTTTTTTATTTTTATTTAACGTATCTTTTTTGAGATCCTGGATAAAATTAAAATCGCCGCCAAGAATTATTTGTCCCGGGGTACCCCTAAGAAGCTCCGCAATCTTTTTTAAGGATGTAGAATCGTCTACTATCGGCCCATAATAATTTATAAAATTTAGTTTTATCCCATTTAATCTAGCCTCCACCCACAACTAGCGTCCCAATGGATCTCTCCGAATTTGGCCGAATTCCCACGGAAGACTGCGGCAAAAATATATAGCGACACCCCTTTTGGCCAACCAGGCTGAAGCAAAAAAGACATGCGAAAAAAAACTTGGAACATACAGCTTGGGGTAATTGGTTTTTAAGTGTGTCTCCTGCAAAAATACAACCTGAGGGGAGGAGGACACTAACCACCTTATTAAGGCTCCATATTTAGATTTATTTAATATCCCATTGACATTGATGGAAACAATATCACAAGTACTCTTCATAGCAACTTATATAAAAAAATACAGACTGCATATACGACAACTATGAACATTTCCCATCCTATTTCTTAAAAAGAAAAAAGAAAAAGAAAGAAAAAGTATGCGCTAGTACCCCTGTTTCTGTTCTTTTATCTGTTTTAACTTCCACTCCCTTCCCCACCCCACTCACCCCACCCTCCAAGGAGGTGTCCCACCATGCTACCCACCTCCGCCTCACCCCTACTAACTTTGAGGGTGCCATGGAACTGCACCCATCGTGATCCACCACCCCACCTCTCGACAATGGATTACTACAAAAACCCTGGTCACATAAAAAAAAAAATAAGAAAAAAAAAAATTACCAAATATTGCGACCATTAATTCTCCTATTTCCAAAGTTACTTTGAATTAGTTACATAACTCCCATACCTATTGTGCCTTTAAGGTATATAGAAAAGAGGGGAAGAAAAAGCCTCAATCATCCATTAATTCCTTACGTAGCTGACATTCCTTTAAGGAAATCCTGAGCATCCTCTAAGTTGGAAAACATATGGAATTTCCCCTTGACTAAAACCCGAAGTTTAGACTGCTGAGCAATTAATGCCTGTGCCCCTTGGGCTTTAAACAAGAAAAGCAATTTAACAAATTATTTGCGTCTCCGGGCTGCAGTAGCGGACATATCTGGGAAAATTCTACAGTTAGAGGTCTCATTCACTGGAAACTGTCTTTGTTGTATCCCTTTAGTCAAGATCTTCTCCTTTATCCGAAAGTCTACAAAGTTGACTAAGATGGTGGGTGGGCCACTCGTGCTTGGCAAAGGATGAAATGGAACTCTATGGGCTCTAGTAATTGTAAGGTCCCCACCAAACTCGGGAAGAACTTTTTCTTTAATAAAGTATTCCACCCAATGCGATGTCTGGGTACCTTCCACTCTCTCGGGTACACCCACTATATGTAGGTTTGAGCGGCGAGAGTGGTTTTCCAACTCATCGAGCTTGTTCTCTAACGAGCTCCTGTCCCTTATGGCCTCACATACTTTAGTAGATAGTCCGGACATCTGATCATCCAACTGAGAGATCCTAGATTCTGCTTCCTGTATCTTGACTGGTAGACAAGCCACCGCATCTTCGATCTTCCCAAGGCGGATATGAAGACAGGCAATCTCATTCTCCTGCGACCTTTTCATTTCGCGAATCTCTTCGAGAATAAGGTTAAGCAAAGTCTTAATATCTAATTGTTTGGTGGAGCTTGTCTCTACAGTAACATTTATTATATTTTGGGCTACATCTAAAGCCGGACCAGTAGCTATATCGGAAGCTGGAAGTTGTACCGTATCTGATACCTTCTGATTCTTATGAATGGACGTTTGCTGACTTTTAGATCCCGTTGGTCTAGTTGATCCTGTTCCAGAAGCCCAGAGGAAAGCATCGAACTACTGGCGCTCCGTGTCTGGTTTGGAACTATCTGGGAGCATAGCTGGGCTCCATCCTTTTCAGTGGGTAGAGGAGGAGGATTCGAGGCACTGTCATCCAGCTCATTCATTAAGAGAGTCGAAGTTATAGCCTTTTGAGCACACAGAGGCACTGGAGAGATAGGAGAAGTGGCGGTCACAGGAGAGCTGGCATCTAAAGAGAACTGCAACAAGCTATGAAGATCCACCACCACTGTCTGCGGTGCCATGGGCTTGAAAAGAGCTGACTGCATTAGCTTTTTCGTGAAGAGGGGAAACTCCTTAACACTCTTTCCCTCCTCTTTGCTACTTTCATTAGTGTCACTCTTATCCGCTTTTAACTTACTCTCCTCCCCATTTACTTCAGTTTCTGATATAGATATGGAAGGAGAAGTTCTGGATACCTGACTTACACCAATGGATTCCACTACCAGTTCGTCTTCGGAGCTTTCGAAACTAGAACTCTGATCAAGGTGACTCCCCACATGTCCTGTTCTTCCTATTCCGGCAGATAGCGCCTTTGCCTGAGCCAGTGCCAGTCAAGTCTTAGCTTTCAAACCAGTTGCTGCATCAATCCTGCCAGCTGGGTTGCTTTGTTTGTTATGTCTCCCCATTGCAGACCTGCTCCAGTGACCGATACTGGTGCGAGGAAGTGAGGGAGAGCAAAGGGTACTATAACCCAACTTTACCAGAGTTTCCCCCCCCTTCTTTTTCCCACTGTGCAGTTAAAACACCACTGCGTAGTCTTTTTCTCCTTTAGCAAATATCCTCAAAGACGCCTCAGCCCCAATTCCGCCACTCCAAACCTCCTCACCTCTCACTCTTCATTTTAGCTGTTCGCCGTCCTCCTCTTCTTCTTCTTCTAAAAGCCAGGTTAGCCAACCTGGTCATCCAAAATCCAGAAGCCACCACCAAATGTTTTCCTCGTGGGCCGCCGCTCTCTAGCGGTTTTTTTCCACTTTAGGAGAGTCCCCGGTCAAGAGTCCTGCCTGGCCATTTTTTTTTCCTTTTTCTCCTTTACCACTGGCTGCAGGTCACTGCTCCCCCGGCGTTTTCGCCAATCAAGAACAGAAAACCCCTAATAAGGGTCCCGCCGGCTGACACTTTCTTTCGCCTTTGTCCTTTTTTTTTTCTCTGAGGCAGGATTACGATTTTTCCCCAGGGCTCCCGCTGCTACGTCTGCCAAGCTAAACGCCGTTGCCGCCATTGCCGAGAAGGAAGGGGGTGGTCACAAGCGGCTACTCGGAGGCGCGGAACTCCGTCATAGCCTTATGGATTGGGAAGTTCTCGCCAGGTGAGACACCGGAAATTAAACCACCAATTGAAGGAATGGCGAAAATAAAATTATTCGCTGACGATATAATTTTATATCTGCAACCAGATAAATTAAATCTTGATCTAGTCTTATTCGAATTTAGCAAATATGAAATGATAGGCGGATATACAATTAATCAAAATAAAACCGAGGTTCTTGCCTTGAATGTGGACCATAATTTTCTACCATCTAATCTAAAATGTCAAGCTCTAAAAGTAAAACCTATTAGATATTTAGGTATTTATGTTTCCAGTCAATTGGAGCAACTATTTAATCTAAATTATTCAGCAATGCGAGATAAAATTAAGGGCTTGCTGGATAGATGGATTTTTTTACCATTGACCTTGATTGGTCGTGTAGCACTTATTAAAATGTCGATTCTTCCTTTATTGGTTTTTCTTTTTATTAACGTACCACTAAAAATCAATTTCCATTTTTTTTTTTTTTTATAGCAATCGTTTTTATTGATTTTCAGAACAACAGTAGCATTGCACATGCATAGTCATACAATAACAAATAACTGTCGGGATTCCCCCGGCCCTAAGGCTCTACAGAATTCCCCATAGGTGGTTCAGATGCTCCGTGTGCGACCCAGTGGAACCCCTCCTCAGACTCCTCCGGTATCCCGTCCCACCCCCCACCCCCCCCACTACCCCCCTCCCACCGCCCCCCCCCCATAGGCTGCTGCATAGCGTCCGAAAAGACAAAGAAGGAGAGACCGCTTCAGTCTGTGGAGAGCCAGGTCCGGAAGAGACGCATCTTCCGCCACGCGGGCGGGATGACGGCTGACGGGAGGCCCCTAGACAAGAAGGCCAGTAACGATCCCCAAGACTCCTCAAAGGCCGTGGGGTCATCCCTAAAGCACAGCGCCAAGCGCTCCATCGAAAGCAGGCGCCACAGGCGGGCATGCCACAGGGACAGAGCGGGAGCAGCCTGTTTCTTCCATGCCGCTGCCACCGTGAGTTTAGCTGCCCCCACGCAGAGCCACCATATAGCTTTATCCCCCCTGGACACTTCCTCCCAGTCCTCCCCCCGAAGACCCAGGATGACATGAGCAAGGTCCCCGGGCGGTTCAAAGCCCAAAATCTCTTTAATCTGCGCTAAAATTTCAGCCCAGAAAGGTTGAATACTAGGGCAGTCCCACCAGATATGTTTGAAATCCCCGAGGAGACCGCATCCCCGCCAGCAGAGTGCAGAGGTCCCCGGGAAGATCCTAGCCAATTTAGTGGGGTATAGGTACCAATCAAAGATGGTCTTGTAGTGAGCTTCCCTCAAGCCTACCGACAAGTTATGCCTAGGAATGTCCCGCCACAGGCCCCTCCACTCATCCTCAGTGACCTCCCTCCCCAGGAGACGCTCCCAGAATTCCATATGCCTGGCCCTGGGTGTGTGTAGTGTAGTCAGCAGTATCTCATATAGAGACGAAATCGCCCCCTTCATTGAGCCCGCCCGTGACAATACCAGTTTCTCCACATCCGTAAGGCTCCGGCAGCCCGCCTCCCTGTACTGCGGCGCCGTGGCCCAGTGTTTGAGCTGCAAATAATGGAACTGCTCACTGTTGGGGACCCCAAATTCACTCTTACAGTCCTGGAACGAGCGGAACTCCCCCTTATCGAAAAGATCCGCCAGCTTTAGACACCCTCCCTCTCGCCACCCATCAAAGGGACCCTCCTCTCTGGCTGGGGCGAAGGCCGGATTGAAGTGTATCGGGGTGTAAGGTGAAGGGAATGTCGTCCACCCCTCCCTCCGCGTGACTCTATCCCAAACCTCCAATGTAGTGCGCGTTGGCGTGCTAAGATATGCATTCGGCGGTCTATCTCCCCTTGGTTTCCACAGCAGGTCCCAGATGGACCTGCCGGCTATCGCACGGTCCATATGAAGCCAATGCTTCTCCGATTCCCGCACCGTCCATTCCAGCACGACCCGCAATTGGGCCGCTTGATAGTATAGCTCAAAGTCCGGCAGCCCCATCCCTCCATCCGCCCTGCGTTTCCGAAGCACCGTGAAAGGGAGCCTGGCCCTCCCTCCCTGCCATACAAACTGAGTAATCAACGTCTTCAGCTGCGGAAGGAATGCCTTCTCCAGCGGGATCGGCAAGGCCTGAAACAAGTAAAGGATCCGGGGCAGTACCATCATCTTTACCGCATTGATTCGCCCCAGCCAAGATATGTATAAGGGCGTCCACCGCCGCAACTCCTGCCGCAAGTGTGGCAATACTGAGGCGTAGTTGGCCCCATATAGTCCCGAAACCGTCGGCGTCAGCTGCACCCCTAGATATTGTAGTGAGTGTTGGGCCCATGAGAGCGCCGTCTGGGACTTGAGCGAGGCCACCTCCGCTCTCGAGAGTGTGAGATTGAGTATGTAGGATTTGGTCATGTTGACCTTGAACCCTGCCACTCTCTCAAAGTCTCTCAATTCCTCCTGCACCGCGGGTAGAGAGACATGCGACTCCCCCAGAGTCAGCAGAATATCATCCGCGAAGAGGGAGATTTTGTGGTCCTCCCCTCCAAATCGGATCCCTTTAATGGAAGCATTCTCCCTCACCCGGATGGCTAGTGGCTCTATGCTGAGGGCGAAAAGCAGAGGGGACAGCGGGCACCCCTGTCTAGTACCTCTAGCCAGCTGGAAGGGCGCGGAGGGTGTCCCGTTGACCACCACTCTCGCGGAGGGATGGCTTTAGTTGGCTCGCACCATCTCCATGAAAGCGTCCCCGAATCCAAATTTTCGCAGGGTTAAGAAGAGGAAGGGCCAATCTACGCGGTCGAACGCTTTTTCAGCGTCCAAACCCACTAGCACCGCTGGAATCTTAAATCTGGATGATTTCTCGACAAGGTGGATGGTACGCCGTATATTATCGTGCGTCTGACGCCCTTTAATGAAGCCCGACTGATCCGGATGGATCAATCGGGGCAGCAGGTCATCCAGGCGGCTAGCTAGGATCATGGAGTAAAGCTTAGCATCTAGGTTCAGAAGTGCTATGGGGCGGTATGATGCACACACCAGAGGGTCCTTGCCCGGTTTAGGCAGGACCGTGATCACCGCCTCTGCCATTGATTGGGACACTCTCGCCTCCTTCGCCACCGCTCGAAATAAAGCCGTCAGATGCGGGGCGAGCTCATCTACAAAGTGTTTGTAAAAGTGGGCGGTATAGCCGTCGGGCCCAGGTGCCTTGTGGAGCTTGAGACGCTTTATGGCACTTCGCACCTCCTCCACGGAGATAGGTTCGTCCAGCCTGTCCCGATCCAGCGCCGACAGCTGGGGGCATTCCACCCCATCGAGATAAGCCGTTTGCGCGTCGTGCGCCAGCGGGTTCCCCCCATACAGCTCACCATAGAAATCCCTAAAGGCTCTGGTCTTCGCCGCCTCCTCGTGCGTGACTCGGTCTGGCCCGACCCGAATGCCTTCCACATAGGATTTTGCCCGCTGAATGCGGAGCTTTCGGGCCAACTGAGAACCCACCTTGTCCCCCTGTTCATACCCCGCGCGGCGCAGCCTCAGTAAGGTATATTCTGCCCTGGCGCTATAAATCGCCCGCAATTTACCCCTCACCGCCGTGAGTTGCCGCTGCAGATCGCGAGTGGGTTTATCTTTGTGCCTACCCTCCAACCCCTTGAGTTCCTCCTCCAGTGTCTCCCGTTCCAATGCATGTTGTCGCCGCAGCGACGCCTGTAATTGGATACATTTGCCCCTCAGCACCGCCTTGAAGGCGTCCCAAGTATTTTGATGCGAGGTGTCGGCAGGTGGGTTGTCCTGGAAGTATTCCCCTATGGCCGCGGTCAGTTCCACTCTCCGCACTTGGTCGCGCAGGAGGGCCCCCGGAAAGTACCATCTGCCACGACTCCGCTCCCCCCACTGAAGCTCCAACAAGACCATCCCGTGGTCTGAGACCGAAAGGGGGAGAATCTGCGCCCCCGTCGCCTTCCCCACTAATGCCTGACTAATGAAGATGTAGTCTATTCTAGTGTAGGTTCGGTGGACATGGGAGTAGAAAGTGTAGTCTTTTGCCGTCTCATGAAGAGCCCGCCACCCATCCCGCAGCCCGAGTGAATCGAAGCGGTCCTTGACTCGTTTGGAGAATACTGATGATCTCGCCCCCGCCACGTGAGAACCGTCCAGGGCACCATCCCACAGGCAATTAAAGTCCCCCAACAGAATGATGGGGCCCTCTGCGAACCCGCCCAGGGACCCCAACATGCGTGCTGTGAACACCGCCTGTCCCGTGTTCGGAGCATACACGACCGCGATGGTGCACAGTTGGCCCTGAAGCCGCCCCTTGAGCATGAGCCATCTCCCCTCCTTATCTCTCTGTGAGTCCGCTACCTGGAAGGGCATCGAGCTGTGGAACAATATCGCCACTCCATTATGTTTGGTGGCGGCCGCTGAGTGAAAAATCTGTGGGAAAGCCCTATGCTTGAGTCTACCCACATCCTCCCTTGTAAGGTGCGTTTCCTGCAGCGCAACTACCTTGACCTGCCTATCCACGATGTACTTCAGGACCTGCTGCCTCTTCTGGGGCAAGTTCAGGCCTTTCACGTTCCATGTAGCCCACGTCACCATCTTAAGTAAGTGTAGACCCCCCTCTCCACCCCGTGTTGTAAGATCCGCCGATGCAAGACCTCAGCGCCTGTCCTCCACCCCCCCCGGGACCCCTTCCTAACTTCTCACTGTCTCTCCCCGGTCTCCCCCCACGACTTCGTTGCAGCCTACCTCTGGTACCCTCTCCCCCCCACCCGACCCCCTCGCACCCCCCCCCCCCCCTCCCGTATCCCCCCCCCCACAAGCACCCAACCATGGAACCCCACATACCCGGGGTAATTCCAGGGAAAGTAACCAAGACCCCGCCCCATCGAACTCCTAACCTCATCAACTTGCTCCGCAACCGGCAGAGCATCAACAACATGTGAGCCAAACAAAGGGCTCATAGAGAAAAACAAAAACCTCAGTGTCTATGTAGCCGCAATGTCTCTGCGGAGATTGCTGCCTCCTTCTCCGCTGGGCCGTCACAGACTCGTTGCCAGCCACCTGGCTGCGCCGCTCGGGCTCCCGGGGCCCTCCCGGCCTGAGGGCCCCCCGCGGCGGCTCTAGAACTGCATCCCGGAGAGTCCCGGACTTCCACCTCGCGACCATTACTCATGGTGAGGACCTCCTCGCTGGCGTTGCGCCCTGCGCCACTGCTCCCCCTGCGAGCCGGCCGCCACTGTTCCGGACGGCCCCGGGCCACCCCCCTCCTCCGGTGCCGACGGGAGGTCCAGGATACGCAGCCCTTCTCCCAAGTCCGTGATATGGTGTCTTTTATTTTTCCATTCGAAGCTGAGCCCAAAGGGATAGGTCCAACGGTAGCGCACATTGTCCTCTCTAAGTTTGCTGGTCACCGGGCGGAGCTGCTGCCTCCGAACAAGAGTGGCCTGCAACAAGTCCTGGTACAGAGAGCAACTGTGGCCCTGGAACGAGACGTCCTTCTTCTTCCTGGCCGCTTCCAGGATGGCTTCCTTGACCGGGAAGGCGTGCAGCTTTGCCAAGACATCCCTCGGCCTCCGGCGGTCGCCATGGCCCGGTGGTCCGACCCTGTGCACCCGATCCACTTTGATGTTGAGGTCTGGCCTGTTTACCACCTCTCCAAAGAGGCCTATGACGAACGCCTCCAGGTCCGGACCTTCTGCGCCTTCTTCCAAGTCTCTCACCCGTATATTCTCCCTCCGGGAACGGTCCTCCAAGTCCTCCAGCTTCAGGGCAGCTTGCGCCAGCTGAGCGCGAAGCTCCGCACACTCCGACCGGGAAGCCTGAGCTGTATTTTCCAGGGATTGCACCTTTTCCTCCACCTCCAGGGTTCGCGACCCCACGGCGTCCACATCTCTGCGCAAATCGCCAAGCTTCTCCGTGAGGTCCCCCCGCAGTTGGTCCAGGCTGGCGTGGAGGTCCCGTTTGAGTTCACCACATAGCTCCCTCTTGAAGTCCCGGAGCGTAGCCACCAGGTCGTCCTTCGTCAAGGCCATGTCTTCCCCTCCGCCTGGCCCACCTTCGTCCGCAGCGTTGGAGCGCGCCTGGAAGTACTTCGCCACTTGGTTTTCCTGAGGCTTTGGTGCCTTCTTCGTCGGGGGCGCACGGGACGACTTCCCCATCAGACCGCCCCCTCCGTGCCTCACGGCGTCGCCTCCACCGGTTCTCTGGCCTCTTCGCGCCTGGCCGCCGCGTCTCAGTCACCGGAATCTCGGAGACCAGAGCAGGGACCGACCCGGCTTCGTTCAGGCACTCAGGCAGGCCCACGTGCTGTGCCCCAGAGAGTCCTTGTCAGTGCCGCAGATGCTCCTCCGATCCCAGCGCCGGCAGGTGTCCCACTTGGCCGCCATCTTGGAGTCAGGCATCGTCTCCCACCGGGGCGCGCGGTGATTGCCCCCCGCGCCCCCGCTCCCCTCCGCCTGGCGCGATCTCCCCTAGAGCGGACCACTTGTCTCCTGCAGGCCCACCGACCTTCTTCACGGGCTCCGGGAGGGCCGCAGTCACCGCCTCCTCACGGACGTCCCACCGGGAAGTGTCCCCATGCGCTGGTCCGCTCACCGGTGTCAGCAGGGTCCGGCACCGCCTCTCCCCCTCACCGCGGTGTTCTTCTCCCGCTGTGCGGTCACCGCGACCAGCCTCTGATCACTCTCTGGAGTCCGGGGAATCGCCGCTCGGCGAGCGATCGTGGCTGTCCGCCGCCATTTTGCTGGGACCTCGCTCCCGGGACATTGCTCGCCACCTAGCCGCAGCGGAGCCGATTCATCTTCGCCTCCGGGCCATTCTTCGTCACAGGCACCCCGCGAGTGTTCACCACAAAAAGCGCCAGTCTAGAGCCCCAGTTTAGCTGCGTACAGGAGTCCGTGGGGCCGGAGCTGACTCGGTGCACTACCAGTCAGCCATCTTACTTGGCCACGCCCCCCAATTTCCATTTTTTTAAAGATATTGAGTCCATGATCAGAGAATTTGTATGGAATCGAAAAGCACCTAGGATCAGGCTATCTATAATGCAGTTAGAAATAACCCAAAGGGGACTAGCGCTATCAGATATTTGTACTTATTATTTGGCGGCGGTCCTCGATCTTTCAGCACGACTATTAGATCCTAGTGGTTAGCCGAATAGTTTTTCTTATGTTAGAATGATTCAGGAGTCGGGTTCGTAAGTTTCTATTTTTTTTTAAAACAGCTAAACTACCCAAAAAGACCTGTTATAAGACTTTTCGGGATTTTTCTGATTGACTTCAGTCCTTCTTTAAACAAGCTGGGTTTGGTGGATTTTATTATCTCAATCTGAAAGAATCTAAGACTCTAGGGCTCCAAATCCATTCCACTAAATGTAAAAGATGGAAGGACTGTGGTCTAGGTGAATTGTGTTCCTTTTTTGACTCAGGGAAATTCATTACTTGGCAGGAGGTCTTAGAGAGATCAGATAATCGTTTAGCAACCGTGTTTTGGGAATACCTCCAGATATTGAACTTTATAAATAAATACAATATGTCAACATGTGGGACATTATCTGCTCTGGCCAACGCCGTATTTAAAACTAAATTAAAAGGTGGGGGAAACTGGTATACTTTACTAAGAAAGGGCAAAGAGTCTCCTCTGGTCGAAGAAATTCTCACTAAATAAATTTGTGAAACTAATTGCTCCTTCACGAGACAGGAGTGGGAACAAATCGCTCAGTTAGGAAGTAAGGCTCTTAGAGCAGCCAATTTTAAAAGGATGTCTTTTTTATCTCACTGGCTGGCTTACTACACTCCGAAGGTTCTTAATAGACGCTTTTCAGAAGTAGATAATAAATGTTTTCGTTGCCAGCTTCAAAATGGGAGAGATTGGCTTCATATATTTTATACATGCCCGAAGCTTGAAGTTTTTTGGCGTGAGATTTTCACAGCAATGAGCTTAGTAATTAGAAAAGAGCTTGAACCTGAAACTTAGGTGGCTCTTTTTGGCTTGTTGAGAAAAAGAACGGACTTGTCTAACGCCGAAGAGTCTTACGTGGCGATTTGTTCATTAGTAGCCCGCTCCTTAATTCTCCAAAATTGGAGATCTGAGGATATACCCTCATACTTGAAATGGGTGAATAAAATGGAAAAGATAAAAAGGTATGAAGAGGCCTATGCCAAAAGAGTCGGGGCAATAAAAAGGTTTACTAATACCTGGAAATTTTGGGATAGTGATCTATCTATGTATGTCACATAGCACTTTAGCACTTCGTTTCTATTATTGTTTTTAATTAGATACATTCTAACACAGGTATTTTTAGCACCTCAAAAATCTGTCAGCACCTTATTGAATTAGCGATTGTAGCAAGCACTAAGCACTTTTTTTTCTTTTAGGCCTGAAGGCCATGTGAAGCTGAGATTGCAGTGTTGTAGGGACTTTTGTAAAGTATATCGATTATGTATATAAGTAATTAATGTCTTATGTATTGGGAGGCCAGGTCGATAATATAACTGTTATAGGCCTCTGGTTATCTTGCCTATTTTGCACATTTTGCACTATTTGCACAACTGAAATTATATATATATAGGTAATTAATGTCCTATGTATTGGGAGCATATTCCATAAGTGAAATACTTCTTCAATGGTATATTATTTTCATTAGATCATTGTAACGAAGTCACAGAGTATAACAATCTATTTAAGTTCACACAGTTGAGGTTAAAGTTCCCTGATGCATTTCGGGTCCAGCCCTTCCTCAGGGGGTTCTCCCTGTAATAAATCAAAAATGCGTACTTTGATCCAAGGTCCAGAGTGCATATTAGTATTCCCGACGAGTCAGTTAACGTGAGTGGGTCCTATTGAAAACTGTGATCGTGAAATTCATGAACAAAGAATGTAGCAGACGTTCGATGCTACCAAAAGAAAATAAATAAAAATTAACGTGATGTGAATTTTTCCGAGTCGAGCGGTGTGCAGTGTCTGGCTGGTGGGGATTAAGAAATGTGTGTTCATAAAGTTATTCAAATTATCGGTATATCGCCAAGTGCTCTTCGTTGCCAAAAAAAATTGTAAATGAGTGTGAGTGCTGAAAGTTATTATGCAGTCCTTCGTGAGGTAATCTTAAGTGGTGACATGCTTCATAAACCAAAAAAAACTAAAAAGAAACGTGCTTATCTGCCATGCTTCAGCGCAGTTGTGTACGTTAGAACAAGTAACAAACGGAAGCTGAAAGACGTGCTAATCACTAAGTTGCTGGAAACGTTATTCGTAAACGGAGTATCAGCGGTTAGTATTTTTAGTACCTGTGTGAGCGTTCAAACGGGCTTTCTCCGTGTTCAAAACCTTCGCCATGTAAAGATACACAGGTAGTGAAATTATATTGACATGCAACCCGGAAGTCAGCGTGAACGCGGTGTGCATGGAAGTAGAGATGAGACTTACGAGGAGTTGCTAATTAAACAGAATAACCAGCTACAAAATAAACATCTACTCCAAGCAATCAAAGAGATCAATAATGTCGATGAACGCATTCAGTTCACACACACCATTGATAAGACCAGAATCTCATTTCAGGATGTTGACATCATGAGACAAGATAACACATTAGTTGCCTCTGTGTTTACAAAAGCTACAGACCGCAACAATTTTTTACATTTTCAAAGCTTCCACCAAATGAGTTTAAAACAACATCTTCCGTACTCTCAACTACTTCGGGTAAGACATATTTCTTCTACTAAGGAATTATACCAGGAGAACAAGGAAAAGATTCTGATGAAATTTAAACAAAGGGCTTATCCTGACCCAATTTTGAAGCAAGCAGAAGCAAGAGCTGCACAGAAACAACTAACAGAATTGTTGAAACCCGATATCAATGTACAACTTGGCGAAGACAGACCAGTATTCGTGTCTAAATATTCTACAAAAAGTCATAAAATCAAAAAAATCATCAGAAAATATTGCCCTTTACTACAAGCGGAAACAGATTTCAATGGCATATTCAAAAGATTTCCAATTTTTGCGTATCAACACACCAAAAACTTACAGCAACTATTAAAACAAAAAGAAATCTTGATTACTCCAAACCATATCGGCACTATTCCATGCCACAACTGTGGTAGCTGTAACAACATAATAAAAGGCACCACCTTACTACATCCTACTCATGGAACTCCCATTAAACTACAAGTCTCAGCTACCTGTGACTCTAGCAACGTTGTGTATTTACTAAAATGCCCGTGTGGGGTACCCTATGTTGGGAGGACCAAACGTAAAATCAAAACACGTCTTGTTGAACACAAAAGTAACATCCGACAAAGGAATGTCAAATCCACCGTAGCAGTACAGTTTCACGAGACGAACAATAACATAAGTCAACTCAGATTTTTGATTTTGGAAAAAGTGGAAATTAAAGCAGGAAGGGTAACAATTTTTTTTTGTTGCAACGAGAACTTTATTGGATTTATAAATTGAACTCACTTTGCCCGAGGGGCTTAAATGAACGATTGGAATTCAGTTGTCATCTTTAAAACATAACAAACAATTTTTCTAAACCACACGTACAAATGTACTGTCAGGAGCTTAAGTAATGCACTGTTATTTTTTTAATTAATATTTATAATTTCGTTTGTTTTTTAATATATGACCCCCATGTTCCATTTGTTATTATGATCCATGATATTGACGTTTAACCCATGACATTCAGTTCTCATTCTTAGTTTTGAGCGGTGGTCTTAATTTACCATGCTAACTTTGTTTTTTCGTACACGAGATTGGTTAACCTCTTCAGCGCTGCGCGGATTCCCGCGCGGTGCTGAAAGTTCTGAGCGCGGGCGGGGCCATGACGGAACGGTTCCGTCATAAGCACAGCCCAACCGACGTGCATGACGGAACCGTTCCGTCATCGGCGTCGAAGAGGTTAACATAATTATATGTTTATACGCACACTTCACTAAACAACTGTCTGAGGCTACGACTTAATGTATATATTGTAGCTGGTTATTCTGTTTACTTAGCAACTCTTCGTAAGTCTCATCTCTACTTCCATGCACATCGCGTTCACGCTGACTTCCGGGTTGCATGCCAATATAATTTCACTACCAGTGTATCTTTACATGGTGAAGGTTTTGAACACGGAGCAAGCCTGTTTGAACGCTCACACAGGTACGAAAAATACTAACCGCCGATACTCCGTTTACCGAATAACCTTACCAGCAACTTATTGATTAGCATGTCTTTCAGCTTCCGTTTGTTACTTGTTCTAACGTACACAACTGTGCTGAAGCATGCCAGATAACCACGTTTCTTTTTAGTTTTTTTGGTTTATGAAGCATGTCACCACTTAAGATTACCTCACAAAGGACCGCATAATAACTTTCAGCACTCACACTCATTTACAATTTTTTTGGGCAACGAAGAGCACTTGGCAATATACCGATAATTTGAATAACTTTATTAACACACATTTCTTAATCCCCACCATCCAGACACTGCACACCGCTCGACTCGGAAAAATTCACATCATGTTAATTTTTATTTATTTTCTTTTGGTAGCATTGAACGTCTGCTACATTCTTTGTTCATGAATTTCACGATCGCAGTTTTCAATAGGACCCACTCATGTTAACTGACTCGTCGGGAATACTAATATGCACTCTGGACCTTGAATCAAAGTACGCATTTTTGATTTATTACAGGGAGAACCCCATGAGGAAGGGCTGGACCCGAAATGCATTGGGGAACTTTAACCTCAACTGTGTGAACTTAAATGGATTGTTATACTCTGTGACTTTGTTACAATGATCTAATGAAAATAATATACCATTGAAGAAATATTTCACTCATGGAATATGCATCTAATAAACCAAAGTGAATTAAGGAGAATGATACAGTAGTTATTGAAGGCGATTTCCGCATCCAGGAGTGCTTATACGAGTTTATCCTTCAAGATACTATGGATCATCTTACATACGTCACTACACCCCATGATCAGGGGGTGATACTCAATAGCACCAGTAAAGCATTTACACGAGTACCATTAGATTACGCAATTCATCATTAAGGAGTGCGACCGTTCACTTACAAAACTATGTATTGGGAGGCCAGGTTAAATAATGTAATTATTATAGGCTTATAATGGTTACCTTGCTTATTTTGCACATTTTGCACTATCTGCACAACTGAAATTATGGATATGTATACCTTTGTCTAAAGTTTGCTGTTTTATAATTATTTTGATCTACTGCTCATGGACTTTGTTTACTGTGTTTATTGTGTTTTGGTTTTGTTGCTCTCCTGCTCTGCTCAATAAAAAATAAAAAAATAAAAAAATAAAAACAATTATGCCATTGCCGCTGCAACATTCTGTGAATCTTTCCCGGGCAAGTCAGTTATCTCTTCATGCCTAAAAGAACAGCCTGTTCACAGAACTTTGAGCTCGGAGCCACTGAAAACATAGGGGCATATTCACAAGTAACTATCGCCGAACTAACGCCACTTTATCGCAGCCAAAGTCGTAATAAAAATAACTCCCCATTCACAAGCCTGTGTAAACAGCCCACAGCACCATTTTACCCGCGATAGCAGCCGCAAAAAACATCGCCACAGAGGCCCACCTCACCTATCGCTAATGAGATGCAGAGTGGGCGTTCCCGTGCCAAAAGCTGCGACAACATCACACCTCAACATTCTCAACTACCAGATAGAACTGCGATAAAAACACAAAACAGGCGATAAGGCTCGTTAGCACCAGGAAATCTACACCTGCTCTGACCTGGTGTAAAGTTGGATGGCAGCCTGCACCACAAAAGGGAGACCAGCCCAAGGCCACATCGGAAAGGCAACAGATGCCATGGAGCCACCCATCATGCGGTGGGGACAACCAAGAGTGCCACAACACCCACCCACCCCAGGACCACAACCCACACCCGGAACACACCAGACGCAGTGCAGACCAAGACAGCGGACCCCCAGGAAGCGTACCAGCCTCACAAACCCAGCCCCTGACAATGTCACCAACCACCACAGGCTGAAAGGGACAACCATTCCACGCATCCCGACCATCATCACCCAACAGGCCTACGGCACTAACACAGAGGACAACCAATATCCCACCCCACTCCAGGCTGCTGGCTTGGCTGCACCTGTTGGCCCCTGTCACCCCCCAACCAACACCCACCAGAGTCAGAGGAGTCACACTGCCAGCCACATCCAAGTCCCTCACACCTGTGCTGGACATCACCATCACCCTGGTACCCCAGTCCCCATACATCCAACACAATGTGCAGGTCACACTGGAGACCAAGCAAGGATCCTATGCCATAGCAGGATGCACACACGTGTTGGGGGCAATCCACATCACACATGTCCCACCTGTGCCCCCTGGTGACACAGCACACAATCACTGCAACAGAAAGCACACGTCCCACCCCAATGTGCAGGCAACAACAGAACACCATGGAACCTCCAACAATGTCGCCTTCAAATACACAGCCAGTGTGCATGATACCTTCATCCTCCGACCATCCATCACCAACCTGCGTACCCAGCGTTCCCAGCTTCATTGAGCAGTGTGGATCTGCTGACTACCTGACTCGCGAGGTGGAGCCGGGATCAGTGGTGGCCCAGAATAAGACAGTGCTCTGGCCCCAGGTGGTACGGAGCAAGGAGGAGCACTTCCCCCCCTCACAAGGAGCTGGAAGGTTGAATCAAGAGAGGGGAAAACTAAAGTCGTACTGGACTCGCACCACACCGAGTGAGGGTCTGACCAGGGACTAAATCTGCAGACAAGGACTCGGCATCCAGAACCTGGGCCCTGGTGCCCTCATCTAAACCGGGGGTGCCTCCAAGAACAAAAATAGCAAGAATATTCAACTACCGGGATAGGAACACGATCCTACAGGCGGCAAGAACCGAAAAATACACTTTGAAAATACCCGAATCCACTTCTTCCTGGACTTTGCCCTACAAGTACAGAAAGAACGCAGAAGTTATGAGGGGGGGGGGAAACGAGAACTAAAGTCTTCCCGGTAAAGCTCCGAATAATATCGAAAGGTAAAATATGGCACTTCAGATCTCCAGAAGAGGCATGGGAATGGCTAGAGGAATGGCGCATGGCTCCTCGATGCAGGAGTAAACGGCCAAGACATCCCAGAAGGGAACCACAAGGAGTTGACACCACAGTCAGAAAAAAGTGAAGCAACAAATCATCCAGAATTCAGCCATAATGAAGATGAGACTCACTAAAAAGGAACAAAGGGACTACCTGGACAAGAGAAGACCTCCTGCTAGGGTCGAGAGACATAGTACTGGATGGAGGTGCTGCCGTTGCCCCACATACGTCTACTCTTTCATCTCCGTGGGGTCATTGCAGGCCTTATGACTTGTTCAGGACATACCACAATGCTCAGTGGGGGACACAGATTTGCTAACTTAAGGGCATGGTGAAGAAAAGAGGTTATTAAACATTTTTGCTGACTTTTTGGGAACTCAGCGCAGCTGATAAGCCCCCCCCCCAAATAGTGTTCTTAGAGTAAACAGTTCAAAGGGCGACAGGCGCTCTGCAGGATGGGAAGTTGGGGTATGATTAGCCGATTTAGCAGGGTAACAGGGAGGGGAATCCATGGTTGGACAGGAGGATTCATTATTGCATTGTTATCTCTTCTTATTGAAATGCTCATTTGAAGCAAACCAGTCACAGCAGTTTTCCATGATACACACACCTCATCACAACAGATGACAACCAGGCTCGGGTGGGAGGCCATGGGAGGGAAACATTACACATCATGGGATCTCACGATAGTCATAATAAAGACAATTAGAATATGGTCCTGGAATGTAAACGGCCTTAACAGTAGAATTAAACGAACCATAGTGCTGCAGTTCATCAAGAGACATGCCCCAGATGTAATCTTGATGCAGGCAATCAGTGCATGGCACTGAATCACTTTGGCTACACTTTGTTAGCACTCTCAGGCTACACTACGTGCTCAAGGGAGGTGTGCATTCTTTGCAGAACCTGGCTTCCCTTTAGAAAGGACGGGGTGTGGACAGATCTAGAGGGCCGATTCGTGGCACTGAGCGGCTATTGGGAGGTGCAGCGACTTAATTTCTGTTCCGTATACACACCACCAGGAATACAGACACCCACACTTGACGTACTGGGAAATAAACTTCTAGAACTTCCAGAGGGATGCCTGATAATGGGAGGAGACATGAATGATATCATCTCCGCTGAAGTAAATGCGATGAGGGGGTCAGCCACGGGTAGAAGGGTGGGCAACTTGGGAGACTCCCTGATAGCACTGGGTCTCAACGATATATGGAGAAGCCAATGCCCCACTGCTAAATAGTACACACACCTGTCAGTGGCCAATGGTAGCCTGTCCAGACTAGACTACCTGTTCACACAGGCCGGTGGTCTGGGTGACTTTACGGAGGCTAAACATGTGACACAAGTGGTGTCCGACCACGCCCCAGTGTAGGTAACCCCAAGAGGCCCAAGAAGGACCCACATTCTGCCCATATGGATAGATCGCTAGTAAATTAAAGATAAGACATTTTTTTTAGTTGTCAGGAAGGGAGTCGAACACTTCTTCAGTGAGAACCTGGGTTTGGTGATCTCTGGGATTACACTGTGGGAGGCGTTTAAAACCATGCTGAGAGGACAGGCTCAGGACATGATAGGGGCATCCCGGAAGGAGATGAGGTTGGAGGCAGAGATATCAAACCTGGAGGACAGCTGGAACTCAGGAATTGCAATACCTACTAAAATTAAAGCAGAAAGAGCTGAAAAGCCTGCAAGAAGAGAGCGCACGCCTAGGCCACCCAACACAGACTAAATGAGGTAGGGGACAAGGCAGGCAAATCTCCTGGCATGGTCAGACAAGGGACAAGCTAAGAACAGGTGGGTTCCAGAGATTATAGACATGAAGGGGCAATATTACCGTGCGGGGTAGGAGATAGCAGAGGCCTTCGCCAATTACTATGAGGAGCTATATTCCTCGAGGAGGGGAAGAGCAGAGACTGAATGCAAAAAATTCCTACAAGACATATGTTTACCTCAACTGACGCTGACGGAGGCTGACAGGAACATGTTAGTGGGCGATCTGTAACTGTTCAAATGCACACTAAGGAAAATAGCAGAACATCTACTGGCCATGTTCACAGACGCAAGGGAGGAGGGGGCTCTTCCCCGTGACCAAAGGACGACACTGATAGTGGTCATTGCTGAAGATGGGAAGCCACCAACAAACTGCAGCCAATACCCCTACGATCTCCCTACTCAACTGCGAGGTGAGAGTATTAGCCAAGATCCTCTCCATGCGCCTCTGCAGGGTGTTCACCTTCCTGATACACCCAGACCAATCCTGATCTGATTTATGCCCCATTGGGGCACCAGATTGAACCTAAGGTGACTCTTTGGGGTCCTCCACATAACGAGGGGGGCCGAGGGAACCCACAGCACTGTTATCACTGGATGCCAAGATAGCCTTTGATAGGGCACCTGGGGTTTGGACATAGGTTCATCAGCTATGTGAAGTTGCTTTACCATCAACCCTAGGCAAGAGTACGAGTCAACAACACAGTGTCCATGGAGTTTGCCCTGCAGAAAGGAACAAGGCAGCATTGCCCCCTCTCATCACTATTATTCACCCTGGCTCTGGAGCCACTTGCGGCATGGACCAGACAGGACCCTCTGATATGAAGCATTCTGGGGGTGGGGGGTGGGAGTGGGTGGAATGCATTTCCCTTTATGCAGATGGCATTTTACTATACGTACACAAGCTGCGACAATCGGTAGACAGAACACTCCAAATCTTCTGTATTTTCAAGGATTGCTCGGGTTACCAGATTAACTAGGAAAATCCCTCCTATGTTCTCTGACAGGCAGCATCCCCAACCTGACCTCTAGATGCAAAGTCCCCATAGGAACTATGAGTTTCAAATATTTGGGAATCGAGGTGACCAGAGACCCACAATAATTTATCCAGTTTATTCTAACACCACAGCTGGATAGATCAATAAAAGATGTGAAACAGTGGTGTTCGCTTCCCCTTCCACTTATGGGGTAAGCAGCCCTATACAAAATGATGACACAGCCCGACTTTTAAAAACCCTACAAAACACACCCTATGAAGTTCCCCACACCTTCTTCCAGAGGGAGGAGGCCGAGCTGCGCTCCTTGCTTTTGGGTGGGGAAGCCCCACATATAGCTCTCTGGAAGTTACAGAGAGGAGTCTATGGAAGAGGTTTAGCCGTCCCCAATGTCAAAAGTTACTATTGGGCCTCGCAGTTAGTCCCAGTGAATGAGTGGATGTTTGGGGCTCGAACTGACCCAGCATAGAGGGTAGATAGAGCAGTGACAGGAGGTGTTATAAAGGGGGCAGCTAATTCATCAGGACCATTGAAGGTGAGGAAAGTGTTGGGATGTACAGTGGAGTTGGAGGATGGTAGGCGATGGAATTTGCGCAGTGTATGTTTATGCAATTTGAAGGATGATATGATCACGTTGAGTGGAAATGGGAAAGGTGTGTCAGGTGAGTGTACTGGTTATGTTCTGGGGAAGGAAGTTGATGTGGATGCAAGAAGTAGTGGTAGTGAGGTTGCAGGGAGTAGCCATGGTGAGAGAGGAAGGGTGAGTGAGTTTGGAAGTAATGGTGTTGGAAGTAATTGCAATGTATGGCGAAGAGTAGGAACGTGGAAACCACCTGCTCCTTTTGATGATTATCAGTTAGGGTGGTTGAGCTTAAGATTTGTTATTATTTTCATAACAAAACTCTTATGATGGTTATGTGTATTTTGTTGCATTACAACATAGATATAAGTGTCTATTGTTATTTATGTTTTAAGTATTTTTGTTGTTGTTTTGTGGGGGGAAGATGTGGGGTATAGAGGTAGAATATGGGGATAGCGGAATATGGAATGTTAAACATAATGGGATGGGTTTTAAGGTTGGCAGTAGGGTAAAGGCAGTTGCAGGTGGTTAATGTTGTCACCACACGCTGGTGCCGCTCAGTGAGAGGAATTACCTTATTTGTTAAAGAAACATTATATCCCCCTACCTGGTGATGACCCTTGACTTTCCCACAAAAATCCATGAAGAAAAGGCTTAAGTTCAAATAAAGGGGCATATTTACAAGCCCCAATTGCCACCACAATTTCACTTTTCACGATGTTGTGGTGGCGATAGGGGCTTTGCCTTATTTACAAGGCAGCATTAAGCCACTTAACGTGACAACGCCACCTTGTAAATAAGGCCCCCTTTCACGCTATACTAAGCATGAAAGGGGAGGGCAATGGGTGTTGCGTTGGGCGTTTCACCGCAACACCCATTGATTTTGATGCTGCCCCATATTTACAAGGGTGGCCTAAATATGGGCAGCCCCAAAATTAAGACCAGGGAAAACCTGGCCTTACCCTGGCGCAATGAGGAGAAATGTTTCCATGTGTGCTTCGTTGTGCAGCACACTTGGAAACAGCAAAACGCCATTGATTGTTTATGTGCAGGAGGGTGTCCCTTCTTGCACATAAACAATCTTTTAAAAAAATGACATTTTGCACCTTCTATGGGGCCGATTCCGATCCGGGTCAGAAAGCACTCCGACCGAGCCAGATCCGGAGTGTTTTCTGACCGAGCCGGAGTCCTGCAGTCTGACCGAGTGAGTACGATGCGGCCATATGCTGCCGGACTCTGTTCGGTTGGACTCCCATAGAAGTCAATGGGAGCCAGTCGTACGACACGTACATGGGCTCCCATTGACTGAATGGGTACGTCTAGCGCAAGGGCGCCCCCTACTGTGGGTACGCATCAGTGCCATCCACACCGTACATGCCTGCGTTGGGGGGACCCTTGAGTCTCCCCCTGTGTCTGAGTCATAGGGCTGCGGGTGACAGGGGGTCCGACGCGGACCCCCAAAGGCACCCACCCGGACAATTTGCGAGCAGACTGTCCAACACGTGCATCGTACTGGCTCGGTCGTGAATCGCATCCATTGCACGCCACGGTTAGCTTACGACCGAGACGTACGGAGCGGTTCGGACCCGGAAATGACTCGGTCGGTGAATTTCATGTAGCTCGCATCGTACTTGCCCGCTCACACAGCTGTACGAGTAGGGCGGAAAACACACGTACGGCTCGTAGTTTTTCCGGCCGGATCGCGTTCGGTGCCCTTCCGACCCGGATCGGAATCGGCCCATATGTGTGCTGCATTAAGCAGTACACATAGAAGTTACAAAATGACATTTAAAGATTGTTTATGTGCAGGAAGGGAGACTTTCCTGCATATGAACAATCTTCCCCTGCAACGCAGACACCCTTGCACTATGGTGCAAGGGTGCCTTCGTTGGCACTAGGCAGCTAAATTTAGCACCAGCACAGGGGGGAAACGCAGGGCTGCACCATTTTGTTGTAAATATGATTCAGCCCTGCGTTTCAGAAGTGGCAGAGCGTGGCATTAAGCCAAGGAGGCTAACGCCGCACTCCGTCATTTCTATTGTAAATTTGCCCAAAAGCTTCTAAAGGAAAGAGCTGAAAACACTATCACAAGTTGTGAAATGTTGCTAGAATAGGATTTAGCAGAAATGAGTTGCAGGTCAGAATTAACTGAAGGTGTGAACAATCAAACAATTTCTGTTCAGTGCACGTCAGCAAGATCTGACGTATTCTAAAACCACTATGTCTAGGGAATTAAGTCTATTGTGGCTGCACAAGTATCATTGCTGCGTGCAATGCACCTGACCATAGGGTGAGTAGATGTGCCACAAGAGCCTCGTCTCAAATCTAGAATTTGTAGCCAACGAGTATGTTTGCTGACAGTATTGATCTTCAGTCAATGGTCGTCAACCAGGCTGTCCATGTTTGAAGCTACTGCAGTTGTGCCACTTTGGCACGAACAAGACTTTAAGAGAGATCCTTCCATTCCACTACAATGGGATTCACACATTACCAATATTTTTAAATCTATGGATGCTCAATATACTATAAAAACCACAATGGTCCACTAATCAAATCTGTCATTCTGACATCAGCACATTCCCATCAAGATTCCTAGCTGGGGTACACGATACTGATGCTTGCATGGTTTTGGTTACACTTGCATTTGTACCTCTTAGTAACAACACATTTCACAATGAGTATGTTTATCAAGTGGCTGAAGCTTACCTGGATCCACAAGGAGACGTACTTGGAAGTCATTGGTATATGGAGGATTGTGAGTTCGAACCTGTATATAATTGGTTTATGAGTGGAGCGATGTCTGACCTGCATGCTGTTGGGGTATGGTTGTCATTAGGCCAGATTTGGTAGGAGATAGAAAGATATGATGGGCTACATATTGTAGGGCTCAAACAAGATAGACACTACATGGTCTACTTCAGAACTTGCTGGTAGTGCTAAGCTTGTCTCCTTTGGTATCTAAACAATATTCCTGTGATTCCCTACACCCAGCCCAAGCATGTGAAGTGTGCATTTGCTGTATTAATGTGCTGCCTTTTTTAATAGATCGCTGGTGTGGAGTTCATTTTCTTCATTCAGAAGAACACACTGAACTGGAAGGAGCGAACGTTGAGGATCGAGGCATGCAATGAGACTTTTGCTAGTCGTGTCTTTGTCCATGAGACCTGCAGCTATTTTGTAAGTATAAGATACAATGATGTACAATTTTGCCTGAGAGTGTCAGCCATGCTGTAGCTAGAGACCATTTATATACCATGGGGCCTTAAGTAAGGGTACATCTGTGGTAATATTTTTGGACAGGGCAAAAAAGGAAGACCCTCAATCTAGGAAATTGCAGGCAGTGTTGTTTTGAAGACAGAATGGCAACTATGTTGTTCGTGCAGGAATGTTCCATGCATGGCATATAGACATGTTCCCCTACTGAGTGGCCCTGCATGTGAAACTGGTATCCTGACATTTAATTTTGGTTCTGACATTCTGCTAACCTATTGTGTGGGCAAAGGCACTACATTTCTTCTTGACAATTCAGGGTTCAGAACTTGATCTGTGACCTGGACAGGCAAAACAAGTATGCCGTCATGGTGAACAGTAGACTAATGCTCCTGATCACGATTCATCAAGTAAAGTGGTGGTGGCAGTGTACACTGTTTAATTATTTACAGTATCATCATATTTTTTTATCAGTGTCTGTGTGAGGGAAGCCTACTTACCATTTTAGAGTAAAATGTAGTTGTTATTCGAGACCCAGAACTTTGTTCTGACATCCCATATGCATGTCGAGTACAGGTGCATGTTAAATGTGCCTGTGATACATGTATGGTTTTAGACCTGTGTGCGTGAGTCTGAGTAGATAAGCCAGTGAGATCCTTTTTTGATGCCCCTAGTATTTGATGGCACAAAATGGAGGAAGTGGATTGCTTCCTCAGACAGTAGAACTGTATTTCCTGTATTCCTGTTGCTTAAGAGTGGAGACCCAGACACGTATGTGCACAGGAATGAGACAGGGCTACTTTTAGAAATTCCAAGACGTTCTTGTTAGCAGGGGACTGCTGATTAGTTATTCCTGCACACTGCGATTTGGTAGCTGGTATGAGTGAGGGTTGAGACTGCAATTTCTACTGATTAAGGTGAGGATGTTTCTAGTCCAGGCCTTTCATTTTGTTTGTTCCTGGTTATTGCTTCAGGAAGTCAGATGACAGTCAGGTGCAAAGATATCACACTTCATTGTGCCCATGTTGTGTGCATTCCTGCTTGGAGCCAGCCCCAGTATTGCCTACTGAGAGAGGTGTCACTTCATGCAAAGGCACTATTTGGAGATCAGCCTGAGAAGGACAAATGAAAGAAAGCCACCCCAAACTGGATCTAAAGCTTGAGACAATGATCCATATCACCTGTCTAGTAAATGTGGATACAAGTGGGATTGAAACCACTGTTCTTGGTTCCAGTCCCATTTTCTTCTTGTCTAAAGAAGAATACTCAAAGACCTATTGTAATCAAGGCCAGTGTCTGCCTGACATGCATTTACCCAGTGATGACAGGATACCACTTTCTACTAGAGGAGCAGAAGATCTGCCTGAAGAAATCTAGGATTGTGTCTGACTGATGAGAGAGGGATGGAATATGACTGGCCTGCAGGAGATAAGACTGTCTATAAAGGAGAGGTCCAACATGTTAAGTCCAGAATGTTCCCAGCATGAGAAGCACCCAGAGGAAGTTGACAAACTTAAGAGAGTGATCCAGGAGTGACTTGTGCTTATAATGGATACTTTCCTATATCCTAGTAGAGCAGGAATAGTGATAACAGGGTCCTGACCTCAACCGAATGGAAGATGGTTACCGGAGGAGGTGAGGACAGGGGGAGTGCAGTGCCTCATGATTTTTAGTGCAACATACGGCAACCCTGTAGAGTGGGTCAATTACATTGTGTAGTATTTATGGGCTATTTACAAGCCCATTTCGTAGCCGGTGCATTACCTTTATTGCTGCACTAACAGTGCAATGGGCTTCCCCATATTTACAAGACCCTGAATGACTTGTCATGGCATTGTAAATATGTGTTCCTTTATCACATAACTCTGAATGAAAGGGGAGTTCCATAATAATAATATATTAGTGTGCTGACTATGCATGATTATGATGCACTCCTACAGTATCTCAGAAAGGGATCAAAATTACACTGCTCAATTTCACCTCTGTGACGGCGTATCAAGCCACCGCAAAATCTCTTAACCTTATATCTTGATCTTATCAGATTAGCCAAGTTAAACCCTTGTAGTGGCGATGATCGTTGTTTGCTTGAACTCTTCCCAATGCTTCATTTCATTGTAATATTCATTCTGCTCCCTAACTCTTTATTCCCTTTATTAAGAGACTCCTTTCTTTGCCTTGTTTTTCCTATACACCTTCACACTCACAATCAAGACTACTGCACAGAGGGCAATAATCAACAGTGGTCTCAAATTGGAACCAACTATACTACTTCCCAAATCTGCAAACCGCCTACCTATAGCACTAAATCCATGTCCAACTGAATCCCAAACACCTTCTGTGGCCAATCAACTCAATTCATTATGTATGTCAGTAATATTCTGTATGTACTTCTGTAATTCCTTACTTTTGCCTGCGATATAAGTGCAACACTGTTCAACCTTCAACATCCGGCAGAGTCCACCCTCCATTGTAAGCAGAATATCTAACGCAAGACAGTTCTGCAAAACCATAGCCCTTATAGCAACCATCTCAGTATTTATAAACAATAAAGCTCCAGACGTACTTGTAGACAATTTAGCAACTGCAGTGGAAAGTTTTCTGATCTCAATGTCATTCAATATCACCCCTACATTTGGAATTATAAGAATGATAGCACCAAAAATATATCACACAATCTCTCAAGCACTGGTACCTCGTTTGGACCTAGATTTCTCCTCCCAAACAGGATGATCAAAATTCTCCACATGATAAATCTTTGGAATCACTACACCTACATCACATGTGTTCAGTAACCTAAAATAAGCTTTCTTGCCACAAATCAAATAAACCACAGGAATGACAGGGACAGCTCCATCCAGGAACAATTTCCAAGATCCTCAAATCTCAAAGGTATGATCACACTCACTTTTCCCTACAGGAATAGTATTGTTTTCATTCTTATCATGGTGAGCGCACAATTTTCCTTTGTGTTGCAAATCTAATGTCAATGCTCCAGTATTTCTGCTGCTTGATGATAACCTCTTTCTGTGACCACCTCATAACACGACTTCCTTCAGATGCATTTGCTTTTGAAGCTCTATTTCGATCTTCTACATTGATCTAAGAATTTCTTTTCGATGTCAGTAAGAACACAGGTCGAATTATACCTATGTCCATAAGCAGTATCTAATGTTTTTATCTGGGTTAAATATCTACTAACAGTTTCAGCAACCTGAGCATATGAATGTCGATTTAAAGGTTTGAACAGTAAATCTTCTGGAAAAACCAAATCATAATTAGAATAATAATATTGAAAATGACTCTTTCCACAGAATATACTCAACAATAAGCTATATGTAATGCCATATGTCAATGGTATGCGGTGGTATGTGATACTCTCATCTACTGAAGCAGGTAACTGCATACAAACAATCCCTTGCTTCAATTGTGTTAACATACTGATAAAGGTGCTAGCTGCTGGAGGTAAGGGAGGAGGCAGCAGGGAGCCGGCAGCTAAAGAAGCTGTAGTAATTTACCCTAAAAAGAAGGTGCCGAAGTCAGGAGGGAAGCCGAGACGCTGTGGCCCAAAAGGGGTGCGTGTGCCTGTTAAACCCATGCCCTCCTTAAGATCTTATTTTAAAATCGTGGAACAGGTTGAAAGTTCGCAGGTAAAGGGGAACAAGTCACAAAAAGCCCGCTTCCTTTGGAGAATCGATTCACTCCTCTGGATGAAGAGTCGCAAGCTAAAAATTTAAGTTTGGAGACAAACCCTAATCCCAGTCCTGATCTATGTTCTAGCCCTGCCCAAATTTACACTATTGAGCCATTTCAAGGAAGTACTAAATTGGGGGAGGTGGAGAACTCTAAGCAAAGCGATAGCAGTTTATGTGGCAATGGAGGTGAACATTTTATGGAAAGGATGCTCCTAAACCTGCAGCAAGATATTCTCACAAAATTTGAGATATCCGAGATGAATCAAAAGGGGATCGGCGATAAATGTGAGATACTTGAGGAGAAGCTCGATGACCTCGTGCTGCGCACTGGAATCCTCGAAGGGGAGGTTAAAGCGTTATCAGTAGCGGTCACAGGCAACTCCAAGGATATTGAGCTACTAAGAAAACAGAACAGAACGCTGCAAGACGATTCAGAAAGGCTGGAAACTCAATCCCGACGCAACAATCTGAGATTCCTCAAAATTCCGGAGGGGGCTGAGAAAGGAGATGTCAAGGCCTTTATATGTGGTCTTTTGAGAGAGAAAGTTTTGAAGGATAGGCCAGAAATTGATTGGGAGAAGGAGATTCAGAGGGCTCATAGAGATTCCTTTAAGCTGAACCCGGACCGGAAGACCCCCACAAAGATTCTGATAAATTTTTTGACTTTCGCTGTGAAAGAGTTAGTGTTGGAATGGGCCTTAAAGGGGAAATCCTTAAGCCACAATGGTTTTTCTTATCAAATCAAGTCAGACCTTGGTAAGAGGACAGCCTAGAGGCAGTGGGAACTGGACACCAGAACGAATGAGCTGTGAAGTAAGGGAGCTCAGGTCCAGGTGAAATTTCCAGCAATGCTAAAAATAATGTGGCGAAACAAAATGCACAGTATAAGTAACCCAGAAGTGGATATTTTTCTATCACAGATAGAATGACAAGATATAAGTTCATGCCAAAAGGGTTTGAGTCCCGTAAAGAACAATTAATTTTGTTAGTTGCATGCGTATGGAAGAATGTTACAGATAGGCTGTTTTCTTTCTTTTCCAATATTTTCTTTTCTTAGATCTCTCTTCTCTGGGTGGAATGGGGAATATAGCAAAGGGCGGAGTGCATTGCCCTAGGTCTGGAGAGGGGATTTCTCGGGGGAGGGGGGAACTGGGGGCACTGGGTGTGGGGAGCAGTGGGAGAAAAAAAAATAGTCCTCATTATTCTTCCTCTTGAAGATAAGATCAGAAATGACCATGAGCTGGAATCAAGTTTTACTAGGTAACAATTGATATTATAGATTCTGAGAATGGATAAGCTAAAAGAAGTCAATGTCTTAACATGGAATGTTAACAGGTTGAGATCCAGGAGGAAAGTATCTCGGGTTATGGAAATTCTTAAGAACAAAGCAGCCCAAATGATACTACTACAGGAAACACATCTAGAAAGTACCGAATGTAGGCAATGTTTTGCTAAGTGTATATGGGTTCAGGAGGTAGTAAGCTCCGACCAGAGGGGGAGTACTAGAGGAGTTGCAATCATTATCAAGAGTAATAATGGGATAAGATTAGTTAAATATGAAGCTGATTGTTCAGGTAGATGGTTAGTGGCAACTCTTTCAATTCAAAACAGGCCTCTGGTCTGCGCAGTATTTTATGGGCCAAATAATGATAACCCAGAGGCTCTAGTTAAGATGGAATCCTGTTTATTAGAAACAACAGCACATATCGAGTTGGGAGGAGATTTTAATTTAATTATGGACAAAGGACTAGACAGGACCTCAAAAGTTAAGTATACCAATCCACCAAGATCATTTTGCAGATTAAACAGTCTCATGAAGGAGTTTAACCTAATAGATATTTGGTGTACTAAGATGAGGGAGGTTAGAGAGTTAACTTTTTACAGTAAAAAGTATAGACATCACTCCCGTATAGATTATTTTTTATTAGATCAAGAATTATGTGGAGAAGTAATTGAGGTAACTCATATTCCCGCGATAGTGTCAGACCATTCTGCAGTTGTCTTGGCTTTGACGATACAGCAAAAAGATGGGCAGAGAAGATGGACATTGGAAAGGACCATTTTACTGGATTAGGAGGTGGTTCGAGATTTAAGAGAAAAAATCGGAACTATGTTTTCACGCAAACAAAGGCTCGGCGGAAAATCAAATAGTAATACCACTAGTCTTCCTTTTAGATTGAATGAATTCGAAGTTAAATTGGCATTATATGCGGACGACTTGATGCTGTATACAAGAAACCCACAGGATGCAATTCCTAACTTGATGAGGAAGGCCGAGTCTATTGGCCAGGTCTCTGGGTATACAGTAAATATAGACAAAACTGAAATAATGGAGTGGAATCAGGATCCACAGAGTTAAGGGGTAAAAACACAAATACGGTTTTTACATCGCAACTACCATTACATCGCATGATTTTACAACGCATGCCATTACAACGCATTTTTTAAAACCACCATTACAATGCATACCATTACAACGCATAATACTTTTAGGGTAACAAGAGGGTAAGTGTTGGATAGTGTATGGGTAAAAATTACTATTCCCACTCCAGTGAATGCAACAGTAGGGAAAGTGTTGGATAGTGTTGGGGTAAAAATGACTATCCCCATCTACCCCAAAACCCATACCCAACACTAAAACTAAAAAAATCTTTATTACTTACCTTATAATGCGTTGTTTTGGCATGCATTGTAATGGTATGCGTTATAATTGCATGCATTGTAGTGACATGCGTTGTAATGGCATGCGATGTAAAGGCAGTTGCTTTGTAACAGCTGCGTTGTAAATGCAGTGCGATGTAATGGCTGTGTTGTAATGGATGTTTCCCGTGCACAGTAGATGCATGTGCTGGGTGTATGTGTGCCTGTAAGTAGTACAATACATGAAGGATGTAGTGCTGTGCAGTGTGTACCTGGTAAATGCATATGCTGGTTGGTTGTTACTCTGAGTGGTAGAATACATGAAGGGTAAAGCGCTGTGCAGTACATGCATGTTAAATGTATGTGCTGTACCAGGGGCAGATCCCTCCCAAGTGTAATAAGTGACAGACCCTTTATCCCTGCCGGGTAGTCTGTGGCAGAAAACCTCACCCTCAAAGGGTAATCTGGGGCAGTCCCCTCAACTCCTAAAGTGTAGCTAGTACAGACCTTCTCAATATAATCAGAAAAATATGTGACTGTAACCAGGGCCTGACAGGGCCGGATATCAATATTGTATTTTATGACAGCTTGCCCCCTGTGGATCTACTCGATTGAGTGGGGTCATTGCATATAGATCGCAGTGGGGGCTATCTAGAGTTAGAGGACATGTTGTAGTGATGGTACAATACAGTAATTGCCTTACCTCCACTGGTGATCGTCATAAGACAAGGAATGTAGCATTTAGTTGAGCATAACATGTTTAAATGTTATTTTTACGTGGTTTTTTACATTTAAAGGTACAACGGTAGTGCAGATTTTCGTTGGTTCAGGCTTGGATTTCCTGTGTCGTGACGTGTAATTTATACATATTTTCTGGTTCAAATATGCAACACGAATTTTTACAAAATCATGTTGTATGCGGAGAAGCCTTTTTCTGCACATTCAACACAATTATACTCACTCTCTGACTTTCATTAAAACAGTCCCGGAAACACAGAAGATCTCTTAACAAGTACCTTGGTTGTGGGCAAGGTATTCCCCTCACTCAGAGTAACTGCTACAGGGGCATCAGTGATTCTGGGGGGCGATTACCAGGGATTACGAGGTGTAGCCGCAAGTTATTTTTTCTCCAGTCGCACTGAGAGATTTGACCGTTTTTTTGTTGTTGTTTTTTGTTGTGGTTATTTTTGTTGCATATTTATATAGCGCGAACTCGACCCGAAGGTATTGGAGCGCTTTACATGAGCACCGTATTTACATTACACATTCAGGCACGGGGAGATTAAGTGATTTGCCCAGAATCATAGGATGTGGACGCGACCCCGAGGCTCGAACCCTGGTTTCCAGCACCAAAGTTGGCAGTCTAGCCGACGGACCACATCTGGACGAGAAACAACACATCTGGAGGGTTAGTGCAGATCTTGTAATCGCATTCAGGCAGTAAGTGGTACTTCTTATTTATTTATTTCTAGACCTAGGAATCATAATGAGGCCAGGAGTGACAACCATCCATCGCTCGGTGTTTCCAAGCTGTGCTGTATGCAGCTCACGAACTAACATGTAGAGTTAGTGCATGAGCGCATAGAGACACTCAGTGCCCTCTGTGTGTACTTGCATGCTCATTTTCATGCTATGGCCCCTGGAGAGCACAGTTTGGTCCCTCCATCCACACCAATGCTGTATTTTGGAAACATATAGGTGACAGAGCCCAAGGAATGTTGCAGGAGTGCACTGCAGCTGGAAACTCCCACAGCTACTGCCACTGTGGCATATTGCCAGGGCAGCCATGAGCTTTCTGAGCACCACCCTCATACACTGTGACATTTCGGGCTGTTCCAGGTCAGCTCTATCAGTATGGATGGCCTGGATGTGCTAGTTCTATTATATCTTTTAAAAGTATACCGCTATTGTTCATGTGCTACTAATGTGTTCTGCTCAAAAAGTGGAGTAGACTGTGCCACCACGTGGTGTGCTCTGGTGAAGAAGTGCAGGAGTTTAGAAATACTGATCCACCCCCTCCCTGTGGTACCCATTTTCGGTCTTTCTCTCTCCAAATTCACCTGCATTCTCTGGCAGGGGGGCCCAGGTCCTGCATAGTGGTGCATGGGTGCAATGTGGTACGCCTCTTCAGATGACATCAGCAGCCGTGTGCTGTTTCACTGCCCTGGCACACACATAGAAGCCCAATTAATAATGCAACTGCAGCTCTGTTTCTGATTGGTGTTGATTGCCATTTTCAAACAAAAGATGGTCTCTAGTTACCTTTTGGCCTTGCCCAGTAAAAAGAAAAGGTTCTGCCTGCCACAAGACGAAGTCTTGGGCAAAACGTTGTCAGGGAGGGAGACTTCGTCAGAAAGATGCCTAGCGGGACTGCTCGACTTGCTGCTGCTGTGGTTCTCAGATTGCCTCTACCAAGGCCTATTTCATTTCTAAAACATTATACATTGTGCTCTGGGGCGCAAAGCACTTTGTACTTACCAGGACAGCAGTGGCGGCTGGTGACATTTGAAAGTGGTAGAGCGTAAAAGTTCAGGATGACAGCCATGTGGTGAGTCAGCGCAGAGAGTGAGCCTAAAAGTCATGAGGGGGGTGCTCCTTCCCGGGAACATTTTGAAAAAGAAGTCGGCAAATACTGCATTTTTAAGCAAATTTGAGAAAGCAAGAAGGTTTATAAAGTAATTGTGAAAGGATAGACTTAAAATACTGAAACACATAAAAATGCTCCATATCTTTCTGAAATAAAACTGTTCAACATCTTAAATATTACCTATATAGCTTACAAGTTATACAGACATTGTCTTCTATCACTGTTTGCAGCAAATCAAGCTGCACAGCACATTTGCAGGGGCCTGCGTTACGCCCCTGCCTGATAGGTATAGAGACCCAGATTCTGATATTTATGAAGGTTCAGTTCCCCATCTGCACAAAGGCCTTAATTCATTGCGTTTATATCAGCCTTGTGATTCATCTATATGAGTTTTCCTCATAAGTCCTCAGACAACCTGTGCTCTCTCAGTTTCACAGCTTCATCAGACATTGTAAAGCCCATCATGTTGCATACTCCTCGCTGATATCTGCGCTTCGAGCTTACTGACAGCTATCTGGGGAGAACTGCTAGGTTGTTCTGCAGGGTCAGAAAACATTTTAGAAACGCATCAGTGTCCAATTCGTTCTCCGTATCATCTCAAAGCTACCAATGATTAGACAACCCAGAACAAGCGACTTAGAGTACTCTCAGGAATGGTGGGAATCAGAAATACCTGTTCGTTATTATTCTCATATCAGTCCACAACAAGAGTAATCAGAGACACAGTAAAGTTTAAAACCTTTATTTTATAAACTACGTGTCCTAAGATGTAGTACTTTTTGCTAACATAAGCAGACAAATGATTAAGAATAAAACCATCAGCATAGTTACAATACCATAGAAAATGAAGGGAGAAATTATATTACAAATGATAGTGGAATACAACTACCCTCCCTTCGCTAGTGAGCTAGTATTGTTAAACTAATAGAAGGTCTCTATGTTTGAATGGGGAACCCAGCTTAGGTGAATCACATCACAGGATCAGCTTTGCTCTGTGTCTGGAAAAGTCTTCTCCAAAGTGTGTGTCTAATGCATACAAACTGCAATATTAAAGGCGCTCAAGTTTCAGATATTTGCAGCTGTGTGCGTGTTATGGCTAGAGCGTGGGCCGATCAACCTGAACCCAAAGCATACATTGTTTGTTGGCCATGACTGTTTCTGCACACAATGTTTTTGTTAGGCACGGGGATATTAAGTGATTTGCCCAGAATCACAGAATGTTGCGCGTCCTTGCCGAGACTCAAACCCGGTTCCCCAGTTTCGAGGCTGGCCGCCCTAGCGGAGAGGCCACGTCCTAAGCGTCTCCTCCAATATGTAATCCAATATGAGTTCAGCGCCTGCCACATATGAAAAGAGAACCTAAAATATACCCAGGCAGATCGGTGTGAATGTACAACTTTCACAAAACAAGAAAAAAAGCTTAGTACAATAAGGAGGGTGTGCAGTACTTTCACTTAATGCTGCTGGACTGAATATGTACTTTTCAGAACTCTACAAACATACATGGAATGGAGACAGAGATAGCAGCCATGTTTTCCAAAACAGCCTTAAATAAAAAACAATTCTCAGAAATGCATATGCAGACGTCCTCTTCCACAGCTGGTCTGTTTGAGCGTCATTCACATTTTGCTTCAACCCCCATACCATGTACCAAGAAGAAATGTGTCAGCAGCATAATGCAATCTTCGGCTCGCTTCACGACATGACAGGATTTTGCTTGTACGCACACGCGTACGTCTAAAAAGTAGCCCACTTCAGTGAAAAGGGTGATGTGCCATTTTTAATTTCATGGTATTTGAATTTACTTTTTGTGATGGGTCATTATTTACTGATTTGTCTTGCCAAATATAAGCAGGCCAAATTTTCACTTTTAACTACGTTTTCGCTTTGAAAATCGATGACATTTTTCCCAAAACAAATCACAGGCTTCTGAAAGTCAGACCTACTGCTTTTGTGGCTGCTTGTTTATCTTCCAAAAACTGGTTTAATTGTGCTTCATCATTATAACTGCTTGTAAAGAGATGGCTACGGCCCACTTGGTCCTATGGCAAGGACAAACACATTTAAATCGGTGCTGAAAATACCAATGGCTTTGGATGAGAGAGGCGAGAACAGCCTCGAGGAAGCACGAGAGGGGCGCGGCTACTTCAAAAGGGAGGCATGACGCCCTGCAGTAGTATTGCTGGGCAGAGAATGCAGAAGCACAACATGACTCGTGAGATGACTGTTTCTGGGTAAGGAATAAGATTAAGGAAGTCGCGGCCACACCTTAGACGGGCACGCTGGCTCCCCAGGAGGCATGCTACAGCAGCGTTAAGGCGGGGCTAGGTCTTTATGGGGCGGGGCACCCCTCCTGCAGCTGTTGTCGGAATTTTGGTATCTGACAGGAGCTGCATCGACCCCGAGAGGGAGCCGAGAGGCGACTGGCAAGTGGGACCCCGAGCAGAGGACCGGAGCAACCAACATGACTGGAAGGTGGGATTCCTCAACCTCCAGGCCTTATTACACTTACTATCTATCCCCTACATCACTAGCAAAGACATAGCCCACAAAATGCCCACCTCCTCGTGCACCATAAGCATCGACTGATGATTTTAATTGGGAACAGTATTTGCCGCCACTCCCCGCAAATCAGCATCCGGCATCGCTAGTACACAGTGCAGCTGTTCAGCAATAAAACAGGAGCAGGAGGTATATAAACCCGCTGCACGGTGTAAGCTGGCACGTGCATATCCCCTGCCTTTATTTAGCGAGGAAGCCAGTCGTCCGCGCGCCCATTTCATGTCCTCGGAGTTGTTGCATAAGGAAGCAGGAGGCACGTAAATGCAGCGCCAGACGTACACGTGCACACCCCCTGTCCTGCAAGTTAATCTAACGCTGTCGTAAGCGTTCACAATTGCAGTCCTTTGTGAGCGTGCACATGTCCTGTTCCCCATTGAAAGCAAGTCCACAACAATGGATCTCGCCTAGCGTGCAGCGCATGGCGCTGACAAGGGATCTCGCCTAGCGCGCAGCACATGGCGCTGCATCGCTAGGCGAGACCTAAAAACTAACACAACCATCCAGATAGTGTTAAATGGCATGCAAGCAGTTCTGAACATGCCACGAAGTCTGTGATCCCCCCCTCTCCTCCCCTCCCCCGGAGAGCAGCATGCCCCCTAAAACACTTAGATAGATATGTTTTACACTCATCTGGCAGTCACAGTCAATCTAATTTATTTTTCTTTGTATAAATGGCACAGGCTGCACCTGCAGTAAATTTCATTACTGAAGCAATAATAAAATGACACCTTGTCTCAGCCAGTAAGTACAGCTTATCCCCTTCATCTAAGCCGTGACACTACATACAACTCACGTGCAAGGGTTTGGGTGGGGCTGCCACGGCACATGTTAAAAACGAATACACAAATAAGATACTGTAGTACCATCTCTCAATCACACGAAGCTCGAGGCTGCCCGGCTCTGTGGCTGTGCCATACAGATACTTCAAGAGATGTCAGTTCAAGGCGACGAGTTCTACCTAGCAGCCTCCCACAAGCAGGGTGCGAACATGCGAATAAGAGTTTTTCATTTTCAACCAGACAATCACACCTTACCAAAATAACCAGGACATAGTGCTGACAAGCCACGCCATTCCCTCACCTTCCTCTCTAATGAGAAAGACAAGTAGTAGCCACCAGCCACTGCTGGCATCAGGGAAACAGACTTGGTAACTGTAAAGCAAACCACCACTGAATAATACAAGCAAGTAATTCTACCAACATAAGGTGTTTCCAAAATAAGATTCCAGTTAAACAGTTACCGAATGATTTCCAGCGCCGGCCCATGACATATGACATTTTAAACCTGGATTAGCATAGACCATGACGAGTGTTAATGAGGAACCATACAATAATATCTCCCAAGTTCTTTTTACAATAGTATTTATCAATAAGTATTTTACAGAATAAAAAATAATAAAACCGGCATACATCTATTTACAAAAAAAACACAGATTTAGAATAATCGGTCCTACTACCAATTCTGAAAAATGTCTCGGATAAAACAAAGGAGGAAACAATCTTGTATGCCTTAAGAAAATAAGTATTGCTAGGTTCGCCTCTCCTCCGCACCCCGAGACCTGGAAATGCTGGATGCCCTTCACCCCTGTGAAGACGAGAGCTTTAGGCGCGTGGAGCTGGGCAGACACCCGCTCCCGAAAGGGTGCGTTGCTGGCTTTGCTTAAATAGAAGTACGGTACAGTGTCCATTTATTTGCCCTTTGCTAGACTGCAGTAAGTTAGCACTGCCAATTGAGATGCCTGAATGCAACTTCTTATTTTAAACAAGGCAGTTAACAGTTTGAGGCGCCATGTGCCAGGGAGAAGGGCAGTTAACACTTTGCGACCGCTACAGCAGGGTTTACCAATTGACCATCTACCACTTCAGGCCAGTTACAATTTTCTAAACCTACCCAGACAGCGGGCCAGCTAATAATTTGGTTCCAACTAACACTGAAAAGCAATCGCGGCCGGCATGACGGGCGGGTAGGGGGGGTGGAAATGGGGTCGTTGCGTGGGGATGTGGGGAGGCAGGAGGGGTTTAATATAAAAAAAAAAAAATTACCGTCCTGCGCCACCTAAGCTTCTAGATGGGTCCCGACTCCCGCTCCCGCCGTCCTGTGATTTCCAATTCCTGCAGCGTCGTCATCAAGGAAAGGCAGCCGCCCTCCCTCCCCTCCGCCAATCACAACGCTGCAATGCAGCGTTGTAATTGGTGAGGTGCAGCAGAGAGCACCCCAGCCGGCCCATTTTCTCTATGTATGCTGCTGCATGGAGAAAAAGGGAGAGTGGGCGGTCCTGCTCGAGGGCAGGGGGGGAGTGGCTTGCCCACTGTTGTGGGTATTGACTGTTTGGTCGGCCCCAGGGCCGACCAAACAGTCAGTACCCACAACAGTGGGCAAGCCACTCCCCCTTCTGCCCACGGGCAGGACCGCCCACCCCCAACCAGGCACTTCTGCTTTCTCGCAGTACGAGAAGCAGAAACATAAAATGGTTGTTATTACCATTTATGTTTCTGCCTTCTCGCACTGCGAGAAAGCAGTGAGGCGACGCCCCCATGCCCCAATGGGAGAGCCGCCACTGCATGACACAATGGAATTACTTGAGCTGCTGCTGATGCTTGTGCGTCACCTTCTGTGAAACTGATGGTTCTGGCGCACATGCAGCACCAGCACTATAGTGTGAGGGTCTTTTCTCATTCCATGCAAATGTTAGGATCTCTTTGGCTCTGCACTCATAATACATATACAAACAGGCCCTTAGAAGGCCCACTCACAGTGCACCACAAAAAGGTGACATGCTGTCAGTGCACCGCCTTAAAGCAGCCCTCAGTGCACCACCTTAAAGCAGCCCTCTGGAGGGGGTAAGCATGTCCCAAGGCCCCCCCAGACTTAGCCCTGCAGGTGGGTGCACTCACTGACTGCACCCGCCTGAAGGGGATTTCTCTCCCTTCTTTAAAGGGGAGGTGGCATGCCACCTGAACTGTGAAAAAAAAAGTGGCTCTGAAGCAGACACTCTGTATTTCACTGAATGCACTGCCCCCAAGGCAGTGCAAGTTCAGAGCTACCCTGGGAGTAGCCCATTCTTTGTAATAGGGCACACTGTCCCTATTTGCGCCCTGCGCACCTGTTTAAAGGTGTGCTGTGCTGCAAACAGCGATAGCATGGCCCTTGCTTAATACAGTCTCTGTTCCGAAATGTTGTGTTGCTGCTCTGTTTCAAGCTGTGTCAGTTTTTCCTCAATTCCGACTTGCTAATGTTTGCAATTTAGTGATGTGTGTTTTTCCCAGACAGTAACTCACTTACAAGTGGTCCAATACCAATTTAGCAATACTGGGCCATTACGAGATAAATATATGGAAGTGAAGTGCTATTGTAAAAACACTCCTGAACCACAATGTTCCCAATGAACTTGTTAACATGATATGGCCAATAACAGCAGTTACTAGAGCTATCAGGATTAACACCGCACTCGTAGGAAGGGTCTACGATCAGAGCAGTTTTAAGGCATGAGCATAGTAGGTAATTGTGATTAAGAGAGTCAGAAGTCCACCCGTAAAAATAATAGTGGTGTGCATAAAAACACATTATTTTTTCATTTGAAAGCTAAGCATGCACTCTTCACAGAAGCTATGGGGCATATTTATGAAATTAGTGGCGCAGGGCAGTGCAGCAAGTCACCTTGCTGAGCTGCCCTAGGACATGCTGTGCTGCCCTGTGCCCTATTTATCCAATACAGTGCATTCCTGTTCTTTCCCTTTGCGCTGGAGCCATTTTGGCAGCGTAGTGCCAATGCAGGCACCCTTACATCATGGTGCAAGGGTGCCACCATTGCATGCAAAATAGTTTTTGTGCAGGAAGGATTCCCTTCCTGCACAAAAATTATCCTGAGAGGCGTTTTCTCTTTCTATGTGTGCTGCAGGATGCAGCACACTGAGAAAGAGGAAAAAGCAAGGAGAAATACAAATATATATCTTCTCGTTATGGCTCACCTGGGGAGGCATAAGATTTTGGTTAATTCCCAGGTAACAAGTCCTTGTAGATCTGGGACTGCATCAAAAACCATGGGAGTTGCATGAGAACACCCACCGCACCACCCATGCGCAGAGTAAGGCAATGCAGCTATTTGCTTTGCGTTGCCTTACACCAGATTTTTGAAGCCATTCAAAGCCATGCAAAGTGACTTTGCGTGGTTTCATAAATCTGACTTAGAGGCTTGCATCATGCATGTACCACTTTGCGTGGTGCAAACGTGATACAAGCATCTCATAAATGTACCCCTTAGTGATGATGCCTAGCCAGCGCAACTGTGACCCAATGCACTCTCAGACCGTTGTCCAACATTAAAGTTAATTAAATAATCTACACGTAGTGCAGTGCTATTTTCATCCATGTCTTCTAGCATTTATTATAGCATGGAGAGCTTCAGGGGTGTGCAAAATAGTGTACTTTTTGGTTTCTTGAGAGACGTTAATGTTGTTTTTGCATATCTATGGGTTTTTGACTGCTCATTTGTTTATCACGCACAGCAGCACTCAGCACTTTATCCGCCAAGGACTCCAGGACTCCAGGGTCCATATCGCCCCACGGCAGGTGCCTCCAGCACTATCGGGACCGTGGCAGGTGGTGCTTTTAAGCACGATCGGGCTCCCGTGGTGCAGAAGCCCCATCTCATTTGTTTATCACGCACAGCAGCACTCAGCACTTTATCCGCCAAGGACTCCAGGACTCCAGGGTCCATATCGCCCCACGGCAGGTGCCTCCAGCACTATCGGGACCGTGGCAGGTGGTGCTTTTAAGCACGATCGGGCTCCCGTGGTGCAGAAGCCCCATCTCATTTGTTTATCGCACACAGCAGCACTCAGCACTTTATCCGCCAAGGACTCCAGGACTCCAGGGTCCATATCGCCCCACGGCAGGTGCCTCCAGCACTATCGGGACCGTGGCAGGTGGTTCTTTTAAGCACGATCTGGCTCCCATGGTGCAGAAGCCTGTGCTCATTTGTTTATCGCACACAGCAGCACTCAGCACTTTATCCGCCAAGGACTCCAGGACTCCAGGGTCCATATCGCCCCACGGCAGGTGCCTCCAGCACTATCGGGACCGTGGCAGGTGGTTCTTTTAAGCACGATCTGGCTCCCATGGTGCAGAAGCCTGTGCTCATTTGTTTATCACGCACAGCAGCACTCAGCACTTTATCCGCCAAGGACTCCAGGACTCCAGGGTCCATATAGCCCTACGGCAGGCGCCTCCAACACTATCGGGACCGTGGCAGGTGGTGCTTTTAAGCACGATCGGGCTCCCATGGTGCAGAAGCCCCTGCTCATTTGTTTATCGCACACAGCAGCACTCAGCACTTTATCCGCCAAGGACTCCAGGACTCCAGGGTCCATATCGCCTCGCGGCAGGAGCTGCCAACGCTACTGGGACCGTGCCAGGTAGCGCCTTTAAGCGTGATCGGGCTCTTGCGGCGTGGGACGTGCGCGGTCGTGCCAGGGCCGCGCCTGGGCAAAGCCCGGGCGAAGGGTGGGGCCGGCTGCGCCCATCTGAGCCCGAAAAAGACCAGGCTGGGCCACATTATTAACATCTTGACTCTGGGTCGATCTATCCTTGCTGTGTAGGGTACTGTGCTAAATACTGATAATGTTATTATCACCTGGGACCACCAAAATGAGTATGCGCAAGTCTGGCGCTGGGCACGGAGTTGTAAGGACACTTGAGGCTTTCCTTTTGAGGGCAGAATCAGCACTCATCCACAAGATTGAGCTCCCAGACTGTAGATCATCACTAGAGCCGAAGTTTTCCCAGAATCAAACTGCACCTGTAGGGCCCCTTTTGCAAATTAACTCCGAAGATACCTCCCCCCAAATGAATCAGTTACAACCTACAGGGCTACATCTAGAATCCACTACATCCACTGAGTTATCAAGCGGACAAAGTAGCCTAATGTAATCACTAGGGGTCAAAAGGCCAAAATAATTCAAGGCACTAGCCATGAAACGCCATCTAAGAAGAGGAAGGGTCGGGGTCCACAGAAATAAAAACAACATTCACCAAAGGCAATAAAACGTAAAACTAAAACCACTGATAGAGATTGTAGTCAGGGGCCTAACATAATGTCTTAGTCTGCTGGTACAAATGGGCAATGTCCGTGGATGTGTGAGGAGGAGTTTTGGAAAAGGTTAGAGACAATGGTATCAGTTTTGTTGGATCAAGTGTCACAGAAATGATCCCAAATTGAAGTTAGACTCACCAAGCTGGAGGGGCTCGTCACTAGCATTCCTCCAGCCCATCTGTATATATGCCCATGTAGAGGCACTGATACGCTGCATAATAGGGGGTTGTGAAAAGTGGCTAGTCAACCTGTAAGTAATTTGGAAAATGGACAAGTACACTGTCCTTGTACGTATACCAGCATAGTTAAAGACTCAGTACGGACTGGCCCACCACATCAAAGAGTAACACCCCCTTCATCAGACCATCCAGGGCTCGCACATCATTTAGAAGGCCCAAACTCTACCTGTACACAGGTTGCAAAACCCTTAAATGAGCCTTCAACTGTCATGGGGAGTATTACATTAGGGGACGGGGTGAGAGCCACAAACACACAGAATCTTTGGAGATTTAATCAGGGAGACTTCACCAAATCAAATCTGAAATTGCATCTTCCGCTAGAAGCAACTCCTTACACGGTCGTGCTGGCAAATGTCCCCTCTCTACCACCCAATGTTTCTGAACATTGGTCAATATTGCGGAATAAGTCGTTGCACTTATTGAACACCAGGACTGGTATAACCAACACGCTTTTTTCGGAATTTAAAATGGCACGGAGAATAGGTTGGGTTGTTAAAACAACAAAGTCGTTAGCTGGCGACTGTGTGGTTTTAACCTTTAGGTCCCCAAGTCTGGTGCAGTTTATCCTTGATAGGGCTGGTAATCAGTCTATTATGGTGTAGGGCATAAATATTCTACTATTGGGGTATTTTTATCAACCCCCTAGAGACCCATGGAATAATCCTGGGGGGAGATATTTCCAGGGAACAGGCAGATTAGATGTGCGTCCCACTCAGCAATCGTTATGAAATTTTCAATTCTTTAGAAGATATAGACTGACTGACTGATCCAAGAGTCCCTTCTTCAACTTATAAGTCTGATCTAAATGGACACTGAGGTGATAAAGCGCACAAATACAAAACGAGCCCAGACCGGGCCAATACAGTTATATGTATCCATTCGTCACACCCAGTTTTTACTGAGCAGGGGGAAGAGGGTATGGGCACCATTAAGCCGATTCTGGGTGTGCATTCTGAATCTGTTGAACACACAACCCTAGACCAGGTATCTCTTAATAATGGTGGATTATTATCTAGTAAAGCAGTATTAACTAGCCCCCTAGGTAATAGGGACAGAGCTTTCTGTAACCTTGTTTCCTGGAACATTGCGGGATTACGCTCCAAGTTGACCAATCCTATTTGGTGCAACTTTTTATTAAATTATGACGTATTATGTTTCCAGGAGACGTGGGCTAAGGAAATTTCAAAACATTTCATACCCCGGCCGTTGAGGGATTGGGTTGGAAGGGCAAAGGGAGGGCTTTGTACCTATATATCCAACAGGCTGAAAATAAAAAAGATAGAGTTGTACATAGAGGAAACATACTACCAATTGATCAAAATCCATGTAGTTAGAAAACATTGTATTGCAGCGACAAATTTTTACAATAATATTCCCCCCGTTAAAGTGGGGTTTGTAGTAAAAAAAAATTGGCAATGATTTGAAATCTTTATGCAGCGACAATACCAAAGATACAATGTTCATTTTGGAAGGGGATTTTAACTGTGCATTGTGCCCAAATGTTGATGGTAAATTATGTGGTTTTACAATTGAAGAAAGGATCAGCAATACCCACTTTCGACATTCCATACTGGGGGAGTTGTACAACAAAATGGTTTTTGGCCTTGATTTGGGTTTTGCAAATGAGCTATGTCCTACACCTGTTCACATGCGCCACACCTTTAATGGCAGAGGTCTATGATCTACCATAGATTACATATTACTGTCAAATAGCCATGCGTGCAGACTTCGCTCTTTTTCTATAGATGACAACTCACTGAGCGATCATTTTTCATTGTGTCTTTCTGTATTATTGCTGATAAGTAAGAGTGATGGACATGAAAAAGTTGACCAGGCTTTAGCAAATATTATAATTGATAAGACATATGGTTATACTCTGTGCTGGTCAATGGTGGATCCTTTAGTGATTACCAAACAAGTTGTAGCTAAATGCAAACCAGCTTTTGAGGCTTGTCTGAGTGAAACAGCTGCCCCATACAGCATCTTATGCACCTTTCAATCAATATCAGGTGCTATAAGGTAGGCATTATTTTTTCAGAACCGAAAAAAAGGAAAACCTCAGGGATGGTTCGATTCGAACTGTACGCGAGCTTATACCAACTTAAAATATGAACTACATAAGATCCCCAGAAGTTCAAATGATGTGAGGCAGGCAAGAGGGGAGTACTGGTTAGCACTCAAGGAAAGGAAAACTGCCCTGAGAAATGACACATGGGAACCCTTGCACAAGGCCTCTCTAATGGTAGATAGCTCGGCCTTCTGGAAAGCTGTAAAAGCACCTTTCCTGACTTCCGGAGGTGGTCCGACAATTGAAATTGCTATATCTGAGGATCAATGGATCGAGCACTTTTCAAGGGTATGTAACAGTGAGGGTAACTTTGACTTCCAAGTAAATAACAATTAAGGGGAAATTTCCCTGGATTCTTTGGCCCAATATTCCGATCTCCAGTTTACGCTGGAGGAAGTGAATCGGGCTATCTCTGCAAGTCTGGGCGGGAAGGCTCCTGGGCCGGACGGGGTCCCTGTAGACTTGTTCAAGTCAAATATGACTTTATGGGGGCCAATTATCACCCAGGTATTTACTGGTAGCTGATTTGCCCCTTTTTGACAACTTGGGTTGAATCTATTATTGTGCCAATCTTCAAAAAGGGGAACCGTCAGGATCCTGGATGCTATAGGCCCATTTCATTATTGGATTCTCTGACTAGTTGGTTGAATAATTTTAGAACGTTTAAACGTATGGGCAGAGGACAACAAAGTCCTATCTGATATTCAATACAGTTTTCGTGAAAGCCTAGGGACGATTGAACAGAGTTTAAACTTAGCTATTTTTGAGGGGAAGTATACACTGCTGAAGAAGGGTAGGCCGTTTTTAGCTTATGTGGATCTCACTGCAGCCTTCGATTCTGTGATGCATGGCAAGCTCTGGGAGATCCTCGAGGATATGGGGGTGGATACTCAAATTATCCACTTTCTTCGGCATCTATATAGTGATGCTAAGGTGCGAGTCCGATTTAGCCTGAGCGGTTATAGCTCTGCCTCATTCCCAGTAAGGAGGGGGGTTAGGCAAGGTTGTGTCCTAGCCCCCTTACTTTTCAACCTCTATATTAATGGCCTGGGAGAGGCGTTGATTTAGGATAGTCAAGATTTCTCCCAAATAGCTGGACGTCCAATGCCTGCCCTTCTTTACGCGGACGACGCGGTTCTAATGTCACGCACGCAAGTAGGTCTGCAGAGGGTTCTAGATAGTTTTTCTAATTTTATGAGTAATCTTGGTTTCAGGGTGAACACCTCAAAGATCTTTATAATGAGGTGTGGCTGTGGTAGCCGGAGGTGCAGGGATATGTTTGTGGAAGGACAGAAGATAGGGCCCACAAAGAGATTTTCATATCTCGGAATACTCTTTGATCAAAATGATTCATGGGTCCAAACCGTATTAGCAAAAAAACAAGCGTTCTAAAAGACTACACCCGCACTTGTTAATTTTTCGAGAAAACTGGTCAGGAGACCGCCAGTGGAGCTTATTCAGATTTACAAAGCTAAATGTATCTCCACGGCTATGTATGGGGAAGGGGTGTGGGGTTTTGCTTATACGCACCCATTACAAATGGTAGAAAATACCTTCTTAAGATACATTCTGACTCTGTTCCGAGTAGCACATCTTCGTATGTTTGTCATGCTGAGTTGGGCTTACCATACATCTCCGATCAGATGAAAATGGAGCCTATTCTTTTATGGCATAGGATCTGGACAAAAACAGAAACACAGTTAAATCTGGTTATTTTAATGGACAGTTTGGAATTGGAAGGGGTCCTAAAGATCCCCTGGATGAGGTACGATCGAGATTTTATGCGTGACCTAGGTCACATAGAATATTTTACTGACCTGAGTACCATGCAGATTGTCACGAGAAAGGACCTAGAAAAAAAGGGCCCCCTGTTACTGGACAAATTAAGAATCTCGGCAGAGATTATAAAGCCTAGTGCCCAGTATCACCAGTTGATTTTAACTACCTTCAGTATACAACCATACTTAACAATTGTACCTGGTGGCCATAACAGGTTCTTTTTGACTAGATTTAGGTTTGAGATCTTCCATAGACTTGTACGCTTTCCAAAAATGAATGACTGGGGGTGGGCGTGGCTAGCGGCCATTGAATATGGCCGCGACCTAGGGAAGTTCCGGGGTCAGAGGAACTTCCAAGTCCATCCGTACATTTATCCGGCGGCTCCCTTTCCCAAAAAGTGTAGCCAGCAACATCGGAAGCCCCAGGGTATCCACCAATCCCGGTCTGAGATCGGCAGGGAGGACCGGATGACTCGGGCGGAGCGGGCGAGTGCAGGGGCCTACTCCCGGCAAGGTGAGCCGGGGACTAAATTACACACTCAGCCGGCTGCAAAACTGGGGAGGCTCCCCATCTGCACATAGTGATACTGGTAAAATACCTCTCCCCCTGCCGGGACCGGAGCAGCGGGGGCATCGGAGCGGAGGCAGCATCCGGCTGGTGGCCACCCCGTGGTGGTGCTGTGACACCGCCGGAGCTCCGGCGAGGGGGGCTGCCACAGCCATTGGAGTGGCCGTGGCGCGGTGCAGCTCCAGGGGAGCGCCTATAGTCTGCTTAAACCATCATAGCGCGTTTGTAGCGCATTGCAGTGAAGTGACGCCCTATCATCTGAGATGAGACTGCCTCTGTGAAAATAGCAATAATAGCAAAAATAGCAATAATAGCAATAGAGACTGCCTCTGTGAACAGTGCACTGGCCCGGTCTGGTGAACATCAGTGGGGTGAGCGGCCGCAGTGGACCACGTGGACGGTGCTAGTCCTGGGGTACCCCGAATACTATACTGCAGGAGAGCCGGGTGAGAAACCTGACAGGCCGCTTGGGCTGCAATAAGCCCTCTGGCAGGCAGCGGTAACTACGATCCTCCACCTTCAACGTATAAACGCCCTCCCCCCCGTGGTCACCATGAGCGGCAGAAATGCAAAAGGGCCGAACCAGGTGAAGTTAGAAAAATACGACTACACGAAGTCGCAGCCAGATCATGCAGATCCAGATACGGCACCAGTGCCAAGCTCGAAAGCCGCAGACACTCCGGAAGTGACTTTGCAAGACATTATGGCTACCTTGAATAAAGTACACACGTCCCTGGATTCCCGCATTGTGACTCTCTCCACGGAACTCTCCTTAATCCGGGCTGACCTCAACAAAATGTCCACCGAGTGTCCAAGGAGGAAGTCACAACAACCACCCTAATGAATGATACGACCGTACTCAAAGAACAAATGCAACAACTCATAACGGATAACAAGCTGCTGGCTGCTAAACTGGAAGACCAGGAAGGGCGATCGAGGCGAAACAACATCCGCCTTATAGGTGTGCCGGAACTAACAGGTGGCCCAGCCCTTGACCTATTCGTGGAAGATCTCATCATGAACCATCTCCACCCACAGGGTCTCTCCAACTATTTCTCAGTTGAAAGGGTGCATAGGGTCCCCAGAGGCAGACCTAAACATGGGGGCCCCTCCACGCCCCATCCTGGCACGTATCTTTAACTTCCGGGACTGGGACGTAATACTACAGGCCGCACTTACTGCACCCCCTCTACGGCTTGACAACACCACTATTACCATCTTTCCAGACTATACTGCAGCAGTCACAAAGCAGCGCCGCGACTTCCTTGAAGTCAAAAAAGCACTCCGTGAGCATGGGATCAAGTACTCCATGCTGTTCCCCGCAAAACTGCTGGTGGAAGCCGAAGGAATAGCGTAGTTCTTTCTCTCTCCGACGGACACGCAGGAGTGGCTAGAAGGATGGCGCACAGCCTCACGTTCAGAGCGCAGAGGAAGAGGATGCGACCACCAAAATGGCACTGTTGTAAGAGAAGGCCCGGAATAGATGGCCATGAAAGTGGCCAGTCCTCAACAACGAAGTGGAGAAGACGTAACCTGAGAGGATGAGATGCTCGGGGCCTCGACATGCCGTGAAGCTGACACCCAGAGTCATGTCGCCAAACTACCTGCAATTAATCCAGTACGGTTACCTAACTAATGACATATCTGGGGTTCTGAGGAAATTATTATTGACGCAAAACCTACCCGTTGGGGGGAGCTCATGCCTTCCAACCGCCTGCTTTGCACGAACTGTGAGGGAACAGGGACCGCTATTGGTGAAGGGGGAACAGAGGGTTTCCACGGATGGCGGACGTTTGCTCTCACCCCCAAGTTATGGTAACAGGGATGGGTATTAAGCGCTCTGCACTGTTGGGGTGGCGGGTAGTTATAAGTCCGTCAAGCAGGGAGGCAGGGAGGAGGGTGGGGGGGACGGGGTCGTTCTTACACTGTTTAGCGTTTTTGGTTGTTATTTTTATGAGGGCACAGATCTTAACCTGGTTAGCAGGTGTTGGTTGCAGGAAGCACTCCCGATGCACATCCTTGACTACATGCTTTAACTATGACAGGAATGAGGATTCAGGACTCACCACAACCCAACCCACCAACATCCCCTCTATCCTCAGTTGCCCCTCTGTCATTGACTACATGGATTGTCCGCAGGCTAGAGGACAAGATCAAGAGAGGTCTAGTTCTCCAGTATCTAAAACGGTGTGCACCTGCGGTAGCACTCCTACAGGAATGGCACCTAACGGGTTCGACCTGTAAAGCGCTGGACCGGTGGTGTTTTAAAATGATTGTACACTCGGAGTTTGCCTCCGGATCGCGGGGTGTAGGTATCTTAGTGAGAAAGCAGTTCCCACTGATAATTAACCAAACATGGACAGATGACCAGGGCCGCTTCGCTGCTATGTCCTGTCAATGGGAGGGGAGGTCTTTTAATGTGGTGTCGGTATATATTCCTCCAGCGCTCCACGCAGTGGCCCTCCCGACATTCATTAGGTATCTATTCACCCTCCCAGAGGGGGAAATGATTATAGGGGAGGACTTTAATGCTGCAATTAATGGGACTCTTGATCGTCATCCCCCTAAACCTCAGACTACTGGAATATCCCGTATTGAGAGTTTTCTAGAAGCCCTTGGTCTCATGGATGCCTGGAGATGTCACCAACCCACAGCACGCCAGTTTACCTATCAGTCGGGAGTACATAATAGCCTCTCGAGGATAGATTATTTTTTGACGTCAGCGGACAGCTTACAGAATGTGGCGAACGTAGAGATTAGACCTAGGGGAATCTCAGACCACTTCCCAGTGTTACTGACGTACATATGTCATCACAAGGTTAGACGACGTATCTACCCCATCTATCCTAATTACTTGCACAATCCCAAAATCCTCAAGTACCTCCGCACTACAATACACTGCTACTTTATAGAAAATACAACATCGGTCCCCTCATTATTCACCCTTTGGGAGTCTTATAAAACGGTTATTCGAGGGTAAGCCATTGCATCTATAGTGGGTTACAAACGCGACACACAACAAGAGTTACTTAACATAGAGTCGAGATTACACCAGGCTGAAGACCATCATACACAAAACCCGACATCGGAATCATCCCACTCGCTGCATATCCAGCAGCAAGAATATAGGGAACACTTACAAGGAATTACGAAATCCAGGCTGCAGGCTACACAACATAAGATATATGAAATAGGGGATAAAGCGGGTAAACTTTTGGCCTGGCTCAACAAAAAAGAGCGAGCCAGGAGTTGGATAGCACAGATAAAAACTCAAGAGGGAATACTAGTGTCTGACCCTAAAGAAATAGTAAGTGCTCTGGCCGGATATTTCACCCAAGTTTACAAGTCCTCGTCCGCCACTACGGTGGACGAGGCGCAGGATTACCTTAAAAACATCAAAATGCCCAGATTAACACCCGAGGCAACCCACATGCTTGAGGCTGATCTTACAGCGGAAGAGCTGCAGTTAGCAATCGGGTCGCTGTATCTCGAAAGTCTGGCTGTGGGTGAACTCTCGCAAGACCAACGAACAGCCACCATAGTGGCGATTCCCAAACCGGGAAAACCGCCCGAGGAATGCACCTCATATCTACCAATATCGCTGCTCAATGCGGAGGCTAAAATTCTCGCTAAACTCCTGGCGACTAGATTGACCCCACATTTGGCAACCCTAATACACCCGGATCAGTCGGGATTTATACCAGGTCGCAACACGGCTCTTAACCTGAGGCACCTCCAAGGGGTGATGGCCCGTATACCGTATATACAAGAACCGGCGGTCATTCTTTCACTAGACGCCCAAATGGCGTTTGATATGGTGGAGTGGCCCTTTCTCTTTGCAGTTCTTAAGCACCTAGGCTTTGGCCCTAAATTCTGCACGTGGGTGCGCCTGTTGTACTCAAAACCCTTAGCACATGTTACGGTGAATGGACACATGTCGGAGGACTTCTCGCTGGGACACGGTACCCGTCAGTGCTGTCCCCTGTCCCCATTGTTGTTCGCCCTGGTGCTTGAACCATTGGCAGTGCTGATTAGATGGGAGCCGACCATCCGGGGACTCAATGGGGCGGCGGGATGGGAGGACCGTATCTCCTTATATGCGGATGACATCTTGTTATACCTGGCCTCCCCCAGACATTCCATCTTAGTGTTACTAAATGTTTGTGAGATTTATGGTCGAGTATATGGCTATACTATTAATTGGTCCAAATCAGTCCTATTCGTACTTGTTGGTCCACCACCGCGGCTCCCTAAAGATTGCGTCCTCTTGGTCACAGAGGAGTACTTCAAATACTTGGGTATCTATTAGGGGTGGGCGGAATTTGCAAAATTAACTTTCGCAAATTACCGCGCAAATGTTTAAAATTATCGCAAACAAGCGGAAATATCGCGAAGACGCGGAAGTTTTTTTCCGGCATGTTCGCGAGATTTTCTGCATGGTTGTGGGTCGCCAACTTACCCATGTGGTTGCTTGCGGGCGCCGCCATCTTGTTTTGAGTTGTCTCGCGGTGCATGATCGCGAGAAGAAAGACGTGATCGCGCGACGCATGACGTCACTGCGGGCGCGAACTGTCGGAAGACAGCGCAAATGGCTAAAAACAATACAACATCTCATGGAGAACGCGACCGGATCAAGAAAACTTGTCGGCGAACGCAGGGATTCAGGTAAGGCGATCGCGCGCGCGCGAGAATGTATTAATTTACAGCGCGAGCAAGAAACAAATTATCGCCAAGCTGCGGAAACTGGAAATTTTTACATTTTCGCGCTCTCCGCGGAACGCGAAAATGTCAAATTATCGCAATTTCCGCGAACGGAACGAAATTTTCGCCCAGGCCTAGTATCTATGTGACGCCGCGACCCGATGAATTCCTCACAAAAAATCTTATACCCCCCTTAGACCGTCTAAAACAAGATATAGCACACTGGCACACTTTACCTTTGACGCTGCTTGGAAAAGCAGAGCTTTTTAAAATGATGGCGCTCCTGCGGTTTCTTTTTGCCCTAGAAAATACTCTGTTCCCGTTACCGCCGCGCTATTTTAAAACTATACCGTCAGCGGTCTCTAATTTACTGTGGGGAAGTAAACCGGCACGGATTACGATGGAAAAACTGGTTAAAGGCTGGTACGATGGGGGTATAACACTTCCAAACATATAATGATTCTACTGGGCAGCTCAGTTAAAAATAATTAATCAATGGATCCACGCCCCACAAGCAGACCCAGCGTTCCGAGCGGACAGATATGGGCTGGGTGATGGAGGCGTCATGGCGGCCCTGTACAATCGAAAGCGAACTCACCCCCTAATTGGACCAACGGCGCATACAGTTATTATATAGTACTCTGCACAAAAAAACTGGGGTGGCAGGACGTTCTTACACAACTCACTCCACTTTGGGAAACGCAGCAGTTGGGGCGACTTAGAAATAGTAAGGGATTCAGCAGTTGGGACGCAATAGGCATCTCCACAGTGGGCGACCTATGGGTTAAGGGCGGGGTGATCCCGTTCGAACGACTGCAGGAACAATACGAACTGGCACCCACTGAACAATTTCGGTACCTACAGATTAAGCATGCACTACAGGCGGCTATACCACCAGACACCACGCTACCGGAGGCCTCTCCCTGGAGGATAGGCTGCTGACTGACTATATGCCACAGAGGGCCACCTCATTTACATACTGTAAATTAATTAATAACCTGCCTGACCCTACACAGATATTGAAAGACAAATGGTCCTCGGACCTCGGAGATCTCAACGAGATGGACTGGCGGATGGCGCTCTCGTCACCGCGGGAAGTTGCGATACCCTCGAGGTTAAGGTTAATACAATTAAAGATACTACAGCGTACATACTATACTAGATTAACCCTGCTCAAAATAGGAACGGCTACTCATCCATATTGCTTGCGGGAGTGTGGGGAGAAGGGTACGTATTTTCATACTATATGGCAGTGCCCGAAAATCATGCCGTACTGGGTAGCAGTGATGAGAACTATATCGCAGACAGAGGGGGTATCAATGGTACCAGAACCTAAAAGATGTTTATTGAATATATGGGAACACAATGACTTGAATCATCAGGCGCAGGACTGGGCGACCTTGGGAATAATGTTTGCTAAGCGTAATATCACATGACTGTGGGGCTCCAGTCACTTACCAACGCTCCGTGACTGGTGTAATGATATGGATGGAGCTATGGTGGCAGAAAAAGCTGCGTACATCAACCGAGGTTGTCCCAAGAAATGGGGAAAAGTATGGGGAGCCTGGAATAAATACAGAGGCTATATCTGTGAGCCACCTGAACTACCAAGGGAAGAGGTTTTGGAATGAAGTGGGGGGAGGTGATACGAGACTTTCTGGGTTTATAATTATGTCTCATCATGTAATGTCGGTGGTGATGGTATGTGCAATATTTAAGGAGGCTGGGACAACCAACTGTATTTTACGGTTATCTTTTGTGATGTTATTATGCCCTAAATTTAATAAAAACATTTTTTTTAAAAATTGAATGACTGGGCCCGAGAAATGCAACTGTGTCCTTGTGATAAGCACTCAGATCAATCCACTATACATGTTGTCCTATTCTGTAGATTTTTTTGTGAATTAAGGAAAGTTTGGATTGTTCTAATTTTAAAATCTCTGGGGATTAGACAATGTTGCCTCGCATTTATTGTATTACAGCTTTTGGATAATGTACATAGAGTGTGGAGGATAGGAATGTTTCTAAAGAAAGTATATAGTCACAGGAAATGCATTGTAATCTAAGTACCTAGGTCATAAAGATGCAATGGCTTATCATTATTAACTCTGAATTTTATAATGACTTATATATAACACGTTTTTATCTTGTGTATCAAACTGTTTGCTTTTATGTGCTTTTATGATTGTCTGAAATAGCAATCGAATAAAGCTGTTTTTGATTTGATTTTGATTTGACTAATTTCAATGTGGATACCCAGTACATCTGGTACAGGGAATACCACCTATTCTAGTCTGGACTCATTGCAGGTTTCTGTTTGTCAAGGCACAAAAGTACGTTTGTGGTGCACTGCTGCAAGAATATACGCAGGCCGCACTTTAAACAAGAAAAATACCCTAAAGTCAAAACCAATGTTACGTTGATGTTTTTACAGATACAGCACTAGAAGACCTTAAAGTTGTGTCCATTTTCATTTGTGTGTGTCAGTTATTTATCAGTGAGCATGTCATATCCTGACAAAATAACTTGTTTATGCCTCAGGGAGAGAGGGACCACAATGTAACTCATGCCTTCATTTTGCTACCTACTGTTCTGGTTCACAGAAGACGGTCGCAGCAATAAACTATTTTGTTCAGGACAGAAGATGAAACAGAACAACACTGCTTCTCTCTTACCAAGGGTGTAGTCAACTTCTGCCATTAGATAACTTCACTCAGTGTCACTCTAAGTGACGACGTTTTGCCCTTCCACATGTGCACACCCACTTAATGTTTGCTACTGGGAGTAATCGTGCCTCTAATTAGGCCTATATAGATGTTCACCATATCTGTCAGGACAAAGCGCATCAACATTTAGGAGTATAGGGCGACCAAGTGTCAGCTGTTTACACAGACCGTCTGTTATCCATTATTATTACTATAATGCAAGGCATTTGTCACACCTGTAAAAAAGAAATTGAATGCTCCGTTTTGGCAGTCAATTGTCCCTGTCTGAACTTCAATTACATAACAATTGTCTGGAATTGCTAGCAGGCTCCTTTGCTATCAAGAAGTTATCCCCTCACAAAGCACAATATTGTATTATCTTGTGGATGGAGAATATCTCCGCTGTAAGGCACATCAACTAGTTTGGGGGAACAATATCTTGCACCCTAGTGGGGATTGCAAAGGATTTTTGGCATTCTTGTTGTCAGTACAGGATCTCAGTGATTGCAGAATACATCCCAGGCAAATTGAATGTAGTTGCAGGTTGAAACCTTGATTCCTGAGGGACTCCAGTGATTCAAAGCTTCATTGAGAAGTCTTTTACTGCCTCAATCTAATATGGGGCCCTTGTATGACAGATCTGTTTGTTTCCCAGCTGAACGCATAGATTCTGGTTTTCTTCAGTTGGAGACCAGATTCTCTGGCAGCAAGTATGGATGCTTGCCTTCAGAACTGGCAGGGAAAGCTGCACTACTACTTTTATCCCTTTATCATAATCCTGAAAGTCATATCTCAGATGAGACAACAGAGGGCAGAACTGGTTCTGGTGACGACCGTATGCAATCTAATCCTTGGTTTCCTTTGTTACTGGAAATTGCGATTCTCCTATTACCATGACTAGAGAATCTAGATTTCATTAAAGACACGGAGGCTAACATTATGCATATTACTTTTAATGCGTCACCAAGCAGCCGCATACATCATAAAGAAGAAAGGTTCCAGAACAGAACAACAAGAAGACATACAAAAGCCATGAGGACATAACAATCAGCCTCTTTTAAAATGTGGTATAGAGAAGGATAAGTCCAATAAACTTTAGAGTCCAGGTAGATTCTTTAGGTCGTCATGAAGATATGGAAGAAACGATGAAAGAACTCATCCAAAAATGAAGATCGTGAAGTTTAGGATAGGTTATCTGAAAAGAAAAGTAAAGTTATAAGAAGAACAAGAATGGTACAAATATTCAAAGAGAAGACAAGTAAGCGTTTATACTGAACAACAAAATTATTTTATGCAGTTAGACATTGAATAGAATACCAATATAAAAGTGTCACAATGAAATAGCGATATAAGAACTGTAAGCCATAAATCAACCACCCAGGGAAAGGGTGGGAGGGATAATGTTAGCCTCCGTGTCTTTAATGAAATCTAGATTCTCTAGTCATGGTAATAGGAGAATCGCAATTTCATTACAAGACCGGAGGCTACCATTATGCATGTTGGTAGCCATGTAGTACAACATCAGACATATGAGAGATTGGTTTACAGTAATGCTTTGCAAAGGTAGTAGAATTAGACCAATCAGCATCTTTAAGAATATCATTCAACTTACCACCTGAGTAGAAGGATTTACTGGCCATAGCGCCTCTGTTGGAGTGAGGTTTAAATATATTTAGATCAATACCTGCTAGTTTAATAACGATTTTAACCCATCTAGCGATAGAAGCAGAGCTAATACCTAGGTGAGGTTTAACGAAGGAGATGAGTAACAGATTTACACCAGAAGGACGGAGACAACTCATTCTATTGTCGTATTCTTTCATACAGTTTACAACACAAAGTTTTGGGCAAAGGTCAAATTGTGGGTACAAGATAGAGTCAGACATAGTTTTTGTTCTTCTATACAAATCGAAATTGACTCCAAACAAGTCATAGGATCTATATGAAATATCAAGAGCTTTAACATCAGAAACTCTACGGCAGGAAACTAAGCAGAGTAGAGTGGCTAATTTGATGGAGAGATTCTTTCTATTCAAAAGGTTATTATCAGTCCAACTACAAAAGAGGTCAAGAATGACATTGACATCCCATAGAGATTGGTATCTAGATTTAGGAGGTCTTCTAAGTCTGATACTTTTGAGGACTCTACAAATAATGTTGTTTTTGCCTATTGTTTTACCATTAATGAGAGCATGGCCTGCGGAGATTGCTGATCTATAGCAATTGATCGATCTATAACTAAGTCCCCTTTCAAATTGATCGACAAGGAAATTAACTATGTGAACGATAGGAGCCTCCACAGGATCCAGGTTCCTTTCCAGGCACCAACGTAACCAAACCTTCCAGATGTTGTTATACCGGTAGTGTGTACCGGGGGCCCAAGACACGCTGAAGAGAGTTGAAGCTGTTGATGAAAGTCCTGTGAGATGGTAGGATCTCCTGACACTCTCCAGGCAAGAAGGTTCAAATTCCCTGATAGGACTAGAGGGTGAATGTGACCGTCCACGTCTGAGAGTAGATCTGCGAGGGGGGGAAGGTCATAAGAAAGTTCCAGAGTAGTGGGAAACCATGCTTGGGATGGCCAGAAGGGAGTTACTAGGACAATTGAAGCTCGTTGAAGTCTGACTTTCTGGAGGACTCTCTGTATCATGGCGAAAGGGGGAAAGGCATAGGCGTTGATCCCTTTCCAGCATTGGAGAAATGCGTTCACTGCTAGAGCACCCGGGTCGAGCATCCAGCTGTAGTAATTCATCAGTTGGAATGTTAGTCTGCTCGCAAAGAGATCTATTTGGAAAGAACCCCAGAAATTGTTGAGAGAATTGAAAACAGAGGTGTTGAGCTTCCAGCCGCTGTGATCTAAGGGGAACCTTGAGTTCCAATCTGCATATAGATTTGTCTTTCATGGGAGATATTCTGCTCTTAGGGAGATCTTGTGTTCTAGACAGAACATCCAAAGTTTCTTTGCTAGATTCGAGAGATCTGCAGATTTCGTACCTCCCAGACGGTTTATGTAGGCAACAGCAGACATGTTGTCCATCTTTAGGATAACAGATCTCCCTTGAAGGAATTTTTTGAAACTCATTAAAGCGTAAAGACCGGTAGTGAGCTCTAGAAAGTTTATATGTAGAGAAGATTTTTCTTGAGACCACACTCCTCCTGTGTTCTGATCCAGGAAACATGCACCCCAGCCATGAAGGCTGGCATCTGATTCTAAGATAAAATCTGGGGCTTAGCCAAAGATTGCTCGGCCATTCCAAGCGTCTAAGTTCTCTAACCACGGGAATTTGTCCGCTTTGAGGGCCTTGCGGGCATTTCCATTAATTGGTCCAAATCGGTCATTTTTCCCCTTACGGACGGTACTAGTGAGGTGCACTCTGACTACCCTCTGCGTTGGGAAGCTGAAGTGGTTAAATACTTGGGGATCTGGCTTAGCCGCGACCTTCAGGAAATATGGAGCCTCAACTTTGGCAGGGCAATGATGTGGTTGAGTGAGAAAGTGAAATCCTGGTCCTCCCTGCCCCTGTCGCTCGTTGGGCGGATTGCACTGACAAAAATGGTAGTATTACCTACATTTCTTTATTTATTCGCTAATATACCTATTCCGCTGACTTCGCATTTTTTTGCTACTTTGCGGTCCCATTTGGTGGCGCTGGTATGGTCGGGCGGACAGGCCAGGGTGGCGTGGGATACGCTGGTGCTGCCACTGGGACAAGGAGGCCTGGGTGCTCCTGACATGAAGCTGTATGCCCTCTGTGCGCAGGCTCAGTTTGTACATTTTTGGGCCCACCCTACCCCCTATCAACCCCACGTTGCGGTGGAACGAGACGCGGTCGCGCCTCTACCGCTGAGCGTGGCGGTTTGTGCCAAGGCACGGCGCCCAAGAACAGACGTGGACACGGCTGGGATGCTGCAGTGGGTGTGGGAGGAGTTGCGCAAGAGGGCCGGAGTGCTGCTGTTGTATGCACCGTCGCTTCCTTTGCTGCACAATCCGATACTGCCCGGTGTAGCTGATGGGCTAGCCGGCCGACTCGCTGTCAAGCTGCGCCCCTGCACTTTTGCGGACTTGTTTCCTGAGGCCCGGTTCGTGCCTCCTCCGGCGCCGGAGGATGGCGGTGCGGGCCCTTTTCCGAGTTGTTTCTGTACCACAGACTGAAAGCGGCGTGCCGGGCGCTCTCTGGAGATTTCCCTGACGCTCCTCCGGTCTTTACGGCCCTGGAGGCTGTGGTGGGCTCCCCGTCTCCCCGGAAATTGGTAACCCGTATTTATCGCAACATGCAGCGCACGGACCTGGTGGGGTCGCTTAAGTCTATGCAGGGTTGGAATGGTGAGCTCCAGTCTGAGATAACTGAAGAACAATGGGAGTTTTGTTGTAGGCAGCTCACAGAGCTTTCGCCGAACTACAGGCTGCGTCTCATACATTTTAAATATCTTCATCGCGTGTATAGAACCCCCCTCAGCCTAAAAAGGATGGGGTTGCGGGAAACTGACGACTGCTGGCGATGTGGATCCGCCTTGGCCTCCTTTTTGCACATAGCATGGTCGTGCCCGAAGCTGGTGGGGTACTGGACTCAGGTTTTTTTCCTAATCAATCAGATTGTGGGTCGCTCCGATGTTCCTTCCCCCCTGCTCGGGCTCTTGGGTTATGTTCAAGACACTCCACCACAGGCGCGCAAGCTGCACGCGTTGCTTCTGCTGTTTGCCAAGAGGCGGGTGGCGGTCCACTGGGGGAGAAGTGGGATACCCACAGTGAAGGGTTGGCTGGCTGACGTCACGTATGGACATACGCAGCTACTTACGTTTGGGGAGTTGTTGCCGGTCGCGTCCCGGCCCCGAGACATCTGGGAACCGTTTGTGAGCTGGGCCCGAGCTCATCAGGAGGGGGCAGTGGAAGGAGATGTTGTGCGTGAATGACTGCGGGGTGCTGGGGAGAGAGCGCCTTGGAGCCCGGGTGTCGCATGGCATGCTGACGGAGCGTGCCGGGCTGGGACGCCCCGCCACGCGTCCTATGTTTTTCTTTTCTTTGTCCGAGATGCCCTGCATGATGTGATGGGGTGGTGGGACCCCCGGGCCATTGAATTTAACTCCCGGGTCCAATAATGACTTAAGATGTTGACATGTTGACCATTGAATTATGTCTCCTTTATACACAACCTGACAGCTCCCTGTATTACGTTGTCATGCTAATGTGGACTACTGTGTTTGTTGGCTGTATTAGCCGTTTTGCAAAATGTTCAATAAAAACAAATAAAATAAAAAAAGTTCTCTAACCACCAGTTCAGTTTCAACTTGGCATCTTGGTTTAGAGAAATCTGATCTCCGTACCACAGACCTGATCTCAGAGCCTTCGCTTTTATTCTTTGTAGAGCTCGATAGTTTAGAGGGCCTGGAAAGATGGCTTGGATAGAAGAGGAAAGGAGACCGAGAAGTCTGGCTAGTTCTCTCAAGGATAAATCCTCTTGTTTGAGAACGTGTCTTATCACTTTCCTTATTTTTGAAAAAAAAATTGAAGGAAGGAGGAGGAGACAATTTGTGGTGTCCACAGTGAAACCCAGAAATTCCAAAGTTTTTGATGGGGATAGAATTGACTTTTCTTTGTTTATGATAAAACCCAGAGTTTCTAGGAGGTTTATTACGGAGTTCAGCTCCTGAATGATTTGAGAATGATCCTGAGACAGGATCAGGATATCGTCCAGGTATATGATAAGGCGAATACCCTTTTCCCGTAGGCATGAGGCAACTGTCTTCATCACCTTGGTGAAACACCAAGGGGCTGAGGAGAGACCGAAAGGAAGAGCTTGGAACTGAAAAAGATGATTTTTCCAAATAAATTGGAGAAAGGGTTGATGAGATTTGGCCATGGGAATTGTAAAATAAGCATCTTTTAGATCTAATTTGACTAGCCAATCTCCCTGAAGTAGCAAGTCTCTCAAAAGATGGATTCCCTCCATCTTGAAGTGTCTGTAAACAAGGAGTTTGTTGAGTTCCCTTAAGTTTATAACGGGTCTCCAACCTTTGTCTTTTTTCTCTACTAGGAATAATGTGCTCACAAATCTTAGCATGTGCATAGGGACTTCGACGATTGCTCCTTTCAGAAGCATAGAGGAAATCTCTTCTTCTATAATTTTTTCTTGATCTAAGGTCAGGGGAATGTTTTTTGGTAGTGAAAATTGAGTCGGAATGTCTATGAAGTCTATCATAAATCCATTCACGGTATTCAGGACCCAGGGGTCTTGAGTAATTAGTTTCCAGTTGTGAGCAAAGAGTTTCAGTCTGCCTCCTACTTTTGGAGAGGGGGAGGGGGGGGGGAGAATAATAGTACTCACTTTGGGGGTTGATGTCACTGGATGCTCCTCTTCCTCTGAAATTTCTTGAGCGAAATCCTCTCCCTCTTGGGGGGTAGAATTGAGGTATGTTTGAGGGTTGGTAGCCTCTTCCGCCGTAACCTCTGGATCTGGAATATGGCCTGCGGTTGAAGCGGCCGGAAGATTGGCCCCTTCTTCCGGCCCTGACAAAAAGGTTATAGTTGTTGAAGACTCTTTTCATATTTTGATTCGCTTTGTCTAGTGTGGTAAAGGTAGAGACGTATTTACCTAAGGTCTTGATCATGTCTTCACCAAAGAGTAAACCTTTAGGATTGATAGAGGGTTCTTTATCCGCTAGGTCGGTCAGTTTGGGACTAATTTTTGTGAGGACAACTCTTCTCTCTGAATTGATGCTGGCATTGGCGTTGCCCAAAAAGACTAATGCCCTTTGGCTCCACCCTCGGATTACATCAGTATTCAATGTGGAACCATTGAGGTGGCTATCTTCTGCAGCATCGATGATTTTAGCCAGAGGTTCAAGGATGTCTAGGAGGCGATCTTGGCAGATTTTAAGAGATCTTTCCATGCCTTTCCCGGGATCTCGCCCGAGTTAAAAAAGGTATTTGATTAGCTCTGGGTCGAGGTTTGTGGTTTGGCAGACCTTGTCCTCAATAAAGGGTCTGGAGCACTCGGATCTTAACCGATTGCGTGTGTCTCTTTCCAGAGGGTTTCTTAACCATTTAGCGATAAATTTGCAAACATGCTCTTGTGGAACCCAATCATTGCTTCTTGGGTGCTTAATATTAAGGGGAGAAAACATCTCTCCGGCTAGAGGGTCTAGGATGGTGTCCTTGGAAGAGGAAGGCAGATCATCATCAAAGGGTAGAGAATTAAAATCCTGATCGTCCTCATCTAGGTCGAGGATATATTCATCAGGAAGTTCAGAGGCATCATCATCATTAAAGTCATCATCATCATCTTGATCAAAATGTGTATCAATTAAATGAGCACTTCGATAGATTGTGCCGCTACGGACACCCATATATTTTGTGCTGCAAGGGACACCTTTAAAAGTCGTGCCGCTATGTACACCTGAAGTATTTGAGGTGCGAAGACCTCCCATGAAATTTGAGGTGCTGTGACCTCCCATAGTGCTCTTGGGGATAAAATCAATATTTTTAATTTTTTTAGATCTTTTTCCCCGTATTTCAATGAGATCGTCATCAGGAAGTGTATGTTGAGTTTCGTTAGTGTCATTCTCCTCAGGGGGAAGTGATCTTTTTGAAGAAATAACTTTAGATAAATTTGACAACATACAGGATCTCATCTCATCATGAATCATATTTTTGATTGCCTCGTTCTCCATATTAGGGATGGGAGCGCTAGCCTCATCTAAGTCTATATCAGACATGGAGATTTAGGGGAAGATGAATAAAGATAAATATATAATTATTTAATCCCCTGTATTCAAATGTAAATATTATTATAACTTATATATATTTCATTTTTTTCTTTCAGACCTATCAAGTCATTCGCATCCTCTGTTCTTGGTGGGCCATCTGGTCCTGATAGCTTGAAGGGTTTCGGGAGATGCTGGCAAATGCCGGGTCTTTCAGAACAGGCTTCTTTATACCTTAAGCAATCATGGGCACCTGGTACCCACAAATGCTAGGCTTTGGCATGGAGGGGATGGGTTTGTTGGTGCGAAGAGTCAAGTGTGGAACCCCTGGTTGCAGACTTACTGCTGGTAGTTAACTTCCTCTCTACATTAGCGGATCAAGGTTTGGCCTACAGATCGACTCATAATTTTCAGTCAGCTATTTTTGCGGGTCACCATCCTTTAAAGGTAGACTGGTAGGTGGGCATCCTTTGGTGTACAAGTTGTTGAGGGGTATTAGATTGATTCAACTCCCTAAACTTAAATATTCTGAGTTATGGGATGTTTATGTACTTCCGTTTCTTAGCGATGAGGATCTCTCTATAATGCAGTTGTCTGGAAAGCTCACTGTTCTTCTGTGTCTTATATCATGTAGACGGGTTTCAGATGTGCGTACACTGGATTTAACAGGTAGAGTATTTTCTCCTATTGGTGCTATTTCATATATCTAACAGTACTAAAGCACATTCTCGATGTGTGAGCTATCTAGCATTTCCAGACAATCAAACAATTTGTGTGGTACGGTGTCTTAAAGCCTATGAAGAATGCACTAGGGATTTTCGTCAAAAACCTGGGGGTCAATTGCTTATCTCCTAACAGAAACCTTTCCAACCAGTGAAGTCAGCCACCCTGGCCAGATGGGTCAAGTGGGTGTTGTTCGGGCTGATATTAATACTTCCTCTTTTGAAGCGCATTCAATAAGGGGAACTATTACTTCTAAATCTTTTGTGGTGTGATCCGGTTTAGAGGTTTATCATGGCAGCAGCTGATTTGCCCTCAGATTCTATTTTTTTTTTATCATAAACCAATTGTTAATGTTGCTTTTGTCAGCTTTGAACAAGCATAATCCGAAGCCTCCGGTTCTGAAATAGAATATAAGTTTTTCTACCTGTCACTTCAAAGAATTTTCAATTCTATTAGGGACGCAAAGGTGAGGATTATCCCACCCTGATGTATCTTAATGAATATTTCAGTGATTTTAACTGTGATTACATTAATATGTCAAGTAAGATATTGCATGAGATACGGCTCACCTTTCTTGTATTTATGGAGTAATTTGGTAGTTATTACGTGGTGTTTTCTTGTCTTCACTGATGAAAACCGGATAGACAAAACCCAAAGAAGGGACCCTCCACCACTTAATACATACTAAATACAGGCTTAGGACTGGGGGGAAAAGGGAACACAAAAGATACTGCAAAAAGAGGTCCTATGAGCTTAAATTACTTTTCACATATGAAGTAAATCTAAATATGAAAAGATCTAAACGCACTCTATATAATTATTTCTCAAAATTCTCAATTTCTTTATTTTTTGTATACTTTTTTTCAACAACTTTCCGATTAATTTCTGTTCACAATCCTTTACATTGTTTTTTGTACATTATTTCAAGTGTAACTTTACATCTATTGTTAAATCTATACATTCAATTACCTATTTTAAAAACACACTTTACGCTCAAAATCATCAAAACACCCCTATAGAGCCTCCATTTACACACACTCATCAGACAACGCATTCATACCTCATCCAACACACTCACCCTACAACAGTCCAAAAAAGGAGGAACATTCCCCATACACCAGCAGACTTAGATCTCTTTTCTTCTTCTGGTGTAGTGGCCCCGGACTGGAAACCCCAACCGCAAACAGGATTGAACTTTGGGATATCGTATGCAGAGCTGGTTGACTTTCTAATGTTTCAGATTCGATAGGTGATCAGAAGGATTGGCAACGTCTTTTCATTCTAGATGGGTCTTCGGTCAAGAGAGATACCAAGTTTTCCAGACAGTTATGATTGAAAGTTCTAGTTGATATATGTTGGAATCACGCAAAGAAAGAGGAAGGAATATGGAGCCAGCATGTTATATAGACTGTATCAAGATATATGGACAGGCATATAGATACTCATTCTCAGCGCTGTGTATCTTGTTGTTTGTGTCTCAGAGTATTGGGTGACCTGAGAACACGTACACATCAGATTTCAGCGTCTGCTCGTGTGAGCGCACATTCACTTCCCTGATCATAATTGTACTCAAAGCCGGTTCCAGTGCAGTGTCTTAGCTCTGTTATGTTATGTTATATGAATTTATATAGTGCAACATATACCCTCTGGTGTCTTGGAGCTGATAGCTAGGCATAGTATGGGAGGGTGGTAGAAGAAACAGATTACAAGTTGAAAATCCAGGTTTTAAGAAGCTCTGGACATGAGATAGACTCCAAAGGCTAGTAATTCCTCCAGGTTCAACCCTAGATCGTTCTCAATATTTTGCACAATTTGACTCATGAATGCAAGCATGAATTTGAGCTTGAGCAAAGGCCCACACTGTAAAGACACGTGCAAATATTTTGTTGAATGAGCAGGCAGACATGTGTCACCCAAAGCTGTGTCTCCCAGCCGATCTTGTTCATGAAAATAGTCTGACTTCGGGAACTAAGCAAAGTGCTTGAATTTAGGCCTCGGCTAAATTTCCGTTCCGCTCGCGGCAATTGCGATAATTTGACATTTTCGCGTTCCGCGGAGAGTGCGAAAATGTCAACATTTCCGCATTCCGCAGCTTAGCGATAATTTGTTTCTTGCTCGCGCTGTAAAATAATACATTCTCGCGCGCGCGATCGCCTTACCTGAATCCCCGCGTTCGCCGACAAGTTTTCCCGATCCGGTCGTGTTCTCCACGAGATGTTGGATTGTTGGTAGCCATTTGCGCTGTCTCGCGACAGTTCGCGCCCGCAGTAACGTCATGCGTCGCGCGATCACGTCTTTCTTCTCGCGATCATGGACAGCGAGAAGAGTGAAAACAAGATGGCCGCGCCCGCGAGCAACCGCATGGGTAAGTTGGCGAGCCGCGACCACGCAGAAAATACCGCGAACGGGCGGGAAAAAAACTTCTGCATCTTCGCGATATTTCCGCGTGTTTGCGGAGATTTGTAACATTTTCGCGATAATTTGCGAAAGTCGCTTTCGCAAACACCTATCATATGCACTTAAATAAGATTTGATTCCACTCCATTCAGTGCCCATAGGTCCCCAGATTCTCATCTCCTCGAATCAACCCATGAAAAGGTTGGCACACGAGGAAGAAAATCTGGAGCCCATTGCCACCCTTATTTTTGCCTGTATCACTTATCTTTGAATAAAAAAACATTATTATCCAAAATAAGCTCGATCATATTCATCAGCATCTCTGTGTGATCCCATGCGCTAGCTGATCTGGTGTTAAGAATCCTCCTAATCGCACGTAACCCAATTTCTCTCTTTATACTGGTGTAAAGAGCTGTGACATCTAAGGTGACTAAAATCATGTTCTCTTCCCAATTCAAATCCGTAAGTATCCCTAACATGTGCTTAGTGTCACGGATATAGGATGGTAAATTGCTGACCATTGGTTTCAAGAACATATCCACATATTTCGAAATTCTTTTGGTAGGCCCATCATTCCCTGAAATGACTGGTCTACCGGGCGGAAAGGGGAGGTCCTTGTGAATCTTTGGTAACGTGTATATACAAGGGTACCTAGGACGGTCAACTCATAAGTAAGTAAACTCATCTTCATCCAGTAAACCCAGCCCATGCCATTGTTTCAAATGTCTATTTATATGATCTGTAAGTTTCCAAATTGGTTTAGCAGAGAGAGGCTCATAACACTCCTGATCATTTATGTTGTGTTTAGCAATGCTTGCCTAGTAGTATTGTTAGAACCCCCATGCGCTGCTGTGGTGTGCGCTTGTGCATGGGGGATTCCACGTTAGACAGTTGGTGGCTCTCGCTCATTGTGAGTGCAGCGGTGGCTCGTTGTACCCACAATAAACCTATAATTGCATTTACTTACTGTGTCCTGTCATCTATACCTGCGGGGACACAACATTGTTTTGGAGACGACTGGGTGAGCCACCGCAGCGTTCCACGGCACATCTCTGCTTGCGGTGATCAATCGACCGCTTTGTGCGCGTAAGGGAAGCGTAAAATTTGGTGGATCAGAATATATACGGACTTCATATGTGCAAATTGGAAATTTTAACGGACCTCCCGTGTACTCATGGTGCCTAACAGACCAAGGAGGTGAGCCAGCAACGGAGGTGAGTCAGCAGGGAAAGGAGATTTGCGCATGATAGCGCATGGCGCATGTCTGGGATTCTTGTGGGACCTCTGCCCACACCTACGTTTGTTCAGGGAAGGTTTAAAGACTACAAAGCTGAACTATTGAGTCTGCTGCCGAGAACTGTGTATTGCCGTTAGAAAGCGCACCAGTGGTTTTATCTCTTGTAGGCGCATGCGCAAGTGTAACAGATTTGGTTTCCTAGTTTTTGGGCATTGGGGCATCGTGTCTGATGTACATCACACTCAACAACTATCGCGTCTAAATCTTTGAAACTGTCAACAGCTATACTATTCTCTTCAGCTTATCTACAACTATGCGGTGAAGTCATTTTCTTCGGTGACACGCACACCTTCTAGGAATCTTGCGTGTCACAGCAATTGTTCAGTGATACCCACACCAAAGACTAAGTTTGTTCCATTTACCCTTCCACATTTAAGTATAAGGGGTTTCTGGGGCAAGTTTGTGAAAGACATAACACATATTACAGTGCTAAGTTTGCATGGTGATATTTTTTTTTTGTTTCTCTGTGATAATTCCTGTGTGACATCTACATTGCAGAAAAATAGTGTTCTTTTGTTTTACTCACAATCTATGATTCATTTGAGGTGTCATTCAAGCATATCTTTTTCAAGCTTGTGAAACTGTTATTGCAGTCTCACTTGTCTGGTAACATGCAATCGGTTAATCCTCCACCACCATTTTTGGAAAGCTCAGGTAACCCACAGATTCAATGGAGACAGTGGTTTGATGTTTTTGAGATGTATTTAGGGGCCATTGGTGCTTCACGTTTCAGTGCGGAAGGAAGAAGTGTCTTCTTCATTCTTTAGGTTTTGAGGGTAGAGAAGTCTACAGACATCTCCCTGATTTGGTGTTGGCCGAGGGTGAAGTCGTGGACGAATATCAAGAAGCTGTTAGGAAACTTGTCATCAAATTTGATGTGCAACCTAGTTTAGTTGTATTAAGACACACATTTTTTAAGCGTGCACAATCACAGGGTGAGAATGTAGACACATACATAAGTGCTGAATGCCACTTTGGAGAATTCCATGACTAGTTTGTTAGAGACCAGTTTATTGCACATTGTTGGGACAAGCAAATTCAACAAAAATAGCTTACCATGGGTAATCCAGGTCTTGAAGAAGTCATAAAGGTGGCAAAAAGTGTTGAGTTAGCACAACAGTCTATTAAAGAGCTCAATGTCAATTGCACCCCAAAGGAAAATGTAAATGCTATCACCTCACCTAATGCTTCTAGCAGCACCCCACGTAAAGACAATATGTCTAAGGAATACGTTTTTTTCAAACAAACTAATATTTGTTTGAAGTGTGGTTACGCTCCACATGGGAAAGACAACAGGATATGTCCTGCCAGGAATGTTGTGTCATAAATGTGGCAAAGTGGGACACTTTGCGAAAGTGTGTCAGTCAAATATGAGTAAACCTAATAAGGTCAATTGTGTCATGGAGGATGAATCCGTGTGTGAGCGTGAACTCATTCAAAAATTACAAGATTTGATTGTGGTCATCATCTCATGATGGTATTGTTACTGGTGATCCTGGTGATTGTGTGGACCATTATGTTGATGTGTTGGTGGGCAGTGTGGGCCTGAAATTGCTTGTGGATTCAGGTGCTCGTATATCTATGATTACCAATGATTTGTTCTAGAAGTCTTGGGGAGACAGGCCTCTCTTTCCACCTGGCATGGCACCAGTTTCTTACGAGGGACACAGAATTGATTTAGATGGGTTTATTGAAGATATGCTTGAATTTAGGGGTCGCAGATTTCAGGGAAAAATGTATGTAGCTGTTTGTGTTTTAAATATTCTTGGGTGGTACCACCAAGGACTTTTTGGCATGGTATTAAGACCTGGTAACAGCAAACAAGTTTTGGTCATCAAGGACAATCCTGTGTCTGTTTGTTTAGAACATGAGTTTCCCAAAGTGTTCACCAACTATCTGGGTAAGATTGTTGGTTCCAAGCACAAAATTAGAGGCAAGAAAGACGCCATCCCGGTGAAGCATAAGGTTAGGTCTGTGCCGTTTAGCCTTCGGTAGGTTCTTAAGAAGGAATTGGACAGGTGACACAGTTGTGGGGTCATTGAACCCATTGAGTCCAGTTTGTGGTTGAGCCCTTAAGTGGTTGCCCACAAACAGAGTGGTGAAATACGTTTGTGCATTGACCTTAGGAGTTTAAATAAAGAAATTTGGGTTGATTTGCACCCTCTTCCTAGAATTGGTGATTTGTTGGAGGAATTGAGGGGTGCAGAGTGGTTCTACAAGATAGATCTTGCCTCAGCGTACCACCAAGTTCTGTTAGATGATGAGTCTTGTCACTACACAGCCTTTATTTCCCCTTTTGGTTCATTTCAGTTCTGTCAAATGCCTTTCAGGCTTGCTTCGGCAGCCTCGGTCTTTTAAAGAAAAATGCAAACGATCCTCAATGGTGTAAAGGGTGTTATCATCTTTCAAGATGATCTTATTTTCACAAACCATTTGGAGGAACATGAGAATACGTTGAAGACTGTGCTTTTTGGAGAAAAAGGGGATTGTTGTAAAAAAGAATAAGTGTGAATTTTGGAAGAAAGAAATTGAATTTTTAGGGCATTTGGTCTCTGCTAAGGTTGTCAGTCCTAGGCCTGGTGAAGGCAGTGGCTGAGTGTCCATGACCTAGGAACAAGGATGAATTACTTTCCTTCTTGGGGTTGTTTGAGTTTTACTCACGTTTCATTCCAGACTATGCCAGTAAAATGAAGGTTCTCTCCAATATCTGAAGGGCTAATTCACTTTTCAGTGGAATGAAATTTGTCAAGAGACGTTCGACTTGGTCAAGTCAGAGATGGTTAATGCTAAAACCCTCAGTGCTTATGACCAGTTGTTCCTTGCACCATAACTGTTGATACTAGCAACTATGGGTTGGGCGCTGTTTTGACTCAACATTTGGGAGAAAGTGAAGTCACTGTCAGTTATGCTTCCAGAGTGTTGCGTGATCCTGAATTGAACTACTCGGTGATTGAAAAGGAGGTACTGGCGTGCTATTGGGCGTGTGAAAAGTTCAGGACTTATATTTGGGGCAGGAAATTCGTCATTCAAACTGACCATAAGCCCCTTGTATACATCCTGGGAGGGGAGCGACTTACGTATGCCACACCACACATTGCATGTCTCATAACTAAATTGCTGCAATATTATTTTGTGGTTAAGCACATTCCGGGTAAGCTGATGTGTTGTCCAGACTTCCTATTAATGATAATGAAATGCTCGATGTGGAAGAGGACAAGGAGGATTGTTTTATTGATTATGTAGATGCCCTAGAAAATAAAGCTTGTAGTGAGAGTGAGTGGAAAAAGGGAATGTCAGAGGACCTAGTCTTGGGCCAAGTTAAATAATTTATTGTGAATGGCTGCCAGAGGGAGAGATCTGTGTCTTCTAATCTTCAACCATTTTGGAAAATTGCTGAGGAGTTTTCCATAGAAGACGGCATCATTATGAGAGATTATAGGTGCATTACTCCATTTCGTGTCCGGGTCAAACTGGTTGATTGTGCTCATGATGCACACTTAGGGGCTACGGTGACGAAGAGACGTGTCAGGATGCACTATTGGTGGCCTTCAATGGATAGAGACTTTGAGTCTAAAGTAAAAGAGTGTGTTGATTGTTGCGGTGCTGAGAAGGGTTACAAGGTCCCCGCTCCGCCATTACAGCCTATTCCATTTCCAGAAAAACCTTGGCTTAAGGTGGGTATTGATTTAGTGGGTCCCTTAATTTTCGTCAGCATCACTTACGCTTTGCGTTTGTCTTGATGGATTTTCGCGGCAAGTGGCCAGAAGTCCGTTTTTGTGCTTCTCCCACTGCTAATTGTGCCATTCATTTCTTAAAAGAGATTTTTATGAGAGAAGGATTCCCAGAAGCGCTTGTGTCCGACAATGGAGTGCAGTTTGTTAATCAAGACATGGTAGTGTTTTTGCGTGAATCTGATGTCAAGCATTTGAGAAGCTCAGTTGGTCATCCTCAAATGAATGGATTGATGGAAAGGATGAACAGGTTTGTTGTGGAATGCATCAAGTGGGCAAAACACAATGGATATGATGTGGAGGCTGCTGTCAGATCCATGTTGTGTTTTTTTCCGCACAACACCCCACTCCCTCACTAAAATAGTGCCTTTTGTATCTCTTAGAGGTTGGATTCCCACATCCGCCTCATATCCTGCTTGGCTTTTAAGAACTCTTTCCCCTCCTGTGTCTTACCCCAGGTACGGGCCATCTGTTCTGCTCTCTGTTGTCCTTTTTGATCCTTTGTGCTTCCTGTAAAAAATGATTCTCACTATTAGGAGCATTACTAGGACCTTCTCCCTGTCCGACTCGCTGCCACAGGTCATGGAAGTATCCAGAGATGTAGAGCTTGAGCTATGGATTGTCCCTCTTTCCTGGCTGTCTTTAGGAATTAAATGATCATATGTTTTGGCAAATGTGAAGATTCTGCCATTCATATAATCATACTCATCTCTTCTCAGTTTCCTGTTTTTTCTTTGTTTGATATCTGATAGATGTAGTTGCATTATATCATTCAAAATAGCATCGTTTTTTTCGGTCCCCTCTGTCAAATTCAGGGGCATATTCTCAAGGAGCTATTGCTGAGTTACCAGCACCTTAGCGCAGCCAATGTCACGATAAATCCATCGCCCCATTCACAAACCAGTTCAAGCTGCCGATACCACTAGTTTACCTGTGATAGCAACCTCCAAAAACATCGCCACAGATGACCCCGGCAACTATCGCTAATGAGATGCAGAGAAGGCGTTCCCGAGCAAAAAGCCACGACAACACCACACCTCAACATTCCCAACGACCAACCACATCGGCGATAAGATCACAAAACATGAGATAAAGGGCAATAGCAGAAGGAAACTAACACCTGCTCCGACCTGGTGCAAAGTCGGACGACAACCGGCAACAGAAAAGGGAGCCCATACCACAGCCACACCTGAAGACCAACAGATGCCATGGAGCCACTGATCATGCAGCTCGGAGACCCAACAGGGACACAACACCCCCCGCCAGCACACCCAGGAAAGCCACCCCCCCACCCCGGGCCACACCCCGGCCACCCCCCACCACCCCGGACCGAGAGAATGCACATCAACGTCACTAAATCATGCAAAAAAACATTCACCTGATGCCGCAGAAACACAACAACTAACAGCCATGTGAGTACAGAAAAAGCAGATTCAATCCTTCACCATTGAAAGTTCAAACAAAACATCACAATCAAATATTACAACAAACAATTATTTGGTAGAGTCATGGCGGGTCATCCCTGGACAATCTGCAAGTGACAGCCTGTAAGACAATATCTCAGATAAGGTGTGTCAGGCACTCATCAAAGTACAGAGAGAGAGAAAGGGAGAGAGAGAGAGAGAGAGAGAGAGAGAGAGAGAGAGACTGAACAAGGAGCGCAAGGACAATCATACCCTTGGCACATACATGCCAACTATTGCGTGTGTCTCGCAATTGGTGCACTCAAAATCTGAGGCCTGGCAACACATCCAGCACAAAGGCCACATCACATTTCAGACATGCAAGCAGTAGTCTGACTAAAATTAGGCATGAAAGCTCCTTTGTCACGAAACACAAGGCAGAAGGCCATCCAAACCTCCGAACTTGGTCTTCAATGCGCACGGCACCCCCTGAGTGAGATACCATACCAGACTCTGTCGACTCCCACACCACGAACTGCACTAATGTAAGAGCGACTTGTCCACACCCCACACACACTTGTCCCTGCTCGAGCTATACCTGCATGGCATGCCCCCAACACATCGGTACAAGAGACAACCCCTACGTCAAAACGTTGAACACACATAGGACTCATTACTCCGAGCTGTGGCATATCGTCCACAGAGATCCGCTGCTGGTTTGAGGAGTGCTAGTGGTACGAGACCAACAAACGCAATGGCAGGCAATCCCGGGCACATGCACAACTCCTGTCATGTGGGACTGTACCGTGCATGAAACCTGCATCTGTTGGGAGCTCTGCTAATGGCAGTCCTGCAAATCAGTTACCATCTGAGTTTCCGGCTTGCATACGTCACATGCGTCCAGCCATGGTTCCACTGTCAATCATGCACATTCGAGTGGCCCATGGAGGTCTGCCTATCCAACACAACGGTAGCTGAACTGGATTACGACTTGTCTGTGCGCCCCCTGTTGGCCCACGGACAGGAGTGCAACCGGGATACCCGGGCATGGGATGCCTTGATATGTGGTGTCTGTGCCCGCAGCAGTGGATGGGAGATTGCACAAGTCATTGTGTGCAGTGACCACATCCAGGCTCTCCCCTATTGGGCTGTGCTGCGGATTGGTGAAAATGCATGGTCGGAGCACATCTTCTCCGGACCAGTTAATGGATTGGCTCTCCCTCGTGTTCCTTGATTCCGGGAACGACCTACTTCTGGAACTGATTGCCTACGAAGCAGCGCTCGCATTCATGGACGAGTAACAACCTTCCTGCATACACAACTGATTGACACCCAGAACACAGGTCCCAACACTGTGTTGCATCGTGGAGGATTGGTCCCATAAGCCAGTACAACAGTGGACTATTCTGCATTCGCATGAACTCAGAATGCATGGGCGTGGACCTACGCGTATTGCCACACACCTGTGCAAGGTGCTGCAGCTCCATTGGCGGAGCTGCACAGCATCGTTTGGCAAAGTACCCAAATCTGTCATACTGCTGGAGGTAGACTACACACATGCCAATGTGGCACGGCATGTGACCTTGTTGGTCCGTTTCACCTGCTCAGTGTCAGCAGAGCACACAGTCGGCGTAGTCCGGTGGGAAAGCTCCATGCAGATCCCATGGGTTGTGAGTCGTGTCCCCTGACACGGGGCAATGAATAGACACCAAACATCACATGACTCGACCAGCAAGGCAAGGTGGGCTGAGACCGTTGCCCACTGTAAGGATATGTGTACATGTTTGCCACCCCATTCCATGCACCTCGACACGTTCCCATTCTGCCTGTAAGTGTACTCAGCATTTGTCTGCCTGTTGGGGCCCATCACTAGCCCGTACTGACACGCACATGCTAATAAAGCCTACGCAACTTCACCAGTTTACAACTGTGATGAGTGTTGACTATTTTGACAAATCATGTGTATCAATGAGCATTGTCTGTACACAGGGAGGGACAGACTGCCTGTGGTACGTAGGTGGTGAATCCCTATTGGCAGCTCCACCTCTGTGAGCCACACATTGTGTTTGGGATACTTGCTGGTAGACCTGTGCCCTTACGTGTCTTCAGCAATGTGAGTATGGTGTCAAACTACATGCCTTATGGTTCGATATGATCCATTGAAGCAGACCGTGTACACACTGACGTGTGTGAGTACGTCATGCAAAGAGGAGTTCCGTAGCCACATGCGATGGGGGACACTACTTCAGGCGGGCTACCGATTCTGACATTGACACACACAGCCCTTTGTGATACATGGATGTGGGGCTACAATGGGGGATGCGAGATTGTTGTGCATGTGCACTGAGGCCACAGCTAGGTCACACCTTCACAGTAATCCAATTGACCATGTGGGTCAGGATAAAACATGCGCATTGCTGACATTTACCAGGGTGTACCTCTTAGTTCAATCAATGTCCCTACATTCATCCATACTTGTACACATGGGTGAACATAGACATGACACATCTGTGTGATTTGGTATGCTTTATTCACATTCTGGGTAGTCTCTGAGATGGAAGGGTACATGTCCAGTTCAAGCCAACATTAAGTGGTTGCCCAGTAGTGGGCCAACCAGAGTCCTTGGGGGAATGCGAAGATGATCAGAAGAGGAAGAGTACAGTCCTCAGCCGGATTGCTGTGTCATTGGTACAAGGGCAAATATGGCAGTCCATGTCGGGATCCAGGGGAATGTCGCAGAGTGTTCCGGGGGACAGTTGGATGCATTGTACCAGGGCATGATGCATGGGGCTGAACCATGCCGGGACTGGCCATATGGCAGGGATGGTTGCTACTGCCTCCTTCCGCACACAGTTATTGCACTCCACATCTTACTCCTCTGAGACGTCTTCTGTGTCTGGTGTGTCAGGTATGTGTCGTGGTGTTATGGCTGCATCACTGTGTGCCACTGACACATCAGGGTGCGATGGTGATAGGGCTGCATTACTGTGTGCCACTGACACATCAGGGTGCGGAGGTGTAAGGGCAGCATCACTGTGTGCCACTGACACATCAGGGGGCAGAGATGTGTTTGGCAGTCATCTGGTACAGGCTCTGTGGCAGCAATGCAAGCTGAGGATCTGCAAGGCCTGGAAGATCCCAGCTACATGTCTCTGGTTTTCAGCCGTGGCAGCCCTACTCCCAGCCTGCATCTGCTCCATGGTCTCCATTGTCCTTTGCATCTTTGCCAACTTTACGCTGTCATCGCTGGAGCCTGTCTGACTTGGCAGTTCCTGTATCCGAGTGATATCCCCAGCGAGGTCAGCCAAGGATTGTCGGCGAGCATGGTGCGGACAGGGGGTGTCCATTAAGGATTGTATGTGGTCCCTGATGGGACACAGACACCCACATATGGCATCGAGTTTGGCTGCCATGAGGTAGAAACCCACCCGCAGCTGGTCAGCCAACTCCTCCTGGCACGCTAACACACGGCGTTGGAATTCAAAGTGTTGGTCGTGGGGGTCCAGTGGGCCAGCCGTGGGGATGTGTGCTTCCAGCTGTGTGAGCCGTGCAGGGGGTGGGGTCACCGCCATGCAGCTAGGCTGCACTGTTCCTGGGAGTGGGGTGCTGAGGCTGTCCACAAGCCATTGGAGGGTGTCTGAGCAGAAGTGCAGGGTGTCCTCTTCATCCTCAGTGTAGTGATGTGTGGTCTGCTCTGTAGGAGGTGTTGATTGTCCCTCTGCAATGTAAAGGGGAGATGCAGGTTAACAGTGTGTTGCATGTATGTTGCCCATTGTACATGTTTACATACAGACTGCATGCCAAAGTACATTGTGACTGTTTTGGAGGAGCTGCCTATTTGATGGGAGACAGTGAACATTTCGACTACATGACGGATGTGAGGTTGTACTCGTACATCATCATCTCACAGTGTCATGCAATGCCAGATGTGATTGGACAGTTTCTATGCACGATCGGCAGCAGTTGTGTCCTCTGTCCTGTGGTGTAAGTGTTGCACTTTGTACCACATTGTCGTCAATGTTGATGTGCTGTGATTGCTATGTGTGTGTGCTGCATTGTTGGCGAGTCTGCCATGCAGCTGTGATTTGGCGGCACCTCATCCCTATGAGTCGATGTGCCTTTGATTTGTGTGCTTTTCAGGGGCTGAGATGTTGTCGACTTGGGCCATTTTTGCTGTTGGACATATTTTTGTGCTCTTGTGCATTGTTTGTCTGCAGATGTGTTTTTGATGTCATGGGTTGTAGGTGCACTTGGATGTGTCAGAGTGTGACCTGCTCCTTTACGGATGTGGTCCACACTCAGCCACCTCAAAGTCGTCTTGTGCACCATGTCATGTATTGCGACTGCAGCCATGCTATCTGCCATGCAGTGTCAGTTGCATGGTCCGTGTGGCTCACAGAGCCGCTGCTTTTATTGCTTCAGCACATGTGCATGGGTAGGTTGTGGAATTGGTGATATGGAGGGGGGCCCATTTGTGCACATTGTGGAGGGGGCCTTCTTGGTGTTTCTATGTGTGCTGCAGTGTGCCATGGGTATCAGGGACATGTTCCACACTCATTGTGGGTGTTCAGTGTGCTGGGCATGATTGTGCATGTGTGCCATTGTGCCCATCTCCCTCCGTCACCCCAGGCCCTGATCGTTACTCATCCTGTTACTGTTGGGTCAGGTCATATTGTGCTGTGTTCAGACCCCCAACTCCTTGCACCGTGTCCGCACTGATGACTGTGGCCCCCATTTCCTCCAGCTCATCAAGCACCTTCTGTGCAGCAGGACTCCCACCTCCAGTTGCCTTTGCTGCCTTCCTGTTGACAGCGAGTTTCTCTTTGGTTAGGCTGTGCACTTCATGCCAGCACCTCTTGACCTCCTCCATTGACCTCCTCGACACTCCGACTGCATTCATGTTGGTGACGATGGACTGCCATATTTCCGTTTGTGTTGCCAATGGCACAGTGGAGATGACGAACAGTTGTTGGTAGTGTTCTGTCACCTCCGTGACGATGATCCGGTCTTCCTGCGGACTGAATCCCATCTTCCTCTTTCTCTTCTCTTTGCCCTTCCAGGTGCACAGGGTTCCTGACTGGTCCTCCGTGGGGCTTGTAGGGTTCGGGTTGTCCTCTGCCCTCGGTCCGGGTGTATCCATGGTGCTACGCAGTTTGGTTGGGTTTTGATGTTTTTTTTTTAGTTTTTTTGTAGTGCATTTTCCCGCATGATGCATGGGATCGGCAGGCCTGTGGCTGCTTTTCGCTGATTTTTTTTATCGCGCTTGGCCTCATCTCAGCTTTTTTTGCCTTGGTGATTCGCATTTTTGCGGCGTCGCGTTGACTTCATAGCATACATTTGATGCGACCATCACATGGGACCATCACATGGTGCCGCCGGCTTGGGAATGCCGCATTATGAAGGTGTTATTTACCCGCAATGGACTGCGATGCGGTGAGTTGCGATAAGCTACTCTTGCAGTAGTTATCACACGTTCTTGAGAATATGCCCCTCAGTTGTTTAATCTCTAGTTCTAATGAGTCTATCTCTTTCTGCAAATGCATGACTTTTCTGTCGCAGTTCTCTGTAAGTATATCCATCAATCTATTTGAATTATCTGTTAATTTCTTACCCCAGGCCACCAATAGGTCTTCCTCAAGGTCATCATATGTTGGTATTATCTGTGACCTTAAGCTTCTGGGAATTCTTTTTACTCTAATATACTGTTCAAAGTGGCAGCGTCCCACCACTTGGACATTTCGCTCTTCCTCATCCTTTCTAATCTGTTACATTTTTTCTCTGAGACCCTCTTGTCTCAATAGATGTCCACCCTGTGCTACAGACGTAGCTGCATTGTTGCCAGATAAATTGTTAAACAAATCCTCTGCCTCTCTGTCCCTATTTATCCTCTCATTTTTGAATTATGTCATAGTGCCACCAGGATTGCCACCTATCAATATACACGACTTGAAAAAGATTAGTGGTATGATATTAGGTATCAAGGCGCCACTTGGGAGAAAGAGCACATTTATCGGTTAAGAACAATATCGAAGTATGGTGCTGTAAGGTGAAGAGAACCCCCAACCTCCCCTAAATTGTGGCAGAGGTCAAAACAACAGATAAAGACAATTCTCAACAAAAGTATGCAAGGTAAATACAGGTAATGCATAAGAGTGTGCACAAATGGAAAAGACAGTGTTCGTAATCCTTCTTTCTTTATTCTTTTCTTTCCGTTATTTCATAAAGTTCTTTGTCAGCTAACACGTGTTTCGTCGCACATTGGGAATTCTTCCTGCGACTTTCTCAAGGCTGAATAAACAAAACTGAGAAGAGATGAGTATGATTATATGGATGGCAGAATCTTCACATTTGCCAAACAATATGATCATTTAATACCTAAAGACAGCCAAGAAAGACCGAAAGAGGGACAATCCATTAGCTCAAGCTCTACATCTTTGGATACTCCCATGGCCAGTGGCAGTGATTCAGACAGGGTAGAAGGTCCTAGTAATGCTCCTAATAGTGAGAATCGTTTTTTACAGGAAGTACAAAGGATCAAAAAGGGCAACAGAGAGCAGAACAGACACCCCGTACCTGGGATAAGACAAGGAGGGGAAATGGAGGGGGACAGGTAGAGGAACAACAAGGAGTCAGAACCAGTGCAATGTATTGAATTTGACTGAAAAATGTTTCTCTAATGATGCTGTGTCTGTTATGAGTTTCTGTCCTAGCACTGTTGGTGATATATGTGATCTCCAAATAGATTTGTACAAATTCATGAGAAGGATGAAAATTAAAAAGCATTTTCAACTGACATATCCTGACAATAAAAACAGGCAACAATGCCATGGGGTATTTTCTTCTAGTGAACTGTCGATTCAGGACGTGATAGACACCAAGCTTTTACTATAGGTAGCTGACTGTGAGGATGAGCTGGTTACTTCTGATATGATCTTGAGGGATCTGAGTGTTGTCAGTGACGTTTCAATCACTAGGGGCCTGAAGGAGAGGTCCAAATTGACACCCACATCATTTACAGGGAATAATATAGACAATTTCCACAAACTAGTACTGTCCGATTTGGATAGCCATGGACAAGAAGAGAAAGACAATGAATGTGAAGGACAACCTGACATACAAGGAGTGAAAAGCGCTCAAGAATCTGATGGGTGATGACAGCATCACAATTCGCGAAGCGGACAAGGGTGGGAACATAGTAATATTGCAAGGCAAAGACTATGAACAAGACATCCTTTCTCAATTAAATGATCAGGAGTGTTATGAGCCTCTCTGTACTAACCTGATTTGTAAACTTACAGATCATATAAATAGACATTTGAAACAATGGCATGGGCTGGGTTTACTGGATGAAGATGAGTTTACTTACGTACGAGTTGACCGTCCTAGGTACCCTTGCATATACACGTTACCAAAGATTAATAAGGACCTCCCCTTTCCGCCCGGTAGAGCCATCCTTTCAAGGAATGATGGGCCTACCGAAAGACTTTTGGAATATGTGGATATGTTCTTGAAACCAATGGTCAGCAATTTACCATCCTATAACCGTGACACTAAGCGCATCTTAGGGATACTTACGGATTTGAATTGGGAAGAGAACATGATTTTAGTCACCTTAGATGTTACAGCTCTTTACAGCAGTATAAAGAGAGAAAATGAGTTACATGCGATTAGGAGGATTCTTAACACCAGATCAGCTAGCGCATGGGATCACACAGAGATGCTGATGAATATGATCGAGCTTATTTTTGATAATAATGTTTTTTTATTCAATGATAAGTGATACAGGCAAAAACAAGGGGTGGCCATGGGCTCCAGATTTTCTCCCTCGTATGCCAATCTTTTCATGGGTTGGTTCGAGGAGATGAGAATCTGGGAGACCTACTAGCACCAAATGGAATGACTCTATCCTTTATTGGGGTAGGTATATCTATGATTGCCTAATGATCCGAAAGGGCACCACGGATAAACTTTTTGTTTTTTAATATCTTCACAGCAATGAGTACAATATTAAATTCATGTTTGAATACAGCACAAGCGAGATTACTTTCCTGGATGTAGAGCTATATATTAGGGAGAGCAAGATTCACAGCAGACTTTCAAAAAAGACAGCCTGTAACGCAGTACTACATGCCTCCAGTGCGCACCCTGTTCATCAAATCAGGGCTATTCCCTTTGGGGAACTAATTCGGGCGAGACGCAATTGCAGTCATGATGCTGAATTTGAGGAATGCAAGAAAGGAATGATGGCCCGCTTCCGGAAAAGGGGTTATGATAAAAACACACTTTCTAGAGCTGAACAGAGGATACACAAGATAAAGAGACAGGACACATTGCCAGAGCGTATGAAAACAGCCAAAAAAATGAGAGAATATGCATGGTGACTAATTAAAATGCTTGGTCAGGGGTACTAGTACGTAGTCTGAGCAGGCATTGGCACATCTTAAGGAAAACAGATCCCTGTGTGGTTCCATTACAGTCAGACCAGACATCACCTGTCGAAGAGGGGCATCCCTCAGAAACCCACTGAGCCCGAGTTACCCTAGGGTGAGGACAACAGAAAACTGGCTGACGCTGTGCACAATAGGATTCTTTGGATGTGGACAGTGCAGTGTATGCAAATGTGCATGTGATAAGAAAACACATTTCAGGTGCCCTGGTGACAAAACATATAAGATTATGTCCAATATCAACTATTACACAAAATGTGTTGTGTACATTATTGAGTGTAAATGTAATAAATGGTATGTTGGCAGCACCATAAGAACTCTACGTAAAAGAATTGGGGAGCATATGAGAGTGGTTAAACAGAGGGATATTAGATATCCTATTGCAGCTCACATAGCGCAATGCACCTCACAGACCAGAAACAGAAACTTCACATTTATGGCATTGACCAGATCCTAAGGCACCCGAGAGGTGGCAACAGAGAATTGACTCTATGGAGACGAGAAGCCTCTTGGATTCTCAGACTACGGTGTACAGAGATAGGGCTGAATGTGGATCAAGAGCTCCATTACTTTCTGGGGAGATAGATGAGTGTGGCTTACATGCATCATTTATGTTCATAATGATGTAAAGTATAGGGTGAGTGATCTGTATATTACCATCACATTGTGTACACTGATTATTAACAGTACTATCATTACGTATAATGTTTGCAATCTAGGTTTGCCTTTGTGTTTATTATGAGTTCGAGGAGTTTGTATAGATTGGATGTTTTTTTTGTTGCATATATAACCTTCTGAAGACTGCACCGTTCATTTCTAACAGATTCTGTATGTATATTTAGGAAGGCAAATGTTATTTTGTAAGTTTTCAAGAGGATGGAGAAACACAGTACACATAAGACACAATTAAGACACAAGGAACGTGATACCTCTTACAGGAGAGTTGGTGGATCATTACTTATACCATTAGGGGAACATCACTTACAGGAGAGAATTTGGAACTTTGGCCACAGGCTCTTTGGGGTACTTTTTGTAGCAGGAGTAAATTCTTTACACTTTATTGACATATTACAAGACGGCGCCCGAGTAGAGTCATATTTGTGGGCCATAGTATAATGCATGGCATTGAGGTGACTGTGACTTTTTCTTGCATAAATGATAATCTTTCACAAATACGCAGATGTGCCCATGAATGATAATTAGAAATCGGGCAGATTGGTATGTAGTTTTCAGGTTTTCGTTATACTTTCAAGATGACAGACGTGTGGAAGGACAGATTTTGTCCTCTTTCGATGACTATGACTCCTGAGATCATGGGAGCTATATAATTGGGGGAAAATACACTTCCGTGTCTCGTACTCGAGGACATGGCTGGAGAATAGACGGACGGAACGCTTCGCAAAGCAGTAAGACTTGGAAGATTGTGGTAGGACTCACAGGACGGTGACAGTGGACCGGCGTCAAGAATCTGACACGTGTGGTTCTTTGGAGTAAGTGTGACTAAAAGACCACGGTCCCACAAAGGTCCCGGGTTTAGAGAAATTCTTGTAAACTCTTAAAATTGATCCCTCTCGGAAATTTCCCAGAGTAGATGATATTCGGGCACTGTTCGGCGTGATAAAGTAAGGTAAAACCCAAATAGGGGTGAAGACCAGATAACGAGGGACCAACACCCTGACGAATGCCAGAGCAGCCCTGTTGGGCGTGGATAATTGGCAGAAACATGTTGGTATCTGCAGTAGGGATATAGGGGCTTTTACCTCCCCTGAATATCCCAGTCTTTGAGTTTTAATCCTACCAAGGAGTTACAGGAATAAAGAGAGATGATGGTTTCCTCTTAGGTAGTTTTAACTGTATGTGTCTGCACTGTTTGGTCCCTTCAAAAGGGAATATTCTTTCCTTTTTCATTTTGTATTTTTTGTGGTTGTTGTTTGTTCCTTTACACTTGCTGTACCCTCACCACTAATCTTCATACATACTAAAAAACTGCGCTCCGTCCAGTGTGTTGGTCTGCACCTGGATGTTAGATGCGCCCTATGATGAAGCATGACACTGCAAAGTGTGTGAGGGCAGTATTAAGAATTGTTTTGTCTTTCTCCCTCTCTGTGTTGTCCTCTTGTAATTTTTCTGTAGTGTTGGCGTTTAGGAGGTGTTGTGCAGTTCACCCCCTCCGCTTTTTGTTTATAGACCAAGTAGTCTTATTGACTTTAGCACTTCTCTGTTGAGTGAGATTTCATTGTTGATAGGGGAGTCAGAGAAGGCTTTTTCCCTTGTCTCTCTTTTGTGATATTTTTAGGACTCACAAGATGACAAATGTGTGGCGGGTCTTTGTTTGATTTAAATGAGACTTGGCGGCACCAAGTGTAGTATAAGTGGCTAAATAGAGACTGTATGTTACAATAAGAAGTCGGTGATATTGAGACTTTTCCTTTTAATTTCAGAACGTGCATACTTGGATCGAATTAGGATCCAAAACAAGTTTGAAGCGGTATTGCTAGATTTTGGCTTTGGATATCACATATTGCCCAATGTGGGTTGGAATTATCACCACTCGAGAAGTAGGTGATTATGAGATCAGAGTTGGTGGCTTTACTTTTAACCCCTTCGATACTCATGACGGAATGGTTGGGCAATTTTTTTTTAGGGTGGTGCTGCCCGAAACAGGCATGCCAATGTCCCCACTCCCCAGCCACCATTACAGCCTTTCGGCCCCCCTGGGAGGCAGATGGGGCAGTAGCCCCCAATCTGGCCCCCCGGGGGGCAAAAAGCCCACTAGACGCCAGGGATATTTTTGGAACAAATTTTAATTAGGGTGGGGGCATTGGCATGCCCGTTTTGGGCAGCCCCCACCCTAATTAAAATTTGCCCAAAAAACTCCCTGGTGTCTTGTGGACTTTGAGCCCCCCTGGGGGGTAGATGGGGGCATTAGCCCCCAATCTGCCCCTCCAGAGGGGGCAAAAATCCCACTAGACACCAGGGTTTCTTTTGGGGGCAAATTTGAATTAGGGTGGGGCTGCCCAAAATGGGCATGCCCATGCCCCCACCCCTTCCCCCGCAAAAATTACAGCCTTCCTGTCCCCCCCGGGGGGGCAAAAAGCCAACTAGATGCCACGGATTTTTGGGGGCAAATTATTATTAGGGTGGGAGCATTGGCATGCCCGTTTTTGGCAAGCTCCACCCTAATTAAAATTTGTTCCAAAAAATCCCTGGCGTCTAGTAGGCTTTCTGCCCCCCTGGGGGGCAGATGGGGGCATTAGACCCCAATCTGCACCCCCGGGGGGCAAAAAACCCACTAGTCGCCAGGGATTTTTTTAAGGCAAATTTCAATTAGGGCGGGGGCTGCATAAAACTGGCATGCCCATTCCCCCACCCCCTCCCCCGCAAAAATTACAGCCTTCCTGCCCTCCCTGGGGAGCAGATGGGGCAGTAGCCCCCAATCTGCCCACCCGGAAGGGGCAAAAAGCCCACTAGACACCAGAGATTTGTTTGGGCAAATTTTTATTAGGTGGGGGCATGAGCATGCCCGTTTTTGGCAACCCCTACCCTAATTAAAATTTGCTCAAAAAATCCCTGGCATCTAGTAGGCTTTCTACCCCCCTGGGGGCATATGGGGGCATTAGTCCCCAATCTGCACCCCCGGGCGGGGGGGCAAAAAGCCCAGTAGTCACCAGTGATTTTTTGGGGGAAAATTTGAATTAGGGTGGGGGCTGCCCAAAACAGGCAAGCCCATGGCCCCACCCCCTCCCCCGCAAAAATTACAGGCTTCCTGCCCCCCCTGGGGAGCAGATGGGGCAGTAACCCCCAATCTGCCCCTCCCGGGGGGCAAAAAACCCACTAGACGCCAGAGATTTGTTTGTGCAATTTTTTATTAGGGTGGGGGAATTGGCATGCCCATTTTTGGCAATCCCCACCCTAATTAAAATGTGCTAAAAAAAATCCCTGGCATCTAGAAGGCTTTCTGCCACTCGGGGGGCAGATGGGGCCATTAGCCCCCAATCTGCACCCCCGGGGGGGGGGCAAAAAGACCACTAGTCGCCAGGGAATTTTATGGGGCAAATTTGAATTAGGGTGGGGGCTGCCCAAAACAGGCATGCCCATGCCCACACCCCGTTCTCCGCAAAAAATGACAGCCTTCCTGCCCCCCATGGGGGGCAGATGGGGGCATTAGACCCAATCTGCCCCCCGGGGGGGCAAAAAGCCCAGTTGACGCCAGGGATTTTCTGGACAAATTTTAATTTGGGTGGGGGCATTGGCATGCCCGTTTTGGGCAGCCCAACCCTAATTAAAATTTGCCAAAAAAACTCCCTGGTGCATAGTGGACTTTCATCCCCCCTTGCAGGGCAGATGGGGGCTTTAGCCCCTAATCTGCCCCGCCGGGGGTGCAAAAAGCCCACTAGACGCCAGGGTTTTTTTGGGGGCAAATTTGAATTAGAGTTGGGCTACCCAAAACGGGCTTGCCCATGCCCCCACCCCCTCCTCTGCAAAAATGACAGCCTTCCTGCCCCCCCTGGGGGGCAGATGGGGCAGTAGCCCCCAATCTGCCCCTCCGGGGGGCATAAAGCCCACTAGATGCCAGGGATTTATTTGGGCAAATTTGTATTAGGGTGGGGGTTGCCAAAACCGAGCATGCCCATGCCCCCACCCCCTCCCCCGCAAAATTACAGCCTTCCTGCCCCCCCTGGGGAGAAGATGGGGCAGGAGCCCCCAATTTTCCCCCCCAGGGGGGGCAAAAAGCCCACTAGACGCCAGGGAATTCTTTTGGCAAATTTTTATTAGGGTGGGGGCATTGGCATGCCTGTTTTTGGCAGCCCCTATCCTAAATAAAATTTGCTCAAAAAAATACCTGGCGTCTAGTAGGCTTTCTGCCCCCCAGGGGCAGATGGGGGCATTAGCCCCCAATCTGCACCCCGGGGGGGGGTAAAAAGCTCACTAATCACCAGGGATTTTTTGGGGGCAAATTTGAATTAGGGTGGGGGCAGCCCAAAACAGGCATGCCCATGCCCCCACCCCCTCCCTCACAAAAATTACAGCCTTCCTGCCCCCCTGGGGGGCAGATGGGGCAGTAGCCGCCAATCTGCCTCCCAGGGGGGCTAAAAGCCCACTAGACGCCAGGGATTTTTTGGGCAAATATTAATTAGGGTGGACCTGCCAAATATGGGCATGCCAATGCCCCCACCCCTCACCTCAACAATTACAGCCTTTCTGTCCCCCCGGGGGGAAGATGGGGCAGTAGCCCCCAATCTGCCCCCCGGGGCAAAAAGCCCACTAGACGCCGATGATTATGCTGGCTTTTGTATGTGTGGGGGTGGGGGCTGCCCAGAATGGGCATACCAATGCCCCCACCCCCCCCACAAATAGCCACAGTGTTTCTGCCCTCCTTGGGGGCATATCGGGGCAACCCCACCCCTCGATCTACCCCCCAGGGCGTCAGAAAGCCGACTAGGCATGTATTTGTTTTTAGCAATATGCCTACCTGTCGATTTTGGGCCCTAGCTGTACATTTTTACAAACTAGACACCCATGGGAATCCAGGATGGGGTAACATGACTTGCTCTCACCAGGTTCTGTTACCCTGAATCCCTTGCAAACCTAAAAATTTGTCCATAAAACCACATTTTCCTCACATTTCTGTGGTGGAGAGTTCTGGAATCTGCGTGGATCCACGAAATTCCACCCACCCCACGTTCTCCAAAGTCTTCCAAGAAAAATGGTACCTCACTTGCATGGGTAGTCCTAGTGCCCGTGACAGGAAACGGCCCAAAACGCAACATGAACACACCACATTTTCACAGTGAAAACTGACCCTTTTTTTGCAAAGTGCCTAGCTGTAGATTTTGAACCCTAGCTCTACTGGCACCTAGGGAAACCTAGCAAACCTATACATTTTTTAAAGCTAGACACCCAGGGGAATCAAGGATGGGGTGACTACTGGCTCTCACCAGGTTCTGTTACCCAGAATCCCTTGCAAACCTAAAAATGTGTCCAAAAAAACAAATTTTCCTCACATTTCTGTGGTGGAAAGTTCTGGAATCTGCATGGATCCACAAAATTCCACCCACCCCACGTTCCCCAAAGCCTTCTGAGAAAAATGGTACCTCACTTGTGTGGGTAGGCCTAGTGCCCACGACAGGCAAGGGCCCAAAACCTATTGAGGCGACATCAAAATTACCTATCACAAAAAAACCTGGATTGCAAGGGGGTCCCATGAGTTTTTGGCCCCGGGCTTGGCGGCCATCTAGGGAAATCTACCAAACCCACAAATTTCTGAAAACTAGACACCCGGGGGATTCCAGGGAGGTATGGTTTGCGTGGATCCCCCAACGTTTCATTACCCAGAATCTCCTGCAAACCTCAATTTTAGCTGAAAAAATCACTTTTTTTCAAAAAGTTTTGTGTGGGAAAGTTGTGGCATCACCGGGCTGACACAAATTTCCTTCCACCCAGCGTTCCCCCGGGTCTCTCGATAAAAATGGTGCCTCACTCGTGTGGGAGGCCCAAGTACCCGCGATAGGTAGGGGCCCAAAACGTATTGAGGCGACATCAAAATTGCCTATCACCAAACAACCTGGTTTTGCAAGGGGGGTCACCTGGGTTTTTGGCCCCGTGCTCGGCAGTCATTTAGGGAAACCTACCAAACCCACACATTTATGAAAACTAGACACCCAGGGGATTCCAGGAAGGTATGGCGTACGTGGATCTCCCAACGTTTCCTTACCCAGAATCCCCTGCAAACCTCAATTTTAGCTGAAAAAAGCACTTTTTCACACGTTTTTGTGTGGGAAAGTTGTGGCATCACCAAGCTGACACAAATTTCCTACCACCCAGAGTTCCCCCGGGTCTCCCAAAAAAAATGGTGCCTCACTCGTGTGGGAGGCCCAAGTACCCGCGACAGGCAAGGGCGGTGTTTTTGGCACTTTAGTTTTTAATATAAGATATGTGGTTTGTTTATATCACTCCCTTTGTGGACACTTCTTTTTGACACTGTTATCTGCAACGTGTCGCTGTTAAAGTTTGCATTTAAAAACTATTTTTAGACATGCATGGTTTTGCACATCTGATTTTCTACATATTTGGGTATTTCTACATCACCTGGATACTGGAAATATGTGATACACTTGAGTAACATGGTGACTAGAGAGTTGTTCTCTCACAAAATATTAGACATATTGACAGACTGTTGGTATTGTGGATGCACTCTGTGCATAATGTGCACCTGAATTGTGATTCACGGGGATAATCATAATGATGTTATGTGTACACCATTTGTCTGTATGGTGTCACAATGGCCATTCTTTATTTTGTTTATTCAGCCTTGAGAAAGTCGCAGGAAGAATTCCCAATGTGCAACGAAACATGTGTTGACTGACAAAGAACTTTATAAAATAACGGAAAGAAAAGAATAAAGAAAGAAGGATTACGAACACTGTCTTTTCCATTTATGCACACTCTTATGCATTACCTGTATTTACCTTGCATACGTGTGCTGAGGATTGTCTTCATCTGTTGTGTTGGCCTCGGCCACAATTTAGGGGAGGTTGGTGTTTCTCCTCACCTTACAGCACCGTACTTCAATATTGTTCTTAACAGATTTGTTCTATTTCTCCCAAGTGGTAGCTATATACCTAATATCATACCACTGATCTCCTTCAAGTCCTGTATGATCCTGGGCATGTCCCTTTATCATCCCATAACCCAGCTGCATACGCTTAGTCTGGGAAAAGTGCATGTACCCAAAGTTATGTTTAGAAGACTGCTGATGGCGCTGATGAATGCTACAATGGTGAAATTCCAAAGCTGACTAATCTTGAGTCCGACTTGTCTCTTTCTTCCACTCCCTATACTTCCTGTCTGTTTACCTCACTCTTTTGTGTTATTTTTCATTTCAGCTTCTCCCTCTGTCACTGTTTTCCAGAATATCTCTGTTATAGGAGAAACACTAATTGCCCCTCCCCTAAAAACTAAGTGCTAATGCTAAAAACCTGTAGCGTTACTGCAAATAGAGCACTAAGTTAGTGCCTGTTGGTAGCAGCTATATAATAAGATATGAGGAGGGGGAAATGTGACCATATTGGACTATACATCACCATCCGTCCATCAGCATTACCTAAGGTGGATTTTTACATTTGCTGCTAACGTCTAATTTACCATATAAATCAGGTGTTTGGCGTTGTGTTTTGTATGATCAGAGGCTCTCAGCAAGTTGTTCTCTACGTGGATATGCTGTTGCTTTTAGGCTGGGGTAATTTTTTTAAGCTAGAGGCTTTCATCTCCTTGAAGCAGTATGTCATCACAAGTAGGATACCATTCCTCATCATCGTCCTTATTTGGAGGTCAGTGCTTTGCACTGTACTGCTCTGTGAATCAGTTAATAAAGTTTTCATAATGTGTCTTTTAATATCGTTACAAAAGTAAACAACCAGAGGCAAGATGGCGGCTGAGTAGTCAACTGAACAGCCTATCCCCTTGGCTGGTTCAACCCTTGCCTGTTTGGGACATTTTGAGGCTGTTTCTACGAACTTTGGATTCAAAGTCAGAGCAAGATGATCTGGGCTGTTTATGGCAATTCAGTCACTCTGTGCATTTGGCAGTTGCTACATTTATTTTGGTGGGGTCCACTCACCTGGCGCCTCTCTCAATTTGCTATGCTGGCCTCAGCAGGACGGTGGCTCTCGCTAAGGGAAGCCGCAATGCCACCAAAGACCGCAAGAGGAGCCAAGATATGTGGCTCCAGGAACCCGGTGAACTCTGCAGCCGGGCCAATAGTAGAGATGGGCTCACAGCGCCCGGCTCTACACACTGCAAAACCCACTCTGAGCTCTCCTGAGAAGCTCCACACCAGGGGCGCTAAAAATGGAATCCAGCAGCCAATTGTAGGATAAAAGGCACTAGTAAAAGACAACTTTAGCAGAGACTGACCCCGCATTGATGCAGCCCCTCCTGCCTGTGAAAGCAGCGGCTGGCACACATTCAGAGACACATACAGAGAAGAGCAAAGGGCAAGGGGACAATTCTGACCAGGGTAGGGGGCTCCTAGGGGCTGAGGGAGGCGTTTCTATAACATCAAAAGAAGGAAGGTCATCTCCCCTCTTGAAACCCTCTCCAGTTGTGAAAGTAGCAAGCATTGAAAGGGGCACGGCTGACCTCCATTGCAAGGAGACCGCACCTCCTAAGGAAGGAACTAAGGCACCACAGATTCATTATGGGCAGAATCAGCAGATTCAGGCTGAATTGGCTTGTATTTCTGGGGGAATGAGGTAGATTCCAGCAATAAATTATTTTCTTCGCCTGACTCCTCCAACTTGTATGATGAGGAACTGCACATTCGCAAACAGAGCTCAGGAGGCGATTGGCCTGCAAGCAGATGGAGTGATTTGAGGAACCTGTACTTGAGGGAAGAAAAGACATCGGTGGTGGGTCGTGCTTCTCGCAGGATCCATAAGAAAGCTTAACCAGATATGAGGGAGCTGCAAGAAGGTGCTGGTGCTCTATTTTGGGATTACTCACTTTCTCCAGTGCTCAATGTGTCTGGAGAGCGCCCCTGAATATGATTCAGGCCAGTTCAGCTGCTCAAGCAAGAGCTGAGGACGTCTGTCTCAACGTTATTAATCAAAGTATATGGGAGCACCGGTAAGTGACAAGATCTGAAAGTCAAAGAACCCAAGCTGCCTCCTGCAAAATGCAGAACGCCATTCGACGGGTCGCTAAATCATCATGTTCAGAATTTGCTTAACAGATCTGGGGGGCAGAGAACCGCGTTTCCACAGTGGAAGATGAGCTGGTGGCACAAAGAACAGTGACTGAGTTGCTTAGATTCCCAAAAAGAGGACACTTGCTGAGTTGGAGAACCACCAGCGACATAACAATCTCAGGATTCTTGGAATCCCAGAAGGAGCGATCTCCATCCCAATGGACCTCAGTGGTCCGGAAGCCTCTGAAGATGGGTGTAGGGTGGGTGGCTCCACAGAGTGGGAGAAATAGGGATGGAGCCCTCGGTGAGGCTGGCTTGGTGGAGGGGGAGCTGTGGGGTGGGAAGGGGGGCAGGGGTTTGGAGTGGAGGGATTTGGGTGGGGTTACAATAAGCCATTTTGTCATGAGGAGCAAGCAGGAGAATGATCTGCTGATTTGCAATTTTGAAATTGCATCCGTAACATTGTATTCTTGTTGGCGCTTGCTTTATTTTAAGGATCTGCTTTATTTATATATGTGGGCTCAATGACAGAGCCAAAATACACAGAGTATTGTTGGAATTAGGAATAATTCAGTTGGATATAATTTGTATTCAAGAAACTCACATTCCATAGGGGAAGCACAGGGTTTTAACAGAGTTCAGATACACTTGTTAGCTTGCACATCCCAAAGCACCTCGACTCGCTGGGTGGCCATTCTTACTAGACACTTGATCAGCCCAGCAGGTAGGGTGTAAGCAGATAGGTATGGCGATTGGTTGATTGTTGAATGTTGCATTGGCGTAACTAAACTGACACTCTACTCGGTATAAGGTTCAAATGTTGACGAGGTGAAAATCTTGGATTATCTTAATGTTGAGCATGCATCCTGGCCAGCCCCCTTGATTTTTTGTGAGGATTTGAATATCCATCTTGCGGTGTCACACACTCAAATGATAAGTGAAAGATAGAGTGGTAGGAAACCCAAGGTTTATAGGGCACCGCATCGACTAGTTCTAGACTATCACTTAATAAATGTTTGGACGAAATATAGGTACTCCGATACCGGATTTACTTTCTATTCTTTTCCATATAATAAATAGTTTAGACTGGATTATTTTTTATTTCCTCTACCTATGTAGTTGGGACTAAGATAAATTTCTTTCAGAGAGTTTTTTCAGATCACAATCCTTTGACAAAATATCGAAGTATAAAATATAGATGTTAAAAATATCTAAACAAAATATAGAATGCAAAAATATCGACTCCCTATACTTAAACAGGTAAGTACAAAAATAATGAATCAAATATTCTGAAATTAAAAATATAGATGTAAAAAATATCAATTTTAAATTATAAATAAAACAAAATATTATATATATAAAATATATAAAATACTAATATTATCTTTAAAAAAATGTATTACATTTAATATACATTTTAACTAAATATAAAAATAAACTTAATTTAAAAAAATATAAACACATAAACATATTAATCTATACATATACATATATTTACTTTAAAATAATGTATTAACTTTCTTTATTTAATTTTTTAACTTTTAAATTATATAAAAGTAAAATATATACATATATCAATAATTTAAATTTAAAAAAAAAACATTCTATAACTAATTTAAAAAACTATTTAAAAAAAATTAAACGTCCATTTTGCAATACAATAAATACAACATTAATGGAAAATGTTGAATAGCTGAATAATTTAATTTACTATTCCAACTTCAGTGAATACAACAGTAGGTAAAGTGTTGGATAGCGAAGGGGTGAAAATGACGATTCCCACTCCAGTGAGTGCATCATTAGGGTCAATGTTGGATAGCGGAAGAAATAAATATACTATTCAAACTCCAGTGAGTGCAACAGTAGGGAAAATGTTGGATAGCGAAGGGGTAAAAATTACTATTCCCACTCCAGTGAGTGCAACAGTAGGGAAATTGCAGGATAGCGGAGGGCTAAAAATTACTATTCTCACTTCAGTGAGTTTAACAGTAGGGAAAGTATTGGATAGCGGAGGGGTACAAAATTAAAAAAAACATTCTATAACTAATTAAAACATTAAACTATAAAAAAAAATGTAATTGTACATTTTGCAATACAATAAATACAACAGTAGGGAAAATGTTGAATAACAGAATAATTTAATTTACTATTCCAACTTCAGTGAATACAACAGTAGGTAAAGTGTTGGATGGCGGAGGGGTAAAATTACTATTTTCACTCCAAAGAGTGCAACAGTAAGGAAAGTGTTGGATAGCGGAGGGGTAAAATTTACTAATCCCACTCCGGTGAGTGCAAAAGTAGGGTGAATGTTGGATAGCAGAATAATTAAATCTACTATTCCAACTACAGTGAGTGCAACAGTAGGGTGAATGTTGTATAGCGGAATAATTAAATCTACTATTCCAACTCCAGTGAGTGCAACAGTAGGGAAAATGTTGGATAGTGAAGGGGTAAAAATTACTATTCCCACTCCAGTGAGTGCAACAGTAGGGAAAGTGTTGGATAGCAGAGGGGTAACATTTACTATTCCCACTCCACTGAGTGCAAAAGAAGGGTAAATGTTGGATAGAGGAAGAATTAAATTTACTATCCCAACTCCAGTGAGTGCAACAATAGGGAAAATGTTGGATAGCGGAGGGGCAAAAAGTACTATTGCCACTCCAAAGAGAGAAATAGTAGGGAAAGTGTTCGATAGCGAGAGGTAATAATTACTATTCCCACTCCAGTGATTGCAACATTAGGGAAAGTGCTGGATAGCAAAGGAGTAAAAATTACTATTCACACTCCAGTGAGTGCAACAGTAGGGAAAGTGCTGGATAGCGGAGGGGTAAAAATTACTATTACCACTCCAAAGTGTGCAACAGTGGGGAAAGTTTTGGATAGCAGAGGGGTAAAAACTACTATTCCCACTCCAAAGTGTGCAACAGTAGGGAAAGTGTTGGATAGCAGAGGGTTAAAAATTACTATTCCCACTCCAGTGAGTGCAACAGTAGGGAAAGTGCTGGATAGTGAAGGAGTAAAAATTACTATTCCCAGTCCAGTGAGTGCTACAGTTGGGAAAGTGCTGGATAGCGGAGGGGTAAAAATGACTAATTCCCACTCCAGTGAGTGCAACAGTAGGGAAAGTGCTGAATAGCAGAGGGCTAAAAATAACTATTCCCACTCCAGTGAGTTCAACAGGAGGGAAAGTATTAGATAGCGGAGGGGTAAAGATTACTATTCCCACTTCAGTGAGTGCAACTGTAGGGAATGTTTTGGATAGCGGAGGGGTAAAAATTACTATTCCCACTCCAGTGAGTGCAATAGTAGGGAAAGTATTGGATAGCGGAGGGGTACAAATTGATATTCCCACTTCAGGGAGTGCAACAGTAGGGAAAGTATTGGATAGCAGTGGGGTAAAAATTACTATTCTCACTCCAATGAGTGCAACAGTAGAGAAAGTGCTGGATAGCGGAGGGGTAAAAAATACTATTCCCACTCAAATGAGTGCAACAGTAGGGAAAGTGCTGGATAGCGAAGGGGTAAAAATTACTATACCCACTCCAGTGAGTGCAACAGTAGGGAAAGTGTTAAGTAGCTGAGAAACTAAAATTACTAATAACATTTAAACAATTGATTAAAAAAAAAAAAATCTTAAAAATAAATAAACAATATTTTAAAAATATACGATTAAATATATTAAAGGTATAAAAAGAACACATATTACAATATTAATTAAATATTAAAAAGGTACAAATACTATATAAAATAAATTAAGAAATACATTTATAAACAATATTTATTTAAAATTAGCAAATATTAAAAAACAATTTATTTAGCACATAATTGTATCTATTTTATTTTCTACCATATAACACCACACCAATAAAAAAAGAGTTCAACATGTTTATTTAACTGTATTTCCATAATGAACATAATTAATAATGAATTTAAAAATATTATTAATAAAATAAATAATAAACATTAAGGTGCCGAAAAATACATACGAATTGCGTCGGGAAAAGGGTACAAGAGGGAGCCGGACATTTTTACGTCCGAATAGTGTCGGGAAAAGTGTACGAGAGGGAGCCGGACATTTTTACGTGCAAATCGTGAAACAGAAGTCCGAGCGCGCAAGTACGATCCGTACCGCCTGTCCGAATACACAACCGCATGTAAAAGGCCCCGTACGGAGCGAACGCAGTAGCACACATGTACACGGGTAAACTTGTGCGCGGATACGAGTCGTACAGCCCCCCTCCCCCCGCATATGTCAGCACCGTACCCCCGTATGTCAGCACCGTACCCCCCCTGTCCGCACTGTACCCCAGCCCCGTACCTGTACGCACCGTACCCCAGGCCCGTAGTGCCTGTACGTGCCGCACCCCAGGCCCGTACCCCAGCCCCGTACCTGTACGCGCCGCACCCCAGGCCCGTACCCCAGCCCCATGCATGTACGCGCCGCACCCCAGGCACGTACCCCAGCCCCGTACCTGTAAGCGCCGCACCCCAGGCCCATACCCCAGCCCCGTGCATGTACGCGCCGCACCCCAGGCACATACCCCAGCCCCGCACCTGTACGCGCCGCACCACAACACCGTACCCCAGCACCCTCACCCAGCATCGCATATGTACGGACCTCACCTACGCGAAAAAGACTCGTACAGAACCAGTACACTGTAAAACAACACAAGGAGGGTCAATTAGACTCGCACAACACCACAAAACACATCTACATGACAAAATACATCTCAATGACTGACCTGGACCATTCAAACAGAGGCCCAAAATCACAACCACCTCTTATAACACACCGACCAAAATTTCAAACCCAGCCACACCCACAAATGGACCAATAAAAAGGGCCCACACACACAACCCATGAGCCTTTGCAACAGACCCACTGCTGACAGACCCCACAGACAAACAACTGCACCTTACTTACACCTTAACTACACCTTCACTTACGCACCTTCACACAACCTCCTTCACAAACACCCCCTCTCCACATTCACACACACACCGTCACATTCACACCCACACACCCACAACCATCCACACCCACACCCCACACCATGCCCACAGACAAGAATCCAAAGTTCACAAGGGCGGAGCTGGACCTCCTTGTCAACGAAGTCATCAGAGTCGAGCCACAGCTGTTTGGAACATTGGTCAGACAGACCAGCATAGCCCAAAAAACTAGCCTGTGGCAGAGGATCGTCGATAAGGTGAATGCTGTTGCGCCCATCCGAAGGACCAGGCATGAATGCCAAGCCAGGTGGTACGATCTGCGCAGGGCAGTCAAGAGGAAAATGAACGAGGAATACGCCCAGAGTAACCTCACTGGAGGTGGGCTGCCCCGCAGACCCGTACATTACCATCCCTGGGAGGAGAAGGTGATGGCCATGCTTCCACCGGTGGGAGTACACGGAGTCGAAGGAGTCGCAGAGCCTGGTGAGCACACAAACAACTCGCGTAACATGGGGGGAATGGCATCCACACCACAAATACACCAAATGCACGCAACTTCCCCCAAGCCCTCACCGCACACAACCACACTCAAAAACCATGCTCATGCCACTAACGTCTCCATGCCCCATTCACAAATAAAGGCAATGCCATGTCCCAGGCCACACCAACCACAAACCCAAGACTGGATGTCCGGGATGCTGGGAAGGTGGGGCTCACACAACACATTGTGAAACTCAGAAGCAGACACCAATGCCCTCAGCCCATATGGCCTAGGTACATACCCATGCACCATGCCCAATGCACAGGAACTGGCAAAGTACTGACAAGGTAGCTGACACTTGGCCCTGCTGTATGCAGCACAAGGCCCTCCTGTGACCACTGTACACTCAAACACCAACTCCACAAGCTCAGATATCTAGCACAGGAACTCACACTCACTGTCATGCCAGCATGCACCATGAGGTGACAGACACATCACCTGGGAGACCCAATGACAAATCACACTACACCCAACAGCAGGCCCGGTCACACCCCCCCCCCCTTACACAAGCACACACCCCCGGGGCAGGCAAGGGATTTACCCACACTCACATTGGACATGTGACACAACAAGACCAATCCGTAGCCAAATAAGCATCCTAGCCTAAATTCTACTGGTCAAACACTCAGGAGAACATATCAATCTGTCCCCCGCAACATACCCATCCCCAAGTGTGCATTGAGAGGAATGCTAGGCACATCCAACTACCTGGAGGAACTGTGACAACTTGAATATGTATGAAACATGGATGTGGCATGAAACAGCATTAACATTGTCTCTCTCTCACACACAGGGCAACGTCATGGACCTCCCCCCAACAATGGGGGGAACAATCACAGTCCCAGGCTCAGCGTGAAGATGATCCCACCGGCAGCGACGACTCTCACCACTCTGTGGATGACCCCGACCAACCTGGCCCCTCTGGTGCCCAAGCCCCTGCAGCACCTGCGTCAGGTACATCTGTGCCAACCCCCACCCCCATTCCTGCCACATCCCGGGAGACACCCAGGTGCCCTGCTCGCACTGAACAACACAGCCAGTCTGACCAGGAGGGACAAGGTTCTCCGGGCACCCAGGAGGAGGCAGACAACCCCGCAAATGCCATCCCTCAGGGGTCCCGTAGACCCGATGTGCCCACAACGGCAGGCCAGGCTCGTGTGGCCAGGGGTGGTGGGAGTGGAGGCAGGCGGAGGCGCGAACCTGACCAGCCAGCTGAGGGAACCGGTATGTCACACATACGCCACATCCTGGACACATACTGGCGTGACACCAGGGGCATCAGCCAGGTAGTGGCGAGCCTCACAGAGATGAAGGGGATCCTCGACGAGATGAAGAACCTGCAGGCCGAGCAACATGCCAGTCAACAACAACACCAAGGATGGATGGAGGCAAGACTGGCTGAGCTCCTGGCGGTGCAAACGGACATGAGCCGTTCACTCCGTCGGATCGGCGACAACATGGGCAACCCTCCCTGTGCCACCAGGCGAAGACCACCACCAACCACAGGGAGGGAGGAGGAGGAGGATTCGTCCGACGGAGCATCACAGACATCGTCAAGGCCTGCATCTGAGGGTCACCCCAGGAAGGTGGTTCGTCCACGGAAAAGACCGTGAGAGTCAGCGGACCATCCATATCTCCCAGGTCACCTGGCCTGGCACCTGGCCCTCTGGCGCAACAGCAGCACCTCATCCAATGACATTCTCTGCCACATGGACTTGCTGGTCACAGTCTGACCAATGATGACCAACACTGTGGTCTGGACTCTGATGACTTCCAAAGTAAAGGATCCCATCTCCCCCTGTGAACTTTGGATTCTATGCACCCGGTAGAGCACCTTAGTTTATCTACCAAAACACGTACCCCACCGTAAATAAAAACTTTATTTTTTCATGAGATGTTGCTGTCATTTTGCATTAGTCCAAAACATATGTGTGTGTAAATGTCAAACTATGCCTGAGTGTTGAACTAACTCCACCCATCCATACCCTGGGATCTGAGTCTGGTACAGGACACACATGGGTCACAATGTATCATTCAATGCAGACATGGAGCACAATACTCACCTATGATGGCCTCAAGCTGCTGAGGGGGGGCTTGCAATACTGTGCGGACAGACCTATTTGGAAGAGTATCATTAAGGCGTAGAGGCCATGCCTCATTCGGAGGTTCCCGGGGAGTGAGTCCCAGGTATGTGTTCCCAGGTGGGAGAACTATGTCCTGCATGCTGGAGTACAGTGGATGTGAAGAATGGTGGCCAGGTCAAGGTTGGATGCACGGGGATGGCACAACGGGATCTCGGATGACAGTGGTACAAGGTTGGTTTTGGGTCGGGGTTGTGGCCTGCCTCCTGAGTGTGGGTGGGGAGTCTGAAGGTCATCCTGCAGCACACAGTGATCCATTGCAGCTATCTCTGCTGGACGGTAATGTGGCTGGGGCGCGGGATGTTGAAGCTGAGGTGTGCAGATGCACCCTGGATGTGGACAAGTTTCCCGGGAGTTTGGATGTGGCTGCTCCGTAGAGGGCAGGGCAGTATTTGACACGGATGTTGTCGTGGACCTGGGGAATGGTCCGTCTTTCCTTGGAGTCGATCTATCTGGGGATCATGTGCATAATGCAGAGGGTGTTGCAGTCTGAGGCACAGATGCTGGTGATTACCATGGCAAATGTGAGCAAGCAATCCATGATGCACACCATCTCGTGTGCGTGGACACTGGGTGCTTGTGCAGGGCTCTTGTGGGTGGGACACAAGCAGTTGACCCAGATGTAAGGGGACAATCCTCAGATGTTGACCTCAGTCCTGTACAAGTCCAGCCTCAGGTGGCTGATGTTCAGCCATTCATCAATGGGTGTCATGCATTCTTGAATATTAGAACTGGCAATGTCAGCGTCCTTGGTGAGGGTGAGGAGCACCTGGCTGTCAATGGTATACGAGCTGATGATGGGGTGCTGTGCGCAAGTGATGGTGGAGAGGGGGGTCCTGGACAAATTGTAGATTGACATGCTGAGAGATGATACCTGTGCCATGTGCCTGACGACGACACCATACTACATACAGAAGCCTTGAGTCCCACTCCCATGGCCCTGCTGGGGTACAGAGCCGGTGGGGAGTAGGAGGGACATGACCTGGTTGGTGTGACAGGGCCTGGAAGGCGTGGCAGCGCTGTATAGGCAGTTGGAGTTGCACACTCATCATGCAAAGGTGTTGTGTGTGCGCTTAGTGTATGCCTGAGAGCAGGCGGTAGATTTGTGGATGGACATTGCTTGGAGGGTGTCTGCAACATCAGACTGTAGTGTGATGTGGGTCATGCAAGGACCTGAGGGTCGTGCAATGTTCACGTTGCATGTGCAGACGGTCCAGCCTTTGGCACCGCGTGGCCGCAACTGTGGACCAGACAAGCTGATGACAGCCATATGAATGGGTTGAGGGAGGAAGGGAGGAGCATCTTTGATGTTTGTGTGTTGCCAAATCTGGAATCTTCGTGTCCCTTGCTGCAGGGGCTGCAACAGCAGGCGGCATGTCCTGGAAACTATGCCACAAGTTCCACACAAAGACTAGGATGTCAGAAAGGACAACTGCAACAGGTGTATGTAAAGGAAGGAGTGTCCGGTTTTCCATGGCACACCCAGAGACAAAGGATGCACAATCACCAAAGATGACTGACACCGGATCATGAAACTGAAGGCCGAGCTGCGCACAGGAAACACACCCTCAGCAGGTGTTGACGGCCCGTTGTGGGGACCAACATGCCAAAACACATACACAGCCATGGACTTCATGCACAATAGAGAATCAAATACATGAAGAACAGCATGCATGTCGCTAATCTACACATAGACTCATATGCACAATCTTTGACAACTATGCCAGAGATGCCGCATGCACAGTGGCAAGAGACCTGCATTGACAGAGATGAGGCACCTTGGAGGGTGAGGAACACCTTTATTACTCAGGCTCACACCTATGGAAATGCATCAATATGAACAGACTCACAGATCTTTTGGATGAACATGTGGGACCTACACTGGACACCCCCTTCGCACCACAGATGCTGTAAATCCATTGGACTGGCACACAAGTGAAGGGGGTGAGTCAAACACCCCCTGCTGCACACGGAGAGGCTGCAATTCCCCATTGAGCCTCTTATGGGGATGTCCCACACTATGTCCACCCGTAGCATCCCATATGTTTCAGAGGTAAGTTTTACACACATTGATGCCTTCATCACAATCCACAATCCCATTACAGATGACTGTCACAAAGTGTGACTATCAATTAATGTGAGTCATGCTTCATGTCATGTGCCCCATGGTGAGTCGACATGTATGCATAGTAACAAAACCTGCACAGGAGCAGTGCCCACACATTCCAAACAACTACCACACCCAAAATGCCTTGCTGCAATCCTTACCCAAAGGAGACTTTTCACCATGTCCGTGCATGTAACGCTGATTCAGCACACGTTGCAATATGAGGAATAGTAGGAGCACAACGATGCCACGAGCAGACAGCATGCGCAACTACCTGGGGATGACAGACACACAAGAAGTCAGGAAAAAGATAGTCATCCGCATGCATGGTCATGTACTCTACATGAATAAGGTTGACACCATGCTAGTTGAAAATTGAGTGTGTCAGCTAAAATGTGTGGAATGACATCATCACTCGAGTGACACATCAGAACACACCTCTAAGTCACTTAGCATACAGTCAGCTGGACACACACATTGCAACACATGCCACACAAGGCTCCAAGCGTGCACACTCAGACCCAGGGACTCGCCATTATGAGAAGAAGTTGCGTATGAGCTGACTCCGGATGTCCTCCTCCTCCTCCTCCTCCTCCTCCTCCTCCTCCTCACTTGCCTCGTGACCAAGGCCTTCATCCTCCACGGGTGGATGTTCCTGCTCATCGGGATCCAAGATGAGTGGCACAGCTTTCTCCACTGCCATGTTGTGCAGCATGCAGCACACGAGGAAGATTTTGAAGACCTTCACCGGTGCATATGGGAGGGACCGGAATCGGCTCTTCAGGAGGCCAAACGTCCTCTCAATCACTCGCCTGGTCTGCCCATGGGCGTTGTTGTAACGGTGATCTGCAGCTGTTCTGGGGTTGCGGAGAGGCGTCACCAGCCATGGCATGTTGGGATAGCCAGAGTCCCCTACATGGAAACATCATGTAAAGAAGTGGGTCAGGAGATGCCGTAACATACAAAGATACCACTAAATACAGGACAAACAGAGTATACCCACCAACAAGACATGCTCGTTCGTTGTGCAGCTGCAGCATCATTTCTGGCACCCCGCTACGCCTCATGATGTAGGCATCGTGTGCTGACCCTGGAAAACGTGCACAGACATGGGAAATCAGCATGTTAGTTTGTTAGAAAAGGTAGATGGACCGGGAGGGTCGGCCGGGGTCAGGAGGAGAGGTCTCCGGGGAGAGCCGTCTCCAGCGATCGTACAGACAAGTAACTTCCCCCCCACAGACAGATATCACACACGGATAAGGTTCAGTGTTCTTTATAAGCACTTATTTAAGGTACGGTTAAATGGTACAAGGAGGTCTGGACTCAGGGGTCCCCTCGATTAGAGTCTCGCAAGGTAGGGAAGGGGGTAGCGGGACAGTCTATTTACCAATCAGGTAGTTCGGATGAGATGATGATGAGCTCACAATCCTCGAGCTTGGTGGTTAGGTGGTATGGGCCGCGGCAGCGCCAGCAGGTCCCGGTGTGGATGGTCGATACAACGGGCCGCGGCAGCGCCAGCAGGTCCCCGGAAGATATACGGTCCGCGGCAGCGCCAGCAGGTCCCGGTGAGGATGGTCGTTACAACGGGCCGCGGCAGCGCCAGCAGGTCCCAGGAAGATGACTGTTGCAGAAGGCCGCGGCAGCGCCAGCAGGTCCCGGTGAGGATGGTCGTTACAACGGGCCGCGGCAGCGCCAGCAGGTCCCAGGAAGATGAAGGTTGCAGAAGGCCGCGGCAGCGCCAGCAGGCAGGACGATGGTTCACAAGAGCGGGCTACGGCAGCGCCAGTAGACCGTCAGGGTTGAGTTCACTCGGTGTCTCTCGACTCCAGGATACAACTGCCTTCCTGCTCCGGAGCTGCCTCAGTTATAGGGCTGGTGCCCTTTGATGTCCGGACCCTCGCACTTGGAGGTCGGAGGGTCCGGGATGAAGGTGTCCAGACACCCAGCAGGGGGTGGAGCCAGTGCCTGGGGGAGCTGGGGGCGATCGGCACCTGGCGGGGGAGAGCCCTTGACACTTCGTTCTCCCATTGACCTGCCAAGTGGTCCGCTCACCTCCTGGGTGGATGGTGGTGCCGGGATGTCGGGGCCGGCCAGGCCCGGGGTTAGGGTCGAGGGGAGGCCATGCGGCCGCGTGGTGCAGGGCCCAAGATGGCGGCTTGACCCGGCCGGGAAAGCCGGTGGGGCTGGACCCCGTGATGAGTAGGGGTCCGAGGGCAGAGGGTCCGTCGGGAGACGGAGTACAGGTGCTTGTCGCGGGGATATGCCAGGTGGGCCGGAGTTCGGGCCCTGTCGAGCGGGGAGGGAGCAAGCCGTCTGTGAGGCCTGTCCAACATGCGTCCCCCCCAGCTGAAGGCGGGGAGAGTCACCCATCTCCTTGGGGACTCTCTTCGTCGAGGCGGAAAAAGCGGGACAGGCCATCTGCGTTGGCGTGGTCTTGGCCTGGTCGGTGCTCCACGGTGAAGTCCATTCCCTGCAGGGAAATGGACCAGCGCAAGAGTTTTGGGTTCTCCCCCCGCATCTGCATCAGCCATTGCAGGGGTCGATGGTCGGTTTGTACCCGGAAGTGGGTACCGAAGAGATAGGGTCGGAGCTTTTTGAGGGCCCACACTACTGCAAATGCCTCCCTCTCGATGGTGCTCCAACGCTGTTCTCGGGCCAGGAGACGTCGACTGATGAAGGCCACCGGCTGGTCATGACCTTCGGGGTTCAACTGAGAGAGGACGGCCCCGATGCCGTGGTCGGAGGCGTCGGTCTGCACCACAAATTCCCGACTGTAATCGGGGGCCTGGAGCACCGGGGCGGTGCACAGGGCGGCCTTCAGCTCCTCGAAGGCCGCTTGACAATCAGGAGTCCAGTTGACCCGCTTCGGCTGGTTCTTGGATGTGAGACCCGTGAGGGGCCCCACGATGCTGCCGTAGTCCTTCACGAACCGCCGGTAGTAGCCGGTGAGCCCCAAGAAGGCTCGGACCTCGGTCTGGGTGACGGGGGGCTGCCAGGACTGGATGGCAGCAATCTTAAGTTGTAGTGGGGCCACCAGCCCGCTCCCCACTTGGTGCCCAAGGTAGGTCACAGACCCTTGGCCAATCTGGCACTTGCCGGCCTTAATGGTGAGGCCGGCCCGCTGGAGGGCTTGTAGGACCTCTTGGAGGTGACGGAGGTGGTCGGACCAGTGGCGGCTGTATACAGCGATATCGTCCAGGTAGGCAGCGCTGAATTCTTCAAGCCCTGCCAAGACCTGGTTCACAAGGCGTTGGAACGTGGCGGGGGCATTCTTCATGCCAAAGGGCATGACCTTAAATTGATAGTGGCCATCGGGGGTAGAGAAGGCTGACCGTTCCTGAGCCCTGGGTGTGAGGCCGATCTGCCAGTAGCCCGCCGTTAGGTCGAAGATACTAAGGTAGCGGGCGGCCCCCAGCCGGTCGATCAGCTCGTCTGCTCGGGGGATGGGATGAGCGTCGGTCCGGGTGACAGCGTTCAAGCCCCGGTAGTCGACGCAGAATCTCAGTTCAGGGGCGGAGCCGGGGGCAGCGGCCTTGGGAACTAATACGACCGGACTGGCCCAGGGACTGTCCGAGGGCTCGATGACCCCGATCGTGAGCATCTTGGCCACTTCCTCCTGTATGCAGGCCCGTACCCGATCTGGTACGCGGTAGGCCCGGTGCCGGACAGGGGGACTGTCCCCGGTGTCTACGTCGTGCAAACACCAGGGGGTGACCCCGGGGGTGAGGGAGAACAGGGCAGCGAACTGCAGCAGGAGGTCCCGGCAGTCCTGGCGTTGCTCCGAAGTGAGGGCGTCAGAGAGCCGGACCCCGTCCACGGAGCCGTCCTTCTCCTGAGTCTTCAGGAGATCCGGGAGGGGCTCGGAGTCTTCTTCTGTGCCACTGTCTGTAGCCATCAAGAGGCTTAGTTCGGAGCGCACAAAGTGCGGTTTGAGCCGGTTGGTGTGGAGGACCCGAAGGGGGTTCCGGGAGGACCCCATGTCGATGAGGTAAGTGACGGGGCTTTTGCGCTCGACCACTTTGAAGGGCCCCGTCCACTTATCTTGCAGGGCACATGGTTCGGTGGGGGACATCACCCATACTTGCTGCCCAGGCTCGAATTCAACGGAGGAGGCATTGTGATCATACCACCTCTTCATGTCCTCCTGGCTGGCCTCGAGGTTCGCCTTGGCCATCTCCCTGAAGCGCCGGGTCTGGTTTCGTAAGGCCAGGATGTATTTGAAGACGTCTGGAGGGGTCGTTAGGGGGGCCATCTCCCAACCTTCCTTGACTAGGCTGAGGGGCCCTCGCACAGGGTGTCCGTATAGGAGTTCAAAGGGGCTAAAACCGAGGGACTTCTGGGGAACTTCCCGGTAGGCGAAGAGGAGGCACGGGAGCAGTACATCCCACTGGCGACGGAGAGGCTCTTCCAATCCCCCAATCATCCCTTTGAGAGTGCGGTTAAAACGCTCCACTAGTCCGTTCCCTTGGGGGTGATAGGGGGTCGTGAATCTGTAGGTGACCCCGCATTGTTGCCAGAGGGACTTCATGTATTTTGATATGAAATTCGTGCCTCGGTCGCTGACGACTTCTCGGGGGAAGCCTACCCGGGAGAAGATCCCCATCAGGGCCCGGCCAACCACTGGAGCGGTCACTGTCCGTAGGGGCACCGCTTCGGGGTAGCGGGTGGCATGGTCCACTAGTACCAAGATGAACCTGTGTCCTTGTGCCGTGCGGGGGTCCAGAGGTCCCACAATGTCTATCCCCACCCTCTCGAACGGGGTGGTGACCACCGGGAAGGGTTGTAGAGGGGCCTTCAGCTTCCGGCCACTCTTCCCGCTGGCTTGGCATGTGGGGCACGATCGGCAGTGGTTCAGGACGTCATTCCTCATTTTCGGCCAGAAAAAGTGGGTCACCAGGCGACTGTACGTTTTGTCCTGGCCCAGGTGTCCAGCCAGGGGGACATCGTGGGCTAGGTTGAGCAGAAAGTCTCGGAAGCGGAGCGGTACCACCAGAACTCGACCGGCCCCCAGCTCGGCGATTCTTTGCTCGCTGTAGAGCAGGTCGTTATCCCAGTAGACCCAGTGGGTTCCGGTGGTGTCCCCGGCGGTTTGGGTGCTGGCTTGTTGGCGGAGTCCCTCGAGGGAGGGACAGGTCTTTTGTTCCTGGCGGAACTGTTCTTGGGTGGGCCCCCCTTCTTGCCGCCACTGAGCCAGATCCGGAAGGTCCTGGTGTTGCGCGTCTTCTTCGGTAGTCGGGTCCGGGAGGTCGGACTCGCCGTTGTCCTCTACGGGGGCAACCGGGGGCGGAGGTGCTGGCCATTCGGTTTCTTCTGATCGGGGGGCGGCACGGGCGGCCATGGATCGGGTGGTTATGCAGGCCCAGTCCGGGAGGCCCAGCATCCCCAAGTGCTCTCTTCTCTCGACGGTGGCCCACGGGGAACTCTCGAGGTCATTCCCCAGGAGGCAGTCCACGGGGGCATCGTCCCGGACCGTCACCTTCAGTAGGCCGGAGACCCCTCCCCATTCAAACGGGACGCAGGCCATCTTACACATGCTCTCAGAGTTATCTGCTGAGCGGACGGGGCAGAGAATGTTCGGCAGGATCTGCTCGGGCTTCACCAGGTGACAGCGGACGGCCGTTACGCTGGCGCCGGTGTCACGCAAGGCCTCGGCTCTCTGTCCATTAATGGTCACCCACTGACCGTATTTTCTGGTGTTGGCGGGTAGGGGAGCCCGCGGAACCATGTCCCTTCCCCCTAAGCATGCCAGGACCATGGCGGCCGGTTCCCACCCTTGCTGGTCCGGCTCATACTCCTCGGGTCCCTCCGATGATTGCTCTTCCCCCAGGGCAGCGGCAGCTACCTGGCGGGGCTTGGGTGGTTGGTTTAGCGGGCAGTTCGGATCGTTGGCGTAGTGGCCTAGTCACTGGCACCGGTGGCACGTGACGTTGGCTCGGTACCCAGACCGCAACGGGGGGTTGCCCCGGCCGGCCGGAGGCGGGGTGCTGGCCACGGGTGTTGCTGGTAAGGCGTCTCTCCCTCGCCCCTGGCCCCCTCCTCCTCCCCGAGGACGGTGCTGGCCTTGGTTGCTTCTGTTCTGGTCGTGTGGCCCTTTCCGGCCCACTCGGGTGCTTTCCCACCGGTCAGCTTCGGCGGCGAGCTGCCGGGGGTCAGTCAGCTTACTGTCGAGTAGGTGCTGCCTGAGCTCGACGAAACAGTTGTTTGACAGGTGCTCCCATACCATAAGGTTGAAGAGTTGTTCGTAGGTGGTGACCTGACTTCCCTTGATCCAACCCTCGAAGGCCCGGCTGAAATAGTTCACGTATTCCACCCAAGTTGTACCTGGGATCCGGGTGCAATCTCTGAACCTCTGGCGGTACATCTCGGGCGTGAGGCCGTAGCGGGTGAGGAGGGCAGCCTTCATGTGGTCGTAGGACGACATTTGGTGATCGGGGAGCTGCAGCAGGGCATCGCGACCCTCGTTGATGAATCTCCCCCAAAGTCCGGCTCCCCAATCACTCCGGTCGATCCGGTGGGAGGTCATTGCGATCTCATAGGCTTTAAACCACTGTTGTATGTCGTCTTCTCGGACATACTCGCGGACCACATCCTTGGGGATGTGAACTTTTTTCTCAATAGGCCCCGGGGTGTGTGGTCGCTCAGGCACCCCCAGTTCCTTATTCTGTTTGCGCAGTTCTATTTCCGCCAGTCGGCGCTCGTGCTCGAGCGTTATTTTTTTCTCTTCCAGCTCTCTTTGTCTCTGCTTTTCTTCTCGTTCCTCTCGAAGCCGCATATGCTCGAGGTTGAGTTTCTGTTCAGCTAACTTGAGTTCCCCATCCATCTTGAGTCGTGCCATCTCTAATTCGTGTAATCTGACTCTGTCTCTTTCTCGTATCTCCTCCTGTGAGAGGCCCGTTCCCCGCTCCTCGGGAGCCGTGGCGTTCCCCTCTGGTGTGATGCTGTTTTGGTCTGGTGTGACGCTGCTTTGGTCGGAGGGTCCTGCGACCCCAGTTTCTGTCCATGACTCAAGAGCGCGCTTTAGATCATCCTTGGTACTCAGGCCGGTGGTAGCAATGCCAAGTTCTATGCAAAATTGTCTCAGTTCGCGGTGGTTGTATTCTTCTAATTTCTCCATTTGGAACTTCTCGGTGGAGCTGCTATCTTTGGTTGACATCGTGCTTTGTCGTGGGGTGAGCTACTCTCTGTACGATTACGCGTTGATTCGGATCGCGCCGCTGGCCACCAATGTTAGAAAAGGTAGATGGACCGGGAGGGTCGGCCGGGGTCAGGAGGAGAGGTCTCCGGGGAGAGCCGTCTCCAGCGATCGTACAGACAAGTAACTTCCCCCCCACAGACAGATATCACACACGGATAAGGTTCAGTGTTCTTTATAAGCACTTATTTAAGGTACGGTTAAATGGTACAAGGAGGTCTGGACTCAGGGGTCCCCTCGATTAGAGTCTCGCAAGGTAGGGAAGGGGGTAGCGGGACAGTCTATTTACCAATCAGGTAGTTCGGATGAGATGATGATGAGCTCACAATCCTCGAGCTTGGTGGTTAGGTGGTATGGGCCGCGGCAGCGCCAGCAGGTCCCGGTGTGGATGGTCGATACAACGGGCCGCGGCAGCGCCAGCAGGTCCCCGGAAGATATACGGTCCGCGGCAGCGCCAGCAGATCCCGGTGAGGATGGTCGTTACAACGGGCCGCGGCAGCGCCAGCAGGTCCCAGGAAGATGACTGTTGCAGAAGGCCGCGGCAGCGCCAGCAGGTCCCGGTGAGGATGGTCGTTACAACGGGCCGCGGCAGCGCCAGCAGGTCCCAGGAAGATGAAGGTTGCAGAAGGCCGCGGCAGCGCCAGCAGGCAGGACGATGGTTCACAAGAGCGGGCTACGGCAGCGCCAGTAGACCGTCAGGGTTGAGTTCACTCGGTGTCTCTCGACTCCAGGATACAACTGCCTTCCTGCTCCGGAGCTGCCTCAGTTATAGGGCTGGTGCCCTTTGATGTCCGGACCCTCGCACTTGGAGGTCGGAGGGTCCGGGATGAAGGTGTCCAGACACCCAGCAGGGGGTGGAGCCAGTGCCTGGGGGAGCTGGGGGCGATCGGCACCTGGCGGGGGAGAGCCCTTGACACTTCGTTCTCCCATTGACCTGCCAAGTGGTCCGCTCACCTCCTGGGTGGATGGTGGTGCCGGGATGTCGGGGCCGGCCAGGCCCGGGGTTAGGGTCGAGGGGAGGCCATGCGGCCGCGTGGTGCAGGGCCCAAGATGGCGGCTTGACCCGGCCGGGAAAGCCGGTGGGGCTGGACCCCGTGATGAGTAGGGGTCCGAGGGCAGAGGGTCCGTCGGGAGACGGAGTACAGGTGCTTGTCGCGGGGATATGCCAGGTGGGCCGGAGTTCGGGCCCTGTCGAGCGGGGAGGGAGCAAGCCGTCTGTGAGGCCTGTCCAACATAGTTAGACACACCACAAGGGCATTAATGGAGTGATAATGTTTTCGGTTTCGATAGGCTACCTCCTGTGCCTGTGGTGGTACCAAAGCCACATGTGTCCCATTAATGGACCCAATTACATGGGGCATCCCTCCCAGGGCATAGAACTCACCCTTGATACCTGTCAACTGCTCACGAGTTGGAAAATGGATGAATTCATCCAGGTGCTCCAACATGGCTTCTAAAACATCATGCAGGACACGGCTGAACATGGTCTGGGACATGCCACCCACATCAGCTATGGTGAATTGAAACGTCCCGGTGGCAAAAAAATGTAGGGCTGCCATCACCTTCATCTTGGGGGTCAGCGCAGTAGGATAACTGTGTCGCGGTTGGAGGTGTGGTGCCAGCCTGTTTGTCAGGTCCTCAATTAACTGTTGGGTGAATCTGTAACGGCGTATGCAGTCACGTTCCCTCATGGCACCCAAGTCTGGCATTGGTCGGGGGAGAGGCGGTGCCCTGCAGAAATTTGGAAGGAATAACGAAGATTGAGTACATTACAACACCAATGTCAATGAACTGAGCACATGTTCAACAGCTAATACACATCTGCTAAATACAGAGTCTGGTCTGTGCAATACATCCAGGACACGTATGCCAGCCAGGTGATACTCCTACTAAGAGCCAGCTACAAACGTTGATTGTCAAGGTCTACATGACATGCCATGAAACTAGCTGTGGCACAGTGTAAGTGAACAGCCAGACACATTACAGGAGGGACATACATCCACATATCTGCATTAGAAGGATGTTATCTCATTCAGACAGCTTGCGGCAAGCTAGACGCACAGGTCACATGTCATTTAAAAAGTACAGATCACACACATTGCCATGAAGGGGTACACGTCAAAACTGATAACACAGACATTGAGACAACGCAGATATGTCCTCAGGTTGAAATACCATGTTCGATGCATACAGACACACGTTACGTGGGATTCCACATGTGGCATGGTGTGCGTAATTGTGTGCCATACCCATCTACACACAGACACATGTTGGATGCAGCAACAGCAGATGCAGTTGACAGAACACCAACAGCAAGCTCATAGGAACACATGACACACACATGACATAGTCACATCGTGGCACGATGGTAGTTAGATGTCAGGTGTAATTAACGGTGTACCTGGCATCAGGGGACAGTTGCGGGTGTTGGGGACTGTGCCATACCAGTGATGCAGTGCTTGACACGTTTGTACTACATGCAGACATGTGCAAAGTGTGAAGGGGAAGTGTGCAACATAGTGCCCCATCACACATGACATGTGAACACAGGTCACCACACATCTATTGTGCTAAAACATGAGGAGACATGTGCCACATCACTGCCTGACACACCTAGGCCCTGCACATGAAGGACTGCACTGACAATGACTTGATGTACAGCCTTGTGCGAGTCTCACACCTCCATTCCTTTCGTGTGCGCCTCCTATCACCAGTGTAAGCTGTGAAACGCACCGTACACACGCTCTGAGGGCGTGTGTACGGTCGTATCACTATATTGGGTTTGGGTAGGAGTACGCGTGTGTGTACGGACCGTACACACGTACGTGTACGACCAGTGTGTACACACTGGTCCTATCCCCATAGTAGTGTTGCCGTAGGTGTACGCCATAGTGATACGGGCCGTACACGCATGTGTATGGGTCGTATCACTATGGCGTACACCTACGGCAACACTACTATAGGGATACGACCCCTACACGTGCGTGTACGGGTCGTATTACTATGGCGTACACCTACGGCAACACTACTATAGGGATACGACCCCTACACGCGCGTGTACGGGTCGTATCACTATGGCGTACACCTACGGCAACACTACTATAGGGATACGACCCCTACACGTGCGTGTACGGGTCGTATCACTATGGCGTACACCTACGCCATCACTACTATAGGGATACGACCCCTACAAGCGCATGTACGGGTCATATCACAATGGCGTACACCTACGGCAACACTACTATAGGGATACGACCTCTACACATGCGTGTACGGGTCGTATCACTATGGCGTACACCTACGGCAACACTACTATAGCGATACGACCCCTACATGCGCATGTACGGGTCGTATCACTATGGCGTACACCTACGCCATCACTACTATAGGGATACGACCCCTACAAGCGCATGTACGGGTCGTATCACAATGGCGTACACCTACGGCAACACTACTATAGGGATACGACCTCTACACACGCGTGTACGGGCCGTATCACTATATTAGTGGTGCCCTAGGGGTACGTGTGAAACGCACCGTACCTGTGTGGGGATTTGAAAATTACAATGGGGACACATAAGGGACAAGTATTAGGGCCTAAATGCATGCTGGTTGTCATGGATACCGAGTTTCAAGATCAAAATTTTCCATCATGTGGGCTGGAAAAAGCAGTTGGCCACATTATACATTGTTGCAAAGTGGTTGTTGACTTGACATGCTGCTGCAAATTTGAAAGATTCTAATGCTGTCACTGGTGTATGTTTAAAGGGATTGGAGGAAACGTAGGATGCAAATGAGTCTGACCAATCCCTCTGTACTCCTGTAAATGAAATAGGCCAGCAAGGCAGATATAAGTAAGGCAGAACCCATGAGAGGGCACTTGCCTGCACAACACGTCATTGGACACCACTGCTGCTGTCATTGCTTCCTCTGTCACCATGTCCAGGTCTGTGGAGAGGGCCCAGCCATTCACCCAGGAGGAGAATGAGGCGTTGCTGGACGTCATCCTCCCACAGTACTCCAGCCTGTATGGGAGACCAGGGGAGCAGGTGAGTGCTGACTCCACTAGTTTTGACTGTGCCCCTTTTTTGTGACTGTCACTTCAGGCATTGTGTCCAGGTGTGACAGACATGCAATGTTGTTTAGAGTGGGTCCCGGGGGGGGGGGGGGAATGCCTTATGTCTCCCATGCAGAGCATGATGTAGTTCATATCTGCACTCCTCACTTGCATTGTGCTTACTGTGACAATCACTGCATGGTGTATGGCACATTCAGCATGGCTAATCCTTTTGGGCATTTTTATTCTATAGTCCTGATGTGATTCTGTGGTCCCCCCGGTGTGACAGGTGACTGTACCCACAGATGTGTGTGAGTTGAGTGGAGCTGTGGTGAGAGTGTCCAAATGATGTGTACGCCCCCTGGACATTGATGTGTGTGAATGTTCCTTGTCATGTGGGTGAGTGTCTATATGGAGTGTTGCACCACAGCTGCATGGAGGAGGCATATGCTCTACCCATCTGATGTGAGAAGGAAGCCGTGCTGTGTGTCTGACTTGCTGGGCTAGCCCCACGCCTGTGACACCCCCCAGGAAAGTGGCACATGTTCAGAGTGAGGTTTGTATCCGCTGTTGTCAATGGCAGGTGAAAGATCTGTGCCTGTGTGTGTCTGTGTACTCTGCTGAGGTTGCGTCAGTGGCCTGGGGCATGTGACTGCTTGGAGGTGCTGTCCATCAGCCTTGTGTTGCTTGTAATGCACAGTGTGTGCCATGATCAGGGAGTGTGTCGAACCCCTCATGCCACCTGTGTACTTTCAATGCCATGTAGTGCATTGGCGCTTACACAGAGGCGAATGTCCCTATGACAAAGGTGCTATTAGTTGGCAGCATACTATGCCCTGTTCAACAAATCAAAGATGTTAAAATGTGTGTCTCTGTGACATGGAGCAGGTGTAGTGATGTAGTCTCACTTTGTCATCCTCACAGGTAACCGCCTACCAGAAGGGGAGAATTTGGAAGAGGGCCGCCAAGGCCGTGAATACGGTGGAGGGTCGCAGTCGGCGCCTGCCCCAAGTGAGGAAACGCTGGCAGGACATCCGGTGCTGGACCAGGAGGATCACCCGGGTCCTGCTGGAGGACTCACCACCACGCCCCTACGGCGGGCGCCGGCGCCTGACCCACCAAATGAAGCGTGTCCTGACGGTGGTCTTCCCTGACATGGATCGGCGGTTACAGGAGAGACAGCAGAAGGAAGGGGGTAGGTACATGTGTGTTTGTTGTGTGTCACCAGCTTTTGGAAGTGCTCATTCGCCTGGATACACTGCCAGGGTTTATATGTGCAGTGCATATCCTGTTCCCCCAAGTCAACCGGTGCTATTCTTCCTCCCTTCCCCTCCGTGACATGTGTTCCCTGGTCTGTGTGTAATCACTATTGCACATGGTCATCTAGGCTGCAAATTAATCAAGGTGCACACTGCTTTCAGTATCATGGGTGGGGGTGGTCTGTGACATGTGTTGGTACCTTGCCTGTGCCCTGTCCTGTTCACTCATTTGGGGGTCCATAATTGTTGGCACTGTCCTGAGTCTCAACATAGGATTGTGAGGTTTCAAATTAACAGTCTTGCAGCATGCATGACCGATGTAGTGGCCTCAGACATGATCTGCATGAGTGGGAGATATGCATAGTGCAGGGACGGTTGCTCCTGTTACAGTCAGATAATTCCAGGACCATGGAGCAGTGTGCCCACTCCAGTCCCCTGCGACACCTTTTCCTAGGAATCATGTGTGGCATCAAACACTGTGCCCATTCACTGTGTGTTCAGCATAGGTTGGCCTCTGTGGCATTGTTCCATGGCCTCATTTGTATTTACGTAAAGTGTGCTACATGTCTCCACTGTCCATGGTGACCCCATTAGGCTTGTGCATCCTCACACTGGGCAGTGCCTGTGTGTCTATGTACAACTATCTGTTGATGGTTGTTTGACACAAATATGTGTGGTCAGCCGCACAAGGTGATGTTGAGTACATTTAGGAGTTCTTGATGCACATTTTGTTAATCCCAGATTAAGAGGTGTAACTACTTGCTCTGTCTCAATCACATTGTCTCAGGTAGGGGGGGTTTGTGCAGGCAAGGACTAAATGTCCAAACCTTATGTCTCCTTGCCAGGTCTGACCTGTGTGTGATAATTGTCTGGACAGACACTCAACGTGCAGTGACCCAGGCATGTTGTGCAGGGGGTAATGTTTGTGCTTTGCAGCATGTGTCAAAAGTTAAAAGACATGTTTCCTGCTCATCCCATCCATTTTTGGCACCGGTGTGTGCTCCAGATGCTACGTAGTTTGGTCTGTGTCTGCTGACATCTGTGTGGACATTCTTGGTTCCCATGAGGGTGTCTCCTCAGTGCAGGTGCTCCTTATTCCGACACAATTGCAAGGCCATTAACTAATGCATTGTCCTGTGTCTGGACATGTGTGCCACTCCACATGACAGGTAGTGGGTCAGATGTGTTGCCAACTGTGTCATCATGGTACGGATGGCCATGTGACAGGTGGCATGATTCAAGTTGTTAGTCAAGATGTCTTGTACCTTGGCACTGACTACACTTGTCAACATGTCCCAATAGTTTATATGCTTGACTTTGATATTTTGTTGTGAAGGACAATAATGTGCCTGCATGACAGATGTCTCCCAAGGAAGTGCACAAGAAACCACCTTTACACTTTTAGGGGACACGCTGGCACATTTAAAACAAAGGCACAGTTCTGTAATGAAATTGATTAGAGATTATACATATACATGTTCCCACAGTGTGGTTGCATTTGGGTTAGTCCTCGGTTATTGCTGATACCAACTTACGGGTGTCAAGTCATCCAGACCACCGTGGTGCCATGTATATGTACTTCCTGATACCACATTTCTTCTTAACAGTGGCTTATTTGCATTAGGCTGGCAGCTCATACAATGACGGTGTAAAAGTAGCTTTGTGTGCACCTCCTTGTGTGACTTCTGTTATCCAGGCACATGTGTGTTCTGTTCCAAAAGTGGCACATTCACACATTCCAAACATGTCGATTGTGTAAAGTGTTGTGATTCCCAAAGGATCACAATGTATTTTTTTAGGGTTTACAAAGTACTCACAGGTCTCTGAGTGTGGGGACACCTTCAGCACTGGCGTCTGTTATTTGGCCTTGGGTGCACCAATACTGTTTCTTTCACAGTGAACAAGAGGTGGCATGCCTTCATAGTCTGGCTGTGCTCCACTGTTCACAGACACTAGCTTCTCAGTATAATTGGATATCGAGTTATTTGCTGTTGTGTCCTGATGTTCATTTTTTCAGGTGGCATGGTGGGTGAACCAACTGGGGAGTGCATGGCTTACATATGTGCGGAGTATTCTAGATGTTACTCATGATGCATTTCCTGATATGCACTGTGACCTATTTTGTTTGGACTCATGTGTCAGATGTACACAGGTGACTGATCATTTCATGTCTTTTCACCTTGCACACAGCATCATCGGGGGACACCGAGGGAGACACCTGCACGGACCAGGAGGAGGGATCGAGCACCGGTGCCACCACTGCTGGGGAGTCGGCAGAATCAAGTGGCATGGAGGGTGAGGGGAGTCAGGCAGAGGACCTGTCTAGTACCAACACCGACTACGACGCTGACGGGTCCGAGGCTGAGCTCCCTGAGGGGGCGGAGGCTACTCCAACAGCTGGCAGCAGCACTACAAATGTCACCGCCCCCCTTCATTCCCATCACCGCCCTCCCACTTGCTCGGGTCCCTTCTGTCTGTGTAGGGCAACAACGTGTCTCCTTCGTGCCAGGCACCGCACCCCCTGCCCCTGTCTCCCCTGCTGCCCTCACTGCCGAGTCTATGGACATTCAGCGGCAGTTGCAGGTTGGGCAGACATCGATCCTGACTGTCCTCCATGGCTACACCAGACTGCTGACACAGATGGTGTCGTACATGGAGGGCATGTCATCAGCGATGTCTGACCAACGGATGTTGCTGAGGTCCATGGACTCGTCACTGACGGCAGCAGTGAGTCTACTGCAGCGCTTCGTCCCCCCCTACCCCTGCACCATCCACACTTCCCACTCCCATGCCTGTCCCAAGCACACACAGACATTCCCAGCCACGCACCCCACCAGACACAGGCAGCACACCAACAGGGAAGGGCAAGCGCACACCTCCTGTCACCCACACTCAGGGGGAAGAAGGCACACCCACTGGGTCTAGGGCACACAGGCAGCCACGCAGCCACAGTCCAAGTCCGCATGCCTCACTCCCCAGTCCCTCCAATGTCACTCCCCTCGGCTCCCCTGCCCCACAGTCTGAGAAGGAGACATACTTGGCTGTGCTGGGCCTCAGCCCCACTGGTTCACCATCACGCAATCGGGCAAGGCACTCCACGGGTAGGGGAGTTGAGTCTCCCCCCCTGTCCACCACCTCCCCCAGTAGCGCTGCAACCCATCCCTCCGACCCACCCCTCCTTGGGGCCTGTGGTTCCTTCGGGTGCAGGGGAGACACTGGACGAGCTTGCGGACGTGTGCAGCGCCATGCTAACCGCCACCTTTGGCGCTGACCCACCCTCTGTGGTGAAGTCGTCTGTCCCTGCACCCACAACACCTACCCTTACCCCTCCTGTCCCTGCGGTGCCTGGTCCTTCCCCACATGATGCCCCCCCCCAGTCGCTGAACCAGAGGTTTAGTATGTGCAGGCAAGCTCGGGGAGACGCGTGGACATGTGTCCCCCCCAGGACTTCGCATCTGGACTGGCCTATGGCCTTTGTAAATATTGTCCTTTTATACCTTTTAATTTAATGCTGAATAAAGCATTTTGCTTTTCCTTTGACCACGATTGGTTTTCAGATATTGATGTTGGTGCTGATGCTCCATGAGTTGGGGTGGTGATCATGTGTTAGGTGTCTGGGAAATGTTGTAGTCTGCTGCTCATGGGGTGGACCCTGGTATCTGCGTGCCATCACAAGGTATCAGAAAAGAATCTTTGGTCGTGTATGCTCTTTGTGTTTGGAGACATTGTCCCAAGGAGTGTTCCTTCCTCTGTGGCACATGACATCTTCCCTGCAGGGAGTTGCACAATTGTGCTGAACCTGTGTCTACATTTCCTTTGTGGGTGACGGATCCCTTCAACTATGGCCATGCCTGCTCATCAATGTCTCCGGCTGCATCGTCTGTGCCATCCTTGGTAGTCACTGTACTTGTGTATAGAGTATGTTGCCATGCCTTCATGTTGAAATTGTCCCATTTCCGCACTATGCATGTGTGTACTCCCAGCCTGGCACACATATGGTACTTGTTCTGCAGGGTATTTGTTCACCTGACTCACAATTGTGTGCATTGTATCTGTGGGAAGTCCTCCCTATTCCTTCCATGGGAGACAACAACTTGGTGGCTGTCCCAGCACCTGTACATTGCTATCAGTCCTGGAATGTGCGTGACAGTGTCTGTTCCCTTAGGCTCTCTTAGTTTAGTAGGCTTTAACATAACTATACAGTCTTGTGACATGAACTCAGTGTGTATATTGTGCTGCATCCGCCAGGAGTGGGTATGCATGTGTCATTTGTCCTCACTCCCACATGTGGTGTGTCATGCAGTGGGGGAAAGACATCCATCCTCATGGGAGTGGGACACTGCTGTCAGTGATGTGTTGTTATGACACTCTCAACATAGTCGCACATTGGGGATGCGTTCATACACCCATGGAGTTGTGGTCATCTGAGGATGATATACACACCCTCATGTCTCTGTCCACTGCTGGTAGTGCTATGCACCCACTACTCATATGTATGTCCACTGCTGGGAGTCCTCTGCACCCACCCCTCATATGTCTGGACACTGCTGGGAGTCCTCTGCACCCACCCCTCAGATGTCTGGGCACTGCTAGTAGTGATATGCACCCACACCTCATATGTCTGGGCACTGCTGGGAGTGATATGCACCCACCCCTCATATGTCTGGACACTGCTGGTAGTCCTCTGCACCCACCCCTCATATGTCTGGGCACTGCTGGTTGTGATATGCACCCACCCCTCATATGTCTGGGCAGTGCTGGGAGTGATATGCACCCACCCCTCATATGTCTGGACACTGCTGGGAGTCCTCTGCACCCACCCCTCATATGACTGGGCACTGCTGGTAGTGATATGCACCCACACCTCATATGTCTGGGCACTGCTGGGAGTGATATGCACCCACCCCTCACCACCCCTCATATGTCTGGACACTGCTGGTAGTCCTCTGCACCCACCCCTCATATGTCTGGGCAGTGCTGGGAGTGATATGCACCCACCCCTCATATGTCTGGACACTGCTGGGAGTCCTCTGCACCCACCCCTCATATGACTGGGCACTGCTGGTAGTGATATGCACCCACTCCTCATATGTCTGGGCACTGCTGGTTGTGATATGCACCCACCCCTCATATGTCTGGGCACTGCTGGGAGTCCTCTGCACCCACCCCTCATATGTCTGGGCACTGCTGGGAGTGATAGGCACCCACCCCTCATATGTCTGTCCACTACTGGTAGTGATATGCACCCACCCCTCATATGTCTGGGCACTGCTGGGAGTGATATGCACCCACTCCTCATATGTCTGGGCACTGCTGGGAGTGATATGCACCCACCCCTCATATGTCTGTCCACTGCTGGGAATACTCTGCACCCACCCCTCATACGTCTCTGTCCACTGCTGGGAGTCTTCTGCACCCACCCCTCATATGTCTGTCCACTGCTGGGAATACTCTGCACCCACCCCTCATACATCTCTGTCCACTGCTGGTAGTGATATGCACCCACTCCTCATATGTCTGGGCATTGCTGGGAGTGATATGCACCCACCCCTCATATGTCTGTCCACTGCTGGGAATACTCTGCACCTACCCCTCATATATCTCTGTCCACTGCTGGGAGTCCTCTGCACCCACCCCTCATATGTCTGTCCACTGCTGGGAATACTCTGCACCCACCCCTCATACGTCTCTGTCCACTGCTGGTAGTGATATGCACCCACTCCTCATATGTCTGGACACTGCTGGGAGTCCTCTGCACCCACCCCTCATATGTCTGGACACTGCTGGGAGTCCTCTGCACCCACCCCTCATATGTCTGGGCACTGCTGGTAGTGATATGCACCCACACCTCATATGTCTGGGCACTGCTGGGAGTGATATGCACCCACCCCTCATATGTCTGGACACTGCTGGTAGTCCTCTGCACCCACCCCTCATATGTCTGGGCACTGCTGGTTGTGATATGCACCCACCCCTCATATGTCTGGGCACTGCTGGGAGTGATATGCACCCACCCCTCATATGTCGGGGCACTGCTGGGAGTGATATGCACCCACCCCTCATATGTCTGGGCACTGCTGGGAGTGATATGCACCCACTCCTCATATGTCTGGGCACTGCTGGGAGTGATATGCACCCACCCCTCATATGTCTGGGCACTGCTGGTAGTGATATGCACCCACTCCTCATATGTCTGGGCACTGCTGGGAGTGATATGCACCCACCCCTCATATGTCTGTCCACTGCTGGGAATACTCTGCACCCACCCCTCATACGTCTCTGTCCACTGCATGTAGTGATATGCACCCACTCCTCATATGTCCGGACACTGCTGGGAGTCCTCTGCACCCACCCCTCATATGTCTGGACAGTGCTGGGAGTCCTCGGCACCCACCCCTCATATGTCTGGGCACTGCTGGTAGTGATATGCACCCACACCTCATATGTATGGACACTGCTGGTAGTCCTCTGCACCCACCCCTCATATGTCTGGGCACTGCTGGTTGTGATATGCACCCACCCCTCATATGTCTGAGCACTGCTGGGAGCGATATACACCCACCCCTCATATGGCTGGGCACTGCTGGGAATCCTCTGCACCCACCCCTCATATGTCTGGACACTGCTGGGAGTCCTCTGCAGCCACCCACCCCCTTGGGGCAGTACACTGCTGTCCTGGGCATACACCCCCCCCCCAAATTTACAGCTAATATGCTGCACCAGGCCGTAGTCCGACATTTGTGGCGTGTGTACGCCTTATATCCATAATGTACTGGTGCCGTAGGGGTACGGGTGAGACAGACCGTACCCCTGCATTCATAGGGTGTGTACGGTCCATACCACGGTGCCCCTATATCACCACGACAATGGTGGTACGGACCGTACCCACGCTCTGGGGGGCATGGGTACGGTCCGTACCACACGTACCCCTACGTCACCACTACAATGGTGGTACGGACCGTACACACGCTCTGGAGGCGTGGGTACGGACCGTACCACCATTGTAGTGGTGACGGGTACGCGTCCACGTCCACTTCCATTGTGGCGGTACGTGGGATTGGTGGACACGCCCCCCGAAGTGACCAGACCATGGAGGTAATCTATGTGCAGGATATATATGTTTTACATTGGGTGGGGGTTATGTTTCCTGCCCCTGCCCCCCCCCCCCCTTTGCTCCTGGGTGTTGTTCCGACCTGCGGCGTCTGCGTCGGTTTCTGTGCACCAGGTCGTAGGCTAGGAGGGCCGGGATGACACGTAGGATGGGGTCCATGGCTGTCCGTCGAGTACCGGTGCTCCTTCTTCGCGTCGTCCTCAATTTCCCGGGAGTTTTTGGATGCCGTAAAAAATGAGCGGTGCGGAGTGACGTGGGCACGGATCGTACTTGCTGGTCCGTAAAACGCTGCCTGACTCCGTCCGGACGTCACATACGCGATGTCCCGGATCGGAATTGTGGGTATTTTTTAGCCGGTCGGTGTTTTGTACGACTCGTACAGAAATGGTATTTCTGTACGGATCGTACTTGCGGGTTTGTAAGGTGGTTTTCCCGGGTACGAGACGGAGAATTCGCTCCGTACGACCATTCGTACCCGGGTTTTACAGGATCGGAATCGGCACCCAATTGAGTACATACTCTTTAACACTATATTATCCACAACACACCTAAAATTAATTACACAATTACCATAACTAATTACTAATTAACTAATTTAAATTAATTAACAACTAATTAATAATTTATCAATAAAAAATAAATTACTTCCCACCATTTACACCTATAAACACCACAACACACACTTAAAATAATTACACAATTGTCATCATTAATTACTAATTAATTAATTACAATTAATTAACAACTAATTATTAATTCATTAATTAAAAATAAATCACTTCCCACCCTTTCCACTATTTTCACCTATAAACACAACACACACCTGAAATTATTTACACAATTACCATAGTTAATTGTCAATTCATTAATTAAAATTAATTACCAACTAATTATTAACTAATTAATAATAATTATGTTTCACATTTAACACTATAACATCTCAATTAAACAAATATTAATAAATGACAATTATTCAATAAATGTAACATAATTAAATTACTTCCCACCCTATTCCCCTATAAACCCACAACCCACTATGGAACTAAAAACGCAAAATTCAAATAAAAAAAATAATAACTACTAAAAATAATCAATAAATGTTATATAATTAAATTACTTCCCACCCTATTACCCATTAAACCCACAACCCGCTACAGAATTAAAAACGCAAAATTCTAATAAAAAAACATCAATAACTACAAAAATGTTAACACATACAATTAACAAACAATTCTTATACAAAAAACATACATCACACACATAAAATATTTACTAAAATTCATAACATTAATAAAAAATCGATATTTTTAACAATTATATTTTTGCAAACGATATTAAACAGTTCAATATTTTTAAATCGATATTACTTACCTAAAATTGACATTCTTGATCACAAGAATTTGTCTGTCGATATTCCTGACCAACGATATTTTTGACACGTTGTTTGTGCGATTCTATATTTTTTACTCGATATTGTGTCTCTGCACCATACTAGACATCTCGTTGGCCGGATTTACCAGACCTCGAGGCTCTTTTTGTTTTAACATAAAACTGTTATCTGATGTAACCTTTGTCGGCCACTTTAAAGTGTGGTTAACACAATTCCTGCAATTGAATGGTAACACAGTGTGATGTTCTAAACCTTCTTGCCAACCACAGCTTTCAGGTTCTGGAATGTGGTGACGGTTGCTTAGCATTGTTTGAATTGTTTAGTTCATTTACTCTTAGCTTGCTGCTGGATGAGGTCTCTATGTTTCTGTTGACTTCAATAAATCCTTCAACTAAACCAACTTTGCCTAAGACCGTTCTTTGCAAGGGACTTACCTCTACATTTTGACGACGATCTACCTGCACACTCGATTTGAACAGAAGAGACCTCAACAGCTATAATTTTACAAGAAGTGGTGAAAACTACTGCCTCCCTTGTGATCGCCGCAAGTTCAGTCTCGTCATTTGTCTTCCTTTGGAGGTGCGAGCGTCATGCCTCTACCATTGGCCCTTCGCCTCGCCAAGCACCTCCCATTGCTGCCTGACGTTGCCTGACTTCCTACACGTGTTACCTGGAGTTGCTTGGAACTACGTCATCACGCCGCCTGGCGTGATTTGTGGAGTCTGTCTTTACTGTTGCCTGACCTTTATGCAGAGACGTAGCTGCCATTTTCTATCACATCTAACCTGATGTTGCGGCCATCTTCAGTCACTGCCTGACTCTGCGTGGCCTACTGTCATTTACCGGCAGATCATATTGTATTTCGCGCTGACACGCACAGCTCTTCTTCATTTAAGTTTGCTTCATCTGCTTCGCTGCTGTCTCGTTCGCTGTTGCGCACAGCCATTCTTTAATTTGTTTTTACATTACACGATGACGCGCACAGCTGCCCCTCACTTGGTCTTCATTTGTAGCTCGTCAGCTTCTTAAATGCTGATGCACACAGCTGTATGCTTCTTCAGGAGTTTTTTTTTAAATCTGCATATTGGACTCTCACAAGGTAGAGGTAATTTTAACTCTCACTGGTAGCAGCTCCTTCTCTGTTACACCTGTCTGTCATTCACGCTGATACACAAAGCTTGCAGCATTGTGTGTGTAATCTCTTTGCTGACACACACAGCTTATGGTATGTGCTATTGGTCTCCATTATACATGCATTGTTTATGAATATGTAACGTAACAATGCGATGATTTACATCGCGTTACGTTACATCGCAGTTATTACAAAACAAGTCGTTACAACGACTTGCGCTGAAGGGTGCTGGACTTAGGAATAGTATGTTTTACTATTCCAACTCCAGCCTACGTAACAGTAGGGAAGGTGTTGGAATAGTAAATCATACTATTCCTTAGTGTATAGCGCCATCCATCACAAGTCGTTGTAACGACTTGCGTTGTAATACCCCACGATGTAAATGTATCGCGGTGTAACGACCGCGTTGTAAAGGTCGTTCGCCATTGTTTACTGTTGTTCTCAGCTGTTCTTATATTATGGTCCTAATTTAACCAGCTGTATCATTTCTTTTAGCAAACATTATTTTCTTTGTTTTGTCTTTATTTTTTGCATAGTTCTAACATAAATCAAGATGTCACTACACCCCCTGTTTTTTCTAACTTCCTCAGGTGATCCTCCTATTTCCTGGCAAAAATGGAAAAAAGTATTTGCACATTATGCTCGTGTTTGTAGTGCCCCTTTAAGCGCAGAGAGGAAAACCTCTCTTCTCATGCATTGTTTAGGGTCTGAGGGTCAAGAGGTATTTGAACATCTCCCTGAAATCTCTGATAGTGACTCTGCTTCGCTCAATGAATATGAAATTTGCAGTAAAAAACTGGACTTACACTTTCTTCCTAAGATAAGCTGTGTTCTTGAGCGGTATCATTTTGGAAGAAGGATGCAAAGGCAAGAATAGTCTGTTCAGCAGTAGATAACGATTTTGCGCAAATTGGCCACGTTGGAAGAACTATTGAGGGATCAATTTATGTTATGATGCGTACAAGAACAAACAAGGGATGCTTTATGGCAATCTCACTCTTCAAGAGGTTATAACCATCGCTAAGAGTCATGAACATTCAAAGGCATGTGTTGATATCATTAAAGAAAGACTCTTCAGGTGATAAGAAAGAAAATTCTGAGGTGAAGGTGGTAGTAGATAAGACCGTTAAACCCAAAACTAACCTATCCCAGAAATTAACTTCTCAAAAGAGCATTCAAGGCAAGTGCTACAGGTGTGGTGACTCAGGTCACATGGCCAATTTTAAGGACTGTCCTGGTTGGAAAGTTCTATGTAAAGTTTGTGGGGAAAAAGGACATGTCTCCAAGTGCTGTAGGTCTGGAAAGGATCACAAGAAAGTCAGGAAGGTGGATCTTTTTGAGGAGGATGTAGAAGAGGTTGTCATTTGTCAAGTTTCAGGGAATACATGTGATGTCCTTATGAACTAGAACTGGTTAATGACGCTCCTGTCAAAATGCTGTTTGACTCTGGGTCCAAGATAACGCTTGTTTCAAAAATCTTTTATGAGGGCAATTTGTTGAGTAAAGTTACTCTTTTAAAACCTGACATCAGACCCAAAGGGTATGGTGGGGTGACAATAGATTTACTACGTTACTTTTGGGGAACAATTGATTTCAAAGGGAGGGTCATCCCTGGGAAGATCTATGTCTCAATGAAAGGTGATCCACTTATAAGTTGGCTTCATAAAAAGGGATCTGCATGTGTTTCTTGACTCCAATGAGAATCCTCCAGTCTGCCTAAAAGAGTTGACACCTGTTCCTCCAGTCTGCCTAAAAGAGTTGACACCTGTTAGGGTGGTTGACAATTCCATTCAGGATTGGATCAAGGTTTTCCCTGCAGTTTTTGCGAGTGATCTAGGTTGTTTTAAAAACTATGTACATCGTATAAAAGTTAAGCAAAATGTTGTTCCAAAAGTTGCAAAGGTTAGGAATGTGCCTCTCTTGGTAAGAGAGAGCATGAAGTGTGAGTTGGATAAGCTTCTGGCCAAAGGTATCATTCAAGAAGCTGAGGCAATAGAGTGGGTCTCTCCGGTGGTGATGGCTTGTAAGGCCAATGTGTGGACTTTGGAGAACGCAATAGAGTGGTGGTCATTGACCACTACTCTTTACCCAATATTACTGAAATGTTGTGTTCTCTTGAAGGTGCAAGGCATTTTTCCTCCTTGGATCTCACCTCCACTTAACACCAGGTTAAGCTTAATTCTTTTTCTTAATACCTCACAGCCTTCGTGACACCTTTTGGGACCTTTAAGTTTCTGAGGATGCCCTTTGGGCTCATTTCAGCTGCCTCTGTATTTTAGAGAGTGATGGAGAGCATTCTTGGAGGTCTTCAGGGTGTCAAAGTGCATCAAGACGATGTACTCATTTTCGTAGTCGTTATGGACAAACATGATATGAGGCTGAGGTCTGTGTTAAAGAAGTTGCAAGATGCTGGTCTCACTCTTCATGCTAACTGTGAGACCGGCCTCACGGCGTTGCCCTCCCAATCATCCAGCCAACCTGCAACCACCCTCAAGACACGACATCTCCGACTCCGGCCGCCCCAGCCACCCAGATCCGAGGGCCGGCCAGAGCCCTGACAGACTCGACACCCTACCACGCATGTCCGACCGAGGGAGCGGGAACCCTCGAGCCAGACCCAAAGGCGCCAGCCCAGTCACACCTCGGGTCGCCTTCCCCGGGAAGACTCGATCGGCCACCAGGCCCCTGAGGAGCAGGCGCCTCCCCTGCCGAGCGTCTGGGGTCCCTCCCAGACCCACCTGAAAAGACCAAAGAAGTGAGCGACAGGAAATCCCGCCGAACCCCCTCCGTCACCCCAGTCCCCCCTCTGCGAGGACCCCGGACTTCAAAGAGCAAGCGGAGTATAACAAGGGGTGCCGGAGAAACGAAGGCAGAGAAGACCTGGAACCATCCGAGCCTGCTGACGCTGTCACGGCTCCTGAACGCTGAAGTCACCTGGGCCTGCTGAGTGACTCGCGGCCGCTTGCTATCGAACCATCTGAGCCCTGCTGACGAGGTCACGGCTCCCGAGCACGGAACCACCTGGGCCTGCTGAGTGACTCGCGGCCTCTTGCTATCGAACCATCTGAGCCCTGCTGACGAGGTCGCGGCTCCCGAGCACTGAACCACTTGGGCCTGCTGAGTGACTCGCGGCCCCCAGCTATTGAACCATCTGAGCCCTGCTGACGGAATCGCGGCTCCCGAACTCCGACCACCTGTGCCTGCTGAGAGACTCGCGGCGCTCCCCTTGAGGACGACTCGGTAAGAGATCGCCCAGAGAATCGACACCCTCCAGCTCGAGGATTGTGAGCTATCCGCAGGGTATTTCGCATTTCTTGAAAGACTGTCCCGCTACCCCCATTCCCCACGACCGATTTGTGGTACTTCGTGCCACTGCTGTACTACTTGCATCTTGGATCATAAAGATCCCTTGAAAATCATCGATAAAAAAGACCTATCATCCTACAAAGAATACGTGTGGTGTCACTCTGTTCGTAGTGTATATCAGGGTGTGCGCGCCAAGGTCGGCCTACGTGGGAGAGGTGGGTCAAAGGGGTGGGCAAGACGGGCATCGAACCCCCCTCCGGCGAACGCCTTTCCAACATTTGGTGGCAGACGACGGGATCCGAGCCGACACCGAAAGAGAGCGTGCAGTAAACGACTGACACACTACCAAACAGGGATGGAAGGAGAAACCTCCCTGGGTGCCGCAGGTACCGAAATAAGCTCACCGTTCCGAGAGGATCAATTGGACTATTACACACATAAAGAATTAAAACAGTTTTGCAAAGACCTTGGCATCGCTACCACCGGATTAAGCACAAAGGAAGACTTCCAGAAAGTATTGAAAACCTGGGTTGAGACGGGGGCGCCCCCGACCCAAACGGAAGGAGACTCTGCCCATGAACCACAAAGCATCCCGGCGAGAAACAACGGGCCAGAGGGGATCCTGTCCCCCGAGGAGCTAGCGGACCGAGAGAGAAGCCGCAACCACGAACTTGAACTGGCAAAACTAAAAATCGAGGGAGAACTAAAACTAGCAGAGAAGAAGTTGGCCGTCGAGCAGTTACGGCTACAAGGGGAACTCGAAGAGAAGAGACGCCAAAGAGAGCACGACGAAAAGAAGCTCCAGCTAGAACATGAACGCAGCCTGAAGGAGATCGAGTGGCGGGCTAAAAACGAAAAGTCACAGCCACCCGGGAATCCACCGCCCGCTCCCACCGGGGAAACCAAAGTCCACATCCCCAAGGATGTGGTAAAAGAGTATTACAAGAACGACGATATCCAGCAGTGGTTTAAGGCCTACGAAGTCGCCATGACCTCTCACCGAGTCCCGCAGAAGGATTGGGGGGCTGGCCTATGGGGCCGGTTCTTAAGCGAAGGAAGAGACACCCTGCTAGATCTGCCCTCCACGGTCATGAACTCCTACAGCCACATGAAGGAAGCCCTCGTGGGCCGGTATGGACTCACCCCCGAAATGTACCGACAACGGTTCCGAGATTGGAAGAAGATACCGGGCACCACGTGGGTAGAATACGTGAACTTTTACAGCCGAGCCTTGGACGGGTGGATCAACGGCAGCAAGGTCTCCACCTTCGAAGAACTGTTTGATCTGATTACCTGGGAACATTTAGCGGCCAACTGCTTTGTAGAACTGCGCCAGCATCTCCTGGACAGCAAACTCACCGACCCTCGGAAGCTGGCCGCTGAGGCTGATCGTTGGGTGAATACCCGGGCCACCCGAGGCCCCATGGGGGACTACGGCCGCCACAATCAAGGCCCCCCCGCCAGAGGGGCGGAGGGAACCACGGCCGACCAAGAGACTTCCCCGGGGGGTCCTCAACCAGCCCCCCCAGCAGCCCACCAGCGGCGGGTTCAGCCCCGTCTCCAGCAAGCACCGGAGTCGCAGGACGGCTAGGTCCACGAGCTAGGATCACCTGCTTCCGCTGCCAACGGCCTGGACACTACGCCAATGACCCCCAGTGTCCCCAGTATCAGCGAACCACAACGACCAACCCCCCGGCCCGGCAGATGGCCTCCGTAGCTCTGGGGGAAGAGATGGAGGACTCCGAAGAATGGGAACCGGCGGCCATGGCCCTGGTCTCCCTTGGTGATCGAGAAATGGTCCCCGGGACACCCTTGCCCGCCAACACAAAGAAATACCGACAGCAAGTGACCATCAACGGCCACCGAGTCGAGGGCCTCCGCGACACCGGGGCGAGTGTCACCGCAGTCCACCGCAGCCTAATTTCCGAAGACCAGATCCTAACCGGTGCCCTCTGTCCGGTCGTATCCTCCGACAATTCTGAGAGCCTCTGCCAGATGGCGCTGGTGCCCTTCGAGTGGGGAGGGGTCTCCGGAGAACTGAAGGTAGCGGTCCGGACATCACAGCCCGTAGACTGCCTCCTGGGCAACGACCTGGAGAGTTCCCCGTGGGGGCAAGTAGAACGAAGAGCCCATCTGGAGATGATGGGCCTACCAGAATGGGTCTGCGCCACCACGCGCTCCATGACCGCGCGATTGCCTCTCTCCGAGGGCAGCGAGGCCTTCCTACCGAACACTGTCCCCGAGAGCCGGGACACTCTACCAGAAGCGGACAACCCTCCTTCGGAGGGAGAAGAGGACACTAACCCAGGAGAAGGGCCAGAACCTTCCGCCCCGGAGGCCCTGACTGAGCTCGGAGAACTGCCCGAGATGGGCCAGTGGCGCTGGGAGGGGGGGCCCTACTGGGAAGAATTCTGCCAGGAACAGGCCATTTGCCCCTCCCTCGTGGGACTCAGACAACAAGCCGAAGCCCAGGCCGCCGGTGACCGAACCGGAACCCATTGGATCTATTGGGACAATGGCCTCCTATACAGCGAGCAAAAGTCCGCCGAGCTAGGCGCAGCCCGGGTACTGGTGGTACCCCTGCGTTTCCGGAGCTTCCTCCTGGGCCTGGCTCACGATGTACCCTTGGCAGGACACTTAGGCCAAGACAAGACATATCGGCGATTGGTTACCCACTTCTATTGGCCCAAGATGCGAGCGAATGTAGAAGTACACTGCAAATCCTGCCTCACGTGCCAGGGCAGTGGGAAGAGTGGCGGAAAACGCAAAGCTCCCTTACAACCGTTCCCCGTTGTGAGTACCCCGTTCGAGCGGGTCGGCATCGACATCGTGGGACCCCTGGATCCGAAGACCGCCCAGGGCCACAGGTTCATCCTTGTCCTGGTGGACCATGCCACCCGCTACCCCGAGGCCATCCCCCTCCTCACCGTGACGGCTCCCGTGGTGGGCCGAGCTCTCATGGGGATCTTCTCCCGTGTCGGATTTCCCCGCGAGGTTGTGAGTGATCGCGGCACTAACTTTATATCCCGCTACATGAAGTCCCTGTGGCAGCAGTGCGGAGTCACGTATAAGTTCACGACCCCCTACCACACCCAGGGCAACGGCCTAGTGGAACGCTTCAACCGTACCCTAAAGGGAATGATCCTGGGCCTCGAAGAGCCCCTGCGCCGGAAATGGGACGTCCTCCTCCCTTGCCTCCTGTTCGCAGACCGAGAAGTTCCCCAAAAGCTCTGGGGTTCAGCCCTTTCGAACTGCTATACGGACATCCCGTCAGAGGGCCCCTGAGCCTGGTCAAAGAGGGCTGGGAGACAAGCCCCCGGGGGACACCCCCTGATGTGTTCCGCTATATCCTGGCGCTCCGCAACCAGACGAGGAAGTTCAGAGAACTCGCAGAGGCTAACCTCGAGGCCAGCCAAGAAGAAATGAAGCGCTGGTATGACCAGAACGCAACCCTGGTCGAGTTCCAGCCGGGCCAGCAGGTTTGGGTCATGGCCCCGGTGAAGCCCTGCGCCCTACAAGACAAATGGACTGGTCCCTTCAAGGTGATCGAGCGGAAGAGCCAGGTCACGTACCTGGTCGATGTACAGTCCCCCCGGAACCCCCTCCGGGTCCTCCACGTGAACCGTCTCAAGCCCCACTTTGTGAGAACGGAATTAAGTTTGCTACTGGCCACCGATGATGGGGCGGAAGAAGACACCGAACCCCTGCCTGACCCCCTGTGCGCTAAAGACCTGGATGGCTCCGTGGAGGGAGTAAGACTTTCAACCACCCTCACTCCCCAACAGTCCTACGACTGCCGCCAGCTGCTCAGACAATTCGCAGACCTCTTCTCCCTCATTCCAAGGGTCACCGACTGGTGTGTCCACGATGTGGACACCGGCGACAGCCCGCCTGTGAGACACCGAGCCTACCGGGTGCCTGACCGGGTGCCTGACCGGGTCCGCACCTGCATCAAGACCGAGGTACAGAAGATGCTCACCCTTGGAGTAATCGAACCCTCCGACAGCCCCTGGGCCAGCCCGGTGGTCCTGGTCCCGAAGGCGGCTTCCCCGGGGGTCGCCCCTGAACTAAAATTCTGAGTGGACTACCGGGGGCTCAATGCGGTCACCCGGGCAGACGCTCACCCTATCCCCCGCGCCGACGAGCTCATCGACCGCCTGGGGGCCGCCCGGTTCCTCAGCACTTTTGATCTGACCTGCGGGTACTGGCAGATTGCTCTCACGGAGGGGGCGAAAGAACGCTCTGCCTTCTCCACACCAGATGGCCACTACCGCTTCAGGGTCATGCCGTTCGGGATGAAGAACGCCCCGGCCACATTCCAGCGGTTGGTGAACAAGGTCCTGGCCGGACTCGAGGAGTTCAGCGCAGCATACCTTGACGACATCGCCGTATTCAGCTCTCAATGGCACGAGCATCTCCAGCACCTCCGACAAGTACTCATGGCCCTGCGCCAAGCCGGCCTAACAGTGAAAGCCAGCAAATGCCAGCTCGGGCAAGGCTCCGTGGTCTACCTGGGGCATCAGGTGGGCAGCGGCCAGGTCGCCCCCCTCCAACCGAAGATCGACGCCATCAAGTCCTGGGAGCCCCCCACCACGCAGACGGAGGTCCGGGCCTTCCTGGGCCTTACAGGGTACTACCGGAGGTTCATTAAAAACTATGGTAGTATCGCGGGGCCCCTCACGGAGTTGACCTCCGAAAAGCTTCCGAAGAAGGTGCAGTGGACCACCCCGTGCCAGCAGGCGTTCGACGCCTTGAAAACCGCCATGTGCACCGCCCCCGTACTCAAGGCCCCCGACTACTCCCAAGAGTTTGTGGTCCAGACCGACGCCTCCGAACACGGCATCGGGGCCGTCCTCTCGCAGTTCGACGACAAGGGCATCGATCAGCCCATAGCCTTCATCAGCCGAAGGCTGCTGCCGCGAGAGCAGCGTTGGAGTACTATAGAACGAGAGACCTTTGCCGTAGTCTGGGCCCTCAAGAAACTACGGCCCTACTTGTTCGGAACCCATTTCCGAGTACAGACGGACCACCGGCCCTTGCGGTGGCTAATGCAGATGAGGGGGGAGAACCCCAAGCTACTACGATGGTCCATCTCTCTCCAAGGGATGGATTTCACTGTCGAACATCGCCCCGGGGCGGATCATGCCAACGCCGACGGCCTGTCCCGGTTCTTCCGCTTCGGCGAGGAGAATCCCCCAGTGGATGGGTAGTTCTCCACGCCTTTCAGCTGGGGGGGACGCGTGTGAGACCGGCCTCACGGCGTTGCCCTCCCAATCATCCAGCCAACCTGCAACCACCCTCAAGACACGACATCTCCGACTCCGGCCGCCTCAGCCACCCAGATCCGAGGGCCGGCCAGAGCCCTGACAGACTCGACACCCTACCACGCATGTCCGACCGAGGGAGCGGGAACCCTCGAGCCAGACCCAAAGGCGCCAGCCCAGTCACACCTCGGGTCGCCTTCCCCGGGAAGACTCGATCGGCCACCAGGCCCCTGAGGAGCAGGCGCCTCCCCTGCCGAGCGTCTGGGGTCCCTGGGGTTTAAAGGCATTGAAAGGCAGAGTCTGAGAAGTCGACCGACATTCCAGCAAGTAGTAGTACTTTAATAGACTTTGGTCCCTCTGCCTGACTCCCTTTATTGCAAGGCCTTTACAGTAACTCCAAGAAGGGAGAGCGACCACCACCCGCAGTTAGCAGCATTCCACTTCCTCTATGAGGCAAGCCCATTACAGGCTACACCTACAACGTTATGGATTCATATACATTCTGTAATGGTTAGCGGTCCTCTGTCCCCGCCAGTAAGCCGGATCCTGTGTGCACGTCATCCGCAGGCCAGGCATGGCCTGCGGGGTATAATAGAAGGGGAGGGCCCGCACATGGGTTATCTCCCAAGACCGTTATACTGAGTGTGTCTCCCTTATTATTTTCCCCTATCCCCACAGTGCTGGTATCTAGGCCTTACCTGTTCGGCCTGTGGGACGCCACACTGGCCACAAGGAGGGCCGTGACCCTCGCTTCGCTCTACTGCCTCGACCCCGCGATCCCTGAGCAGTGCGCTCAATGGCCGCCACGGGGTTCAGCGTAGGCCCACCGCATCGCCTGCAGTGCATTCAACACCCACCATGCTGTTCGACGGAGTCCTGCTGTATCACCTGCAGCGCTAGAAGGACAGTATCTGAGACTGCCGTTACAGGTGAGTGCTGCCCCACAGAAGCGCCCCTAGTAACCTGGCTGCTGCGCCAGGACGGCCGGCAACGCCCTGTGCTCTTCCCCAATTGCCAAGCATTCAAGTCTGCACACGTGGGCTGCTGCGCCACCTTCAGGAAGATCCCTGCCACTGCGGGGGTGAAGCAGCTCAGCGCAACGGCGGTCCCCGCCTGGAGGAGGGTAGACAAGCACCCAGGCCCGGTGCGAGCACTTGAGGTGAAGAAGGGTGCCACTGAAGTGTGCACACTGTGCATGTAGGCCCCTGGGGTGTGAGAGGATACCAACAGTGCGGTACAAAAGGGGGTGGTGATGGACGGAGCATCAGAACCAATCAAACACTCACACCCAGTCAACAGATCTGGGTTTGATCCATCACCGTTCTTTAGCCCACTCTGCCACCCCAGTCCAGACATGGCCATATGCAAATCAGTCTGACCCTGTGCCTCATGGGAACAGTCCAGCCCGAACTGCCAAGCCATGCCTTCCCTGGACCGGAAACAAGCTTCCTAGGACCGGTTTCTGGCATTTCAGCCGTCTTCAGCCAGGCTTGCTTGAATCCAGTGGCAAAGTGAGCAAGGGACTCACGTCTGAGCATACCCTGCCAACTTATGGCGAACAAAGCGGTACAAAAGGGGGTGGTGATGGACGGAGCATCAAACACTCACACCCAGTCAACAGATCTGGGTTTGATCCATCACCGTTCTTTACCAACAGTACCTACAGCCTGAAGAGTGAGAAAAACAAGTGGGAAAAGAGAACAAGAAGAAAAAAAAACTACACAATAGAGAGGAAAGGAAGGAGACACCAAGCAGAACATTAAGCAAAGACAAGAGAGCATCCAACCAGGCAAGTTGGAAAAGGAAGAAGAAAAAAAAAGAAAAAGAAAGGGAAGATAACTGGAGAAGGAATACATGAACCCCAACAAGGGAAGAGAGACACAGTAAGCCACTGAGAGAAAGGCACAGACGGAACAAGTACATACACCATCCACCAGAAGCATGGCTGATGAGAACCAGGCACAGGCCCAACAAAGAGCCCCAGTACAAAACACACTTACCGGGTTGCTGCCACCCTTCAGTGAACTGGAAGACCCAGCGACAGTGTCCCCAAGGTGAAAGATTTGGATAGAACGTCTCAACTATTTTGTAGCCACCAGGGAGACCGATGGGGCAGTGAAAAGGTTGTTACTTCTCCACTATGCAGGAGATGAAATATTCAAGTTATTCCCACACTTGCCAAATACAGGCATCGCCACGGACTACAAAGCTGCGGTGCGGCGTTAGATGCGCATTTTGACCCCAAATCAATCCCGATTTCGAACGATTCAAGCTGCACCAGGCACACCAACGAGAAGGGGAGTCGATTGATGCATTCTACGCTCATCTGCAAGAACTGGCCAAAACGTGCATGGAGGATGATCAGCCAAAGGAAATGAGGGCCCAGACCATCCAAGGGTGCCAAGGCAAGATGCTAAGAGGCCTCATTATGCGCCTGCCATAAACCGCCCTGGAAGACATCCTCATATTAGCAAGGACCCCTGATATATCCGCGCCAAGACCAAACAAGATGGACCAGGCCCTCACGTAGGCTCAGGGAAAACCAGAGACAATCAAAACAGAGCCTGCTGCCACTCTCCGAGCAAGAACATGGAGTGATACACCCAAGAAGACAAAGCCAGAAACGTCCATGATGTGGTGTGGGTACTGTGGAAATAAACCACATGCGGCAAAAGACTGATCTGCACAAGTAAAAACCTGCGCGAATTGCAGAATTCCCAACCACTTTGCAGCAGTGTGCAGAAGACGGAATCGAGGCCGAGACACCCGAGGACAAAGGCCACCCTCACGAACAGTGTGACAGCTGTCCATAGCGGACTCCGCGCAGAAAGAGGAATCACAAAGAACCAGCCCACGGTACCAAGGGCCGGAGGACTTGTCCACGGAAGAAGATGAAGTGGAAACATACCTAATCTCATTCACCTGAGATCTCAAGCTCCTCAGAAGGCTGCAACCCAACTGTGTAGTCAGGATCGTAGGATCGGAGGTGAGAGCGATCATTGATACAGGGGCGTCCGTAAATGTGATGGGCCTCCAGCAATACCAGTGCCTCCAACCTCGACCACCGATCACCCAGTCCCGGACCAAGATATTTACCTATGGGAGCCAAACCCCGCTGCGACTGAGAGGAAATATATCCGTCCCGGTCAAGTCAGAAAACCAGGAATTCATCAATGTCATCCATGTCATAGACCATGAAGCGGACTCCCTAATTAGCAGTCATATGGCGGAATACCTGGGTTTAGTATCGTTCGCCAGGAGTGTCCAGGTGCATCAAGTCAAGAAGACACTGGACCAGTTCCCGGAACTCTTCCAAGGACTCAGACACATCCAGTGCGACCCTATCAAGCTGCACATTGACAAGACCATCACCTCTGTGGCACTACGACATCGGCGAGTCCCTTTTCACCTGAGGCCCCTGGTGGAAAAAGAACTGGAAAAACTTGAAAAGCAAGGGGTGATCGAAAGTCTCAGGACCGACGCCATGGGTGTCCCCGATGGTCATCGCGGAGAAGCCCAAACAGCCGGTAGCTATACGTCTCTGCATTGATATGAGGCTACCAAACCGGGCAATTAAGAGGGAGCGCCACATAACGCCAACCATGGATGATATATATAATTGCGGATGTCATCGGATCGAAGTGGTTTTCAAAAATAGACCCAAACGCTGGGTATCACCAACTGCCCTTGGCAGAAGAAAGCCGCTACATTACAACTTTCAGTACCCACCTGGGGTTGTGTGGTTACAAACGACTGAACTTTGGGATATCCTCAGCCGCAGAGGTGTTCCAGAGCACTATCCGGGAGATGTTATCTGATTTGCCCGGGGTGATTAACATCAGCGACGACATCCTAATCCACTCTGGCACTGCCGCTGACCATCACAGACATCTGAGGAGCACCCTTCCCCGCCTTGCTGAACATAGAGCGACCCTCCACTGGGAAAAGTATCTGTTCTTTCAACCGTCTCTAGAATTCTTTGGATACGTGTTCAACCAGGAGGGCATCCAGGTGGATCCGAAGAAGACACAAGCCACCCGATGCGCCCCAGCTCCAACCATGCCCACCAAAGTGAGGAGTTTCCGAGGCATGGCTACATATTGCAGGATTTTCATCCCGCTGAGGGCTCTCACAAAAGCGGACGTTAAATGGAAGTGGGAACCGCGAAAAGAGGAGGCATTCCAGAGCATCAAAGACGCACTACTGGGGGAAGTCACCCTCGCCTATTTCGATCTGAAGAAGAGAACAGAACTACTGGTAGACACCAGTCCGGTGGGGCTGGGAGCAGTGCTTGCCCAGGAACAGGAGCCAGGTGGATGGGCAGCTTTGTCATTTGCCAGCAAGTCTCTGACCCCCACTGAAGCGAGATGTGCCCAAATTGAGCAGGAGGCACTTGCGATAAAATGGGCCCACAACCATTTCCATCTGTACCTGACAGGCCAGCCATTCACTGTGGTAATGGACCACCAGCCTCTGGTCCCCCTCTTTAAAGTGTCAGCCCCCATCCGCCTCCTCGAATTGAGCGATGGGCCGTACAACTCCAGCCCTACCAAATGAAGGGAGTCTACAAACCCAGGGCGAAGAACCCCGCTGATTTCCTGTCCCGACACCCGCCCCCCAGGGAAGAGATGGATGACCTCGAGGGGTCGGAGAAGTACATAAAAATGATCTCTGTTGCAGCATGCCCCCAGGTGATGATGTTTGATGACATCAAGAAAGCCGCTAAGCAAGACCCCATGTACACCCGGACTCTTCAATCAATCCAAGAAGGGTCATGTAAGACATACCTCCACCAAACCAACACGTGGGCACCGGAAGACTGTGGAGAGCTGACGAAAATATGGAGGGTGTGGAGCGAACTGAGTATACCGCAAGCTCTGAGGTAACGAGCAACTCAACTGGCTCATGGGGGTCACCAAGAAGTGACCAAAATGAATGCAAGAATGAGAGAAAAGGTCTGGTTTCCAGAACTCGAAGCAATGGTGGAGGACCTAGTACGCCGCTGCTCAGCCTGCCAGATGACAAGTACACCTGAGCAGCCGACCCCAATAATCACAGAAGAAGCCTGCACCGTCCGGTGGTTGAAGGTGAACATCGACTTTAAAAGCCTCCCTGGAGGGAAACACACGCTCGTCCTCATAGATGCATACTCTAAGTATCCCATAGTGGAACTGGTCATGTCGACCAACTTCGATCATGTGGCACCCATACTGGAGAATGTGTTTGCCGGTTCAGTGACTAAATATCGAGGGACATAATATAGAATGCCCAAAATATCGACGCCAAAATATAGAAGGACAGAGTATCGACTCCCTATCTACAAACAGGTAAGTACTAAAATATCGATTCCAAAATATAGAATGTTAAAATATAGTTAGCTAAAATATTGAATTTTTTAAATGTATTAAAAAATAATATAAAAGTAATTAAATATTAAAAACAATTAAATAAAACATGCATAATATAATATAAAAAAGCTTAAAATCTAAACATAATAAAAGTAATGTAAAAAAAGTAGAGCTTTTGAATGGATAGTGAGAGCGTAAAAATTACTATTCCCACTCCAGTGAGTGCAACAGTAGGGAAAACGTTGGATAGCGTAGGGGTAAAAATTACTATTCCCACTCCAGTGAGTGCAACAGTAGGGAAAGCGTTGGATAGCGTAGGGGTAAAAATTACTATTCCCACTCCAGAGAGTGCAACAGTAGGGAAAGCGTTGTATAGCGGGAGGGTAAAAATTACTATTCCCACTCCAGAGAGTACAACAGTAGGGAAAGCGTTGGATAGCGGGAATGGAAAAATTACTATTCCCACTCCAGTGAGTGCAACAGTAGGGAAAGCGTTGGATAGCGTAGGGGTAAAAATTACTATTCCCACTCCAGTGAGTGCAACAGTAGGGAAAACATTGGATATCGTAGGGGTAAAAATTGCTATTCCCACTCCAAAGAGTGCAACAGTAGGGGAAGCATTGGATAGCGGGAGAGTTAAAATTACTGTTCCCACTCCAGAGAGTGCAACAGTAGGGAAATCGTTGGATAGCGGGAAGGGAAAAATTACTATTCCCACTCCAGTGACTCCAACAGTAGGGAAAGCATTGGATAGCGTAGGGGTAAAAATTGCTATTCCCACTCCAGAGAGTGCAACAGTACAGAAAGCATTGGATAGCAGGAAGAGAAAAATTACTATTCCCACTCCAAAGAGTGCAACAGTAGGGAAAGCGTTGGATAGCGGGAGGATAAAATTTACTATTCCCACTCCAGAGAGTGCAACAGTAGGGAAAGCGTTAGATAGCGGGAAGGGAAAAATTACTATTCCCACTATCAAGATCTTATCACTTGTAACATCCCCTGTGCGGCTTGGTTTGACCATTTCTCCAAGCTCTATTCACTTTGCCCTGAGAGTGAGGGTGAGCCTCTTTGTTTGGAGGCTCCCCCCGCCAAGGATTTAGCATCCACCAATCCCTTTAGTAAAGGGGAAGTGATTAATGCCATTAAATCCATTGTCCCCCAGAAGGCAGCAGGCCCTGATGGTATTCCCGGGGATATACTTAGACTTGACCCAGTAAGATGGGCGAAGCTTCTTTCAACTTTAATTAATGCCATCATGAATGGAGCACCGGTCCCGGACTCTTGGAAGGGGGCCGAGGTAGTTCCGATTTTTAAGAAGGGAGGCAGGGATGACCTGGCTAACTATCGCCCTATTAGCCTGATAGACTCAACTCAGAAGGTTATAGGGAAGGTGATCCTGGAAAGGATGCTATCTTGGATAAGTGACAATGACATCCTCTCGGATTACCAGGCGGGCTTTAGAACCGGGACTGGTACTATAGAGCAAGTCTTCAGACTGCTCCTTATTTATTGGAAGGTTGTTTTTCTTGGGAAAGGTAGTCTTTACCTTGCCTTTATAGACCTTAAAACAGCCTTCGACCTAGTCCCCCGTTCTACCCTTTGGAATGTCCTCGCCACTATGAAGATTCCACCCTATCTGTTGGCTCTTCTGTATAAATTACATGAGGGGAATTTTGCTCAGGTACGCTGGGGTTCCCAAGGCCAAAAAACAGAGAGAATCCCAGTGAACAGGGGTGTCCGCCAGGGATGTGTTCTTGCCCCTACTCTATTTTCAGTTTATGTGAATGGTGTAGTGGAGCACTTGGCACAAGTTCCTTCTGATGCACCATCCCTGGCGGGCGAACGTATTCCAACTCTCCTGTTCGCTGACGACACCCTCCTAATATCTAAATCACCGATGGGCCTCCAAACCCTCCTGAACAGCTTCCAATCCTTTTGCACCAATAGAGGGCTTATAATAAACTCCTCTAAAACTAAATACCTAATTCTGAATCCACCAAAGAAGTTAGGTCGGCCCCCTATACTAAACTCAGCCAATTTGGAAAGGGTAAAAGAATTTGACTATTTGGGCATCCGTATTTCGGACAAAATGCAGTGGTCATCACACATACACAAGATGCTCCTAAATCACAAGCGGATTACTGGAGCCCTCCTTAGAGAGCATAGTTCTTCCTCCTCTAGACCAATAGCTCCCGCCCTTACGATATATAAAACTAGAGGTGTAAGCTCAGCACTCTATGGAGCTGAATTATGGGGTATGAATAATATTGATCAGCTCGCCAAATCCGAGTCGACCTTCCTTAAGGAATTGATGGCACTCCCCCTGAGTACACCTGGTACTCCCCTGCTGATGGACTTAGGGTGCCAGGCTCTAGAGGATACGGCAAGAGTTCGCCCCCTCCTTCTTTGGGCCCGACTCTGGCGCACCCCGGAGCTCGTGAAGTATGCTGAGGGTTTGTCCGAAATTCTTTCTATGTCGTGTTGGCATAAGATCAAGTGGCTAAGGGATGTTAAGTCCTTACTGTTTGACCTTGGCCTAAAGGATGCCTGGGTAAATAGAACTTCTCCACCTAAATCTGAATTGAAGCTAATTTATTGGAGATGGGTTACCGCGAGGAGGAACTCAAGTTCCCATGGTGCTAGATGCACCATTGAATTTCTAAGGCTCAAAGAAGAAGTGCGCTATGAGCCTTACCTTGATATTATCCAGAAATCTTCTGATCGCGCACTCTATTTAAAATTTAGGGTTGGTACCCTTCCGGTGCCCGAGTTAACCGCGCGCTGGAAACCCCCTTTCCAAACACCGCCTTTCTGTCCTTTCTGTGAGACCAAACCTGAATCAATAGCACATATCTTATTTGCCTGCCCGGAATATAAACACCCAAGGTCATTTTGGCTTAACCCTTTGTGCAGAAATATGGGGATCAGAGACTATAATCAAGCCTTGCGTATCTTTAGATCAGATACCAGAACCCTGTACGTTTGTGCACTCTCCAAGTTCTTGAGGTGGGCCTGGATTCTAAGATCCAAGCGTCTCGCAGTCCAAATGTAATGCAGTTTAATTACTCTGATATATCTTTTTAATCCAATTGTCCTATTTATTATGTTTATATGTGTTTTTAAATGTTATCTGCTTAGGAACCTTGGCGATGTTGTTACTTTTAAATCTTTGATTTTATGATTGCCCACATTATTATAATCTTATGTGCTTTTATGATATCTATGTATCGAAATAAAGCTTATTCATTCAACTATTCCCACTCCAGTGAGTGCAACAGTAGGGAAAGCGTTGGATAGCGTAGGGGTACAAATTACTATTCCCACTCCAGTGAATGCAACAGTAGGGAAAACGCTGGATTGTGTAGGGGTAAAAATTACTATTCCCACTCCAAAGAGTGTAACAGTAGGGAAAGGGTTGGATAGCAGGAGGGTAAAAATTACTATTCCCACTTCAGTGAGTGCAACAGTAGGGAAAGAGTTGGATAGCGGGAGGGTAAAAAATACTATTCCCACTCCTGAGAGTGCAAAAGTAGGGAAAGTAATGATTTAATTTTAAAATAAGATTACATTAATGATCAATACCAATAAAAAGTTAATGAAAATGAATTACCAATTAATACCAATTAATTACCATTGAAATAAATTAATTACCAATTAATACAAATTAATTACCAATTAATAATTAATTATCAATTATCAATGCACATAAATAAAAAAATGAATATTTACTTTATTACAATTAATTTACTTCCCACCCAATTCCCCTATAAACCCACAACCCACTCCCAATAATAAAAAATAAAATTAACATTATTATCAATTAATCAATTAATAAAAATAATTTTGCAATTAATAAAAATTAATTAGCAATTCATACAAATTATTTACCCATTAATACAAATTAATTACCAACTAATAATTAATTATCAATTAATTATCAATACACATAAATAAAAAAATAATGATTTACTTTCTTACACTTAAATTACTTCCCTCCCAATTCCCCTACATACCCACAACCCGCTCCTAATAATAAAAAATACAATTAACATAATTATCAATTAATCTAAATTAATTACCAATTAATAAAAATTAATTACCAATTAATAATTAATTATCAATCAATTAATTATCGAAACATATAAATATAGTTAATATTTAATTAACCATAATTAAATTACTTCCCACCCTATTCCCCTATAAACCCACAACCCGCTACGGAATTCAATTACACAAAAATTAAATTACATAACATTCATTAGTTTAAATAAATTAAACATACATTACAAAAATAATACATAATTTTAACACATATACTACCATACATAACACTAAAAACAATTCGATATTATAGATATCTATATTTTTAAATTCCATATTATGGTAATCTATATTTTACAATTCGATATTATGGAATTCTATATTTTTAAATTCTATATTATGTAAATCGATATTTCGTACCCCAATTTCGATATTCTGACCTATCTATATTTTGATAATTCGATATTCTGTCCACTCTATATTTTGAATTCGATATTCTGGGCAGTCGATATTTCTGAATCGATATTTAGGGTGTTCACCGTGTTTGCCACCTTTGGGTTTCCCACAGAGATCTGAAGCAACAATGGGCCACCGTTTCAAGGGATTGACTTTGCCACCTTCCTCAATCAGCGAGGGATCCATCACCGCCACGTCACGCCCCAATGGCCTCAAGCCAACGTAGACGTAGAGTGGTTCATGAGGACATTAAACAAAATGGTACGTATTGCCACCGTGGAACAAGCGGACCCCGAGCAACACTTCCACGAGATCCTCAGAGAATACAGGACACCCCACACTGCACCACGCTGCGGAGTCCATGGGCCCTTATGTTCAGAGGAGAGACCTGATCCCTATGTGTCCGGGGTAGACACTCCCACCCGATGATGTCCAGGAAACCCAGGCAAGGCGAGAACAGTAAAATCACAGAGCAAGCGTTGACGCCACGCTACACGCCGGTCACTTTGGCCAGGTGCAACAGTACTACTCAAAAATCGCCAGCCAGGAGGCAAGTATCGTACCGCCCATGAACCGGGAACCTGGACAGTCGTTACCAACAATTGCACCATGCTGACAGCCCGAAAAGGGACCGAGGAAATATCTCGAAACATCTCCTGGTTCAAAGAGGTCCCGTCTGTGTCCCTTGATTCAGACCTTCGGAACCCACCGAACCCGGACAGAGAGACCCCGTGCCGAGCAGAAGAGGAGATCAACACCCCGGCGTCTATGTCGTCAGGGGCTCTGCCTCCCGATTCGCCACCAAATCTGCTGTCGCCAGGTAGACCATCCATCCCAGGGCAACAACATCGCTACAGCCTACGACCTAATCCCCGACTCAACCAGCACCTTTAGGACTTTGCGTGTTAAAACATCCAAGGCTGACGCCAGGGCATCTCACGTGGTTGCTGGACTCTATGGAGCTGAAGTTTCAAGATCCAAGTTGGGAAGGGATGTAATGGTTAGCGGTCCTGTGTCCCGGCCAGTAAGCCGGTCCTGTGTGCACGTCATCCGCAGGCCAGGCGTGGCCAGCGGGGTATAATAAAAGGGGAGGGCCCGCAGGTGGGTTATCTCCCGAGACAGTTATACTGAGTGTGTCTCCCTTATTGTTTTACCCTATCCCCACAGTGCTTGTATCTGGGCCTTACCTGTCCAGCCTATGAGTGGGATGCCACACATGCGAACAGACCCGATTTAGCCAGGACCACCAATTCTTTAAGCCTCAAATAGCTTTATTTTAGCCGTTTAATTCCTAAAATTTCCTGTACTCCAACTTAAGCCAGTGGGAAAAATTCAGTTCCCCGATTTAAAAAAAATAAATAAAATCTCCCTTTTTCCAGTATTAGAATGTTGTCATGAATGGATTCATCAAAAATAAGATGCCACGCAAATCTACTGCACAGGTTAATGGCACTCTAGGACAATAGGCCTGGTTGGATCATATGATCAAGAACGCATATTACAACGATTTTAACACTGCTTTCTGGAAAACATTCTTAAAGCAGGTAGGTACTTCTAATTGCAACGTACCCCACTGTGGTAAATAATTTCCTTTACCGGGACTTAATTTGATACAGAAACATAATAAAATAGCTCAGTAAAATAAGAGGCAGAATCCGTGGTATTAGAGGTTCGGAATGGGCTTTATTCCAATGATCGATTATAATCGGTTGCTCCAAGTTCCATCACCACGGAGGTTCAGGAAGTGAAGTACATACTTTATTGACAAGAAATGATTTTTATAGAACATACATTACAATGAAGCAAATGCAGTAGGCGTAACAATTGATAAGGAAAATGGCGATTCATATGCGTAATCGAAAATGGGTGTAATAAGGAGTAAAAAGGAACATAATTGGTTATGATGTCACATATAGGTGGATCTATAAGATAATACTTGGCATAGATGTGCGCGCAGCAGCATGACGTGTAATTGACGTGCAACTAGGGGGTGAAGGGGACTTGACATTTAGCTCTACATGTGGAGACAAAAAGTCTGGGGGGTCAAGTCAACCTAATCCCAAATCATATCTAACATCCTATGTTTAAAGAACTATGTTATCCATAAAAGAAGGACTCTCGGACAGAATCTATTCTATACTGACTGTGCGTGCGTGTACAAGCGTCTAAGTGTCTACACTGAATGCGAGGGGGTAGGAATATTCCATGGTAACAGGGCTATGAATTACTTGCATTAGGACAGAGAAGCCGGGCCTTTTGCTCGGTAGCTGGAAGAATGTTTACTTAAACTACTAGACAGGAATGCATCGGCTGAGGAGTGAAGCAGATAATTCGAAGGTGAAATACAGTTCTTGGCAGAGAATAGGCTGATGTCAGGCTTCGTGAGCCGCGCAGAGAATGAGACAAAGTTCATGGTCACAGATGCAGGCTCGGACTGGAGCTTCAGAGACAGAAAGCAAGAGGAGTTTGATGACAGAATCAGGGCCTACTTGCCTGGACTGTAAAATGGCATAAGTGAACCATATAAAACCGGTGGCTTTTCATACTTAGGAATGGAATATCCGGCCTATTCATGGCGGATCTGACAGAGGACATGTTGACGGTGGACGCACATGTATTTGCGTCTTCATAACTGGAACTGGAGGGAACATACATGTACTTGTGACATGCACATAGAACCGTTGGGGTCCAAGATAGGGGACATAACTGACCAGAAAAATCCATATTTCCACATTCCCTCCTTGTCCCCTACTTGCCCGTCAAGAGATATCAATCTTCATTAATCCATTGATCTGTTCATATAACATCATTTGTTCTTCTTTCTTCTTCCGTGACGAATGAAATCTTGGTGGTGGAATACACGATGTGGCACACAGACCACAAATCGCTGGTCCACATTGTAGACATAGACAGCAACTGAATAGTATGAGAAGGCCAATACCTAGGAAGGATAAAACTCTCCATCCCCAGGCTGATATCACACTCCAAAACCAACTGGACCAAGTCCAAGTGCCTGGGTTCTGGTGTATCTGGTTTACAATCTTATGAAGGCGAGTGATGGCTTTATATACAGATGGCGAATTTTCTGGTATGAATACGCAGCAGCTTGATCCGATGACCCTACAAGCTCCGCCCCTATCAGCTAGGATGACGTCAAGGACAAGACGATTTTGAAGCACAACAATCCGCATAGCAGACTGCTCTTCTGTTAAATTGCCTAAGGCGGAAATAGTCTCATTCACTACTGCTTCAAGGGTTCTAGTTAATCTACGTATCAGCTTACTATTAGTAACAGTACCTATATAGGGAAAGATGCCTTTATTAAAATCTACATACTTGTCCCATGCCGTCTCAGTATAATCGACAATTGGGAGATCTCTCCGCTCTCTGTTGTGTACTAAATGAATATTTCTATAATAATCAGGAGGAGCTAGGAAAACAGGTGGCAAAAGGAATGCAATGTAGCAGGTACCATCCCAATCTAGAGGTAGACGCATATATGCAGTCTGACCACATATAAAGTAGGAGTGGCGATAAGCTCTAAATGAAGATTTGCCTTGATCACTGAATTCTACTATAGTAGTGCATTTACTATGGCCCATATGTATGGAACCAACCTTTCTTACACACAATTCACCCTTCGCTGGGAATACTGACATGGTGGGTAAAACTAGTTCAACTTCGGATTCGACATTTAGAATCATGAGATTAGGTGTAAAATTACCTAATCCATATACTTCATTTTCTAGATCAGTTCCTGTTCTTTTGGGGCGACCCTCCTTGTCAGGGTAGCAGACCTTGAGTAAAACTAGGTTCAGGTTTCCCCATACCCAATGATCTTGGTAAACTGCTGTGTCTGAGTCTATGGAATTGATTAAACTAAACCATGCTCCACAGGAGCCATTATGTGTAAATGGGTGTGGAAAGAAAGGCAGGACTCCTTCATAATTCTGATAGGGAGGGAGCCGGCCACACACCCAACAATTAGTGGCATTACTAGTCTGATGGGAATGATGTAACATACTAATGAAAGTGTTATTGCGCAGCGCAAGTCTATAAGACAATTCATGCGGAGGTAAGTCACTAAAAGAATGTTCAGTAGTAACATTGTAAACGTTTCTAGAAAAAGGGTAATATATGTGCAACAATATACTTGCAGTAATTATTAAAAGACTCAAGAAAAACAAGATTATTAATGTCACTATGCAGTGGCTACGCAGTGATTTACAATACGCCTGTCGTTTCAACATTTTCCGGATGTTTTCTCTACTCAGGTCCAAGGGATACATGTCAGAGACAATTCAACCGCTTCACCTTGGAGAGGACTTAAACAATCAAATTGCTCGACTGGTTGGGCCTAAGCTTTAGTTTATAGTGTTCAGAGTTACTCTGTTCAACAAAAGGAAGTTTTGAGTCAATGGGTGAAGACACACGAGGTGGGGTATTCACATCGGCTGGTAGTCCATGAAATTTCTTGATATGACTTGAATGAATCCAGCCTTTTCTGCCTTCAATCTTCACGGCTGTTCTTGTGGTCAGCAGGACTAACTTGGGTGACTTCCACCTGGGCTCCAGCTGAGTCTTTCGGTCGAAATTCCTCACAAGGACGAGGTCCCCCGGCACTACGTCATGGGGTTTCACCTCAGTGTTGTCGGGAAAGGCTGCAGCTACCTGTGAACGACAAGATTGTAGTGCAGACATCAAGGAAGCCAAGTAATCTGTCAGCATATTACAGTCAATATCAGTTATTTTGCGTGGTATGGGCGTCCCCCACATATTTGGTGGTCTGCCGAAGATCACCTCATACGGGGATAGCCCTGTTCGAGAGTGTGCTACCATTCTCATGTAAAAGAGTGCAACGGGTAACGCTACTACCCAGTCGACACCTTTCTCTCTGCATATTTTGGACAATCTGATTTTCAGTATCTGGTTATGTCTTTCTACGAGACCTGCTGCCTCGGGGTGTCGGACACAGTGGAATTTCCACTGATAACCTAACAGAAGTGAAACATGTTTCATTAATTCGGATGAGAACGGCTGGCCGTTATCTGAGTGAACAACACGTGGTAAACCGTATCGTGGGAAGAATTCTCGAACCAACTGTTTGGCAGTAGTCGGGGCAGTGTAATCTGAAACCGGGTATGCCTCTGTCCAACGGGACAGAGCGCAGACAACTACGAGAACATATTTGAATCCTCGACATCGTTCCATCTGGATATAGTCCATCTGGAGTACTTCAAAAGGGTGATTAGGAGGATGAAATCCACCCTGTTCTACGGGAACGCTTTTTCCTGGGTTGAACTGGCAACAAATCATACAGGTACGGACCTTTTGTTTGGCTGCTGCTCGTAAATGTTTATTGAACCAAATGTGTTGAATGCTGTCTAGCATAGCTTTTTCTCCGAGATGTGCTGGACTATGTATAGTGTTAATTATAACTTGGACCATCGAATCAGGAAGGAACCACACAGACTTTTCCTTCATCATCCATCCTTGGTCCGTTTGGATCCCTCCTAATTCAGTCCATTTCTTTATTTCGTCTGGTGTAGCATGTGTCTGTATGTCAATTACGTCAAGAGTAGGATCTTTAACTGTCATACAATGTGTCGGCATCGGGACTATTGTCTTTGTCATGTCGGGGGTTTGAGTTTGAGCAGTCTGTTTAGCTGTTCTGTCGGCTAGATCATTGCCTTGGGAAATGATATCAGTAACCTTCGTATGAGCCTTACATTTCATAATTGATATTGCAGTGGGTAGATGTATTGCATCTAATAAGGCATGAATGAGGGGTCCGTGCTGAATGTGGGCACCGTGGGAAGTTAAATAACCTCTCTCTCGCCACAGCACGCCGAAGTCATGTACAACTCCGAATGCATAACGTGAATCAGTGTATATGTTGACTTTTTTATTCGTGGCTTGAATACAGGCTTGTGTCAGAGCGATGAGCTCTGCTGCTTGAGCTGACAAAGTATTTATACGATTAGTTTCAATGACTTCAGTATCTGTTGTGACTGCGTAAGCAGCCACTAACTCTCCTGTATTTGTTCTCATGCATGAACCATCTACATACAATGTCAGGTCTGGATCTGACAATGGGACATCGGTTAAGTCTTGTCTGGGTTTTGTCGTTATAGTAATAACTTCAATACAGTCATGAGCTAGTGGGTCTGTTCCGGTTACTGGCAACAGTGTGGCAGGGTTCAATGTGTTACAGCGTCTGATTTCTATATGTGGCTGAAACAATGTAAGTTCGTACCCTGTAAGTCGCGCTATAGTCAAGTGTTGTGTTTGCGTTCTATTTACAAGAACCTCTACTGCGTGTGGTACTTGAACTGTCAATGGATGTCCTAACACTATGGCGTCGCTCTGTCTTATTGCTAAAGCTGTTGCTGCCACTGATTTCAGGCATGCAGGCAAAGCCTGAGCTACGGGATCTAATGTACTAGAAAAATAAGCACATGGTTTGTGTGCTCCTGCTTGTTCCTGTGTGAGTACTGACAAGGCAGTACCTTCGCGTTCTGTAACAAAAAGTGTAAACTGTTTTCTGTAACATGGCGTTGCTAAAACAGGTGCTTGACATAAAGCTTTCTTTAGGCTTTCAAAAGCTTGTGTATGTTCCTGAGTCCAAGGGAGAACAGTCGATGTGGCTGCCTCCTGTGTTGTCAACTGAATGAGTGGTTTTGCTAGAAATGCATACTGAGGGATCCACTGCCTGCAATATGAAGTGAGGCCTATGAAAGCCCGCACCTCCTTTTGTGTCTTGGGTATTGGCATGTTAGCTATTAACTGAATGCGGTCGGGTGTAAGCTGCCTTCCCTCCTTGGACAGCGAGTGTCCAAGATAAATAACTCGCTGGACACAGAATTGCAGCTTAGAAGGGGACACCTTGTGCCCCTTTTCGGCTAGAAATTGTAAAACTGTCAGTGATGCTTTTTCACATTCCGGTTCGCTTCTCGCGGTGATCAGCAGATCATCGACGTATTGAAGCAGAGCAGTGTTAACTGGCATGTGGATACTATCTAGTTCTCGTTTCAGTGCTTGGCTATAGATGCTGGGGCTTTCTGTAAATCCTTGAGGTGCGCGTGAGAATTTAAAGCTACGTCCATTTAAACTAAATCCGAACAAATATTGGCTTTCCGGATCTATTGGGACGCTGAAAAAGGCATTCTTGAGATCGATTACAGTAAAGAATGTTGCTTCGGAATCAATAGCTGTCAGTAATGACGAGATATCTGGGACCACAGGAAATTGTGGCACAATGCATTTGTTTAATTCGCGCAGATCAATAACCAATCGATAGACTGGCGGGGCCTTAGGATCTGTTCGTTTAAGAATCGGAATTATCGGTGAATTACATACATTGGAGTCTGTTTCCACAACTACTCCTTGGGCAATGAGCTCGTCAATGATTTGTAGTAAAGCCACTACAGCATCTGGTGGTAACTTGTATTGTCGCATTCGTGGTAGCACCACTCCTGTCTTTAATGTGACTCGATATGGTGTAATATTCATGCAACCAACATCAGTAGGGCCTTGTGCCCATAGATGTGTAGGTAAAGTCTGCAGTCGGGGATCCATGTCTCTAGACACATAGTGACCTTTAAAATCACGTAAAAACAACCTTACTCCTTCCGGAGAACAACATATTATGGCTCCTAGAGCTTTCAGTGTTTTTATTCCCAACAAGTTTTCTGGACATGATTTAGTAAGCAATAAATCTGTGGTTCGGGTCAGAGGTCCTATCGTAAGTGGAAGTGGCTGTGATACTTCATTAACAATAGGTTTTCCTGAAAAACCAAGGGAAATATTCTGAGAGCCTGAGAGGGGTGCCCCTGGAACTTCACTACGTTTTATAGTTGTTCGACTTGCCCCTGTATCAAGTAAAAATTTTCTATCTTGGCCTAATAATTCACTATGTACATAAGGTCCTTCTTGATCTACTGGGATTTCAATAAGGGGTAAGTCAACTTCCCTCTCTAGGCTTTTTCATGCGTAACGCTGATACTCAGGATATTCATACTGTGCGGTCTGATACATTTGTCGTGTTGTTGTCTGTGTGGCAGCAACAGGCAACGGTGGTGCAGCTGGCACAAACTGTATTGGCTGTTGTGCGGCTGGCATGGCCTGTGCATGCTGCGGAGCTCCTTGTTCATTCTGATCTTGTCTGAGTGGCCGTGGTCTTTCTTGTGTTTTACCTATGGTGATATTATGTTTTAAAACTGGACAATCGTGTACGTAATGACCTGGCTTTTTACAATAATTGCATGTCCCTTTTACAGGTCCTGCTGAATCACCGGAATGTGTCATACCCTTCTTATGTCCTTCAGCTGGAACTGTCTGAGAAACTAGCATTTTCATTTTCGTGTCTTTCATGCGTCTGTGTTCATGTTCTTGTTCCTCTCTAATTCTATTGTGATGGTACTGTAACATTTGTAACATTTGTGATGGAGTGTTACCTTGCCAGGTACTCTCGAATTTTAATACTCTATTCTTTACTTGGGGCAGGGCATTTTCTACTAATTTTGTTACAAACAGATGCGGGTATGATTCGCTACTTGCTTTTAGGCCACTATTTATACCAAAACATTTTTCAAATCGGGCATAGTAATCACTAGTGTCTTCATCTTGCTTCTGCTTACAGGCTGAAATTGTACCCCAATCTTCCTTTTTCGTAGTTAATAAACGTGGCAGTACCTGTACTAGTAAACCTGGTAGCGCTTTAGTTTTATCCCCAAGTCCTGCTCCTGCAGTTCGGGCCTTTTCTTCCGCTTCTAACACTGACCATTCTATCTTTTGGTCTCCTACCTCCCACTCTTTTTCCTTGAGTTTCTCATAAATACCAGCAGGCATCAATACCTTTAATATTGTCATAATGTCGGGATAGGTATACTCTCCCATGAGTAACATGTCTTTAATTTCTCGGTGAAAACCCGCTGGATCTTTGTCATGACTGGGTACCACTTTCTTCATTTCTAACAATTCTATTTTCGATATGGGCGTATATACAAATACGCGTTTAAACTCATTGTCCTCGCCTTTTATTGGGTGTACTTCTCGTAAAGGATTCTGTCTATCCATGTAATACGTGGTTCTTTCCTTGACGGGTAATGAGACACGTTCTGAACATACAAAAAGAATATACTGCTTTCTTGATTCTAGAATTTCTTTAATTAATTTAGTACCTGAACCTCTCCATTTATTCATAAGCAATTCAGTCAATATGTCAGGTAAGGGACCAGGGTCCGAATGCTGACTCCGATATAGTATAATGAGTTGTTGAATCATATAAATCCCAGCTAACCTCTGTTCATCTGGGGTGAGATTCAAAAATGTGCGTGCTACTGTATCATCACTATATTTTCCGGGACTGTCCATCCAATGGACAGCTGCCCTGGCTAAATCTTGTTCATCCATAGAATCGAGAAAATGATAACCCCTTCGTTCTCGGAGTAGTTTGTCGGCGGCTTGGAACGAATGCTCGTTAGACCTTATATTAATTATAGGTATTTGGAAATTCCTGTTATTATCTGGACATATCGGACGTATCGAGTCAGTAAGACATCTATTATTATTACAAGATCTTCCTCTACCTACATAGGCTATGGTGTCTGACTGTCCCGCGGGCAGTCCTGACCCTTCCTCCTCGCTTTGTTCGAACTCGTCTACCTTTAATCTTTCTTCGTGTAGGCGTTCTATTTCTTTACGGATCTTTCGGCACATGGCTATTATACAATTTTTCTTATCATGTCTACCTTCTGATATATTCTGGCTCCATCTGGTAAGAATTTGCATTGCTTCCGGGTCTACCCCCGGTCGGTCTTGATTTCTGATCACACAATTTATGAGGAAACGTAACAGTTCCCCCTGTATCTCCACTTTCTGGTATTCCATAGCTCTGTTAATACATTCTGGATCTCGCCCTGTTTGGACAAAATGATATATTTTATCTAGATGCGCAGTCATTCCTGGTAACTTCCCTAAATACACTGCGGCTCGTCTGATACGTAATGATGCCAGGGTCATTTCGTCCTCTTTACCGGGCACAGGGTCATATCTACAATCTACAAGAAGTTCCTTAAGCGTACGGGCATTTATGAGTTTGGGTGTACGTGAATGTGCTGACTCTTGAAAAGTAAGTTTATTTATTCTGGGTGGCGTAGAAAAAATATTGGTAGCACCTCCCGTAGCCCCATCTGGGGTGTCGGGTGTGAAAGGATTCGTTGAACGTGACACAGCAACTATAGGTGTGGACACAGCTATAGAAGTAGCTGTAGGAACAGATGCAGAAACAGATGTGCTTGCCGGAACTTGTGACTCGATCTGTTGCTGTAGGGATACGGGTGCTGGATCTTGGCGTTGGACCTCCCTGGTATGTGGTCTATGTGGGGCGGAATTAGCATACTCGGGAGCTGCGTCATCTAAATATGATGAAAGAAAAACATCTTCTGCGGTTCTAGGATGCCCCTTAGGATGTACCTTTATTGGGAATAATGGGGGTGGCAAGTCTTTCGGTATCTCTGGAGTAGCCTTAGGTAATCCTTCGGCTAGAAGGGGATACATACCATTCATGAGGGCATTTCTTTGTCTGTCTACTTGTTCTGATTTCACTCGGATACCTTCCTCAATTAATAGATTTTCTCGAACTTTATTTGAACTCTCTTTATTCTTTTCTTCCTGTCGGAGTGCTTTTTCTGTGCGTCTATGAGATTCTTTACGCCATAACTCAACGGCGTCTTTCTGTGACTGTCTGACTTTCCTTTTCCATAACTCTTCCTCGACTTTCATGATGCACTCTGCATCCCAGGTCCCCGCTGCGGGCCACCTCTGACTTTCTGGTAATTCCTTGGTGTAGTCTACCCATAAATCAAGGAATAATATAGCGTCTAAGCCATGTTTGTGATACATGAAGTGCCCTGGAGTGTCCCTAGGAGGAATAGGGACGGCTTCTTCGAGTACCCCTTTTCTAGTGGTGATCTGTCTTAATTTCGAAAAGAGCGGCATATTGACAACTGATCCGATACTTAATCTTGAACACACTTAATACAAAAGCACAATAATGAACAACCATTCATACCACAATATGCAGGACGTTTAACACATTAAACATTAAACATTAAACATTTTTTTTTTTTTAACCTTTAAAATAAACAACAATGATGATCGTCTGCATAACTAATCACCAAGCATAATTCTTGACAATAACTAGATACTTCGGAATACTTGATATACTGCTAAACAGTACATATACACTGCTAAAACAGTGCAGACCGGATTTGTGTACCCAAACCCGTCTTGACCGGCACAACCTATGTGCACGTCGGAAATGCCTCCCCAGTAATGGTACTCACCGGGTAGCTTCGGAAACGGAAGGCCTCGGCAACTGAACTTGAACCGGACTGGACTCGACTCGACTCGTCGGAAACTGGACTCGACTTCGAACTGGTGGGCCTCTGTATACCTCGGATCTTGCTCTCTCAGCTAGGCTCTGGTCGGGATACTTCGCACTTCTCACCGCCTCGTCTGGGTGTTGATCGCAGCCTCAGTCGCCCCCGCTTGACCGGAGGGAGATACAGGAAATCCTGCTGGTACGCGTTATTGTCCGTCCAGCTGTGGCAGGAGACCGGGCCTGCAACTCACCGCCGGCGCGTGAGATGAGAAAGTGTCCCTGTTCGGGCGCCATTCATGTGGTAAATAATTTCCTTTACCGGGACTTAATTTGATACAGAAACATAATAAAATAGCTCAGTAAAATAAGAGGCAGAATCCGTGGTATTAGAGGTTCGGAATGGGCTTTATTCCAATGATCGATTATAATCGGTTGCTCCAAGTTCCATCACCACGGAGGTTCAGGAAGTGAAGTACATACTTTATTGACAAGAAATGATTTTTATAGAACATACATTACAATGAAGCAAATGCAGTAGGCGTAACAATTGATAAGGAAAATGACGATTCATATGCGTAATCGAAAATGGGTGTAATAAGGAGTAAAAAGGAACATAATTGGTTATGATGTCACATATAGGTGGATCTATAAGATAATACTTGGCATAGATGTGCGCGCAGCAGCATGACGTGTAATTGACGTGCAACTAGGGGGTGAAGGGGACTTGACATTTAGCTCTACATGTGGAGACAAAAAGTCTGGGGGGTCAAGTCAACCTAATCCCAAATCATATCTAACATCCTATGTTTAAAGAACTATGTTATCCATAAAAGAAGGACTCTCGGACAGAATCTATTCTATACTGACTGTGCGTGCGTGTACAAGCGTCTAAGTGTCTACACTGAATGCGAGGGGGTAGGAATATTCCATGGTAACAGGGCTATGAATTACTTGCATTAGGACAGAGAAGCCGGGCCTTTTGCTCGGTAGCTGGAAGAATGTTTACTTAAACTACTAGACAGGAATGCATCGGCTGAGGAGTGAAGCAGATAATTCGAAGGTGAAATACAGTTCTTGGCAGAGAATAGGCTGATGTCAGGCTTCGTGAGCCGCGCAGAGAATGAGACAAAGTTCATGGTCACAGATGCAGGCTCGGACTGGAGCTTCAGAGACAGAAAGCAAGAGGAGTTTGATGACAGAATCAGGCCCTACTTGCCTGGACTGTAAAATGGCATAAGTGAACCATATAAAACCGGTGGCTTTTCATACTTAGGAATGGAATATCCGGCCTATTCATGGCGGATCTGACAGAGGACATGTTGACGGTGGACGCACATGTATTTGCGTCTTCATAACTGGAACTGGAGGGAACATACATGTACTTGTGACATGCACATAGAACCGTTGGGGTCCAAGATAGGGGACATAACTGACCAGAAAAATCCATATTTCCACACCACAATCAAGGTTAATATGCAGAAACAAATAAATTACAGTGGACCTTTATACTAAAAGTTAGGGCACAAAAAGAAACTGAAGGCGAGACTTGCGTTAACAAATTAATCAACTTTAGTCGAGCTCCAGATACCAGGAAATCTACATATTAGACCGAACTTTGAAAGCTGAACTATTAAACAATAACCTCCTGATGAAAGATGGATGAAGCAACACAATGCATGAAAAACGTGACATCAGGACATTATAATACTTACTACTTAGTAAACGATGGTAGTGCAAAAGGTAAATTATAGGAAAAATGTATTCCCCAGTTACTTTGAGGTCCAAGAGGGGGGAAACAAAGAAGCAAATATATGAGGATGATGCCTCTTAACCGACCTATCTTATTTTTACTGGTATGTACTCTCAAAGATCAGAATAACAACACATCAATATTCCCCATAAATACAGTGTCTGCACACAGTTGTTGCTTTTTTCTTAGTTTTTTTTATTTAGTAACAAGCAAAAAGATTTTTTGTATCAAAGATATGTTCATATTTCATTTATATATTTTTTCTTTTTTGTGTTTTACAGATATACTAAAACAAGTGAATATAGGTAATCAATAATATAAGCATCAAATACATTGTTATCAAAACATACTATTAAGACAAATTAGGTTTGCACCTTAACAATCAAACATAAATGTCTGTATTCACATCTGACATACTATTCTTGCATTCCAACATCCATACTACACACAGAAAAATATACAGTGAAAGAATTCTAAAAACAAACAACTGGATAAACCTTCTACAAATTAGTTTTTGAGTATTTTTTCAAATTCTACTGTGATGACATTAACAGCAAGTTAGATTTCTTTTCTCATTGAACTTAGATTGATCCGTTTAGAGTTTGTTGTCCAGTTGTGAAGTAGCTGGTCTACGTACGTTTCGGTGAGAAAGTAATTGAGATCACCTTCCTCAGGACCATCAGAAATTGAGAATAAAAATAGAAATCGATTCTGATCTTTGAGAGTACATACCAGGAAAAATAAGATAGGTCGGTTAAGAGGTATCATCCTCATATAAGTGCAAAAGGTAAAACCATCAGATTACTATCTATCGGGAGAAATCGATATAACCAAACTCTACAAGGCCTAGGAAGGCAAAATACACATAGTCCATCTTGGGAACTCGTGAAGGCCATTGATAAAGGGTATTTCAATCTTAATATCCTCAAATAAAGCCTCAAAAACAGCGGGTCCATACGGGACCCCAGTGGAGATCCTAAAGATGAACTCAGCAGAGCTGGCAGCAGCACTACTGCGCCTATATAGTAATTTAGTTATTAATGGTAGTTCACCTCCTTCCTGAAAGGGCTCGATCATAAAATGAAAGCAAGACACAAATATTTAAAGGTTAATTGTGTCTCCAGACTGGAAACACAAGATCTTTGCCAAACTACTATTTGCCAACTCGTAGCCTGGTGCAGAGGGACGGAAATACTCAAACAGACTTTCAAACTACCTGTTCCAAACGTAACAATATACAATATATGCACTTTACTTTCATTAGCCAACAAAGACCTCGCCAACCCTAAAGATGAATTATTTGCCTGCTTCAGGTATTACAACGCAGCATTCGATCCGGCCGGAATAGTCCTGAACTGTGGCTTGGACAGCGCTTAATTAAACTTGCTTCACGCTGAAAAGTGCGTGAGATTATCGCCTGATAGCAGACCGTCACAAACTATCTAAACAACACATTCTGACTCCACTGCTATCCTGTCTTTATTTTTCAAGTTTACCTGGATACTTAAGTTTAAATCCTACATTTCGACTTAAGCTAGGCTTCATGCCTAACCTATGCAGACGACCTAGTCCTCCTATGCACTGCACCTATCAGTTTTCAGGGAACACTAACTAACCTAGGGGGCATTAATTAAAAAAATCACCTTCAGGTAAATTGTACCAAAAGCAAGATTATTGTATTCCCAGAATTGAAGTTCACCTTTAAATGGAGAATTAGCAACAGTAAAGACGATACGATAAAACAATAAATCTAGGCACGGTCATCAGTAACTAATTAAAAGGATTAGCCTCCAAATGCCAAAGGGTTAAAGCAAGAATCAAGTACCATGTGTTTGGGCAGGGTTTAGATCTCTTGACTGATCAACTATGATGAGCAGGCCATTGTTCATGGGGCAGATTAAAACTCAGGTGGGGCGGGGCAGTGATTAATTTCTACAAAAAACGAAATGCAACTGCCTACATTTTTGGGAGGATGCCACAGCAAATGTCCTCTGCCGGTGCACCCCCCTTTCACCACTGGCTACTGCATGGGGTTCATATACTGTGTATTAAGCCATAGTTTTGTTGTAATTTACCTCAATGCACTTAATACAATCATCCACAAACAATGGAATAATTTGGTCACAATAGTAGAAGGTTTCTATGAATGGTAAATGCTTTGTGTGTAGGAAGGTGCAGTTTGCAAATATGCCACAAGATGGCGCAAAGCGCCCGTGTCGCTGATTCAATGCACCCAATTGCTAAAAGAACCACATTTACATGTGTGATTTTTGATGATCAGGATTGCTGAAGACAAACTGGACAATTATAAAGTGTCCACTACCCTAAAATAAGTGATGGTGATGCTCACTGACAACTAGCAGTTCAAATTAAGTTTTGGGCATGGAACGGTCAAAAGAGTAGTGTAGCAAATGGGTTCCACCCATTAAGTCCCCCAGAACCTTTTGTATTAAACTACCCGTTTTGGGGAATTTTACTGTAAGTGAGTCTCACTACTTGAGTCACAGTCGTGGTAAATTCACAATTAATGAACTTAGTTTGCTGCTAAGGAAGATAAGTCTGCTACTGTCAGTGGTTAATTTGTAAAATAAAAAGTGCCGGGGTTCTCCTCAGGAGGCAGCGCTAGCAGGGGAAATGTGCTGGGGAAAACTGCCTCCTGACGAGAGCCCAGGCACTAATTTTTCTGGAGAGGACTTGGCCTAATGGCTACAGCTGCTGATTTTGGAGCTAGGGAACTGGGATCGAGTCTCTGCGTGCCTCAACATCCTGTGATTCTGTGGAAAATCACCTGCCTTCCAAAAGAGTGTGTCCTTAACTGGTGCTATAAGCACCGGTGCTGAGGATTAGGTGCCAGTGCTGGGCACCGGAAAGCACCTGTTCAAATTAAGCACTAGCTACTGTGCAGCTAGGTTGAGAGTCTCTGGGCTGATTACACGTGAACACATGATCAACTCAAAATCTGCGCACACATAGTCTGTTGTAGAAGGGACTCATCCAGGTTTGCTACTGACCTGGAGTAGACCTTATAATGTGAGTGGATATTCATAGTGTAGGTCTGTTGAGCTTATTGAAGATCTGCACTACACATTATAGGTGAAATCTGCACCCAAGTATGGTTTTCATCTCCTTAGGTCTATAAGGTCTGGCAATGTACCAAGATAGGGACAAACATCCATCCCAGATGTAGATTTACAGTCCCTAACATCATATCAGCAAACCTTATGACATTTTAAGAATTGTCATATTTCCTTAGCTCAGCTCATAATAAGATGCCTGGTCTTTTACCCCACTATCTGTCTAAGTAAATTACTCTAGTAAATCAAAAGGGAGTGGATCACTAGTCCCAAAGAACCAGGGTGTGCAAGGACAGTAAAGGTACTGTTTTAAAAACCCTCAATCACGTTATAAACGTTTCGGATGTTAGCGGTATATTTTCATTCTCCGCTTCGTTATTAGTAACGTGACAGCATCATCATTGGGTTTGCTGTTATGCTTTCTCCACCTGGAGATCGTGCCACTGGTTGTTTTGGTAGTGATCGTAAATAAAAAATGAGAGTGAGTTTGGTGAAGTGTTCAGTGGTGAAAAAAATGGAGATAATTAAAAACCAACAGAGCTAGTAAAAAATCTTTAATTGTACTAGATGTTAGTGAGTTTAGTCAGTGTGCACTCAGGGTGAGTTAAGACCCTGTGCATTCTAAGGTGCCATTAAAAAGGTCGACATGTTTCAGCCCTTGTTGTGCCCGAAGGGTCACGTGGGCTTTCTTCAGGACCTAGGAGGTGAAACAAAGACCTGAATATTCACAGGATCTTTAGGGTGAATTGATTTATGGGTTAATTATTCCCAAAGGTAACTATGCAATTTGAGCCTGTAAAAGTAGTTTCAAGAAGTAAGGTGGGGAAGGAAAGAAAAACAGACCTTGTTAAAATAATCAGTTGTGAAGATAAAAACAGATTGTCATAACACATTTGTCAAAAACAGACAGCCAACTATACACAAATGGTTCATTTAAGTCTATAAGTCTATAAGGTTGTCTGCAGCAACTGGAAAATGGCAATTTTTAGAGTCAAGACACTAAATGTGTCCCATATTTCGTATGGCAAAATTCGTCCCTCCTTCAGCAACTCGTAAGAGATTCCACATTCCATCTTGTCATATAAGGTGTACAGAGCGCTCATATGTGATTGTATCAATAGTACAGCTGAATGTATAAAGAGACTCATTATTAGATCAGGATGACAGTACTGACAGCCTTTGTTGTCCAAAACTCGCAAGCGCCTGTTAAAAAAGGAGTCTACTTGGGGAAGTGCAAAGGCGCGTAATCATGACAGTAGATCTGTGTTCATTAAAGACTGTGCTTAGGTATTCACAGATGTCTTAGTAGCGCTCATGTTTTTTCGATTAGCTCAGAAGCGGTTAATTTACGTACTCATGGCAGCTTTTATATTTTACGCAGAGTAGTTGAAGCTTACGTATGAATTTTAGAAACTTACAGCAGCTTGTAAATTAGATTCAGCATTAGCGCTGCCTGATGTTGCATAGTGCGAGTAAATATAAATATAACCGGGATATATTGATGGAATTATTAGTAACTGGTGCTCAAAAACGGAGGCGGCGCGTGTGATTTGAATGGGCTTCCGTACCTGTTTCCCGTTACTGTGGGTAACAGCGGGTGTGGAGTAGGGCGGTCGCTCGCGCTCTACAAGGATAATAAAGAAGAAACACAGGATTTGAACTGTCAAACTTGGACCAAGAAATACATTACGGTTCTGTAGTGAAGTTCAGTCCATCATCTCGCTAACCTCTTCAGCGCTGGACGCGGCTTCTGTGCTGGCTCTGCCCTAGTCGACCCGGTACTGCCGGTAGGACCTCAGAGCTCGCGTTATATCTGATATGGACCGCGTAGAAATAGTCGAAAGACTACTAAGAGATGGGCCATGTAGAATTTAGGAAACTGAGCGGTAAGGAGTGGTGATTACCGATTCTATGTAGTTAGAACAGCGGAATTGATGACATTGACGCAAATTATTTAGAAATGTGCACAAGGTGATTAAAAAAGAAAAAGGTGTTGTTGAAGAGACTCTTTATGGAGAAGGCGCTATGAGCACGCCTGATGGTCACCTTTAAATCATTGTCAGCAGCGTGTGTCCTCATAAGGGACTACATATGCTCGATCATATACATCAACCCTTAAGCTTTTTAGAGGGTGATATATATTTAGCCAGATTCTCAAGTATTGGCAATGAAGTCTTGAAAGACAGGGGGTCAGAACATTATTTTCTCAATACACTCAACCATGGTATATTGTCATTCAAACCATGGGTATTCGTTGAAAGTCTGTGGACCCATCTTTGTTCTTTTTCGAACAAAACTTTCTCTGCTTGGTTGTTCTTGTTAGCAAGGGTTTCTAGGATCACCCAACGTAGGTCGTTGACAGTATGTCCTTGTTCCAGGAAGTGATTGCTCATCTTCGTAGTGCTTCTCTTGCACTTGACGTTGCTGCGATGTTCGCAGAGTCGTTGTTTAACTTTCCTGCAGGTCATTCCAATGTAGCGCAAGCCGCATGGGCACGTGATCATGTAGATAGCGTGGGTGGTATTGCAGTTAGTGTGCGCTCTTATGGTCCAGTTTAGGTTGGGTGATAGCTGTAAATTTCTGGTTGCTGTTGTCAGGTGGCAAACTGAGCATGACCCGCACGGGAAGTGTCCTGTGACCGGTGTGTTGTGCCAGAGGCCTTGTTGTATCTTCGTGGCTGGTTTTTCCAAAGGTCTTGTGTGTACGAGTATGTCTTTAAGGTTCCTTGTTCTTTTATTTGAGAATCTGGGTTTTGGCCATTTCAAGTTTCCCGAAGTCAGAGTTCGCCAGTTCTTGTTGACGATTTTCTTGATCTCGTTTGTCACAGTACTATAAGTGCTAACACATGTCAGCTGATCCAAGGTGGATTCCTTTACTGTGGTGTCTAGGAGGATCTCTCTTGGCTGATTCCTTGCCCTTTTCTGGCATTTATTGATAATGTGTATGGGGTAGTCTCTGGTTTGTAGTTTTTCACTTAGTTCCATTGCCTGGCTTTTGTAGTCTCTGATGTTGCTGCAGTTTCTTCTGAGTCGTAGGAACTGTCCATACGGGAGGTTTTCCCTCAATGGACGTGGGTGAAAGCTGTTGAATGATAACAGGCTAATTTTAATCACCTTGTGCACATTTCTAAATAATTTGCGTCAATGTCATCAATTCCGCTGTTCTAACTACATAGAATCGGTAATCACCACTCCTTACCGCTCAGTTTCCTAAATTCTACATGGCCCATCTCTTAGTAGTCTTTCGACTATTTCTACGCGGTCCATATCAGATATAACGCGAGCTCTGAGGTCCTACCGGCAGTACCGGGTCGACTAGGGCAGAGCCAGCACAGAAGCCGCGTCCAGCGCTGAAGAGGTTAGCGAGATGATGGACTGAACTTCACTACAGAACCGTAATGTATTTCTTGGTCCAAGTTTGACAGTTCAAATCCTGTGTTTCTTCTTTATTATCCTTGTAGAGCGCGAGCGACCGCCCTACTCCACACCCGCTGTTACCCACAGTAACGGGAAACAGGTACGGAAGCCCATTCAAATCACACGCGCCGCCTCCGTTTTTGAGCACCAGTTACTAATAATTCCATCAATATATCCCGGTTATATTTATATTTACTCGCACTATGCAACATCAGGCAGCGCTAATGCTGAATCTAATTTACAAGCTGCTGTAAGTTTCTAAAATTCATACGTAAGCTTCAACTACTCTGCGTAAAATATAAAAGCTGCCATGAGTACGTAAATTAACCGCTTCTGAGCTAATCGAAAAAACATGAGCGCTACTAAGACATCTGTGAATACCTAAGCACAGTCTTTAATGAACACAGATCTACTGTCATGATTACGCGCCTTTGCACTTCCCCAAGTAGACTCCTTTTTTAACAGGCGCTTGCGAGTTTTGGACAACAAAGGCTGTCAGTACTGTCATCCTGATCTAATAATGAGTCTCTTTATACATTCAGCTGTACTATTGATACAATCACATATGAGCGCTCTGTACACCTTATATGACAAGATGGAATGTGGAATCTCTTACGAGTTGCTGAAGGAGGGACGAATTTTGCCATACGAAATATGGGACACATTTAGTGTCTTGACTCTAAAAATTGCCATTTTCCAGTTGCTGCAGACAACCTTATAGACTTATAGACTTAAATGAACCATTTGTGTATAGTTGGCTGTCTGTTTTTGACAAATGTGTTATGACAATCTGTTTTTATCTTCACAACTGATTATTTTAACAAGGTCTGTTTTTCTTTCCTTCCCCACCTTACTTCTTGAAACTACTTTTACAGGCTCAAATTGCATAGTTACCTTTGGGAATAATTAACCCATAAATCAATTCACCCTAAAGATCCTGTGAATATTCAGGTCTTTGTTTCACCTCCTAGGTCCTGAAGAAAGCCCACGTGACCCTTCGGGGCACAACAAGGGCTGAAACATGTCGACCTTTTTAATGGCACCTTAGAATGCACAGGGTCTTAACTCACCCTGAGTGCACACTGACTAAACTCACTAACATCTAGTACAATTAAAGATTTTTTACTAGCTCTGTTGGTTTTTAATTATCTCCATTTTTTTCACCACTGAACACTTCACCAAACTCACTCTCATTTTTTATTTACGATCACTACCAAAACAACCAGTGGCACGATCTCCAGGTGGAGAAAGCATAACAGCAAACCCAATGATGATGCTGTCACGTTACTAATAACGAAGCGGAGAATGAAAATATACCGCTAACATCCGAAACGTTTATAACGTGATTGAGGGTTTTTAAAACAGTACCTTTACTGTCCTTGCACACCCTGGTTCTTTGGGACTAGTGATCCACTCCCTTTTGATTTACTAGATACTTATGACAAGGAAGCTGAGTGGATCAGCAGATCTTCCTTCTCCCTCCAGTTTGATTACTATAATAAGTAAATTACTCTTCACTCCAGTAGAAGGCTCAAATGCCTACCCACACAATAAAGCCATTAACTATGCTTCACCCTGTTCCTGGGAAAAGAAGACAAAGGGATGAAATGTCTGTCTGTTAATTAGCATATAACACTGCATCCAGGTTCGCAGAAACAATGGAGGAGGGCCAGACCTCTGGAGGCAGGCAATACAGGAGGAGCTCGCCTTTGAAGATTTGGTGGGAAGGCTGTGTCAGCTAGTGACAGAGCGGAGGTCCACAGGGAAGCTTTTTCCACAAACAATTTGAAGTTGCAAAATTTGATTGTCCCAGAATGCTGTGCAGGACGGTTGGTATAGGGGTGGAGTGATGATGTGGCTGCCTAGCATTAGCCAGGGGTGACTCGTTTTTAGAACTTTCCTCCCCCACTTAAAACCCCTTCACAAAGGAGAGAGAGGTGATAAGACGCTGGACCTGGCAGCTTCAACAGTAAAAGAATGCCAAGTCGGAACAAGAAGCCACCTGGCATCACAGCTCTTCGGAACTGACGAATCACCTCGACAGCGCAGTGCATACTCAACATTGGACTTCACATCGCAGCCCCCATCGATGGGATCCTCATCTTCGACAAAGGTCCTCTCATCATAGCTTCTCAGCTCCTCGAAACCGACGCAGCGCCTCGGCTGCACAATGAATCTTAGGCACCGGACCTCACAACACTCCACAAACCAGGATTTAAAGTACTCTTGCTCAGCAGGTCTAACTGGGTCCCTGTAGCTGGCATTGCTCTCCATTCAGCCTGAACTTGCAACTTTGTCCCAGTCCGGTTGGACCAGATATCCAAAGTTGGCGCTTGTGCTTTTTGGCATTATTTTCACTTAAAACCTTAAACATGCATACCTTCAGTTCTACTGATTTGATTTTTGTTGTTTAGGTCTTGTCTTATTTATTAAAATGTACTCAATAGCAGTAAATTGGACTGGGATTATTCTTGTGTTGTGTTTTCACTTTATTACTGTTTGAAGTACTGCATAAATACTTTACTCAGTGACACTAAGTTGAGCCTGACTGCTCTGTGCAAAGCTACCGGAGGGTAGAGCACAGGTTAATTTGGGGTTTGCTTGTGCCTCACCCTGACAATGACTGTGGTTGCTGCTTGAGTAGGTTCTTATGGCCCTCAATCAGTAATCCAATTTGTTGCACTCTGCAAGGATAGACTTTGGGACTTTGTCTCCAGCTGACCCCTAGGTTTAGGATGGTGCTGGAACCCTTCTGCCCTAAGGAACAGATGAGTAAACGGACCTGCTGGGTGACCCTGGATGGTTGCCCCAAACCTTTGGTGGACTGGCCCATGACTCTGCTGCGAACACACAAGTGCCCTGCAGTTTAGCCAGGAGGTCTTGTGGCCTGATGAGTGAAGCAGGGAGGGTACTCTGTGCATTCGGTGTGGAGGGAAATGCTCTAAGCAGAAGAGAGCCTCAGGACTGCAGGCAGAGGACAGGTCTGGCATAGGAAGCAGAAAATCAATCTCTCTTTTAGAGATCAGCAATCCTGAGGAAAAGACTCCTGGTGGCTAGGGCTGACCACCAGAAGCAAAATGAGCCCACAATTGAGCAAACTCTCCCTACAAGGTCCAAGATACTGCTGGTCCCCTGTAACATCTTGAAATTACCCCTGTCGTGGGATAGGGAACAGGGATCAGTGCAGCTTTAATTAATTACTGTCCCTGAGAAAGAGGCACGCATTCAGCCCCCTCCCCTAGATTGCTTTTGCCCCTGTGGACCCCTGCACCCGAGGCCTGATGCAAGATTGCTGTCCTGGGGACCACCACTCCCTTGGGACAGAAAGGCATGACCTGGAGCACCCATGCTGTTTTACAAGTGCTGTTTCCGGGAAGGCCTGAGCCCTGGGAGTAGTGAGGAGCAGCTCCTCCATTTCCGGTGCCCAAATCTGGGAGAAAAGAGGGTCCGCAGCAGCAGCACCCCACCCAAGCATCAAGTGGACGGGAGGGAAGGCGCAGCAGCTGCAGCCAGCTCCAGCATGGTGCAACCAAAGAGTGCTGCGTGAGGAGCCAACAGAAACCATGGGCGCCTTGGGCTACCCCTGCACCCTCCAACAGAAGCAAGAACTGAGGGTGCCTAAGGTAAGACAGAGGCACCTACATATAAAACGTGATGGTGCAAGGCCATATACTTACGGTACGCCTCTCTGCCCGTGGCAGAAAACCACCGTTTAATTATTCATGGGCCGAGCATGGAGCGCTCCATAATTCCCAACAAGGGTATGCACATTTGAATATCACCGCTTTGTGGTGCCCCAAGGACTGCCCCTTACCATCAACTTTTTTTTTGATAAACAAATTTTTATTGTGTTTTGCGGCATAAAGAACAGTATCAAGAATGATATACAGCAGTGCATTGAACAAGGCATCAGTAACTTCAATCGGGGAAGCATCAATAAACAATTGCAAAGACCCTCCCACCCTCCCCCATCCTCCGTCCCCACCCTCTGCGCCCCCACCCTTCAAACCAGGCCCCCCAGCCATTTCCCCCATATCTTGCGGAATTTTTTTGGGCAGCCCCGTGCAGCATATAACGACCGCTCCTGGGCCGCACACCAATCCACCCCTCTACTCCAGGTAGCCAGTCTGGGCGGGTTAGGCTGTGACCACACTGCCGCTATATCTCTCTTAGCCACCATAAGGGCAGTGGCGAGGAAATACTTCTCGTTACGGGACCCGTCCATCCCGTCCATGATGCCCAGCAGGGCCATTCTAGGCTTGTGGGGAACCTCCCATCCCAGGACCTCCGCTAGCTCGGCTTCGATCGCTGCCCAGTAGTCCTCTAGACGGGAACAAGACAACACCATGTGGAAAAAATCCGCCGGAGCCACCCCACAACGAGTGCAGGAGGCGTCCACACGGAGGCCCGCCCGATACAGGCGGTCCGGAGTCAGATAGGCAGTGTGGAGGTAATAGATTTGGATGAGCCGCAGCCTAGCGGAGGTGGTAAGCGACCGAGGGCCCATAAGGGCGTCCCTCCAGTCCGCCTCATCCAGGGGTCCCACCCAGGCCTCCCATCGCTGTTTGAGCCCGCTCCAGTCCACCGGGGTATTGTTAATCAGGGATTTATAAATGCGGGATATACCCCCCTTCCCCAGATACCCCAACATCACCTGAGCCTCAGGTGGGCTATGGGAAGGCAGTCTGGAGTCTAGAGGGACGTGAGCCCGGACCGCGTGGCGCAATTGAAGGTAGCGGTAGAATTGGGAGGGCTGCAGCGAGAAGCGGGTCTGAAGCTCCTGGAAGGAACACATGCGGCTCCATGCCATAAATCGCCCCGACAGGAGATACCAAGAAGATCCCACTGCCGAAAGCCCGCTAGTCCCACCACCTCCCGCAGCCATGTCCCGTGCCAAAGCGGAGTGAGTTGCGTGGACGTCCCCGACCATCTAGTGTGCCGCAGGGCCGCGCGCCACGCGAGAAAGGGAGCCCGCACGACGTCGGGGAGTGACAGGGGGATCGTTGTGCCATAGAGCATGTTTTGAATGGAGGAGAACCCGAGGCAGTGCACCTCGAGTCGATAAGCCGGGTCGCCCCAGCCCCCGAGAACGAGTCATGGATCACCAGTAGCTGGGTGGCCAGATAATAAAGGTAGAGGTTAGTCATGCTCAGGCCGCCGTCATAGGAGGGGACCCTGCATCGATCCAAAGCCAGCCGAGGCCTACCGCCGCCCCAGAGGAATTTGGTCACCATTTTATCCAGTTCTTGGAACCACGGGCGTGGAAAAGGGCATGGAGTGTTTTGTAGCATGTAAAGAAACTTGGGGAGGATCATCATCTTATATAGAGCGACTCTCCCTAGCGGATTCAATGGGAGGGACTGCCACCGGAGCATATCTGATCTGGTTTTGTTGACTACTGGAGCCACATTGAGGGCCCAGCTGAGTTCCGGAAGGAGGGTGACCCAGATCCCCAGGTACTTAAAGGAGAGTCTCCGGAGGGGAATATCCGATTGCCAGTCGAAACATTCCCGCGACGGGTGTAGCGGGACTAGAACTGATTTTTTGGGGTTCAGGTGAAGACCCGACGCTTGGCCAAACCGATGGAGGATCCGGCGGACCTGGGGTCCCGAGGTCGCTGGATCCGAAAGATAGAGGAGGACATCGTCCGCGTATAGGGCGATCTTGTCGGGGGCCACATCTGGCCATTCCCATCCGCGAAGAACGGGATCCGCGCGAATCAGCACCGCCAGGGGTTCCATCGCCAGAGCGAAAAGGAGGGGCGAGAGCGGACATCCCTGGCGTGTCCCCCGACCTATGGGAAACGGGCGAGATAGAGCCCCATTGACCAACACACGGGCCCGTGGGTGCGCATATAGGACCATTACCATGGCACGGAACCGGGGACCGAAGCCCATACGTTCCAGGACGTCACCTAAGTACGCCCATCCCACGGAATCGAAGGCCTTTTCAAAGTCGACCAAGAGGAGGGCCAGATAGGGGGACCATCAACTTTTAAACCGTTTTTGAGAGGGCTGCAGGATGTGCAGCAACACCCCCACCACTGTGGAATGTTTTAAAAACAAACTCTACTTCTCCACGAGAATAAATACCTGACCCCGGGAGAGGTTGCCAGAGGAACTGAAGTGCAGGGACTTCTATTGTTTGGCTCTATGACTGCAGTAGCAGTCTAAATAAAGTAAAGGAAAGATTCTGAGACACACGTTGAATGCACTGCTTTACTCACCGGGGTAACGGATAACAATGCAAAGTTTAACAGTGCAATGAAAAAAAGAATATTGTGCATTTCTACTGTCTCCACTGACTTCAGTGGTTTTACATTGGTGAATTACAACATAGGTTTGCTTTTATTGATGTGGTGACACCCTGACAGAGCCAATTGGACTGCCTTATTGATAGTGACCCCCTTAAATTGTGATGTTGGGGTCCAGTAATTATAGGGTTCAGGACACAATAGGGGTCTAACGTGTTATGAAGTTGTCACCAAGGATATTGCCAGCTACCTAATCGATTATATATATATATGTAATTTAATATGTATTATTCAGTAATATATGTTCAATGGAGGTACTTTGCCTTTTTAAAAGACAAAACACTGACTTGACAATGACTTATTGAGTGTTATTGTGTACAAGCGAGCTAGGGTTACTAAACCACTCCATCTCCCTGTGAGTAGGCCTTGTACTGCTCCATTTAGCTACCCTCAGAGTGTCAAGTGCTACACTGAGGTACTGTGTTCCCAGTAAAAAGACAATTGCAGACTCTTCCAAGTGAAGGGCTCACATCCTTCACAACTAATAACTCAATTTCTTGTAAGTAGTGTTCAGCATTTGTGGCCATGCAACAAACACTTTTTGCAACAGAATCCATCTGGGATTGGCAGGGGATACTCACATAGACAAGAACCGGCTTGGGGCCTCTTTTATGAGGCCCTTACGCCGCCTTTGGGTCACTTCTTGTGACAGGTATAATGTATGCAGGCTGGGCGTTACGATGCAGGAAAGCCATGTAGAAGTGACGCAGCGAAATCTATGAGATTTCACTGCAACACGTTTATGGCCTCACTGTGTCAGAGCCTTACCCCTGCTTGAAGCAGACGTAAGGGGTGACGCAGGGCTTTTCACATGGGGCTTGCCCCATGTGAATAGCCACATTGCTGGAGATGCATCTGTTGTTGGACACACTCCAGCAATGCGCCATTTTTGCACCTACAAATACATCACGAATACTGACGTATCTGTATTACTTGCAACATGGTGTGCCGTACAGTAAATACAGCACATCCATGGAAAAGTGTTGCACCGCTGTTTTCACGCAGCGATGCAACACTTTTCATAAATAAGGCCCTGACATGGCCAAAGTGGCAGATTCCCTTAAGATGGACTATCTATAGTCAGAGGGGCATGGGCTGTCTCTTGTTGAATGAAAATGCGCTTTTCTGTTCCTACTGCCGAACGGCATGCTGGATTAAGCTTATACAAACATTCTTTAGAGTTTTACCCTTTTAGTCATTTGATTTACCTAGCCCTCCAAAATGTTGAGCATTGGTTTACGTTTTCTTTGTCCTCTTTTGCTTGCTATAGGTTCACCCTGAGAATGAGAAATGGACGTGCTTCGAGCAGTCAGCATCACTTGACATCAAGTCTTTCTTTGGCATTGAAAGCACAGTGGAAAAAATTGCCATGAAGCAGTACACGGCCAACATCAAAAGGGTGAGAAATGGAGTCAGGCATTGGTTGAAGAAGGCTTTGAAAATAAACAGAACCATCCCCCCTTTACTTCCTCCTTGCCATATGGGCATCTCCGAGCCCTGGGAGCAGGATGGGTGCTGCTTCCACAGCATTGCTCAAACAATTTACTTCTCTCTCATTGAAAAATTCTCATTTCTTAAATGAAGGCGATAGGGCTTAGTAGAAGGTAAATTGAGACAGAAGGACGTATGCCATCTCATGTGGCTATAAGGTCTGTGAAGGTGTTCCCTTTAGTCACTGGGCTCCATATGCATAGCGATTTATAGTGTCCTGAATCTGTTTGTATGGCTTGATGAGGAGCCATGATCACCTGCTGTGGGGCTGTTTTAGCGAGTGTCTGTGTTCCTCTTAAGCTGGGCCTATGAACCATAGTTCATCATTCTATCTACGTTAAGTGTGGCAGCTCAACCACTTAGATAGTATGAGATGGTCTCCACACAGGAATCAAATAATCCACACACCTGGGATTGATTGAGAAGAACATGTATATGCACATATTATGGGAATGTTATATATATTCTCCTCCTTTCTTTCCAGTTCCCTTCAATTGTTGTCCATTTTATAGTGTCCATTGGCTCGTGCCCCTTCTTGCTCCATCCCTTTTTATTGTGCCCTGCTGTACCCCATCTCCAGGAGCCCCTTTGTCTGTGCCCCATCTCCTGGTACGTTCATGCTGTGCCCCTTCCCTCTGTCTCATCATTCTGTCCTTCCTATGAGTTTTCAGTGGATTGTGTTCTTGTTGCAGGGAAAGGAAGTGATTGAGCATTACTTGACCGAGCTCATCACTCAAGGCATCACACACATCCCCCGATGGGCACCATGTTCCCCCAAAATCTGGAAGGACGGCTTAGTCACGACAAGGAGAGGGGTCTCACTGACAGAATTTGGGGCTCCAGCCCAACATGGTAAGTTTCATGCGAATGCAAAGGCTTCTAAAGTCCAGTACATGCAAACTAAATCACCTCTTGATGCGACTTTGAAAGGGGTCTTTCTAGTTTATTCCTAAGTGCCGGGTAACTTTCTTGTGAGCGAATGTGAGTTGGGAGCTTGGGGTCTTCGGCCTCGCAGAGGCTGATTGCTGGCTCAGTTGTGATACATGCTGCTTCATGTATGGGTTTGTTAGGGTTTGCTTCAGGACGGAAACATGCTGGTTGCTGTGTTGGGCTTATTTGAGGCTCTAGCATTGCCTAATTGTGACCTATGTGTCCTTACCTGCCAGAGAAATTTGCTATCTATCTTGGCAGGGATAATTGCTGCTGCTGGCTTTACTCTATAGTTTTCAATCTTGTCAGTGTCTAACTGTGGGGTTAGATTAGAGACTGTTTGCTGTCAGATGCGTTGCTTGAGAATGGCAAAAGGCTAATTGCGGGCAAACATTTTCTTGAGGCTGCTTGCTACCACAATTTTACTTGAGCCTGGCAGGTGTTGGTTTGTACCGACTAGGTTGTAAAGCACAACAAAACTTCCTACACCTATCTCATTCAATATTAGGCACTATGTCCATATGATAAGGCAAAACCCACAGTCAACGGTGTACAAAAATAGATCAATTCATTTATTTAGTAATTTTTTCATTTTTTCATTTTTGGAAAAACATATACATGTATATTTTAAACTGTATATTAATACATATAGTACATATTACATCACAATATTAAGACAAAATTACAACTTATCTTCAAAAACCCACACCATGATGACATAAATAAAAAACACATATACATAATACAATACAAATACTAAGACAATAAACATCAGAATTAGCTAAGGGAAGAAAGTGTTGTTATTAAAAACAATAAACCATAAAATTATACACAAGACCAGCGCCAACGCGCGTTTCGGAGATCCTATATAGCCTATAAAGGCTCCTTCTTCAGGGCTTGTTTGATAGGTCTTTTAAAGGGCAACAACTACAAGATCTAACTTCATGTCCAACGTCATACGGTGAGGGTACAAATTCAATATTGACAACCGTTGGTTTGGAAGAAGGGCTTTAAATGGAAGCACCAGACATAAGACAACTTCAATTGATGTGTTTGTTATTTGAAAAGAACCAACTAAGCTGACAAAAAGGTAAAAGAGATATATGGGCCAGGAGTTGATACTGTCTTGTAAATCTGCCCCATTGAATCTCGAAGAGGCTGGGTGCTGCTAGTATTTCATGAGACTTACACAGGGCAGTTGTTGGAAGGGTGGTTTATTAATTGGTTTATTAATCCTGCAAACCTGGGTTCACTGGTTTGACTTATTTAAGCTGTCTGAAGCAAATTGCTGAAAGTGGGTTTCATTGAGCTTGTAGCAGCTGGCTGCTGACATGGGATTCCATTAATCTGGTAAAGTTCGATGTCTTCTGGCATGATTTATGGAACGGAGTTGCGACAAGGTTTATTGATCATTGTAAGGTTCTTTTAGGCCTCTTAGATGCTGGGTGATGGTGGTGGAGTTTTACAAGTCTGGTAGAGTCTTGTTCCTCTGCCAGCCTTTCTGGAACCCAAAATGGGCTGGTTGCTTCTGGTGTGATTTCTTAATCCTAGCAGAGTTTGACTGCTATGCTTGAATTGTCCTGATCATTGTTAAATCAGGTTCAATTATATTACCTGGTCCACGGAAGTCTATATTTGTTGATTTGCACATAGGACCTTCCAACTCTATGTACAGATTTAGATTTAAACTTCACTCAACAACCTCAAGAAATATTTTGGAATCTGTGAAATGAGCCTAAGAGCATACCAGGTGCTGAATATAAGATTTTTGGTAATTTTTTAAATTATTCCTCATGATAGAAACACTTACCTTAAATGGTTTTTGTTGGGTGGTGAATGGCCCCTTCTTGGTACGAGTGTGCTCTCTTGAATACCCGATTGCCTGTGTATCTGGTATCCTGACTTCTATTTTAGCTCTAGCATGATAGTTATTAATGTTTGAGCACAGGGACCTAGGCCTCCCACAGACTATGCAAGGTTGAGGACCTGTCCTGTGATCTGGAGGGGCGCAGCAAGAGTGTCCTTATAATGGACAGCGGACTACCCTTTCCTGTAGAGTAGTACATTAAGCAGTGGTGGCGAAATGCCATGTTTCGAAATTAATATTTTGACCAGACCTTTTTATCTGTGTCACTAAATGTTCACCCTACAGGCCACTCTTTTCTCAAAATTCTACTGTTATGTGAATGCCTAGAACCTTGCACTGACATTTGATGTATACATCAAGTGCGGGTGCACGTGTAGCATAAATGTAGTACATGTGCAATAGCAAGATGTGCTAGAGTCTGAGAGCCTCATTTATGAGGCCCCTTGCATCGCCGGAACGTCACTTCTTGCGACATTCTGAGGTGCAGGAGCCTGCTTCATATTTACGAGGCAGCACTAAGCCACTTTTTATGGGCTTAATGCTGCCTCATAAATATCGTTCCCTTTAATTCTGTTTTCTGCAATAAAGGGGCATGCAAAGGGGGTGTGGCCTGACCAAGCACCAAGATGGCAGCTTGAACGAGGAGCTTAGGAGAGGCCACAAGGACTTAACTGCCTTGCTCTACCCCGGGGGTGCAATCCTCGCTGCTGATGGCATCCAGAAGTCGCTGACCTCGGGCGGCGTTTGCAGAGGCCTTTGGCAGCATCGGGAGCGGCATTGTGCATGTCAGGGGGCCCGTGATAGTGGTGACCTGAAGTGGCCTCCAGAGGTCCCGTGGCGTCAGGGCCTGCGCGTGAGCATGGAGGCGGGGCTGCTGTCGCCCAGTGAGGCCTCCCTGTACAACTGAGGCCGGGGATTTCGGGCCTGCATGGAGCAGATGCTGGTCCATTTCCACCGAGCCCCCTGGACGGGGGATGGGCGGTGATTAGCTCTCTGGTTTTCTCCCCACGGCTGCTGCTGATCTAGTGATGCGCCTGGCTGGTATGCCGGTTCAGAATCCCGACTCCTGCGTGCCACTGCGCCCTGCTGAGGTCGCCCCTCTATGGGCTACGTGGCAGACTCTGAGCACCGAGAGGCATAATCATACAGCAGAGGCCCAACTGGACCCATGTCAGGACAATATTTCCCTGGTGATAGAGCTTGTGGCATCGCAAGTGCGACTGTCCCCTATTTCCAGGTCCTTCCATGGTGCTTGTCGGTGGACGGGTGCCCATCACTGCATTCCAAATTATTAACTCCATTGGTGCGGGCTGCGAGTGGCTGGGCATCACATAGCAGATCCATTGTGACCTATACTGCGGCTTCATGGCTGACCCACCCAGCAGCCATCCCACCCTCGTCTGACCGGCTGTTGTCACTCCTGACTGCAGCCAACCATATCCTGCCTCATCATGGATCAGGGGACCCCAGGCAGCGGAAATTTGTGTTTGAGCCCACTAAGACTCCCAGGCGGGAGAGTGGCAACGCTACTGGATGCGGAGACCCCCAGGACAGCTCAGATCCCCCTGATGGGGAACAGTCACATATGGAGGGACCGGTGGCTATAATGGCAGAGCTACGTCCTGGTTTTTCTGCCATCGACGCGCACTTCGACACCCTGGTGGCGTGCCTTGATACCATGCACAGCCGCCTGGAGACTCCTGAAAAGCGCATTTTCGTTGAGGAAGATGCACAGACAACCATAAACAAGCATCTGGAACGTATGGAACGCCTCCACAAGCGACAGTGTCCAAGGCGGAGGCAAGGTCGCCCCGCAACAACCTGGCCATTTCCAGGGTGGCCGAGTCCACCAACACGGGTCCTATGGAGTCCTACGTGGAACGACTGCTCACAGACCTCTTTGGAAGGGATGCTTTCTCTGGAATCATCGAAGTTGAGCGGGCATATCGCTCGCATGCTCCTAGATCAGCTCCCGGTGCCCCATGTATAATTATTGCACAGCACCTTAATTACCACGAGGTGCATGTGGCACTTCATAAAGCCAGAGAAATTGTGGATCTACAATATCAAGGGATGTCGTTGTCATTGTATCCTGATTTCACACTGGTGATGCAAGAGGCTAGGTTCAAGTTCCAAGACATTAAGCAGATGTTGAAGGGAGACAACGTTCGCTATGCCATGCTGTATCCGGCGCGTCTTTGCGTCCAGATTGATGGGAAGGCACAGATATCTGACACTCCTGTGGATGCTACTAATTTCTGGAAACAATGCAAATTGAACACTACTCTTCCCCCGGGAAATAACTTAGTTTTGTGCCTCCCACCTGTACTTGTCACAGACTAGCTTGGTACGAGTTGACGAGATGTAATATCCTTGGTTGATGTCACGTTGCTCTCTGTTTTTCTCAAATTGCAGTTTCGTACAATTATCGCAAGATTCATATTATGTTTAGTGGCCCGCTCCGGGCGTTGACTTCCCCCTAGGCGATCTCCTACATTGTTAACTATGGGAAATGGGGATTCACCGGATACATGTTGGGGGGTTATCCGTTTTGGGTTGGAGGGGGAAAACGTTTTATTGTGATTTTTAAGTTTGTCTTGAAAATGCAGGAACCCTGTTACGATGTTACCAACTGACTTTATTCCAAATTCGCTGCCACAACTCCTGAGTCAGGGTTGAGGGGAGGGGCGGGGGAATGGAATTGTGCTGCATGACATACAATGTACGAGGCTTATCGAATCCTCAAAAGGGGAGGCAGGTCTTGGCATACCTAACTCTACACAAGGCACATATAGCGCTGTTGCAGAAGACACACTACACACCACTTTCTGATAATTGTTTTGTTGCCGGTTGGGGTGTCAACAGGTTCTTTGCAAGTTACAGTACCTACTCCCATGGGGTGTGCATTTTGATTCATAAAACACTACCCTTCTAGCTTCACACGGTCGTTAAAGACCCCAAGGGAAGTGACTTGTTGGTGGCGAGTAGCCTTGCTGCGAAGCAGATACTCATAATCAATGTCTGTGCCCCTAATGTTGATACGCCCACTTTTTTTTCTGGTTTATCTTCTCACATTTCTGGCATTCCCATCGATCCTATCATATTGGGGGGTACTTCAATCTGACCTTACAGCCTGTCTCCAGCTCCAGTGATGCAGGCCGTATTACTATACCACATTTTGCAGACGAACTTCGACACCTGTTGCAACATTACTTAGTGACCGATACTTGGCGGCTCCAACACCCGACCGCTTCAGAGTACTCTTTTTACTCTGTGCCGCACGGTATGTGGTCTCATATAGATCACTGGTATTTAACTCCTGGTCTCTTGATAAATTTGCAGGCAACAGAATATTTGCCGCACACGCTGTCCAACTGCTCACCGGTAATGCTGACAATGACACTGCCTAGTATTGCGCGTCCACATAGATTATGGTGGTTCCCAGAGGATGCACTGCTCAATGCGGTATTTGAGAGCGAAGTGTGAGAGGCGATTGTCAAATACTTCAGGATCAACACTGGCTCAGCGTCCCAATATGCTACTTTATGGGAAGCATTTAAATGATATATTCGCAGTATTTGTATTACTAAACAGGCGGGTGTTCTGCACGTTATACATCGATACCTGGATGCAGTGGAGAGGGGGCTGAAGGAGCTTACGACTCGGACGGCCTCAGGGGGTTCTCCACCTCCGCTGCACCAGTGCGCAAAGCTTCTGGAGGAGTTACGGTAACTCGTCACTCGTGAGACGGCTTATATGGGAAAATACACTTGTGCCCAGGTGTATGGGTAGCGGGAGAGACTGGGGCGGACCCTAGCTAGACTGCTCAGGCCCGGGCAGCAGGCCACATACATCACACAACCGCAAATGGACGATGGCACCCAGGTCACTCAGGGCGAGGATATACGCACTGCTTTCCTCACCTACTATCCCCAACTCTGTGTGACGAGAGCCCCGCCGGTTGACCAATCCCTGTCTGACTATTTGGGGGAAATAGCTATGGTATGGATACAGGGTGGTGATCAGCAATTTCTAGCCTCTCCCATTGGCACGATTGAGATATCCCAAGCCATAGATGACCTTGATGGATCAAGTTCCTCTGGTACAGACAGGCTCACAGGCGTCTTCTATAAGACTTACAAAACCTTGCTAGTTCCTCAACTGCTGGAGGTTAATGCTGAGGCTCTTGTGGTGGGTGTGCTCTACCCCACTATGTGTGAGGCTATTGTGTCATTGCTGCTCAAGCCGGGCAAACCACCTGATAAGTGCGCCTCCTTTAGGCCCCTATACCTGTTAAATCAAAATGATAAAATCTTGGCAAAAGTGCTTGTGACACATATATCACTCCTAATCAATCGTATAATTTCCCCGTTCCAGACGGGATTTGTCACCAACAGATCGACTGAAGTTAATTTTCACACGGTTTTCACTGTTACCAACCTGATTAACCCAGAGCTCCCAGCCGCGGCGATCTTGCTAGATGCCAAAAAGGCTTTTGATTCCCTGCAGTGGCCTTTTTTGTATGCGGCACTCAATAAACTGTGTTTTCCTGGTAATATTAGTGCCTTAGTCCAACTACTGTATACCCACCCGGTGGTGCCCCTTCGTCTCAATAGAGAACTGACAAAACAGTTTCCTCTGTTGCGTTGCACAAGGCAGGGATGCCCTCTCTCGCCACTTTTATTTATAATTGCCATGGATCCTCTAGTGAGGCACCTGCAAGAACGGCATCTTCAGCGGGGAATTAGATTTCATCAGGGCCCCCTTCTGGCCTCATTATATAGAGATGACATTCTGATTTTTGTGCATGATGCGATTGTCAATCTTTCTCCAATAATACGTGAGGTGATCCGTTTTGGGGCCTACTCCGGACTCGTCATTAACTGGGCCAAATCGGAGCTCTTCCCGTTAACCGATACTACCCGGCCCTTTGTGCTTGATTTTCCGCTGGGTTGGTGCGACGAGCCCCCCGAGATATCTTGGTGTTCTACTACATCGCACGGCTTCTGAGGTGATCCGTATCAACTACGGCCCTGCCTTAGACCACCTATCCACATAAATCGATCATTGGATTACGCTTCCGTTGTGGAAATGTGGATTTTCCTGATCAGTTATGTCCCCTATCTTGGACCCCAACGGTTCTATGTGCATGTTACAAGCACATGTATGTTCCCTCCAGTTCCAGTTTCGAAGACGCAAACACATGTGCGTCCACCATCAACATGTCCTCTGTCAGATCCGCCATCAATGGGCTGGATATTCAATTCCTAAGTATGAAAGGCCACCGACTTTATATGGCTAAAGTTACTCCATTTTTGCAGTTCAGGCAGAGTAGGCCCGATTCTGTCCTCAAAGCCTTTCCCTGCTCTCTGCCTCTGACAGCATCAGTTTGAGCTCGCATCTGTATCCATGAACTTTGTCCTACTTCCTGTGCAGCTAACGGTGCCTGCCTCGGCCAGTTTTGCCTGCCTGCCAAGAAGCTGTATTTCACCTTCGAATTATCTACTTTGCTCCTCAGCCGATGCATTCCTGTCTAGTAGTTTAGGTAAACATTTCCTTTAGCTCCCAAGCAAAGGGCTCGGCCTTTCTGTCCTCATGCAAGTAAATCATAGCCCTGTTGCCATGGAAAGTTTCCGCCTCTCGCATCTCATATAGACACTTAGACGCTTGTGCACGCACACACAGTCAGTATAGAATAGATTCTGTCCGAGAGTCCTTCCTTGTGGATAACATAGTTCTTTAAACATAGGATGTTAGATATGATTTGGGATTAGGTTGACTTGACCCCCTAGACTTTTTGTCTCCACATGTAGAGCTAAATGTCAAGTCCCCTTCACCCCCTAGTTACACGTCAATTACACGTCATGCTGCTGCGCGCGCATCTATGCCAAGTATTATCTTATAGATCCACCTATGCACAACATCATGACCAATCATGTTTCTTTTTACTCCTTATTACGCCCATTTTCGGTTACGCACTTACAGTATCGTTTCTCTTATCAATTGTTACGCCTTCTACATTGGTTTCATTGTAATGTATGATCTATAAAAGCAATTTCCTGTCAATAAAGTATGTACTTCACTTCCTGAACCCCCGTGGTGACGGAACCTGAAGGCCGCGACTCGAGTCGGCCATTTTGGAATAAAGCCCATTCAGAAACCTCTTATACCACGGATTCTGCCTCTTATTATTCTGAGCTATTTTATTTAAGATTCCGTATGAAATTCAGTCCAGGTAAAAGAATATTTACCACATAATGGCGCCCGAACAGGGACACTTTCTCATCTCACGCGCCGGCGGTGCGTTGCAGGCCCGGTCTCCTGCCACAGCTGGACGGACCATAACGCGTACCAGCAGGATTTCCTGTAGCTCCCTCCGGTCAAGCGGGGGCGACTGAGGCTGCGATCAACCCAGACGAGGCGGTGAGAAGTGCGAAGTATCCCGACCAGAGCCTAGCTGAGAGAGCAAGATCCGAGGTATACAGAGGCCCACCAGGTTTTTGAAGTCCCGATGTCCAGAGGGTCCGATGTCCGCAGTCATCGAGTCCAGTCCATTCTCCGAGGCCTTCCGTTTCAAGGAGCTACCCGGTGAGTACCATCGCCGGGGAGGCGTGTTGACGCGCACATAGGTTGTGCCGGTCAAGACGTATTTGGGTACACAAATCCGGTCTGCACTGTTTAGCAGTGTATATGTACTGTTTGGCAGTATATCAAGTATTCCGAAGTATCTAGTTATTGTCGAGATTCTGCTTGGTGATTAGTTATGCAGACTGTCATCATTGTTGGTCATTTTTTTAATAATGTTTTATGTTCAATATTTAATGTGTTAAAATGTCCTGCATATTGTGGTATGAGTGATTGTTCATTATTGTGTTTTTCGTATTAAGTGTGTTCAAGACCAGGTATCAGATCAGTTGTCAATATGCCGCTCTTTTCGAAGTTAAGACAGATTACTACTAGAAAAGGGGTGCTTGAAGAAGCAGTTCCTATTCCTCCTAGGGACACTCCAGGGCACTTTATGTATCACAAGCATGGCTTAGATGCCATATTATTTCTTGATTTATGGGTAGATTACACCAAGGGATTGCCAGAAAGTCAAAGGTGGCCCGCAGCGGGAACCTGGGATGCAGAGTGCATCATGAAAGTCGAGGAAGAATTATGGAAAAGAAAGGTCAGACAGTCACAGAAAGACGCTGTTGAGTTATGGCGTAAAGAATCTCATAGACGTACAGAAAAAGCACGTAGACAAGAAGAGAGGAGTAAAGAAAGTTCAAATAAAGTTCAAGAAAATCTATTAATTGAGGAAGGTATCCGAGTGAAATCAGAACAAATAGATAGACAAAGAAATGCCCTTATGAATGGTATGTATCCCCTTCTAGCCGAAGGATTACCTAAGGCTGCTCCAGAGATACCGAAAGACTTGCCACCCCCATTATTTCCAATTAAGGTACATCCTAAAGGACATCCCAGAACCGCAGAAGATGTTTTTCTTTCCTCATATCTAGATGACGCAGCTCCCGAGTATGCTAACCCCGCACCACATAGACCGTCTGCCGGGGGGGTTCAACGTCAGGATCAGGTATCTGTCCCTGTGCAACAGCAAGTCCCGACACAAGCTTCGGCAAGCACATCTGTTTCCGCATCTGTCTCCGCAACCGATTCTACAGTGGTGTCCACACCTATAGTTGCTGTGTCACGTTCGACGAATCCATTCACACCCGACGCCCCAGATGGGGCCACGGGAGGTGCTAGCAATACTTCTACGCCACCTAGAATAAATAAACTTGTTTTTCAAGAGTCAGCGCATTCACGTACACCCAAATTCGTAAGTGAACGTGCGCTTAAAGAACTTCTTATAGATTGTAGATATGACCCAGTGGTCGGTAAAGAGGACGATATGGTCCTGGCATCATTACGCATCAGACGAGCCGCAGGGTATTTAGCGAAGTTACCAGGAATGACTGCGCATCTAGATAAAATATATCATTTTGTTCAAACAGGGCGAGATCCAGAATGTATTAATAGAGCTATGGAATTCCAGAAAGTAGAGATACAGGGGGAACTGTTACGTTTCCTCATAAACTGTGTGATCAGAAATCAAGACCGACCGGGGGTAGACCCGAATGCCATGCTTATTCTTACAAGATGGACACAAGTGATTATTATGCCCGATTTGAAAAATGTTTTGGTGTAAATAGTGGTATAAAAGCAAGTAGTGAGTCGTATCCACATTTATTTGTGACAAAATTAGTGGAAAATGCATTGCCTCCAGTGAAGAATAGAATATTGAAATTCGAGAGTACCTGGCAAAGTAACACTCCGTCACAAATGCTACAAATGTTACAGTATCATCACAATAGAATTAGGGATGAACAAGAACACGAACAAAGACGCATGAAGGATACTAAAATGAAAATGCTAGTTTCTCAGACAGTACCAGCGGATGGTCACAAGAAGGGTGTGACACATTCCGGAGATTCAGCAGTTCCTGTAAAGGGAACATGCAATTACTGTAAACAACTAGGCCATTATGTACACGATTGTCAAGTCCTGAAGCGTAATATAGCTATAGGTATTGCAAAAGAAAGACCACGACCACTCAGACAGGATCAGAATGAACAAGGAGCTACGCAGCATGGACAGTCCATGCCAGCTCAGCAACAGTCTATGCCAGCCTCACAACAATCCATACAGTTTGTGCCAGCTGCACCACCGATGCCTGCTACTGCCACACAAACAACAACACGACAAATGTATCAGACTGCACAGTATGAATATCCTGAGTATCAGCGTTACGCATGAACTAGCCTAGAGAGGGAAGTTGACTTACCCCTTATTGAGATTCCTGTAGATCAAGAAGGACCTTATGTACATAGTGAATTATTAGGTCAAGATAGAAAATTCTTACTCGATACAGGGGCAAGTCGAACAACAATAAAGCGTAGTGAAGTTCCAGGGGCACCCCTCTCAGGCTCTCAAAATGTTTCCCTTGGTTTCTCAGGAAAGCCTATTGTTAATGAGGTATCACAGCCACTTCCACTTACGATTGGTCCCTTGACACGAACTACTGATTTACTGCTTACCAAATCTTGTCCAGAAAACTTGTTAGGTATAAAGACATTAAAAGCCCTAGGGGCTATTATCTGTTGTTCTCCGGAAGGAGTAAGATTGTTTTTACGTGATTTTAAAGGTCATTATGTATCCAGAGACATGGATCGCCGATTACAGACTTTACCAGCACATCTATGGGCACAAGGCCCTACTGATGTTGGTTGCATGAACATTACACCATACCGAGTCACATTAAAGGCAGGAGTGGTACTACCACGAATGCGACAATACAAGTTACCGCAAGATGCTGTAGTGGCTTTGCTGAAAATCATTGACGAGCTAATTGCCCAAGGAGTAGTTGTAGAAACAGACTCCAATGTATGTAATTCACCGATAATTCCGATTCTTAAACGAACAGATCCTACAGCCCCGCCAGTGTATCGATTGGTTATTGATTTACGCGAATTAAACAAATGCATTGTGCCACAATTTCCTGTGGTCCCCGATATCTCATCATTATTGACAGCCATTGATTCCGAAGCAACATTCTTTACTGTAATTGATCTCAAGAATGCCTTTTTCAGCGTCCCCATAGATCCGGAAAGTCAATATTTGTTCGGATTCAGTTTAAATGGGCGTAGCTTTAAATTCTCACGCGCACCTCAAGGATTTACAGAAAGCCCCAGCATCTATAGCCAAGCACTGAAACGAGAACTTGACAGTATACACATGCCAGTTAACACTGCCCTGCTTCAATATGTCGATGATCTGCTGATCACCGCCCGAAGCGAACCCGAATGTGAAAAGGCTTCTCTGACAGTTTTACATTTTCTAGCAGACAAGGGGCACAAGGTGTCTCCTTCTAAGCTGCAATTCTGTGTCCAGCGAGTTATTTATCTTGGTCACTCGCTGTCCAAGGAGGGAAGGCAGCTTACACCAGATCGCATTCAGTTAATTGCTAACATGTCAATACCCAAGACACAAAAGGAGGTACGGGCTTTCATAGGCCTCACTTCATATTGTAGGCAGTGGATCCCTCAGTACGCATTTCTAGCAAAACCACTCATTCAGTTGACAACACAGGAGGCAGCCACATCGACTGTCCTCCCTTGGACCCAGGAACACACACAAGCGTTTGAAAGCTTAAAGAAAGCTCTATGTCAAGCACCTGTTTTAGCGACACCATGTTACAGCAAACATTTTACACTCTTTGTTACAGAACGCGAAGGTACTGCCTTGTCAGTACTCACTCAGGAACAAGCAGGATCACGCAAGCCATGTGCTTATTTTTCCAGTACATTAGATCCCGTAGCTCAGGCTTTGCCTGCGTGCCTGAAATCAGTGGCGGCAACAGCTTTAGCAATCAGACAAAGCGATGCCATAGTGTTAGGACATCCATTGACAGTACAAGTACCACATGCAGTAGAAGTTCTTGTGAACCGAACGCAAACACAACACTTGACCATAGCAAGACTTACCGGTTATGAACTGACATTGTTTCAGCCACACATAGAGATCCGACGTTGTAATACATTGAATCCTGCTACACTTTTACCTGTAATTGGAACAGACCCACTAGCTCATGATTGTGTTGAAGTTATTGAAATAAAGACGAAACCCAGACAAGACTTAACAGACGTTCCATTGTTAGATCCAGACCTGACGTTGTATGTAGATGGATCGTGCATGAGAACAAGTACAGGAGATTTAGTGGCCGCGTATGCAGTCACAACAGACACTGAAGTTATTGAAACAAACTGTATAGATACTTTGTCAGCCCAAGCAGCAGAACTTATTGCTCTAACACAAGCCTGTATTCAAGCCACAAGTAAGAAAGTTAACATATACACTGATTCACGTTATGCATTTGGAGTTGTACATGACTTCGGGGTGCTTTGGCGAGAGAGGGGTTATTTAACTTCTCATGGGACCCATATTCAGCATGGGTCTCTCATTCATGCTTTGTTAGACGCAATCCATCTGCCCACAGCTATATCGATTATGAAATGTAAAGCACACACGAAGGTTACTGATATCATTTCTCAAGGCAATGATTTAGCTGACAGAACAGCTAAACAGACTGCTCAGACTCGCACATCCGACATGACAAAGACAATAGTTCGGACACCAATACAGTGTATGACGATTAAGGATCCCGCACTTGATATAATTGACATACAGTCACATGCCACAACAGAAGAAATAAAGAAATGGACTGAACTAGGAGGGATCCAGACAGATCAGGGATGGGTGACAAAGGAGAAATCTGTATGGTTTCTTCCCGACTCTATGGTCCAAGCCATTATAGCTACAATTCACAGTCCGGCGCATTTAGGAGAGAAAGCCATGCTAGACAGCATTCAACACATTTGGTTTAATAAACATTTACAAACAGCAGCTAAACAAAAAGTCCGTACCTGTATGATATGTTGTCAGTTCAACCCAGGAAAAAGTGTTCCCGTAGAGCAGGGTGGATTTCAGCCTCCTAATCATCCTTTCGAAGCCCTCCAGATGGATTATATCCAGATGGAACGATGTCGAGGATTCAAATATGTTCTTGTAGTTGTCTGCGCTCTTTCCCGATGGACTGAGGCGTACCCAGTATCAGATTACACTGCCCCGACCACTGCCAAGCAGCTAGTTCGAGAATTCTTCCCACGGTACGGTTTACCACGTGTTGTATATTCAGATAACGGCCAGCCTTTCTCATCTGAATTAATGAAACATGTTTCACTTTTTCTGGGATATCAGTGGAAGTTTCATTGTGTCCGACACCCCGAGGCAGCAGGTCTCGTGGAACGACATAATCAAATTTTGAAAATCAGATTGTCTAAAATATGTCAGGAGAAAGGTGTTGACTGGATAGTAGCCTTACCAGTTGCACTATTTTACATAAGAATGGTAGCACACTCTCGAACAGGGCTATCCCCGTATGAGGTGATCTTCGGCAGACCACCGAATATGTGGGGGACGCCTATACCCCGTAAAATAACTGATGTTGATTGTAATATGCTGACAGATTACCTGGCTTCCTTGATGTCTGCACTACAATCTTGTCGTTCACAGGTAGCTGCAGCCTTTCCTGACAACACTGAGGTGAAACCCCATGACGTAATCCCGGGCGATTATGTCCTTGTGAGGAACTTTGACAGAAAGACTCAACTGGAGCCCAGGTGGAAGACACCTAAGCTAGTCCTGTTGACCACAAGGACAGCCGTGAAGATCGAAGGAAGAAAAGGTTGGATCCATTCAAGCCACATCAAGAAATTTCATGGACTTCCTTCAGATATAAACAGTCCTCCTCGTGTGTCTTCACCCATTGACTCAAAGCTACCTTTGGCTGAGGCCAGTAGCACAGACCTTTACAAACTGAAACTTAGACCCAGGCCGTCGGACGATTTGATTGTTTAAGTCCTCTCCTAGGTGAAGCGGTTGAATCTGTCCCGACATGTATCCCTTAGGTCTGAATCATGAACAATCAAGAACAATGTTGAAACGACATGCATACTGTAAAGCACTGCGTAGCCACTGTATAATGACATTATTAATTTTGTTTTTCTTGAGTTTTATAATAATTACTGCAAGTATATTGTTGCATATGTATTATCCTGTTTCTAAACATATTTTCAATATAACTGATGAACATTCTTTTAGTGACCTACCCCCACATGAATTATCCTATAGACTTGCGCTGCGTAATAACACTTTCATTAGTATGTTACATCATTCCCATCAGACTAGTAATGCCACTAATTGTTGGGTGTGTGGCCGACTCCCTCCCTATCAGAATAACAAAGGAGTTCTGCCTTTTTTCCCCCATCCGTTCACACATAATGGCTCCTGTGGAGCATGGTTTAGTTTACTAAATTCCATAGACTCAGACACAGCAGTTTATCAATACCATTGGATATGGGGAAAACTGAATCTAGTTTTATTCAAAGTCTGTTACCCTGATAAGGAGGGTCACCCCAGTAGAACAGGAACTGATCTAGAAAATGAAGTGTATGGATTAGGTAATTTTACACCTAATCTTATGATTTTGAATGTCGAATCCGAAGTTGAACTAATTCTGCCCACTATGTCAGTATTTCCAGTTAAGGGTGAATTATGTGTAAGAAAAGTTGGTTCCATACATATGGGCCATAGCAAATGCGTTACTACAGTAGAATATAGTGATCAAGGTAAATCTTCATTTAGAGCTTCTCGCCATTCCTACTTTATATGTGGTCAGACCGCATATATACGTCTGCCTCTAGATTGGGATGGTACCTGTTACATAGCATTCCTTTTGCCACCTGTTTTCCTAGCTCCTCCTGATTATTATCGAAATGTTCATTTAGTACACAATAGAGAGCGAAGAGATCTCCCAGTTGTCGATTATACTGAGACGGCATGGGACAAGTATGTAGATTTCAATAAAGGTATCTTTCCCTATATAGGTACAATTTCAAATAGTAAGCTGATACGTAGACTAACCAAGACTCTTGAAGCTGTAGTGAATGAGACTATAGCCGCCCTAGGCAATCTGACAGAGGAGCAATCAGTGATGAGAATTGTTGTTCTTCAAAATCGTCTTGTCCTTGACGTCATCCTGGCCGATAGGGGCGGAGCTTGTAGGGTCATCGGATCCAGCTGCTGCATATTCATACCAGAAAATTCGCCATCTGTATATAAAGCTATAACCCGCCTTCATAAGATTGTGAGCCAGATACACGAGAATCCAGGCACTTGGACGTGGTCCGGGTGGTTTTGGAGTGTGATATCAGCCTGGGGATGGAGAGTTCTGTCCTTCCTAGGTATTGGCCTTCTTATAATATTCAGTTGCTGCTTATGCCTGCAATGTGGACCAGCGATTTGTGGTCTGTGTGCCACATCGTGTATTCCACATCAAGGTTTTCGTTCAAAATCCCAGAAGAAGAAAGAAGAAGAAATGATGCTCCATGAGCAAATCGATGGACTAATGAAGATTGATGTTTCTTGACGGGCAAGTAGGGGACAAGGAGGGAATGTGGAAATGTGGATTTTCCTGATCAGTTATGTCCCCTATCTTGGACCCCAACGGTTCTATGTGCATGTTACAAGCACATGTATGTTCCCTCCAGTTCCCGTTTCGAAGACGCAAACACATGTGCGTCCACCATCAACATGTCCTCTGTCAGATCCGCCATCAATGGGCTGGATATTCAATTCCTAAGTATGAAAGGCCACCGACTTTATATGGCTAAAGTTACTCCATTTTTGCAGTTCAGGCAGAGTAGGCCCGATTCTGTCCTCAAAGCCTTTCCCTGCTCTCTGCCTCTGACAGCATCAGTTTGAGCTCGCATCTGTATCCATGAACTTTGTCCTACTTCCTGTGCAGCTAACGGTGCCTGCCTCGGCCAGTTTCGCCTGCCTGCCAAGAAGCTGTATTTCACCTTCGAATTATCTACTTTGCTCCTCAGCCGATGCATTCCTGTCTAGTAGTTTAGGTAAACATTTCCTTTAGCTCCCAAGCAAAGGGCTCGGCCTTTCTGTCCTCATGCAAGTAAATCATAGCCCTGTTGCCATGGAAAGTTTCCGCCTCTCGCATCTCATATAGACACTTAGACGCTTGTGCACGCACACACAGTCAGTATAGAATAGATTCTGTCCGAGAGTCCTTCCTTGTGGATAACATAGTTCTTTAAACATAGGATGTTAGATATGATTTGGGATTAGGTTGACTTGACCCCCTAGACTTTTTGTCTCCACATGTAGAGCTAAATGTCAAGTCCCCTTCACCCCCTAGTTACACGTCAATTACACGTCATGCTGCTGCGCGCGCATCTATGCCAAGTATTATCTTATAGATCCACCTATGCACAACATCATGACCAATCATGTTTCTTTTTACTCCTTATTACGCCCATTTTCGGTTACGCACTTACAGTATCGTTTCTCTTATCAATTGTTACGCCTTCTACATTGGTTTCATTGTAATGTATGATCTATAAAAGCAATTTCCTGTCAATAAAGTATGTACTTCACTTCCTGAACCCCCGTGGTGACGGAACCTGAAGGCCGCGACTCGAGTCGGCCATTTTGGAATAAAGCCCATTCAGAAACCTCTTATACCACGGATTCTGCCTCTTATTATTCTGAGCTATTTTATTTAAGATTCCGTATGAAATTCAGTCCAGGTAAAAGAATATTTACCACACCGTTGTCGGTTGCTGGCAGAATAGCCATTATTAAGATGGTTGTCTTGCCACACCTGCTTTATCTATTCTTGAATATTCCCAGTCCACTTCCCACTATGTTTTTTACGACACTTAGAGGCTTGTTGACTCGGCTGGTTTGGGCTGGAGGACGGGCCCGGGTGGGGTTGCAGACACTCACAATGCCTTTTTCACTGGGCGGTTTTGGAGTACCGGACTTTTACCTGTATCATCTCATAGCACAGGCACACTATGCCTATTTCTGGTACCACTCTGATGCCCGGATGCAGTATTGAAAGCCTGAGCACGCTCAGGCTCGCCCCTGCCCCCTCTCTGCTATTTTGCTGAAGGGCCTCACAAGGACGCCAACAGAAATCCACACATTACAAACCACTTGTTGGGCCTGGGATAGACTCTGTCAATATTTGAAGGCTGACCGATTGTCCTCCCTGCACCTACCATTATCAAATAATCCAAGCATACCCCAACCAGTGAAAGCCTAGTTTAGCATGCACTTGCACGCTGCCAAGTTTGGGAGATTTGTATGTGTTCAAAGAGGGTCAAGTGTGCTCGATTCCAGACATGGTCGAGAACCGCAACAGATCCACTCTGGACAAATGCCTAATACATAGGACAAGGGCCTCACTAGTTGCTGCCCAGTGCCCTTCAGTGCTGGAACCGCAGGATTTCCCTCCATTATCCACAATTGTAACATCACCTGATAGCACACACTTGGTCTCCAAACTGCACTATCTTGCTCAGACTCTTCGCCAAGGGGTGGGTGGGGAGCGCGGGTGGCTTGGGAGGCTGATCTTGGGCAGCCGCTGACAGACAAATTGTGGACTTACTTCTGCGAGCAAACTCGCTACATCCCCAACAACAACAGGCATAAATTGCTCCATTTTGAATACATACATATGGCCTATGTCACCCCCAAGCTTCTGGCTAAAATGGATCCCACTAGGCAGAACAACTGCAGGCGGTGCGCAGCACCGCAAGCTGAATTTATCCATCTAGCGTGGAACTGGCACCCGGTCCTGTCGTTCTGGGAAGCAATTTTTGAGAAGTTGGCACTGATGGTGGACTCCGAGCTATCACCCTCCCCACTGTTGGCACTGTTGGGATATATCCACCCACTGGGGGCTGGAATACACCGCTTTACTGCTATCGTCTTATTGCTGGCCAAGAGACAATTGTCCCTGCACTGGGGGGCCCTACGCCCCCGACTGTGAAGGAATCGTTGAGAGACCTAATGTATTGCGACACCACTAGAGATGTCTATGCGACACTGATTCCATTCGCCTCCCGACCCAAAAACATCTCATCCGGCAACCCCTCCGTACCTATCTGTTATCACATCCTGATCTCACAGACTGAAATGTTCTTTTTAGCGTTCTTCTCCAGAGATGCACCAGCTGGTACTTATGGTAACCCACACTCATCGGAATTCTATGCTTAGACAACCCTGCATTAATGTTGTTGTTTTTGTTTTGTTCACTTTATTAGTGACTGACTGTGTATTTTCCATCGATATGGCACATGTTTTCTGGGAGAGTGGACATGTTATACCTCATCCTCTCTTATGGAAAATGTGCTTTTATGCTGTTGCATTTGAAATAAGCAAATAAAAACAATTTAAAAAAGAAAAAAAGGGGGCGTGTAATGGGTGTTGCTGGGGGTGTTCCCAACAACATCCATGTCTTTTTGATACTGCCCCAGATTTCCGAGATATCGTAAATCTGCGGCAGCGCCAAAAACATATGCCTCACCAAGGGAGGCATAAGGGAGGCACATCGAGGAGAAATATCTATATTTCTCCTCGTTTTTCCCTTTTCTATGTGTGATGCATTATGCAACGCAGGTACCCTCGCACCATGGTGCAAAGGTGCCTGCGTTAGTGCACGGCAGCCCATTCTTCACTTGCGCCGAGGAAAAGGACAGAAATGAGCTGTATCTGATAGATAGGGCGCATTCCTGCCCTTTTCTTTTGCCGTAGGGCAGCGCAGCAGGAAGGCCTGCGGTGCTGTCCTACAGCAAAACTTCATAAATGAGGCCCTGAGTACTGAAGTTTGTGGGATCCATTTTGGATGCTCTTGGTTTGTCTTACTACAAGTCGAGGATGAAGACAGCTTCCACAAACAGCAGAAATGTATTTTCTGTTTTCATGTTGTTGGAGGGTGGAGAGTCATATACTGAAGAGAAGGATGGGGACAGGTCTACCTTTAGAAATTCCATGAAGACTTATGGTAGCAAAGAGCTTATGATTAGTTCTTTCTGAACATTGCAATTTGGTTGATGATAGGGGTAAGGCGTGGGACTGCAATTTTTGTGATGCAAGGTGAGGATGTTTCTAGATGAAGCCTGCCTTTTGTCTGTCCCTGATTACTGTTTCATTAAGCCCATGTTGTGGTTGCTCCTGTTTGGAGAATGACCCAATGCTACAAGCTGTGATACGCATCACTTTACACAATGACCATGCCTGAAGATCAACCTAAGAGAACCACCCAAACCTTCCCACTTTTCCTGTTCCAAATCGGTCATGTTCAAGGAAGGGAGTGCTCCACTGAGTACGCAAGGGAATGTTGTGTGACCATGGCTGGTATCTGCACTTTTTGCTAGAGAGGGGCTGAGAGACTGCCCACTGCCTAAAGGACTCTCTGCTAGCTGATAAGGATTCTGCTTAGCTATGTGGGAGGAGAGACTGTTCAAGATATGAAGCCCAGTGTTTCCCTGGAGGAAGGGTCACACAGAAAAAGCTGACTTCCTGAGAGCAAAGCCAGAATCAACTCATGCTGCATAGCATCTACCAGAAGGTTCCTGGCAGACACCAGTAACACTCTTCATGAATGCAATGGCCCAGGCGGGTGTTGCAACTTCCTGGGAGAGCCAGAGCCAGACTGGAGAATTCAAATGAGCCCTGGCACAAATGCTCAATTCAACCTGCTCCCTTTGTCTCTTGGTGCAATCTTTCTCTTCCCATCCATTTTCTCTCTCTCCTTCTCACTCTTCTCGCTCTCTGATCACTTTCTTTATGTAGTCCTCCTCCCTCTCTTTCTCTCTCTCTTGAAGCCTCCCCTTGCCTGCTGATCTTGGGGATCCGCAGAAAGTGGCAGAGGCATGAGAGGACCTCGGCTTTCAAAAACTGGCTACATTGGCTCCAGACCACGGAGGAAATGCCCGAAGGAATAATAGGGCCTACGACCTTGGGGTGAATGTGTCAGCCTGATTGGGGCTGCAACTGCCTTCATGATTGTGTCAGTTCTGCTGAGGCTACAACTGCAATGATGAACATGTCAGTCTGGTCAAAGCTGCAGATGTCCTGGTAACCCTACATTCCCAATTGGGACTGAAACTGCCCTGGTGATGGCATCAGACAAGTCGGGGCCCATACCTGCGATGGCCAATAGCCCAAGAAGGTACATCCATCTCCCTGGCTGGACTGGGCCACAGCAGCCAGGCCCACACCTCCTTCAGAACACCAAGGCTGTCAATGGATGAGGGATTGGACCTGGGAATCTATGTGAAAAGAGATGTGGGCCATGCTCAGCCTGCAACTTCTGAACACTGCCTCAAACTACTGTTGGTCCCCGCCTGCAGATGAAAGACTAACCTACCATATCAATGCTAGTTGAGTATGAGAGACTCAGAAACTAACTTCCTACCCACTACACCACCAAGGGTAAGAAAACGTGATGCACATGAACTGATTATGCACCTGATTTGGGGGTACCAGAATTTGGAAATGTGACTGACCCATGATTTTTGAGTAATTTCTGGGGGGATAGGCTAACCAAGTATCACCGGGAGAAACGTGACCAAAATCACTGCCCTGTATACTGGATTGATTTGTGTAGTATTTAGTACTGTTATGTTATAGCAACTTCTAAAGCGCAGCAAATTCTCGGAGGTGTCAAGGTGCTAGCTCTAAATGAGTGGACATAGAATCATCCTTAGCTAGAAAAGAACCGCGTTTTTAATTCCTTCCTAAAGGCTAGTAGGTTAGGTTTAGTTCTAATGTAAATAGAAAGTTGGTTCGATTTGATGTGGTTAAGGTCAGAAAACGTCTTCCTCCCCAATTGGTCCTTTAAAACCAGGAAACCACAAGCTTCAAAGCACCAGTGAGACAAAGGTTTCTTCCTGGACTGGACCATTTTAAAAATTGTTCCAAATAGTCTGGGCCTACACCATGAGGAGCTTTGTAGGCAAGACAGAGGGCCTTGAACCTAATACGTTGCCTAACAGGGAGCCAATGTAACTTGCTGATAGCTTGGGAAATGTATTAATGTTTGAGAATGGCAGCCAGCAATCTAGTGGCAGTATTCTGCAAGAGGTGTACCCTGTTGAGGTATTGATGTTGCCTGTTCAAGTGCATGCCAATACAATAGCCTATCTTTGATAAAAACCAGTGCAGTGAGCATAATTTTTTAAGTATTAAAGGGAATGAAGGGGACAAACTTTTTAAGCATCCTAAGTGTGTAAAAGGCAGAAGACGTGACTGCATTGACCTGCTTGCTGAAAGCCCATTTGTTATACAATATCAATCCCAGATTTCCAAGCTTTCTTACTGGGGAGGGCAGGGTACCCATTTCCTCCAAGTCACCATGAAGGGGACCAAAGAGTGGGATTGTTACCAAAAAGGATAACCTTGGTTTTCCAGAGTTCAAATCAAGCGGTTTAGGTTCATCCATTTTCCAATTGCTCCCACACAGTCATGTGAATTCGCACCTGTCCTATTATCAGAGGAGGTCATGGCTACCACAATTTTGGTATCATCAGCATAGGACGTGAGATCAAATGTAAATGATCTTTTCAAGGCTGTCAGAGGTTTAACGTAAACATTTAACAAAGGAAGACTGAGTGAGAATCCCTGCGGAACCCCACATGGCAGAGAACAAGTCTTGGACAGAAATTGATCCAATGCCACCACTTGCTTTCTTTCAGATAGAAAAGATTTAAAAAGAGCCAGGTCTAACCCCTCGACATCGACAGCCTGGAGACAGTCGACCAGGATCTTATGATCGACCGTATCAAAGTCTGACGATAAATCAAGAAGTACAAGCGCTGCACTGCCACCTCCATGCACTATCGTTCTAACCTCTTCTGTTGTCTTAAGCAAAGCTGTTTCAGTACGATGACTACTTCTAAACCCACATTGTGTGGTATCTAGCAGTTGATTGTCCTGTAAAAACAGTGCCAGTTGCTGATACATAGCTTTTTCTATGAATTCCGTTAGTAGAAGTGGTCGAGAGATAGGCCAGTAATGCAGTAGGATTAAAATGTACTTCTCTAAAATGAAAGATGCTGGGCATTGAAGTTAAGGCATCTACTGGTTCATTGTTGGGTTTTGAGCTTTTTTCCTCCACACTACTTCCCTGAAAGGCCTGTGACTACTCACTCTTGCAAAGCAGAGAATCAAGTGTGGAAATGATTTTTCTTGGCCAAGTTTGCAGAGCCATAGTGGGTTGGACCCCAGGACATGAGGAGCGAATGACCCCTACCACCACGGTTGGGACCCAGTAGCCCCTGTCTGACCTGTCACCGGCCCAATCAGAATCTGACAGTTCCTTGGAAAAGATTCCTTTCTGCTGAAATTATGTATATTTTAAGTCATTGTAAATTTTAAGAGAGAGCTTTCGTTACCTTGCCTGCACAAGGTGCGACTTCCTCTATGGAAGCATGTTTGAGGTGATCTGCATTGACGTAGCACACACTTTACTCTCATGTTGTTATATATAATCACAGAGCAGTATCAGACCTGGATACTTAACATGGGATGACTCCTAATGAGAATGTTCACAAACGTGAATTTCCAAAGCATTTTAGGCTGTGAGAAAGATGGTGGAAAATGGATGCCCCTGGTATTTGGGGAATGGATGGAGTGCTTTAAACTGGCCATCCTGTAAATTATATCACAGTAGGTCTCAATACCCAAGGAGACATTAATCAAAGGAACATTCTGGAATGGTTATTGTTAGATGTGCTGGATTTGGTAACGACAAATGTTTTTGCATGTACACTTGATCGATCCTTTAAAGTGGTAACAACTAAAAGGGGAATAAGTGCTCATAATTAGGGCTCCCTGTTTTCTGTTTTTACTGATTTTTACAGATTTATACAATACAGAAAACCATTTATTTTCCTGTATGTATTTATTTTTATATGTGGATATAAATGGAAATTGAGTTGTTTCTAAATGCTGTCAATCGTGACTACCAGGCCAATAGCTCTTTCGATCGAAAGGTAAGGAGGGTAAATAAATAGAGGAATTTTAGAAAAGAGCCTACAAACAGCAATAGATATACACAACCTTGATATTAAAATGTGTATGTTTTCTTATAAGAGCATATTTTATCATCTGAGTGTGTTTATATCCCTGAAACCAGTCAGTCGTTCAGGCATGAGTGCATATCTATCGGTCAAATAAATGTAGAAATATATTCATTTCAGATTTACTTTTTCACAAAACCCAAAATAAATATGGATAAATACAGATAAAATTAGCAAAAAAGAAATATGGATAAATACAGACGGAAATGTCAAAAAAATAAATACCATAAAAACCGGGAGCCCTACTTATAATATAGGAAGCCCTGATACATCCTCCCTTAGTGTAAACAAAATAAATTATCAGGGTGCCCTAAAAATGTTTCATGTATGAAATAACCCACTTTAGGGAGATGAAAGAACTAAAAGCAAATCCTCCTAATGCTAACTCCTCGCTGAAGATTTTCCCCCCAAAAATGGTTACTTTCACCCACTTCCAGTGGCATGCTTCATCATCCGGTACCTCCTTGCTAAGATGCATTTTAGTACAGACTTGCAGAGTGTCTCCACTCACTCAGTTGATACATAGCAATGAAATCCATGAATAACATGGGTTCCTCTAGTGGTTCCTTTTGTAGGGGGACCCTGGTTGCTAAAAATACATAAAAGGTGGTCACCAAACGGAATATTTATTGTAGATTGCTTCCTTGCATGAGTCAAAGCAGAAATAATAAGGGTGTGAAATTAAGCATTTCATCCTTATGCTTCACACATTTCCCCATAGGCACAGAATGGGTAAAACCCTTTATCACAGCAGGCTGTTAGTGTAGTCAACATATTTCTGCCATTATTTAAGTCACTAAATGGTTGAAGTTATTTTTCAGGACAAATCTCTGTCCCTAGTCATGAGATACCAGCAACTGGGAGGAGGTGAGAAGGGGAGTGGGTGAAAAGGGGAGCAATAGTACCCAGACTTACCAGCATGATAGCCTGTACCATGACATGTTAAGAAACAGAATTACAAATTAATTCACATGGTTCCCACATTGATCTCATCTCATATATTCCCTATGCCTTCACATGTGGTTCATCAAAATGTACTGACTCATACGGAATCAATAACATGGCCTCAGGTCAGTGCTGGATGTGGTCTATATTGCCTCCCACACACAACAAGAGTATCCCATCTCTGCACATCCTACACCTAGAGCCACTGCAAATCATGTCAGGAAAAACTTCTCAGGTCTTACCAGGCATAGAATTATGATTCGCTAAGAGGACCATAACTCTTCTAGTGGAGGGTTAGGGTTGTAATAGCAAAACATCTGTCATCTTAGTCAAAGTCAGTCATATTTGAGCCCTCAAGCATATTTCTTTACCCTCTTGTCCTGTGCAGCTAACCCCCCTCCCTAAGTTGCTCTGTGGAAACCAAATTATGATGTTTAAGGTCCATTTTTTCATTCTGTGCCTCACCACTACTGTATGTGAGTGTGGTGTTGCATGTCCTTGTATCATCATGGTGCTACATGTCATCCCGCTGTACTGTTCTGGACCCTGGAATCGGGGGTATGTGGTCTAGATGTGCATGTTTGCAAAACCCATGAAGCATGGATGTACAACATGATAATCAAACAGAGCCCTGACCCCTGGGACAGAGGCATGTTGTCTAAATACGTATGTGACCAAAACCCCTTGAGGGATGAAGGTCTATCATGATAAACAGTACCAAAGTGGTTGGCTCATAGGAGTGTTAATAAAAATACTAATTAAAACTGGAAATCCTACTAAGGGAGTCATTATGTTAGTCCACGAGGTACTGTCAGTTAAGGGGATGTCACTTCAGTCAGTCATTAGTAAGGAACTAGTTAGGTTTGAGCATTGTCGGGGGTGCCAGAGGGCCGGCGAAGTAGATGGCCACCTGTTAATAGAGCACTGGCGATCCTAAGCATTTTGACCTTCCTCTTGCCTTTTTCAGTCCATCAGTCTGCTGCGGATGCTTATTCTTCCAACTGGGTGCGGTTGGATCTGCTCTGAGTGTACTACAGCATCACCTTCCCAGGTTATTGACACCGCGGGGCTGCCATGTGTTGTGGCCTACTACAGTTGGGAGACGTGCCAGACTTGCCTGCATTCTTCTGGCACTCCGGGAGCTATCCTTGTGTGCTGCATCATCCCGCCATTGGTAGTTGCCTGCTGGGACAGTGTTCGCCATCCGCTCTGCTCATCCCTATCAGGCCACGGATCAGGGCCTGTCAGGGCTGATTACCGCAGTCGTGTGGCCGGTCACCTTGTTGCCGGGGTGGCCGGCTGGTGTTTGTAGGGTGCCTCGGCTGCAGCATTACAACGTTCGCCACATCCCACACTGCTCGGCTCCTCTGGGCATGCCCGACCGGGGCCTTTCGGGGCCACAGGCCACTGGCCTGCGGCTAGCTTTCACAACCGTAAGTGCCCCCCATCATTCTACTGCCCTGCTGGAGTGCTGGGAGCCCAACTTAGGGGCATATTCTCAAGAATATGTGATACCTACCGCAAAATTAACTTACCGCAACTCTTCACATCGCAGTCTATCGCGGGAAAACAAAGCCGTGTTAATGTGGTATTCCCAACACGGCGGTACCATGTGATAGTCTCACGATAACGCGTCAAATGATTGGTTAAAATCAACGCGATGCCGCAAAAACGCAAAACACAAACGCAAAAATAGCAGTGATGACGCCAATCGCGATACAAAAATCAGCGAAAACCAGCCACAGGCCTGCAATTCCCACGCTTCATGTGGGACAATGCACTACAAATGTAGAAAAAAAACATACAAACAACAGCGAAGCACAATGGAGGTATCCGGAGCAAGTACAGAGGACAACCAGAACCCCACAAGCCCCCCGGAGGACCAGCCTGGGCCCTCGGGGTCAGGGAAGGGCAAGGACAAGAAGAGAAGGAAGAAGCGGTTCAGTCCACAGGAAAACAGGATCCTGATAACGGAGGTGATAGAACACCATCAACTACTGTTCGTCACCTCCACTGTGTCACTGGCAACCAAAAATGCAATATAGCAGACCATCGTGGACAAGGTGAATGCAGTCGGAGTGTTGAAGAGGACAATGGAAGAGGTCAAGAGGCGCTGGAATGATGTGAAGTGCAAAACCAAGCAGAAACTTGCAAGCAACCAGAAGGCAGCAATGCAGACTGGAGGTGGCAGTCCAGCACCACTAGAGAAGCTGGACGAGATGGAGAAAATGTTGTCCACAGTCATCAGTGGGGAGACGGTGGCAGGAATTGGGGGACCGGACACTGCTCAGCATAACCCGACACAACAGCAACAGGGTGAGTAACGACCAGGGACTGGGGGGACAGGGGGAGATGGCCACAATGGCACACATGCACAATTAAGCATAGCACATCTGCGGACAAACCATGCCCCAGACTCCCAACTCCCACCAAGAGACCAATGCACCCAATTATGCATCTCTGCACTGCATAAGCACAGGAGCCAGAGGCACACCTCATGTAAGGGCTAAGGGGCAGCCAAATTAGAGCTGCAGGGGCACTCCCCCAAAGTGCTACACACACACATTACATGCAGAGCACATCAACATTGACAATGATGTGATACAAACCGCAACACGTCCACAACAGAACAGAGCACACAACTGGTGCCGTCTGTGCGTAGAAACTGGCCAATCACATTTGGCATTGCAGGGAAATGTGAGTTGACAATGTACGAGTACAAACACACATCTGTGCTGTAGGCAGAATGTCCACTGTCCCGCATCAAATAAGTAGTTCCCCCAAACAGTCAATAATGTGCACTGTCATGCAGTCTGAATGTAAACATGCACAATGCGTCAACATACATGTGAACACAATGTTAAACTGCATCTCCCCTTCACATTGCAGAGGGAAATCCAACCCTCCTGCAGAGCAGTCTGAACCTCTCTTCTCTGATGACGATAAGGACCACCACAGCTTCAACTCCGACGCCCTTCAACAGCTCGTGGAGAGCATCCGCAGCCCACTTCCAGGAGCAGGGCAGCCCAGCTGCTACGAGGAGAACCCACCCCTGCACAGAACACACAGCAGGCAGCACCCACCACAACAGCTGCCTCCTAGGACCCCCACGACGAACACATGGCCTTCCAACGCCGTGTGTTGGGGTGCCAGAAGAAGGTGGCTGAACAGGTGCAGATGGGGTTCGACCACAAGGCAGACAAACTAGACGCCATACGTTGGTGTCTAAGTCCCTTCAGGGACCACTCACAGTCCCTAACGGACACCCACAGTCCGCTCCATGCTCTTCAGCGAACCATGGCTGACATTGCTAGAGTCTTGACTCTGCAACAAGAACGACTGTCTAGTCAGAGTGCATCCAGTGATCTCGCCCGGGAGTTGGGACACATGCGCAGGATCATGGAGAACATGGAAAAGACGCGGGCGGAAAGGGCGCTGCCATGGTTGCACATCAGCGAGAGGTAGCTGGGTCCTTCATTTCCATAAAGACCCTCCTCATGGCATTGCTGCCACAAGGCCTGGTAACTGATGCATGCTGCTGCTACCACCCCAACCACATCTCCGGCCCCTGATGTGTCAGTGTCACACAGTGCGTCAGACATTCCACCTCCGGCCCCTGAGGTGTCACTGACACACAGTGCTGGAGACAGGCCAACACCACCCACACGTGAGGCACATGAAACAGCAGAGGACGAAGATGCGGATGAATCTGTCCTTGTGGTCAGAAGGAAGCAGTAGCATTCATCTCCGCCATGTGGCCTGTTTCTGCTTGGTTCTGCCCTCTGCATCATCACCTTCCACTGTCCCCGATGCACTCTGTGACACTCACCTTGGACCTCGACATGCACTGCCATATTCTGTTTGTGCACCAACAACACAGCTATCAGACTGAGGACTGAACTCCTCCTCTTCTGATGTACTTGTCATTCCCTGAAGGACTCTGGCTGGCCCTCCATGGGCCAACAATGTAAAGTGGGTTTTGCATGGCCCTGTGCTGCTCCAGCTGCAACACTCCACTGAATGTGCAATAAATATTCATGTCAACACAGATGTGTCATGTCTATGATCTTTCAAGTGTGGAAGTAAGGATGAATGTAGGGTCAGTGATTCCCCCTTATGTCCATGTTGCTAATGTTTTGGGACTCGGGTCACAGGGTGACACATTGCCGCTTGTGGTCCGGGTGGCGCCGACACTACAACAGAGACACATCCATTAGTCACTTTCTTTTCCAGCCCAGGACGCTACCACGCCCAGAGCCCCGGGGGCAATTTCTCACACCCTTACGCTGGACTGGCATACGCCAGGACAGCCCACTCCACTCAGGCTCACAGGGGGGGGGACAATGCTACATGTCCCAGGTCTTCCCTGTAGGGATACGCTACTCACAGGTCTAGTTGTCAGCATGCCACAGCCACTCCCTCGCGGCTGGTTTACACCCACACCGCACCCATTCAGCACAGGCATCACAGGACATGTGGCCCTGCCAATAAAAAGGGCCTGGCGCAAGTGCTGGACGCCATTTCCATTCTCCAACTGGGTGTCTGTGTGTGGTTCTAATTTATGCATGAGAGCCTAGGGCCCTTCTACCTCACATTGCCCAGTGCTGGGGGTGACGTGATGGCGTCCGCACCACGGGACTCAATCATAAAGGGTCCATGGCTAGCGGTGAACAGACTTGGTGGCACTGGATACACTGCGGCAGGCACAGGCACACAGCCACGGGACGGGACGGTGTCTTGCGGTGCAGTGAGATAGGGGCACCTAAAGTGCTGAGCGGGTGTGCAGCCTGCGATGATGCGCCGTCCGGGCGGTCCGGACTGAAGAGTATTAGTGTGCACCCTGCTGGACCGCAGTGTAGGCCTGAGTCAGCAGGCAGTGCGGGCCTCCCACCATGTGGCGTTGCCTCGCAGTTCACAGAGTTCGTGGCACCTCAAGAGCTGAGCGGGTGTGCAGCCTGCAATAATGATGTGTACACTGATATGGTCTCTGCCATTGTAAAATCAAGACCCAGAATCAAGTGTGTGAACTGGTGGCATGCGGTGCGGGGCTGCATGATGTGGAGGGTGCCATGGTCGCGGGCCCCGGGCTTGGAGCTCCCACCGGCATGTGGTGGGCCCTCTTGGAGACACGCCGGTGGCGGAAGGTGAGCAGTGAGGCCTGGTTGCGCAGGGGCGGGCAATCACCGCTGGACGACGGGAGAGGCTGGGGTGCAGCAGCCTGTGTGCACAGGGGCGGGCAAGCGATGATGGCGTGTGCAACTGTATGGACTCTGCCATTCATGTCACTGTAAACTGTTTCAGATAAGGGACCTGGGGGACTGCAGTGTATACCGGCACGTGGTTGGAGACACACCGGTGGCAGCAGGTGAGCAGTGAGGCCTGGGTCCGCAGTGTCGGCACTCTCTTTCCCGCTATTTCTATAATAAACTTTTTATTTGGATAATATGAGATGAATGTATGATTTCCCTTTTTCTGCCTACACCATACATGTATGTTAGGTGTTGTGATTGTGCGACTTTTTGGTCGTTATTTTGTGGAGTTGATGTGCAATATCTTTGTCCAAAGGGGAGGGGGGTTGGGGGGTGCCCGGGGTGGGGCCCCGGGGGGGGGTCCTGGGGTGGTGGCGGTGGGTGTTGTTGCCCGATTGGGGCTCCGGGCTGCATGATCAGTTGCTCTGGGGCATCTGTTGTTCTTCATGTGTGGCTATGGGCTGTGCTCCCTTGTCTGGTGCCGGTTGTCATCCGACTTTACACCAGGTCAGACCAGGTGTTAAAATCCTGCTGCTAAGGCATCTTATCGCATGTTTTGTGATCTTATTGACGATCTTGCTGGTCGTTGAGAATGTCATGGAGTGGTGTTGTCGCGGCTTTTTGCACAGGAACGCCTACTCTGCATCTCATTAGCGTTAGTTCCTGGGGTCATCTATGGCGATTTTTTTTGCGGATGCTATTGCAGGTAAACTGGTGATATGGGCTGTTAGCACCAGCTTGTGAATGGGGCGATACGTTTAGCGTGACTTTTGCTGCGATAAAGTGCTGAAAAATCGGCGATAGATCCTTGAGAATATGCCCCTGACCGCGTTTTCTTTCTCGGCCAGGATCTGTCAGGGCCTATTACTATGGCCAAGCAACTGGCCTCTCTTATTCCGCTGCGGACCCTGGGGTCTTTGTTTGCTGCACTAGCTGTGCCGAGGTTACCTGGGAGAGATATTTACAGTGTGCCCTGTGGTGGGACCTGGATCCATACAGCTACTTGATACCAGGGTGGTCCAGGTTGAAGGGCTATGCCCTTCATGTGGCAGCATAGCTTCACCTTATGCACTCCCCGTAAAATATATGAGGCTTTGACTCAGCAGGGAAATTTGGACCTTCTCCTACTATATATGACTGGAAAATCCTTACCACTGCAGTCATTACTTTCACGGGCCATGCAGTTTCCCTGGTGGATCTTTGTGATGATCATCTCTTATGCACAATTTGATTTGATGTTTGAAGTGAGCTACTACTGATGAAGTCTGTGCGAGAACTCAAGTTCATAAAAGCTAAAAACGAGGATCTTGAAGGCAGATCATTCCGTAACAATGTGAGAATCCTGAGGGTGCCCAAATCTGCCCTAACATGGAGAACTTAGTGGAAATCCTCCTGGACACTCTGTGGTCATTTTTCTGAAGTCTTCATTGTTAAACGGGACATCTTGCTCTAACTTCTAGGCCCAAATCTGGTCAAAACCCATTATCACCGGTGTCTTAAACTACAGAGATTGTGACCAAGTTTTGTGGCTTAACAGGTACCATCCTGATCTTAAATGGGAGGGATCTAAGATCTCCTTTTACCCTCAACTTCACCCATGCTGTACTGGGGGCCCAGTACTCCTTCCAAGAAGTAAAAAAAGATCCTCAGGGCACGAGGTGTTAAGTGCTCTATGCTTTATTCAGCTAGACTTCATTTCGAACACAGAGGCAAAACTAAATGTGTCCTGCAACCGGCATCTGCTTTAGAATGCACCAACCACAATATCTCTGCTGGTGGTGCAAGATCCTCTGAATCCTTTGGCCTTTCGTGAAGGTGAACGACTTATTCCTCTACCCTAAATGGTAATGTCTAAATGGCTGTTCCTTGGAGCTATGTCATCTGGTTCCTGTCATGTCCAAACTTTGTTGGCCCATGCCTGCTCTCAATGTAAATAATCTTCGGTAGTAGCCATGCCGACCTCAATTCTCTTCCATGCACTTTGGACACATAGTAGATGCCAGCTGGCTGACACCCTGCACAGTAAGTCCCCCTGACTCAGTTCACTGGCTAATTACCTGTACACATAATTGTCTACCTGATGAGAGGACACTCAAATGTTACTTTCACGTATACCCTTTCAACTTACTCAGGGCACTGCTGTGCTCTCCAGGGGTCCCCTTGACGAGGAGGTTAATTGGTGCCCTAGGGTTAAGGGCCACCCTTGATTGAGTGCTTTTTCTTTTCTGTATCTTTTTCTTTCTAATTTCTTATTTTATAACTATGTATTGGTTTTTCACTATGATTTGGGACCGGCAGGGTGGGGAATGTTTCTTCTTTCTGTTTGTTCTTGATATTTATGTATTTGTTTATACAGTCACTCACAGGTTCATAACTACATGTTTTACACTTCACTTTGTACATTTACTGGGGGTGTGGTCTGTTCACCTCACAGCAAACCTCTGTTCCTTTTTTTCATATGTGCTTAATTTACTGACATAGGATGTGCAGGATATAAATAGCTCTCCCTAGGCCAGACAGGTGTTGGCATACTTAGATCATTAAGAACAATGGGGTCACCCTGTTTCCCTCAGAACCTGGGTATAGATATATAAAGCTACAATTGGTTCCGCTGGGTAAGCGCTGAAAAATACTTTTTAGAACCTAGATATTCCTTTAAAAGCACAATTCACATCAAAAGTATACATTAATCATGATTAGCAAAACTAGATACAGCACACCTACAACAAATTACCAAAAATATATATGAATCATTTTTTTTATTGAATTTTTTATCTATCACATAAAATTCTTTACGAAACCACTTGATATGAGCTGACCGACATAAACCACAAAAATACAGTAACAATACAAAACCAATTTAATAAGTGACTGAAGTGACAAAAAGTAAAATGAATAACGTATCAAATTCAAACAAAACAAGACAATGACATAAATTATCTGTCCTTCTCTGGTCTTTTCACTATAACACGTACTATCTATTTAATACCTAGTTATAGTGAGCCTGGACATGAGCCTGTTTCACGTTGACGTATCGACCCTCTAGATACATGTGTGTGTAGATACATCAAATAGGGTATCCCTCAGGACAAAGCAACCTAATCACAGCATACGCCTAAATGAAAAGAAACTCCTATTAGTGTGGTGGGCGTATTGATCAAAAGAAAGGTTATTTAGAGAGGAATCATACAAAAGGACTACTCACCCTAGTTGTTCAGTAAGCGAATGAAAAAATGAACGCCTCTGAGCCCAGATGGAGCGTGACCAAGGGTGAAGAGCTTTCTCTTATGCATCCTCGTCAAATATAAAATTAATCTGAAATGGTGAAATTACTAATTATGAGTGAACAATACCTATGCGTGACAAGACTATTTAGGTTCCGAGATCCTTATCAAGACATTTTTAGTGGAGAAGACATGGAGCTCGAACAGAGGGCGGGGGCAGAAACAAAATTGGGGTAGACCCAGAGGATGGAACCGGGGTGGTAAAACGCAAAGGGGGAACAAAAGAGTGAGGTTTGTTGTATGAGTGCATTTGTTTATATTCCTCTGTTGCCAAGACTTGTAAAACCGCCTTCTTCAAAGAATATACTTAAGGGCCTAACCCTTACCATACTGGGTGGACGGAAAATATTTATTTCTTTTTAGCCATCAATTTTTCCAAAATCATTAGCGAGGTGTTAGCATCAGGAGGATTTGCTCTCAGTACTCTCATCCGATTAAATTGGGGTATTTTGTGTCCTAACCATCCATCGGGTACACTGATACCTAATTGTGCTTTAATTTAAAGGGATGCAATTGGTTTCCCAGTGTAACTCTACTGCTCACTACACCAGTGGCATAATGAAAGCTGAGGGGGCCCACGTGCAAGGTACACGGAGGGGCCCACACTCCGGATTTAATCAGGAGCTCTAAGGCCTGAGTACTGCACTGAGGGGGCCCCTGCAGCTCGGGACCCCCACACCGCGGGAGATGCAGGGGCCTGTGTTACGCCCCTGCACTACACTACTCCTGATTTTGGTGTGTTTTGCAACTGAGAGGCTAAATTGGGTGGGACATACTGCCCACCTGCTCACCTTGAATAGGAAGTAGTGCAAGGACTTGGACAGGAAGTGGCATATGTTGCCTAGTTTTAGAGAAAAGTCACATCTTGAAATGTGGAAACCAGTGGCGGCCGGTATGGCTCGTGAGTGGCAGGGCGTGCGCGGGGGATCAAGGGGGTGGGGGGTGTCGCGGGGGAGGGTGGCACGCGGGGGAATAAAGAAAATAAACTTGCCTTAAGGCCAGGTCCCGCGTCTCTGCTCCTGCTCTCCTGCCTCCGACTCCAGGAACAGGAAGCAGGCAGCCAGGCTCTGTCCCCCAAACCAATCACAACACTGCAATGCAGCGTTGTGATTAGTGTTCAGCCAGGGCCTGGAGGGGTGGGCATGTTCTCCATGCAGGCTGTAATGCAGCCTGAATAGAGAACGGGTAAAGTGCGCATGACTGGTTTGGACAGCTCGGGAGGGCCGACCAAACAGTCATTGCGCACTTAGGAATGGGCAAACCAAAAAACTCCCCTGTTCCGAGAGCAGAGCAGCCCACTCGCCCGCCCACAAAGCACAGGACATAAAGCATAAAATGATAATAACTCTAAGTTATCATTTTATGTTTCTACTTGGCCCTGCTTAAAAGCAGTGGGGCGTCGCTCCTCCACCATAGCGGAGGAGCCACCACTGGTGGCAACCCACAGTTTTTTATTGTTTAAAACTAAATCTATGCACAGGTGTTCTCATTTCAGTTCAGAAGCCAGTGTTTGCTTGTCCACATTGTAAATTTGAAATTGTAACAGATCACCCAAAGGATCGTAGACATGATTTACCTATCTGTGTATTTTTTATATTGTGGACTGTGCCATATAGACGTCCAGGAGCTTTATGCTAATAGAGAGTATTTACAAGGGAAGTATACATTTCCTTGGATAACTATTTCCAATGGTTGGTATCTAATATGTACAGATTACATAACATTTTCAGATGCCATGTAGTACATTGGTATAACCGGGTATTGTAGTTTACAAATATCGATTTAATATTATCATTCTGTCCATTCCTGTTGATTTTTTATAAAGATATTTTAAAGTTGTGGACATTTCCTTTTGTGACTAACAACAATAGATGCATATAGTTTACAGTTAAGTGTCACACCTCCATTGTCTGGTCTTGACATGCCATTTGGGTTGATTAATGAACAGGTATGGTTTATAATTTGGCACTCTAACTTGAAGGCATTGTCTGAGACCGAGGGTCGTAAACCCTCAAAGTCCTAAAGTGTTTATTGAGTAGCAGTTTTATTTTTGTTAAAGGAGTGGTTGGTGTGAAGCTTGTTAGTGACTGGAAGAGGAGATGGAGGATGCATGTTGTTTGGTAGCTGGACTGCATCCTTAAAGCTCATTGATCATACTGCAAAGGGAATTGAAGCAACATCACTCACCCATTGAACCTAAAGGACATTACACAGTTGCCATCTTGTCCCATACATTACCCCTCAACAACTTACATTCCCATTCCTGCCACTGGCTTTGTAACCAATTAAATCACGGTTGCAAACCCAGTGCCAGGCGCCCCAAGCAATAAGCCTGCGAAGAATAATTTGAATTTGATGTAGGCTGGCATGGGTAGCCAGTAGAGTGATGTCTCGATGGTTTATTGGATGTCCTTTCCCACCATGAAGGTGGAAATGGGCGAGAGTCTGGGTGGTGGAGTGAGGGTTGGGTGTAAGCTGGAAGAATTACATTCAGAGTGGGAGGCTCAGCTGGCTACCAAGCAGTCTGAATTTTCTTCAGTGTGTATATATTCGAGAAGAAGTCAAGATCTACATGTAATTCAAGGAATTTGGTGCATCAGGGGATGTGGAGCTAGCACCCATCAAGAGTGATGTTCAATAGCAAAGTCTGAACCTTCCACTCCATGGTGGTGCCTGAACTTGGTCTTGGTCAAATTGGGTTAGAGAAAGAAGGCAGACATCCAGATTTGATTGGAGTTTTTGCAGACCTGTAAGCTTAAAGTGTTATTGGCCAGCTGCACTATGAGGTTAAGATGGATACCATCAACGTCTTAATGATGGGAGATGGCATGTTGGACAAGTAGAGCCCCAAATGTACCTTGTATAGCTTGAACAACATAGATGCAAGTAGTAAGACCTATCGGACATTTGAGACACTAGAAGAGTCTTAATATTGATGATTCAATTTTGATATGTGATATCTGCCTAAGGTAAAAGACACCTAGGACAGCGTCTGTGATGACAATACATATGTAAATAGTGTCAAGGGTTTGATGACTGACAATGATCGAGGCAGTTGGCAGGTTTAGAATAACTTTAAGTCGGGACTCTCCATTGCTGGTTACATTAGGATGTCTTTGAGTACCCTATGGTAGTAGTATTAATGCTGCACCAGGGATATGCACCAGGGCCATACATTTGGATATTACGATTGACGTATCTAATGCAGTAAATATCACTCTTTATTTTGGATGGAAACCTCACTTTCTGTGACATCCCTAAAGTAGGAGGAGGTGGTTGTTGGTGCCCCATATCTTGCCAACAAGTACCATAGAATGCGCTGTCATCCTCGGACCTGTCATCCTGAACACTTTTCTGAGTATTTCTCATCTCAAACATAAAGCCCAAATATTTCAACACTTCATGCTACCATCTCTATTAAGGCAAACCTTCACCAAACCACCACCCTATGCATCAGTATTTCATCAATGGCCTGCCTTGAAATAAGCAAGGGCTGATCTGCTATCAGCAATTTATAGAACTGCTCCTCGTGCTTTACCACTGACAATTGGGTTCCTGCCCAAAGCACTAAATCAGCACTGCTCAGGTATCCATCTCAGACTCCCACTTACCCAGACAGATGCCCGCTTTCTTGCTATATCTATTCTCTTTGACTTGTTGAATACCTTATACTCTTTCTCCCAGGACATTTTCCTCTAGAGTCTAGAAGTTGCCACTGGAATCTCGAACCCAGTGTTATGAGCCTTCCTGAATTACATGTCAAATTTAATAACAGGCACAAACTTTGTGTCGCAAGACCTCACTCTGCATTATAAACATGCCCAGACACCTCCCACCTCTCAGCCTCTCACCTCCCCCTTCATATACATAAGCTGAATGGATGCAGACACATCGGTTAGAGCTTTAAAACTCCAAACCAACTTTCATTCACCAGTAAGGGACCATCCCGGTCTAATACTCCTTAATAGAACCCCAATACCAGGGGCGTAACACCGGCCCCTGCAGCCCCCGCGGTGCGGGGTGCCCCGAGCTGCTGGGGGCCCCTTCAGCACAGTATTCAGGACTGAGAGCTCCAGATTAAACTTTGAGTGAGGGCCCCTCCGTATACTTTGCAGGGGGACCCCCTCAACTTTCATTACACCACTGCCCAACAAGTCGACCCCCAGGCAAGCTATGAGAACAGTCACAGCAGCTGACAACTCCAGGCTTGTAGCTAGCGCTAATGACGTTCATAGTTTGCTTTTTAGCTTATGAATGATGCAATTGATATATATATACATTTGCCTTTGGTCTTTTATTTCCTTCAAATTTCCGACGTGTTGCACAGATCGGTTGAAATCATTCAATGACACTACAGGCAGACATTGATCAATCTGTTCAGATGGATAAAGTGAAAAAGAACTCACAAAAACAATTGTGGTAAAACCTAAAAAGTAGTCCCACAAAAACGGGAAACAGAGTGACTTGTTTTAAGGTCTCGCCTGACCCAGCGCATGCGCTGGTCTGGCGAGACTTATTGAGAGGGCTCCAAAAAGTGCTACCAGGCCAGCATAGAGCTACAGTGCATGTGCGCGGGCGCGCCCGCCGCGCTTTACCGCGATTACTTTCACTTTCGCGGCCGCTTTGATGTTTGATCGTGATCGCGATCACTTTCATTTTCACGGCCGCACGGCCGCTTTGCATAGCCAATAGGTCTCGCCTTTGGGACCTTATAAGTATTTAGTTATGCAACTGTTGCATAGCTAAACACTTATAAGGTCCCAAAGGCGAGACCTATTGGCTATGCCAATGCTTGTTTCCCCTGCCGTCTCCCCCAATCCTACTGCGCACGGTTCACAATATGTTACTGGCCGAGTTGCCACTGAAGTCTCAGAGGAGACCCTGTGATAGAGATGAACTGCTCACAGTGTTAAAAGTTGCTTTTCTTTCCTTTAGTTGTTAAACTGGAGGAAGACTACACTGAGAGGTACGTGGGCCAACTCACCCCCACGCAGGAGAGCTGCCTGAGACAACTCCGCCAGTGGCTACAGGAAACACACAAAGGCAAGGTAAGTGGCCCCCTGTGCTCTGAATGGGGCACAGTGGCGTAGCTAGAGCTTGTGGCGCCCGGGGCTATCCCTCAGATTGCCGCCCCCCCCCCCCCGGGGGAGGGCATGCACTTCAAAGAGGTCCGAGAGACACGTAGTATGGCCGCTAATAGTTACCTTTATCATGCAAGTTACATGCACATACATGACACGGTCCAAGGCTACACAGTTGAAAACACCGGTGACTGGCAGTACAAAAGAGAACACACAGACTGCATGATCTATCTGGGGACTCAGAAAAACTGCATGTGACATCCATCAGAGAGCTGCGTGAACAATTACCTGGTAATCCCCTCAACACAATGCAAACATGCACATTCATGACACTGTTCATGTAACCTTCATCTACAGCTTACATTAAATGACCATTCATCATGGTCCCCCCCCCATTAAAGCAGTGGGGACCTGCACAAACGTGATGTGCTCTGTGGACCCAAAACCAACTTAACAGTATCGAAGCCTGTGATTCTTTATCTTTCAAAAACAGCAAATTAATTATTCACAGGGAATGACTCACTGTGTGCCCTTAAAACTAAACGCAGCACAAAGGGGTCAGTCCGCTCCACCTTGCCAACACAGACCGGATACAAAGCCCACTCTGGTGGCCCAAAGGCAACAACCAGGGGTCACTCCCTGTCATTACTTCCAAGCAGCAGCAACCAACTCCCTGGGAATGAAAAGACATGTGCTCTTGGTTCCCAAAACCAGCTTGTAATAGTGCATCTCTTCTTCACAGCAGCCTCAGCACACACATGGTGCACAGCCTGCCTGGGGGCCCAAAGCTAAAATACAGGGAGGGGCGACACATTATGATCACAATCCTTAAACACAGTTGTGGGGGGCCATGGGAACTTGTTCAACTCTATCCAAGACCCGGGACCAACTGTTCCGGCGCTGCGGCACTCCTTGAATATTCAGAAGAAACCAGAAAAATAGGACCAGTAAAACTCACTCTTTTCCAAATCTCTTTCTAAATATTATCACTTTCCATGTAATGTTCCTTTGATGGGAAGAGGAGGTTTCTGAGGTGGGAGTATCAGGCAAGTGATACTACTCGGGCTCCATCTGTTCGAGCCTTCATGGAGGATCCCTCTTCATTACTACCTCCACCTGACCACGGACTCTGCAACGCACTCCCTTACGGGCTCCCTCTGTGCGAGCCTTCAGGGAGAATCCCTCTTCATTACTACCTCCACCTGACCCCGGACTCGGCAACGCTCTCCCTTACAGGCTTGATTATCCACTACTCCTCCCTCCAGTGCACCTTATCTCACAGCTGACCTTGGGCCCCCAGCCCCATATCAGGCCCCATCGGGCTCCACTTTGCTTTTTCCCGGTAAAAACATTAGTAAAATCACCTTCAAACTTAAAACATTGAATATAGCAGTAAATATAATTAGCATGCACTTTAAAGTATGTTCCACAGTAGCCCTTATGACCCGACTGCTAATTAAATAAACAAAAACAGAAAGGCCATAACAGGGCCGGCTTTAGCGCTGATGCGAAAGTCTTTTTTGGCGCCACACTAATAACCTCTTTCTCCATAAATACCTTTACTACCACCTTCCAACAGTGCCCCTCATCCCTCTATGGCCCCCCTAGTGATCTCCTCCTCAGATTCCCTCACTCCCTCACGCCACAAGTGCCCCTCTTCTCCCCATAGCCCCTCCCCCTCATGACCTCCTCCTTGGACTCCCTCACTGCCACCATCCACCAGTGCCCCTTATCTCTCTGTAGCCTCTCCCCCTCATGACCTCCTCCTCAGACTCCCTCACTTCCACCCTCCACCAGTGCTCCTCATCTCACCCTAGCTCCCCCTCCACACCATGACCTCTTCCTCGGATTCCCTCACTGTCACCCAGGGCACAAGTCCTAAAAAAAGAAGTGGGGGGACGCTGACGTCACAACAGCAAGTGATGTCACGAAAGGTGGCTTGCACCATCAGACTCATTGCCTCCCCTCGCTCACCCCTTAGATGCCATTGCATCAGAAAAGCCAGCGCGTGAGCAGCGTTCTGAATGAGCTCCGATCTCGCCCCAGAGAGGCCAAAGAGTAAATGTGTGGCTCCAGTAATCGAGCTCCCGCGAAAATAAGTGAGGGGACGCCATCCACCCGCCTGGTACCCCGACTCGAGCCCTGCAGTCACCCTCCACCAGTGCCCCTCATCGCTCCACAGCCCCTCCAACTACCTCCTCCTCAGATTACCTCACTGCCACCCTCCACCTGTGCCCCTCATCGCTCCGTAGCCCCTCTCTCATATGCATTTGTTGTTTAGCGCTACTCATATCAGTGTAGTGTGTCTGCACTTTACACCACGAACACATTATACAGAGACAATGAATCATACAAGTATGTAAATCAGTCTACAGGGAATGTCACATAAGCCAATGAGGATTACAAGGTGTAGGAATCTGCTGCATACTTAGAAAGAGGACACAACAACCATAAATAAAGATATTTCTCCCCGTTGTGCCTCTGGTGGGGAGGCGTACAACTCTGATACATTCCCAGGTCTACTAATGTTGGTGAATCTGGGAATGTGTCAGAATCCATGGTTAAATGTGCTGGAACACCTACACTCCACCTGAGGCATGCCTCCCTGCTGCAGATTAACGCAAGGCAGCGATTGCGCTGCCTTGTGTTACTCTAGATTCCTCAAACCAAGGTGGCCTTGCGGGACTAGATAAATCTCATTTAGGTTTTGTGACGCCGTTTTGTGCCCTTGCGACGACGCAAAACCTTGATAAATATGCCCCTGTTTGTCTTTTCTTGTCTCTGCAAAGCGCTCACATTTGAATTCATCCACACCCTCTTTCATCTTGTTTCATTGCTACAGATACAATGATTTCGTTGTAATGTTAGCAAAATGGAATTAAACATGCCGAGGAGGGAAGCAAAAGTGTGATTTGTTATGAAAGGTCTCTAAAAACCTCCCCAATAAAAGATTATTCGCAGCAAAACACTCCAAGTGTTGCTTTATGTGTATGCTATTTCATTTGCACACACTCCTGCTTGCTGCAAAAACCTAATAGCATTACCGGTAGCCTTTGCTACACTGTATTTCAAAGTAGGTCCGTGTCATCCATACTGGTGGCCAGTATATTTTGAGAGGGTTTGGTCTGGGGAAACACAACCTTAGGATTTAAAAGAGTATTCCATGGGGGTCAGCTTTACTGATAAAAATGTATCGCTGCCCAAACATACTCATTTTAGCAACATTAGAATGATGAAAGACTGAGGAAGTTCTAACTATATCACAAAACATATCTATACCATTCACGTTTGTATGCAGCTCTTTGGTGACAGACTCAGTTCATTGGTCACTGTCCTATGTTAGGATTGTAACTTCTGAACTGCAAGTAACACAAGGATCTCTGTGGCAAAGGCAACAACCCACTGAGCTTCGACACAAAATACAGTTCATCTGCATTTAAAAACTACTAACAGACAAATGATTGCTCTCAAGCGAATCATTAATCACCAGCGTTATTGGGGCATCTTTTATTGTCTTATTGTTGTCCTGCATCGGCCATGATAATGATAAAAACTTCAGTATCAACTATATGACTTGTTGCCCCCCTCTTTTCGCTCCATGAGATGGTATCCATTCTTTGTTCACAAGGAGTATAAAATAAACAGTACCCCCCCCCCCGTGATAGAGAATGGAGATTCCTAGCCAGACAGGCATATAAGGATAAAGTGGTCAACTGTGTCTTTCATGTGAAATGTGATGCGAGACACAAGCTGCTCATCAAGATGCTGAAAGCGCCTAGAGGCAGCCATCCCATCTGAGGCAGGTGTTTGCAGGGTCGTCCTACAAAAACATATAATTACCTGACGCCTCCTTTTCTCATGGCCTTCAGCCGATCATGCATGCATCCCGGCCGCTTTTCCAGTGCCAGGTCAATGACAGCAGGTCTTTGTGACACTGCACACTGGCATCCTGGAAATAGTAATGTGGCTGGACACAGAGCTTTACACTAAACCTAGAACTGGCAGGAACCCCGCAGGAAAAATACAGACATGACGTACATCTGCAACCTCATTGACAGGGTTCGAGGTTCAGAGCACATAGACCCAGGCACCACGTCATTGCCATAGTAAAGTTTGAACCCTTGCCTTGTGTTTACTCTGTAACACACAAAAGTATTTTAATACCAGGGCATGCTGAGCCAGGTAATCACTGCTTGAAAGAAGGACTATAGGGAACAACGCATCCTACCCAAGAGTAGGCTCGAGCGAGATTTTAGTTATGGTCAATTTCACTTTATACACGGAATCCTTCACAATCCTCAAGGAAACCTTCTGAACTGCAAGTAACACAAGGATCTCTGTGGCAAAGGCAGCAACCCACTGAGCATCCACACAAAATACAGTTCATCTGCATTTAAAAACTACTGACAGACAAATAATTGGTCTCAAGCGAATCATTAATCACCAGCGTTATTGGGGCACCTTTTATTGTCTTATTGTTGTCCTGCATCGGCAATTATAATGATAAAAACTGTTTAAATGAAGCGCACACGAAGTACGTGTCCTGCTGGACCTGCGCATATTTAAAAAAAGAAATGAAACACATTCTCTTACCTACTACTGCAGTCTGCACTAAAACGAATTATCCACGCAGCAGGCTCAGCAGACTGCCCCAGGCCACAAGGTCCTCACGAGAGTGCGTAGTGGTGAAGCGCGTGACGCGTCACCGCTACGTTCTCATCGCGAGGGCCGGGCAAAAATGTAGCCCAGGGCCGTCATTGGTAGCGCTGGCGCGCGCTCTCCATGATTGACGGCCCTGGAGCAGGCTGGAATGGGCGGCGCCGCGGGCAGAGAGATTAACGGTCATCATGGCACTCATAGCACTACAGGTTAGTGCGCGCTGCTTTCCCGGCCGCGGCGGACTTTATAATTTATTTAGTGACACTGTGTCCCTAAATAAATTAAAAGGCCGCCGCCGCCCTAAATATAGTGCCGCCTGGGGCGGTCCGCCCCCACCGCCCCCCCCTAGCTACGCGCCTGATGGGGCATAAGATTCCTTGCTTGTAGAGGAACATGGTTTGAAGACGTTTTGAGCCTGGAGGGTAAGGACAAGGAATTGGAGACGGCTGAGTAGAGTAGAAATGACCGTTACAGCAGGCATGTGGTTCAGGGTGCTGGACAGCTCAGAAGCTCTAGAGACTAGGACTGGGCTCATCGGTTTGCAGCCCCCCTGCAGCTTAGGATAGGCACCAGTGAAGCGGTGGACCCCACCAAGCAGTAGCCTCTGCACTCCCAATCCGGCAGTGCACCAAAAAATCAAGAAGTCTCCAGCGGGGGTGGTATCCATACCCCTTAAACAGGACACCCCAAAACTTGTCAGTTTGCTGCATGAGTACATCTGTATGCCGTGAAATCTTTGACGTTGATAAAAAATAGTCAAACTCCAAATAAAGAATGCTAAGTTATGCTATGCAGAGTCCAAAAACTATAAACTCACCTATTTCTATCTGTCTGGAGCCCTTGAAAATAAGTGGGGTTTAAGAAATGCCTGAAACGTGGTTAGTCAGAGACACCTATTGCAATGGATTTCTAATTATTTTTTGAAAACCCATTCCAAGGAGGTGGTTGTGCATGTGCACGCATGCACAGTGGCCATCTTCTAACAATTTTTCAAACCACAAATGAAAATCCATTACCTGACGGTCACTGTGCATGCCATGCCGCACATTCACAGCAGCCATCATAAATGGCTTTTTTTCATTCTAGGTGGCCAGATAACACTATTCAGTTTGACAGTATTTGTCACACCATTAAACAAGCATTTCCGAAGCCAAAAGTAAAAGACGCAAACCCCGTCCTGCACTGGGACAGAAGAATGACAGTGAAGGGAGGCAGGATGATTTTATATATATATATAGATATATATATATATAACCTACTGGCGGTCGCCAGTAGGTAGTTATAGTCAGGAACTAGTTTCCATAGGAAAAGCGTTTTTTAGTTTGACAATATCTTTGGCACTGTTTGACGAATCTTCACGAAAATTTTAGAGCTAATGTCCTGCACCGGTCAGCTCCTGTCTTGAAAGTTTCAGGGTGATTCATCAAGCGGTGGACGAGAAAAAAGAGGGGTCCCAAAATGCATTTTCTCCTTGTTAATTTCCATAGGAAACTTTATACAAAGCTACAGCCCGAACTGCTGAACGGAATTACACAAAATTTGGCAAAAAGGGAGATCTTGGTTTAAAAAGTGTTCTTTTTGTTAAATGATGTAAATCCATTTGGTTGTTCCTGAAAAATTCAAAAAATAAACAATATTGATATCTGGTGACCGTGGTGGATCTGCGAACCCTCCCGAGCACGAGCTGACTTCTGATTGGCTGCTAACACTTCAGACCAAAAAGTGTTGGCAGTCATCTTGTGACTCGGTTGAACCAAGTCAGAAGAAAAAGGTAAAAAAGGATAAAATTCAGGGGCCGGGTTGAAACACCCTGACCCCCTAGGCCTGCTCGGGGGAGTCCCACAGCTTTTCGGTGATATTTATGCTGGGTGCGCAAATCGGACCGAAATTCTTTTTTTTTTTTTTTTAAATGATGCGCGGTCTCCCATGCTTCGCTTCTTTAAGCACCCAAGTGGATCAGGTCCCAGGAGCAATGCCAAATTAGCATGTGGGGGCCTGAGCGGGCCCCTGCTGCCCCGGGGACCACCACCTCCCCGGGGTTTTAATCATGATGGGAGGGGGGCCGCGAAAAAAGGGAGGTTCCAAAACACACTTTCCCCATTAATTTAGACAGAGCTACAGCCTGAACCACTGAACGATTTGCACCAAATTTGGCAGAAAGCTAGAGCTTGGTCTAGAACGAGTGATTTTTGTGTTTTGGGGGAAATCTGTTGCAATTAATGCTCAAAAACATTGTATATCTAGGGACGTGGATTATCCATGGATCCTGACAAATGTCATGCTGAGATCTGATTGGCTGCCACCACTTCAATCATAAATTAGTAGCAGTCATTTTAGGACTCTGTACTCGGTCCATAGTCCTAAAAAAGTAAATAAAAGACATCAGGGGGCAGAGTAGGGATACCCTGTAACCCTAGGCCTGATGGGGGGGTCAGAGGCACCCCAACTAGGGCCAAAAACATTTTTCTTTTTTGACATTTTCCACATATTCACAGAGGATCTGTGAATCATTAGTGATTTTTCTTAAAAAAAGAACAAATGCGGGCTCTGGGGAAGAAGGGGTTTTTTGTGGGAGAGGAAGGGGGCAAGGCGAGCACATGTGGTCTGGCCAGAGCCCATCATGTTTTTCACAAGGCCCCCTCTCCTGGCCATTTTTAGCTGTTTATGGCCCTAGGAAACCCATCCTGGCACATGCCCCCTTTATGGGTGTGGGGTCCCCAGGGCTAAATGAGGCCCAGGAGGCAGAGCCACGTGCTCCCCTCTCCTGTAAAATATATATGGCCCTGGGGAATGGGGTCCCCAGGGCCAAAGTAGATTCAGGAAGATAGCCATGCAGCCCTTACCCTTTAATAAAAAAATAAAGGCCCACCGGGCCCTATGGCCAACCCCCTGCCATGCAGGACTGCAGGCCCTGCGCTGTGTGGGGTTGGTTGCCTTTACAGGGTTGGTCACAAAGCCTAGCCTTGTGGGCAACCCCCTGTTGCACTCCTCCGAAGGCAGTGCACAGCGTGAGGTTGGTTGCATGTGGAGGTGTTAGCTGCAGGCTAGACCCTGCAGCCAGCCCCGCAGCGCATGGCCATAGGCTGTGCGAGGCGGGGTTGTAATTATGTAGGGTAATCAAATATGACTTTATGTTAAAAGATACTGAGAAATTCAATGAAAAAAACAAAGGTTAAAGTAACGTTATAGTGAGGTGAAATATTCAGTAACAAAGTAACATTTTGAACTCAAAAAATCACAGAAATGGACCAGTTATTGTGACCTCAAGTAACTATAGCACGTGGTCTAAGGAAACTATAACTCGCGCTCTCGCAACGCACCGCTAATTACCCCACATATTACATCACTCATGGCATCTTCTATAACATTATTGGTAATATCACTGCAACATTTGCAGTGAAATCATTGATGAGAAGACTGTGCATGGTGGGAGCGAGAGCTATAGTTACCTTAGAGCAGGCGTTATAGTTACTTGAGATAACTTTAACTATAACATTTGAATTTCTGTGTTTTTTAGAGTTTAAAACGTTGTTGTTACTAAACATTTCACTAAGCTATAAAGTTGCTTTAACCTTTGGTTTATATATATATATTCATAATAAGTAGATGTGGAGTTTAAAATAGTAAATCTCTACATACATTCATACACTTGCTTCCAGAATATAGGATAGTCGAAATTGTGCAGTCAATATTCTTGCAGGTCCAGATTAGAAGCTACATATTATGGTAGTACTTTACCGTTGAGGTCCCATTGGGTTTATTGGTAATCACTTCCGACATTCTTCAACCACAGATCCTGAGACAAGTCTGAGGCAAAGGCTTTCTTAAAAAAATCACTCTTTAGATATTTAGAAGAGCATCAATACACTATATTGAAAATATAATTTTGATCTAGTGAGAGCACAAAGGTGGGAAATGTGAATTTGTGAGAACATGAAATATCTGGTGACGGTTTAAAAACTAGGGGTGGGCATAACTGTTTTAATTATGTCTAGTGTAATTACTTGTAATTACTTCAAAAATTCTAGTAATTATGCGCAAATACCTGAGAGGGGCAATCCAGCATTTAGTGCTATTTTCCTAATCCAAAATGCACCCTTCTGTCCAAAATGGGCCCTAGGATGTAATTTGCCCTTAGTAAATAGCACTAAATTCTACAGGACACAAACAGCTGTATCCAGCAGTCACTTGATCTCTCTTTGTTCATTGTTCTTGCACTCCTGCAGTTGGATTTTTGCCTCAAATTACTCTTAGTTACTGAAGCTTGCATAATCACGTATTTCGGTATGTCCGCATCACAAGAGTAATGCTTAGTTACTAAACTACTCAGATTACTCCGGCGTATTTGAAATTTCACCCGGGCCTGTTATTAATCCCAATACAATGTCAAAGATTGAGTAAATATTCAAGGTGTATATTAGAAAATTGAAGAGAATCTGAGCAATATTTTGGGTCATTCAGAGAACGTAAAGTAATATATTGTGCCTGTGAATGCCTAATGCAGTGGCGTAGATACTTTCAGTAATTTGTCAAGTTAAAAATTTGTTTTCCGTGTCATGTATTGTATCCTGTTGAAAATGGATAAATAATTTTCTCTCTGGTAAAAGTAGAGATGACTCTAAAAGTTTGTAAGCAGTGTTGCTCTAGACAATATAATTCTATAAATAACTAAATTAATTGAGTTGTTTGGAGATACCTTTTTTCTGAAGGAAAAAGGGTTGATTTCAGTGCAGATGGTCATAGTGACCATCTTCCACACTTGTGGGTCTTGTACTGCAGAACAGCTGGCTTCTTTATAGTGCAATGTGTTTGGAGGGTCAGTGGTTTCTGTTGACTAAGAGGAGGACAGAACCTGGGGTGTAATGATTATTTGGCTGTTGAAGTGATTTTGGACATTTTTATGGATGTGAAATCTGTAGGTGGAATGGGGAGTCTTGAAGAGAATTTGGGCGACAGGTAGACAGTGTAGTAATTTCAAGGTGGAGCTGATGGAGTTCCATGGAAATTGATTTTATGTAGTTGTTTCTATAACTGAGCAGTTCTCTGAGGGACAAGGGAGATATGTCTGAATAGACGGTTCCCTTGTGGTGTATGCTGACCATGGATTTGATCTGGGCATGAGGAGTAATTTCTGAATTCAGGGTAACTACAAAGCTTTTAAACTTGGAGCTGGTAGTGACTGATAGGCCCTATATGAGAGGCACAGTTTGAATGGATGGAAAGTTGTAGGTGGATGTGTCACTGAAGGAAAGTATTTTGTATTTGTGAAACGAGGCTGACCCAGGATGAAGCAACTTATTTTATTAAAGCTTCCACATTTACCTAAAAAATACAAGCACTGTCAGAGGAAGATAAAAACAACTTTAAAGAGAGAGTTCAAGAGGACGGGAAACCATTGAGAGGTGCACTGGTGCAGTCCATGCAGTCTGCCTACAGGATTCAGCAAAGTTAGTTGCCCTTTAGGGTGGATCCCCTCCACAGGACAGCTGCCCGGGTGCCCCTTCCCTTACAGGAACACATTCCCTCCACAGTGGTGCACTGCGACCAGCTCTAGGTCAGATGGAAAAACTTTGGGGAAGCAGATGGTTCTCTGCTGCCTCGGACAGTGTTACAGCCTGGCAGCTTTGCCATGATTGACTGCCTCCGCACCCTCCCATTGTAACTGTTGTGGCCCCTTTTGGGGGTGCTCGAGTAGGGAAGGGGGACCAGGCTCCCAGCGTGAGTGTTGACTGGGGTGGACTGTTCTCAGTTTGCCCTGACTGAATCACGCTGATGGGCGAGAAAGCTCACCCTGAGCTCCAGGGGTCTGCAGCAGTGTTGGTTACCAACCTGACCCATCTTGAAACATGAACCAAGGTGTATAACACATGCACTAATTTGACGGCCAATAGAAACCCTGTGACGCAATGAAGCTGAGGGCTGGCAGGTGCCGGCTGAGGTGGAATCCTGTGGAAAGTGCACCACTGGCCCATTTCGCTCACTCTGTTGAGTAGGTGGAGTATGAGAGTGTGTGATAGGACCTGATAGATGATAAAATATGCCTGGGCAGGGCAAAGCCAGAGGAAACTCTTGTGGAGGACCGTAGCAGTCCTGAAAAGCAAATCATTCATCCAACCTGGTTATAGGGCTCAAAGACTAAACCACCATCTAGTAGCTAGTTCCCTCCAAGCTCTCCCTCAGGATACTAGCACTAAGAAACCCCAGTTTTATAAGGTAAAGCAAATGATTAGAGGACTTGTGGTCAAAACGATCTCAACCTATTCTCAAACTTTAAGTTGGTACGATGTCTGGCTTGTTGGTGTGGAGCCAGGCATCAAATGGGAGTGTCTAGTGGGCCACTTTTGGTAAGCAGGACTGGAGCTGTAGAATGAACTGACTGCTGAGATAGGGCACCCGATGCTGATGAGCATCAGACCCTAGAAAAGGTACTGGTTGATATAGACAGCAGGACAGTGACCTTGAAAGTCAGAATCTGCTAAGTAGTGTGTAACAACTAGCCCTGAAAATGTATGGTCATGGAGTGTGGGGCCCATACCCAGCCATCGCAAAGGCAAATATTCAAACGACTTTTAAAGGTAGAAGTGTAGAAGGGTTCCACGTGATAGCATCTGAACATGGGTCAGTAGGTCCTTAAAGATCCTATGACTTTCTTAAGGTGCCAAATGCCTTATCATCTAATTAGTTATGCACATGAATGAATGAACAGATACCCATTGTCCCTACCTACTATTTAGCAAAACCACAGTCATGTTAACAGGCTTAGCAGAATTAGTGGGGATGCCAGTGGAATACCACAACTTTAATTGTTTTTTCACTTACCCAGTGAGGCGGGGGTGAGCCCCATGGGGCTCTTGCTTCTGGCTCTAAGTGCCCAACAGGCATGACACGCCCCGGGGACAGTGGCGGTGAGGAGTTTGACTGGGTTGGTACACCTGTCAAACAATAACACAGTTGTCCTAAGCCAAGGACAGAAACCTCCAAAAGAGCAGAAGCGCAAAAGTTTGCATGATCTTGATTTTCAGTTTGAATACAGACCGTGAAAAAACGGTTTCAACATCCTTCTGACATTTTGGGTTCAAGCAGAAGGTGTCAGAAAAGTTACCACTTGAATAACTGGCTTGTGGCAGCCAAGAGTTTACAGCAATGTCACTTTTTGATCCTTCGATGTCGGCTCTTTCTAACATTGCGAAGCAGAATTCACCAAACCTTGAATACTTCACCCACTAATAGGGAACATGAGCTTGGTTTAGATCATTGTGAGACAGATTAGCTTTACCCTACTGATTATGTGTTGTTGCAATAGTAATCCTGCTCAGTATGAGAGGAACCACAGGTTCAGACATTTGCAGGTAAATGCATCAACCTTTTTTGCGAGCGCAAACGGTGTGATTCGTAAAAATCGTCCGTTTGCGCCCGCAAAAAGGGCTTTTGCGATGCATCAAAGTATACGGCAATTTATTGCGATTTCTTAAATTGCGATTACATTTAAGGAATCCTAAATGCAATGCAATAACCACTTTTAAATAGCAATTTCGCTATTTGGGGGCGCACATTACCCAGCAATTGAACTAGTCGGTAATTTGCAAAAACTTTGAAAAATGCACTAAAGTGCATTTTTCAAAGTTTCATGTTGCACACACACATGCCCTGGGGCATGTGTGTGCGCAACATGGGTGCACATCACAATCCCAGGGGTGCAACAGGGTGTCATGTTTACAACCTTGCACCCTTGAAATTGCATGCGCAATTGCGAGTACCTATTGGTACTCGCAAATTGCGCATGCAATTTTCAGTTCTTTCCTATGGGCCTGTAGGCTCATAAGAATAAATGGGGAGCCATTCCTTAATTGCGACTCGCAATTTGCAAGTCGTAATTAATGAAAGTCTTCCTCTGAGCCAAGCTTTTGTCTCTGTTCGTGGGTGCCTGTGCCCCTGGCATCCCTCTTCTGCCAGGCCAGTGGGAGGGACGGGTGCAAGTCCATTGGAGGCTTCCTCCACCACTTGAGAGCAGCACGTGGCCTACCCTCAACTACCATGCTCTAACACCGTCCATGGAGTGATCGGGAAAAAAAATGCTGTACTAGGCCGGTTTAATTAATTAAGGGGAGGGGCATGTGGCCTCCCCTCCATGAGCCATTATAAGCCACGGGGAGCACATTTAGTGGGCCGCTTTATATAAGGGGAGGGGGGCCCGCCCTCGCATTTTCAAAACTCCTGTCAAACGGGAGTAAACACAAAGTCTGCTCCCTGCAGATGGCGCTTTGAAAATGCTCCCTCTGACTGGGAGCAGACCTTTGATCTGTTTCCCTGCCCATACTGATGCGGGCAGGGAAACAGATCAAGATATTGCACCTGCCTGGAAGGAGCAGCATACATAGCTTAGCCCTGGATGCCATCATGATATCATTTAAGATGTCATTGGTGATGTCATAAATGATGTCATAGAACATGTCATGAGTGATGTTATATGTGAGGTTATAAGCAGTGCATGGAGACACAAGTTTTATAGTTAGCTCTGCTAAGTATAACTGGTGAATTTCTGTGTTTTATTTTATTTCAAAATTTTGATGTTGTCACTGCTGGTGCTTGTCCCTTGGAATTAGTGGTGGCTATCTGTGGTGGACTGCGCACTAGACTAAGGAGCAGCCCACCTGCTTTTTGTGTGATACCCCCTGATGGACGGATGAGTGGAGGCAGGAGCTGGAAACAGTAAGACGCTGAAAAAGGAACTCCTAGTGGGCAAAAGTCTGATCTGATTTACTGGCCTAACTCCACAGCACAGAGATTCCTGTGCCATAAAAGAAAACAAGGCTAATTACCAACACACTAAGCTGGTGAACTGCGATAGAGTGAATTATTTCTATTACCATGTCAGAAAGTAGAAATCAGAAAGAAGACTTCATTGAACCCAAAGGCAAAAGAAGGCTTACAAAGAAGGGATGGATGAGGCTGCGGAAGAAGCAGGACTGGCATCAGGAGAAAAACAGCTTTTGCATTCTATTAAAGAGTTGTGCTCAGAGCAGGTGCTGGAAACAGACAGAGTGGATAGTACAGTGAAATCAGTGGAATCCGGACTGGTGAGTATAGCAAGCAGGACAAAAACTTTAGAAAATAAACAGATAATAATGGTATATACTGTGCAAAACTTGAATGAGAGACAGAGGTTTTAGTATAAAATCTCCAGAAAGTAACTACTTTCCAATGCTTCGCTATTGAAGCGGTGACCATGCCGAACAGTATAATTGAGACCCTGTACAATCTGAGCCACAGCACACTTCTGAGAGGGCTAGGGTGTCCCCTCAGAACTCATGATACAGTGCAAATACCTAAGGAAAAGTATAACATGGTGAGAGATCTATTGGGGATTAAGTTGAAGGTAGGAAAGCCTTTCCAATTCTTTCCGGAGCGCACCAAAGGAATATGGACACAGTAGGGACTATGGGTTGGAGCAATCAGTGACAACATGGAGATTTGTTTTTAGAGTATTGACAAAGCAAAAAAAACAGTGGGCCAGATTTATCAAATTTTGACACAGCACAACACTGCAGGACAGTTTGCTGTGCTGTACTGCGTCAAATGGAGAGGGAAGGAATGCACCATAGCTATCAAAATATGCACATTGTGGCTCCCTCCTTGTGCTCACTCACTCAGTGCAGCTTAGTTCCAATGCAGCCACTCTTGGGTCATGGGCCAAGGGTGTCTGTGCTGCAGGTCAAGGGTGTCTGTGCTGCAGGTCAAAGGTGTCTGTGCTGCAGGTAGGATTGTTTTTGTGCATGAAGGGACACCTTTCTGCTCAAAAACAAACATCAGAGGTGTTTTCCTCCTTCTAAGTGTGCAGCACACTTAGAAAGAGAAAACAATATGAGAAATAAAGATATTTCTCCTTTTGAGGCACTGTTTGGAGGGCGTAGCATTTTGACACATTCCCAAATTACCAATCTTGGGAAATCTGGGAATGAACCAAAATCCATGGGTGAATGTGTGGGGACACCCACGGTCCATCACTGACTGCCTTCCCAGGGCAGAGTAACAAAAGGCAGTCGCATGTGCTGCCTTGCATTGCTCCATATATACCAAGCAATGCAGGAGCATGCAAAGTAGCCTTACGTTGCTTATTAAATCAGACTTAAGGATTGTGTTGCCCTTGCGACACCATGTGTCACACAAGGGCAACGCAATCCAATCATAAATCTGGCCCCAGTGACCCTACGTCCAATCAGACAATTGGTTTTTCATGACCTCAATCCCAAAATGCTTGCACATAAGAAGGCTCTGCTGGAAGTCAGAACGGATCTGGTTGGAAAAAAAGATGTCGCATTAGTTGGAATTCCAGCTTATCTCAGAGTGGAATATGTGGGCAAGAGTTATATTTCCTCACAGTTGAGCTTAGCTAGATCCTTCCTGAAAAGCCTCAAAGCAAACTGTGGGTAAAGATTGAACAAAGTGAGATTAGCAGCTTGTATTATGGACAAGAGTGGGATAAAGGGAGCTGGACCATATCCCACTTGGAGGAAATTAGCAGTATAGTTACACTGTCTCTGGAAGAGGAGGGTGGAGGAACTGAGAAGATGTAGTGACACAACTGTTACCGTCTGTGTTAGGTTGTTCATCTCTTTGATTCTTCTACCTCCATTCAGGCCTTTGACAGCCATAAGAGTAGCATCATAAGTGAACACTACTAGGGCACGCATATGGAACTACATTAATATCTTTACTGTACTAATATAACAGTCATACAATAAGATCACATGTTCTACTGCTGAGTACTGTGGCAAATGTTACAAAAGATATCTGTTAGACATGAAGAAGAAAATCTAAACCTGAAAGAGCTGCAGTAACCTATGATGTCTGATTAGAGGAGAAAGAGTTGCATGTTTCCTTAGAGAAACCTTGAGTCACATGCAAAAGAGTCAATTTTGCAGCAAAACAATAGGTATTTCTAATACCTACTACAGCAGAGAAACAGTATAAGGTGTCTCTTGAGAGCTACAATAAATTTGATCACATTAACCTCAGCTCCACCCATGATAGTACTTTTAATGTTCCTCTGTCTCCTACAGTTCGCTGTGTGTCCTGAATATTTAGCTATAGTAGCAGCTTCACTTAAGTTGGGGTGGTAGCCTGATGAACTTTCATGGACTATACTGTATGACTTAATCAAATTTGCAGGCAAAATGAAAGGTATCCATGCTCTTTGTTAGGTGCCCGTGCCTTGTGTGAATAGCATGTGTCTCTAACGCCAATAGGTAGTTATAATTAGGACCTTGTTTCTATTCAAAAAGCATTTTTTCTTTTGCCAATCTCTTTGGCACCGTTTGACCAATCTTTGCGATATTTTCAAAACTAATGGTTCGCTCAGGTCAGCTCCTGTCTTGAAAGTTTCAGGGTAGTTCATCAAGCGGGGGCCAAGAAAAAAGGGGGGTCCCAAAACGCGTTTTCCCCATAATTTTCATAGGAAATTTAGACACGGCTACAGCCCGAGTTGCTGAACGGAATTACACCAAATTTGGTAAACATTGTAGCTCTTGGTTCAGAAAGCGGCCTTTTTTTTTAAATGGTGTAAATCTGTCCAGTAGTCACAGAGAAATTCAAAAAATAAAAATATTGATATCTGAGCGACTTTCTGTGCCTCTCTTTCCTCTTTCTGCATTTCTGTTGCTTCCTTTTGCACCTTTCTTTCTTTTTCTGCACTTCTATTGCCTCTTTCTGCACATCTCTTCTACTTTCTGCACCTCTTTTACCTCTTTTTGTACCTCTGTTGCCTCTTTCTGCACCTCACTTGCTTCTTTCTGCACCCTCTTGCCTCTTTCTGTACCTCTCTTGCATCTTTCTGCACCCCTCTTCCTTCTTTCTGCACTCCTCCTGCCTCTTTCTGCACCTCTGTTCCTTCTTTCTGCACTTCTTTTGTTTCTTTCTGCACCCCTTGTGCCTCTTTATGCGCCCCTCTTCCCTCTTTCTGCACCCCTCTTCCTTCTTTCTGCACTCTTCTAGCCTCTTTCGGCACCTCTGTTACTTCTTTCTATCTGCACTTTTGTTTCTTTCTGCACCTGTCTTGCTTCTTTCTGCACCTCTCTTGCTTCTTTCTGCACCCCTCTTGCCTCTTTCTGTATCCCTCTTCCCTCTTTCTGCACCTCTCTTCCCTCTGTCTGCCCACCTGTTCACTCTTTTGGCACCCCGTTTGCCTGTTTCTGCAACTCTCTTGCCTCTTTCTGCAGTTCTCTTCCCTTTTTCTGCACCTCACTTGCTTCTTTCTGTACTTCTCTTGCTTTTTCTGCACCCTTCGAGCCTCTTTCAGCACCTCTGTTGCTTCTTTCTGAACTTCTCTTCCTTCTTTTTGTACCCCTCCTGCCTCTTTCTGTACCTCTCTTGCCTCTTTGTGCACCTATCCTCCCTTTAATGCACTCCTCTTGCCTCTTTTTTCACCTCTAGTTGGGTCTTCCTGCACTGCTCTTGCTTCTTCCCACACCTCACTTGCCTCTGTCTGCACTTCTCTTGCTTCTTTCTATACCGCTGTTGCTTCATTCAGCAATTCTCTCGCCTCTTTCTGCACTTCTCTCCCTTCTTCCTGTACCCCTCTTGCTTCTTTCTCAACCCCTTCCCACTTTCTGCATGTCTGTTGCTTCTTTCTGCACTTCTCTCGACTCTTCCTCCACCCTTCCTCCCTCTTTCTGCATCTCTGTTGCTTCTTTCTGCACTTATCTTGCATTTTTATGTACCTCTCTTGCTTCTTTATGCACCCCTTGTGCCTCTTTCTACACCCCTCTTCTCTTTCTGTACTCCTCTTGCCCCTTTCTGCACCGCTCTTCTATTTCTGCACTCCTCTTGCCCCTTTCTGCACCTCTGTTCTTTCTTTCTGCACTTCTTTTGTTACTTTTTGCACCCCTCTTGCTTCTTTCTTTGCCCCTCTTGCTTCTTTCTCCATCCTTCTTCCCGCTTTCTGCACATCTGTTGCTTCTTTCTGCACCCCTCTTATCTCTTTCTCTACCCCTCTTCCCTCTTTCTGCTCCTCTGTTGCTCCTTTCTGCACCTCTCTTGCGTCTTTCTGTGTCCCCCGTGCCTCTTTCTGCACCCCTCTTCTCTCTTTTTGCACCCCTCTTGCCTCTTTCTGCACCTCTCTTGCATTTTTCTGAACTACTCATGCTTCTTTCTATACCTCTCTTGCTTCTTTCTACACCACTTGTGCTTCTTTCTGCAACCCTCTACCCTCTTTCTGCACCCCTCTTGCCTCTTTCTCCACCCCTGTTCCTTCTTTCTGCTCTTCTTTTGTGTCTTTCTGCACCCATCTTGCTTCTCCCTGTACACCTTTTGCCACTTTCTCCACCACTGTGCCCCCTTTTTGCATCTCTGTTGCTTCTTTCTGTACTTCTCTTGCCTCTTTTTCCACCCCATCCCTATTTCTGCACCTCTGTTGCTTCTTTCTGCACTTCTCTTGCTTCTTTTTACCTCTGTCCCTTCTTTCTGCATCCCTCTTCCCTCTTTCTACTCCCTTCTTTGCCTCTTTCTGCACCTCTCTTCCTTCTTTCTGCATTTCTTTTGTTTCTTTCTGCAACTCCCTTGATTCTTTCCGGATCCCTCTTGCCTGTTTCTCCTCCCACTTCCCCCTTTCTGCATCTCTGTTGCTTCTTTATGTACTTCTCTTGCTTCTTTCTACACTCTGCAACTCTGCCTCTTTCTGTACCCATCTTCCCTCTTTCTGCACTCCTCTTGCCTCTTTCTGTACCTCTGTTGCTTCTTTCTGAACTTCTTTTGTTTCTTTCTGTACCTCTCATGCTTCTTTCTGCACCCCTCTTGCCTCTTTCTCCACCCCTCCTCCCCCTTTCTGCACCTCTGTTCCTTCTTTGTGCACTTCTTTTGTTTCTTTCTGCACCCCTTGTGCCTCTTTATGCACCCCTCTTCCCTCTTTCTGCACCCCTCTTCCTTCTTTCTGCACTCTTCTAGCCTCTTTCGGCACCTCTGTTACTTCTTTCTATCTGCACTTTTGTTTCTTTCTGCACCTGTCTTGCTTCTTTCTGCACCTCTCTTGCTTCTTTCTGCACCCCTCTTGCCTCTTTCTGTATCCCTGTGGTAAATAATTTAATTACCGGAACTTAATTTGATGCGGAAAATTAATAATAATAGCTCAGAAAAATAAGAGGCAGAATCCGTGGTATTAGAGGTTCGGAACGGGCTTTATTCCAAGATCAATTCGAATTGATGGGCTCCATATTCCATCACCACGAAGGTTCAGGAAGTGAAGGACCCTACTTTATTGACAAGTAATCATTTTTATACAATAGGCATTACAGTGAAACAGATGCAGGAGGCGTAACAATTGATAACACATACATGCGTAACTAAAGTGGGTGTAACTAGGCGTAACTTAAAGAACGTCATCAGGTATGATGTCACAATAGGGTGGTTCCATGAAAGAATTTCGCAATGTCAGCAGAAATACTTGGCAGAGATGCGCGCGCAGCAGCATGACGTGTGATTGACGTGCAACTAGGGGGTGAAGGGGACTTGACATTTAGCTCTACATGTGGAGACAGGGAGTCTGGGGGGGCAAGTCAACCTAATCCCAAATCATATCTAACATCCTATGTTTAAAGAACTATGTTATCCAAAAGGAAAGGTCTCTCGAACAAAATCTATTCTATACTGACTGTGAGTGCGTGTACAAGCGTCTAAGTGTCTACACTAGATGCGAGGGCAGAAATCTTCCATAGTAACAGGGCTATGAATTACTTGCATAAAGACAGAGAAGCCGGGCCTTTTGCTCGGTAGCTGGAAGAATGTTTACTTAAACTACTAGACAGGAATGCATTGGATGGGGAGCGGAGCAGATAATTTCGAAGGTGAAATACAGTTTTTGGCAGGCAACAGGCTGGAGTCAGGCACCGTTAGCCGCGCAGGGAGTAGGACAAAGTTCATGGATATAGATGCGAGCTCAGACTGAAGCTTTCAGAGGCAGAAGGCAAGAAAAGGCTTGGTGGCAGAATCAGGGCCTACTCGCTTGGACTGAAAAATGGGATAAATGAGCCATATAAAGTCGGTGGCCTTTCATACTTAGGAATGGAATATCCGGCCCATTCATGGCGGATCTGAAAGAGGACATGTTGACGGTGGACGCACATGTGTTTGCGTCTTCATAACTGGAACTGGAGGGATCATACATGTACTTATGATTTATACATGAAACCGTTGGGGTCCAAGATAGGGGACATAACTGATCATAAAAATCCATATTTCCACATTCCCTCCTTGTCCCCTACTTGCCCTTAAGAGATATCAATCTTCATCAATCCATTGATCTGTTCATATAGCATCATTTGTTCTTCTTTTTTCTTCTGGGATGAATGAAATCTTGGTGGTGGAATACACGATGTGGCACACAGACCACAAATCGCTGGTCCACATTGTAGGCATAGACAGCAACTGAATAGTATGAGAAAGCCAATACCTAGGAAGGATAGGACCCTCCATCCAAAGGTAGATAATACACTCCAAAACCAACCGGACCAAGTCCAGGTGCCTGGATTCTGGTGTATCTGGCTTACAATCTTATGAAGGCGAGTTATGGCTTTATATACAGATGGCGAATTTTCTGGTATGAAAATGCAACAGCTTGATCCGATGACCCTGCAAGCTCCGCCCCTATCGGCCAGGATGACGTCAAGGACAAGACGATTTTGAAGCACAACGATCCGCATAGCAGACTGCTCTTCTGTTAAATTGCCTAAGGCGGAAATAGTTTCGTTCACTACTGCTTCAAGGGTTCTGGTTAATCTACGTATCAGCTTACTATTGGTAACTGTACCTATATAGGGAAAGAGACCTTTATTGAAATCTGTGTATTTTTCCCATGCTGTCTCAGTGTAGTCGACTATTGGGAGATCTCTCCGTTCTCTATTGTGTACTAAATGAGTATTTCTATGATAATCAGGAGGAGCTAGGAAAACAGGTGGCAAAAGGAATCCGATGTAGCAGGTACCATCCCAATCTAGAGGCAAACGTATATATGCCGTCTGACCACATATGAAGTAGGAATGGCAAGAAGCTCTAAATGTAGACTTGCCTTGATCACTGAATTCTATTACAGTGGTGCATCTACTATGGCCCATATGTATGGAACCATTCTTTCTTACACATAATTCACCTTTAACTGGAAATACTGACATGGCGGGCAAAATTGGTGCAGCTTCGGATTCGACATTCAGGATCATGAGATTAAGCGTGAAATTCCCTAATCCATATACTTCATTTTCTAGATCAGTTCCTGTTCTTTTGGGAAGTCCCTTCTTGTCAGGGTAGCAGATTTTGAGCAAAACTAAGTTCAGGTTTCCCCATACCCAGTTGTCTTGATAAACTGCAGAATTCGAATCTAGGGAATTAATTAAACTAAACCATGCTCCACAGGAGCCATTGTGTGTGAACGGATATGGAAAGAGAGGCAGAATTCCCTTATAGTTCTGATAGGGAGGGAGTCGGCCACATATCCAACAATTTGTAGCATTGCTAACCTGATGGGAATGATGTAACATACTAATAAAAGTGTTATTGCGCAGCGCAAATCTATAGGACAACTCATGCGGGGGTAATTCACTAAAAGAATGTTCAGCAGTAACATTGTAAATATGTTTAAAAATAGGATAATATATGTGCAACAATATACTTGCAGTGATTATTAATAGACTTAAGAAAAACAAAATTAATAACGTCACTGTGCAATGACTACGCAGTGATTTACAGTACACATGTTGTTTCAACTGTATTTTTCGGTTTCTTTCTCTATTCAGGTCTAGACAATACATGTCAGATACAAATTCGACCGATTCACCTTGGAGAGGACTTAAACAATCAAATTGTCTGACTTGTTAGACCGTAGTTTTAGTTTATATTGTTCCTTGTCATTCAGTTCAACCAAAGGAAGCTTTGAGTCAATCGGTGAAGACACGCGAGGTGTGTCGTTTACATCGGACGGTAGTCCATGAAATTTCTTGATATGACTTGAATGTATCCAGCCTTTTCGACCTTCGATCTTCACGGCTGTCCTCGTTGTTAACAGTACGAATTGAGGCGATTTCCACCTAGGATCCAGCTGAGACTTCCGGTCAAAGTTCCTCACTAACACCAAATCCCCGGGAACTACGTCATGGGGTTTCACCTCGGTGTTGTCGGGAAAGGCTGCAGCTACCTGTGAACGACAAGATTGTAGTGCAGACATCAAGGAAGCCAAGTAATCTGTCAGCATATTACAGTCAACATCAGTTATTTTGCGTGGTATAGGCGTCCCCCACATATTTGGTGGTCTGCCAAAGACCACCTCATAAGGGGATAGCCCTGTTCGAGAGTGTGCCACCATTCTCATGTAAAAGAGTGCAACTGGTAAGGCTACTACCCAGTCGACACCTTTCTCTCTACATATTTTGGACAATCTAATTTTCAGGGTCTGATTATGTCGTTCCACGAGACCTGCTGCCTCGGGGTGTCGGACACAGTGAAATTTCCACTGATAGCCTAACAAAAGTGAAACGTGTTTCATTAGTTCGGATGAGAACGGCTGGCCGTTATCTGAGTAGACAACACGTGGTAAACCGTACCGTGGGAAGAATTCTCGAACCAACTGTTTGGCAGTAGTCGGGGCAGTGTAATCTGAAACCGGGTATGCCTCTGTCCAACGGGAAAGAGCACAGACAACTACGAGAACATATTTGAATCCTCGACATCGTTCCATCTGGATATAATCCATCTGGAGGACTTCAAAAGGGTGATCAGGAGGCTGAAATCCACCTTGTTCTACGGGAATGCTTTTACCTGGATTAAACTGACAACAGATCATACAGGTACGAACTTTTTGTTTAGCTGCTGCTCGTAAATGTTTGTTGAACCAAATGTGTTGAATGCTGTCTAGCATAGCTTTTTCTCCTAGGTGCGCTGGACTATGTACAGTATTAATTATAACTTGAACCATTGAATCAGGAAGGAACCACACAGATTTTTCCTTCGTCATCCATCCTTGATCCGTTTGGATCCCTCCTAATTCAGTCCATTTCTTTATTTCATCTGGTGTAGCATGTGTCTGTATGTCAATTACGTCAAGAGCGGGATCCTTAACCGTCATGCAATATGTTGGTGTCGGGACTATTGTCTTTGTCATGTCAGATGTTTGAGTTTGAGCAGTCTGTTTAGCTGTTCTGTCAGCTAGGTCATTGCCTTGAGAAATGATATCAGTAACTTTCGTATGAGCTTTACATTTCATAATTGATATTGCAGTGGGCAGATGTATTGCATCTAATAAGGCATGAATAAGGGGTCCGTGCTGAATGTGGGCACCGTGAGAAGTTAAATAACCTCTCTCTCGCCACAGCACGCCGAAGTCATGTACAACTCCGAATGCATAACGTGAATCAGTGTATATGTTGACATTTTTATTCGTAGCTTGAATACAGGCTTGTGTCAGAGCGATAAGCTCTGCTGCTTGAGCGGACAAGGTATTTATGCGATTTGTTTCAATGACTTCAGTGTCTGTTGTGACTGCGTAAGCGGCCACTAACTCTCCTGTACTTGTTCTCATACATGAACCATCTACATACAACGTCAGGTCTGGGTCTGACAATGGGACGTCTGTCAAGTCTTGTCTGGGTTTCGTCGTGATAGTGATAACTTCAATACAATCATGTGCAAGTGGGTCTGTTCCATTTACAGGTAACAGTGTGGCAGGATTCAATGTACTACAACGTCTGATTTCTATATGTGGCTGAAACAATGTTAATTCGTAACCAGTGAGTCGTGCTATAGTCAAGTGTTGTGTTTGTGTGCGGTTCAAGAGAACCTCTACTGCATGTGGTACTTGTACTGTCAATTGGTGTCCTAGTACTATGGCATCGCTTTGTCTGATTGCTAAAGCTGTCGCTGCCACCGATTTCAGGCACGCAGGCAGAGCCTGAGCTACGGGATCTAATGTACTAGAAAAATAAGCACATGGTTTGTGTGATCCTGCTTGTTCCTGTGTGAGTACTGACAAGGCAGTACCTTCGCGTTCTGTAACAAAGAGTGTAAACTGTTTATTGTAACATGGTGTTGCTAAAACAGGTGCTTGACATAAAGCTTTCTTTAGGCTTTCAAAAGCTTGTGTATGTTCCTGAGTCCAAGGGAGAACAGTCGATGTGGCAGCCTCCTGTGTTGTCAACTGAATGAGTGGTTTCGCTAGAAATGCATACTGAGGGATCCACTGCCTACAATATGAAGTGAGGCCTATGAAAGCCCGCACCTCCTTTTGTGTCTTGGGTATTGGCATGTTAGCAATTAACTGAATGCGATATGGTGTAAGCTGCCTTCCCTCCTTGGACAGCGAGTGCCCTAGGTAAATAACTCGCTGGACACAGAATTGCAGCTTAGAAGGGGACACCTTGTGCCCCTTTTCAGCCAAAAATTGTAAAACCGTCAGTGAGGTTTTTTCACATTCAGGTTCGCTTCTAGCGGTGATCAGCAGATCATCGACATATTGAAGCAGGGCAGTGTTGACTGGCATGTGGATACTGTCAAGTTCTCGTTTCAGTGCTTGGCTATAGATGCTGGGGCTTTCTGTGAATCCTTGAGGTGCGCGTGTGAATTTAAAGCTTCGTCCATTTAAACTAAATCCGAACAAGTATTGGCTTTCCGGATCTATTGGGACGCTGAAAAAGGCATTCTTGAGATCAATTACAGTAAAGAATGTTGCTTCGGAATCAATGGCTGTCAGTAATGAAGAAATGTCTGGGACTACGGGGTATTGTGGTACAATACATTTATTTAATTCGCGCAGATCAATAACCAATCGATATACTGGCGGGGCTTTTGGATCAGTTCGTTTAAGAATCGGAATTATCGGTGAATTACATACATTGGAGTCGGTTTCCACAACCACTCCTTGGGTAATAAGCTCGTCAATGATTTGCAGTAAAGCCACTACAGCATCTGGGGGTAACTTATATTGTCGCATTCGTGGTAGTACCACTCCTGCCTTCAGTGTGACTCGATATGGTGTAATGTTCATGCAACCAACATCTGTAGGGCCTTGTGCCCATAAATGTGTGGGTAAAGTCTGCAGTCGGTCATCCATGTCTCGGGACACATAGTGCCCTTTGAAATCACGTAAAAACAATCTTACTCCTTCCGGAGAACAACATATTATAGCTCCTAGAGCTTTCAATGTTTTTATGCCTAACAGGTTTTCTGGACATGATTTAGTAAGCAATAAATCCGTAGTTCGTGTCAAGGGACCAATCGTAAGTGGAAGAGGCTGTGATACTTCGTTAATGATAGGTTTTCCTGAAAAGCCAAGGGAAATATTCTGTGTGCCTGAGAGGGGTGCCCCTGGAACTTCACTACGTTTTATTGTTGTTCGGCTTGCCCCTGTATCAAGTAAACATTTTCTATCTTGGCCTAATAGTTCACTGTGTACATAAGGTCCTTCTTGATCTACAGGGACCTCAATAAGGGGTAAGCCAACTTCCCTCTCTAGGCTGTTTCATGAGTATCGTTGATAATCAGGATAGTCATACTGTGCGGTCTGATACATCTGTCGTGTCGTTGTTTGTGTGGCAGCAATAGGCTGCGGTGGTGGAGCTGGCATAGACTGTTGTGGAGCTGGCATGGACTGTGCATGCTGCGGGGCTCCTTGTTGGTTCTGATCCTGTCTAAGTGGTCTTGGTCTTTCTTTTGTGTTACCTATGGCGATATTATGTTTTAAAACGGGACAATCGTGTACATAATGACCTGGCTGTTTACAATAGTTGCACGTCCCTTTTACAGGACCTGCTGAAACACTGGACTGTGTCATACCCTTTTTATGACCGTCAGCTGGAACTGTCTGGGAAACTAGCATTTTCATTTTCGTGTCTTTCATGCGTCTTTGTTCATGTTCTTGTTCCTCTCTAATTCTATTGTGATGGTACTGTAGCATTTGTAACATTTGTGACGGGGTGTTACCTTGCCAGGTACTCTCGAATTTCAATACTCTATTCTTAACTTGGGGCAAGGCATTTTCAACCAATTTTGTCACAAACAGATGTGGATACGACTCGCTACTTGCTTTTATTCCACTATTTATACTAAAACATTTTTCAAATCGGGAATAGAAATCACTAGTGTCTTCATCTGGTTTTTGTTTACAGGCTGAGATTGCACCCCAGTCTTCCTTTTTCGTAGTTAATAAACGTGGCAGTACCTGTACTAGTAAACCTGGTAGTGTTTTGGTCTTGTCCCCGAGCCCTGAACCTGGACCTCGAGCTTTTTCTTCGTTTTCTAATGCTGTCCAATCTATCTTCTGGTCTCCCACCTCCGAATCCTTTTCCTTGAGTTTTTCGTAAATGCCCGCAGGCATTAATACCTTCAATATTGTCATAATGTCGGGGTAGGTATATTCTCCCATGAGTAACATATCTTTAATTTCACGGTGGAAACCCGCTGGGTCTTTGTCATGACTGGGTACCACTTTCTTCATTTCTAATAGTTCTATTTTGGATATCGGTGTGTATACAAACACACGTTTAAACTGATTGTCCTCACCTTTTATCGGGTGAACTTCACGTAAGGGATTCTGTCTATCCATATAATACGTCGTTCTTTCCTTGATGGGCAGTGAGACATGTTCGGGACATACAAAAAGAATGTACTGCTTTCTGGATTCTAGTATTTCTCTAATTAACTCAGTACCTGAACCTCTCCATTTGTTCGTGAGTAATTCAGTCAATATATCAGGTAAGGGACCAGGATCGGAATGTTGGTTTTTATATAATATAAGGAGTTGTTGAATCATATAGATACCAGCTAAACGCTGTTCATCTGGGGTGAGGTTCAAAAACGTATGCGCTAGTGTATCATCACCATATTTTCCAGGACTATCAACCCAGTGTACGGCTGACCTGGCTAATTCTTGTTCGTCCATAGAATCGAGTATATGATAACCCCTTCGTTCTCGAAGTAATTTGTCAGCGGCTTGGAACGAATGTTCGGGGGACCTTAGATTTATTATAGGAGTTTGGAATTTTCTGCTATTCTCTGGACGTATCGGACGTATCGGATCAGTAAAGCATCTAGTATTATTGCAAGATCTTCCTCTACCTACATAGGCCATGGTTTCTAATTGTCCTGTGGGCAGTTCTAATTCTTCCTCGTCCTCGGTTTGTTCAGGTTCGTCTACTGCTAATCTTTCTTCGTGTATTCGTTCTATTTCTTTGCGGATCTTTCGGCACATGGCTACTATACATGATCGTTTATCATGTCTCCCCTCTGATATATTCTTACTCCATGTGGTAAGAATTTGCATTTCTTCCAGATTTACCCCTGGTCGGTCTTGATTTCTGATCACACAGTTTATGAGGAAACGTAACAGTTCCCCCTGTATTTCCACTTTTTGGTACTCCATGGCTCTGTTAATACTCTCAGGATCTCGCCCTGACTGGACAAAGTGATATATATTTTCTAAATGTGCAGTCATTCCTGGTATCTTCCCTAAATATATTGCAGCTCGTCGGATACGTAATGATGCCAGCACCATTTCGTCCCCTTTTCCGGGCACAGGGTCATATCTACAATCTATTAGAAGTTCCTTGAGCGTGTTGGGAGTTACTAGTTTGGGCGTACGTTGGTGGGCTAATTCTTGAAAGGAAAGTTTATTTACTCTGGGTGGCGTGGAAAAAACGTTTGATGTAGCTCCGGTAGCACCACCTGGGGTGCTGGATGTGAAAGGATTTGTTGAACGTGATATAGCAACCATAGGTGTGGATACAGATGTAGAAACAGATGTGCTTGCTGGAACTTGTGTCGGAGTGTGCTGTTGCGGAGGTACAGACGGAGGAGGGTCTTGGCGTTGAACCCCCTCGGCAGGCGGTCTATGTGGCGCAGCATTAGCATACTCGGGAGCTGCGTCGTCTAAATAAGAGGAAAGAAAAACATCTTCTGCGGTTCTGGGATGCCCTTTGGGATGTACTTTTATCGGAAACAATGGGGGTGGCAAGTCTTTTGGTATCTCCGGAGTAGCCTTAGGTAACCCTTCGGCCAGAAGGGGATACATACCATTCATAAGGGCATTTCTTTGTCTGTCTATTTGTTCTGACTTTACTCGAGTACCTTCTTCAATTAATAGATTTTCTCGAACTTTATTTGAATTCTCCTTACTTTTCTCTTCCTGTCTGAGTGCTTTTTCTGTACGTCTATATGATTCTTTACGCCATAATTCAATGGCATCTTTCTGTGACTGTCTAGCTTTCTTTTTCCATAATTCTTCTTCTACTTTCATGATGCAATCTGCATCCCAGGTCCCAGCTGCGGGCCACCTCTGACTTTCTGGTAATTCCTTGGTGTAGTCCACCCATAAATCAAGAAATAATATGGCGTCTAGGCCATGTTTATGATACATGAAGTACCCTGGAGTGTCCCTAGGAGGAATGGGAACAGCTTCTTCGAGTACCCCTTTTCTAGTTTTGATCTGTCTTAATTTCGAAAAGAGCGGCATATTGAGAACTGATCTGATACCTAATTTTGAACACGTTTAATACAGCAAAACACAATAATGAACAGTCATTCACACCACAGTATGCAGAACGTATTTAAAACATTTAACATTTAATATTTAATGAACAACAATGATGGCCATTTAGGGAACTAGTCACTAAGCATAATACTCGATACTAACTAGGTAATTCTGAATTATATACTAGACATACTTGATATACTGCTAAACAGTACAGATACACTGCTGAAACAGTGCAGACCGGATTTGTGTACCCAAACCCGTCTTGACCGGCACAAACTATGTGCACGTCAGAACGCCTCCCCGACAATGGTACTCACCGGGTAGCTCGAAACGGAAGGCCTCGGAACTGAACTGAACTGGACTTGAACCGGACTGGACTCGACTCGAAACTTCGGAACCTCGGAAACTGGTGGGCCTCTGTATACCTCGGATCTTGCTCTCTCAGCTAGGCTCTGGTCGGGATACTTCGCACTTCTCACCGCCTCGTCTGGGTGTTGATCGCAGCCTCAGTTACCCCCGCCTGGCAGGAGGGAGATACAGGAAATCCTGTGGGTACGCGTTGTTGTCCGTCCAGCTGTGGCAGGAGACCGGGCCTGCAACGCACCGCCGGCGCGTGAGATGAGAAAGTGTCCCTGTTCGGGCGCCATATATGTGGTAAATAATTTAATTACCGGAACTTAATTTGATGCGGAAAATTAATAATAATAGCTCAGAAAAATAAGAGGCAGAATCCGTGGTATTAGAGGTTCGGAACGGGCTTTATTCCAAGATCAATTCGAATTGATGGGCTCCATATTCCATCACCACGAAGGTTCAGGAAGTGAAGGACCCTACTTTATTGACAAGTAATCATTTTTATACAATAGGCATTACAGTGAAACAGATGCAGGAGGCGTAACAATTGATAACACATACATGCGTAACTAAAGTGGGTGTAACTAGGCGTAACTTAAAGAACGTCATCAGGTATGATGTCACAATAGGGTGGTTCCATGAAAGAATTTCGCAATGTCAGCAGAAATACTTGGCAGAGATGCGCGCGCAGCAGCATGACGTGTGATTGACGTGCAACTAGGGGGTGAAGGGGACTTGACATTTAGCTCTACATGTGGAGACAGGGAGTCTGGGGGGTCAAGTCAACCTAATCCCAAATCATATCTAACATCCTATGTTTAAAGAACTATGTTATCCAAAAGGAAAGGTCTCTCGAACAAAATCTATTCTATACTGACTGTGAGTGCGTGTACAAGCGTCTAAGTGTCTACACTAGATGCGAGGGCAGAAATCTTCCATAGTAACAGGGCTATGAATTACTTGCATAAAGACAGAGAAGCCGGGCCTTTTCCTCGGTAGCTGGAAGAATGTTTACTTAAACTACTAGACAGGAATGCATTGGATGGGGAGCGGAGCAGATAATTTTGAAGGTGAAATACAGTTTTTGGCAGGCAACAGGCTGGAGTCAGGCACCGTTAGCCGCGCAGGGAGTAGGACAAAGTTCATGGATATAGATGCGAGCTCAGACTGAAGCTTTCAGAGGCAGAAGGCAAGAAAAGGCTTGATGGCAGAATCAGGGCCTACTCGCCTGGACTGAAAAATGGGATAAATGAGCCATATAAAGTCGGTGGCCTTTCATACTTAGGAATGGAATATCCGGCCCATTCATGGCGGATCTGAAAGAGGACATGTTGACGGTGGACGCACATGTGTTTGCGTCTTCATAACTGGAACTGGAGGGATCATACATGTACTTATGATTTATACATGAAACCGTTGGGGTCCAAGATAGGGGACATAACTGATCATAAAAATCCATATTTCCACATCCCTCTTCCCTCTTTCTGTACCTCTCTTCCCTCTGTCTGCCCACCTGTTCACTCTTTTGGCACCCCGTTTGCCTGTTTCTGCAACTCTCTTGCCTCTTTCTGCAGTTCTCTTCCCTTTTTCTGCACCTCACTTGCTTCTTTCTGTACTTCTCTTGCTCTTTCTGCACCCTTCAAGCCTCTTTCAGCACCTCTGTTGCTTCTTTCTGAACTTCTCTTCCTTCTTTCTGTACCCCTCCTGCCTCTTTCTGTACCTCTCTTGCCTCTTTGTGCACCTATCCTCCCTTTAATGCACTCCTCTTGCCTCTTTTTTCACCTCTAGTTGGGTCTTCCTGCACTGCTCTTGCTTCTTCCCACACCTCACTTGCCTCTGTCTGCACTTCTCTTGCTTCTTTCTATACCGCTGTTGCTTCATTCAGCAATTCTCTCGCCTCTTTCTGCACTTCTCTCCCTTCTTCCTGTACCCCTCTTGCCTCTTTCTCCACCCCTTCCCACTTTCTGCATGTCTGTTGCTTCTTTCTGCACTTCTCTCGCCTCTTCCTCCACCCTTCCTTCCTCTTTCTGCATCTCTGTTGCTTCTTTCTGCACTTATCTTGCATTTTTATGTACCTCTCTTGCTTCTTTATGCACCCCTTGTGCCTCTTTCTACACCCCTCTTCTCTTTCTGTACTCCTCTTGCCCCTTTCTGCACCGCTCTTCTATTTCTGCACTCCTCTTGCCCCTTTCTGCACCTCTGTTCTTTCTTTCTGCACTTCTTTTGTTACTTTTTGCACCCCTCTTGCTTCTTTCTTTGCCCCTCTTGCTTCTTTCTCCATCCTTCTTCCCGCTTTCTGCACATCTGTTGCTTCTTTCTGCACCCCTCTTATCTCTTTCTCTACCCCTCTTCCCTCTTTCTGCTCCTCTGTTGCTCCTTTCTGCACCTCTCTTGCGTCTTTCTGTGTCCCTCGTGCCTCTTTCTGCACCCCTCTTCTCTCTTTTTGCACCCCTCTTGCCTCTTTCTGCACCTCTCTTGCATTTTTCTGAACTACTCATGCTTCTTTCTGTACCTCTCTTGCTTCTTTCTACACCACTTGTGCTTCTTTCTGCAACCCTCTACCCTCTTTCTGCACCCCTCTTGCCTCTTTCTCCACCCCTGTTCGTTCTTTCTGCTCTTCTTTTGTGTCTTTCTGCACCCATCTTGCTTCTCCCTGTACACCTTTTGCCACTTTCTCCACCACTGTGCCCCCTTTTTGCATCTCTGTTGCTTCTTTCTGCACTTCTCTTGCCTCTTTTTCCACCCCATCCCTTTTTCTGCACCTCTGTTGCTTCTTTCTGCACTTCTCTTGCTTCTTTTTACCTCTGTCCCTTCTTTCTGCACCCCTCTTCCCTCTTTCTACTCCCTTCTTGCCTCTTTCTGCACCTCTCTTCCTTCTTTCTGCATTTCTTTTGTTTCTTTCTGCAACTCCCTTGATTCTTTCCGGATCCCTCTTGCCTGTTTCTCCTCCCACTTCCCCCTTTCTGCATCTCTGTTGCTTCTTTATGTACTTCTCTTGCTTCTTTCTACACTCTGCAACTCTGCCTCTTTCTGTACCCATCTTCCCTCTTTCTGCACTCCTCTTGCCTCTTTCTGTACCTCTGTTGCTTCTTTCTGAACTTCTTTTGTTTCTTTCTGTACCTCTCATGCTTCTTTCTGCACCCCTCTTGCCTCTTTCTCCACCCCTCCTCCCCCTTTCTGCACCTCTGTTCCTTCTTTGTGCACTTCTTTTATTTCTTTCTGCACCCCTTGTGCCTCTTTATGCACCCCTCTTCCCTCTTTCTGCACCCCTCTTCCTTCTTTCTGCACTCTTCTAGCCTCTTTCGGCACCTCTGTTACTTCTTTCTATCTGCACTTTTGTTTCTTTCTGCACCTGTCTTGCTTCTTTCTGCACCTCTCTTGCTTCTTTCTGCACCCCTCTTGCCTCTTTCTGTATCCCTCTTCCCTCTTTCTGCACCTCTCTTCCCTCTGTCTGCCCACCTGTTCACTCTTTTGGCACCCCGTTTGCCTGTTTCTGCAACTCTCTTGCCTCTTTCTGCAGTTCTCTTCCCTTTTTCTGCACCTCACTTGCTTCTTTCTGTACTTCTCTTGCTCTTTCTGCACCCTTCGAGCCTCTTTCAGCACCTCTGTTGCTTCTTTCTGAACTTCTCTTCCTTCTTTCTGTACCCCTCCTGCCTCTTTCTGTACCTCTCTTGCCTCTTTGTGCACCTATCCTCCATTTAATGCACTCCTCTTGCATCTTTTTTCACCTCTAGTAGGGTCTTCCTGCACTGCTCTTGCTTCTTCCCACACCTCACTTGCCTCTGTCTGCACTTCTCTTGCTTCGTTCTATACCGCTGCTGCTTCATTCAGCAATTCTCTCGCCTCTTTCTGCACTTCTCTCCCTTCTTCCTGTACCCCTCTTGCCTCTTTCTCCACCCCTTCCCACTTTATGCATGTCTGTTGCTTCTTTCAGCACTTCTCTTGCCTCTTCCTCCACCCTTCCTCCCTCTTTCTGCATCTCTGTTGCTGCTTTCTGCACTTATCTTGCATTTTTATGTACCTCTTTTGCTTCTTTATGCACCCCTTGTGCCTCTTTCTACACCCCTCTTCTCTTTCTGTACTCCGCTTGCCCCTTTCTGCACCGCTCTTCTATTTCTGCACTCCTCTTGCCCCTTTCTGCACCTCTGTTCTTTCTTTCTGCACTTCTTTTGTTACTTTTTGCACCTCTCTTGCTTCTTTCTTTGCCCCTCTTGCTTCTTTCTCCATCCTTCTTCCCGCTTTCTGCACATCTGATGCATCTTTCTGCACCCCTCTTTTCTCTTTCTCTACCCCTCTTCCCTCTTTCTGCTCCTCTGTTGCTCCTTTCTGCACCTCTCTTGCATCTTTCTGTGTCCCTCGTGCCTCTTTCTGCACCCCTCTTCTCTCTTTTTGCACCCCTCTTGCCTCTTTCTGCACCTCTCTTGCATTTTTCTGAACTACTCATGCTTCTTTCTATACCTCTCTTGCTTCTTTCTACACCACTTGTGCTTCTTTCTGTAACCCTCTACCCTCTTTCTGCACCCCTCTTGCCTCTTTCTCCACCCCTGTTCCTTCTTTCTGCTCTTCTTTTGTGTCTTTCTGCACCCATCTTGCTTCTCCCTGTACACCTTTTGCCACTTTCTCCACCACTGTGCCCCCTTTTTGCATCTCTGTTGCTTCTTTCTGCACTTCTCTTGCCTCTTTTTCCACCCCATCCATATTTCTGCACCTCTGTTGCTTCTTTCTGCACTTCTCTTGCTTCTTTTTACCTCTGTCCCTTCTTTCTGCACCCCTCTTCCCTCTTTCTACTCCCTTCTTCCCTCTTTCTGCACCTCTCTTCCTTCTTTCTGCATTTCTTTTGTTTCTTTCTGCAACTCTCTTGATTCTTTCCGGATCCCTCTTGCCTGTTTCTCCTCCCACTTCCCCCTTTCTGCATCTCTGTTGCTTCTTTATGTACTTCTCTTGCTTCTTTCTACACTCTGCAACTCTGCCTCTTTCTGTACCCATCTTCCCTCTTTCTGCACTCCTCTTGCCTCTTTCTGTACCTCTGTTGCTTCTTTCTGAACTTCTTTTGTTTCTTTCTGTACCTCTCATGCTTCTTTCTGCACCCCTCTTGCCTCTTTCTCCACCCCTCCTCCCCCTTTCTGCACCTCTGTTCCTTCTTTGTGCACTTCTTTTGTTTCTTTCTGCACCCCTTGTGCCTCTTTATGCACCCTCTTCCCTCTTTCTGCACCCCTCTTCCTTCTTTCTGCACTCTTCTAGCCTCTTTCGGCACCTCTGTTGCTTCTTTCTATCTGCACTTTTGTTTCTTTCTGCACCTGTCTTGCTTCTTTCTGCACCTCTCTTGCTTCTTTCTGCACCCCTCTTGCCTCTTTCTGTATCCCTCTTCCCTCTTTCTGCACCTCTCTTCCCTCTGTCTGCCCACCTGTTCACTCTTTTGGCACCCCGTTTGCCTGTTTCTGCAACTCTCTTGCCTCTTTCTGCAGTTCTCTTCCCTTTTTCTGCACCTCACTTGCTTCTTTCTGTACTTCGCTTGCTCTTTCTGCACCCTTCGAGCCTCTTTCAGCACCTCTGTTGCTTCTTTCTGAACTTCTCTTCCTTCTTTCTGTACCCCTCCTGCCTCTTTCTGTACCTCTCTTGCCTCTTTGTGCACCTATCCTCCCTTTAATGCACTCCTCTTCCCTCTTTTTTCACCTCTAGTTGGGTCTTCCTGCACTGCTCTTGCTTCTTCCCACACCTCACTTGCCTCTGTCTGCACTTCTCTTGCTTCTTTCTATACCGCTGTTGCTTCATTCAGCAATTCTCTCGCCTCTTTCTGCACTTCTCTCCCTTCTTCCTGTACCCCTCTTGCCTCTTTCTCCACCCCTTCCCACTTTCTGCATGTCTGTTGCTTCTTTCTGCACTTCTCTCGCCTCTTCCTCCACCCTTCCTCCCTCTTTCTGCATCTCTGTTGCTTCTTTCTGCACTTATCTTGCATTTTTATGTACCTCTCTTGCTTCTTTATGCACCCCTTGTGCCTCTTTCTACACCCCTCTTCTCTTTCTGTACTCCTCTTGCCCCTTTCTGCACCGCTCTTCTATTTCTGCACTCCTCTTGCCCCTTTCTGCACCTCTGTTCTTTCTTTCTGCACTTCTTTTGTTACTTTTTGCACCTCTCTTGCTTCTTTCTTTGCCCCTCTTGCTTCTTTCTCCATCCTTCTTCCCGCTTTCTGCACATCTGTTGCTTCTTTCTGCACCCCTCTTATCTCTTTCTCTACCCCTCTTCCCTCTTTCTGCTCCTCTGTTGCTCCTTTCTGCACCTCTCTTGCATCTTTCTGTGTCCCTCGTGCCTCTTTCTGCACCCCTCTTCTCTCTTTTTGCACCCCTCTTGCCTCTTTCTGCACCTCTCTTGCATTTTTCTGAACTACTCATGCTTCTTTCTGTACCTCTCTTGCTTCTTTCTACACCACTTGGGCTTCTTTCTGCAACCCTCTACCCTCTTTCTGCACCCCTCTTGCCTCTTTCTCCACCACTGTTCCTTCTTCTGCTCTTCTTTTGTGTCTTTCTGCACCCATCTTGCTTCTCCCTGTACACCTTTTGCCACTTTCTCCACCACTGTGCCCCCTTTTTGCATCTCTGTTGCTTCTTTCTGCACTTCTCTTGCCTCTTTTTCCACCCCATCCCTATTTCTGCACCTCTGTTGCTTCTTTCTGTACTTCTCTTGCTTCTTTCTTTACCTCTGTCCCTTCTTTCAGCACCCCTCTTCCCTCTTTCTACTCCCTTCTTGCCTCTTTCTGCACCTCTCTTCCTTCTTTCTGCATTTCTTGTGTTTCTTTCTGCAACTCTCTTGATTCTTTCCGGATCCCTCTTGCCTGTTTCTCCTCCCACTTCCCCCTTTCTGCATCTCTGTTGCTTCTTTATGTACTTCTCTTGCGTCTTTCTACACTCTGCAACTCTGCCTCTTTCTGTACCCATCTTCCCTCTTTCTGCACTCCTGTTGCCTCTTTCTGTACCTCTGTTGCTTCTTTCTGAACTTCTTTTGTTTCTTTCTGTACCTCTCATGCTTCTTTCTGCACCCCTCTTGCCTCTTTCTCCACCCCTCCTCCCCCTTTCGGCATCTCAGTTGCTTCTTTCTGCACTTCTCTTTCCTCTTTCTGCACCGCTGACCCTTCTTTCTGCAACCCTTGTGCCTCTTTCTGTATTCCTCTGCCCTCCTTCTGCTCCCCTCTTGTCTCTTTCTGGACTTCTTTTGCTTCTTTCTGTACTTCTTGTATTTCTTTCTGTAACTTTCTTGCTTCTTTCAGCAGCCCTTGTGCCTCTTTATGCACCCCTCTGCCCTCTTTCTGCTCCCCTCTTGTCTCTTTCCGCACCTCTGTTCCCTCTTTCTGCACTTCTTTTGTTTCTCTCTGCGCCTGTCTTGCTTCTTTCTGCACCTCTCTTGTTTCATTCTGTACCCCTCTTATTTCTTTCTATACCCCTCTTCCCTCTTTCTGCACCTCTCTTGTCTCTATCTGCGCACCGGTTCCCTCTTTCTGCACCCCTTTTGCCTGTGTCTCCAACTCTCTTGCCTCTTTCCGCAGTTATCTTCCCTTCTTCTGTACCTCACTTGCCTCTTTCTGCACTTCTCTTGGTCTTTCTGCACCCTTCTCGCCTCTTTCAGCACCTCTGTTGCTTCTTTCCGCACTTCTCTTCCTTCTTTCTGTACCCCTTTTGCCTGTTTCTGCAACTCTCCTGCCTCTTTCCACAGTTATCTTCCCTCCTTCTGCACCTCACTTGCCTCTTTCTGCACTTCTCTTGCTCTTCTTGCACCCTTTGCGCCTCTTTCAGCACCTCTGTTGCTTCTTTCTGCACATCTCTTCCTTCTTTCTGCATCTCTCTTCCCTTTTTCTGCACTCCTCTTGCCTCTTTTTACACCTCTGTTGGTTCTTTCTGCACTGCTCTGGCTTCTTTCTGTACCTCACTTGCCACTTTCTGCACTTCTCTTGCTTCTTTCCACACCTCTGTTACTTCTTTCAGCAATTCACTTGCCTCTTTCTGCACTTCTCTTCCTTCTTTCTGTACCACTCCTGCCTCTTTCTGTACCTCTCTTGCCTCTTTGAGTACCTCTCCTACCTCTTCCTGCACCCCTCCTGCCTGTTTTTGCCCCTCTGTTGGTTCATTCTGTATTGCTCTTGCTTCTTTCTAAATCTCATTTGCCTCTTTATGCACTTCACTTGCTTCTTTCTTCACCTCTCTTGCCTTTTTCGGTACCTCTGTTGCTTCTCTCTGCACTTCTCTTGCCTCTTTCTGCACCTCTGACTTAGAGGTAGTTTTAATCCCCCTGCCCTATTATGTACTAGGGCTTTACAGGAGGAAGCCATGCCAATCACAGGGGTACCCCAACCCACAGCGTACCTTAATGTATGTAGGTGTTTTCACTGTATTCTGAGTGTCATTCAGCATAGCACTGGGTCCAGGCCTGGTTAGTCAGAGTCAGTTACCACCAGTACCAGTCAGTTAAAGTTGGGTGCACAGGATTACTTTGGAACAAGGCCTCTCTCTGCAACTTGTTGGTTCTTTCTGCATATCTTTTGCTATTTTCTGCAACTTACTTCATCTTTCTGGACTTCTGTTGCCCTTTTTCTGCATTCCTCATGTTTCTTTCTGCGCCTTTCTTCCTCTTTCTGCACATGTCCTATCTCTGTAGGCATAGTTAGAAATTAGCATTTAAAAAAACCTTTGAAATTCATTGCAAACACCACAAGTTTCTGGGACATTATAGTTAGAAATTAGCATTTAAAAAAACCTTAGAAATTCGCCGAAAAAAATACAGGTTTCAGGGTATAGTTAGTTAGACATTTCACTCGTACAAAACCAGAGAAATTTGGCTGTTATAGTTAGCTGAGCTAACTATAACTCACACCCCTGCAATGCACTGCTGATGACGTCACATATTACATCTTTCATGACATAGTCAGTGACATCACTGATGACATCTCAAATGACATCACTGATGACATTATCTAGTGACTGTGTATTTCTGTAAAGTTTAAATATGTTTTATATATATATAACATATATATATAATATATAATATATATGTATATATATGTTTATATATATATTTATATACATATATATATATATACACATCAGGGTGTATTGAAGAATGAGTGGGTGTATAAGTGTCTGCATGGATGATTTAGTGGGTGCGTGACTGACTGTATAAGTGAGTGATTAAACATGTCTTACTGAATGCATGGGTTAGTGACTAAACTGTGTGAATGTCTGTATCCGTCTGTCAGTTGGTGTGTAAGTGGCTGCATGGGTTGGTGAGTAGCTACATAAGTGTCTATATGGGTTATTGATTGGTTGTCTGAGTATCTATATTGGTGTCTGACTGCCTGTGTGGTTGGTGGGGGTGTAACTCCCCTCCAGGATGTGTGAGTGGGTGATTCACTGAGTGTCTGGGTTCAAGAGTGCATCTGTGAAGGGCTGTATTAGTGGTTGAGTGTGTGTATGGGTGTGTTGGTGAGTGAATGGATATCTCAGTGGTGCATGTGTGAGTAACGTCATGTGTTAAAGGCAGTATATGTGAGTGTTGGAGTATATAAATGACTATATGTGAGAGTGAGTGACTGTGAGAGTGGCTGAATGGATGAGTGTGTGCTAGTATCAGTGATTGTATAAGAGTGTAAGTATGTGTTAGTATCTGTATGAATAAGTGAGGAGGTGGTGTGTGTATAACTGTATAGGTGAGTAAATGGGAGTGTGATTGATTCTTTGCATGACTGACTAGGTGTGTGAGTAACTCTATGGATGAGTGGCGGTGTGTGAGTGTCTGTATAGGTGTATGAGTGCATATGAGAGTGGCTAGATTGATGAGTGACTGCATGTATGAGTGACTTTATAGGTGAGTGAGTGGATGTGTGTGTAGACCTAGGGATCAGTGAGTGGGTATGAAGTAATTGGTATTGGTATGTCTTTGGTTTCGAAAATGATAGTCTGTATTTTAGAGTGGGTGTATCAAAGGTTATTAGGGTGTGAGGAGGTGCATCAGATTATCACATGGATGATGTCATCAGTGATGTCATTTGAGATGTCATCAATGATGTCACTGACCATATCATGAATGATGTAATATGTGAAGTCATTAGCAGTGCATTGCAGGAGCACAGGTTATAGTTAGCTCAACTAACTATAACGGGCGAATTTCTCTGGTTTTGTACGAGTGAAATGTCCAACTAACTATAACATCCCTGAAACCTGTGGTTTTTTTCAGTGAATTTCTAAGGTTTTTTAAATGCTAATTTCTAACTACACCATCCCTTAAACCTATGGTTTTTTCAATGAATATATATATTTTGCTCAGTCACCAACACTGCGCTCAAGCAGACTATCATAAATTGGTACTCCCTCTACCACCAGGGGCCGCATTACACATGCAGTGCATTTTCCTTCATAACAATGGGTGCACCTTTAGAAAGGTGTGCCCGGCCCAATGAAGGAAAATGTTCCCCATTATGGGGAATGCACTGCCACCAGTGCAGCCACGAACTTGTACTGCCCTGGGGGCAGCACATTCATGTGAAATGCGGAGCGCCTACTTTACAGCCGCTCCGTGTTTCACTGTGCAATTTTCAAAGGGATTAGGGTTCCCCTTGCAGGTGGGTGCAGTCAGTGACTGCTCCTGCCTACATGGATAACACCTTACTCTCAATTTAGTGGTAGCTGGGCTGAACAGTTAGGCTTATCAGAGGGTTTCTGGAATGTCCAGTTGTTGAACGGGCTACAGGCGGTGGGGTGCTTGCAGGGTTCTGTCTGCAGCGGTTCAGTTCCTGTCCAGCAGCGTTTTTCTGTCTTTTTCTTGTGGTCCGTCAAATCTAAGGAACAAGGTTATGGTGAGGCCATAAATACTGAATTTAAGGTTGTAACTGAGGTTGGGGCTACTGTCCCCTAGGGTGACTATACCCTTTGGGGAGAGGGGCACATCCTTATTCCTAGTGGGCCTAATTCACCAATTGAAGATGGAGAAATTCTAATAGAGGGATTCACCTCAGCTCCTGGCCCCACTAGGGGTGTGCCAAGCCAAGGTGGACACTCCTACTTTGCTTATTAATTTTCCCAACTGTCCAGCAGGAAAAAGTGAGGCTAAGACAGGTGGGTGGGCCTCTCCACTAGTTGGAGCTGCCCAAATCAGCAAATCAGCCTATCACAAGATGTGAGCCTTTGAGACTCCCCAAGTGTTGCTGTTCCTGCCAGAGGGAGGTGTGGCGCACCACCACCCAGAGCAGGCTTTGTTTCTGACTTCCGAGCGCACAAAGGCTCTAACCGCATGAGGTCAAAAGCATATCTGGTAATGGCTAGCTGGCAAGGTCCAGTCAACCAAAACACTAGAAGTTGGTTGTTTTTCAGGTGGCATCTCTAAGATGCTCTCTATGTGCCTTTTATAACAAATCCCATACTGGCATCAGTGTGGGTTTATTATGGTGTGAAACTTGTTACCAAACTTCCCAGCCTTCGGAGAAGCCATTATAGAGCTGTGGACTTCGTAATGACAAACTCTTAGCCTATGTAAGCAATATGGCTTCAATGCACCTAAAATGTCTGTGAATGGCACAGACACTGTAGGGCATAGTGCTCATGCAGCTATGCCCTCACCTGTGGTATGGTGTACCCTGTCATAGGCCTGTGAGGCCTGCTAGCGGGGTGACTTACCCATGCCACAGGCAGTGTTCGTAGGCATGGCTCACAGGGATATGTGCCATGTCGACTCTTCAGTTTGGTCTGCCCCAAAACACGCAGCCTACAATGGCATTGTGTGGGTGTTAAGGTGAGAGGTCTCTGAGGGTAGCATAATACATGCTGCACCTCTAAGAGGCCCTCTATGGTCACAAGGCCATTCGAACCAGGGGCACCTCTTACAAGGGACTAACATGTGGCCCAGAGGAGTGCCAATTGTGGAAACAAAGGTACAGTTTTGGGAAAGAACACAGGCCCTGGGAACCTGATTGGCAGGGACTCAAAGCACACAAAGTGTGTGTTTGTGTGTGGTCAGGGGGCTACTGCAACAGAAACCCACTTTCCAACAGTGGGTAAAGCATCTGATATCGGTGAGAACACCTGTGGCTTTGGAGGAGTGAGTAAGACCTGAGCTTAACAGTGGAGTGGGCGTTGGCTTTGTCTGGGAATGGGAAATGCATATCACTCATTCTATATCTCACTCTCTCTACATGTTTCTCTGTTTCTCTTGATCCCTCCTCAGAATACATCTTCCTTAAACTCATTGTGACTCTAACCTCTCCACTCAATTCCCATCTTGGAATCTGATTGTCCCTCTATTCTCTTTTTTCTCTCTTCCTCGTGTTTTTCCAACCCTTATTTCCTAGTGTTTCTTTGTCTTGCTCCATTACTCTCTCTCTTGATATTTTCTTTACCTCATTGCTACTTTTCCACATACTCCTTTCATTTGTCTCTCTCAGTTCTGCTCCGCCCCTCCCTTCTGCTATTTCCATGTTTCTTTCTTTCTTGCTCTCCCTCAGAATTGTTGCTATTCTATTGCTTTCCTATACAGGTCTTTATTTTTCATTATAAATATCACTCTATATTTTCAATTTTCAATGAAAAACATTTTCAGGCGACTGAAACGTGATCTCTTGGGGGAGGGGTGGGGGCTATAGCACAATGAGCGGGCCTCAATTTCTATATGCCTGTTCTTAATTGTTATATACCCTTCTCCTTAAGTGCAGACCACTTTAAAGTGACTGGTCTAACACTTGGCCAGCCAGCAGGATATTACTGCACTGTATGAAATAGCAATAAGTATTGCACTGTACATAGATTGTCCACATACAGGACCACAGCTGTCTTGTTGTTACATTGTTGTTAAGCTTGAGTGTGTGATTTTTTTCCATAGTCTTAAACTCCATCATAATGAAGGCATAAGGCCCACAAGCCCCAACCTGTTTCTCCTGAGACATATATCATCATTAAAGTATAACTTTGCAAGTGACAGACTAAATCTCTGAAACATGGAAAAAATCGGATATCTTAAGTGGAAGTATAGTTTTTTATGTTACTCTTTTTATAATGCATTCAGGCACTAACTAAATAAAAATAAATGTCAGAGAGATGATAGCGCCTCGAATTGCATGAGTGCTATATCTCATTTTAAAGCAAATCATGTCTCCGAACGAGTTCAGAATGAGTCTGAGGACGTACAGGATGGGACGTTGGAACCCTGTTCATGTATACTTTTCTGTCATTGTCTGCCGTACCTGCCTGAGCTTCAGAAGATCCACCAATGCAGAATTCACAGAGGGAGTGGTCCAGAAGAATCTGGCATCTGCACATGATACACTAACTGTTGAAGGGGACCTTCTTCCAGATGGGGCTGTTGTCATCAGGTGTCTTCTCTTTCCTGAGGGTTTTAGTATACTGTATCCATAGCTTTAAAAGTATGGTTGCGCGTAGTATTCAGCTTTGCTCCGCTAAGTTACTCTTTGGTCCATGTCACAGACTAAGTGCAAAGGCAAAATCTTTGACCATCCAGTTCATTATGTCTAGCCATCTGCATGTACCTGTCAATTGGCCTTACTTGAGCCATAAGTCCATCTGAAGAGGAAAATGTAAGACCTGATTTTAAAACTGGATGGTAATATTTTTGTTTCAACTAGGGCTGCATGAACTTGTTCTATATTTTGAAAACCATACTTTCCGTTTTCTACTGTTTATAGATTTTAGTTACTATCATTTTGCTCATTTTATTACAGGAGTAAGGGCCACATGTACGACCATTTCTAGCGGTCGCAAACGGAGAATCGGGCGCTTTGCGACTGCTAAATAGTTCTATGGTATGTACAAACCCTATTTTGTGACTCATGAACCTATTACCGACTCGCAAAATAGGGTTTGCAACTCGCTATTAGGAAGGAGAGTGCCAAGGGCGCCCCTTCATAATAGCGACTAGCAGTGCCAAGTACAAGTGTTTGGGACTGAAATGTGGTCGCAAAACATTCGCATTTTACTGGCAATGGAGAGTTGGTGGTAGGCCAGTTGCAAATGGGAAGGGGTCCCCAAGGTACCCCTTCCCCTTTGCGAATGTGGGCGCAAATATTTTTTAATAGCAGGCAGTGGTCCGACGGACTCTGCCTGCTCTTAAAAAATAAAACAGAAACGTTTCATTTTTCTTTTTGAAACACATCCCATTTTCCTTTAAGGAAAACGGGCTGCATTTAAATCAAGCATTGGCATAGCCAATAGGTCTCGCTTTTGAACCTTATAAGTGTTTAGCCATGCAGCGCATTATCCTGAAAGTTGTGCCGCCAGATATTGAAGAGCTATACAATTACTACACACTGGGTGTGAAAGAAAGAGTAAATGGTTTTAGTGCATGAAAATGGTGTGGGGTGAGTGTGTGTAAGAAACAGCAAAAGGGCTGTACCTTAAAGAATGCGTCTATGTTGACGGTCCCTAAGTAGACAAATCAGTGTAAAACCAGCAAAAACACAGCCCCTCTGTCCTAAGACCACAACCGAGGCAGCCTTGTGCATCGCCCTTCCACGAAGTGCCTAGAGGCGACCCGGTACACAAGCCCTCTCAGTTCTATTCCAGGCCCACGAGGAAGAGGAAAGTGGCGAGGCATCCAATACAAAGCAAGGAAGGGCGAGATCGGCACTCCTCTGAATGCATGCACCTTTAAGTAACTAAAACAGCAAAGATGCCTGTGCTCACACACGCGTCATAACTCCTAAACTATGCACTTCTCATTTTCATTCTGTTCCAACCTTTTCACACTAGAAAAAGGTGATATGTTTTTTAAAAATGCAATAAAATGGCATGTGCAGTTTTTATTGGGAGACCACGCACTGTATTCAAAGTTACCCTCAAGGAGAGCACCGATAAAGTGTTCATATAGCTGGCACCATGCTTCTCATGTGCATGTGTGTGTAAGTAGACATGGAGTACCTTACTAGCACCTCTGCCTGAAATTAAAAATGCAAAGCAAAATGCTTAGGCAAGTTTCAGAACGTTTTTCATCAATACCTGCACCTATGCAGCTTGTAGAATTCGGAGGAGATATGTCAGTGTATTATTTCTACCCATTAACTTCCCAACTAGCACAGCAGATCTTTAACCACGGATATTTCTAAAAACACAATATTCATGATGTTATGTGTGCTGGGCAGGGTTGCTGGGATGAAGTAAGCTGAGGACAGGAAATATCAAAGACGCCGACGGCAGGGGAAGGAAAAAGAAAAAGCATTGGCATAGCCAATGGCTCTTGCCTTTGGGACCTTATAAGTGTTTAGCCATGCAGAACATTATCCATTAGATTACTTTAGCCATGAAAGACATCAATGTTTGTGGTAAATCATCCATGATATACTGCCCTATTACTACCAGGCATTAATTAAAGTCCTTTGACATTGTTTGCATTCTGATTCCTATGCAAATTTAAAGCAAGGATTGGAATTATGAGATGTGTGACAATGAAATCTCTCCTAAAATGTGGCCGGAATATATAGAGACGTTGGTCACTTACGTTCAAAACTGAAGAAAGGAGTCAAACTGTATTTGTTAGAAATACAAACTGTACGGCTGCCATTTAAGCAGTTATTTACAAGTCATTTTAACCTTAGTCAAGTAGCCGCATTTGAAAGCCAAAAATAACAAAGATTTGGCAAAGTGGATGTAATCTGAAATATAGAGCTGCAGAGGGAAACAGCTTTTACAACGCTGTCATTACATCGCATTACACTTACAACGCTTTCGTTACAACAACCGCATTGTTAGAATGCGATACCTTTACATCGCAAGTCATTAGATCGACTTGCTGTAGGGGGCCCTCTAAAACAAGGAATAGTATAATTTACTACTCCAACACCTTCCCTACTGTTGCGCACGCTGGAGTTGGAATAGTAAATTATATTATTCCTAAATCCAGCGCGCCCCTACAGCAAGTCGATCTAATGACTTGCGATGTAAAGGTATTGCGTTCTAACAACGCGGTCGTTGTAACGACCGCGTTATAATAGAACACAAAGTAATAGCATGCATTGTAATATGCTACATTCAGCTGCAAACTGTGGAACCGGTCTGCATCCTGAGTTTACAACTTTTGAGAAAATAAACTGTGTTTAATTCTCTCCCTGTACCAACCCAATTCAAAATGAATGGCAGCGTAATTCTACTTTTAAAGTGAATGTAATAGATTTATTTAAGGACTGCAAGGCGTGGGATTAAATCAGTTCATTGGTGGCAATTGTAATGGTGTGAAAGTATCCATCATTGGATCCAAAAAATGTTTATTGTGTGTGAATGTGGATGTAACATAACATCCACATCTACCAACTTTGGAATTGTCGAAAAACTTTAATTTTGAGCGTGCACATTGCTGAGAAGTTAAAAACATACAAATTGTAAACAAAAAGGGTGGAAAAGAGAGAGTGTGCATGCGTAATCCCAGACCCTGTCTTCCTAAACGTTAATCTGGTAAACCCCGTCTGCTGCTAATTTATTGCTTGTTCTGGGCTGGGGGATGCGGCCACCCTTAATGAAAAAATCCCCATAGACCAATATAACTCTTTTATAATGACAAAGCGTCTGTTAACACCATCAGAGTCTTCCTGAAAATGAGCACGCATGTTGAATTTACAGCTAAGCAATTATGTGGGTAAACGCAATATGTGGCATCTTATTGTGGGTTAAATATGGAACAAAAGAAATTCTTACAGCCTTTACACATCGGATGATATAACACAAGTAAATTCCAAATGCCTTTAGCCGAACACATTTATTTTTAAATGCACAAAGGCACAACATTAACGAGCAATACATATTACATAACATCTGCTGTTGACAGGAAAGCCGAATTTAAGATTTCTAGTGCTTACCCCTTAAAAACCAAAAAAAATGAAGCTTTAAGACACGCCGTGACTGAGACATGCTATTTATTCAACAACATGAATACAGAACCCAAATATACTAAATAAAACAAAGACACATGCCATGACTGAGACATGATGTTTTGATGAAAATTTAAATACGGTATGTGATTTGCAAATGTACCGTCAGCTGAGTGCATTTCCTACAGTATATAACGTCAGCAGAGCACCTTTGTTTGAAAAGGCACAAAATGTAGAACAGAGGAACATGTTTAAAATGTATGCGGAATCTCTATGTGCCAAGTCAAACAAATTGAATATACACAAGCCTGCTGTAATACAAACTATAAATTCTGCTTCTTCTTTTAAGGGCTGGTGGATTTACATTAAGTATTTGAAATTAGCCGCGCGTTATCAAAACATCAATACATATTGCTAACATCTACAGTAGACGTTTGGTGAACCGAAGTCACATTCGGCTTGCTCTCCCCGTAATCTTCAAAGCAAAATAAAATTTGAGACATGCTGTGACTAAAACATGATGTTTTTTGAAAAGTAAAGACTGTATATGGTTTACAAATGTTAAAGCAAATTACATCAAACGCATTTATTTTGATATACACACAAACACGACATTCATGAGCAAATAATGCCCCATAACATCTAGTGTTGTCAACTGGATTCCTAGATGTAAGTTCTGTTTATAGTAGACGTCTGGGGAAGTGAAAATAAGTTTCAGTGTGTTCTCCATGTAATAACCAAAACAACAAGCAGTCGTGCGATTGTCCCGGCAGCTTCGAAAGTGAAAGCGCGCACAGCGCGCTGAATGTAAACAAAGCAAGTTGTCGTGCTTCCAGTAGGACAAACTCAATAAAGAATATAGTGCTTACTGTATAAGAACCGAAGTAAAGGTGCCAGTAGCCATGGGAGGATGCAAATGACGACATGGCCCTACTAAGGAGGGACTAACAAGCCTATTAAGGAATCAGACGCCAGCATTTACGAAGGACAAATACACAAGCCAATGAAAAATGTGGGTGGGGCTTCCCCTCCGTACTCTGCCTACAATAGATCGCCAGAGCAGCGCTTGCTCACTGGCTCAGGCTCGACCTAAAAAAACCTGCTGTATAAAAAAAGCAGTCACAGACATGGTAGTCTGCTATACCCAGCAGGCCACAATCCCTGTTACCAATAGGCCACAAATTACGACCTGCCTCATGAATATTAATGAGGCAGGTCCCTTCCGACCCATTTGGGAATCACAGTGTCTCAGACACTGTTGTACATTCCATTTTGCAGGTCGCATTAAATCGCAATTTGTGTCTCGGAAAATGGAACGGCCGTACATCTGGCCCTAAATCTTTAAGTTCTTTAATTCTTAGCTGTACTGTTTCAAGTCTTATTACCTCACACCCAGAACACATTTCTGAATAGCAATTTATGTGACTGGCCTGGAGTAAGCCAGAGGATAACTTTGGAACAAGACGGGTTTACATTTGTGAGGTCTTCTGCCCAGGCTGTGCGACAGCTCAGTCACAGCTGAAATCAAAATAGTGACTTTTTATAGTATTACAGGTGAATTTCCAACACCTTTCATTCTTTCTCTTCTTTATCAAGAGTCTCGACCCAAAATCATTGACCCTTCCCGCCTCTTAATTTACTGTCTATCTTTGGGCCTATCTGACGCCCACCCATTGTTTCTGTCTGTCTTAACAAATACCACTGCTACTGCTGTCGCCCTCTTATTAGTCCTCTATGTTTCATATATGTCAAGTGTCTCTGTCTCTCTTTCTCATTCGTTTTGCTGTCTTATCTTTTGGCTCTGTTATCTTCCTATCTCTCTTGGTTGTGCTGTCATTGTCCTCAAACATGTAAGAAAGGATGTATGATATTACAATGCGGGTTTTTACCACGCGTGCAGTTACATCGCATGCGTTACAACGCATGCGATGTTACAACGCTATGCCATTAGAACGCAAGTCTTTACATCGACATGCGCTAGATGGCGTGCTGACATTAAAAAAGTGTAATTTACTATTCCAACTCCAGTCCACTTAACAGTAGGGAAGGTGTTGGGATAGTAAACTACACTATTTGTAATGTTAGCACGCCATCTAGCGCAAGTCGATGTACAGACTTGCGTTCTAATGGCATAGCGTTGTAACATCGCATGCGTTGTAACGCATGCGATGTAACTGCACAGCGTGGTAATAACTGCGTTGTAATGGCTGTTCCCCTGTAAGAAAGTTTGTGTTGGTGAACTCATGGTAATCTAGAGCTCCCCACCCCGATCTGTGCATATTCAGAGGCAATGCTGCCCACACGAAACTGTGCCCATGACCTCTTAACCTTATAAACCTCTATACTCCAACCATGCACATCTCTGCTCTTTTCCTATTCCTCCCAGTTTATTTGTGGCCTGTGCCACTTACCAGACGTTATCTGGGGGGAGAATGGCTGTGACCTCGCCCCCTCCCGCGTTCTTGCATTGGGGCCTAGCTACAGAAGGAGTAGAAGATTGTGTGAGGGTTAACACCGCCAGACCGCAGTCTGTTCCCCTTACTCTAGTTATTTACCACCTGTTGTTGTTTGTATAAAACAAGAGGCTGCATTTCAATTCCACATTTTCTTTCTTCTTTCGTTTCCTGGAAGAAATTCATTATTTCAGAGGTCCAGCTCCGAGCAGATATATTACAAGGGACATAGAAGAAAAACAGGCGACAATGAGATATATATTTGGACGCTAGAATAGCAAGAATTAAAACAGCCAACTAGTCTGCAAAACGTTTGATACTGAAACACATTGTGAGCAAGTATGAAGGTTTACTGTACTACTGTCTTTGCACTTTTAAAGGGTGTGATGTGGTGGACTAGATAAGCTGGCAACCTTGCTTGTCATCTTAGCTTCCCCATTTCACCAAATGATTTGATTCTAGTCAGAACATTTTAACTTGGTGTGCCAGAGTTCCTATTTCTTCACACATTGGCAGTGCTTTTAAGGAAGCTAATATGAAGCCCTATATAAATGATTGGACATTTCTGTTTGAGTCACTTGTTCTGAGCGTCAGAAGAGAGGATTTTAATGGGATGATACTAATACTTTTCAGTAGGTCTGATATCATTATATTTAGGCAGTACTTCAGGACTCTATCCTTTTAAAGGGTTACATCCATTACAACGCATGTGTTAGGTCGCATACGTTTACGTCACAAGTGTTACAGCGCAAGCGACGTTAGGACGCAGACCATTACACCGCGCACCATTACTTCGCATGCGCATTTACCACGCATACGCTTTTAGATCGTATGTGGTGTAATGGACGCAAGGCGGGCGGCACGGACAAGCACCGGGGAAGAGGCGGAGGAGCACCGGGACGACGCGAGGAGAAAGAGGTAAGGGGGCTTAAAGTTTAGGGTTTAGGGTTTAGGGCAGTGTCTGGAGATTAGGGTTTAGGGCAGTGTCTGGACATTAGGGTTTAGGGCAGTGTCTGGAGATTGTGCGGAAAGTGTAGTGTTTAGGGTTTAGGGCAGTGGCTGGGGATTGTGATGACAGTGTAGTGTTTAGGGTTTAGGGCAGTGTCTGGAGATTCGTGTTTAGGGTTTAGGGCAGTGGCTGGGGATTGTGCTGACCGTGTAGTGTTTAGGGTTTTGGGCAATGTGTTTAGCGTAGTGTATTAGGGGTTAGGGCTTAGGGTTTAGGGAAGTGTAGGGTACTTTTTTAGGCCTTAGGCGAATATGTGTTATGTGGGGGGTATTTGGGAAAAAATCGCGATGTTAAACCATGCGGGGTGTTTGTGTGCGTTGTAAATGTGTTTTGGCATGTGTTTGAATGCGCAATAAAGTTTGTTTTAAAAAAAACTAAGTAATGGTTTGCGTGGTGAAAGATTGCATACACCAGTTGTGAAAGAAGAGCAGTGGCCCCAGTTCATGGAAATAGAAGGGCAGCAATGCAGTGATATGATGAAGAATCGCTCTATTGGTTGTTCTTCGATTGCTATGCTCATTGCAAGTTAAGGAAGGACAGATATGCTGCACAGCCGAGGGCTAGGACAGTGCATTAAGTGGCTAAGAGTTCCAATCCCCTGAAATAAGGGTTGACGGTACCCACCAGCACAAAATAAACCACTGCCTGTGAGCTTTTAGAGGTTAAATTTTTTCCCAAAATGACCATATTTCCATATAAGGCTCTACTTCTAGTATCCAGTAGGGCTGGGCCAGTGTCAATCACTAGCCACATAATCTTACATTTGATCGACCCATATCCAGTCCTACTAGTTTCCCCTGGGCACTGATCTATTGGAGAATAATGCTCATTTGGTTAATGTTCTTGCTGTATTTAAACTTCCCATAGCTGCCAACTGTTCTGTTTTTGCCAGGAGAGTCTCGGCAAGTTGGAGACTCTCTCAATCTATCCCAGGACAGTCCCAACAATTGCACTTCCAACCCTGCCAAGAGTGACACATCTCGCTTTAGTAACGCATTTTAAGTCACCGTACAACAAGTAAAAGGATTGTCATGCAAATCAGCTTATTAAAAAAGCTGAGTGGGTTACCTCTTTTAATTGTAGAATCTGCAGTTTTTCGTGAAGCTACAGTGACGCTAGGCAGGCGATGCACAGCAGTCAATGGGTGTTCAGTTAAACCCTTCGCTGCTAAGCCTCCCCCTGTGCTAAGCCTTTTTTTTTGCTATTTGGGGTAGTTGGTGCTTAGGCCCCTTTAACTTTTTTACCACATAGGGTAGCCACGCCAAATGTGCATTCTTTTCTTCTAGCATCAAGGGAATTTTAAAGGTACCCATGGTCTGTTGATTCCTCTGGAAGGGACCCAGGAATTAGCCAAAATACAGCTATTATTTTTTTTTTTTGGGGGGGGGGGTAATGGGAAAAAAGTGCTGCAGAAGAAAGCATCTGTTTTTTCCCCTGCAATGGTATCAGCAAAGGGTTTGTGGTGCTGAAATTCCCATCTTCCCAGCTTTCAGGTACTGACTCTTTTGTCAGAAAACCTAATTGTTTTTTACACAGTTTTCGTATTTTACTGGGACATAGCCTATATTAGCCATTTTTAGTGCCTTCAATCTCCTTCCAGTTAGGGGTAGAAATGGGTATGAAAGCAATAATGGATCCTGGAAAGCTGCACATTTCGGAAAAGTAGACAACATTCTGAATTCATCAAGGGGTCATTTGTGTAGATCCGTCAAGGTTTTTTCATAGAAACTAACAGTTGAAAATAAGAAAAATAACAAATGAGTTGAAAAAAACAGCCATTTGTGCCAACCTTTTAACCTGTAACTTCTTCTAAGTATGTCAGATTTTTTAAAGCAACATACCGTTACATCCGGTGGACTCTTCTGGTTGTGGGGATATATAGGATATAGGACTTGTAGGTTCATCAAGAACCTGAGGAACCTCGAGCCAATAACTGAGCAACATCTTGCAATGGTTTTTCATTTTGTGCCGGGTATATAGCAATTCATTTGGTAAAATATAAAAAGTGAAAAATAGGTATGAAGAACACATATGTATTTCCAGAATGGGAACAAAATATAGAGTTTAGAAACAGTAGCTATTTGCACATCCCTGAAATGGGGGTACCCATACTAGTATGTGAATTATAGGACATTTTTAACGTTACTTCTTTTTTACACATTGTCTTACATTTGGAAGGCAGAATTGCATCAAAAGTCAATAGGTAGTAGCAGTTGTCCTACAATTCTGTGTTCCCTTAAGTCTCCAGATACAAATGGTACATCACTTGTGTGGGTAGGCCTAGTGCCCGTGACAAGAAATGGCCCAAAACGCAACGTGGACTGAAATGAAATGAGGAGCATTTTTACAGACCCTTTTTTTTGCAAAGCGCCTAGCTGTGGATTTGGGAACCTAGCTCAGCTGGCAGCTAAGGAAACCTAGCAAAACTATACATTTTTTAAAACTAGACACCCGGGGAAATCCAGGATGGGGTGATTTGTCTGGCTCTCACCAGTTTCTGTTACCCAGAATCCCTTGCGAACCTCAAACTTTGTCCCCAAAAAACTAATTTTTCTTATATTTCTATCATGGAAAAATTTGGGATCTGTGTGGATCCACAAAATTCCACCCACCCCGCCTTCCCCTAAGTGTTCAGATAAACATCGTTCCTCACTTGTGTGGGTAGGCCTAGTGTCCGCAACAGGAAATGGCCCTAAACACAACGTGGACATACCACATTTTCACAGTGAAAACTGACCCTTTTTTTGCAAAGTGCCTAGCTGTAGAATTTGAACCCTAGACCTGCCGGCACCTAGGGAAACGTAGCAAACCTATACATTTTTGAAAACTAGACACCCAGGACAATCCAGGATGCAGTGCCTTGTGTGGATCTTACCAGGTTCTGTTACCCAGAATCCCTTGCAAACCTCAAACTTTGTAAAACAAAAAAAACATTTTCCCCACATTTCTGTGATGGAAAGTTCTGTAATTTGCATGGGTCCACAAAAATTCACCCACCCCGCATTCTCTAAAGTTTCCCAATAAAAATAGTACCTCACTCGTGTGGGGGGGTCAAGTACCCGTGACAGGCAAGGGCCCAAAACATATTGTGGAGACATCAAAATGATGTATCACAAAACGACTTAGTTTTACAGGGGGGGGGGGCTGTTTTTTTTGTCCCGGGCTCATCGGCCAGGTAGGGAAACCTACTAAACCCACACATTTCTGAAAACTAGACACCCTGGGGATTCCAGGGAGGGATGGCATGAATGGATCCCCCAAAGTTTCCATACCCAGAATACCCCGCATACCTCAAATGTAGCTGTAAAATTCAAATTGTTCTAAACTTTTTGTGTGGGAAAGTTGTAGGATCACTGGGCTGACACAAATTTCATACCACACAGCATTCCACCAGGTCTCCCGATAAAAATGGTACATCACTCGTGTGGGTGGGCCAAGTACCTGCGACAGGCAAGGGCCCAAAACATATTGAGGAGACATCAAAATTACCCATCACAAAATGACCTGGTTTTGCATGGGGGGCACCTGGGTTTTTGATCCTGGGCTCGGTGGCCATCTAGGGTAACCTACCAAACCCACACATTTCTGAAAACTAATCATCCTGGGAAGTCCAGGGAGGTATGGCTTGCGTGGATCCCCCAATGTTTCCCTACCCAGAATCCCATTCAAACCTCAAATTTAGCTGAACAAATCACATTTTTCTTAAATTGTTGTGTGAGGAAGTTGTAGGAACCCCAGGCTGACACAAATTTCCTACCACCTAGTGTTCCGCCAGGTCTCCCAATGAAAATGGTACCTCACTCGTATGGGTGGGTCAAGTACCCGTGACAGGCAAGGGCCCAAAACGTATTGCGAGGACTTCAAAATTACCTCTCATAAAACGACCTGGTTTTGCAGGGAGGCTCTTAGGTTTTTGGCCCTGAGCTCACGGCCATCTAGGGAAACCTACCAAACCCACACATTTCTGAAAACTAGACACCCTGGGGAGTCCAGGGAGGTATGGCTTCCGTGGATGCACTAACGTTGCCCTACCCAGAATCCTCTGCAAATGTCAAATTTAGCTGAAAAGATCACTTTTTCCACACATTTCTGTGTGGGATCACCTTGCCAGCACAAATGTCCTACCACCCAGCATTTCCCTTGTTCTCCCGAGTAAAATGATACCTCACTTGTGTGGGTGGGCCAAGGGCCTGTGACTGGGGAGGGCCAAAAAGAGAGAGATTAAGGATGTAGCACAGCAAAATCTAAGCGCTACATTTATTTAAAAAATACGTTTTTAGTCGATTCTGCATTGGACAGCAACACAAGTGAGGGATCATTTTACTCAGAAGATTGAGGGAGAAGCTAGGTGGTAGGGCATTTGTACCGACACAGTGATCCCACACAAAACATGGTAACCCCCCCTTGCAAAACCAGGTTGTTTTATGATAGGTTATTTTGAAGTCTCCACAGTACGATTTGGGCCATTTCCTGTTGCGGCCACTATGCCTACCCACACAAGTTATTTACCATTTTTATCGGGAGACCTAGGGAAACACTGGGTGGTCAGAAATTTGTGTCGGCCCGGTGACACCTCAACTTACCCACACAGAAAAGTGAGGAAAATGTCATTTTTTTCAGCTACATTTGAGGTTTGCACAGGATTCTGGGTAGAGAACATTGGGGGATCCACACAAGCCATACCTCCCTGAGTCACCCCCCCGGGTCTCTAGTTTTCAGAACTGTGTTAATTTGGTAGGTTTCCCTAGATGGCCACCGAGCACTGTTCCAAAAACCCGGGTGACCCCTTGAAAAACCAGGTTGTTTTGTGATAGAAAGGTGAGCATCTGTATTTTTGGTCCCAGGTTCGCCGACATCTAGGGGAACCTAAAAAACCAAGAAATTTATGAAAACTTGACACCCGTGGGAGTCCAGGGAAGTGTGGCTTGTGTGGACCCCCAAAAAATTTCCTACCCAGCATCCCGTGCAAACCTCAAATTTAGCTGCAAAATCAAATGTTCTCACATTTCTGTGTAGGAAAGTTGTGGGATCACTGGGCTGACACACATTTCCTAAACCTAGAGTTCCCCCAGGTCTCCCGATTAAAATGGTACCTCACTTGTGTGGGTGGGCAAAGTGCCAGAAGCTGGGAAGGGCCCAAAACATATTGTGGAGACATCAAAATTGCCTATCACAAAACGACCTGGTTTTGCCAGGGGGGTCACCTGGGTTATTGAACCCGCACTTGGCAGCCATTTAGAGAAACCTTCCAAACCAACACACTTCTGAAAACTAGAGACCCGGGGGGGGGGGGGGGCTCCAGGGAGGTATGGCTTGCGTGGATCCCCCAACGTTTTCCTACCAAGACTCTCCTGCAAACCTCAAATTTAGCTTTAAAAATCAAAATGTTCTCAAATTTCGGTGTGGGAAAGTTGCGGGATCACCGGGCTGACACAAATTTCCTATCACCCAGCATTCCCCCAGGTGAACAAATCCGGTGTTCACGGGAGACAAAGTCTTTGTGCTTGAAGGCAGGCAAGTCCTCCGGGGTTTTTGAGGTTGCTGGCTGCAGGACACACCAGGATTTTGCAGGAGCAGGTTTGAGGTGGAAACAGGCCGGTAGGGCTGGGGCCTAGTCAGTGGGTGCCTTCCTCTTGTTAGCTTCTGCATGGCTGTTCGGTCCTTCTTCTTCTTCTTCTTGTAGGTTCTTGTCTGAGGAAGCAAGGTTCAGGGGTGCTCCTAAATACTAGATTTAGGAGCGTTACAGGTAGTTAAAAGGCAGGGACCAATGGGTCCCTTCCCAAGGATGGGTACACCCCCTATTATGCCACCCTCCAGTGGGAGGGGGGCATGAACCTGTCCCTGGTTGGCTGAGTCCCACTATCTTCAAGATGATATGGACTGAGAGTTGTGCTTCACCTCGCCTCCCCCACCTGAAGGGTGGAGTTGGCAGAGGTGGGCACACCTCTCTTCCTCACTTGTTTTTCCCACCAGTTCTCCCGCCCAAAGTGGGGGTCAGAACCAGTGGGGACCAGTTGCTGAGAGCAGCAAGTGGCCTGGGGAAGCTCATAAAGGCGGCAAGCCTTTGAAGCTTCCCCTTCGTGAACCCTGCCCATCCTGAGGGAGGAGGCTTGGTACCTCGTCCCAGGATGTGCATTGTTTCAGGCCCCAGAGAGCAGCAGACTCTTGACCCAGGGGTCCAGAAACATGTCTGGTGGTGGCAGCTGCAAGCAGCCACTCAGCCTGGACACTAGAGGTGGGTCAGTTTTCAGGGGGCATCTCTAAGATGCCCTCTGTGTGCATTTTCCATTAAATCCCTCACTGGCTTCAGTGTGGGTTTAATGTGCTGAGAAGTTTGATACCAAACTTCTCAGTTTTCAGTGTAGCCATTGTGGTACTGTGGAGCTCATAATGACAAACTCCCAGCACAATATACTCTTAATGGCAGCACTGCACTTACAATGTCTAAGAATGGACCTAGATACTGTAGGGGTACAGGGCTCATTCACCTGTACCCTCACCACTGGTATAGTGCACCCAGCTGGAGCGATGACTGATCTATGCCAGGTCAATGGGTTGTAGGCATGGCACTCAGAGATGTGGGCCATGTCGACTCTTCACTTTGTTCTGCATCAAAACACCCAGCCTGCAAATATAGTGTGTGTGTGTGAGGGTACATGACCTCTAAGGATGGCACAATAAGTGCTGCAGCCCTTAGAGACCTTCTCTGGTCATGGTGCCCTGGGTACCTGTGGTACCATTTACCAGGGGCTGACCTGTGGCCAGAGACGCCAATCGGATTTAGGCTTCAATGCAGATTTAGGTAAAGAACATAGGCCCTGGGTACCTGATTAGCAGGAGCCCAGGGCAGACTTAGTCAAAGCACCTCAGCAATTCAGCAAAAAGTGGGGGCAACCATGGAGAAAGAGGGCACTTTCTCACACTGGTGCCTAGTGGGCTTTCTGCCCCCCCCAGGGGCAGATCAGGGGCTACTGCCCCATCTGCCTCCTGGGGGGGGGCAGAAAGACTGTGGCATTTGTTTGGGTGGGTGGGGGCATTGGCATGCCCATTCTGGGCAGCCCCCACACCGAACTTTGAAAAAAAATCCCTGCTGCCTAGTGGGCTTTTTGCCACTCCCCAGGGGTGGCAGATCAGGGGCTATTGCCCCCATCTGCCTCCTGGGGGGGTAGAAAGTCTTTTGCCTTTTTGGGGGGGCATGGTGGGGGCATTGGCCTGCCCATTCTCGGAAGCACCCACCCCTGGCCTATAAAAAAATAATTTTGGCTTTTAGGGTTCTTTCTGCCCCCCCGGGTGGCAGATTCGGTGTTACTGCCCCATCTGCCCCCCGGGTGGGGGGCAGAAACAGTGGCTGTGGCAAAATTAAATGGGGGAGTAAAGGCCCTTGCCCAAGGGGGCGCTCCCCCCTCCCTGTAGGCTAGTGGGAGGATCCATGCTTGGGGATCACCTTTCTCAGGCGATCCCCAAGCAGGGATCCACTAGGGATAGGTACTATTGGAAAGGGGAGATTCTTCCCTTTCCAACAATACCTCTCACAAACGTTTCAGTGCTCGGGGGCTGAGATAGCCACACAAGCACCAAAAGAATGAAACTGAAAATAAGTTTCGGTTTCATTTTCAATGCAATGACGTCAGCACATCATGCACGTGATCACTACTGCATTAAAAATTAAAAAAAACGGCCTCAGGAGGGTAGGGAAGCTCTTCCCCCACCTCCCGAGGCCAACAAAAAAAAAGGAAATCCCTCTGCTGTCTGCAGCAGAGGGATTTTGTGAGCCTGTACTCATGACAAAATGGTTTAATCATGAGCACTGGAGCACTGGTGCTCATGACGGAACCATCCGATCATGAGCACCCAAAGGGTTAAGCTTCAATGGGTGCTGCTGGTTATGCTGATTGGACTGTTTTTGGGTGCATTACGCAGCCAAGGCTACCTGCCTACCTCCCACTGGCACTATTGGTCGGCATAGGTAGTACACATGTACGTGCAGCCGTAAGACCTGCTGCCCAAAACAACGAGGTTACTGCTGCCAGACGGCAAGTGCAGTGTTAGTGCCCATGAACGAAGTTCAGCAGTCGCCTCATTTGTGAAGTGATAGTGACTAAAAGGCTTCTGTCGGCGCAGGCAGGATCTTATTTTTAATTTAAAATTCCTGCCGCAGCTAGCCAGGGCCGCCAGGAATTACTGCTGCCAGAACGTAATGAAAGGACAAGGAGTGTCATCCAGGATCTCCTTAGCACATGCTGCCTTGCCCTACTTTCGTAGGGTCGCAGGGGGCTCGGCTGTCTCAAGTGTCTAAAGGCACAGGGTATAGGACTGAAGACAGCGTGCCCCACGCCATGCCCTCTTCACCCTGACTTCAGTCTACAGCTAAGCTGCAGATAAGATGCAACGCAGTACTGATTCCACAGACTGCAGCTGAGCTATTTCCTGTAAGAAGTACTTGGAGAACCTCAAACACAAACCAAGGGCTTCTTGAATTAATTTTGAGACACTGGCAACGTGATATATTATGTGGCAAAGGTGACTCTTTTGATGGCACTAGGGGCAGGAGTTTATCACATTACTATTTGTGCCCTAAGTAACTGCCTTGAATTATTTTGACATAGCAGGCAGCATGTATGGCCTCCATGCTATTGGTCCTGAAGAAATAGAAGATAAAATATTTAGGAATTGAAGAATAAAGCGACTCCCTATTTGGCATTCAATTTCTAATTTATCAAGGATTTTTGTGAGGTGACATGAATTGTTAAACATGTAATGAATGCATTACCGCGCCTGACAATGAACATTTGGTTTCCCAGCTGTACCGACAGGCGCAGGAACTCTGACCAATGATGGGTGGTGGACAACGTGCGGCATGGGAGAGGGATCTAGCGCAGCCTATGACTGAGGAGATGTGGGCCTACTGTTATGAACAAACACGCTTAGTGTCCAATAATTATAAACATTAACTCCTGCACTTCAAATACTTACCCAGAATCTATGTCACTCCTGTGTTACTTGCAAAGATGGACAGTAGGAGGATAGGCTGCTGCCAGAGATGTGCGATGGCGCATGTCGACTTCATTCATTTGGCATGGAACTGCCCTGCGGTGCTGGCCTACTGGGAGGTGGTGTTTGGGCATCTTGAACAGATGGTTGAGGTTGAACTCCCACACACACCGTTACTGGCCCTGCTGGGGTATGTACTCCCGCTGAGCAAGGGGATAAGACGCTTCACCGCTATTGCGCTAGTGCTGGCCAAAAGGCAATGTCCCTGTCCTGGGGTGGAACAGCGACGCTGCAAAGCTGGGACATGGCTCAGAGACATGTTGTACTGTGATACAACCAGCGATGTATACGCGTCCTTGCTCCTGCTGGCCTCCCACCCTAAAAATATTTGGCAGCCGCTCCGCTCCTATCTGTAGAGAGCCATCCGGGCTCTCTCATACAATGTAGCAGTCACACTCACGCACTCCTACACCCCTCGGGGCGGGCTCGCCCCGAGGGTATAAATAAATGGGTCGGAGACCGCTCAGGGTCTTCCGGCCACGAGGTCTAAGTGGTGTCCCTGTGTCCTTTCCTTGCACGCTGCTGCCGAACTGCGACACAGGCCCCGCCGCGCTACACTATCTATTAGCCCATCCGGAACTCGCTGACTGAAATGCATCAGATGATGTTATGATTGCCGGGTTGCCTGGCCGGTCATATGGATCGGGAGGACTAAGGTATTTCTATTACATACGCCTGTATTGTTGTTTTGTTGTCCATAATCACTGTGCTATTGATGCTTTGTGTGGCCAAATGTTTTTTTACCGTTATTTGTCAAAGAGTGGTTCGAGGAGCCTCACAGGGATAACGATGTAATTTCCTTTTTTTTCTCTGTATAATTTCTTGAAAAATGCAATGAAAGCAAGTTAAAAAATAAAATAATCTGCAATGAATGCAATCTGTGTTTTCATCTGCTGCAGGTCCCCAAGGATGAGCACATACTCCGGTTCCTGAGGGCACGGGACTTTAACTTGGAGAAGGCACGAGAAATGTTGTGCCAGTCACTGACCTGGCGCAAACAGCACGAAGTAGATGACATCCTACAGACTTGGAGACCCCCTGCAGTCCTGGAAGAGTACTATGCTGGAGGATGGCATTATCATGACAAAGGTATGGAATCCATCTAGCCAGTGGTGCAGTATTCCAAGCATGTAGGTGTAGTGTTGTCCATTCATCATTGGAGGAATAGTGGCACTGCAAGAACCTACCCGGGACATGGATTTTGGTCAGTGGATCATTACCAGTGTTGAAAGTGATGAGGCGTACATAGTTGCCTCAAATTGAAAACAAAGGAAACAAGATGAAGTTCCCTAGGTAGAGTTGGATAGATTTTCCCCCGAGAAAATATTGGTGAAAAATGGCTCCAAATCAGGCATTTTACAGCCCAAGTTTCAAATCAATGAATTACAATAAACAGGTCTTACACATGGTCATGAAGATAAACTCATGAAAAATGTAAATACCTTCAATGTGTACAAAGCTTGTCACCCACAAGAAAACTTTGGATGGATGGCAGACCGTGTATTTTAGTTCACAAGTAATCTAGTATTTGGGTAATAAGCAATCGGCTTTCGATGCAGTTCAAATAAACTGAAGAGAAGGGAAGAAAGACGCTATGCCCTCTATAACAGGAACACATATATAATACAGAGCATTTTTCTTCCCTTCTGCCTTCGACTTACTTTTACTTGTCCATTCTTTCCCTTCCAGTTCTCATAACAGGTGACAGAGAATTGGATTGGAGAGGTGAGTAATTTAAAGGTTACATACATCTCCCATCTCAGATGCTCATAAACAGGGTCGAAATCACATAGTTTAGAAAGATCTGACAGGCTCAGAGACTTACAGGTACACAAAGCACATGTATACCTTATTGTACACCAATCCTACTGGCTCAGCCTTTTCAGACACAAGTAGAAATGAAAATGGCATCAAATGCATGATAAAATGCTGCAGTATGAGTCCCATAATAACACCAAAATAACATTGCCCTATGGTGTTATCAAGCTATGACGCCGTGGCTCTATATCACCATTCAACTCAACCTTAAATACACTGTGGCAAGTTTGCTCCTAAATATCAGTTTAACATGTTCTCAAATACAGGCCCCTGACTTCAATTACTAGCTTTTGTTCCTGTTACTTAAACTAGTTTTGCCATATTTCATTATTGGTACGTAAATTCCCCCCAAAATATTTATATTTGTTTGTAAATATCTATTTTTGTCCCCAAATACCAGCTTTAATTGTTCGGAATTCCATGATCTGTGCCCCCAGATCAGCCCATAATTTCCAGTAATTAATTGCAAGTACTATTGCTCCACATGCAAAAAATACGCCTCAAATGTCCATGTATCACAATCTTGCGTTGAACGCCCACCATAAGCCAGGGGTAGCCACCAGATATTAGAGATGACCATGGGTTGGAACCCCTTTTAGAGAACTGTGTGGCAAGCAGGTGCTACTGGGCCCACCCGTGGAGTTCAAGGGTTATCACTCCTGGTGTCCTGCAGCCTGACCTACCAAGGATCCTGAACAACTGGGCCAAGAAGCCCGTCAGCACTTGACTCTCAGTGGTAGCTCAGGTCGAGCAGCCCAAGGCTTCTTGGGTGGGGGGGGGGTGGAGAGGGGAGGTAGATACGGGGACTCACAACTCAATGTACATTTAATAGCAGCAATAAATGATTGTCCAGTCAAATACTGACCTTTATGGCAAAATTAGTATTTGTATCCGAACACAAAGCGAAATATGGCATACACAAACAATACACACAGCCTTCTAAGTTCAGGGCTCTAGTATTTGATAGACAGGCTTCAGAGTCCAACCTCCCACTCACTAACAGTATTGTTTTTTTCCCCATTCACTATAGGGAACATTCTGGTTAGGCCCCACTAGTAGTTCGAGTGTCAGGAGTTACACTCTGACTTTTAGAAATGTCAAAAAGTGTTCCAGCACCGAAGCACTATGTGGCAGACAAGTTCCTCGAGGGCCTTCTGGCCTTTCAATCAGTCTTACTTGCTCAAGGATGTATTGCACAAGTGGAGTCTCAGAGTATGTCTCACTCATGGGAATGGAGGATGCAGCAACTTGTCCTTGGTGAGTAACACTTGTGGCTTTGCAGGGGCAGTGGCTGAGTGTCTTTAGCATTTCTCTGATGCAATAGTGATTTGCCTTTGATCCCTCCCATAGGCTGGGGGTGGGGACTTAACAGCTCCTGTTTCCAATCCTCAGTCAGGGCTTGGGCGTGCACAGTTCACCATGTCAGGCTTTCTTCTAAACGTCAGCTCCAACCATGGTACAATCCTTGTCCTTTCCAGTGGTCCTCTCTGGCATACAGGGTCACCACTCCTACTCTGCACTCTGACACCAGCCCGATCGGCATGGCAGCAAGGTCCTCTTGAGGGTGGCCCACTTTGGCATACGGGGTTACCAGCTCTCCAATGGCCTGATCGGCTTTGCGAACTTTACCCGGCCCCCTGGTTTACAGGGTGGCCTACCTACACACTGCACTCGGACAACTGCCTGATCGGTACTGTTATTTTCATGGCGAACCTCTCTGGTACATGGGGTCATGGACTTACTGCACATAAGAGATGACGCGACCAGCACAGTTAACTTCCCAGTGGCCCCCTCTCGCCTATGGGGTCATCAACTTGCACACAGGCAGCGACTCACTAAGTACTGTTAACTTCACAGCAACCCCATCTGGAATGATAGGCTGCTGACTTCCACACCGCACATGGCCCATTGCCTGATCAGCACAGTCCTGGTGGCCCCCTCTGGCATACAGGGTCGCCAACTTCCCCACCACCCTCCTCACAATTCGTTACAGGGATTTACTTACCAGGATCCCCCACTGGACCTTGCTCCCTCCAGAAATGTTCTCTTCATCACAGGACACACTTGCAAGCAAGCAGGCACTGTTGCTCCAGGGAAAGGTGGTCTTGGATTGTCCCTGGGTAATGTCCCCATCCCACTTGGGAGATGGGCGGGCCTTAACCCAGAGTTCTGGTCAGAGGCAGAAGTCTTAGAGACCTTCTCCTCTCATAGGCTGACTGGCTGCTTGACAGTAGACAATTTTGGGAGCCGTGAGCTCCCCTTGTTATAGTCCATTTCTAGACACAAATGTGATTTATAATCTGAGTCTTTGACATTTGTGAGGGTGGTGGTTTTCTTCCTTTTGAAGTGCCCTCTCTTCTGCCCTTCCTCCAGAAAGCAGTCTGTCACAACAGGAGCGACTCCAAATCTGACAGACCCACAACGCAGGCTATGGGAGTGACAAGAGGTTCACACCTGAATGTCAGCCACATTGATATGTGTATCAAAAGGTTACAGCAGGGTCTCAGCCTTACTCTTTACAATTCTCTAACCAGCCCCATCTGTGTCCTGAAATGTGCCAAGGACCCTTTCCAGAGACTTCTCTCTGAATCAAATGCTCTTTGAAATGCACTGAAGAGCCTAGCTCTCCTTCTTCATAGCTGTATGTCCCACCCAGCTGACCAGAATGCAACAATTCACAATCTGTTCCCCTACCTCCTCATATTCCTCCAGTCAGCTCTGGGTCTCCCAAAATGGAACCAAGAATCTTGTCTGTATTGTATTGTACCATTCATAGGCACATATAACCATTCACAAGCACACATACACCCAGCACATGAATACTACACACATGTACTGCACACTAATACTAACTTGATGTAGATGAAGGGTGAGCTAAGCACACAGCAGTGGAACTTTACATGAAGGAGCCTGTAGGCCTCACTTCAGTGACACAGGTAAAAGACCTTTTTACTTCTATGAATCACTACACGGTATGCTGCCACCACTGTGCTCATGCTACTTAACTTCAGGCAAAGGCTGTATCCTTTCAACCACTATGAGGGTAGCAATGTAGGCACTCCTCCCGGTCCAACAAGACTGCAATCTGTGAGACAGGCCTATGTCATGGTGCACACTCATGACCCATGTTCACCCAGGACAACAGACATCATTTGAGATCAATATTTAATGTCCTTTATAAAGTGACAACATGCACAGCACCACAGAAAATATATTATATGGCTAGAGTTCTGTAACTGCATCCTTTGGAAAGGATACTATGCACAACGCAGTAAAAATATTTAAACATCATGTAACAGTATACAAAACTAAAGAAGCACTTTATATGCTATATAAAGTGCAATGTGCATAGTGCAACATGGTAAGTGCAAATAATGCATAATACATTCTTATAAATGTAACCTTCAAGAATAACAGCATATACACAAACCAAAGTAAAATATACAAATTTTGAGCATTTGAGCATCTAAAGACATGACCAGAAAACAAACTTTTTCAGCACAATCCATCAGAGCATTTCAAAACGCCCATTAACATTAGTTTTAAACACCCACCAATGGCGTGCCACAACCCTCAAAGATTAACATAGAGAATTTAAAAGGATTGATATATCTTATGAGTGATCATATCATTCAAGGTAAACACTGCATTAACTTTAAACATCCACCAGTAATATCAGTAATACTTCAAGGCCCAAGTGTATCTTTCAAAAACACCCACCAGTAATACACCAGGGCCCTAATAGATGTTCAAAAAGGATCTAAAAACTTGATGAATATTGTTACATTTCATCTCATTCATAGGAAACAGCATGAATTTACGAGCCTCTAAGGCGGAATGTTTGTTGTATTTGAGAAATAAAGGCCTTGAAAAATGGCAACAAACATTCTATAACAGAAGACACACAAATAAAATGTGGTTGAGATCTTGAATATGTAGCCGGCATAACTCACATATTCTATCCTTTATCAGGGTTTTGCCCCAAATGCCATTAATCACATGTAAATGGAGTAGATCTATTCTCACCAATAGGATCAGCCTTCTGATCTCATGGGGTAGATTGCATATTGTGTAGGGCTGAGGTCTGTTCCCCAGATTGCTATCCCGATGAACTGATTATGCTGGTTTAACTGGCGTATTTTAAACACAGAGCCCTTTAGTAAATTCTTCTGAGCAGACTAGGGTAAAAAATAATCTATATTCAGATCTAGCCCAACGATTTAATTAGCTGCTCAAAAGACCCAAAAAACACGATCTGTTCTTTCTGAAGGGAGAACATTTCAAACTTCAATGCTGACAGCAATGTTCCCTCCTCTCCACATAAGAGTGAGTTTCCTCACTTCAGAACGGCAGCCAGAGATAAGGAACAAGTGGATAATAAACCTAACTCTGGGTGCAGGGCCTAAGGGGCTGCAAATGTATTCAAATTACACATTTGACAGAAAACCTGACCTTCAATCTCCTCAAAGAGTAACAATAACTTATATCTAACACTTTCCACGCAGAGCATAAAGAGGGGGGGATTTTGGCGGTCTAGACAGAAAAGATATTCCCAAAATGACATCTCCAGCACATTTTGTAAAATCTGTACAAGGCGTTGGCCTGGGAGAGGGTTATGCTCGAACAGAGTTTCATTTGATCAATATCCCACACATTCTTAGAGGAGACCATCCTGAGATAGATATACGAGTCCACTATTTCTAATTTTTCAGTACCCAAATACCAATTAAAATTCCTGTTTAGTCTTGACCTATTCTTACGAAAGATCAAGACTTTGCTTTAGAAATATTAATCTTCAAGAAGTGGGCTTCTGTATACTTGGACAAGGCTACAAGACTACACTGCAAGCCGATAGGAGTTAGGTCCATAATGGCTACATCATCAGCATATAATCGGGAGCCAAAGGACAACACACCGATTCTGGGAGGATCGCCCCTCACTTGATTTAAGGAGCTTGGAAAATCATAAATCTATAAGGAGAACAAAAGGGAAGCCAACAAGCAACAACTGTTTGGGGTTTTAACCTAATGGGATCAACCCTGCATCCCTCCCATCAGAATTTGGCACCAAGTATCGGTATGTGGCCCCATGATAAGATCCAAAAGGTGGTGCGGAACTCCCGTATGAAGAAGCATTCTCCAAAGCGTTTGACGATCAACTCTGTCAAGCTCTGCGGAGAAATCAATAAATGCTGTGTATACTGGCATACCTTGAGAAAAGACGTATTTTTCTACTACCGTTTGAAGGACCGCAATAATATCAAGGGTACTATGATTCCTGCGAAAACCAGCTTATTTCAGGAGAATAATATTCTGATCATGAGCCCACTGCAGTAAATGATAGAATACACCCTTTACAAAAGTTTGCTAGAAGCATCCAATAATGCAATCTGTCTGAAATTTTCAGGGGAGGATTATGGGCCCTTTTTATACAGCGGTACTACCTCGTCAGGCCACAAAGCATCAGAGGATCTGGTGTTCCGTATAAACCCCTCAATCTCACCAACAGAGGGAGCACCATACACGGAAAAAGGCATCTCATCCACATGGAAAGTCACAGGGATATCTAACTCGGTGTTACTCACATACAACTGGGAAACATATTCCACCCAAGCATTTTCAGGACTAGGGATTGCCAGCAACTTCAGCCTAGAGTCACAAGATTTGTCGATCAACGACCAGTACTTCCTATAGCCTTTGGCACTTGTAGCCTCTCTTAGATTGATCTATTTTAAATCACGTTCTCTCTTACATTCATGGAGTTTGCGTCGGGTTATTAACCGTTTGAGGAAGTAAATTTCATGTTGTCAGATCAGGAAAAACAGCATATGCTGTTCACTTATCAATACATTTATTTCCTGATGTATTTCCTTAAATGGGGATTTGCAATTTTTCAGCAAGCACAGGCCATCAGGCCTATTGCTCAATTTACAGAACTCTTCCATATGGGACTCAAAAAAAAAGAAGAGGATCTCCACAAGTGGGTCCTACAAAGTCGGCACAGACTCCCTTGATCTTACCACTTATGGGAGCTGTATTCTTACATGTCCAAAAAGAACGACCAATCGACTTGTTAAAACCAATCTTACCCAATAGAGGGTTGCCAGAATCTAACCCCTGGATACTAAAGGCCACAAGTGTACCAACTAAGCTATGGGGACTCAAATCTGTTAGAAAAACAGTGAATTTCTCACTTTCCCCAAACATTTGAATGGAGACTTCTACATCATCAAGTAAAAGGAAGCATGAAAGCTATACAAAGTGGCTTTACTCACAGGAGATCTCTCATTTAATATGATCAGGTTACATTTTCTAAGGGTCTCAAATAGCAGAAACCCGCATTTGTCCATTTCAATTTTATCAGGAAACAAAATCTCCAGAATGGACCATTTATCTTTCTCGTAATCATTGGCAAAGGTTGCAGAGACGGAACTAGACAAATCTACATTTAAGTCACCCATGATTATAACCAGGGGCAATCTTCAGTAATACAGATATCGTGACCAAAAGCGAAGAGTGAGTTCACCAGGAAATCAAATGGTTTCCCAGGTAGAATATACATATTCACTAATAAAAATAAGGATGGATGGCCAATAGCACCCTGGAGAGCCAACTTCATGAAAAGACACAAATTTGAGGGATGTATTTAAACTGCATGATTCCGGTTAAATGCGTTCTTAAGCAAGATTGCCACCCCCTCACTAGTACTGCCCCTTTAAGAATGCTTTGCATTACAGGTAAATACAAAATAACCACTGGAATCGAACTCTGTACTTGACCAGGTTTCTTTTAAACACGTGGTTAAGGGATTAAAGAATTTCAAAAGATTTAATTTTTCCTCATCTTGACCCAATCTGGACATATTCCATGACAGAAGTAGCCTACCCAGGCTACCCCAAAGACTCATTGATCATGGGTGAAGGATGGGCATTATTCAAAGCACCCACCACCCAACTCCACTGACAAAAATCATCCTTCAAATCAGTAGCATGGGATGGATTACTTGACCATCCACCACATTAATTACTCGCCCCTCTTGCCCTACTGAAATAATGATGTCTTTGGGATTTCCATATAAAAAATCTGAATTAGGTCCCACTGCATCAACCACCATTGACTTAAATACTTTTCGACCATTCCATTGTTGGATGGGGGTTCCAAGTACTCAACAACAGGGACAACATCAAACTCTTGCTTAAAAAAATGCTCACAATTCTGAGCAACCGAATTTGCGATAACCAGAGAACCACTTTTCACCACCTTTAAGGCGCCAAGCTCCATAAAAGAATTTATGATAGAGCTTCTATTTACTGGGGAGACTCATTATCAAATAGCAGGATAAATTACAGAACAGATGTCATAGAGCTCTGCTTCACACCGGTCATCAGGGAAGGACCTATCGGGGGTAACCATAAAGGTTCCCCAACCTTTGAACTACATTTATTTGTCCCATAGTTGAGCAAAGGACGGGGGTACGAGACAGAGGCTACTGTAGTGCCATGATCTACTTTTCTCATACTCGGTGGATGAGCCACTTGAGGCACCTTATACCCCTTATTTGTCCCTCCTAAGTGGGAACGTCCCTTCGAGGCCACCTTACCGGATTACTAGCATCACCAGAATCTGTCTCCAGCAAGGGAAAAGAAACCCCACTTCCTATTCCCCCTCCCACACCCGGAGGCTCAAGCACGACATTTAATAAGGGAATCAAAGGTCCCTGAGGGGGGAGAGAGGACAGAGTGGCACCAGCTGGTGCTGCTCCAGTTCTCGCCTCTACCCCAACAGGATCATCACATGGGAAATACTACGTAGTTGGCACTGTCGAGGCGCTGTCTTCAGGAGGCAATTTCGTCAACACTCCCACCCTCAAACTCTATCATAATCCTTCGGGAAATGCAGTTTGGGTGTTTCCATTTGGGGATCCTTCTTATTTTCTTATTTTTCCATTTCTTAGTTGCACCATTCTGACTCCTTACAGACGACTCCTCCCTACCTTCCAATATAACCCTGCTTGGCCTACCACTTGACTGGCACAATATAATGTAATGCAGTCGGTGTGCTGGCAACTGCAGACTCCCCTTCCAGCCCCACACCTAACTGCGATGCTGATCCACTTACCACCCCAACTTTTTAGGTGCTTGTTTTTTAACATTGGAAAGATCACTATCCTAGTTATGTCCAAGGACGTGCTCTGATCCAGATCCCCAAACAACATACTTAGGCATAGCTATTCATTTTCAAGAATACAAGCCCTTCTTGGGGGCACCACATTACTCAGAGGTATGCCAGCTTGAACAGAAACATATTTTGCCCTTCCAGAGGGCACAAACATTTTAGACTTATGTTTCACAATATTATCTTAAAAAATAAATACATCTTTATTAGAAGTTTTCACATAAGAAACAACTTTAATCCGTAATGCAGGGTAGTAAATTCATGTGCATTAAACCAAGTTTGTACATAAAAGACTGGCTATAGTCTGGATAGTCCTTTCACATTTTTCATGATCATTTAACGTTCACGTAGCGAAATAAGAGAGCAGAATAATTTTCATACCACAGTCAGCCAACCTTCTTCTTAAACCAGCGTCTCCCAAATAATCAGCATAGCAAGACTTGACCTTTATCATCTTTTTAAAGAAAGTAGCCCATAAACCCCAACAGATTTCAATACCTTTATCCGCACAGTCCCTCCCCTGTCTCAACAGTATAATGCCCTTTGCGGGTAGTGGGGTCTCATATCATCTCCCCAGTGGCTGGTTCAACATGAATGCCCACAGAGGGCCCCAAATATCTCTCGTTCTGGAGGTCAGCTGTAACTGTACTGCATAAGTAAGTGCTTGTTCCTAACAAAATATGAGATCTCGTACCCAGTCCTTAAACTTGGGGGTCCGGCCCCTTCCCCATCTGCAGGCCACCCTCCATTTGGCTAATAGCAGTCCAAGAGAGGCGAATTTCTGGAAAGATGCCTCCACCTCCTCAGTGTATCCCAGCAATGCAATGAAAGGGGTAGTGGGTAGTGAGGATCCAATCATCTGTTCTAGGGCCCAGAAAACCTGTTGCCAATAGTTGATAATTGGCTCGCAGTCCCATACTTAATGTAGGTAGTCTGCTCCTTCCCTCCCACACCAATCACATTTGTCATCTGTTTGTAGGCGGAATCAATAGAGTCGAGTGGAGTATAATACAGCCGATGCAAAAATGTATAGTGTATGAAATGCAGTGGGCTGCTAGCCGGTATCTGTCCTGTTTGTTGGCAACTATATCTCTATTGTCCATCACTGAGGTTAGTTCCCAATTCCCTGTCCCAATTCGATTGTGAGTTTCTCCACCGTCCAGCTTGTTCTATCTGAACGCTGTGATATAGTGATGCAGTGGTAATTTCAGGGTAATTTCTCAATGCAAAACCTCATATACCTCTAATTTACCGCTGTAGAGGTACTGGACCCTTGCCACTGTATATTACCTTCAGGAGACTTTACATAAACATGAAAAATCTAAAATACATTTAATATTTAAGCCAATAAAGAGAGTTGTGAGTATTTTTAAAGGGTTTTATTTTCTAGTTAAAAGTTAAAGTTCTCTGACCCTTTATTCATTAATCAAATATCAATCAGGTTACAGAATTGAAAATAAGAAAATAGAATTAATACAGATCATAATACAGTCTGCTTATAAAGCATCACATGTAGAAAAGAAAACGTGGCACAAAATGTCAGTCAAAACTCTTTAAGAGTGTCTAAAAAAAGAGTGAATCTTACAAGGCTAATCAATAATTAATAAATGGCAAAAATCTCCCATAAAGAGAAATAAATTCATAGGACAAATACATCTTTTCAAAAGCAATTAGTCAAAGCATGAAATTTAAAGTTTAGCACCTAAAATCTAAACCTGTTCTGATCCCCTCAACTCTCTCTCTGCCTCGTTGCGCTGTTCATCTGTCTCACTGTCTCGGGAGCTGCAAAATAGCCCCCACAGACGCAGCCCCTCCTTCTCTCTCTATGGCTTCCAGTTATCTGTGTAGTGTCCTACCCGGCGTTCAGGAAAAAATGAGCAAAAGGCCACCCCTCTCACTTGTAAGCCATATTTCAAGCAAAAGTCCTTGTGCTTGATCCTCGTAGCTGGTCCAATCAGAACTTCAAGACACATCGTCTCCCCATGGACTGACTGGATAAGTCATTAATCAGGCATGTTCCTCATTACATGACTTCACATCCTTTTACATTTTAAAACAATTACATTTTCTGTAACAAAAAGTATTAATTATGAGGAAACAGAAAATACATTTTATGAGAAAAATGTGTGCTCTGCAGTTTTTCGCTTCACTCCACTGTTTAAACAGGCTACAAAAAATAAAAATAAATATGCAACATAGTGAAGGTCGAAGAGACGGAAACAGGAGAGCGTGATTTATCAACAAAGCACTTTCATTGAAAGTTGGGAGAAAACAGAACACATACCATTTTCCTTATCTCAAGGATAAAGAGGCCACAGTGAGCCTTCGGAAGGAAACTAATCACAAGCTTTTTCTACACTGCAAAAAAATGTGTGTTAATTCAGCACAAATATGCTAGTTCAAGACACATTTTCTAAATTAAATATATTTTCTATAATGAGGTTAAATCTAAACTACACATTAAAACAACCATGATTTATTAAATGAGCATTGTTTTACATGATTTCATTTGCAGGCACCAAAATTTGCCACTAAAAAAAAAACCATTTGATTCATTTCAAGTTTTCATTTTGCTTGCACCAAAATCTGCGTCATTTTAAATGCAGTCTGTCTGAAGCACAAAAATAAAGCAATGCCTGACTCCAGATGAAATCTTAGCTACATCAATTTGATTGTGAGTTTCTCCACCGTCCAGCTTGTTCTATCTGAACGCTGTGATAGAGCATCGAGACCATGTTTGTGGAATTAGTGCTTTGTAATAAGAGATGTAAGTGGGTAGTATTGGAGGCTGACGGGGTAATTCGGGGGTGGCGCTCAGCCATTTTGTCTCAATCTGATGTAAAGGAACAACTCCATAAGGGTGGGTTTAGTTCCTCTAAAAAAAGCATCTCGGACAGGAAATGTACCCTCCTAATATAGCTCCCCCTGCAGTCACCCCGACTCTCTGAAGGATTCAGAAACGGCCAGTTTTGTGCGTCACAGGGAGATCTGAGTGATAGTAAAGCCCCAGAAGTGGAGAGTAAAGCATGGGCATGTGGAGTCACCTAGCCAGTCCCTGCCAAGCCACAGAGGTACATATGACCGTAGATTGGTCAGCATTCCCAGCCCGGGAGCTTGTTCCAAAGAGTGCTGTGATAGGAATAGGGGCCATATAATCCTGCTTGATGGCTATGTGTGCCGTATAAGGGCGGCCTGAACCAATATGCTGCAAAGGGTGCCTAGGCATTTAAAAAATATAGTTCCATATCGGGAATTTCAAACCCTTCCTTCGAGAAGGGCTGCATCATAACCTCGCATTTCAACCTAGGCTGTTTCCCACTCCATGTCAAATGTATACGGTGAGCTTTTAAAGCTTTAAAAAATGTTTGCCCGGATTTTAGGGAATGTTGATAAAAAGATAAAGCAGTTTAGGGTATATGACCATCTTTATCATTGAGATCCTGCCTGCCAGCGAAAGGGTCATAGAGATCCATCTCGTGATTGAGGCCGTCAGGGCATCCAGTGTTCAGCCATAATTGGCCCGCATTAGTTCTGCTTTTTCTCTTGTAGTAAGTATCCCCAGGTATTTAATTTCAGTACCACACCATGTCAATGGATAATCCAAGGAGTATCACTGGACAGCAGGAGTGAGTGGGAAGATCTGGGACTTTTCCCAGCTGACATTTAACCCAGAGAGTCCCTGATGAATTCCCGCAGAATAGGGTTGAGGCTGGTCCTGGGTTCTCGAATGTACAATGTAATATCATCAGCAGAAAGGGATACTGACAAATGCCTAGTGAGGTATCGAATCGCATGCTCTTGGTGGTGTTGAGGAAGTTTGTCCGCTAACGGCTCTCTGGCCAGTGCAAACAAAAGAGGGGCAGGGGACAACCCTGTCTTGTGCCTCATGGGATGGTGAAATGGCCCATTAATCAGCACCTTTGTCTGACAACTCTATCCAGGATAGAAAAGGGGGAAGATTCCCATCCTGCGCAAGACGCCCACAAGATAATCCCATTCCAGGGAATCAAATGCGTGGTGGCATACAGGAAGACAGAGACTATGGACAAATCAGTGTCAAAATACTGCATTAAAGCAAAGAGAGTACGGAAGGTGTGTGACATTACAAACCCAGGTATGGAGCTCGACTAGTCTGGTAGGACTAAGGAGGCCATGAGGAGGCTCAAACGATTAACTAGGACCTTGGCCAGTATTTTCACATCACAGTATCAATGAGAGAGGCCTGTATGATTCACACTCATCCCCGGGTTTCCCATGCTTCAATATAGATATGATTAACGCCTCGTGCATCGATAGTGGGAGAATGCCAGTTACATGAAGCTCCTCGTAAAGGGCTTTGAGGACATGTGCCGGGCAGCCAATATATGTTTTAGAAAAATCAGCCGGAAGGCTGTTCGGACTGGGAGTGCATCCAGAAATCAGCTGCATGATGGCAGATATGACCTCATCTTCCTCTAGATCCGCAGAGAGGCACTCCCTCTGGGCTTCCCCTAACCATCCAAAGGCCACGTCCTCCAGGTAGGACTTTAAATCTAGGGGCTGTGTCCTCCGAGTTTAATATAGTGTGGAATCGAATTTGTAGAATTACTGCAGTATATCAGGGATATCCCTATATTTAGTGCCCTCTGCTTCCTTTATCTCCAGGACATTATTAGAGAATCGAGTCTTGCAGATAAGTTCAACAAGCGCCTTCCCAGATCTCTCCCCAACCCCAAAACTGTGGGTCTGAACATATTTACAGTGGAATAAACACTCCCATTCCGCTGGGTCTTAATGTTCAGTCAATGTGCTCCTAAGTTTTGCCTGCAGATCTCCCCTAGGTGATTCGCTTAGTTCCGACTCTAGCTCTTTGATGTCATTCTCCAGTGTACTGCAGATATCTCACTATATGCATCTCCCTTCACCATGCAGACCCCGTTTATAGTGACTTTGAAGGCTTCCCACACTGTTGCTAGTAGAGGGACAGTATCCATGTTGCGTCAGAAGAAATCTTGCATCTGCTGTCTGTCCTCCACCCTGAATGGGGTATCTAATAGAGCAGTGGAGGAGAGTTGCCAGGACAGGTAAGGTGTAGGGGCTTTTGGGCCGGGGTGACCAGCAGCATTACCACCAGAGAGTGATCCGAATAGGTGCATTACAAATGGGATATTTGTCTCAGCCAAGGGCTGAGTCCTTTAGAGATTATCCAGTAGTTGAGTCGTGACCACGTGGAATGCACAGTGGAATGAAATATTCCCTCCATCTTCAAAGGGTGGAGAGTCCTCCAAATGTCCTAGATCTGATGCCCTGTAATAACTTCCAGAACCTGACGTTGAGCGTTGGTGTAGTGATGGGCCTGGGGGTGTGACCTGTCCATCTGCGGATCCAGCGTAATATTAAAATCCCCTCACCACACAGCATGAGTGGATCCTATGTCAGTGATCTTCCCCCGTAAAGCTGTGAAAAAATTAGGGTCGTTGCTATTAGGACCATAACAGCACACCAGAGTGACTGAGTGCAACGCCAGTCTGCCCCACATAAGGCTATATCGACCCAGCAAGTCTTGCATAGCCGCCATCACCACATATGGGACATTTTTCCTAATGAGTATTGCTGTTCTCCTGGAATATGTAGATTAAGAGGCATAGCCTCTGAGTGCCGTCCAACTGGAGGGGAAGATAGTAGGAGTAGTTGGATCTACATTTGTCTCTTGTAACATGGCAATGTGGATATTGTGCCTGTCCAAATAAGCCAAGATTTGCCTACGCTTGCGGGGGTTACCTAGGCCTCGCATGTTCCAAGGCAAGAAGTTGTGGCCAGAACGGCAGGCTTATCTGTCATCCATGTGTGTTTTCAAGGAAAATTCCTGCAAGGGCCGACCAGATGGTTCTAAGGGGTCACCAGTGAGTAGTGTCCACAATATTATCCTTGAAGGAATTTGCGACTGAATTTAACTTGGAAGGGCCAAACTTATTTATATTCTGCACTCCAAACAAAATTGCAGTCATCATTTCCAAGCGCTGGGATGCCCCTTTGCCGGGTCAGCTGTGTGCTTTATAAAACGTATAACATAACAATACATGATCAGAGCTTATAACTGTTCTTTCCAATAAAGACAAAATAGACTAATAAAATGTTTTCATTACAAAATAAAATGTCAAAAGAAGCGCCATCTCTTCAGTTATTGATGTTCAACAGGGTAGTCGCGAGGAAGACATCATGGTCTAATTCTGAAAGGGCCCCCCCAAAGGAGAAGAAGTACAGTACAATGGCAGTAATGATGGACGCAGGCAGCAAGAGGGGGAATTTGACTTAAGTAGGCCCTATTCATTTGACATTTCCAGGGATGGACAACAATCGGGGAGAACCCTCCATATGCAAATCGATATTGTTATCAATGTTAGGGAGAGTAAAATCTTCACCAAATGCTGCCTCTTTACTGGCAACTGTAACAGCTTCATCGCAAATGTTACTTCTCAACAATACAACCCCCCACGGTGGCCATCCTCCTGGGGTAAGCTTGAGGAACACCAATCTTTCATAATGTTATTAGAGGGGTTAAAGGATGTTAACTGGAGAGCTGTAGACTACTTCACCGAGGACAAAGTCGAAGGCTGGTGAACCGAATCTTCCTGTACACCACCAGCCTTCCAAGACACACTGTCGTCACTGACCTTCGGAAAGCGATGGACCAGAGAAGAACAGTAATAACAGGATGAGATTTGAAAAAAAAATCTGGGAGTTTCTGGTGCCACCAATGAATTTCTTTACGTTTGGTTTTTGACTCGGGGGGGGGGGAAATTACTCGCCCAGAGCAGAATTTTTTTCAACGTAATTGTGTTCATACAAGATCCCTCAAGGCACTTTGTAGCCCACACCCTCGATCTTATAGGCTGCTGACAGACCAGAAAATTTGCTCGCGCACACTGGTCAAAGAGACAGGAACTCTAAAAACCTCTGAATAAACCTTTGTCAGCTGCACCACTGCAAAAAGCACTGCACAACAAAACAGGGCTGCTTTCCCAGATTGGATCTTGCTTTCAGGTAAGGCAATTAACGAGCACTGTAAACGTGAAAGCAAACAGCAGGCAACAGATAAAAGTCAAAACCAAACATCCAATGGCAAGTAACTGGGTAGGCAAAAGGGTGGGCAAGTAGTGAATGTGCGTGCAGAAAGCAAGCTCCACTCCCAGCGACACAAGCCACACCGGCCGAATGCTGGCCGCCTACACACCACCTAGGGGGCCTGCGGCCTAAGCCTCTATCTGCACGCTGCCACTGGTGTCCTCTTAACGTGGATTCACAGAGGGCCCAACTACCCAATTGGGACTCTGAATACCTTGCAAGACTGCTGTCATTTTGCCCGCTTCCTGTCTTAAAGAGTGGAGGAGCAGACCGGCAGAAAAGAGGAGTTAGGCAGCTAGGCGAGATCCCACGGGACCAGGGAAATCTCCTACCATCAAAGTCCTGCTGCCGACTCTGAGCAGACTGCTGCTGCCGACAGTGACTCCCCTCTGCCAAAGCTAACAACCATTTGCAATGCAATAGGTCTCGCATTTGCGAGAGTTTAAGCTATTGGCATTGTAAATGCCAATGCCTTTTATTTATGTCTTTTGACAATTAACCCATAAATAAAAGGCATTGTCATCTACAATGCCAATAGCTCAAACTCTTGTAAATGCGAGACCCACTACATTTTCAAGAAGTGTCCGCCATTGACCCAGGCTGCTTGGAATTTGAAAGCATGCATGGCGCGCTGAATGTTGCAAGAAGGCATGTCGTGCCTGCAGTAGGAGAAACTCATTAAACAAATGAGTGCTTGCAGACTAAATAAGACGTACTGTGTTACAAGCGAAGTAAAAGGGCTAGACCTCATGGGAGGTTACAAATGAAGACAAGGCAATACTAAGGAGGGAGTAACAAGCCTTTTAATGAATCATAAGCCAGCATTTACAAAGGACAATGACACAAGCCAGTGACAAATATGGGCAGAGAGTGGGCTGGGCTTCAAGTCCATATTCGAATATAGCATGCCTCCCAGATCAGCGCATGAGCTGCCCTGGCTCAACCTAAAAATAAAAAATAAATGCCTGACTTGTTTTAAATCCTTTAAATGGAACTCTGATTTGTTTTGATGTCAGATGGCTATCTTGGGCTGCAAGGATAAAAGTAAATCTTCCTTGTGTGATAAATAACACACAGTTTGCTGTTGTGTTTTTCATCCATCAATCAGAAGGTAGAGGAAGTGAAGACCAGCTAATCAAAGGCAGTAAGACACAGAGAAAGGAACAAGGGAATAATAAAAGGAGAAGATGTGAATAAGAACAATAGAAACATAGAGAAGGCGACAGAAGAATAAAGGAAGAATTCCAAATGATGACGATCTGGGCAAGAGGGGGGAAGGCAAGATCCTTAGGCTAGAGAAACAATAAAAGAAAGATGGAGAACAAAGGGAGAGCTAGCTATGATGTGATGCAAAGAAAGGAACTAGTAAGAAGGGGAGAGGCGAGGGAAGAGAAACAAACAAAATGATAGCCATCGGTGGAAAAATTAGAGATGCGCAATGAGGGTGAGAGAGGGAGGTGCTACAAATGAGATACTGAGGTATGGGAGACACAAAGGGAAATTATTACGTACAACGGGGGGGGGCTGTGAAACAATGAGGGAGATGATGAGAGGAGAATATATGAGTGGGGAATTGTGAATTAAGGAAGGAGGCACAGGGATGGGAGAAGACAACTATGCAAGAGAAGCAAAAGGAGAAGAAACAACATAAGAGAACAGAAAAGAAGAGCGCGTGGAAAGGATATGGATAGCATGAGGAAATCTCAGGGGAGGGACACGAAAGAAGGAAAAATCAAACAAGGAAAAAAGAAAAATAGGGCCACATGGGAGAATGAAAGCTAAAGTGAAAATCAAAGTATAAAAGGTTGCAAAGAAGAAAATGATGTCAGAGACAAAAGGAGTGCGAAACTGAAGAGAGAATGTGAGAGCATATAAAACTAGAAATAACTGAGGCAAATGGAATCACAAAAGGAAGGAACAAGGAAGCAGACAAAGAGGGCAGGTTGGTCACAGAGGAATGACTAGTTTAAAATATGGAATGGTAAGCTTGATGCGCAGCATTAACATAACACACCAACTTCAGCTCTACTGGGAGGGATAAACTGAGGGACAAATACCCAAGAGGCAAATGAACAGCGCACCAGCAATTGTGCAGTGAGAACAGGTGGATCGATTGTCAGCCAATGCGAAGGCCGCTTTGAGTATTTCCTGCTAGGAAAGACTCTAAAGTAAGTAAAATACTTGATAAACACTGGGAATCTAAACTGGGGCATTTGAACAGAGTAAGCTATTCTTTTAAGTGTCCTTGCAGCCCTTGCAAGGGAAGGAGCTAAAGGTGCAACGTAGGAAAGCAAACGAGTGAGGAGAAACATGGATATATAACCAGAAGATAAACATAATTAGGAAGGAGATAGAAGGCAGGCAGAAAAGGAGAACAAACTGCAAAGCAGGCTTCGAAGAACAAAGCAGCAGACTTCTCGTCATGTGATGGCCTATGCACTCCCCTGAATGAACATACAGTTCACGTGCCACTGAAAGACGATATTACACACAAGCAGACAGCAACATGCACAGAAGCCTTTTAGTTTTGTGTACAGCGCTCTACTCCACACCGGGTACAGATCGGACTAGCACTCACAGGGAAGCCAGCAGGAGTAAATGAAGCATGTGCGACCTCCAACCTCGGAAGAGCGGTGCTAGGGGCACCCACAGAGAGGGCAGGAGCTCTACGGGTGACACCATCCCCCCCGGAAGAGCGGTGCCTGGGGCACCCCCAGTAAGGGCAGCAGCTCTACCGTGGACACCGTCACCCTCGGAATAGCGGCGCTAGGGGCACCCCTAGTGAGGGCAGTGGCTCTATTGTCTCCCCCTCGAGCAGACACAAGGAGGCGGCAGCAGCAGTGCCGGAAGGCCCGGTACATCCACTCACTTTAATGGCTGGGATGTGGCCTCGTCCGTCAGCCTAATTAGGCCCCGGGGACCACACAGTGCAGGGCTTGGAGGACGGCGCCACATTCTTTGGGAGATCTGGACAGGAGTGTGTGACGGGGGGGCTCTGCGCGGTCCCAGACACACGCATGGTGTGCCATGACTGCTGCACGCGGGCCCCCTGGAAGGTGCACTATTACAAACACTTGATGTATCTTGGCTGCTTCTGAGCCTTCGTACTTCTGGTTTATGCACATGTGACACCTCCACACATAAACACAACTAAAACAAGCTGTCGTCATTGCGTGAATGAAAAAAAAAGTGCTTACCGACTAAATTGAAGGAGACAGTCTCATGCCGCAAGTAAAAGATCCAGTCCTGAGGGACTAAGAAGCCTCATTTTCAATCAGAAGCCAGCATTTACCACGGGCGATCACACCAGCCAATGAAAAAGATGGGCAGGGCTTCCATGCCACTTCTAAAACCTACAACAGTATGCCTCGCAGAGTGAGCAGCGCACGTGCGCTACAATGCTAGGTGAGACCTAAAAATAGCCACAGGCTTACACAAGCTTTACACAGAGCTCGCTCAACCCTGTTTGGAGCCTTCAGAACTGCACCCACCTCGCTTCCTTGCTCCTCCAACCTCACTCTGAATTCTAGTGTCTAACGTCAGTAGGCGTGTCAGTAGGCTTTATTAGAATTAAATGAATTGTAATGTAAATTACACCACGTAATTTCCTTTTTTTGCCACAGCATTTAGTCAACCCTACTTTATAATTGGGTCCTCCCCGGCTGCATAATTCTAGCAGCCCTATGATCAATTGTATGTCACCAAGAAATCTGTGATCTAAGTGAAGAATAGGTCAAATCCGCGCTCTTTTTTTAAGGATACAGAACTCATAGGTAACTTGCAAGATCTTTATATCTCTTCTTGTATGCAGGGGATATATTATTATTTTTAATATATGGCCACACACAACATCTACCTACACTCTGTATTAAAGTTCTTTAACTCTTGCTCTTTCCTATGAGAAGACCTTTCAGTATAGGTCTGTAGAATAATAGGAGACTCAGAACTGCAAACATAACCATGACAATATACAGTTTAGATATTGTTGCAAAAACATTTTAACATCTAGTGAGACTACAAGATAGCAGTATGAAAGTGAGAAAAATGTTGGCATGCCTATTGTTGACAATTATTAGGATACAAAACTGAGTAAAACAAAGTGTGTTTTTTAGCACTTGGGTAGTAGCTTAGTCAGTGTGGTATGGACCCTAATGCAAGAAAGAAAATGGGCCATCTGGCTGCTGTATGAATGATAAAATACAGTTATAATCAGGTTGCAACAGTGGAGGTCACACTACTGCTCACTGGAAGGCTCCTTTAAGCTGTTTAACTTAAATCTATTTCATGCCTGCTCTGGGTTAGAATGGATTGTTAATTACTGATCTGTGCTTTCTTGTAGTGAACTTGATTAGAAACAACCAGCGGCACCTCCTCCACTAAGGCAGAGGAGAGTCACCCCACTTGCTCTGCAAGCGGTGTAAAAAGGAAAACGAAAATTATAATAACTAACGTTAATATCATTTTTGTTTTTCTTTCCTGCTTGGGTGAGGGGCGGGGTGGGTGGTGCTGGGCTGGGCTTGCCAGTGCAGGGGAAGGAGTGTTAAGCACACTTCCTAATTGCGCATGACTGCTGGCCGGCCCTATGGGCAAGCCAAACAATCCTGTGCACTTTGCATCTTCCCCTCCAGGCTGCATGGAGCCTGGTGGTGAATATGCCCAACCTCCAAGCCCCTGTCTGAGTGCCGAACCACGGAACTCAGAGCAATCACAACTCTGCTGTAAGGCAGCTTTGTGATTGGACAGGGGATTCTGGGAAGATGTGTGCTTCTTGTTACTGCCAAAAGGTGATGGAGGAGATGCGCCGTCACCCAGGTAAGTTCATTTTTTTTTATTCCCTCTTCCACTCCCCTCATCCACCGCCCGCCTCACCAACTGCACAGTGTAGCAGCCGCTACTGGAAACAATAAATATACACTGAAAGTTTCATAGTTATTCAACCTGAATTTCAATTGGGAAAATTTAGGCACATAGCTACTACTTCTGCATCTGTTGAAGCATTAATTGTAATTCTGCGCCGTTCCTCCCTTTCAAGCTGGCGGCTGGTTTTGTGGCTTCAAAGGAGGGCGCTAATATGTTATGAACAGAAGAGGAACAGTCATTTTTCACAGTGCAACAAGAGCACATATCATAACTACAGTAAAGCAGTTAGTGATTCTAATTTACAAAATAAAGCAAATCCCTCTTATAGAAGGCTACTGGACAATGTCTAGCTAGTCAATAAAATAAACCTACAAATTAAGAACAAGTTTTTTCAGAAAACGGTACTAATGGCCATCAAAGATGGTTTGCGGGCGGATGCTTGGTCAGGAAAGGTGCTGTAGTATACAGAATCAAGGCCTCATTTACAACAACTAGACGCAGGGCAAACTGCATGTCATTTTGCTGCGCTGCTCTGCATAAAAAAAGGACAGGAATGCACCATAACTATGAGATACGGTGGATTCCTGTCTTCTCCCCCTGTGCTGCCTTACAAATGACTGCCTTGTGCCAATGCAGGCACCCTTGCACCATGCTGCAAGATTGTCTGTGTTGTTTGCACCCTCCTGCACAAAAAAATCGCTATGTCTCTCCTGGGTAGGCGAACGGTTTTGCCGCATTACCAGATTTATTGTTTAGTGTTGTATATCTAGAACTGTGTCAAATACCATGGGCGTTGAGTGAGAAACCCCACTGATAGCCCATGGCACGCCTCCCCAACGCAGTGTGAGGTAACACAGTTACTTGACTGCATTGCCTTACACCATATCTACGAGGCCATGAAAAGCCACGCAGGGTGACTTATCGTGGACTCATAGATATGGCTCTGCAATCTGAGCAGCCGGAACCTAAAAAAAAGTGACGTTCCAGTGGCGCACAGGGCTTGAATATAAGCCCCTCACTCCCACGTATTATGGCATGTAGCAAACATAATTGGGGGATGGAATTAAACATCAACCCATTTCCTGCTCTCCAGCACAACTGAAATGATTTTTGATAGCTAAACTAGGGAGGCTTCAATTGGCAGTAAAACGGTGACTAGCAAACCTTACGATTTGTGCATGCTATCAACTTTGCTTTTGTTTTTTTAAACAAAAACAAGGTGCAGCCACAAGATGGAAACAACTTCCCCAGGGCCAGTACTTAATTCATAAAAAATAAGAACCAGAGCCCTCGTCAAGAGGCCGCTGCAGCTTGCACAACCTATTGCCCATGCTTGCGCTACCAACACAACTACTGCCACTGACTCCTACAAGTGTGACTATTCAGACTATCCCAGTCTCGCACAGCTAAAAATATGAGCAGCAGGAATCATTCATTTATAATAAATATTGAATTAATAAGTAACTGTTGTTGTGCTTATCTCTAACAAACAGCACCACCATGTAGTAGACTGTCATAAGTGCTGGTTCTGAGCACCAGGTACCATCAGCTCAAATTAAGCACTGTCCAGGACAATCCTTTGTTGAAATATCAGCGCCAAGAATAAGTAGTGGCATGGGGGGCGTGGCTTCGCAGCCATAGATGGTGGACGTGTGAGCTGAGAGCTCTACACCAGCCAAGTAAATTATCCTGCTGATTGGTGAATCCACCCGTGCTTGGGGGAGTGCTCCTGGGGGCAGAACCCACTAGAACTGGTGGGATACTCATCGCTGCCCCTTGGGACCCGAACAACTGCTGGGAACCACCAAAGCGGACGTGCCTGCACAACAATCGCACAACAATGGCGGCCTAAAAGGGAGAGACGACCTGCGTCACGGCCGCCCCGTCTCAATGAAGGTCCCGATCGGTGCACCTGGCAGAGCAGGGGACTGCTAGAGCATAGCAGACACACCCTAAGACATAGGTGACAGAAGGACTGAGATCCGTGGTCATCTGGCACCCAGCCTAGCACCCAGCTCAATTTCCCTGTGAGACACGATAACCAGTGGGAGTGGTCTGCGCTGCTGGGAAGCCGCTCGGAGCGCTGCCTATACAAAGACCGAATAACTGCCTGGGCTGGACCTGCGCTAGCACCTGCTGTATGGTGATGTGGCTACAGCCCGACTGTGAGACCTGGAAATAAGTGGAGGGAGTCAAGTGCGCCATAAGCGGAGGTGTTCATCGGTGTGGGCATGAAGGAGACAAGTGTGCTCGTCCACATACGAACACTGTGAAGTGAATCCAAGCAGAGATTGGAATCACGCGAACTCTGTGCCTACTGTAAGGTGATCGCTGCAGCGAGAGGAGGCAGAGGTGCGGTGTGGTGCAGTCCGGACCCGCTGGACCGTGGATGGATATCCCGCTGCGCTGATATCTGGGAGCATAGCCACACTGGGAGCAGTACATCTGCCTGGTCCCCCCCTCCCCTGACCTGAGGCAGCATATGGGACCGGAGACCTCCCTAAGTGCTGTGAGTACGGACTGCGGATCGGCTGAGGTGACCGTGTGTGTTTCTGCCTGCTGAAGTGGTGGAGGATGGAGTGAGTTGGGGCAAATACGCCTGATTGCTGAGACTTATGTGGGGCAGTCTCTGACCAGAACTTGGCTTGAAGTTGCTCCCTTTGCTCCCGGCAGTTTGCCAAACTGATTGAGGTGGCCGGCGGAGTGGGAGTGAGGTGTGGCGACACGCAAATATTTCAAGGAGAGATGGCCCGCCTGTTTACGCTGCTTTGGCGCTCTGCATGGACTGAGGTGTATTAAATTACGTGGCAGAGCCGAATCGCAATGGCCAACTTGAAATTGGAAGGGCAGGAACTACACAATAGTGTGCGGCACGCCTCTTGCTCCTCCGGGCGCCGCCCCGGTCCAGGACAGTGGTAATGGGCGATGGTGAAGCAATTGCACTAGCTGGGCAGTAAATACCAGAGCACAAACAGAGGCGAGGGGTCCATTTGAGGTGTTCCCACCAACAACCCTGTGGGTAACCTACAATACATTGTTCACGTTGGACATCAGGGACACCCCCCTAAGGGCTTAAGGCTGAGCACTGCTGGTGTCTAGAGTGATAAGAATGGCGAGACTTGGAGTCAAGAACTAGGTGACCACTTGATGTATTATCACAAGCGCAATGACACTTGCTCTAAACACAACATACCGACACTCCTTGTTCACCTTCACGAAACAGGTCCTCACTTGGTGCTCTGGTCTATCGCGTTTCACACTGGCCACTATCGATCTGCAAATCCCGTAGCTGCTCTATGGTGGGGGCACTCTGCAAAGATGCTGCAAACAGGATAGGGCACTGAGTGGCCCAGACGCTGTTGAGGGGCCCACATCCACATATGTAGACACTTCCAGGTCTGCCCTGAAATATACCCAATGGGGGGACACGATTGCTGGACAATATAAGCAGAGCTCTGGTGAACACAGATTGGACACTGGAGTGGTGGAGCCCAGCAACATTGGTACGCCCACCCAGAGTACGTCGCAAACGTTCTTTGATCGAAGACCACACCGCGCTTGAGATGGGGAAACCTAGAGGGAAACTGGCAGGACCCCCCCCCCAGACCAGGATGATGGTGAGACAGATACAGTACCCAAAGAAACAGGTGGTGATCTCCCGGAAATACCGGTGCAACAACAACTGGCCAAGATCTTGGAAGCCATCGCTGATACCAAGGCGACGTTACACCAGTACACCAGTACGGTCGCTGTGGGCTAGGGACTGCTGCGGGCGGAGTATGCTAAACTCTCTGATAGAGTGAAACAGTCATAATTGACTCTGGAAGTGCTTGCCCCGGCGCAACAGGCTATGGCTGCACAGATCGGGGATTCATCCAGCAGGGTCAATGTACTGGAGCGAAGGGCAGAGGATGCAGAAAAGCAGAACCAGAGGAACAAAGTGAGGGTCCTTGGTCTGCCGGAAGGAGTGGAAGGCTCGGATATGATTGCCTATCTAGAGACCTGGCTCAAAGAAGTGGTGGCACCAGAGGGGCTGTCACAGTTCTACACACTGGAGCGGGCCCACCGTGTGCCTGCTAGACCTCCTGCACCAGGACGGCCGCCACGTGCTGTAGGGGCCAGGTTACTCCACTTCCGAGACATACATCTGTTGTTGAGAAGGGCAAGATCAGATGGACACTACATGGTAGAGAACAATAAAGTGTCTTTATTCCCAGATTACACAGTGGAGGTTCAGAGACGTCGTACCTCCTTTTTAGAAGTGAAGAGAGTCACGACCAGCACCGACAACACCCTAACCACCGCCGAACACCTGCATTTCCAGATCCACACCGACCCGAAGACCACCCTCAGAGGCACCCTGATCTACCGACCCCCGGGACCACGCACTCAATTCAGCGAGGACATCGCCGAGCTCATCAGCCCGCACGCCCTCCCCTCCACTGACTACATCCTCCTGGGGGACCTCAACTTCCACCTGGAGAATAACAACGACCGCAACACCAGCACCCTGCTGGACAACCTCGCCAACCTTGGACTCCAGCAACTGGTGAGCACCCCCACACACCTCGCCGGACACACACTCGACGCCGTCTTCTCATCCAGCAAAGACATCGCCTTCAGCCACGCCACAGAACTCCACTGGACGGACCACAGCTGTGTCCACTTCACCTTCGAAAGAACGACGATCCACCACCACCAGCAACAGGTTGCCCGTAGAAGTTGGAACAAGATCACCGCCGACCAGCTCGCCGCCTCCCTGAGCCAGCACCCTCCTGCCAGCTCAGCGAACCCCAGCCAGGCCGCCGACAACCTCACGAAGTGGATAAGCAACTGCGCAGACGAACTCGCCCCTCTGAGGACCCCGCCCAGCAGACCCGGCAGCAAGAAAGCCCCATGGTTTACCGACGAACTCAAGAGCTCCAAGAAGAACTGCCGAGCCCTCGAGAAAGTCTGGAGAAAGGAACCCACACCGGACAACAGGACCACCCTCAAGCTCGCCACCCGGAAGCACCACCAACTGATCCGCGCAGCCAAGAAAACGGCCTTCAAAAACCGACTGGACAACAACGCACACAACTGCAAGGAACTCTTCAACATCGTGAAAGAGCTCTCCAACCCCAACGCCGGAAACAACGACATCACCCCATCGCAAGACCTCTGCAACTCCCTCGCCTCCTACTTCCACAACAAGATCGCGGACATACACAACAGCTTCAGCATCCAACCGACGCACGCCACGACCACAACAACACCGCCCACCACCACCCTCCGAGCCTGGACTCCGATCAGCACCGAAGACACCGGCCGCATGATGAACTCCGTCCACTCCGGATCTCCGACCGACCCCTGCCCTCACCACGTCTTCAACAAAGCCGACGCTGTCATCGCACCCCACCTGCGGGACATTATCAACACCTCCTTCGACACCGCCACCTTCCCCGAGAGCTGGAAGCACGCCGAACTCAGCGCTCTACTCAAGAAACCTACAGCAGACCCCACCGAACTCAAGAATTACCGCCCCATCTCGCTACTCCCGTTTCCAGCCAAAGTCATCGAGAAGACCGTCAACAAACAGCTGGCCGCCTTCCTCGAGACGAACGGATCCCTCGACCCCTCACAGTCCGGCTTCCGAGCCAACCACAGCACCGAGACCGCACTCATCGCCGCCACCAACGACATCCGAGCCCTGATGGACAACGGAGAAACAGCGGCCCTCATCCTCCTAGACCTCTCCGCGGCTTTCAACACGGTCTGCCACCACACCCTAGTGCAGCGCCTTAGCAACGTCGGAATCCAGGAGAAGGCATTGGAATGGATCGTCTCCTTCCTCGACGGAAGAACGCAGAGAGTCCGCCTACCTCCGTACAAGTCAGAGGCCACCGAAGTCATCTGCGGCGTCCCTCAAGGATCCTCGCTGAGCCCTACCCTCTTCAACGTCTACATGAGCCCCCTCGCGGCCATCGCACGCCAACACAACCTCAACATTATCTCCTACGCCGACGACACCCAGCTGATCCTCTCCCTGACCAACGACCCCGCCGCCGCCAGAGCCAACCTGCACGAAGGGATGAAAGAGGTAGCCGAGTGGATGACGACCAGCCGCCTGAAGCTGAACTCAGACAAGACGGAGGTCCTCATCCTGGGCTCCTCGCCCTCCGCCTGGGACGGCTCCTGGTGGCCCCCCGCCCTGGGCACCGCACCCAAACCGACGAGCCACGCACGCAACCTGGGCTTCATCCTGGACTCCTCCCTCTCCATGACCAGGCAAGTCAACGCCGTCTCCTCGTCTTGCTTCAACATCCTGCGCATGCTTCGGAAGATCTTCTGGTGGATTCCCACGGAGACCAGGAAGACCGTCACCCAGGCCCTCGTCACCAGCCGACTGGACTACGGCAACGCCCTCTACGCCGGAACCACCGCCAAGCTCCAGAAGAGACTCCAGCGGATCCAGAACACCTCAGCCAGACTCATCCTCGACATCCCACAAAACAGCCACATCTCCGGACACCTGAGAGACCTACACTGGCTCCCCGTCAACAAAAGAATCACCTTCCGGCTCCTCACCCACGCACACAAAGCCCTACACGATCAAGTCCCGAGCTACCTCAACAACCGAATCAACTTCTACGCTCCCAAACGCCACCTCCGATCAGCCAGCCACGCCCTCGCCGCCGTCCCACGCATCCGTAGAGCGACAACAGGAGGAAGGTCCTTCTCCTACCTGGCCGCCAAGACCTGGAACTCCCTCCCGGCCGACCTGCGCCTGACCCAAGACCACCTCTCCTTCAGGAAGAAGCTCAAGACCTGGCTGTTCGAGCAGTAACGGCACCCCCCCCCCCCTTAGCGCCTTGAGACCCTACGGGTAAGTAGTGCGCTCTATAAATGTCTTTGATTGATTGATTGCGCGAAGAAGGAGTACAATATTCCCTGATGTTCCTGGCTCGGCTCAAGATAATGTTTGGAGGGTAAAACACATTTCATCGAGGATCCCAAGGTGGCCTGGGAGTGGATTGAGATCTACAGAACAGAGGGTAACCCCAAACACGGCGGGGGGAAACAAACTAATGATGTTAAAGATCCAGGGAAACGACTGCGTGACGACAAAGGTGGAAGATTGCTAAGAAACCGAGCCCTTCTCGAACGGCAGTAGGGAGGGCAGAGGCATTGCAAGCAGTGGTGGTCATGCTGCGAAGCAGGGGGTCATCATTGGAGAGAGACCCAGTGTTGAAACCAGGAACTGATGAATCGGACACGGACATATCATATGCTGGCAGCGTCTCCATGACAGTGGTGACACCACAGACTGCGGATGAGATATTGGGATAAGTGATGGGGTTTTCTTTCTCTCCTTTCCTGCTCCATGCCTTTTCTATCCATTATAATGGGATCGAGGGACCGGTTCATGCTCTGGGGCCTTGGGTTCGACTGTTGAAGGGTGGATGGAGTGGGGGGAAGGGGCAGGTAGGGGGTTTGCTCCCGGGCACGAGTTGGTACAGCCACATTGGGCTGTAAGATCAGATGGATTTAACCATTAAGCGTTAGACATTGATGGAGACCGCGCTCCCTTCCAGGCCCTAAGGCAAGTAGCCGTAGGCCTTTGCTACTGGTTGCAGTTTGGTACTGTGATGTATTTTTGCAAGTTTGGGCAGCTGACCGTTGTTAGTCCGCTCATGGGTTGGGGAGTTAGACTGTTGAGTTTGTTGTTGTACATCAGGAGGCCTGTAATGATCCTTCCCTCTGACTGGGTGGGGGGGGTGCGGGAAGGGGGCACTATGTGAACTAATGACTCAATCCGCTAATTGGAACATCTGGGGCATGGGCTCGCCCTCAAAACGCAACAGTATATTGAATTACATTAGGCGAAGGGGTGCACATATAGTTCTTTTACAAGATTCTCACCTCATAGAGACAGGGACTGCTAGATTGTGATGCAGATGGAGGGGTCAACTGTGTGGATCCAGCCAGGAGTCCCCTTTCAACTAACTCGGAAATTGATAGATCCTGATGGGAGGTTTGTAGTGCTCACGGTCAAGTTCAAAAGCAGGGAGATAACGGTGGGCAGTGTATACACCCCAAATTGGGAGCAGGTTCCCTTTCTGAAGAGGCTCTCGGGCACACTGGCTGGAATGGCACACGAAAACCAAATATTGGGGAAAGACTTTAACTGTGTGTACGATGAGGGATGGAATAGATCTACTCTTCCACTCTGTGGTACATTGGCTGCCACTGCGGCTAAGGGACTCAGGAATTGGGCCATGGGGTGGGAACTATTAGGTGTTTGGTGACTGCACAACGCAAACCGGAGGAAATACTCCTATTACTCCCATCTTTATGACCTGCATTTGAGACTAGGTATGTTCTTTTGCTCTACTGCACTAGCCCCCATGATGTCTGGAGCAGAATATTTGGGTAGGTCCATTTCTGATCATAGTCCCCTATGTTTGAGATACACTCCCACTCCTGAAAGGGCCCCAATCCCACTGTGGAGACTGGCCCTGGTATTGTTAGAAGATGATGGCTTTCAATCCCGGACAGGGAGGGATATATGATTTACCATCACAGGGGAGGATAGCTACAGAACAGGGGGCACCCGCGAAGGGCTTCCACACACGGTCTAACACGATAGAGGTAACATTCAGAGCTCTAAGGGTACAATGGGAGACAGCAGTGCGGGAGGTAGGGGGGATCTAGTTAATTGATTTTGATTGGTTGGGTGCGGTAGGGACACACTAGGCCACCGCCACATTATTCCCTCAGAAAATGAGAGTAGACAAGGACATATCCGTTAAAAACTGCAGAGGAATGCAGGATGGGTTAGGGGATATATGGCCAATAACTAAGGCCAGAATATATCTGAATTAGGATTTGTGTATAAACAGACATAATAAATGCCAATAAAATGTGTTAAAAAAAAAAGAAGATGATGGCTTTCGACGGCTCCTTTCTGCAGCTTTAGTGACATACTTCACAGAGAACTAGGGGACCGCTAGTTTCTCTTTGATTGAATGGGAAGCATTCTAAGTAGTGATCCGGGGACACTGTTTAGGTCAGATGGTGGGAATGAGAAAAATGGTGACTCAGGAACTAGAAGACCTAGAGGCACATATCTTGACAGTAGACAGGGAGATTGCGTGAGGAACCATGGTACAGGGCAAATTACCAGAGGTAAAGAGTCTCTATAGCTCCACCTGGGATAGGTTGAGGACAATGGACCTTAAAACATATCAGGCAAAACATCACGAAGAAGGAGGCAGAGCCGGGAGATTATTGGCCTGGCTGATCAAACCAGAAAGCAGGGGTACACCAATCCCTAGTATTACTGACACACAAGGACAGATACTCTCTACTCCGAGGGCTATTGATGATGCATTTAGGGACTATTATGAGACGCTCTATTGTTACCTAGAATTGGCCTGGGGACAGAATTGACTGCATATTTAGATGTGTTGCGATTGACAAGCCTAGACAGAGCCTCTAGAGACTCGTTTGGATCGCCAATTAAAGCTGGCGAGATAAGAGCAGCAATCAAGGAAATGGCAAGGGGAGCAACACCAGGGCCAGACGGCCTCCTGGCAGAATTTTATGTTGCATTTATGGATACATTAGTCCCGCATTTAGAACAAGTGTTTTCAGGGGCGCTGCAAGAAAAACAACTGCCTCCGTCTATTAGGGAAGCATTGGTTATTCCACTACCAAAGACCAAGAATAACCACCCCATGCTATCTGAATTTAGACCTTTATCCATGCTAAACATGGACTTCAAAATTTTAAGTAAAACATTGGCAACTAGGCTACTACCACACATGCAGAGGTTAGTCCAGAAAGATCAAAATGATTTTATCCCCGCACATTCTACGTCCAACAATCTCAGAAGGGTGTATCACGTAATGTTTTACCCTGAACTGGGAAACTACCCAGACGCAGTAGTGGTAGCGATAGACCTGGAAAAGGACTTTTTACTAGCTGTAATGTCGACGATGAAGATGTGGGATGAGTGGCTGCGATGGGTTCGCCTCTTATATGGACAGCCTAGAGCCCGAGTGCCCACAGGTAATACAGTGTCAACACCTTACCTCATCCTTAGAGGCACTAGGCAGGGATGTCCCTTGTCACCTCTGCTTTTTGCTCTAGCAATGGAGCCACTGCATTAGACGAGAGAGTGAGGGGCTAGGAGTGTCTTTTGATGGGACTGATCACATCATCTCATTATATTCAGATGATGTGTTAACATACCTGTGAAACGGGTCTAGTGGAGTACAGATAGTAATAAGGATATTAGAAACATTCGCTGAACTCTCGGGGTTGCAAGTGAATAAGAGAAAGACCTTCATGTTCCCATGGCACTCCACCGTTCCTAGACCCCTGAACCTGCCGCCTAATTTGGATTGGGCACCTGTTTTTTTTAAATACCTAGGGATTCAGATATACCATACTCAGGACAATCTGTTTGAAGAAAACCTTGGAGGAGCCCTGAGTGCGATTCGAACAAATGTGGCCTTCTAGCGCACGCTCAAATTGCCTGTGGCGCTGTCCAAAATGGTGGTGTTACCTCGCCTTTTGTACTATTTTGTTAACCTACCAGTGGTGATATCTAAAAGTTGGTTTAAGACCTTAGACATGACATTGAGGGACTTGATATGGGACGGCGGCCGCAACAGAATGTCATTACAGACCTTGCGACTTCCGCTCCTGGGAGGGGGATTGGGAGCTCCTGATTTTGAAGCCTATTATCTGGGGGCCCAACTTCAATGGCTTTCCAGGTGGCTGGACGGTAGGGGTCTGGATACTCTGTCGATGCCTGCTGGTACAATGCAGGCGGCCTTACTTCCTAGGATGCTTAACCGTCACCTGAAAATCAGAAGTATGGAAGCACTACTCTCAGTGGCAATGACATGCTGGGATATATGTACGGCGCGCTCCAAAGGAACGCCGCTCTACGCACCTGATATCCAACTTGTAGGGATCCCTCAGGTGGGATTGGGCCCTCCCCTTACACAGAGACAGTTATTGGGTTGGGCAGATGTGGGAGTACAGACAATGAGTGATTGTTATAGGGGTGGCGAATTGCTGGCACTAGAAGAATTTCTGGACTACCACGAACTGCCCGCGGGGCAGTTTTTAAATTATTATAAGATACAGAGGGCTTCGGTAGAATTCTGGGGGTTAGACGTCAAAGAACCAAGTACACATGCGGCCCTACAGGCAATGGTGACTCTGGGCTCAGCGGGACACCTCGTGAAATGGCTTTATGTAGCAATAATGGAATTGACACCACAAACACTCCCTTGCCTTCTGGAGAGATGGGAAGGTATGTGAGGCAGGCATCTGACTGAGAAGGAATGGAAGAAGGTTCTAGGGGGTCCAAAAAAGGTATCCCGGAACATGACTTTCAAGCTTATACAATTTAATGTACTCCATAGAACTTACCTCACACCTCACCGACTGAATGTAGTATATGGCAGTGATGGGCAGTGATGATCAAGTCTGTGCCAGGTGCTCGCAGAGGGATGCAGACTTCGACTGCATGGTTTGGTCTTGCCCTAGGTTCACGGACTACTGGACTAAGATTGTAGATACGATTAACAGAGTGCTGTCTCAAAGCCTAACGTGCTCCCCAGAGGTTTGTCTCCTGGGTCTATTCCCGAGACCCAAGCCCCACAGACTGGGTCACTGGTTTGTAGACCTGGCTTTTCTCCTGGCTGAAAGAAGGATAGCTCTTGGGTGGAAGAAGAAACAGGCCCGCTGGTGATTACCTGGGAGGAGGACATCTCTTGCTGTATTAGGGCGGAAGAAAAAGCTCTAATTAGGGAAGGTGGAATCACAAAACGACATAAGCCACTAGCTGACCATTGGGCAGACCTAGCGAGAGCATGGGACACACAACATACTCCTGACCAGTCTTCGCACTCTGTCACGACTAACTCTGAAGAATAGGGAAAGATGCTTGCACACGCACTTTCGGACCGAACGCATTGTGCTAGACTGGAAGGAAACGATGAGGCTATTGGTGGTGCTCCTTTCCCCCCTTCTCCTCGCTTTTATCTCTCCCACCCTAACCCCCCCCCCCCCCGGGCCCCCCTACCTCAAAATGGCATCGATTTATAAATTCATAGAAGCTCACAAGGAACGCAGGCCTCTGGTGGTTTAATCTTAGTTGTAGTTGAATGTTCTTTCATTTTGCAATGAAGAACAGTTGTTTGTATGCCTTTTTTTATCATTGTTTTCATTTTTTTTATTCTCTTGTTTTCTAAATTAGCTGTTTATCTATAATGTATGGCTCACATCATCCTACAAGTAGCTGTTGAACATTTTGAAACGCAACAAAACTGAACTTTTTTTGGCACATCTACGACTACGAAGGGTAATGGCATGTAATGGCCCAAACCCTCCTCAGTATTTCCAGCACCATAGTAGGAGAGACTATGTTATTATTGCAGGTCACCTGAATTGAAGGATTATGCTGATCATATCTCAATATGGAAAAGACATACTAGGGATATTACAATCTCCTATCATATGAGTATATAATCAACGTACTGAGATAAATATTGGTTAAATGTATACTGATCTATGAGAATCTTACTATGGAAATAGGTAGGTGTTGAATATGTGTTTATTTTAAATCCCAATAAAAATATATTTAAAAAAAACAAAAAATAGGTACTGGCATGGAACTTTCCCAGCACCATCTGCTCCTCAGCTGTGTGTTTAGAAAATGTTAAGAGTCAATGTTAGCAAACTGCGGGGGACAGGGATTAAGGTTGCAGCATCTTTGCACAAGAGATTGAACTAACAGAAAAGCGATGGACATCCATAGCGTGCCCCTCGACAGAACCAAGCCGATACCTGCCTTGAGGATTATGAAAAACAAGCAATGACAGGTGCACAATGGAGAACACTAATGTAGAGGACAGCATCAAAGACAGGGTGGGTGAACAAAAAAGCCTCTCAATGCAAGCATAAGCAACAGAAGGGCACCAATAAACACATGGGCGTCGTTTCACCAAAGATGTCAGAGTTAACGAAAGCTACATCATACACCATTTGACGTTAATGACATCACAGAAAGTGAGATCATATGACCACTGACCATTGGCCCTTAATCATCCAAGGAAGTCCTAACACATAACAACCCTGATGACATCACAAAAATTAACATCGCTGAAGTTCTATAATAACTGCATGATTAAGAACACAACACACACAAATGTCTATTTTAGATATAGCTTCTATATTAAGGTGCCCGCATGATATGCCAAGGAAGCATTCAACGGATTAGTAGAAAGTGAGCAAAGTGAGTTAGTTAGTCTGACATCTTCTAGAGAAGACAGAATGGCCAGTGGTTGGGGGGTGTTCTCCCTCCTAAGAAATTTTTAAAACATTTGTAATAATAGTGCATTTTAAATAACTATTTTCACATGACTGTTCTAAAAAGCCATAGGCTCTAAAAAGCCATTCATAAAATATTCAAGACCTTTAATGATGTGGCAAGCTAATGAAATCTAACAGTCCCCGTGAGTTGACCTCATTTTTTAAAGGGTGCCCTAATCTCAAGAATTACCTCTATTGTTAGTACAAGATTTGTCATGGGGCTCCCATTTTGCCTCAACAATACATACAATATTCTAGTGTTAGAATACTGCTGTCCATGTACTATTGGTGACCCTTACGTCAAATGTTCTGTTTAGTATGTTGGGGACAGCATTTTGACATGTATTACTGTATTGAAGACAGGATTTTGCCTGCACACATTGCTACGTTAGCATAAGCGTTTTAGATGTTAAACGCCATCTTGCCACTTTGCAGCTTTTGCACACGATACTACAGGTAGCTATTATTATAAGTAAAACTGTTTGCTTGCTTTTTCTTCACATGAGAACAGTCTGTTTTTCACATCCCTAGACTTACACCGCAAACTTAGTCTGAACACTGTGTGCAGAAGCAGTCAAGGTCAAATAACAATGTATGCTGTTGAATTCAGGTTGATCGGCCCACGCTCTAGACACAACAAGCACACAGCTGCAAATATCTGAAACTCGGGTGCCTTTAATATTGCATTGCATGCATGATGCTTGCACTTGGAGAAAACCTTTCCAGACACAGAGAGCAGTGCTGATCCTGTGATGATATTCACCTAAGCTGATCTTGGAGGTATGGGGTTCCCCATGCAAGCCTAGGGACCTTCTAATATTATAAAGCTAGCTATAGCCAGGGGAGGGTGGTAAACAAGGCGCTATAAGACCTGTTTCCACTATCATTATAATATGATTTCTCCCTTTGTGTTTTATGGAATTGTAATAATGCTGATGGTTTTATTTCTAATCATTTGTCTGCTTATGTTAGCCAAAATACTGCATCTTAGAGCATGTAGTTAAAAATAAACATTTTAAACTTTTCCGTGTCTCTGATTACTCATGTTGTGGACTGATATGAGAATTTAAACGAAAGAGTGTTCTTGATTCCCACCATTCCTGAGAGTAACCTAAGTCACTTGTTCTGGGTTGTCTAATCATTGGTAGCTTTGCTGTAGTACGGAGAACGAATGAGACACTGGTGCTAGTCGGATAGGGGTTCTGGGTACTGATGTGAGTTTTTTGGTACACCACAATTCACTGAGGTCCTAGTTTCCTGCGCATAGTTCTGTGCATGAGCAGAATCCCCGCAAAATGGCGCACCTACCGTTTGGTCTTGTATTCGAGGTGCTTTAGTAGTGCTTATATTTGTCCACGACACCCTCACTCCTGTTTCCGGTTAACAGAAGTGACGGATTAACCTACCGATTAAATACATTATAGGTTCATTCCAGCTCGATACTTAAAACGGTTTCATTTTGAATTATTACCCCTTTTTTGTGCTACGGTTTAATATAGATTGTTTTTCTACTCCTTATGGCTGAAGTTGCTATTGCAGCGCATAATCGCGCACCTCTCTGGCGTCATCTGACGCAGTTTGGGTTGCCCGACGACGAAATGTCAGTTATCTTTGTAGTGAGTGCCGATGCATTGTTCCCCTATGAGCTTTTTTACTCTTGGGTTATGTTTCCTGAGGTGAATGCGGATGATCACACGTTCCACTCTTACACTCCTACGGCAGTTCCGGCGAATTACACGCCATATAGGATGCAGGAAATTCCGATTTCCGCTTGGCAGCATCGTATTTGGTTCAATGGTGCCCTCTCCCATACCGTAACTCCGGTTTGGTTAGGTCCCTTGTCTATTCCTGGGGCCACTTGGCCAGTCTTGGCCGGGTTCACACCTCATCCACGTTATTTGCAAGCCCCAGTGGATGACTTACATCAATTACATACCACCTTGATAGCGGTATATAGGGCTTTAGTGCAATACGTCTCACGCAACCTCCAGGTCGGGGCACCTGGGGTTGCGGCACAACCAGTTGGACTGGCCAGGATTACTATTAGTCCCGTCATGGTTAATTCGGTAATGGGCAAGCGCCCCAGAATAAGGACGATATGCCTTATTGGAAGCAGTATTTCCTAATTCAACTCCTGTGGAGAAACACAGGATTCTTACAATTAGTTTGCAGAAAGACTTAGTCCCTGAGGTAATAGATTGTGAGAACTGGGGTAAAGTTTTTGCAGCAGTCTACACGAAGTGCTTCGGTACTCCGTCTATGACTGTACTGCGCTCCGTGATTAATCGTGTTCAGGATGAGCACGGTCTGGAGTTGGCGGTCGAGTTGGGAATGAGTCTTGTCGGCGTGTTCGACGTGGTTGCTGATCTCATCCTTACTAACGTCAAGGGAGATGCAGTTAACTTTCAAGTGTCGAATGCGCTGCGCCTCGTCGACGACGCCGATAAACCCTGGCAGTTACCGAGGATTATTGCGGAGGCATATAAGACCATTGGCCACAATAGTTTGGGTGTTAAGCCTTTTGCTAAAATAACAACGCAACCGCAAACTCAGACGGTTAAGTCTGCTAAAGACGACCGTCCAGTTTTTCCTAAACAGAATTGGAAAAGCAAAAGACAGGGGAAGCAGCAACAGAAACAGGGGTCGCGTCCTGCCTCACCAATACCAGTGACTACTGAACTCACATATGAGTTGCACGATCGCATGCGAATTAGGTCTCCTGATAGATTTCAGGTTCCTGATCAACGTTCTCCTCATTCTTCACAGGAAACATTGGTCTCACAAGCCGCTGGAGGAGAACGCGGCAGAGGTCGGGGTGCCCCTCGAGGACGTGAGCAGCCTCACCCAGCTGATGGTAAAGGCAAGCAGGACGACTTTCCACGTCAACGACCACAGTTTCAGAAAAAGAAAGTTGCTGCACTAACAGCGAGGTATGCCACAGATAGTGAGAACACAGCTTTGGAACCTGACATGGGCACTAACGCTGCTAGACAGCGCAGCGGAGGTTACAATAGTGCGGCAAGCACTGCGTCCATATCTGAAGGTGACAGCAACTGACACGTTTATTACTGTAGAAACTGCTGACACTAGAGTGGCTCTCCCTGACAGACTATATGACATAGTACTTTTAATTGATGGTGATATAAAACGAACAATAAAAGAGATGTTGGGGAAAATCTGACCTCTACATATGACATTTTGTTAGCAGAGGCGGACTGGCCCCCAGCTTTCGTTTTGGCAGCTCCGAGAGGGGAGGAGTTAATCCTCCCATCTTTTGGGCACACTGTGCCGAAGGAGCAAGCACAGAACTTTGCAGAAGAATGGGCTCAGGTGCTTGTACCGGCGTTATACCGTACTCAGGTTGGTTGGGATAAACTATCAGCAAGCCATGAGATTCCGTTACGGTCTATGCCACAGCCATAACCCCAATATCCCATGCGTCGAGAAGCTAGATCTCACGTCGCAGAAATCCTTGAACAATTGGAATATCAAGGTGTAATTGAAACATGTGTGTCACCCATGAATAATCCTCTTTTCACTGTGACCAAACCTGATGGGTCGTACCGCCTGGTTTTGGATTACCGGCATTTGAACTCTCATTGTCGGACGTGCGCGGGACAGAATACCCACAGTTCTGCCCTCGTTGAAAGTCTCGTGAGAAAAAGGTTAAGACCACACTTGACATTTCCAATGGCTTTTACAGTCATAACCTGTCCTCTATTAGTAGTCAATGGACGGCCTTTACTTCTGGCGGCAAACAAAATCAGTTTAAAAGATTAGCCATGGGCTACAAGAATAGTCCAGGCGTCTTTGCCGCACATGTAGTCTCTCTGTTAGAGAGCATTGACCCTGATGCGTACTCGTATGTTGATGATATTTATATCACAGACAACGAATTATGGCCGCATCTGTGTCACGTTGACCGCATCATTGTAATGTTTGCGGACTTCAGTTACAAATTCAACTTTGCAAAATCACACATTGCAGAGTATACAGTGTTGTTTTTGGACTATGAACTCAACAACGAAGGACGAGGTTTAGCACCTCACTTCCTGGAGAAATGCGCGTGTTTGCATGCTCCAACAACTCTGAAAAAACTATAATCTTTGCTGGATTTTTAAAATTTTGGGCGTACTTACATTCCCGATTATGCCCAGCATATCAAGCCGCTTTATGCCTTGGTACAACCTACATTTACCAAATCTTGCTGGCTGCCAGAACATTCAGCTATACTGCACTCTTTGCGGGCTGATCTTCTTGCATCCAAATATCTATTGACACGTGATAACCACACAAATCTCGTAATAAGAATTGTGCCTGGTGCAGTGGGTTTCACGTACCTAACATTTAATGAGGGAGACACAGTCCCTATTGCTTACAAGTCACACTTGTACACTTCGGCTGAAATGCGCTTTTTCACCGTCGAGAAAGTTTTGACTGCTGTGCAGATGGCGATTCTAAAAGAGAGAGCGCTGTCGCAAGAGAAGTGCATGTTGGTTGTCACACCGTATCCTGCCCTTGAGGCAGTGACGAAGGCCAGTGTACCTAATTCTAAAGCTTTGCATCCATGTTTGATACAATGGGCCACTTCTTTGACGTCTCTGGATGTCACATTTATCTTTGATGCCTCATTGCAAACTCAGGAGTATTTGCAGTATTAAATTGTTCATCCAGCTCCTTTGTCCATGCGCCCGCTTGAGGATTACCATTATATCATTTACACTGACGGTTCGGCACAACCGGCGACAGGATCTAAGCATGCGTATTCAGCGGCCTGCGCAATAGTGGCTGGTACCATAGTGAATGGAGAATTCAAATCTGATGTTGTGCACACGCAGACATTAGGAGACTGTACCGCCCAATTGGCAGAGCTATGTGCTCTGGTGCTTGCACTAGAGTTTGCTGATCCCCGTGTGACTACTTATTGTGAGTGACTCTTACTACTGTGTACAGTCTTACAACAACAATTTATTCTTTTGGACTCAAAATGAATATCGTGATTCCAAAGGTAGCACAATCAAACATAAAATGCTTTGGGTTTGAGTCTCAGAACTTAAACAACGTCTGCCACGCGTAAATGTAATTCATACTCTTGGTCACCAGCATGTAGGTGTACACGCTGTTGGCAACAGTTTAGCTGATGAAGCAGCGAAAACAGCAGTGGCGACAAATCTAGTAGCAGCAGTTGCAAGATCCAAAAGTAAGATTGATGATGACATCTTGGCAGCTATTGCTGCAACAGAGAAGGGAGATAATTACCCTAGAGGTTTCCTTCTAAATACTCTTATCATTTAAGTCCTGCTAAAGATCCCTATGTGAGAATTAACGACGTTGGTGACCGATTGATTCCCAACGCAGACCGCAGGTTTTCCTTGATAACAGCCGCTCACGAAGGTATGGCCTCCGCTAATGCAGGCGTTTCAGCGATTGTAACTATCTTGCAACAATGTTACTGGTGGCGCGGATTGTATAAACAGACACGTGATTATGTCCTTAGTTGTGACATTTGCCAGCAGATTAAACCTTCAACTGCTGCGCGTCCACCTCAAACACAGTTGTACATCTCTAATAAACCACTTGGGTACATTTATTTGGATCACTGCGGTCCTTTCTCCTCTGATACTGCGTATAAGTTCATCTTAGTTGCAGTGGATTCGTGCACACGTTTTCTATGGGTCAGGCCACAAAGGAGTGCTGACACTCGAACTGTCATCAGGGATTTGCGTGTCTTTGTAGGAATTTTTGCATGTGGTACCCTCCATTCAGACCAAGGTCCGGCGTTCGCCTCTAAGGCATACAAGGAAGCCATGAGGTCTTTGGGGGTCCAAGTCAAATTTTCATCTCCATACCTGCCTGAGGGCAATTCTGTTGCGGAACGAATGAACCGTGACTTTATAGCAATCCTTGACAGCTAGGGTTTTAGGTATTGGCAGGAACTGGTTGGCCCATTTGTATAGCGTTCAACGTGCACTTAATAATCTCCCTAGAAGGTCTCTGGGTGGGCGATCCCATTCGAAATGCTCTTTGGCATAAAAATGTTTGTCCCGGACCTTGATGGTCTAGAAATGGCGGCGGCCGCACCCTTTGACGTAGATGATCATTCTGCTGTGTTACAGAATCTACAAGAGGCTCAAGTGTCGGATGTCAATGGCATACACATACACATGTAATTAGCCACTAACCTCTGAGGATTGGCAGCGGGAACAATGGCGTGCAGATTAACCTCCCTCTTCCCCAAAGTACAGCAGCGCATAGGGTATGTACAACTCCCATGCGAACCTGCACCCCGGGGAAAGGGGAAGTGGATAAAACAAAAAAGGTAGCTGCACAGCTGTCCTCCTTCTCCTGTTCACCCTCTAGCGTATGGGGGGGGATGTGTAGATATCGGGAGAGCAGGACGCGACTGAATGCACATAAGAGAGAGAATAAGCGGTTAGACAACACAGTAGTGCTTACAATGTACTAATATTCTTCTTCCTTTGATTACTCATGGAGAGCTATGGAGAGAGACTCCGAGAACAGTGTAGCCCAACTGAAGAGGTCAAAACGCTACACCTTAGCAGGATCCAATACCCATGCAAGTGATTATGGCCATGGATAACAACCAAGACAACGAGGCTTCCCAAGGACACGGGAAAAAACAAAGGAGCGCAACCGCGCACAAAGTCCAAAAATAAGTCCCACCTAAATACCTGATATACAGTCTTGATACTTGCAGGACTCAGGATCCACAAAGAAGTTTCCAGAGAAAGTGTCTCACGGAGCTACAGCAGTCCTGCGGGGAGTACCATCCGCTCTGCCTGGCTCTGGGACACCACGAGTGCGATGAGAGTCGGGTCCTTTGGTTCCCCCAAGGTTTAAGCGTCAAGGAGGCAAAAGGCAAAGTAACAGGGAACAAGTCCCTTGGTAACGTGAGTGCAGCGTAGAAGCGGTCTGCCAATCATGCACCCACTAAGAGGCTGAATCAGGAACAGTAGAGTCAACTCGGCGGCTTCGTACACAGGGATATCAGCAGACAAGAATAACGGCTGGAACCTCGGCTGAAGGCAAATTGCAAAGCCCCGTGCTGAAACAGAGGCGGGGCTTTGTAGCGTCTCCCCCGGCCGGAATGCAAGCGTCCGTTTCCGGATTCTCAGCTGTGGGGCTTATGGGATTTGTAGTTTCTAGCGCCCTGAGGGACCGTACACGGTTTCCCGCCGCCCATGCTTACGTTTCCGGGCACTCCACCTGCGAGAAAGCCTATATTGCCACCTGAACCTCTTCGGTAAGCTAGTGAGCGCTACATCGAGACAGTCTTGCAAAGGAACACTTGCCCTCCACAACTGATGCTGCACTTCAGATTTCGGTAGTTGGCTGGCTACCTCGAGTTGGTGACCTGGTCCGTGAGAAGGTGGAGAACAAGAAGGAGTTTGGCCCCTTTTATCTTGCACATGTTCCAGTGCTTGGCGTGCAGGGTACAAAAACAGTCATTTTACCTCCACTTCCTGGTCGCAAGGATAACAGGTACATCTCCATTGATAATGTCAAACTAAAACGAGTGGCCAATTCTTCTTAGTATGACTCCAGCGGTCTCTTGTCCAGCAATGCTGAGAAATTCTGTTTTGGCTTTGGCAAATATGAACAGGCCTGACATTGCCATCAAGATGCATATAGTTACTAATCCTTAATTGACTCCACCGGCTGGTGGTCCCCATGAAGATACTGAATATACCTATTCCACAGATGTGTCGTTGCCTGGTGTGCAATCAAGTGCTGTTGACCAGTCACGTTTTTCATTTGACACTAACTCTACAACATCGAATGCCCCATCGAAGATTTCTATTTTTGCTGTTTGGTTTAAAAGACATTTTTTAATTCCCCCTTGGACTTACGTTTGGCTGGTGCTCATATCAATTTTTTTGTTTATGTCGATTGGATTTGTAGTTGTCTTTTTTCGTCTAGTCAATGGACATTACCTTACCGAAAGATCTACAATTAGATTAATTGATGGTACTTTGGCACCCCACTCCTCAACACACATCATGAAGAGAGAGACCAGACTTTTGTTAATATTACTGCCTGGCCTGTGTTGGACAGGATTGTGTGGGATGATGTAAAATTTCAAATTCATGGCCCCACAGAGGTGATTAATGTTCCCAATGTACTTCGTGTTTCTATGGGGGATGTTATAAAACAGAACATACACTCTGATGATTGGGATGACCAAGCTGTAGATGCTCTTTTTCTGATTTGAAATATTATGCTGCTTTTGATGCTGAAGATTTGTACTTGGACTCAGCAAATTATGCGGCGTTATTTTGCTACTAACCTATGGCAATCACTTCCTGCATAAAGCAAATACATTTAGAAATGTAATTAATTATACACAATGGGAATATTGCCCAGCTCCCATTGAAGGTAGTTCGAAAACTCTATTGAATTTTTTTTCATATTTTACAGATTTTAGTGAATCCAATCCTGAAGCCTTTTATTTCAAAATATCTGCTAAGTCCACTTCCAAAGTTAGGCTTACACACACCAAATTACTGTATTCAAAGTCCTTTATGGATGAATTGGCCATAGGGGGCTATGAGCTGTGGAAAGATACCATTCGTCTTAAATCTGTTTGGGGGTTCTAAAGCATGGCAAGTGCAGGGCACCGTGCATGCCTTATCCCGAACCACATGTTGTTTTTCAATTCTACTATTTTTCAAACCACTTGCTTTGGATTGGCTACTTCTAAAAAGATGAATGCCCCTACTATTCCTGACCTGGGTGCTTATCCAACCTGGGATAATCACACAGATATTTCCCTGAATGAATTACAGTCACTGATCACTAATACATCCTTTAATATTTCCAACCTGGATCCTCAAGGATGGTTATTGTGGCATAAAAGTTCAGATTCATGTCAACATCATTTTCTGGGTCTGATCCCCGGCTATACACAGGTTAGAGTGGACCCCCGATTTGAAACTTCCCATTTTGCTACTACCTATTCCGTAGGTAAATTATGTCAAAATTGGCTTAAACATTCCACCTTAGCGTCAGTTAAACTTTATTTGTCCCAATTGACTGACGATGTTGATTTGAATGATTTTGTTAAAGGCCCTGTGGGAGGCAGGTCCAAAAGATGGGTATATGCTATTTACAATGAAGTTTGGAAATTATCTCAAATTGAAACTGCTTCTAGATTAAGGGCTATTGATCAAGCTAATTTGGAAAAAGTGCTTGCTGTTATTGATAATAGCATTAACACTCTTTCTTCCAGGATTTACACATTAGATAATATTGTTTCATCTGTTGTGGATATTGTACAGGGTGACATGTCTGTTTTATACCATGGTCAGAATCAATTGCGTTCTATAATGCAGTTTGCATGGACTTTACAAACATTGAAGGCTGGGAAAGTTCCCTGGGACTACATGAATACTTCATCATTATTTTTGCCTTTTAATCTGACTGATAAACAACAATTCATGTCCATGAAGGATGCAACATATTCGCTATTACATGTTGAAAAGTTGGAACCTTTACCATTTTCTGTGGCAGAATCGAACTCGGCTGTGTGGCTTATTCATGGGTTGATTACACTACCTTTTCCATTGTTTAAATTCAGTTAATGTATGAAACACTATGGCTTAGGCAGATATGAACCATTGGGTAGCGCTTTTCTCCAATAAGTTTGGTCACTCCCATTCACATACAGGTGCCTGAGAGAGAGTAAAGAAGTTTATTTAAAAGGAGAGGAGTGCATTTCTACACCTGATCACTCGTTAGTTTTCAAGAATATACAATTGCATGGCGCTTGCAACGTTCACGCACCAAACTTAGCTTGTATTTCAAAGGGCAACCCTGTGCCAGCGATTACACCGACTTTCACATTATTAGCTAACAGTAGTTATTTGCTTTTAAATAATGAGGCGTGTTGCGGGATGCTAGCAGGGATTCCGTACATTGTAACTGTCTCACAACGTGTAGTTTGTTGTAAGAATGTGCTTTTCCCGCCCCCGCAAGGGAGACTCGATATATCCATCTGGCCTTCCATACCAACCTTGAAACGGAGTTCAACAAGATGAGCAGAATAAGGGCTTTATTGTCCCAAAAAGAAGTCGGCCTAACTTCATTTCGTGAAACATTTGTTCTTCACGTAGCTAACACCCCCACCGAGGTGCATGCGCTTTTGAATACTGATCTCCCACTTCATTGCGGTGCTCTCATTCACACTATATTCAATGCCTCATCAACAACTGGCTTGGCGCACTTTTTCAAAGTTGTGGGCTCCGGCCTTGTGACCTCGTTCCAAACTATATTTGGTGTGATGCCGGCATTTTTTCATTCTATTTTTCCATCGTCTTCGGCGGGCTTCCATTAACCTCACCTTGGCTGCTGGTGTGCTGCTGTTGATTTGTTTGCTCCGCAATGGCTGCACAATCTGTGTCACAGGACAGCCAGCACCGGCTACACATGTTTCATAACCGGATGCTTAAATACTATGGAACGCTACCCCTGGCCACTTTGAGTGTAGCCTATGGATTGTCCTTCAGGTTCTCGTACTTTACTTGCGTGCTTTTTATTGCCTAGATTGTTCATTTGAATGGGCTCTGGATTTGTGCCTCTCACACACGGCGTCTCCTGCTCCGGATTATGATCGACTAATGAGTCCCGACATATACTATGGTATACCTTTCTTATGAAGAAATCCTGCCTATGTGCCGGCCAAGCATTTTGCTACGGGTGCCATCTATTAAACTTATTTCCACCAGTATGTCAGTGTCTACATTTTTCCCCATGTCAAAACTTATCTCCAGTGCGCCATTGCCAGCATTTTGACGTGGGAGCCTCTATATCCCAAGAAGCATGCCTGGTCCAACAGCAGACTTGCAAGCATAGTAATACATTCTCACTCATGCTCACTTGCATTCACTTCTTCACCCTCACTCACATTCACTCACACTCACACTCACTACTGCTCACTAATTTGTCATCATTAATTTTCACTTTCACACACATGCACAATCCCACATTCAAAAATATATGCTCACATATACCCACGCTCTCTCACCCAAACTCTCTCACCTACATGCACGCACACAGCATACATTTTAAAGCATTTCATTTTACTGATGTCAAGTAAAAGTCCGGCTCCAGATCCTACTGCTCCATTTTTTATTACATTAATAGTTAATAATAGACTATGATTCAATCTAAGGGGCCAATTACAATCCCATTTGGAAAGCATTATGACTGAATCTGTTCCGGAATGCTTTCGGAGGACTCAGATCAGGGGAGTACGACCGAGCGATTTAGATGCACCCAGATACGATTTGGTCAGACTTGCATTGACTTCAATGGGTGCCTGTGTTCCGAACGAGAACACAGGCTCCCATTCAAGAAAGGGGTGGCTGGGAAAAATTGTGCACCCTGTGGCGGGCACCCCATAGTGCTTACCCCCAGAGATCCGATTCGGAGGGCCCCGGATGAAGGGGGGCCTGCTACGGGCCCCCAAAGACCAATTTTGGCAGCCGTTTCGTTAGGTGCAAGCCGAATTGGAACAGCTGTCCGAATCTGTCATCGTATTTGCTCGCTGGAAAACCATGTCCATAGAGCTGTACAAATCGGCTACAAAAGGCTAGACATGTACAAATGCCTTTCGGAACCGATGTGGACAGCCCAAATGGTTATCCATGCATCGTAATTGGTCGCTCGGAACTGGGTACGATTCGGTCGGCAGCAAGGGTTCCGAATCAGATTTAGCAAGCCCAAATACGATTCAGAGCCCTTCCGAACGGGATCGAATGGGACCCTTGATGTTATAAGAAATTAACAGAAAGCAAGGATGTTGGAGTTGACGCTGATAATGGGAGCCAGCCCTGTAATCCCAGTGCTGATTTTCCCATCTCTCAGGCCAGGGGTCATAAGGCAGTGCTAGGGTTCGCAAGAATCAAGTCAGGGGTCGCAGCTGCACCCCTAAATGACATCCATGAATAAACACATTAATCAGTACTTGATCCATTCTCCATCAAAGGGAGGAAAACATGAAGAGGAAGTTACACCTGCATGCTCTGACAAATGTGGAGCAATGAAATTAAAGTGATAATGAAGCCAACCAATGGTGAGTAATGAGCAGGCTAAAAGCCCCTTTTGAGAGCTTTGTGTTTTTTTAAGTACAATACATTGTCGCATACAGGAAATGCATACTGTCATGGGCAAGACCTAAAAAGAATGCTTGCTTTAAATCTTTACATATATATAACCCGATGTAGAAGTTCCATTGAAAATATTGATAAAAATGTCTGGAACTATATTAAAATTACCAACAGCCATTTCAGTAATAAAAGATACACGTCTGTAAATTTTGGAGAATAACTGGTGAAAACATTGAATATGTAAATCGTTACAGCTTGTCTTTAGCCTCCTCTGGCAGCAAAAGTCTGGCAAGACATTTTCTGTGATTTTTAGAAGGTTTGCTTTATTACCAGGACAAATCCTAGTACTAGGAGGTTTATCATGGTCCTCTAGCATATCAAACTAACAATTGTACTACACTCACCCACCACCCATAACAATAAACCGTCTATGTTGGCTTGACCTGAAAGCCTTTTCATCTCTGCCAATCAGTCTCTTTTGCCACACTAAACAGTTCTCTTTCAAGCATAATAGTTCCAATCTTCTTTTGACCCTATTTGCCCCGTCTCAACCTAATGGTTAACTTGCTTGGCTCTATGGGTTCCTTACTTGACCTAGGGGTTCCTTTTGAACTGCCTACCTAACAGTAACCCTGCTATCCTGTCTACCTGTAGCACTACACAGATTTTTAAACAATGAATCAGGCCCTGGTAATTATATTGCGCACGTAGAACACTCCTTCATAGAGATGATTTTTGTGTCACACCTAAAGTATTGGTAGTGCTGACTGTGGTATGCTGTACTAGGTATATGGTAACTTGCGATGTGATCTGGAATAGTTAGATATGTAATGCTACAGATAAGAATGTTGTTTTGAAGTAAAGGGGAGTTGGAGCTCCGAAGCAGTGGAGCTCTGACCGCTGATGGATGGGGTATGATGTACTGGACGTATGCACTTAATAAAGAAAGAAGGAGCATCAAACGGATGTGACAATATATCCTTACTACAATATTCTGAAACAAGCTGCTGGTACCATCTCCCCTATTATACTGGAGTTGATCAATGCCTCACTTGCTTCCGGAGTGGCCCCCCCTCCATGGAAGAAAGCAATGGTGAAGGCACTCCTAAAGAAGCCCAGCCTCGACCCTGATTCCTTGGGAAATTATCATCCCATCTCACTTCTCCCAGGGATCAGCAAAATAGCTAAAAAATGTTAACTCAGTGCTGTCTGCCTTCTTAGAGACTCACAATCTCCTTCACCCGTCACAGACTGGCTTCCACCCACTTCAAGGAACAGAAATAGCCTTGCTCGCTGTAGTCGAAGAATCTAAAAAATCCTGGAGGTACGGCCGTGGTTATCCTTCTGGACCTCAGCACAGCCTTTGACATGGTCAACCGACAAATCTTGGTCCACAGACTTATAAGACTGGCGGTGACCGGTGTCACTCTGAAATGGCTGCAATCCTTCCTGGATGACAGATCTTTCCAGGTCTTGGACACCAATGTGGTCTCAAAACAGTTGCCTCTCTGCTGCGGAGTTCCTCAGGGATCATCCCTAAGTTCCACCTTATTTAACATTCACATGAGCCTGTTAGCAGAGATTGTGCTGCCCTTTGGGTTACACATAGTGACCTATGCAGACGACACGCAACTTTTAGTGGGACTTAACCAAGTGGATAATTCTTCTTCCAGCCTCCGTCCTTGCTTGTTAGAGGTAGCCAATTGGATGAAGAACTCATTCTTAAAATTGAATGAATGAATGAAGTGAGTCTTATCATGCGCGGACTTAGCCCAATGGGCGTCAAGGCGCCTAAATCAAATAAAGCAGCATGCAGATCAAATCAGTAGTCTCTTAATGGTAAGCCTTGGTAAAATACCACGTCTTAAGGGCCTTTTTAAACAAATCAATTGAGGGGAGTATTTTAAACTCAATTGGAAGAGAATTCCAGAGCTTAGGGGCAGCAACAGAAAAAGCTCTCGCTCCCCATCTGGCTAGACTAGTGCGAGGCACTACCAATTGAGATAAACTAGCAGATCGAAGAGATCTGGTGGGGATGTAGCGAGTAAGCAAAGACCCAAGTGCATCCTCAGAGCCAGCCACGAGGGCCCTGTATGTAAGACAAAGAATCTTAAAAGAGATTCTATACTGAACAGGGAGCCAGTGAAGATCTCTCCTAGCAGTCGTGGCTGAAGATGCCAAAGGAAGGGCCAAAACAAAGCGTGCTGCAGCATTCTGCACAATTTGTAGTCGATGGATAAGGCCCTTATTGGACTCCACATATAAGGAGTTACAATAATCAAGCCTGCAGCCCACAAGGGCGACTGCGATCTGCTTACGAGCATGAGGTGAGAGATAATCCCGGATCCTATTCAGAATCCTGATAACACCATAGCAAGTGGCCATTGTCCTATTTACTTGGGGCACCATAGAGAGTGAGGTGTCAAAAACAACGCCGAGATTTCTGGCTGATTGAGAGGGTGTGGGGCAAATGCCAAGGGATGAAGGCCACCATTCACCCGACCAAACGTCTCGGTCTTTCCCGAAGACCAAGACCTCTGTTTTATCACCATTTAGCTTTAGGGAGTTGATAATCATCCAATCTGCTACCAGCTGCATACAGGACCTAAAGCTAATGGCGGATGTATGGACAGAGGAATGAGCCAGTGACACCATAATCTGGGTGTCGTCGGCGTAAGACACCACCTCCATCCCCTGAGATTTTACTAGTCTGGCAAGGGGGGCCACATAGATGTTAAACAGGGTCGGACTCAAAGCCGACCCCTGTGGCACCCCACATTGCAATGACTTGGCCGGGGAGAGAAAATTTCCGAGCTTCACTCTCTGTTCTCTACCCAAAAGGAAAGAGTTGAGAAGATCCAAGGCCGATCCAGTGACCCCTGCCTCCCTAAGCCGAGATGTTAAAATGGCAGGAGACAGGGTATCAAATGCGGCTGTTAGATCTAAAAGGACCAGTATTGTGGTTTGGCCACGATCAACTTTGCGTCGAATGTTATCTACTACAGCAGTGAGTGCGGATTCAGTGCTATGGTACTTTCTGAATCCGTGCTGTGTGTTATCGAGGTACTCACTGGTCTCAAGAAAGATAGAGAGATGGGAGTTAAGATGGGCCTCCAGTCTTTTTGCAGGGGCAGGAAGTAGGGAAATAGGCCTGAAATTTTTGAGAAGGCCAGGATCCAAGGAAGGCTTCTTAAGGAGAGGCTTTACAATAGCCCTCTTCCAAACAGAAGGAAAAGAACCCTGAACTATGGCCCTATTCATAACTTCCAGCATAAGAGGAAGAATGCTATTTCTGCATTCCTTCAATATTTTTAGCGGTAGCAGGTCCATAGGGGAGGAAGATTTAGTCCTATCAAGTAGGAGATTCAATCCTTCCAAAGACAAAGAGGGAAATTGCCTAAATAATTTGGAAGGTCCTTCACCCAAAGTTTCCAAGCCAGCTAAAACAGAAGGGATGTCCTTATCCAAAGAGTGGCATTGGATTTCTAAGCCAGTATGGATAGCCGAGATTTTACTGTAGAAGAAGTCAGAAATGTTAGCTGACTACCGGACCGGGGAGCTGAAGAGAGCAGAGTGATTCAGCGATCTTAAAAAGTTCTCCAGATGAAGTTAGGGAACCTGTAAGACTGGAGAAGTACTTTCCTCCACAACTCTCAATTTGTAGTCCCGTAGCGCAGTTTTATGCGCCTCGCGATCTTTCGGGTCCCAGGACTTCCTCCAACATCTCTCGCTACTCCTACATCTCTGCCTGAGATGTCTCAGATGTTCTGAAAACCAAGGTGCTGTGGGTTTCTGTCTAGCTACATATCGAAAGGAGGCGGGGCAAGCTTTTCCACTACGTTAATAGTAGCGTCCATAAGTTCTTGAGCTGCCTCATCCGCATCCTTCAAGGAAAAAGATTCGGAAATCCGGATATTAGAAACAATAGTATCATCAGTGATGTTTCTAAAGTTTCTCCTAGGAATAAATGGAGTATCGATACGATTAGCTGAGGACAGAGTGGGGAGAGCAAGTTCGAATGGTACTGCAAGATGATCTGTCCAAGTCAAAGGCAGAGGCAGACCGACAGATATCCTAGGATCACTGGAAAATATTCCATCAAGAATATGGCCTGCAATATGTGTTGGACTATTCACCAACTGAACGAGATCACACGCTCCAAGTGACTCGATTAGTGTCAGGGTATCCTTTGAGTAAGTTTCATCGAGATGGAAATTGAAATCCCCCAAGATGGAAAGATCTGATTTTCCAAAATAAGGTTCTAGGATTCTGATGAGATCTGATGGAAAACTAGCCCTAGGGCCGGGTGGCCTATAGATAAGTATCCCAGTAAAAGAGACAGAGGGAGTACAAAGAATGCAAAAATAAAATGCCTCAAAACAGTCTCCAGGCATTGATAGAGATTTAATAGTGCAAGAGAGAGAGGATTTAAGCAAAACAGCTATTCCTCCACCTCTACCCAGAGCTCTATCCTGCCTATGGAGAGAGTAGCCCTCAGGGATGGCCAAAAGTAAATCATGTCCGGAGGAATCCGAAGCCCAGGTCTTCGTAATAAAGACCCAATCGGGCTGTCTATCTTCCACAAATTCGTGGAAGTCAATATTATGTTTAATCAACGATCGAGAGTTGATTAAAAAGCCGTTTTTAGGCCGCAAAGCGGAAAGGCGCCCTGGGCGCGGATGAGATCTAATAGCACTAGGAGCAGGGCATGGAAAGGGAACCCTACATGTCATGCATCGCTGGGAGTATAAGATCCCTTCAGGAGAGAAACGATGAGAACATCGCTGCACAGGTGGTCTGTATGTAAAAAGTTCCAACCGGGAGTATTGCCTAAGTACTCCCTGCAGAGGAAAGGAAGTTCTCACCGGGTCACGTCCGTCCTGCAGCGCGTCCTCAGCGCGGACGGGCGCAGACGGGCTGAACTCAGGCGTAACTCCGGCGGAAATCCGGCAATTCCGCTGCGCGATGACGCTGCGCGCGGGCATGGCTGCTATTTATGCTGGTCGCGCCTCCTAAATGAGGACTAGACCACGGAATATCTCCCCCCTCACCCAATATGGCCGCCAATCGAGACAGTGGCGAGGGACCCGCGAAATGCGGTGCTTTAAAATTACCGTGCAAGTTAGGAGGACAGCAGGCAGGTATGCGTGGCCGGCAGGGTTTAAAAACAGGGGAAAAATGGTTTTAACAGAGATTAACCAAAATGACAAAACGGGAAAATGTTTAAAATCATCAAGAGCTGGCCAATAAGCAGAGCACTGCAAAGAAATGCGCAAGGCTGAATAGGAGCTCGCGAGTGTTTTGCCTGCTATTTATGCTGGTCGCGCCTCCTAAATGAGGACTAGACCACGGAATATCTCCCCCCTCACCCAATATGGCCGCCAATCGAGACAGTGGCGAGGGACCCGCGAAATGCGGTGCTTTCAAATTACCGTGCAAGTTAGGAGGACAGCAGGCAGGTATGCGTGGCCGGCAGGGTTTAAAAACAGGGGGAAAATGGTTTTAACAGAGATTAACCAAAATGACAAAACGGGAAAATGTTTAAAATCAGCAAGAGCTGGCCAATAAGCAGAGCACTGCAAAGAAATGCGCAAGGCTGAATAGGAGCTCGCGAGTGGTTTGCCTGCTATTTATGCTGGTCGCGCCTCCTAAATGAGGACTAGACCACGGAATATCTCCCCCTCACCCAATATGGCCGCCAATCGAGACAGTGGCGAGGGACCCGCGAAATGCGGTGCTTTCAAATTACCGTGCAAGTTAGGAGGACAGCAGGCAGGTATGCGTGGCCGGCAGGGTTTAAAAACAGGGGAAAAATGGTTTTAACAGAGATTAACCAAAATGACAAAACGGGAAAATGTTTAAAATCAGCAAGAGCTGGCCAATAAGCAGAGCACTGCAAAGAAATGCGCAAGGCTGAATAGGAGCTCACAAGTGGTTTGCCTGCTATTTATGCTGGTCGCGCCTCCTAAATGAGGACTAGACCACGGAATATCTCTCCCCTCACCCAATATGGCCGCCAATCGAGACAGTGGCGAGGGACCCGCGAAATGCGGTGCTTTCAAATTACCGTGCAAGTTAGGAGGACAGCAGGCAGGTATGCGTGGCCGGCAGGGTTTAAAAACAGGGGAAAAATGGTTTTAACAGAGATTAACCAAAATGACAAAACGGGAAAATGTTTAAAATCAGCAAGAGCTGGCCAATAAGCAGAGCACTGCAAAGAAATGCGCAAGGCTGAATAGGAGCTCACGAATGGTTTGCCTGTTATTTATGCTGGTCGTGCCTCCTAAATGAGGACTAGACCACGGAATCTCTCCCCCCTCACCCAATATGGCCGCCAATCGGGACAGTGGCGAGGGACCCGCGAAATGCGGTGCTTTCAAATTACCGTGCAAGTTAGGAGGACAGCAGGCAGGTATGCGTGGCCGGCAGGGTTTAAAAACAGGGGGAAAATGGTTTTAACAGAGATTAACCAAAATGACAAAACGGGAAAATGTTTAAAATCAGCAAGAGCTGGCCAATAAGCAGAGCACTGCAAAGAAATGCGCAAGGCTGAATAGGAGCTCGCGAGTGGTTTGCCTGCTATTTATGCTGGTCGCGCCTCCTAAATGAGGACTAGACCACGGAATATCTCCCCCTCACCCAATATGGCCGCCAATCGAGACAGTGGCGAGGGACCCGCGAAATGCGGTGCTTTCAAATTACCGTGCAAGTTAGGAGGACAGCAGGCAGGTATGCGTGGCCGGCAGGGTTTAAAAACAGGGGAAAAATGGTTTTAACAGAGATTAACCAAAATGACAAAACGGGAAAATGTTTAAAATCAGCAAGAGCTGGCCAATAAGCAGAGCACTGCAAAGAAATGCGCAAGGCTGAATAGGAGCTCACAAGTGGTTTGCCTGCTATTTATGCTGGTCGCGCCTCCTAAATGAGGACTAGACCACGGAATATCTCTCCCCTCACCCAATATGGCCGCCAATCGAGACAGTGGCGAGGGACCCGCGAAATGCGGTGCTTTCAAATTACCGTGCAAGTTAGGAGGACAGCAGGCAGGTATGCGTGGCCGGCAGGGTTTAAAAACAGGGGAAAAATGGTTTTAACAGAGATTAACCAAAATGACAAAACGGGAAAATGTTTAAAATCAGCAAGAGCTGGCCAATAAGCAGAGCACTGCAAAGAAATGCGCAAGGCTGAATAGGAGCTCACGAATGGTTTGCCTGCTATTTATGCTGGTCGTGCCTCCTAAATGAGGACTAGACCACGGAATATCTCCCCCCTCACCCAATATGGCCGCCAATCGAGACAGTGGCGAGGGACCCGCGAAATGCGGTGCTTTCAAATTACCGTGCAAGTTAGGAGGACAGCAGGCAGGTATGCGTGGCCGGCAGGGTTTAAAAACAGGGGAAAAATGGTTTTAACAGAGATTAACCAAAATGACAAAACGGGAAAATGTTTAAAATCAGCAAGAGCTGGCCAATAAGCAGAGCACTGCAAAGAAATGCGCAAGGCTGAATAGGAGCTCGCGAGTGGTTTGCCTGCTATTTATGCTGGTCGCGCCTCCTAAATGAGGACTAGACCACGGAATATCTCCCCCCTCACCCAATATGGCCGCCAATCGAGACAGTGGCGAGGGACCCGCGAAATGCGGTGCTTTCAAATTACCGTGCAAGTTAGGAGGACAGCAGGCAGGTATGCGTGGCCGGCAGGGTTTAAAAACAGGGGGAAAATGGTTTTAACAGAGATTAACCAAAATGACAAAACGGGAAAATGTTTAAAATCAGCAAGAGCTGGCCAATAAGCAGAGCACTGCAAAGAAATGCGCAAGGCTGAATAGGAGCTCGCGAGTGGTTTGCCTGCTATTTATGCTGGTCGCGCCTCCTAAATGAGGACTAGACCACGGAATATCTCCCCCCTCACCCAATATGGCCGCCAATCGAGACAGTGGCGAGGGACCCGCGAAATGCGGTGCTTTCAAATTACCGTGCAAGTTAGGAGGACAGCAGGCAGGTATGCGTGGCCAGCAGGGTTTAAAAACAGGGGAAAAAATGGGTTTAACAGAGATTAACAAAAATGACAAAACGGGAAAATGTTTAAAATCAGCAAGAGCTGGCCAATAAGCAGAGCACTGCAAAGAAATGCGCAAGGCTGAATAGGAGTTCGCGAGTGGTTTGCCTGCTATTTATGCTGGTCGCGCCTCCTAAATGAGGACTAGACCACGGAATATCTCCCCCCTCACCCAATATGGCCGCCAATCGAGACAGTGGCGAGGGACCCGCGAAATGCGGTGCTTTCAAATTACCGTGCAAGTTAGGAGGACAGCAGGCAGGTATGCGTGGCCGGCAGGGTTTAAAAACAGGGGAAAAATGGTTTTAACAGAGATTAACCAAAATGACAAAACGGGAAAATGTTTAAAATCAGCAAGAGCTGGCCAATAAGCAGAGCACTGCAAAGAAATGCGCAAGGCTGAAAATTAAATGGAGAAAATGGAGAAAAATGGAGAAAAAAACAAGATGATGATCTTGAGGCAATTCATCTCCCTTCAACCCCAACACAATGTGGCCGGCCGTTCTGGGTCCCGTTCCGGTCATCAAGACCCAGATTAAAAGCCTGGGTATCTGGCTGGATCAAGATTTGACTTTCAAGGTCTAGGCACGCAATGTGGTGGCCACTTGCCATGGCATCTTAAAGATGCTTTGCAAATTTCTTCCTCTCCTCCCCTTCCAAGCAAGGAAGCTCATGGTCCAGACACTCATTCTATTGCGTCTGGACTACGGGAATGCCCTTTATTTAGGTTCCCTTTGCGCAACCCTCTCAAAACTCCAGATGATACAGAACTGGGCTGCCAGAATTCTGGACATTCCGGAACACCAATCGGTAAAACCTGCTTTGAAATCCCTCCGCTGGCTCCCTATTATGGAGAGAGTCACTTTCGAGTCTATGTGCATTGCTCATAAGACGTTCGCCGGAATTGGCCCTTCCATCAATCACTCTATTGTTCGACTATACCGTGCCAACAGACGCCTTCATTCTGATGACCTACACCTTGCCGCAGTTCCTAGGATTAGCAAAGCTAGAAGCGGGGGCCGTCTGTTCTCTTACAATGCTGCTAAACTCTGCAATTCTCTCCCTCTCCATCTATGCAAGGAACCTAACCATCTTGCCTTTCCCAAACTGTTAAAAACCTGGCTCTTCCCTCAGCTCGGTTGGTTCTCTACTGCTTGCCGTTATCAGCGTTGGGATGCCCCCGGGTAGCCATGCGCTTTACAAGTGCATTTTTCATTTCATTTCAAGGGCCTCCCTTGGCACAACACCCACTCCTTCATTGACCCGGAGGGCAGATATTATGATTCTTGCTGGCACCCTCTACAATCAGCCACTGATATTAGCGGCACTGTACGGCCCCCAACTCCGAGCACCCTGACTTTTTCCCACATATTTGGCAGCTCATCTCTTCCCTAGGACCCTATTCCCTGATCTGGGGAAGTGACTTTAACATAGCTCCCACGCAGGCGCTAGATCGCTCTGGAGATCACACCCACCACCCTCAGGCCACCTCCCTTCTCCACTCCATTATGATGGACAATTCCTTGTTTGATGCATGGCGACATGCGTACCCTGACAGGCTTGAGGGAACCTGTGTCACTGGCTCACGGGGCTCATGGTCCTGCCTCGATCTCTGGATCACTACCCACAACATCACCTTGTGAACCACCTCAGTGGACCACATAGCCCGCACCTTGTCCGATCACGCCCCTGTACGCATGTGCTTGCGGTTCCCGCTCACACTTCACCGTATGTTCGCTTGGCGATTACCCCCCAATGCTCTCCAAGATGCTGCTTTCCGTGAAGAAATTTGCTGCATCATAGCCGCCTATTTGAACATGATGGAGTTGCCTTCAACCCTCTGGGAGGGCTTTAAGGTTGTGATTCAGGGGGAGTGTTTCAACAAACAATCTGGGGTGTTGAGGTCCATCAGGGGCACCCTTGAACGTCTGGAGAGCAATGTTAAAGCTTTCGACCTTCAACTATCTCAAGAACCCTGCCCTGCCACAATTGCGTCGATCAGAGCTAAATGTACCTAATTCCACGAAGAGGTGGATAGGGAGATCACATTTCTGGGCAGAGAGGCGCGTGCCTGTCGTTATGGTGAGGGCGATCGCCCCAGTAAAACTCTTGCGAATCTTCTCAGGCAACCGCATGCCTCTTCCTATATTACAACACTGCGTGATGAGGCCGCTGGTAAAACAACTTCTCCCACAGAACTAACCACCAGAAACTCCGCCTTTTAATCCCAGTTGTACACTGCCGGAGAGGCGGCCCCTCAAGAGGGTATGGATCAATATTTTGATTCCATCGAACTTTTGTGGCTCAGTAACAACCAACGGGACTACCTGGATGAACCATTCACCCAGGAGGAGATCTCCCCTGTCATTGCAGGACTCCCGGGTGACAAGGCTCCTGGGTCAGATGGGCTCACCCCTGCATTTTATAAACAATATGTGCCCCTTCTTGTCCCGCATTTAGCCGCAATGTACAGCGACTCTCTCGAACGGGGAAGTTTCTCTCCGTCTCTCCGAGAGGCTTTGCTCACCCTTCTCTTGAAACCTGATAAGCCTCCTGAGTGCTGCGTTTCATATCGCCCATTGTCCCTAATCAACACTGACAATAAAATTTACGCCAAATTGCTGGCCAACCGCCTCTTCCCACTCATGTCATTAATAGATCGCTCTGACAAATTTGGCTTTATTCTGGGGCGCTCCAACTCCCACAACCTACCTACCATCTTCTCAGTCCTCCATCAGATCAATCCTACACTACCGGCCATGGTTGAACATTTGGTAAACAGGTGTGAGCGTATTAGCCTCCATATATTGGCACCAAAGGCTGTGTGATATAGATCCTGAATTATTTTACAATGAGTTTTAAGCCAAGATATACTCAGCATCTGATTACTTAGCTTAATGACCTCTTCTCTTATTATTGTCTCTCTTAACCCAGTGCTCCATTTGACAAGTCAATGTTGTCAGGCTGGATCTTCATTAACAAACAATAGGTGTGGCCTCTGGCCCCTTCTGTGTGAATTTGACAAGTAAATCAACTATGGTAAGACATAATATTCATGGTGGTAGTTGGGGTTTTCAAGCAATATTTCCTTGTTTGAAGGAATTAAAAAAAGCCTATGTAGGAATTGAATGGATTGACACACAGGCTTGCAAAGTAACAAAATAGTATATCTTCAAATAATTAACCTACATTTTGTAACAATGATATCACCCATCAGGGAAACAATGCATCAAGTGTGAAATAAGGAATACAAAAGTTAAACCATAATGAAGTATACTTACTCCAAGACAGGAACTTAAATCTTAAGAGCAATTCTAGCCACATTAGCGCCTAAATATACAATATCACAATATATAGAGACAGATGATCAAGTGTCTCGCGTTTTGGGTGGCTAAGAGATGGCTATAATACATGAGGATTTTCTACTGCAGGTGAAAGGACCATATACCTTATGGGCACTCTCAAAATAGGGTCCTGGGAAGACCTTACATAATCACTACGGATTTAGAATGGCACTATGTTGCCACTGATTGCCCCTAATCTCCACTGTTGACCAGCAAAGGTTTTATTGCTGGAAGTTGCTAAGCTAAGGGAAATAGATGTTTTGTCCAGTGTCTGTTTTCAAATCCAGGGACTGAAGAGGAGTGTTGTTTGTCTACATTAGCACCCTCTGACACTAAAATGCTCTTTCAAAGGATGGTCACCTTTGCCCAAGTGACTTTGCTCCTCCTGGTCACAGTTTGGAGTCAGCAACAAGGAAATTGTTGCAGTCACTCTTCTATGCACTGTTAAAGATACACTCAAAATATGTATAATTGATCATGCATCTGACTTTCTGGGGACAAAGCTGGTGAGATATTCAGCGGATGTTCCCCTCTTCACTAGTGGGCCATCCTCATTGATCTGTCTCATTTACTGCAGGGTCTAAATTGCTGTCAATATGCTGTTTTTTCTTTCTGCTTTTGAGGACAGAAGAGGACAGAGGATTCTGATTACCCACGCTCTGCCCCAACATTAAATACTGGCCGTCCAATCCAGTTGAAAACTCAGGGTCTTATTTGACTAGTGTAAACTGACAGGAATGCAAGAGCAAAAGCCCGACTGGTTTACTATTAACATTCAGATGGATCTAAATATTGGTAATGGAAAGGTTGAATGGAGTTGGTATGCTTAGGAAATGCAAAATTTAAATTAACCCATTCCTCTACATAGATTCACATGCATTTATATCCCTTGCCACTCAGAACTACAGTCCCTTGTGCGTCTTTTCATACTACTTCACAGAAGGCTGATGGGCCACACTAGGAGAAACACTTTCTGAGTAAAGATCTCTGCTGTTTTGGCAGGTATCTCTAAATATGGCAGGCAGTCAGAACCTGGAAGACAGAATCGATGACTTTTGCTGATCTTTCAACCTGGTAGAGCCGCTGCTATAGCCGAAGAGGGTTGTATGAGCACTATATTGAGAGAAACAATATCAAAATGCAAAACTATAGCCTAAAAAATAATGAACACAAAAATATCAGGATCCTACAATTTAACAAGCGAAACCCATATATTGGCAACAAAAATGTGGCTGAAATAATATTATTTAAAATATTTAAAATACAATAAAATCAGAAACAAGAAGAAAGAAACCCTAAAAATTGGCACTACAAACACATACAAATAATCAAAATGTTATATACACACACGCACTCACACACATATATTCATATAGTTAGGTGATTTTCGCAGTGACAACGTTAAAGCTTTGAACTAAAGTTATTAGCTTATGATCTCACATTTGACATCTCTCATGACATATTCCATTACATAATTTATGACATCACTGTTGACATCTCAAATAAATCCCAGATGAGTTCATCCAAGCTTCCTTTTCGCACATATTGCTGAGTAAATTTCTATGGCTTTACAGGTAGCATAGTTCACATTTTAGCAATCAACCACAGATATGTGAGAAAGACTCATTGAGTACAGTGTTCAATATGTAAACAACTTTCCAGAGAAAGCCAAAATAGTGAATGCCAATTGCAAAACAAATGCCTTACTACGGACAGCTTTTATCTGTATCAAACCGCTGACACACCAAACCTACATAAAGAAATGAAGTTGATATCTGTAAAGAACTTAGTACTATCAACAGTGTTTACTCTATGGACAGAGTCCATTCTATACAATACAGTTTGCAAACAGCGAAAATCTAATGAAAAATTCACTAAAAACTATTCAAGAGAATCTACTCATCATCATTAATCTTAATATTGGTTCAAGGAACCATAAAAGAACATGATAACAGCATCTCAATAAAATACATATCGAAACAAAAGTGTCCAGTTCATTACAGTGCGTCACTGTAACAAATTAATATCATTAAAAATCTGTGTACAAAGGTGGAGCACCCAATACATCTCTATAATAAGGTCATTCTATGACAGCTGGCACGCGATTCATTCTAAGAAATAATTTAGAAGAAATAACAAATTACAAATGTTTTGTATCTTTTCATGCTAGAACACACCAGAATAACTCCCTGCTAGGCACAGTCTAGTTAGGGGAAAAACCTCAAAAAGAGACTACTAATATAAATAGGCACTAGGAGGGTCTGCTATGTCAACAGTAATGTCTAGCAGTGTGCACTGATTCAAAAGATCTCAGGCGTTGCCTGCATAAGATGAGTAGTGCGCAGATAAAAATGTTAAAACATCAGTCAAGACAGCTTTTGTTTTGGTGGGAATCACCCTAAAAACACATTCGCATATAACACAGATTCAAATTAACCATAACTCTTAGCGGGTATTCAAAATTCATAATTTTGTGGTATGATGTCAAAGTGACTGTGAAAGAGTAAAACATGATGTGCTTTCGAAATATTAAAATGTCAACCCTCTCCTCCTTCGTATATGGCTCACGGCAAGCAGAAATATGCTGACGCCAAATACAATTAATCATGAGCTGGCTGTTTTCAGGATTCTTAGGGCCTCTGAAAAGTTTCTAATCCTCAGACTCAAACACACTGGCTTTATCCATTTCCTTCTTGTGGCAGCATATTCAGGGAAAAAAATAAGATATGTTCAATGTTTTTATCAGCGTCTAGCAAAGTGCATTTAGTTTCCTTCCCCCACTATTTTACCAGGTCACCATTGGGATGTAGTTGAATTAATCTGGACAGTCTCATATCGAAACATCATAAAATGAGTTTTTGCTAGTTGGGGTTGGATTTTATCCAGATAAGATTCAAAACTTGGCATCAGTAGGAATTGTGTGGTGAGTCTTCCCATTCTACAATCAAGAATTACCTTATCCGAAAGGAAATCCCAATAAGTGTGCCTTAGTTTGTTCTTAGAGTTTGCAGTTAGTGAACTAGGGTCTGCCAAAATCTTCTCAGACCTAACTAATAGAACTAATTACGCATGTGACGAAACCAGGGAAATGTAAGATGGCCATCAAGTACCAATAACTCCCTCAGTCTTTGACTATAGGGGTCTAGTACTTCCATGATCCACATTCATATCCAATATAATAGGGGTCTCAGTATGGCTTGATGTTCCAATCTCTTCATATCAATGCCATAAAACAATGGGATCAAGAGTGTATTTTGGGGGAAGAGACGTTAACATCCGATTCTTATTATTTTCTCCCAAAATAATTGAGTTCAAGTTATCCCCAACCCATAGTTCTGCTCCATAAAGGACTGCTGTCTGGGCTCTGAATCTATAGATCTCCAGAGCTATGGAGATTGCCTTGGTCTTGTTAGCGTGTTGCTTTTTAACAACTATCATAGCATTTTGAAACAGGATTACCTTAGCCTGGTTGATATATGGTTTCCATGACAGATTTGAATCAATTGTTATACCAAGATAACTAAAATTCGGTACGTGCTCCAATGATGTTTGTTCAATCGTTATTTTGGTCTTGAAACATTTATGTGGTCTAATGACCATGTAGTTCTTCTTACTGGAATTTATTACAAGGCCCTTTAATCTACAATGGTTGCTAGAATTATCAAATAATCTTTGAAGCCCCCTAGGGTCTGAGAGAGTAAAATCATATCATCTGCAAACATAAGTGCACATATAGGAGCCCCTCCTAATTTCGGTGCGTCATGAGTGCAATTTAGTAGATGCTGGACTATGTCATTGACATACAGTAGAAAGAGAGTGGGTGTCAGGACACAACCCAGTCTTACTCACATTATTACAGGAATGGACTATGTAAGTCACCCCCCCCGGTTCCCATCGTACTCTTGCATAATTATTTTGGTGGAGCCTGATTATCTGTGTCAGGATCTCTTCTGGTACACCTTGATGTTGTAATGGTTCCCATAGGAGATCTCTTGGTATTAAATCAAACGCAGCTTTAAGGTCGATGAATGCCACATACAAGTATCCAACCTTTACTTTGACGTATTTACAAGCTATACTTAACCGCCTGAACACCTGGTCAATTGCACTTATCTTAGTTCGAAAGCCTGCCTAGCATGTTGAGAGAATGTAATTTTCTATTATCCAGTCATTTAATTTATTCAGTATCTGTTTTGCATAGACGTTTTGGAGGATGTCCATTAGGCTTATAGGCCTATCGTTGGCCGGATCATCCTTGCTGTCCTTCTTGTGGATGGGGACAATTTCTGCTCCTTTCCATGATTCTGGATTAGGCGCCCCTGACACCCCTGCGTTACTTGGTAAATTAACATATGGTACCTATATTTCTAGATCATGCTTCAAAAGGTCCTCACGTATTTTGTTAGGTCCTGGGGCGTTCCCTGGTTTAATGGAATCTACAGCTGTTTTTGTCTCTTCTTTACTAAAGTGGAGGATTGGTTCTAGCAGTTTGTGAGCTGGTGCCTCAAGGGGTTCATAGAATTTATGCGAGTTTTGGGGGCTCTAGAATATAGTTCAGAAAAGTGTCTGCACATGGTATCTGGGTCTAAATAATGGTATGTGTTAGCCCTGCCTTTTTTGTGTCTGTGTGCTATTATACTCCAGAAAGCGCCTTTTTAAATTCTACCCTAAGTTGCCTTATCTGTGCCACATTTTTGGTCTTGAGTGCCACTAATAGTCTTTTCTTGGCTAATGAGCACTCCTTGTTATACTAAGGGAGGTTAGAAGAGCTCATAGATGTTCCTGGAATCGAGTCTGCTTTTTGTAACTTGGTCAGAAAAACTGACATGCTCTTACCCAGATAGTGGTGAATTTGGACTATTGGCATAGTATCCAGACGCGCACTACTATAGGGGATAAGAGCATCATAATAGGCATTAAAGATGCAATTGTGGAACTCAGTTTGATTAAGAATACTAGACCATTTAACTTTCCTACGATTATTGCTGATCAACAGCTGTGAAGACGTATTCACAGTGACAACAGCTTGGGCCCCAATCAACCTCCCAGTCACAGTTAAACACAGTGGGAGATGATCGCTATCGTCCTGGTTTCCACCATAAAATCATTCAGGTAGCCCCAATGTGTGGCGCTCGCCATAACCTAGTCTATTCTAGACTTAGTTGCACCCATTTTAAACGTGTGGGCGCATTGACTATCTGAAGGGAACCGACCATTGCAAAACCTCAACCCTCGCTCTATGGTAAAGTGGACTATTTGCATGGCCGCTGTTGTACATGGTACAGAGGAATTTATGCTTAGAGAAGCAATTCTTCTGGCCAGGTCTTCGTCCTCAAAAATAGATTCTAGTCCTGTTACAAGTTCAAATCAACAGTTGAAATCTCCCCCAATGAACACAACTCACTCTGGCTGCATACAATTAAAGGCTCCATCCAGCAGGTGTATCACTGGAAACTCTATAGAGGATAACCGGGGTCTTATGTATACATTAAAAACATATAAGTCCATTTTGTGGGACATTCATAGTTTTAGTCCTAAAATGTCTGGGGAGGGGATTTTCAAGTTAATCTTTACACATATGATCAGCCTGCCGTAGGGGCTCTCTTTTTAGGAGGGTGTCGCACAAACACTGAATGTCCTGTACCCTAATTTGTGTGGGGGCTCAATCAACCAGATTTCTTGGAGTAAGCAAAGGTCAAAAGTCTCTATATATTTTAAGCCAATCAGGATCTGCAAGTTTCTGTTTTAGCCATGCTAAATTCCAAGTGATCATCAAAACATTTGATGCAAGTATCTCAGGGTTTGGGTCAGTGCTACATTCAGATTGTGTGTTTTTAGTACCCATAGTAGCAGTGGGTGCTCTATTCTCTGTATGAGTTTCTTGCCTCTCCCGTTGGCCTGCCATTAAATTATTTCGATCGACACCTTGAAAGACAAGGGGCACAATTGGCACTATTATTAACCTGTTGTAACGCCCTGAACGTCTCAGGATCGTTTAACAGACACGATAATGAGGACGCAACCACTTGTGAAGGGTAAGTTATTTTAATGAAGGCACAAATAACACAAAGAATAAACAAAAGTTATAGTCACTGGAATCCTCCAGGCTATGTACGTTACCAGCCCACCGCACGGATGGTCCTAACCGTCCTCTGCATATACGCCGGTCCCGGCGTATGCCAACAGAGGGCAGAAATGAAATGGCCGACAATGCCAATCGGTAGGCTGTGAGGGGCACGAAGAGTGTTGGGGAGAATCGAGGAGTCAGGGAAACACCCAGCCGGGGTCTCTACCTGAAGGGAGCAGCCGCTCAACCTCTTCCTCAGACTGCACCGGGACGCGGAGTCACCTCCTGGTGATGCGTCACCGATACCCCAATCAAAAGTAAGAAGACTGAACCGAGAGCAGCCGCTCGATCGATCCTGTGGACTTCCGAGTCTGTAACGCGGCAAACACCTCCTGGTGTGCGTGACAGCTGGCAGTCCCTGTATCTCTGGTCGGGCTGGGAGTTACGACTCCAACCAGCAAAAGCGCCACTGCGCTTTGACTCAGCCGAGTCAAAAAGCGAAGCTCAATGGTTGACCGGTAGAGCTTCCGGGTCCTTCACAGGTGACGATGGGGCAAGACACGGCCCAGGGAGTAACGACTCGACCTACCTCCGTTCTTGCCTTACTGGAGCACCACTCCGGAACACTGCTCTTCACGAAGCAGGTACGTCGGTGTAAACACAATATCCGACAGCGTTGTACCTCCCGGTTCCTCCCTTTATAGGGCGTGTTTTCCTTGAGTTATGTAACAGCTCTCCTGTTTACATAAGGGCGTGTTTCCTTGAGTTATGTAACAGCTCTCCTGTTTACATAAGGGCGTGTTTCCTTGAGTTATGTAACAGCTCTCCTGTTTACATAAGGGCGTGTTTTCCTTGAGTTATGTAACAGCTCTCCTGTTTACATAAGGGCGTGTTTCCTTGAGTTTATGTAACAGCTCTCCTGTTTACATAAGGGCGTGTTTTTCCTCCCCACGCATGACAGGAATTCTTGACAGTACATCCTCCCTCTCAGCGGCTCCCCACGGGTCCAGCGCTGGCAGGAAAACGCCGATGGAACAAGGAGACCAGGCGCGGAGCATGAACCCCTTCAGCCGGTTCCCATGATTGCTCCTCCGGGCCATATCCTTTCCACGCAACCAGGTACCACAGCTTCCCCCTGCGCCATTTGGACGCCCGTATGCCCGACACTTCATACTCCACCTCCGACTCCACGCATATCGGCCTAGGTGTCCCAGACGGCTTGGAGGGTGATGGTTTGAGCAATGATACATGAAAGACAGGGTGTATACGTAATGACTGGGGCAAGCACACCTTCACGTTCACGGGACCCATGCACTTGGTAATTCGATAGGGGCCCATGTACTTGGGATGGAACACACTGTTCTTTCGAAACCTCATGTTTCTTGTGGATATCCAGACGTAGTCTCCAGTGCGGTACAGCGGCCCGGGCCTTCTCTTCCTGTCTGCCGCAGCCTTGTATCTTCTTTTGGCCTCTATTAGGACAGCCCTTGAGCGCATCAACGTGTCTTTGATGTGTGCCACCCTGTCCGCTGTGGCGGGAATCCTGTCCTCTCTGAACGGATGTAGAAATGGCAAGAACCTGGGATGATGGCCATAGTTGCTATAGAACGGAGATGACTGTGTGGAGCTGTGAGTGGCGTTGTTATAGGCTATCTCTGCAACCCATAGCAAGTCGACCCATTCGTCCCTGCCCTGGTCCACAAAACATCGCAGATACTGTTTGAGCGTTTGGTTCAGGCGCTCGGTTTGGCCGTCCGTTTGAGGGTGGTAGCTGGTGGACAGGGCGGTCTTAACATGCAGCGCTGTGCACCACGTCTTCCAGAATTGCGCAGTAAACTGCGACCCCCGGTCCGACACGATCACCCCAGGTAATCCATGCAGTCGTACCACATTCTTTAGGAGTAGTGACGCCAATTCCCCGGCCGTAGGGACTCTCTTGCAGGGGATGAAGTGCCCCATTTTCGTCAAGTAATCCACCACCACCAGTATTGCCGTCATCCCCTGGTCTACCGGGAGGCCCACTACGAAGTCCAGTGATATGTTATCCCATGGTCTATCCGGGGTCGGAAGTGGATGTAAGAGCCCTTGGGTTCGGCCATGGTCGGCCTTCATGGTGGCACACGTAGGACACTCGTGTCCCCACCTCCTGACATCCACTCTCATGGTTGGCCACCAGAAATGCCGTCCCATGCTAGCCACCATTTTTTCAAAGCCCAAATGACCTGCGCATGGAGAGTCATGGCACCAGATGAATGCTTGTTTCCTTAGCCTAGGCGTGGGTATCAATAGGCACCTGCCCTTCAGGGGTATCCCGTCCTTCAGCTGCCATTCTCTGTGACTGAGGAGCCACCTCCGCCATGCGAATGACCTGATCCCTCTCTTTATTCCCCTCAGGAACGTATCCGGTTGGATAACTCCCAATACCATCCTCGGGGAAATGATGGAATGCTCGGTCGCAGGCAATGGTTCCTTAACCGTAGATTGACGGGACAAGGCGTCCGCCTTCCGGTTTTCCGTCCCCGGCCGATAAGTGATGCGGAAGTTGAACCCCGCAAAGAAGATCATCCACCGCAGCTGCCTGGGAGAAAGGTGTCGTGTGGCCGTCATGAACTGAAGATTCCGATGATCCGTGTACACCGATACCACATGTCTTGCCCCCATCAACCAATGCCTCCATTCGGTGAAGGGGTCCTTGATTGCAAGAAGCTCCTTCTCCGCAATATGGTAGTTGCGTTCGGCGTCGTTGAGTTTGCGGGACATGTACGCAACGGGATGAAGCACCCCTGTGTCGTGGTTGCGTTGGGACAAGATAGCCCCCAGCGCCACATCCGATGCGTCCGCTTCCACCACGTAGGGGAGATCCGGATCGGGGTGAGCCAACACCGGCGCCTTACCAAAGGCGCTTTTCAGGGCCTCAAAGGCTGCGTTCGCTTCAGGGGACCAGACAAACTCCTTGGACTTCCTCAGTAGCTGTGTGATTGGGGCCACCAATCCTGAAAATCCATCTATAAACCGCCTGTAAAAGTTGGCGAAGCCAATGAAACTTTGGACGTCCTTCACGCTTTGGGGCACCGGCCAGTCTTTCACCGCCTTGATCTTTCGTTCTGCCATCTCCTGTCCCTCTGGACTCAGCATTACTCCGAGGAATTCCACGGATGTGACGTGGAAGTCACACTTGCTGAGTTTACAAAACAGCTTGTTTTCCCTCAGCTTTTGGAGCACAGCTTTGACGTGGTGTACGTGCTCCTCCACACTGGACGAATAGATGAGGATGTCGTCGATATATACGACCACGTAGATATCCAACTCCTCTCTGAATACCTCATTCAAAAAGTACTGAAAGGCTGCCGGGGCGTTGCACAGCCCGAACGGCATGACGAGGTACTCAAAAAGGCCGAACCTGGTCTTAAAGGCGGTCTTCCACTCGTCTCCGTCCCTCATGCGCACCAGATGGTATGCCCCTTTCAAATCCAACTTGGTGTAGATACGAGCTTTCTTGACCTGTTCCAGAAGTACACTGATGAGAGGCAAGGGGTACCGATTCTTTATGGTGATCGCATTCAATGCCCTAAAGTCCACACAGGCTCTCAGCTCCCCATTAGCTTTCGGGATGAAGAAGAGTGGCGAGGCGGCCGGAGACTTGGACGGGCGGATGAATCCTAGTTTGAGGAGTTTATCCAGGTACCCCCGGAGATGCACGTTTTCAGGCTCCGTCAGGGCATACAGCCTGCCGCTGGGAACGCTGGCCCCTGGCACCAGGTCGATCTGGCAGTCAAACTGTCTATGTGGTGGTAGCACTTCCGCCTTCACCTCATCAAATACATCCTCAAAACTATGATAAGCCTGGGGGAGAGCCACATCTTTTTCTGCCGCTGTAGCCACCGTCTGACTCCCGCTCTCATCTGCGTCAAGGGATTCCGTTCTTTTTCCACAATGCAGGATGCAATACGGTGACGTCATTTCGACGCGATGTGTTGGCCAATCCACAGAGGGGTTGTGTTTTTGTAGCCACGGCAATCCCAATATGACGCCATATTGGGGCGCTCGGATGATGTTAAAATCGATTTGTTCCAAATGGTTCCTCCCATATCTCATCGGAAGGACCCCCGTGTGCTGCCCGATGGGCCCCGTCACCAATCGCCTTCCGTCTACAGCATAGACGTCTTCGGGTACAGCTTTGGGAAGAAGCACTAGCCCTAGCCTGCATGCTTCGTTGTGGTCCATAAATATGCCAGTGGCCCCTGAATCCACCATGGCCACAACGGGTATCCACTGGTCATGCACTCCCACGTGCACCGTGAGAAACAGGTGTCGGTGTCCCTTAGTGACCGAGTTGGAAAGGGAAGGGATGGATGAGTGACTCCGAGATGCCCCTTCTTCGGTCTGGGAGTCCTCTAGTTTTCCGCCGGTATGTCCACCACAGCTGTTACCGACCGGGTGGCCCGATAACGTGACCTCTTCGGTTTGGCAGGGCATTTACGTACGTAGTGGCCTTTTTTGCCACAATATAGGCACAATCCTTGTTTACGGCGTGACTCTTTCTCCGTGGCTGTGAGGCTCGCTCGTATTGCGCCGATGTCCATGGGTTCTCCCTTGGATGCGGTGGAAGTTTCAGGACTTCCCACCGTCACATAGGATGGAAGGGATTTTCCTTTTCTCCCATGATCCCCCTTTTTTTCACTTAGCCTATGTTCCAGCCGTAATACCAGGTTGATAAGGCCCTCACATGTCTTAGGTTGCGGGTCTATATGAGCCACGGCGTCCTTGAGCTCATCGCACAGTCCGTGATGGAAGAGCGCCGTCTGTTTAGCAACAGGCCACTTGGTTTCCGCAACCAGCCTTCGGAACGCGTTGAGATACTGCACCAGTTCGTTGGATCCCTGTCTCAACTCAAGCATTTCACGGTCCGCCGTGTACGAGTCAGCCCTTCTATCGAATACCTTCAGGAATTCCTCGCGAAAAGCACCCCAATCACATAAGATGGGGTCGTCCCTGCTCACCAGAGGTACGGCCCATTGTGCCGCGTTCCCAGCCAAATAGGAAATAAGGAAAGCCACACGAGCCTGGCTCGTGGGGAACGCCCTTGGCTTGCACGAGAAATGTAGCGCCACTTGTGTGAGGAATACCTGCACTGTGTTAGGATCCCCACCGTACCTGTCTGGTGTTGCCAAGGGGATGGCTACCGGTATTTCCACTACTACCGCAGGAGTCCGGTTCGTGAGGGAGGTGCTGGGCGTGAGCGGGTCCAATTGGATAGCGTCGAGTCTGGCTTTTACATCGGCTGTCTCTTGCCTAGAGGCAGCCAATTCAACTTGCACGGTCGCTAAAGCAGCCAGCACAGCATCAAGTGTTGCCATGTCTGTTATCGACCGGGAGACAGTTAGTGTTGTTAGGGTCGGATATTTTGTAACGCCCTGAACGTCTCAGGATCGTTTAACAGACACGATAATGAGGACGCAACCACTTGTGAAGGGTAAGTTATTTTAATGAAGGCACAAATAACACAAAGAATAAACAAAAGTTATAGTCACTGGAATCCTCCAGGCTATGTACGTTACCAGCCCACCGCACGGATGGTCCTAACCGTCCTCTGCATATACGCCGGTCCCGGCGTATGCCAACAGAGGGCAGAAATGAAATGGCCGACAATGCCAATCGGTAGGCTGTGAGGGGCACGAAGAGTGTTGGGGAGAATCGAGGAGTCAGGGAAACACCCAGCCGGGGTCTCTACCTGAAGGGAGCAGCCGCTCAACCTCTTCCTCAGACTGCACCGGGACGCGGAGTCACCTCCTGGTGATGCGTCACCGATACCCCAATCAAAAGTAAGAAGACTGAACCGAGAGCAGCCGCTCGATCGATCCTGTGGACTTCCGAGTCTGTAACGCGGCAAACACCTCCTGGTGTGCGTGACAGCTGGCAGTCCCTGTATCTCTGGTCGGGCTGGGAGTTACGACTCCAACCAGCAAAAGCGCCACTGCGCTTTGACTCAGCCGAGTCAAAAAGCGAAGCTCAATGGTTGACCGGTAGAGCTTCCGGGTCCTTCACAGGTGACGATGGGGCAAGACACGGCCCAGGGAGTAACGACTCGACCTACCTCCGTTCTTGCCTTACTGGAGCACCACTCCGGAACACTGCTCTTCACGAAGCAGGTACGTCGGTGTAAACACAATATCCGACAGCGTTGTACCTCCCGGTTCCTCCCTTTATAGGGCGTGTTTTCCTTGAGTTATGTAACAGCTCTCCTGTTTACATAAGGGCGTGTTTCCTTGAGTTATGTAACAGCTCTCCTGTTTACATAAGGGCGTGTTTCCTTGAGTTATGTAACAGCTCTCCTGTTTACATAAGGGCGTGTTTTCCTTGAGTTATGTAACAGCTCTCCTGTTTACATAAGGGCGTGTTTCCTTGAGTTTATGTAACAGCTCTCCTGTTTACATAAGGGCGTGTTTTTCCTCCCCACGCATGACAGGAATTCTTGACACCTGTCTAGCCAGTCAATCTACGGATTCCAGGTTATCAATACTCAGGGGTCTGTGCAAGGAGTTGACTGGCTCCTATCTTATTCCATGATTGCTATTCGTCCAAGAGGCAGTCTTGTTCAGCTTAAATCTTATTCTCACCAAAATGCTAACAGTATATTTAAAAAAAAAAAAGTTTTTATTGGTAACAAAAACAGAGACATAACACACTTGCTGCAATGTGCACAGTACATAAAGTATAACACAGTGGGGCAATGCTAATATCATGAAGAATACAGTGTCAAAATCATCACCTTACTATTCGCAACAATAACGCGTACAGTGCAGTACAATGATGTAAGTGCCTAACGTGCAGTACTAAGTCAGAGGCAACAAAGGGCGAACATTAGCAAAGGGTTTACTCTCAGACCAACAACAGGAAACATATCATGCGATCAGCACTTCTGCGCTATGGTTCAAGGGAATCGGCACGTATTGAGTCACCTGCCTTGGCAGCTAAATAGGCCTGGTATAGAACCTAGACGTTTTTGGGCCAGTTGCGGGAAGGTAATAACTAACTATAGTGTTCTGTTTGTGTACTGCCATACATCATGTCATGCGTCCAGCCCATTACCGTGGGAGTCGGGCCATGTGCCCAGCAGATCGCAAGCCTACGCCTAGCCATAAGGAGCCCCATATCTACCAGTCATCTAATTCCCTTAGGCAAGTGTTTGGAATATCCCAATAAGGCGAGCATAGGGTCTGGTTCAAGTGTGGTGCCCATGATATCCCCCAGTTTCTTGAATATCAATGCCCAAAAGGTCACCATCCCAGGGCACAACTAGGCCAGATGATAAAAATCTGCAGGGTCCATTCCACAGCGTTCGCACGCTGCTGAGTCACGCAAGCCATACCTGCAAAGCCTCTCTGGAGTATAATATACCCTATTTAAAAATGTATCAGCCTGTGATGCCCATTGAATGAAATGCATTTCATACTCTCACAGTAATACTTCCAAGTGGGATCGTCAATTGCTTGGCCCAGGTCTGTCTGCCACTCCAGCCTAGCCTTGGTATAATGGTTGGCTCTGTAGCCCTGTACTGTGTTATAAATCTTTGACACAATTCGTACTGGCGATTCAGCCTTAATGACATATGAGAGCAGAGCAACCTCTGGTGGCTCGTACAACTCGCTGCCTAGGAGCTCTCTTAGGGCATGCCTCACCCTGTGGAAGTGGAATTGGGTAAATGGAGTGACCGCCTGACAGTCCCATGTAGCATCATCCCACGATATTGCTTTACCCTCGACAAACATCTCCTATAGTGTGGATATTTATGGCATTAAAGGCCCTAATAACCCCTCTTTCTCTGCACGGGGACAACCAGTGGCACCACTCCAGTGGCGTTTTGGGGAGTATAGGATGACGCCCACCAGAGGTTTCAGTAGATGATGCCAGGCATGCGTTGTCGCATTAATGGAGTCAAGGATGCCAGTCCTACGGTCAGTGGGCTTAAACAAAAGTGCTGGCAATGGGGCAGGAGCCGGCTCTACGTTGTCAATGCGAACATGCGGAGTGTCTGTGGGGCCGTGCATCCAGTGGTGCACGTGGGCTCCCTGCGCCACCTTGTAGTATAGTTCTAGATCAGGAGCTCCAAGCCCACCCAAACTGTATGGTAGTGTGAGAATTTCCCACTTAACTCAAGCGTGTTTCCCAGCCCAGGCCAACCGCACCATCAGTGCTGTCAGGAACCGAAAAAAGGACCTCAGGAGGACAAGGGGGATGTTAGTGAATAAGAATAAAAACCGTGGGAGGACTACCATTTTCATGATCACTACCCACTAGTGACAAGGGCAAGCGGATCCATCTGTCCACATCGTCTTCCAGTTTGGACACCACTGTTCCATATTTTTCCTTGAAGACTACCTCCGAATCAGTGTGCACTCTGATGCCTAAGTATCTAACTGGCTCTACCGTCCAGCTAAGGGGGTAGTCCAGCGTGAACTGGGCCGTCTCTGCAGTCAGCGGGAAAATAAGCAATTTATTCCAATTCACCTTGAGGCCAGACCTGGTCCCAAAAAGAATCACCTCATGCAGTACCGTCGAGAGATTCTGGTCAGGGTCTCTAACGTATAGTACTGTATCATCTGCGTACGTGGATATAATCAAGTTATATTTCGGAAACCGTATAGCCGTATGGCTATGATAAACTTGCATCGCACAGGCGAGAGATTCGGCGACCAGGGCATACAATAATGGGGAGAGTGTACCTCTAGTGATGCGGCTAGGGTCTGTAACCAAGTCTCAAATCTTAATCCTAGCTGTAGGGGCGTTGTAGAGCACTCCCACCATTTGCAAAAAGACACTCCCAAGCCCCATTCTCGTCAACACATGGGTCATGTACCTCCACTCGACGGAGTCAAATGCCTTCTCCATGTCGAGGAAGACAGCCACTGCCTGGATATCCAGTCAGGTATGTTGTATAGCCCCAAATACAGTTCTTAAGTTGTAAGTAAGGTTTCTACCGGGGACAAAGCCGGCTTGTTCTGGATATATCAGCAGTGGCACTAGAGGAGACAATCTGGTCACTAAGACCTTTGCATACATTTTGGTATCCACATTGAGGAGGGACAGCGGGCGAAAAGTGGCGCAGACGGACCGAGGTTTCTCGGGCTTGAGTATGGTGGCAATTAGCGCTTCCCGCATTGATGGCGGCATTTCGCCAGCTTCCATGATTTACTCAAACAGTGTCTGTAAGTGCGGGACCAATAGTTCCCCGAACTCTTTGTAGAATGAGACGTTGAGTCTATCCACTCCAGGAGCGCTATTAGATTTAATCCCAGCTAAGGTCGAAGTAATTTCATCTGCTTCTAGTGGGTGCATCAGGTATTTCCTCTGTCCATTTAACAGCCAGGGCAATTTAATATGGGTGAGATAGTCTAAGATAGCTTCGTCATCACTTCCGCCCTCAGAGCTGTATAGTGGTGCATAATATTGCTTAAATCTGTGGGCTATGTCGAGTGGGTCAGTCAGAGGCCCCCCTTCCGCATCATGCAGGACCGTCACATGAGACTTCTCCCTTTTAAGCAGCAATGCTAGAATCGACCCCGGCCGGTCACCCTCCCCATATATGCGAACTGTTGCGTATTTGCACAAGTGTTTCAGTTCAGTGTCTGTTGTAGAGTGATATTCTTCTAGTGTGCTGTGCATTTCTTGTGTGACACCATCGCCCCTGTTAGTAGTTGCTGCTCTAGGGTGGCCAGAGTAGCCTCTAAATCCGAGAGGCGCTTACGAAGGGTACGGAGGACTCCAGAGTGCTTCGCCATGGCGATTCCACAGATGTACACCTTAAAGGCGACCCATACTGTGGTAAAAGAGTCGACTGATCCAATGTTGATCCCAAAAAATGTCTCAATGGCCTCAGCAAGTTCCGCTTTGAAAACGGGGTCGAGTAAGGAATACGGGGGGAACCGCCAAGTAAAGGGAGGTATAACTGTCTGCGGAGTGTCAATGTCAATCTGTATTGGGGCGTGATCCGAAAGCATGAGAGGTAGAACTACGCAGTCACAGATCTGTTTGAACAGATCAATGGATATAAACAAGTAGTCAATCCTAGTTTGGAGGTTATGATATGCTGAATAGTGTGTAAAGCCGCCCGGGCCCTGTGAACGTGTTCGCCATACATCACATAAATCTAGTTGGGTAGCAGCAGTCATAATGGCCCTAGCAGTGGCGGTTGGGCGTCTAGGTGGACCTCCTGACCTGTCTAAGTTGGGGTCTGAAACACTGTTGAAATCTCCCCCCCAGAGTAGGGAACGCGTGCAGTAGCAGCTAATTCTATCTAATAAATTTTGAAGAAGATGGTATTATCAAAGTTAGGGCTATAAGTATTTACTATCCACCAGTTCAAACCCTCTCCCGCAGCATCTCGATACCTCAAAGCGACCCTCGGGATCAGTCTCTAGTGCCTCCAAGTGAAGGTCCGACCTGGGATTCACCCACGTTAGTACTCCCCGGGCATGGGAGGTGAAACCTGCAGCATGTATGTTACCTGCAGCACTTTGTGTTGCAACAGTGCACTGTGGAGAGGCAAGTGTGACTCCTGCAAGAGAGCAATATCTACACTGCGCCTTGTGAGAGAAGCCAGAACTTTCCGCAATTTCCTTTGGTCATTGAGACCACGGACATTCCAAGTTAAGATTTTTATCTTACGAGTTTGAGAATGCATCTAGGACGAATATATGATGATACAACGCGTTCCATGACAACGCGGTATGTCACATCACGGTTTTTACAATGCAAGTCATTACAACGACTTGCTCTGGAGGGCACTGGACTTTGGAATAGTATGATTTACTATTCCAACCCCAGTCTACGTACAGTAGGGAAGGTGTTGGAATAGTAAATCATACTATTCCTTAGGTTAGAGCGACATCCAGCGCAACTTGCGTTGTAATGACCGTGATCTAAAGGCATTGCGATGCAATGCCCGCGTTGAAATGGATGTCTCCCATCTAGGACATTAGCAAAAATCAAAAAGCATTGAAACTAGCTGCCGCTGTGTAAATCCCAAGAGAATACGTGTTTAAACAGCAAGTTGCATTGTAGCGTGCCCACTATTTTGAAATATTTTTAAACATATGACTTTGGTCTCTGTGCATTCCCCCCCTACCCACGGTGTGCCTTCCCCAACTGTGCACGCACGGACTAAATCCCTCCCGACCCACCAAAACATTAACAAAATAACATTTCTAGGTTTCAATGCCATGTTGGATTCCCTCTAAACATATCCCGTTAGCCATCTAAATACACAACAAAAAGAATACACAACAACGTAGGAATCAAAACAGTACCCTGTAGCGTACAAAGCACGTAGGCGGATGCTGCCAGCCCGGTAGGTTATCTAAACCTAACTTGACTAAAGACACTCGCAACCGTCTGCCATCTGCAAAATCGGTGCATCATGAAATAGTGCATCTGTGCCCCCCACCCCGTACGTTTCTAGCAAAAATCGAGTCACCACATGCGTTATGAGCCTGAGCTCTATATGTTTGTTTCCAGAGTCTAACATTCTGCACATTAGTGACCAGCTACAAGTGACAACCCCTTAACAGCCGCCGCAACTGGATCCCCAGTCACAAAATACTAACAGTTTATTGTCTACATTCCTAGTGGTGCTCTAGAGGCGTTCAGCTTTAGCTATGTTAGATATTACAATGGATAAACATTGACGGCTATGCCTGATCCAGTGTATCGCCTTATTCTTTAAAGAAGCTTGTCTTCTCAGCCCACTGTTTTAACTTGGGAACATTTGTTATAAATACTTTGTGAACTCCCCTTCTATATCTGTTTTTGTGCATGTCTTGATAATGGGCGGGGGTGTATCTGTTTTCTATATATGACTGGAGTCTTGACGGCCTTCCTTGGTCTTATCTATAATTCAAGCATCTGTCTGTATCTGCAGGGTGCTGGGGCTTAGTTGAAGTGTGGGTGTTTGAGTGCATCTCAAAAATTTCCAAGCTTCTTGCCGTAACTGGCCTTCTCCCTCAAGTGATCACTTGGTGTACTTGATCTTGTGTTTCACCTATGAGTGTCTGTATGAAAATTGTGTTAGAGGCCACCGGTCCTGTGGACTACAACCTTGATTTGCTCTTGTCTTTTTGGCAAGATATTTTTTGGTAACTCTCTCATTCCCATTACCAGCGAAACTATTTTGTGTCCTTAGCTCGCCGATAATTTTTTTTAAAGCTATTACCTCGTTAGTCCAATCTCAAGTGGAGCTCAGTCATTAATTTGGCATTCTCTGGCTCCTCTGGGGAGTTGGCTACAATTGGGGTTTGAACCACCTTATCTTTTCAACTACTTTCTTGAACTTATAATTTTGGGCCATGTTTTTCCTTTTTATACTTTCTACCCCTTTTGGTGCAACTAGTGGTTTGTACCGGTTTGAGCAACTTACTGATATTGTTTCCCCACATTTGCTCCCATTTTTAGGGAGGTGTGGTGTGCTGGTCTTGGAAGAGTTAGCCTGGAGAGAGTCCGCTACGCTATCTTTCCCTGAGGGAGAAACAGAAGAATCCTGTGGCCCTTCTTCATGGGGAACATGGTGGACAATAATGTTTTGATTAGTGGGTTCTGCACAACGTACCCTCTACTGTTTGTTATAATAGATTGTTATCTTTTTGTGCCTGTGCTGGCCGCTTTCTTCCCTTCAGACAGTATAGATTCAACCTCCTCAATTAAACCGTCTATTGCGGCTAGAGTGCAATTCTCTGCTGCAATATTCTTCAGCTTTGCTATCTTTCTCTTTCCTGTTGCAACCTCAGTATCCTTTCTCATACCCATTTTCAAGGGTTACTGTAAATTACTTTTCCCCTATTCCTATTTACAGTGAGCTCAAATGTAGCTAATCTTGTGTGTGGGCTATGCTGTAAACAATGGGCCTTATTTATGCGGCCCTTAAATTGCCATTGCACTACTTTTTGTGATGCTGTGGCGGCGTAAAATATGTGCCACGCTGCACCATATTTACAAAGTGACGCATCTAGGCAGATGCATCGCTTTGCAAACCCTTGCGCTACATTATACCTGTGACAGCTATAATGTATGCAGGGTGGGCGTTCAGACGTGGGAAAGCCACGTAGAAGTGACACAGAGGAATCTATTTGATTTCACTGCAAAACGTCTACAGCATCAGTGCATTAAATCCCTACGCTTGCTTGAAGCAGGCATAAGGAGTAATGCAGTGCCTTTCACTTGTGGCTTGCCCCATGTGAAATGACACATTGCTGGAGTTGTATCTGTTTTTAGACACACTCCAGCAATGCACCAATTTTACGCTTACAGTACATCAGGAATACGTACGTATGGATGGTGCTATGAAAAGTGATGCATCACTGTTTTCCCGCAGCGATGCAGAACTTTTCATAAAGGAGGCACTATGTGTTTTAACTATGTACATCCATTTTAAAGGTGTGTGATCGCTATCGTGGGAGGGTCATGGGAGACTCATAAGTTCGAAGAGTTATACATTTTATTCTAATCTATAGTACAGATATCTTGTGTTCAGTTATTATTGAATGTAAATCATTAATAATAAAGTCAGTACAGTATGTATATTTGATTAATTATTTTATTTACAAGTTATGGCTCTTGTGAGATGATCTTGGGAGTTGAACACACAATCCCCTCATGGTCTATCAGGCGGCTGTGCTTCCTATCTAGCATTTGTGTTCCATTCACACAATCATACATTTGCAATTAAGTTCATACCAGTGTATCTTTGTCATTTTGAAGAAAGTAAAACATGAGAAGTGTTGTTTAAAGTAAAAAAAACTGTTGATCTACTATTGCATTTGAGATATTAAGAAAGTTATCTGCTTTTACGATATAACAGGTCTCTCGCTAGACACCCGCAAGACGCCTGGGAGTGCAAAAACATCTTAAGGAAGGATTATGATTGGTTCATATAGATGTCTTTATTTAGCAAATAAAGATTCCTTCTTTGTTGCTTCATTTGGCTATTGAGTTTTGCTGTGGTGAGGCGATTTTGACTAGCTCTCTGACATTGCTGATTTTCTGTCAGCAGAATGTCATCCTCAAATTCAGATGAGAACTCTACCGCTGTTTCTGTAACTCAGCCACCTCAGCTACCGAAGTGTGGCATTTTTTTAAATGAAGCAAGGTGGGAATAATCTACCAAATAAGTGATTTGTAAAATACGCAAAAAGGAGTTCAGTAGGGGCAGCCGGAACATGCAATACAGCATGAGTACAACTGGAATGTGGCAACATTTAAGAGCTATGCACCCTCAATACCTTGCTCAGGCTTAGTAAACCCGTGCTGCAGAGCTTGATAACTCATCAGGGAAGTCCACAACCTTTCAACCTGGTGACACTGTGCCTGCCCAGGTACTCACCGCTCAAGCAGATAATAACCTTGCTCATCTGAACACAGTCCTTTTTTACTGCTTATGCCAGCAGATTACTTCTTCTTCTGAGATAGCAGGGCTGCAAAGGACTTGCTTGTCTAGGATCATAGATGCCAACATAGGCACTTGTTTTTTTCCAATTTGTTGCCCTAGTTTTTTTATGCTCTTTGTTTTGAAGGAGATGTTGTGTTCTGTTTACTCTCATTTTCTTGTTTAAGATGTACCCTTTTTAATAAAAAAAAGTAAAAAAAATTGCAACACCAAAAAATGCAGTTTTACAAATATTAATTTAATAAACCTCATTTCAGAGCTACCATATACCTTCATTATGTATGTTGTTTGTTTGTTACCCTTTTTTTCCTTCTTGATGAAGAACCATGATGCTCTCATATAGAGCGTGGTTAACTCTCACGAGAGCCAGGCCTACAGTCCTCTGCTTCCACTTCAAGGGGGCAGTGCTTGCTGCTTTATGCAATTAGTTTTGTGACTTTTATAAAAACAAAATTATGGCCAGCCAGCACAAGCCTCTCAGTCAGCTATTATCGGGTACATACAGTTGTCCTCTCTGCCATACGTGGACGAACATCAGGTTTCAGGACGAGAGGGAGATATCACTATTCAGGAATTAGAGCATACAATAAAATCTCTTCCCTCTGGCAAGGCAGCAGGGGAAGGCACTTTTCCCCTGGAGTTCTATAAGGAGAACTCTATTTATGAGGTTTGTATCTTATATTGATAGTGGGGGAACCGTTCCAGGGTCTTGGAAATCAACCAATATAGCTGTCTTGTTTAAGAAGGATAAGCCTCCTCAGGAAAGGGGATCATATCAACCTATTTCTCCTATTAATGCCGATGCAAAGATATTTGCCAAAATTCTAGCGGTCAAATTAGCCCCTCTCCTGCAATACATTGTCTCCTCACAGCAGCATGGATTTGTTCCGAGTAGGGATACTGCCAGTCACACAAATACTGCAGTTGCACTGTTCAATGTAGCTAGAATTACTGGTATTACGGTGGGCATGATATTATTGGTCGCCGAAAAGGCATTTGATCAGGATTTGTGGCCCTTTTCATGGTCAGTCATGTCTTCAGTCAGTATTGGACAATAATTTATTTTTGACAAAGTACAGGTACACGGTATAGGTTGACATTACTATGTTAATACTTGCCATATATACATCAGCAGTACATGAGAAAGAGCATATGGTAGTTGGGTGAGGCAAGGTGCAGCCACTAAGGAGGCAGCATGTTTCATAGTAATCTCATGTAGGAGCGTTTGCATTGCCCATTTGTCTCAGGGTCATAGGGCGCAGTAGTCCATAGTAGCACTCATGGTAGTACCAGTATGGGATCTAAATCATGCATTGCTGATGGAAGTGGAATCTGGCAATGGGGTTATTGGTAAAGGCGATTGTCAGAGGGGCAGTCTGGGGATGGGGAGGATGGTCTGAACTAGGGGTTTAACCCTGCCCAACTCGGGTCACTCCAGCCCGGCCCATGCCACACCTTCCTGATGCTTAGTAAAGTTGTAGTAGCATGCTGATTATCCATCGAATGGCACCTTGGTCCCTGGAACATTTGCAAGAAGGCAGACTGATGCCTCGTCCTCTGTGAATGCTAGTTATATGTTGTCTTGAGGCACTGTGACTTGTGCTTCTGCTTCACCTGTGGTGGTTGAGTGGTCCGTGTCTGGGTGGCAGTCATTTTGGAAGTCCTGTAATATGGCATCCTAGTTGGCGGCAGTCAGGATTTTGCGCAATCCCATGATGTCCTCCCTATGCAGTGTAGTGTTTTCAGCTTATTCCCATATCAATAATGATTGAGTCAATGCTAATGTGGAAGGGGGCTCCGGCAGCATCCATCGCCTGGTGATTAGGCGTTTGGCCGTCAATAGCTCCAGGTCAATAAATTGGGCGGTGACCCTCTGCCCCTTTCTTCTGTGGAATAGACCCAGGATGTATGTTTCTGATGTGTGAGCTACAGCTTGGCCAGTGCATGTCAATAATTGGTTTGTTACATGTTGTCAATAAGTGGTGAGGGAATAGCAGACCCAAAGCATGTGAAAGAAATCAGAGTCTAGTAAACGACATCTGGGACAGTGGGCATCGGCTCGAATTAAATATATATTTATTTTTGCTGGGATTAGATAGGCTCTATGAATTATGTAGTATTGGATAAGGCAGAAACCAGCATTTTGAGGAATGAGGGTTGGACTTAACAGTATTGCAGCACACTCTCGATACGTGCACAGGCGATTCAGATCCGTGTTCCAGTGACACCCAAGGCGTGCGAGAGACTGTGTGGAATACTGGTGCAGTAAACTTGCAAACCATTTCGTGAGGGTACCTTCGTGTTCCCATAATGTGTAGGTATTGGACAGTGAGGTGTGTTGGGGGTTCCCTTGACATGTGTCCCCATATGGATCCACTGGCTGTTACCAGTGAGTTGTGTAAAAGGAACTGACCCAGTGGCAATCTGTTGTTCTTCACTACTGTATCGAAGGGCACTAAAGCACCATCACGGTAAAGATCACCCAGGGTGTGCAAACCTGTCACCAGCCAAGCAGAGAGTTCTGCTTGCGAGGTGATCCTGCCACCTCTGGGCGTGCCCAATAGGGGTAGCGAGGTTGCATATGGGATGATGGATCGAGTGAAGTGTAGACTGCGGTGAAAACATTTATAAGCATCTTCCAGGAGCATGAGGCATATTGGTGCAAGGGTGTGGGCATGTCCCCTACGTTCTATGTGACAATGATCGGACAACGATTTATATCTCTAGTTAGGTCCTTGTATAAAGATCCCGTGGCCAGACTGATTCTGAATGGCTATTAATCACCACTTTTCCATATATATATATATATATATATATATATATATATATATATATATATATATATATATATATATATATATATATATATATATATATATATATATTGCAAGCACTCTTACACTCCGCGATTCTGCAGCCAGCCACGGAAAAAGAGCACGGACCACAATTCTTGAAGATCGAAGATTTTTAATGTCCTTAAGTTACATCCTAGTAGCAGCCATTACGCGTTTCGTCCCTGCTCGGGGACTTGATCACATGACGCTGAACCACCAGTAGAATTGCACTTTTAAAGGGGGTAGGGCTACGTGAGTTTCAACCATTTTTTTCATAAAACATTTGAAACTTTACTCACTTTCTGTTACATACATCAATGTCCAAGTCCTTAACGTGTCATTTCTTTCGAGTTAAAAACGATTTTAATAATGTTTTAAATATCGGAATCCGCAATCTGATGTTCACCGTATCATGTTTAAAAAGAAGATAAAATCTTCAGAATAAATATATAAATATATATAAATATGTAAACATGTAACGATAAAATCTTATATAAATACCTAATATACATAGACATTCAGACACATAAAAACGAATAAATATATGCATAAATATATAGTATAAATACGTGAATACTAAGAATTCCAAATGTACATCTCAATTTAAAATTCAGTATTGCAGTTCATTTTATCTAACATGCCCCTGTTAACTAATAGAGTTAGCATAGTGGGAGCCACGCTAATTTATGTTAGATGGTCCATAACTCGAAAGACTGAAAGAAATAGATAAAAGGAAGGACCAATGAGATTGCCACTTGTAGAGTTATCCCCAATATGTTTCGTCACATAGGAATAATTTTTGTTATTGTTTATATAATTTTTCAATAATTTTTTTTGGTTTTTTATTATTTTGGTATCTACTTAGATATTGATGTTGGCGTGCTGAAAAGTGCTTAAATTGCAAAATTCTAAAAAAGTGACTAGTGATAGGTAAATATAAGTAAAAATATATAAAAAATGTGTATGTAATAATAAAAATATCTTATATAAAAAACAGAGACCTGAGAGAGGAAGTAAGCAGCTTATAAAGATATTAGTAGCATCAAAGTCACTAGAATTGTGACAGATATATGTATAGTGACTAGTTACTATGGCTTGAAAATAAATTAAAATGCAGGTCAACAAGAGATCTTCTTTCAAACCTTGTAATTGATTTAGATTCATCATATATTGAGGAACATCAAGGAACTGTCGTAATTTATGTAGAAATATGTGTATCAGAATTTTAACATAACTAGGTGTACAAGTTTACAGGCTAGCATGAAGCTCCTCCGAGCTGTTCAATCCGTGTGGATATTTACTGTCTAGATTAAGAATGTAATACATTTCCAAAACCCTAAGAGATTTTTCACGGTCAACCCCTCTTTTATTTTTTGGCACAGAGTCAATGAGAAAGTAACTTAAATCCTTAGGGTTACCATCATGGAATTCTTGGAAATGACGTGCCACTGGATATGCCTGATCGTGGTTCTTAATGGCACGTATATGTTGTAATATCCTCTTGTGACCAGGGAGAATGGTACTCCCTATGTACCTTAGTTTACATGTACATTCCAACACGTAAATTACATGGTCGGATTTGCAGTTCAATGATTTGGTAATCACCCTGTTGGGTCCCCCGAAGGGTGTGGTGTAATTGGTGGTGGAGATTCCATATTCACAGGCCTTGCAGATCCTGCATTTGAGGAATCCCCGCCGTTGGGAAAGCCAAGAGCCCTTGATTCCCACCCCACATGGATCATTGTCTACCAACATATCTTTCATGGACACTCCTCGTCTATAAGTGATAGTTGGTCTTTTTGGGATTTTTTTACCAATTATTGGGTCCTGTTTGATGAGGTACCAGTTCCTGTTAAGTATTTTCCTTACTGCCCCCTCTTGTCTATTGAATTGAAAGATGAATCTAAAGTTATCAGGTGTATCTGTGTCAGGGGTTTCAAGTTTGGTTGTAGGACAAATCAGAGTATCCCTGTTGACCTGGTTACATTTAGTTAGGGCTGTGTTTAGGCATTTAATGCTGTAACCTCTCATTTTGAAACGGTTGATGCATTCCTGATGTGCTGCCTTCAAGGATCCTTCATCACTACAGATACGTTTTATCCGTAGCAATTCCCCATAGGGAATGCTATGAATAAGGTGTTTGGGGTGGGAACTGTTGGCATGCAGGATAGAGTTACCTGCTGTTGGTTTTCTGTGTAGTTTTGTTTGCATCTTCCCTTGCTCTATGTATACCTCCACATCCAAAAATATTATACCCTTTTTACTGATGGTGGAGGTAAATTCTAGGTTTAGGTCATTGATGTTAAGTTTGTTAATGAAATCCCTAGCGCCCTGTTCTGATCCCTTCCACACCACAAACAGGTCATCAATGAACCTGTACCAACATTGAATATTACATTCAAAAATGTCCCGATATTTGGTCATGAGTACAAGCTCCTCCCACCAGCCCATGTGTAAACATGCATAGCTGGGGGAGAAGCCTGCACCCATCGCCACCCCACGTAATTGTTGGAATAGTGCATCCTGAAACATAAAAATGTTGTTAGTCAGACACAGTTCAACCATGTTCATCAACATCTGATTATGCTCAGCGTAGAAAGTTCCTCTTCTTGCCAAAAAATATTTCAAAGCTCTTAATCCATCATTATGTCTGATTGATGTATATAGTGAGGTTACATCTAGCGCAATCAAAAGGTAATCTTCTTGCCATTCAAAGTCATTTATTTTCATTAAAAAGTCACCTGTGTCTTTAATATACGATGTCAGGTTTTGAACAAAGTCCTGTAGGAAAAAATCCACATATCTGGGGGTTTTTTCAAAGATACTATTGCGAGCAGAAATTATCGGTCTTCCTGGCGGGTTGATTTTGTCTTTGTGGATTTTGGGAATGAAGTATATAATAGGGATAACTGGTTTTTGAGTCCACAAATATTTATACTCCTCAGACGTTAACAGTCCCATTTCTCGCCAGGCCATTAGTTTTACTTGGTATGTTGAATTAATTGAACTCCACGTGGCTCTATTGCTCGTCGCATAACAGGATTTGTCATTCAGGTGGTTCATGGCTTCTTTCAGGTAGTTTTCTCTTTTTAATAACACCACGTTACCACCCTTGTCTGCATTTCGAATTACTATTTCCTTGTTGTTTTTTATTTTAGTAATTAGTTGATGATATTGTAATTCTTTGATGTTTTTGTTTCTTGTTTGCCTAGCCTTGCTGGTTATTTTGTTGAGGTTCTTTAGATCAGCTATAACCTGTTCCTGAAAGCTATCAATAGTATCTTTGATTGTAATAGGGTAGAATTTTGAAGGTGGCTTAAAGGGGGTTAGACATTTGCCCGCCCCCTTTGCGGTTTGTTGAGATTGACTTATTGACGAGGTTTGACTTGATGGATCATTATCATGTTGTAAATCGTACATAATATCGACTAGCTCTTGTGTGTTCAATGTCTTTTCATTACCCTCAAGCAGTTGTGATGTTGAGGTTGAAGCAGTCGGAGCTGCCACCGCCACTTGTTTGTTAGATTGAGCATGGAATTTCATTAGCTTCAGTTTCCTGACGCTTTTGTAAATGTCTATGCGTGATTTGGCGTAATTAAAAGAGCTTTCAGGGCAGAATGAGAGTCCTAGGGCCAGTAATTGAATTTCCGCCCTGTTGAGAGTGAGGTCCGTTAAATTAATAACCGTTGTTTCATCGGTTTCAGTTAGGTTTGGGCATTCTATTTCTTCCAATACCTCTTCGGTTGCTTCTTCTGTTGTTTTTTGTTTGCTCCTTCTCCGGTTGGCTTTTCTTCTCTCATTTCGTTTTTTGTTTTTCCCCGATTTCCGCTGATCGGCTGTTTCCGTGGTCTTAGTGATTGTAGGCGTTCCACGCATAAAAAATCGACCTCATCGGTAAGTGAGTGTCTGCGGGGGTCTGCCCGTGATTTGTTGCGTGCCCCAGTGTCAGAGTCAGTTTCCACTGCTGAACTGCCTCCCGATGCCGAGGTTAGATCTTGCTCTTGATTGTCATAGTTGTTCCGTTGTTTGCCACTGGAATTATCAGCCTTAAGCGCATCGTATTTTCGCGCGAACGTGAAGATTCTTCCCTGTTCGTAGTCACAGCGATCTCTGTGAAACTTGAATGTTTTTCGCTCTCTTATTATTGCTTCCTCCTTTTTGAGACGTTTTTATATATATGTTCACTGAAAAAACCATAGGTTTCACACATGTTATAGTTAGCGGAAATTTTACTGATAAAAAACCAATGAAATTCCCCCGTTATAGTTAGTGCAGGAAACTATAACTCACGCGACCGCAATCCTCTGCTGATGCTAATACTGTATTTAGACACTTATTTGCCCATGTCTTCTTCCATAAATTTTTAGCTATACATATATTACAAATATTTTTTTTTCATAAAGACACATATGTCATCAGCAGAAGATTGCGGTCGCGTGAGTTATAGTTTCCTGCACTAACTATAACGGGGGAATTTCATTGGTTTTTTATCAGTAAAATTTCCGCTAACTATAACATGTGTGAAACCTATGGTTTTTTCAGTGAATTTGCAAGGTTTTTTAAATGCTAATTCCTAACTATAACGTGTGTGAAACCTATGGTTTTTTCAGTGAATTTGTACGGTTTTTTAAATGCTAAGTTACTTTACGCCATTCGTGGCGCGCGCGCCCACTTAACGCAGTTCGTTCCGTGCGCGCACAGTGTGCACGCGGTGCGCTTCGCGCACCGCGCGCCCACTTTACGCAGTTAGTGCCGTGCACGCACGGTGGGCACGTGGTGCGCTACGCGCACCGCGTGCCCACGTTACGCTAGATGGGCCATGTACGCACAATGCGCTTCGCGCACCGTGCGCACATGGAGGACATATTATGCGCTTCCTTGTGATAGGTAATCTGTTGAAATGTTTTGGGGAAATGCTGTGCTCTCATATATGCCATGCACAAATGGTGGCCTTCGGCCACCATTTGCACACAGGGTGGAGAGAGTGGGGTTTTTTTTTTAATAATTATTTACCGTACGCGTACGGTAAGCGTACGGTAAGCGTAATCGGCGAAATTTTCGAAAAATAAAAAATTACCGTTTTTTGCCTTGGGGGATCTTTGAAGACTCAACTAACATGGTTATGTGCATGGGCGCTGTCTAAACAGCCCCTTTATATGTTTTTGGCATTTGGTTATCAGCTCCCCCCTCAGAGTGCGAGAGAGAAAATGGCGGCCGCCGCTTCCTGGTTTCGACCGATTCGAATGTTTACTAAGATCTAAGGGCCAATCAGAATCGCGCTCGCGCACGCCACCGTACGCGTACGGTAAGCGCACCGTAAGCGCACCGTAAGCTGGCTCAGATATATATATTGATTTAAAGGCTATTTTCTCAGAATCTACTGAACAGATTTACACCAAACCTACAAAAGGCACTTCCTTGACCTGAGGACTACCTCTCTGCCAAATTTCAAGTAATTCTGTTCAGCCGTTCGGGCTGTAGCTGTGTCTAAAGGTCCTATGGAAAAATGCATGGGAAAAACGCGTTTTGGGACCCCCTTTTATCTCAGCCCCCGCTTGACGAATCCCCCCGAGACTTTCAGGGTAGGAGCGGAGCGTAGCGCCCCACCTATTTTGAAAAATTCGCGAGGATTCGTCAACCGGCGTCAAAGTTATTCAAAATAGAATGTTGCGGATTTCCTATGGAAACGTGGTCCTAACTATAACTACCTACTGGCGACCGCCAGTAGGTAATATATATATATATATATATATATATATATATATATATATATATATATATATATATATATATATATATATATATATATATAAATATATATATAGGGGCACACACCAGGGTTGCCCACTATCCTAGGTCGGTATTTACCCTTTACATTGAGCCTTACATCCAAATGCTTATTTCTAACCTTCTGTTCCAGCCCGGTATTATTCAATGGGGTAGAACTGAAGCTTAGTGCCTAAGTAGACTATGTAGCTATGTACTCTTCAGATACTGTTGACACTATTGGTCAAATCTCGGATGATATTTGGAACAGTGTCTGGCAACAAGTTTAACATTGGAAACACTCAGATGTTGCTTAGCACGACCTGCTCCTGGTATTAAATCAGTAGCTACCTATCTTGGGGGATAAGATTTGTGCTAATACAGATTGCATTGTAGGGCTGAACTATGATTCCCTCTTGAAGTCTGTTAGTCTTAAATTGTGATCATGGAGTGGTCTTCCACTTAGTCTGTCAGGGCAATGTAATGTAATTAAAATGAGCATTCTTCCTAAATGTATCTTTTTTGCTCTATTCCGCTTCGAGTGTCGGACTCATTTTTTCAGAGACTCAAGGGGGTCATTGTCAGTTTTATATGGGGAAATAAAAGAGCTAGGTGGGTGAAACTTCTTATGTAACTAGCGGCTAATCAGGGTGGTCTGCTACTCCCTGATTTTAAGATTTATTTTTGGGCAGCTTTTGGAATGCATATTTGGAATCTACTCGCACATAATGATCCTGATTCTCTTGCACAGGTACCAATGGGCTCTGAATTCTCACTTTAGGTTATTCCTATGCAGACGGTTGGACCTTAATTATTTTAAACAGGCACAGATAAAATAAGGGTGCAACCAGTTTTATTGTGGCATCGAATTTGGACCTCAACAAAAATGACTTTAAATCAAAAAGTCCTAAGTGATTCTCTTAAACTGGAGCAAGCCCTAGCTATTAGGTGGCTGAAGTATATCAAAGACTTCATGACGGACCTAGGAAAGACAGAATTTTTTCACAATCCGTCACAGATGAGTATTATCTCCAGGAAAGTTTTTAAAAAACAATGCATGTCACACTTGGAAGAACTAAGATATGCCAGCGAGGTTCTTAAACCAATAGTTCAATCAAACCAGATGATCCTTTCTTCTACTGCATTGCAATCGTACCTAACTTATCATATAACTGGGTACGATAGATTTGTGCTCACACGCTTTAGATTAGATCTTTTTTATCGACTAGTTTTGTTTCCTATGATAAATGACTGGTCAAAGAAATTAGCACCTTGCCCCTGTGATGGATCCTCATTGCAATCGACAATTCATGTTGTTTTATTTTGTAAATATTATTGGGATCAAAGAAAAAGGTTGATCCTACCGATCTTAAAAATCTGGGGCTTGAGGCAATGCCATCCTGCTTATCTGGCATTGCAGCTCTTAGATAATGAATACTATACATGAAACATTGCACTATTTCTAAAAGCTGTAATCAAGTTTAGAAAACGACTTTGAATTTGAAAAAATTGACTTAATTGTATTAACTGTTTTTAATAATTGAGACTCAAACTGAGAAATATTTTATTATGGTAAATGTGAAGTAATGAAATTGATAATACTTCGTCTTGTTTGTCACTTTTTACTTTTAATGAATTTAAATTGAGTGTTTTTCCACTGTCTACTGTGCTTTGTGCTTTTATGGTTTTGTAATTCAAAAATGAAAACCGAATAAAGCGAATTTGAATTTGAATTTGAATTTGAACAGGCACAGTTTAGGATCTTTTAGAACATTCATCAGATCTGGGGGAAATCTGCACTAAATATGCTGTGCCACTTATACATCCATACACTCCAATTTTCCATGACATTGTGATCAGATGATGGTTTACATTAGGCTTAAAAGCTTTGGGCCAGGTTTTTGATGTACCTGGCCTGTATACTTTGTCAGCTCTGCAAAACCGTTACGGCCTTCCACAACAATCTTTCTTTAAATATCTACATATTTGCGACTATTTACTATGCAGGCAGGTAAAGTTAACCAATTTAGGCGGTTTACATATCTTGAAGTATTTCTACACAACTCCTGGTAAATTATCAATTAGAATAATTTATAAAATTATGACCGCATACCGGGAGGATGGGCAGCTCTCACTCATGGCAAAGTGGAGTACACAGCTTGGTACAGACATTTTGGTAGATGAGATCACAGATGCATTTGACACTGTGAACCGATTTTTACTGTCAGTCTTAAAATGCAACAATTTCAAACTATATGCATGGTCTACTATACTCCAGAGAAGATTAGTAGATGGGTCGGGGCTTCATTTAATAATAGGACTAGCTGCTCCAGGTATGGCATATACTCTGCTGACATTGTTCATATGTTCGCTGAATGTCCTTTGATTTTAAATTTCAAAACTGAATTTTTGACACATCTTATGCCTCATCTGGGGTATAACGTGCAGCTAACTAAGAAAGATGCTCTGAGGGCTTATAAATATCTCATTTGCCCTGGAGATTCGGTAGTGGTCGCAATTGCGATTGATACAGCTCTGATTTGTATTACAAAAGCCTGGATTGACCCTTTACCACCTACTGTTCTAAAGAAGGTGGTCCAGGTCCAGCCAAATCTATGAACTAGAAGCAGCTATACTTAAGAACTAAGTGGCTAAAGCCCGCTGACGCCTGAGGAATATTTTGGCCGGATTCTTCACTGCAATTCCTTGTCTCTTCTCTTTTTCTGTTCTGCTTTCTCTCTTGATTAACTAAATACATTTTCTATATTACTTTTACATGCTTTTCTATACTTGTGTCTAAATGTATCAAGACTGTTGTTATAAAGGAAACTATGTAACTCATTAAAAAAGTGCTTTTCAGAGCTACTCTATACTTTCATTATGTCTATTGTTTGTACTGTTACCCTTTTTTTACCTTCTTCATAAATCTTGAAAGACACTTGCAAGAGCCATGAGGAACTGATAAATAGCGTGGTTAACTATCCGAGGTCTCCCGTGAGAGCCAGGTGCACAGTCCTTTGTGTCTAATTCGTGGGGGCAGTGTTTGCTGCTTTACGCTCAAGAGACCATACTTTTATAATGCAATTAGCATTTTCACTGAACATATCCTGCTGTAATAGGTATAATTTATATGCACCAGATTTTCGCGACCCCCTTTTTATATAGTTCACTGACAAAATATCGATGTAAAAAATATAGAAGTACAAAATATCTATGCAAAAATATAGAATGCAAAAATATAGACTCCCTATACTTAAACAGGCAAGTACACAAACGTCGGAAAAAAATATCGATGCAAAAAATATAGTTGTAAAAAATATCTAAATATATCTATCTATCTATCTATCTATCTATCTATCTATCTATCTATCTATCTATCTATCTATCTATCTATCTATCTATCTATCTATCTATCTATCTATCTATCTATATATAACCTTCTGGCGGTCGCCAGTAGGTAGTTATAGTTACCACCTAGTTTCCATAGGAAAAGCATTTTTTGATTTGCTAATAACTTTGGCGTAGTTTGACGAATCTTCGCGAAATTCTCCCAAAAAAAGGCTATCCAGGTCAGCTCCTATCCTGCAAGTTTGGGGGTGAGTCATCAAGCGGGGGCTGAGAAAAAAGGGGGGTACCAAAACTTGTTTTCCCCATGTTAATTTCCATGGGAAACTTTGCGACGAGCTACAGCCCGAAAAACAGAACGGAATTACCCCAAATTTGGCAGAAAGGTAGAGCTTGCTTCAGAAAGCTACCTTTCTTTGAAATGGTGTAAATCCGTTCAGTAGTTGCTGAGAAATTAGAAAAATAAAAGTTTCAATATCTGGGTGGAGCCTAAGTCCCATGCACGAGCTTCACTGCCAACACTTCAAACCAGGAAGCGTTGGCAGCCATCTTGTGGCTCGGTAGAAGCGAGTCACTAGAAAACAGAGAAACAAAGGTATAAAACAAGAGAAGGGGGCAGGGTAGAAACACCCTGACCCCCTAGGCCTGTTCAGGGGGTCCCAGAAGGATCGCAGGGCCCAAAAAAGCATTTTTTTTTAAAAAAAAATTTAAATCGGCGCAATTCGCGCTGGGGTTGCGGGTTCCCGCGTTTTATTTTAACTAGGCTCCCGGGTGGGCTAGGTCCCGGGGGCACTTCTTAAAAAATAATAGCGGGGGCTAGCTGGGGCTGCGGGCCGGCTGGGGTCCCCGCAGACCCAGAGTTTCCCTCATGTTGGGAGGTGGGTTGCGCGGCCCCCCTCCTGGAGTCCTCCATGTGCTTATAACTTTGGCGTCCTTTGACGAATCTTTTCTAAATTTTCCCAAAAGTTTCTCTTTTTTGATCAGCTCCTATCTTAAAAGTTTAGGGATGTATTGAAGACGTACAAGGTTAGCTGATAGAAAGCAAGTTTATTGCAAGATATTTGCACCACGACCGGAGCCATCCAGCTGCGAAGACATATTACAAGATAATTGGTCAAGGGGGGGCTGAGAAAAAAGGGGGGTCTTAAAAAGTGTTTTCTCAATGCATTTTCCATAGGAAACTTTAGACAAGGCTACAGGTTAAACTGCTGAACGGAATTACACCAAATTTGGCAGGGAGAAAGGTCTTGGTCCAGAAAGCGCGCTTTTGTTGAAATGGTGTAAATCCATTCAGTAGTTTTTGAGATATTAAAGGAAAAAAAGATATATATATCTGGACGGTGCCTAACTCCCGAGCACAAGCTTGCCTCTGATTGGCTGTTGACACTTCAAACCAGGAAGTGTTCTCTGATTGGCTGCTAACACTTCAAACCAGGAAGTGTTAGCAGCCATCTTGTGCCTCACATCGAGTGAAAATATAAAAGAAAGGTCCCGGGGGCAATTTAATATACCGGAGCTCTGTCTGTGCGAGATACCCCTTTCACGCTGCATCTCCCTACATCAGCAGGTAACGCACCTGCTCCAGCGGGAAAGGGCACATTTACATATCCTCCCTGCGTCACAGACCCGACATCACTCTTACTCATTCACGCATACATTCATTGGTGGGGCCCATAACACCAACACTCATACATCTCACTCGAATCTGCTCACAGGAGGAAGAGAAGCGCTGGACATGTGGGGGGGTACCTGATCACCTATAGAAAGATATATTTACAGTATTTACATATTATACATCTGAACTTATAGAATCCTAACTTTAACATCAAGGCACTCCAGCACTTGGTCGATGGACCAATTAGTTGGACTGGTTGATGGAGATTTAGAACCAGCTAAAACACATTTTAAAGTCTCAGAATCTTTAATCAATACCCTTAAAAGAATCACAAACTTGTTCTTTGTTAATACATTTTTAGTTTATCTAATTAAATTCACCTTCATTGGCATAATCATCATTATAATCAATCAGAATTTTAATAACATTGGCATAAATCAGTATGACAATTATATTACCTAATCTCTGATTTTGGCGACCATTCTCCCGCAACCTATTAGCCCTGCATAAATCAAATCTCTTCTGATGTAACCCTCCAATTGAATGCAGGCTACAACCCCAATCAGTCCGGAGGAAAGTTCTTTCGTTCAGCAGAACACAGTCCCAAAGATCTCCGGGGACCCGACACTCGTGCAAGCAAATCGGTCAACGGGATTCGGATCAAACTCCTGGAACGCAACAACCTAACACCCTTCAACTAACCCCCCTTTTATAATGAATTTTGGGTAACATGCTACATTTGCTGCATAGGGAATGGCTCTGATTGGTTAAGCCCTCAAAATTTGTAATATCGAACTGTATTCACAAAGTTCCTTGTTTCTCATGCTCTACCGAAGATGTCATCCCATGGTTTGGACAGTTCTCATGCGAAAGGATCCGAAGTATCAATATTGCGGCTGCTAAGGACAGGTGTCCTTTGTCTTCTCTGTCAGTCACACTAGTTGAGCGTTGGCAGACCTCCACATTCTGTCAAGAATTCCTGTCATACGAGGGGAGGAAAACGGTAACCAGCGAAAACGGACTACATCTCCCAGGACGCTTAGCGGTTGAGAGGTTATGTAAACAGGAGAGCTGTTACATAACTCAAGGGAAACACGCCCTTATGTAAACAGGAGAGCTGTTACATAACTCAAGGGAAACACGCCCTTATGTAAACAGGAGAGCTGTTACATAACTCAAGGGAAACACGCCCTTATGTAAACAGGAGAGCTGTTACATAACTCAAGGGAAACACGCCCTTATGTAAACAGGAGAGCTGTTACATAACTCAAGGAAAACACGCCCTATAAAGGGAGGAACCGGGAGGTACAAGGCTGTCGGATATTGTGTTTACACCGACGTACCTGCTTCGTGAAGAGCAGTGTTCCGGAGTGGTGCTCCAGTAAGGCAAGAACGGAGGTAGGTCGAGTCGTTACTCCCTGGGCCGTGTCTTGCCCCATCGTCACCTGTGAAGGACCCGGAAGCTCTACCGGTCAACCATTGAGCTTCGCTTTTTGACTCGGCTGAGTCCAAGCGCAGTGGCGCTTTTGCTGGTTGGAGTCGTAACTCCCAGCCCGACCAGAGACACAGGGACTGCCAGCTGTAACGCACACCAGGAGGTGTTTGCCGCGTTACAGACTCGGAAGTCCACAGGATCGATCGAGCGGCTGCTCTCGGTTCAGTCGTCTTGCTTGTGATTGGGGTATCGGTGACGCATCACCAGGAGGTGACTCCGCGTCCCGGTGCAGTCTGAGGAAGAGGTTGAGCGGCTGCTCCCTTCAGGTAGAGACCCCGGCTGGGTGTTTCCCTGACTCCTCGATTCTCCCCAACACTCTTCGTGCCCCTCACAGCCTACCGATTGGCATTGTCGGCCATTTCATTTCTGCCCTCTGTTGGCATACGCCGGGATCGGCGTATATGCAGAGGACGGTTAGGACCATCCGTGCTGTGGGCTGGTAACGTACTTAGCCTGGAGGATTCCAGTGACTATAACTTTTGTTTGTTCTTTGTATGTTATTTGCCTTCATTAAAAGAACTAACCCTTCACAAGTGGTTGCGTCCTCATTTTCGTGTCTGTTAAACGATCCTGAGACGTTCAGGGCGTTACAAAATATCCGACCTTAATAACACTAACTGTCTCCCGGTCGATAACAGACATGGCAACACTTGATGATGTGCTGGCTGCTTTAGCGGCCATGCAAGTTGAAGTGGCTGCCTCTAGGCAAGAAACAGCCGATGTAAAAGCCAGACTGGATGCTATCCAATTGGACCCGCTCACGCCCAGCACCTCCCTCACGAACCAGACCCCTGCGGTAGTAGTGGAAATGCCGGTAGCCATCCCCTTGGCAACACCAGAGAGGTACAGTGGGGATCCTAACACAGTGCAGGTATTCCTCACACAAGTGGCGCTACATTTATCGTGCAAACCAAAGGCGTTCCCCACGAGTCAGGCTCGTGTGGCTTTCCTTATATCCTATTTGGCTGGAAACGCGGCACAATGGGCCGTACCTCTGGTGAGCAGGGACGACCCCCTCTTATGTGATTGGGGTGCTTTTCGCGAGGAATTCCTGAAGGTATTCGACAGAAGGGCTGACTCGTACACGGCGGACCGTGAAATGCTTGAGTTGAGACAGGGATCCAACGACCTGGTGCAGTATCTCAACGCGTTCCGAAGGCTGGTTGCGGAAACCAAGTGGCCTGTTGCTAAACAGACGGTGCTCTTCCATCAAGGGCTGTGCGATGAGCTCAAGGACGCCGTGGCTCATATTGACCCTCAACCCAAGACATGTGAGGGCCTTATCAACCTGGTATTACGGCTGGAACATAGGCTAAGTGAAAGAAAGGGGGATCATGGGAGAAAAGGAAAATCCCTTCCATCCTATGTGACGGTGGGAAGTCCTGAAACTTCCACCGCATCCAAGGGAGAACCCATGGACATCGGCGCAATACGAGCGAGCCTCACAGCCACGGAGAAAGAGTCACGCCGTAAACAAGGATTGTGCCTATATTGTGGCAAAAAAGGCCACTACGTACGTGAATGCCCTGCCAAACCGAAGACGTCACGTTATCGGGCCAACCGGTCGGTAACAGCCGTGGTGGACATACCGGCGGAAAACTAGAGGACTCCAAGACCAGAGAAGGGGCATCTCGGAGTCACTCATCCATCCCTTCACTTTCCAACTCGGTCACTAAGGGACAACGACACCTGTTTATCACGGTGCACGTGGGAGTGCATGACCAGTGGATACCCGTTGTGGCCATGGTGGATTCAGGGGCCACTGGCATGTTTATGGACCACAACGAGGCATGCAGGCTAGGGCTAGTGCTTCTTCCCAAAGCAGTACCCGAAGACGTCTATGCGGTAGACGGAAGGCGATTGGTGACGGGGCCCATCGGACAGCACACGGGGGTCCTTCCGATGAGATATGGGAGGAACCATTTGGAGCAAATCGATTTTAACATCATCCGAGCGCCCCAATATGGCGTCATATTGGGATTGCCGTGGCTACAGAAACACAACCCCTTTGTGGATTGGCCAACACATCGCATCGAAATGACGTCACCGTATTGCATCCTGCATTGTGGAATAAGAACGGAATCCCTTGACGCAGATGAGAGCGGCAGTCAGACGGTGGCTACAGCGGCAGAAAAAGATGTGGCTCTCCCCCAGGCTTATCACAGTTTTGAGGATGTATTTGATGAGGTGAAGGCGGAAGTGCTACCACCACATAGACAGTTTGACTGCCAGATCGACCTGGTGCCAGGGGCCAGCGTTCCCAGCGGCAGGCTGTATGCCCTGACGGAGCCTGAAAACGTGCATCTCCGGGGGTACCTGGATAAACTCCTCAAGCTAGGATTCATCCGCCCGTCCAAGTCTCCGGCCGCCTCGCCGCTCTTCTTCATCCCGAAGGCTAATGGGGAGCTGAGAGCCTGTGTGGACTTTAGGGCATTGAATGCGATAACCATAAAAAATCGGTACCCCTTGCCTCTCATTAGTGTACTTCTGGAACAGGTCAAGAAAGCTCGTATCTACACCAAGTTGGATTTGAAAGGGGCCTACCATCTGGTGCGCATGAGGGACGGAGACGAGTGGAAGACCGCCTTTAAGACCAGGTTCGGCCTTTTTGAGTACCTCGTCATGCCGTTCGGTCTGTGCAACGCCCCGGCAGCCTTTCAGTACTTTTTGAATGAGGTATTCAGAGAGGAGTTGGATATCTACGTGGTCGTATATATCGACGACATCCTCATCTATTCGTCCAGTGTGGAGGAGCACGTACACCACGTCAAAGCTGTGCTCCAAAAGCTGAGGGAAAACATGCTGTTTTGTAAACTCAGCAAGTGTGACTTCCACGTCACATCCGTGGAATTCCTCGGAGTGATGCTGAGTCCAGAGGGACAGGAGATGGCAGAACGAAAGATCAAGGCGGTGAAAGAATGGCCGGTGCCCCAAAGCGTGAAGGACGTCCAAAGTTTCATTGGCTTCGCCAACTTTTACAGGCGGTTTATAGATGGATTTTCAGGAGTGGTGGCCCCAATCACACAGCTACTGAGGAAGTCCAAGGAGTTTGTCTGGTCCCCTGAAGCGAACAAAGCCTTTGAGGCCCTGAAAAGCGCCTTTGGTAAGGCGCCGGTGTTGGCTCACCCCGATCCGGATCTCCCCTACGTGGTGGAAGCGGACGCGTCGGATGTGGCGCTGGGGGCTATCTTGTCCCAACGCAACCACGACACAGGGGTGCTTCATCCCGTTGCGTACATGTCCCGCAAACTCAACGACGCCGAACGCAACTACCATATTGCGGAGAAGGAGCTTCTCGCAATCAAGGACGCCTTCACCGAATGGAGGCATTGGT